>NC_084663.1:97559189-98759189 GCF_028389875.1 Rhea pennata | reverse complement strand
TCATCTTCCATAGATAAAAACTCTCAAACAAGGAAGTTGTCTCAAATCCTAAACAGCGGTCACCTTCAAAAAGAGGAAGGTGAAATACAACACCAAAGGCTGTCTCAGTTCAAAGTGGCCATCTCTCATGAACTAAACAAAACTTCAAACAGAAAAAAGTCACAGGAGATTTTGGTCAAACAGAAATAATCAGATTTATGCTTTCTACCCATTACATCTTTTTTTAAACCAAACTGATAGTCTAAGATTCAGGACACTTTAAAGCAGCACAGAGCTAAGGAGAGTATCAAAGGAAGCACTTGAAAATGGCTCACTTTGGTCACATACACATTGTTTAACAAAAAATGGATCACATATGCATAAAGCTTATTTATCTCGGTTGGTTTCAATAAGTAGAATTATAAGCCATCTGACTTGTATTCATGTGTTTTAAAGCCACAAACTTGTTAGACAAGCCTAGAGTAACTGTACAGTTTAATTACGCAAGCAGCTGGGTGGGCAATATCACAAATTAACATTGTATATACACTATATTCTCATTTTCTTAAGCAAATTAGAAGAAAAAGCCTTAGTGAATAATTTGAAAAAATAACTTATATCCCTCATAAGACATTTTCAAGTTATCATCTCCAACATGAGCCTTCACTAGAATTCCTCTTTAATACTGCTCAAAATTGTCTCAAATGAACATCAGCTGACATTTTAAGGCACTGTAAACAAACAGTTTACAGATCAACTGAGTGTTATTTTGTCTGTAAACTTTCAAAATTAAATATGAGTAAGAAGTTTGCCCATAGCAAGAGGCAATTTCTAAGACAAAAGGTAATGACTTAATAGTATTATAGCTTCGTGATTAGATCATGATTGTATTCATTGTGTTCAGACTGCAGTCCCTTGGTACTACTCCTGATTGATCTATTACATGCTTTTCTATACAGTTTATTTTCCTTTCATTTCCCTGAAGCAGTATGTGGTCATCTTATACCCACAAAGGGTATACTCAATAAGAAGTGTGGTTAAGATATGCATTGAGTAATAGCGACCTTACAGAATACTTACACTGTATGTCCAACACATGAGAGTATCTTATCTCCTTTTCCAAAGCCGGGTGCCTCACAATACAAGTTATACGTCTTCCTCTTGCAAATCGTGTCGGAACAATAGTATACCGACTGACAACTGTCACTGTTTCATTTGGAAATGACGTAGAGCTGGATTCCATTTCACCAAGACCTCCTTCCCAGTCAATCTCTGCAGCAGGTTTTCCAGTGGCTGCTGTACAAATGGCTGCTACTGTCTGATTTGCACCATCTATCAGAGGATTTGGTCCTTTTGTTAAGCTCACAACAGGTTCAACTATTGGAGGAGGGGGGAAAAGAAAAGTAGATTTAAACAGCAAAGATTCCACGTTCTCAGAACTATTGCTACATAAAACAGTTAAACAAGTTTAATCTCCGCAAAAGCCCACACTAATCATATATCCCAGAAATAAGATAAAGTTCATATTGAGGATAGCAGCTTTATAATGCTTTGGCCTGCTAACACTGTTCACTTTTGCCCACTCCAAGCTTAATATTGCTCATTCACCACATTTAATGCATCAGAGAATTTGCAGGTGGTTAGGTTCAATACACCAGCTACTGTGCTTCAGTTGTAGTGTCTAACAATACAGACAGCTGAAGACACAAGGTTGGAACTATACTGTTTTTTTAAAAAAGGGCTTGGATACTGCTGTACTTTAAGTGTTATACTTAAAGCATTCATCTACACCATCAGTTTGTGATATTTCAAAGTTAGCAGCGGATGTTAAAAGTTAAGATTCAGTTGGTTAGTGTGGCAATACAAACTGATACCAAGTTGAAAGCATCCCAACCAGGAATTACTCAGTAAACTGTCAAGAAGTATATGTACATATGCAAGTACATGCACACACTTGCTCAACATTTTTGCTTGTATTGCACTTCACATTCCAATGCAGCTTCAGGGTATATCTGCAGCACTTCAGTATAGCTTCCCAAGTCAGTATGTGTTTCATGGCTCAACTAAAGTTAGCCTTAAAACATACACATGTTTAGGGACAAAATTAAGTACAAATGCATTAAGATCACTAGCCGTTCCATAGTTAATGATACTGTGTTCATGTAGCATATTCAAGAAAGAACTGAAATATTGAAAATTGAAAATATTTTACCAACTTTATTTTACAAAAGGTCTTTTAGTGTTTAAGTGGTCACATCCTTCCTTTAGGTAATCACCACCACCAGTCAATAAATACACCTCAAAGACTGATAGTAATGAACTGGATTTAAGATATTCGATTAGCAAAATTATACCTTTCCTTCAGAGAACATTACCGCTTCATTGTCTCCACTATAGCAAGTTAGTAAAATTAATTGAAAGCTGTTTAATGTCTTTGAATGTGAATCTTGTTATTTCTGTTTTTAACCAAGTTTTCTAACCCTCATTCTTTCGCTACTCATACTCTTTGTTTACTAGTTGGAAAAGCAGTACAGTACTATACAACTGATGTTGCAGCCAGAAGGCAAACAGTATCACTGAAGTCACTACAGCTTTTCTTTTGCAGTAAATAGGCCCTTTCCTCCTTCCAGCTTCAAGTTACCATATAGCTCATAGAAACTGTACCTATCTTCTCAGCAATTTTCACCAAGTAGCTTCCAGAATTGACTGAGGACAAGGGGTGAGAATGGGCACAAGGGGTGCCAGGATCAAGACAAAAGTGACAAAGAAGCAAGGATAAAGAAGATTTAAATCAAGTACTTCAGAAAGTCACACATTAAATAAAACGAACAAAAAAAAACCCCCCAGCATATCTTAGTACAAGTCTTCCTTATACTAACCATACTAGCAGATGCATCTGTAGTAGGTAGTTTATCACAGAAGGCTCTTTAACAGTTTATGCACCAAGAATACTATAATTTGCCGTCAACATCCAATAGACATGGATACACAGTGGTTAAATGTTAAACAAAATAAACCCACCTCTTCTGGAAGGTACTTCAAATATCAGGCATCAGACCAGAAAAAAGTACTCACAGTACTGTATTTTGTGGAAAACTTTGAATTCCTAGATGTCCTAATGCAGGGGGAGGGGAGGGGAGGGATCCTAATACTGTATTAAGTTTTGACTGCAAAAAAAGAATCAAGGTATTTAAGAAAATTATCTAAGGTCAAGCTTGGAGAAAAGCCAAAAATTAAGCAAGGACATTTTTAAAGTCAGAGAGGCATGCTCCTTCTCCACAGCATTAGAAATGACAGCTGTGAATAAATTAAAAAATTTAAGATCTCTATCATCATCTACAGAGGTCAAAAATTTGAACTCAGTACCATGTCAAAGACAGGGGGGAAGGGAAGAGGGGAAAATCAACTGGAAGGACCCAGCTTCCTTATAAGCCTGTTCCTTACCCAAATGTTTAAAGGCTTAGAAAACATGATGCTACCTGAAAGAAATTTGAATTCCTGATGCTGAATTCTACTGTTGAGAGTAGTAGTCAGAAAAGCTTTTTAAACAAATTCTTTCTATTTATCAAGTCAGTTGCAGCCCTGTAATAGTGCCTCTACTAGGGGATCAGTTATAGCTTAAGTCAGAAAGGCAATTTGCTAGTTCTGACATAAACTAAGTTTTTGCTTTCTAGGATGGCCCATTTTCATCATCAATACTAGAACTGCGGTTTCCCCAGGAGCGTACTGGACTACTACAAAAATCCTTGTCTTCTGATCTAATTAGGCTATGAAAGTCCTCTAAAATGAAGCCATCACTACACAATATACTGTTTTAGACCTCCTTTAATGGACCAACTCTCACTAATCACAGATCCAAGGCAACTGTTGTCACTTGCATATGTTTCAGTATCCTCTAACGGTTGCTTTTTGAAATAGAGGTATAGCTTATAGCTTTTCTTTCCAAAAACTTGAAGATAGCCTACATGTCTTAAAAATGAAATATAGTTCACAACCACTAGCAAGGTACTTCTGAAGTGTTGTTACTTGGAGAACTGAGTAATAAATATTTTCACAGTTTGAGTGAATCCAGTGCCAGAATCAATCTGATTGTTTTCTCCAATACATTAAGACTACTCAGTATTTGATTTAATTTTAAAAACATCAAAAGGAAAGGCAATTACTAAACATACAGTCCTATAAATAAGGTTTTTGCTGTAGGCCCAACATATACCAGCACAGGTGTGCTTAAAGTACACACCTCATTATCAAATGAAAGTTTGTTTCAGGTGAAAGTGGAAGGGGTTGGGGGCATTATTTTCTACTTTGTCTGTCTGGATAGAAAATGACTGCCCATCCTCTGCAATTTTTAACTGACCATAATGTAAGTAAACAAACTAATATCGGGGGTATTTATTTTGTGAAATTCTAATATTCATTCTAAGTCTGAAATATCCACTGCAGAACTTTTAAAGTTTGATTCCCTGCTCTCCATTATCAATCACTAAAACTTACTACAAAAAACAGGTTTTGACCTGATGTCTATATTATATTGTATCTGATGTCTATAATATATTAAACAACTATACAATATAATATGTATTGTATATATACACTACTGTTTGCAAATAAGTTTCAAAATCCATCAGGTAGGACTTGATATTTATAGCATTGTTAACTGACCCATAAACCAATTACTCTGATTTAACCAAAACATTACCCTTTTATTCCCCCTAAATCACTACTAGTAACCTTTCCAATAGGCTCTATGTCTTTAGTACTGTTGAAGCAGAGGTAAACACTCAGAGTTACATTCAGTGTCTTCCAGGCATAAAGATATCAACTGGTGATGTCACTTCAAAAACAAGTTTATATAAGAAATTGATGCACGTAATAGTTATTTATTCCTGAAGAAAGTAATCCCTTTTCCACAGGTTCTTCATCACAGTAAGATCAATTACTCAGGAGCTAGCACTAGCTTTCAAGTCAGAACTTTTGGACTCAATCTTTCCAGTTGCAAATACAGTAGGTCCATATATTCTATTCCTTTGAACTTTCCTCAAAATTAAAATGAGTACCATACCTCCAGAACTGCTCTTCAGTCCCTTCTTGAAGGCATACATAAGTCAACATGTGTTCTCAGGTAGCTGAAATCTCCAAACTCAAAGCAGACTATTCAATATACAGCTTCATTTACTGAGCTTGTTATGAAAACTGCCTTCAAACATCATTAAATTATACTATTTTGAGAACAGGATGTAGGCTCATTTAAAAAGTGAGCTCAGTTTCTCTGAAGATTAGCATCATCAGGAGAAAAAAAAATGTATTTTACTTTCTCAAGTGCCATCTCAAATTGGTGAGATTGGACAGCTTCAGCTGATTAAGTAATTCTTAGTCTTAGGTTTCTCAGAAAGACAAAGTTAAACTTCTCAAAGACTAACTTATAAAATGTACTTATTCCAGATGCAAAGTGTTTCTATGCTTCAAGTTACACTTCACAAATGGCCAGGCCTCCACTATTGCATCTTCCTGTAAATCATGACTCTTGGACTACTAACCACCTAACGGAATGACCAAATAGCCACATGTTACTGACGAAGGCGCAGAGCAACTTCGGTTGGAACACCTGGTTTCCACCTATTGTCAACTGAAGCAACAACTAAAATCCTGCTACTCATTCTACAGCCTTCCTAGTTACCTTAATCCACGACTAAAACACTAGTTAATGTATCCTCAGGTTGAAGGGTAAAATGGCACCTCCTTATCTCACTTCTCACATCAGGAAACAGTTACTTTTTCAACTTGAAACAGAGATTACCCTAAGATTTAAAAAAAAAAAAAAAAAAAGAAAAAGAAAAAAAGAAAAAGAAAAGCCTAAGTTCCATATACGCAGACTCCTGTAGCAGTCCTCCTTAGTCACTGGAATCGTTAAGGGTGCATGGGATTGAGATAATCACACCGAAGTGTATCCAATAGACTATAATTATTCTTGGGAGAGGCATGGAGAACAGCATGAAAGATGAGTGGTAGTACAACTTTCCAAGATTTAGAGAAGCTATTTCAGCCATTCAGTAGAAACATTATGCTCTACTCAGTTCAACTACAAAAGATGGAGGGACAAAGATGGGGAAAAAGAACACAACGAATTCTACAAAGATGCAAAAGCAGAAGGGACTTGCTTCTACAATGCAAGAGTTAAAGTGACAACTTTTTTTTTTTTTTTTTAATAGTTAATGGAGCAGAGATGAATGGGTATGGGCTATCAAAAGCTCAGTGAACACAGAACATCTTGCTTGTGCACCTTAGGAGAAAAATAGTCAGGCAAGCCTGAAGCAACTTCATAGCATTGATTATCTTCAAGTTACATAAAGAAGTGGTGGCTGAAGTATTGGAGCTGAAATTGTACCTAGCTGCTTTGGGAAAGTCTCAACCAACTCAGACAATCATGGTACCCCATTTACTGATTCATGACCACTATTTCACTACCTAATATAAGCCTATTTACTCCCACTTTACCTAATGTTTACAAAGACTGTCAGAGACCATTTGTTGTCCAAGTCCTTACATTTCTTTACAGAAGGACAACATAATAAACTAACCAGGAAATGAAGTGTTTCAAATCCAATTGTATTAAGTTCCTAGGTCTCAAAAAGCTTCTTCTATTTCTGGCTTCAAGTATTTCCTAAGCCTTTTCCAACTGCTGCTGCTATTTTTTATTTTTTTTTTCTCCTTGGTATTTTCGGTATTTTCTTCTATCACTGTGCATAGGAAGTCTGGATGGAATTGGCACGATTATAGCACAAACAGTGTTATTTCCACTTACCATTAAATTCACTAGTTCCCCCACCACAACATGACACTGGGACCTGTCAGTCCTTTCTTCATCATAGCTGACATAACCTTGAACAAATTTTTTCCAAAACAGAATTTCTACTTCCGTTTCTCTTCCCCCCTCAAAACTGTGACCTCATATTTCTGTGCAATAAAAGCTATCCAGTCCTATCCACTACATTAATCTTTACTTCCCCCCCCCCATACCAGTCAGTTCACTAATTTAACTCATAATGGTACATGCAATCTACCTGATACTTTTTTTGCACGGGGTACTGCACAGTACCTTAGAAGTATGTGTACATCTCACCAACACTTTTCAAACAACTACCTCATCAAAATTTCATAACAGGATCTATTTTCCATACTGTTTGACATGCATCTTCCCTTAATTTCTTAGTGTACGGATTCCTGTATTAGCATCTCTGGGATCTATTCAGGCTGACAGACCTACATTTACCTTTGTCAACCTTATTTGCACAGCTGTTTTCTTTACAGGCTAACTCCTGCTTGATATTGGTAAGAGCATACACAAAAACAAGATCTGCTTTATCAGTATGTTATGCTAACACATCCAGCTTAAGAGTAGCAGTCAAACTGAACCATGTACAAAAAAACTCAGAACATTTGACAAGGAAGTTATACAGAGTATATAGTCTCTGCAAGCTACCTAACCATACCCCATCTCTTTTGCCTTCAAATATCATTTTGTCTGATTTAGGTCATTGTCTTCAGAAAGACAAAGAAGCCAGAAACTTGGCATACAAGTTTTCACTTCCCCTCACTTCTCCCCACCTCCTCCAGATTAATAAAAGAAGCTTGAAGAATCAAAGTTTTAAACAGACTCAACATACCAGTTTGTTCCTTAAAGCACTTCCAGTTTTTATATGATTTAACCTCTTCTACAGTGAATTTCCTTAAGATCCTATGAAGCAGCAAGTCAAGTAAACTGCGAGTAAGGACAGTCACAAGATGCAGTAGGTCTATTAAGCTTAAATAGCATAGGACAGACGTTCTAAATATGGCCTTAAGCTATAATGTGCTGCATCAGATGAAGTATTTTATCCTGTAGTTGCATTCTCCTCCACATTTGTCTTCAGTGGCTCTGCCTTACCAAGTGAAAGCATCTACAAGATGAAGTAGGCCTACTACAGATGGAAAGCAAACTACTTCCTCACAGAACAGTAATGGACAGAGATTGGGGAGAAATAGACTGCTGCTTGCACTGGAAACAATTAGTTTCAGCCCCAGGACATTAATTTCTCTCTCCTCACTCACAAGAGAGATTTTTAGAACAGTAGGAGAATGCAGTCAGAATAAAGCTGATTTGAAGTTACATCAGGTTTTAAATTTTTAAAGGAAATACTCCATGCCTTAAGATTGAGCTGAACTTGTGGTTTGCTAAGCTCAGGCCTGTAAAGGTCACTAATTGCTCAGTCGCATACCCATTCTGAAAAGCTAACTTCCCCATTCCTTTTTGGGCTTAAGTATAGATGTCAATATAAAAGAACTTTCAAAAGATAGTACTCTATTGAGGCCACAGAAAGCAAGCAAGTCTGACACAGGCTTACCCAGTTCTACATGCAAGTCAAGCAACTGCTAACTAAAAAAGAAAGGCAAACAATAGAAAACAAGCCAGAGGAACAGAATAACAAAGATGAATAACTTGTGAAAGAACTTTAAGCTACGTCTCTCTCCCTGCTCCTCATCCCACCTCCAGAAGTGCAGCTAATCTTTTGTGGCAGATTTATTCCTCTCAAATATGTAAGTTTGTTAACAATTGTTTTGGGGGTGTTAGGGTATGCGTTTGCAAGTATTAGTTAGGTTTTGCAATTCTGAGGTTGATACCAATTCACCGACAACCACTATAAACTACAAAGAAGCCACGATAAAGACCAATGTATGCATGATAAATACTTCTCTACCTAGTCCAACTGCAGTTTTTGAACACATGAAGTTACCAAGCAACTTGTAGCCTGTCTGCATTTTTGAATGTGACAGAATAAACACTGTCCACACATTTGAGTTGTGTGGCCTCCTTAGGTTCTTCATAAATCTAAAGTCTGAAGCATGACAGACGCAACTGCTAGTAAGATCTAAAAATGTTTCCTATTAATAGGGACTTACTGGAAGACATGATGGAAAGCAGTAAGAGCAAGCCTCCCATTTTATGTTAATATCGATAAGTCACAACAGTTGAAACATGAATTCAAGAGATAGTTATCATAGCCAGACATAACACCACTTGCAGTGTAGGTCGAAGAACTATGGAGAAGGAAGGGTCATAAGGCTGCATCCTATGTATCACATGGAACTTCTTTGACCAAGTTACTTGTTTGAAATTAGATTGAGTCACTTGCTTTGGTGTGTTTATTTTGCCCCACCTTGTGGTGAAATCCAGTTTACATAGTATGCTGTAACCATCTGATTAAACTTATATAGTACTCTACTATCCAGGAAAGGGGAGAGAGCAAAGACCAAGAACCTAAAAAAATACACTTATTTACAAAAATAGAGCGACCAAGGGCCACTTTAGCCAAGTAAGATGCCACTTGACCACTCATAGCAGATAGAGAAGTAACTTGCTTAATTGAGCTATAATAAAGACAAGTCAACAGATTTTGAAATTTCAAAATAATCATTTTACTTCATACTGTGCTACCAACTAAGTCTACCTGTGACTCAGTAGAAGTCCTTTATGACAGCATTTCACCATACCAAGGCAAGATGCTACTAGTTTAGAATTCTACATATCCTGACATGAGAAAATTGATTTTATATAAACTTTGTATTTTGACTATTCACAACCAGCAGAGGGCTTAAATTTCCCCCTCCTTCTTCCCACAATTCCACTAGTAGGCTGAATAACTATTTTACATTCACACTGTGCAGACAGCAATTTATATAACCAGCCCCAAGTAGTTAAAATAAGTCATATTAACAGTATAATTATCAGGAAACTTAGACAAAGTGGTGACTAACAACATCTTTAGCAGCTTCTCAGCACACACATAGGTCTCTAGTATAAGCACTACCAGGTCCAAATTCTAAAGCATCGTCCAAAACATTTAGACTAGCGCAATGCCTAAAATTGTCTTTAAGTCAGGATGATCAAGTAGTAAGTTCTAAAGAAGACAGACCTTAAAGCAGTCTCTTCACTAAAGTAAGCTCAAGAAGGCTTTTAAGAAAGACTAGCGAATACATCTTTGCATTGCCATTAGGTAAAGGAGTAAATTTTAATGTATTAGTAAAATTGCAGAAATTATCCAAGACTTTTGTGCTAGTCATCTAATCTCTTTTTATGAAGAGGTTGACTTACCTAGTACTGTTACAATTGTTGATGACTGTGAATTTCCAAGGGGGAATGTAACTGCCTTGCAAATATATTCTCCTGCATCAGAAAAGCTTACGTTTTTTAAGACGATTGTTGCATCAGTAAGTGAGTAATTTTTAAATGATACTCTTCCTTGGTATTCTCCTTGAATAGAAATTCCATATTCAGGATGATGGACAGCAATAGTCTGTGAACTTTTACCATGCATCTTCTCCCAAGAAACTTGTGTAATTGTTTCATTTACATCAATTATGCATTTCAGTGCAACTTTCTTCCCCCAAACTGCCGTCACATGTGGATCAACAATTGGTCCAGCTAAGGCACCTAAAAACAAAGCAATCATTAGTTGGTAAACAAGAATATTATGCCTCTTAAGTCTTCACATTAAGCTTTCTTCAACAATTAGCTTACATTTCTCAAAGAATTCCTACTTCCCTCTAAAGAGCTACATTCTTCATGTGATTCACAGCAGTGTGGAAATATATCTTGACCTTACAAAGGTACGGTTTAAGCAGCAACATGAAATTACATCCAGAAGTCTGAACTTCTGGATCCACTGACCTAAGGGTAGACCAACCATTCTTGAAAAAACACAAGCATTATGATGCAACATTCTACCAAAATGATCTGGTAACTGAGCAACTGCTGCATCTATTTTTTGGAAGAGTTCACTAGATGCCAGTGTTGGGTATATTCATATTTACTGGAGGGGGGAAAAAGTAATCAGACATGAGACAGTTGCAATCAGATGGCTGATGCAGGAAATCTAGTAAAAATGTATGTTACATTACTGCTTCTTCTGTTTAGACTCCTAATAAAAAATATTTAATGAGACATGCATAAAAAACTTCTACCACATAAAAGTGATTAAAACTAAAAAGCAGTCACCACACTACTCCATCTTAGCAGTGACAGTCAATCTAATAATTCAATTTTATCTTTAGTATTCTTATATCCAGGAAAGAAGTGCACCAAACATATCAAATCTTAATGTTACACTATAGTACAATGTTTTCACGTTAGTTCTTCCATATGCATTAACACAGTAAAATACAAAAATAGGTATGGTCATTGCTTGCTTAATATTTAATGTATTTCTGTTGTACACCTAAGATACCTTCCTTATTAGCAACTACATTCTGAGCTCAGTATTTTAGATCAGCTCCTTCAAGAAAGGAAATCCAGAGGAAACAGTTTTGATCTCACACAAAGCACATTAAACTACAAGTATGCCTCTCTTGTTTTGGCCAAAACAGATGCTCTAGCACCTTCTTCCAACATCCGTTTTCTTGGATTAGTGTAAATTTATATAATGAAGAGCAATCATGGTCTTAGAACATAAGTGCAGTAAAAATAAACACAGTATGTTCTAGAGAAACTATTTCATCTTCTCTGCTTTTCTCTTTAGCTGTTAAACCAGGATTCATTCTGTTATCTAGTAAGTTAAACAAAGGAACTAGACTTGAGACTAAGTTTTAGTCAATTGTCACATTCATGAAGTCATTCAATTTGAGACATTAGCCATCTTTTTAATTAAGTTTCAACAAAAGCAAGATTACACATTCAAAAAAGTAGAACTCGTACACACTTTCATAAAAGTGTTCATTGTTGAAAGCTTTTCATTTTCCATCCACTGATTCTTCAGTGTTCAAACACTAAGTCAATGAAGTCACCTAAGCAAGTGATTTAGAGATTCAGCTATAGATTTCTTCAGTACTAAACTCCTGACTAATGCCAGCAGTGTGAAGACAGTGAGTTGTACAACTAAATCACACTAAGCCAGAACCTAATCTCTATATTATTGATAGACCAGCCATTAAAAGCGCTTAGTGAGGGGCAAAACCACCATGAAACTCAAAAAATAGAATGAATTTGAATTTCTGATAAATAAAATCTGATTACATCAGTAATCCACAAGCAAAAAAAAAAAAAAAAAGAAAGAAAGAGAAGAAAGAAAAAGAAAAGGAAAAAAAGCATTTTTTGTAGACTTTTCATGCCTCTTCAATTGACTTATATTGTTGAGACAAACCCCAGACAGAGGACAACTATCTGAACACTTAGTTGAAACTGATGAAATTCTTCCCAAATTTTGCATACATCTCCCACTGCTACATTTAAGTATATGCAGGTGTATTCCTTAAAGGTAATTTAACTATCACCTCCTATCTTATAACTTAAAACGTTTACAAGTTACATTTCTGCGGTATTCAGTAAAGAAACTCTTTCTTGTTCAGAAATAGGCAACTTACAATATTGTAGGACCAACTCGTACCGAGTCTTCAAAAAAAAATGATCAGCTCTACTTTTAGCTGCAAAAAAGTTTATAAGGACAGAGAAGCACTGCAAGTAAATTTAACTAAAAGCTTCTTACACTTCTGTAAAAGTATCAAATCGAACAGAAGTGTCATTCTGGTTAGTAGCATATACTTAAAATGTTTTGTTTCCTTTTAAAATTAGTTTTTTTTTTTTTTTTTTTTTTTTAATCTGGGCTACATCTAATAATTAGAAGATTTAGCTACACCAAGATGACCAGAGGACATTTAGAAGTCCAATATTCAATCAACTCAATTATTCCTTTTTTGGAGATGCAAAAATAATTCCCCCCCACCCAAGGAATACTTTTAGCAGCTCATTTGTGCCATG
Organism: Rhea pennata; assembly: GCF_028389875.1. NCBI lineage: Eukaryota > Metazoa > Chordata > Aves > Rheiformes > Rheidae > Rhea > Rhea pennata. The sequence goes on along the minus strand of NC_084663.1, from coordinate 98,746,423 downwards.
AGAACATTGTATTACTTCTTACATGAATTGCATTAATGTTTCCAGCAGTCTTTTTGTTGCTGCTAGTTTCAAGATCACAGACTTGACAGAACAAACCTTAAGCATACCTTCAGCTATATAACATTAACCAGTTTCATCTTATACTTCATTCAGCTTTTCCAGTAACAGAAATAGAGCCAACAGATTATTAGACCAAATTAAACACATGTTGGAAGAGAAGACAAACTTGAAAGACTCCAAGAACAACATCAAATCCACTTATCTATACCAGTTACTTAATTTGAAATTAAATATCTAAGAGTGAACATGGACAGGGAGAGGAGAGCAAAGAAAGCACAATATTATTGCTACTACAGGATTACTAGAATCATCCACAGTAGTTTGCGGGCGTACAAAGTAGCTATATGAGAGTGGCTGAATTTAAGACAGACTTTGAAGAGGCTCCCTAGACTATAAGGCAAGGCAGTAAGGCAAGGCTTGTTAAGAGCCAGGTTAAAATAATAATAATAATGGGTAGCTATAGTTACATTTTTTTTTTTTTTTTAAAAAAAAGATGTGTTGTAAAGAAGTGGTGATTAAAAGAAACAATGAGTCAACTGCAGGCTTAGACCAAGAAATTGAATCAAATTTGACGGTTTCTATGCTATCTCATAAAGAGGAGAAAATGAGCAGCTTTACATACCCTAACACATCTCTTAACTAATCTTACAGAGACTTTGTCAATAAAAGCCACTAAGCCCTACAAACTAAACAATTCTGGCCTGATATTCCATTCATTTAGTAGATAGATTTTTCTTACCACTCAAAAGCCTTCCAGCTGCCTTGTCTTTTAACCTCAAACTCAGAACTGGCCTTCTTATCTATGCAGAGAAGTCAGTGTCTGTCAGACAGACACTATATTAAGGCTTCCTTTGACAACTACATCACTAATCATTGGAAATACGCACTACTATTTCTAAAGTTTCCTATCAGAAAACTTGCTTTGAGTAGAACCTAGTCATAAAACTTACTGGTTACACTGCATACTAAACAGTGTACGTTTTTCCAAAAATGAAATTAGATACTAGTTAACTTGCATTATACATCAACTGCTATGTACCTTATTTACAAGGCTACCAGTTCTTCAGGTAATTACAACCTTTTACCCCAAGTATGAGGTTTAAGCCCATGAATCCATCTCCTGAAACACCCCACAGCATATAATTTATGCTGAACTTCAGAAGGTCAAAATACCTGTTTCAGGGGAGACAGGCTTTTCTTCATAGAATAGTTCAGCATGGACAGGACCTCTGAAAATCATCTGATCCAACAGTGGTCAAAGCAGGGCCAATTTTCACCAGGTTGCTCAGGACACTAAGCATCTTTTCTAGTCAAACTTTAAATGTCTATGGATAGGATTCCACTACATTTTTCATATACAAGGACTATCTTTTTCAGGTTCTTTGCAATACAATATTCAAATGCAATACAATATTCAAGTGCAGTGTAACAGCAAAGCTTTTTGCATACATCTGTGCAAATTCTCAGACAATAGAATATTTTACTGTGGCTGCAAAGGCTTACTCATTTAGGTTGAAAACACACATTTTACAATCAAGTAACAGTCTTTTAAGTTCACCTTGAAAATACTTCATGTTTTGATTGTTCAGAATACTGAATATCAGAGAGCCCAACAGGCTCCTTTCCCTTCCAACTAAGGTTCATGCAAACAAGTGATCTGAAAACTAATGATTATGTTAGGTGTTTCACAGAATTTGAGGAACATATCTAGTAATTAAAACTATATGAACAAAGTAGATACTGTCTAAAGTCTACAAGAAAGATGCACTAAAATGACTGCTGTTTTGAACCAATTTTTTATTGGGTAAGTGTTGCAAGAAGATAAACACCAAGAACATTTGAATAGCTTTGTTAGGTTTCAAATGATGAATTTGAGACTAGAAAGCAAGACAGTCACAAGCTATGATTATGTATTAGACAGAGGAACATCATTTCTCTAGTAGAAAGCCACAAAAATTGCGTAAAGGCAAAAGATTTCATATGACCTACAAATTGAAGACACTAGCAACAAGAATTGGTTGAGTTTGAGATCACAGGGGAAGTTCAGCCTCTTAACTTCAGAGCCGTTAGTCAAAAATTAACTCTTGCAGTATACTGAACCAGAGGATTTATTCAAAACATCAAGCTAAGACAGACTGCTTTTCCATTAACTGATATTACAAAACCTGCAAATTCCACAAAGCATCTACTGAACCTCCACCTTTTCACCCTAAGGCTAGTGTTGACAACACATCATGCCATCTACCCAGAGGCAGGTGTCAGACAACTTCCTCGAGCCCCATAGCTGATGGAAAGGACAGTCCGTTATTTCCCTTTAAGTGCTGCATAAACATTTAGATATTATAGAACACTGGTACACTAAGAAAAGATCAGCAACTGTATTACCTGCCAGACAACCAAATGACACAGTACCAGACAAAACTTTCATTTCAATACAAGCAGGTTAATATAAGGTATGCCAAGTTCTGTGGGGCCATAATGAACATTGGTTATCAACAGGACTGACGTTCTCATCACAGAAAAGAAAGGAAATAGCTGAAGAAAAAGGTATTTTACTCCAGTGAAAAGGGAAGTCAAGGAATATGTGATAAATTGAGTGTTACACTAACACAGCTCGAGCCCAACTCATATAGCTATGCTTAAGATAAATTCCACACCTCTGTAGTTAGTGTCAGGTATGGCTGTAAAGCAATCTGTTTCACACAGGACATGCTCTTTTCTTCACACTAGCTTGAGCTTCTGTTCTAGTTTCATTACCTTCACATTCACTAGAAACAGTGTCCCTGCAGAGTCCACTTCCCAGCATGCTCTCTAGACCTTTACTATCAAAAAAATAATTACAATCTAAGACACTAAAGGAAAGCTAAAAGTCATGATTCAAACTGAGCTGTCAAAGATACCTAGCCAAATTTATAAAGTTCAAGCTTTAAATCCAACTACTCACCAAGAACATTGACAAAGCACCAGTAATTTTAAGTCTTCCTCTGGAATTCCTACCTAAACCATGTTAGCTGCATTGTCTGTTTTACATGGTGTTGCATTATAATCCTCTACGCATGTTAATACATAATAAATCAAGACACTCATGTTTACACTGATACTAAGCAGTCAGATGTTTACAAGACATGTTGAACTAATAAGCAAGGCATGCTACAAGACAGCTGGAAGTTCTTCTGCAATGAAGATTCCAGCCTGTTTAATGAAACCTCCCACTCCCTTTAAAGAGAGCTTCAAAATCATTTGAAAAACAGAACAATCAATAGTCTTGACAAATTGACCTGGAGAAAAAGTCTGAAGTCGTCTTATGTGGCATCCAGTTTAAACATACAACCAAAATTATCTAGGAGATACAGTGAAAGGTCAAAAGGAATGCTGTACTTCTATTTGTATCTGTATGACAGCCAGACAGCCAACCAAGCACATTAGAGACAGAAAAAACCCACCACCCACAAGTAAAATTAAATGCAAAGTCAGTCAGTGGAAACTCTGAAAAGCAGAGAGGAAAAGTTTCACATTCTGATGGGTACAAATTTGTACAGTAGTGAGCAGGAACAAGTTAAGTTAGAGTTACAGGATGCTAAGGAACTAGTCAGAGAACAGCAGAAAGGGTTTTGAAAATTACAGCAAGTCTGTACATGACATTTTGAAGAACTGAAAAATGCCACTCTAGAATGTGCGAATATAGAAGTACTTTCTACTCTAGCAAACTGGCAAGGCTCCATCTGGAGCTTTTTAGCTTGAACATCATCTTATGATATCAATCATCTAGATGGTCTGAAAGCAAAAAGTTTGCTCGAAGGCCTAGAAAATATGACCTGCATGGGAAGACTGGAAGAACTGACCTTTGTTCTTAAGAGCAGGGGACTCAATAAGGGTTCTGCAATAATGAACTGATGCAAAGACATCAGGATTACTCTGCTGAGTACGTCTGAAGGACAGGACAAGACATAAACTGAAGTACTGACAACAAAACATGAAATTAAGAGTTTCTGGCACTACAGAAGGTCAAACAAGCAAGCTTGGCCAAATCAAGAAGCATCCACTGCCTCCAGAACAGGTTGGGTGGTCAGCTCTCAAACTAACTTAAGCTGATCCTCCACTGGAGCAGAGACATGATCTGTGCTCCAGAACCATATTAGTAATCTCATAGGAATTAGGCTAATAAAGTTATTAAGTAATAACCTGGTTCTCTTTCAAATTCTTGTCAACTGATGTATCACACATGCTGACAGATTCAGTTTTGCACTCTTTTCTTAGGAGCTTAGTCCAATCTATTCTGCATCTATAACGCTTGCTCTCACACACGTCAGTTTCCTGGACTTCACCATGTCTGTCTGATATGTTTCAGATGACATTATCCTTAAAAGTTTTCTTTTCCCAGTCCTCTTACTAGTGACCAGCTGCTACACATTTTTTCCCCTCCCATCTGTGCTTCAAACTTATAACTTGCTTTGCATATCAAGGAACACAGTTACAGATGAAGAAAATACCAGAAACAAAAAGAAATGAACTCAAAAGACATCTAGCCACTCAATTTTGAATGCACAGCTAGCAGTACTTCAAAAAATATACTTATTAACTACAAAAGCTAAAGTTCTGTGTTCAAAAGCACTAGTTTTCAGGCAGCACCCTCAAGCCTACTGCATTTGACATTTAACTTGAATGTTACATTCAATCTATTCAATTAGGTAGTTTTGTCAGACATTTTCCAACATCTGCTGTTTAAATTTCTCTTCCCAAGTTAGTTTTTTCAGTAAAGGTCTTCCTTTTCAGAGGAACAAACCAGCTCACGGTAAGTAATCTTCTCTACATATTTCTTGTATTCTGGTCCACAAATAGGTATCCAGCTTTTGTCATATTTTTAAAGCTTTAAATTCTTCAAGGCTCTATAGCTTGAGACCGCATGAAATCTGATGGCACCAGTTTGTCCACAACCGAGCAACTCTGATGTACTGACTCTTTAGAGACCAGCTTTCTCTCGCTCAACCACAAATGAGACTTGGAGAATTAACAGCCTTCAACTCTGATGGAGTAACTTATTCTAAACACGTTCATTAAAAAGTCAAGTTATAACCTTATGTTTAGAAACAAGTTTAGTATCGCTTACTTAAAATTTACTTTGAAAGCTCAATTTCTTCCTTTATTTGCAGAGTCATAAATACAAGATTATGGTAGTAATTTCATTCAGGAAATCTGGGGTGACACCATATCACTTAGCTTTAGTCAACCAGTACTTAGGTTCCAAAAGGGGAAAAGCTTAAGTACATAAAGTTTCATTTCCATTTAAGTCAGCTTCATCACCTACTGCCAGGTGCCTTATATAAGGGATTTAATGATTAACATGGAGAGAGAAATATGTATTATCAAAAAAGTCACTGAAGAGTAATTCATCTTTAAGAGGTTTCAGTTCTAATATGGCTCTTCAGAGCTAAGTCCACAAGTTCCATCACTGGCACCATTAAGTGAGATGATATTAAATTCGAAAGAGATGATATGGCAGAAGAACTGCTTCAAAACAATACACTAGTGTCATATGCAGCTGCCTTCATGCAAGACCTCTAGCAAAGGTCTTCTGCTTTCCTCTTAAGGGTGCAAAACAGCAAAGACAGCACAGCTTACTGCTAGACTCCAAGCTTCAGAACTGCTATAAAATAATCCACGTTTTGGTCATATTCTGTATTCTCCAACATTCAGAACTGAATGAGAGATGCTCAGTCACGTTGCACCAGTGAAGTACAGTCCAATCGAGGTAAGGCTTGCAGAAGGATGTTTATTTCAGTAAGAGCAGCACTTAAGTCAAAAGCACATCTGACATGAAATGGTCTGCCTAGACAATTGAGTGTACAGGTAAAAAAGACTGCATCCAAAGCTTGCAATACGACCACAAAATTCAGTGTCAAAGTGTGGCCTGCACTGCAAGTTTGTTGACCCCTGTAACCTCCCACCATCTGGAAACCCAATAGCATAACTTATCATAGCAGGAAAACTGCACTTACGCTCTCATCAAGAAAAAAAGAAAAATACCTGGAGTAAGCATACGCAGACACCTAGGGAACAACAAGGTGAGGAGGAGGGAGAGAAATCAGGCTAGTATTTCCTCCTAATACTTTCAGCTCAGGAACTGCCAAGCCTGATGTGAGCTTTCAGTTTAACTCCCAGTCAATTAAGTACTCACCCATCTCCTGTTAATATCATGAGCTTTCTGCATCCACACCATCCTCTGACAAGGAGTGCCAGAGGTCTGGCTGCCAGTTTCAAAAACTGTCTTAGCTGTTTATAACCTGCCTCCTGCTAGCACACTGTTGACACCACTCATGATTTTTCAGATCTCAGCATATCCCTCCCTCTCCTCTCCCACAGGACCACCTCTTTTCTGAGCTGAGAAGTCTTAGTCTACTCTATTTCTTAGAAAAAAATCCTCCTTCCATACCTTTTATCCTTGTTCCCCTCCTCTGAACCTACTCCAGTCCTAAGGGGCTTTGGGCCTTCTTTTTGGTAAGTTCAGGGAGCCAAAGCTGCATAGAATATTTGAAGAGTGGGCAAACAAACTATTTACATAGTTGCACAGTATGTTTTGTTTTCTCAAGAACTCCCAACACTTGATTTGGATCTCACTTTTTTATTTTTTTTTTTTTTTAAAGATAAGTAACATACAAAGCATCAGTTCATAGAACTGATCAAAGATCCAAGGTCTTGTTTCTGAGTTACAAAAAGTGATCTCAGAGGCTGCAATATATATGAATTTAAGATTATTTCTCTCCTCCACAAAGGAGACTTTAGGTGCATCACTTAACATTTATCTGTACTAAAAACAGTCAGCTTGTTTCATCACTCAATTACTCAGTCTCATAAGACCCTCCACAATTCTATGCCATTCACTCTCATTTCAACTTAGTATGAGCAGCAGAGAGTTACACTGAATTAGGACATGTCATACTCTAGAAAATGGAATGGACAAGATCCTACTATCCTCCAGTACCATCTAGAACTATAGCTTTCACTATATGAAGACCCTCTAGAGATAGATCCTAACAACATCAAAAATGACTGCTAGTTGAAGGTTTGGTCATATGTATATATATGTATGTGTATATAAATATATATATATGTGCGTGTGTGTATATATACACACACACACACACGTTTTCACACTTCTTATCACAATACCTGCTGACATTATATGCTGTGAGTTCCCCCTTCCTCCCCCCCTCCCCCTTTTTTAGGGGGGGGGAAGGAAAGAAGAAAATCAGGCAAGGGGTGGGGGAATGGGATAGTACACTAAATATCACAGTCTGGAGTAATGTTGTCTGGCACTCCTGCTTCACTCCCAAATCCATGAGTTATCAATGACTAAGTCTCTTCTCTTTAGCCAAACTTGCAAAAACTTAGTGCACCTCCTGGAGCAGAAATTTAAGTCCCACACTCAAGTTCTCACAAGTTACATGTCTGTTGTTTCAGCACTATCACATAATGAAGTTACCATTACAGGAACTAACAGAAATACAAGATGGTAACTGCTACCAGATACCAAAAATGCAACACAAAGCAAATAATGACATAAGCATCTTATACTCTATCACCGCCTTTCATTATCATCTAGAAAGCTACTGTTCTGCGACACAGTGATAGGTAAGTACACTGTTGAACTACTTTCAAGGATACCTATAACATGTGGCTTGCTAAGTTATTCCAGAAGACTGCTGCTTAGCCTGCCCCAGAGCAGAAATTGTTAGCAGCAAGAGAGTTCACCTGTTGGACTTGGTCTGTTGGACCCACACATTCAAAACACTCAGGTCCAAGAATTTGCTATTTATCTATGTTGGCCATCAGAGAAAACACATTCATAGAAAGCTTGTGATGTCTCCAAAGTGTTCAACTGGTCATCTCTGGAGGCAGCCAATATAGCTACCGATTATCTCAAACAAGAAAATTCCTAGGTATAAGTTTCTTCACAATGCACTGCATTATGCAAGGGAGTTTTCCTTATATTGAGTTGGAATTTTCTATGTTCCAGCTTGTCCTTGTCCCACATCTCTGGAAACAGTCTGGCTCTGTCTTCTCCACACTTGTCCAGGAGGCAGCTGCAAGCAGCAATGGGGCTTCCCTCAGCCTTTCTTCCCAACTGAAGAAGCCCAACTCTCACAGCCTCTCTTTCCACACCCTGGGCTCTAGCACTCAGTCAGCTGAGGTGGCCTGCCACTGGGCTTGCTCCAGCACAGCAGGTCTCCTTTGGGGAGAGAGTGCTCCGGGGAAGTCTCACCAGTACCAAACAGAGGAGAAAGAACACTTTCCTTGACCAGCTGGCTGCACCCTTGCTAACATAACCCTGCAAGGTCATACTGCTGACCCATGCTCAGTTTGTTATTCAACAGGTCTTCGCCTATCAAGTCACCTTTCAGCCAGTTGGACCTCAGCCTGTGCTGTTGCATGGGGCTATTCCCATTCAAATATAAGACCTGGCACTTTCCATTGCTGAACTCCATGAAGTTTCTGACAGCTAACTTTTCCAACCTGTTGAGGTCTGAGTAGCAGCCTTGCCCTTTAGCATATCTACTGTTACCCTAGTTTGGTGTCATCCCTGAACTTGCTGAGACCACACTCTATCCTATCTTTCTAATCATTAGTGAAAATCTGAAATAGTATCAGCTTCAGTATGAGCCACTGAGGGATAACATCAGTAATGAGTCACCAGCTGAACTCTGTATAGCTACTACCACCCTTCCAGTTTGACAATTCAGTCAAATTTCCATCCACCTTATTGCCTCCTTACCAACTCATATCTCAATTTCATTACAAGGATACTCTGACAGTCACTGTCAAAGGCCTAGAAAAAAATAAAAATAAAGCAAGCATCATTACCTGTTCTCTCCTTGTTTGCTCAGATGCATGTCGTTGTAGGAAGCAATCAGATCAGTAATGATCTGCCTGTAGTAAATCTGCACTGGCCACTCCCAACCACCTTCCTGACCTTCATGCACCTGGAAATGGCTTGCAAAATTTGCTCCATTATCTTCCCAGGAGCTGAGGCAAGACTGACCAGAGTCTACCTCCCTGGATCCTTGGAGAAGGAAGACATTTACCTTTTTCCAGTCATGAGGAACCTTGCCCAATTACTACAGTCTTTCAGAGATGAGAACAGTGACATCAGCTAGCATTCTCAGATGCATCTTATTTGGGCCTGTCAGCTTGTATATGTCCATTAGCTTCTGTACCTTCCTCTATGGTAGGTAATGCTACATTCCCACAGAGTTGGCTATTAGGCTCTGGGAACAGATCTTACCAGAGAAAACCATGAAAATAAGTAAAGCACCACTTACCTCAGCTTTTTCCATGTCCTTCTTCACTAGGTCCCTGCCCCATCAAGTAGTGGAGGCACATTTCCCTTAGATCTTCTTTTGCTGCCTATGATGTTGTCCTTCTGTGCTTTCTGTTGTCCTTCATATCCCTTACTAGTTTCAGCTGCAGCTGAGCCCCAGCTTGTCTAGCTTTGTCACTATACTCCTCCTGGGCAGCCCATCCCTGCTCCAGCTTTCTGTGAACTTCTTTTGTGCATTTAAGCTCAGTGAAGAAGTTCCCTGTTCATCCGTGCTGACCTTCTGCCATATCTGCTGAACTTACGCACACTGCAATGGACCCTTCCTGTAAAGGGGTCCCCCTCCACTGCATATGATTCTGAAAAGCTTACTCTTTCTCCCCCCAGCCCCAAGACCCGCACCTAACTAGCTGATAGCTAAGCACATAATGCTGTATAATAGCTGCTGTATTTACTGTCAAACCATATTTTCAGTATTTGTCACACTGCCAGCATTGCTCTGAGCTGTGTGCTGTAAATAGTGATCTTACTGACTACTTACTGAACTAACAGAAGAAATGCAGGCACATCTTTCTTAAAGACATTCTCAAAATCTTAGAAGATAACAGTGGGAGCCAATAAAACTCCTTGATAGGAAAATCATGTGTCAGGCTTCATTCAGATATTTTAAGCTTAACTGAAAAAGACTCCTACATGATTTCTACATTTTATTCCAGGGCTAGCAAGTATAACTATAGCATTAGCTCTTTTCTACCGATGCACAAAACAGACTCATTTAAGTTGGAACAAACCTCTGGATGTTACTCAATTCAATCCCCAATTCAAAGCATGGCCAACTGTGAAGTTAGATCAGGTTGCTCAGGATCATAACAATCAAATTCTGATCATCTCTAAGGACAGAGATTCCACAAACTGTTTCAATGTTTTATTTTTCTTTCTTTGTGTGTGTGTGTGTGTGTGTGTGTGTGTGTGTGTGTGTGTGAGGGGGGGGGAACGTATTGCTAATATTTTATTACCATTTCCCTTATCGCAGCTTGCTTTTGTTGCCTCTTATCCTTTCCTTATAGATGCCTGAAGAAAGTCTGGCTCCATCACCTCCCATTAAGCAGTTGTTGGCAGCAATTAAATTCCTCTCAGACTTTTCATTTCTCAGGAATGAGCCAACAGTTCTCAGCCTCCCTTCATTACATCATGCACTCCAGTCTCCTTATTTTAGTGGTCCACTGCAGAGGCATCAGCATCTGCTTTCACCTGCAGAACTGTGTCCAATTTTGTGCTCTCAAGTGTATGTCTCACAAGCTCTGAACAAAATTGCTTCTGTTAATTAATTTGCTGGCCACACTTTTGCTACTATCACCCAGTATCCTTTTATATCACAAAGGCATTCTACTAATCCACATCCACGAGGACATCCAGGCTTCTTCCTCAAAGGTATCCTTTTCACAAGTTGGCTCCACACCTTCTCTGCTGCATAAGGTCATTCCATGCCAGAAGAACTTGGCATTTGCTTTTGTTGAACTTAATGAAGTTCCTAACAGCCATTTCTCCAGCCTGTAGGTATCCTCCTCAATTAGCCCTGGTCTCCAGGTATCAACTACCCCTCCCAATCTCCTATCATCCACAAACTTACTGGAAGTACCCTACTGAACTGGACTATAGGTTGAAATGAACACAAACTGTCCTAGTACTGATCCCTGTGGAATGTCACTAGTAATAGGCCTCCAGCTGGACTTTGTACTTATTGAAAGCCTTAAAGTCATGGTAAATAACACTCATTGTTCCTCCTCTGTCCAGAGTTATGCTTTAGGTATTCATAACAATCAATGCAGGACCTCTTTTGAGAGCAGCCTCTCAAATTGTGAGGACATTGTAACTCCTTTTCTTCTCTTAGTTTTCACCTTATTTGCAGCTACATTAATCTATTACACCTAAGAAACAAGGGGCCTAACTTGGGAAACAATGCTGTAGAGTAGCACCCTCAAAATCTGTCACTGAGTGAACTCTCACTGGCAGTCCTATGGAGTTCCACAGTCCTCAACTCCTCCTGTGCAGCACAGCACTCTCAGCAGAAACTTCAGAATATCTTTTAAGAGCCTTACATAAAACTTCTTCTACATTGAAGTATATTCTGATTTGTTAGTATGCTATTAAATGATTAAATGTTTGCATGAGGACTTTGACTCATCAACAGTGACACCTACTTGTAGTCCAACATCTTACATTCACGACTGTGAAAGAGTAAGAGTAGCCTTAGACATAAGCCACATGCAGAAGCTTGAACTACCTCTGATACCACAAGCTCCTGAAACACAGCTACAGAGAGGAACATCTAAGCGCTACACAGAGGAACATCTAAGCTTAATAAACTCTCTCCCCGCCCCCCGCCAGGTAGAATATCCTGAGTAAATTGCTATATTGCACTTGCTGGTACATGGCACTTACCAAAGGTAAATTATTTAATGCCATCTCAGCTACCAAACACATACTAGAACTTTTAACAAGGATACATTTAAGTCTGTTAACAAATGTTTAACAGTACGTTCACAACCAAATTGTCATGTCCGATTTCTTTAGATGCATAGGGCCAATTATGCTTTTTAAAAGTCTCAGTACTTCAATCAAGTCGTAAGAACACTGCTGCTATTTAAAGGAAATTTATCTTTTGAAGTTACAAGCGCATACAAGAGTTAAAGCACAGCAGTAGCATCACTGGAGAAGGGAAAACTAGCGAAAAATACTATCACTGTTTACAAATATGCTCAGAGATTGAATTAAGCCTAACTCCTCTTCAACTTTGCTTCAACCATCTCTAAATGTAAGTTTTAGCAGAGTCAACTAAGTATATTTCTATTGTGACAAGGGACAAGAGGGGAAAAAGCAAGGAAAAGATAATCAAAGCAACAATCCTCATAAAATGAGCTTGAAAAATGTTTATCCCACGTTAAGTTAGTACAAGCCAGAAGTTGTGATGGCTCAGTATTTGTTATTATGCAAAAATTCACTGCATTTGATGACATTTAAGTTATCTTTGATTAAACTGACTATTGTTTTTATCAGGTGATGTACACAGACAAGAAACTAGCAAAGCTAATTACCCAGCTTGAACAAAAGCTCAACTTTTTGAAGGCCTACTTCCAGCATCCCTTCACCTAGTAGTGTGCTCCTAAGTGTGCTTTTCCCAGCAAAAACTAGTATTCAGCTTAATCAGATGCTGCACAGGTGTTACTGCAACTGAAAAGGAAATAGAATACCCTCACGAAACTGGATTAAGAGAAACTTAAGCCAAGTATTAACTTAAAATCTTCTAAAGCTAACACTTCTAAGGGCTAGTGAAAATGACAAATCAGAAATCAATTCTTAGTATTAAATTCATCAAGATAACCATTTCCTCTACCCATCTCTATGCACATCTACTACTGAGATATGTTTGACTAGTCTTTGTTTACCTTTCAGTAATTATCTTTTGGGGCAAGAGATCGCTATTGTAATATTTAGAAATTCCACATGTGCTACTGCGTTACAGGAACAACACTAATACCCTTTAAGTATTTTAAGGAAAGTATGTCTCTTCAAGCCAACCCCAGGAAGATATTGACAACAAATTTAAGAACTATCATCTTATACTAGCACTGACGAACAGAAAAGGAGAAACTGATGATTCCCTTTAGACAGAGTAAGATAATGAAGTACTTACAAGAACAAAAACAGCAGCAATCATCTACTGCTGCAAGTAATCCTAGTACTCCAGTCAACTCAAGACAATCCAACACTTGACTAGCTTTCATGTTGAATGATTGAAAATATGCCATTTTAGGACATTAGAAAATTTAAATTGCTTCTACTCCTGTGGACTACCTAAAGAACAGCTGAAACAAGCAAAAATATTGAACAGAGATTATCAGAAGACAATCTAGAAGCTTTTCACTATTTGAATTAATAGTGACCTTCTTGGAATTTTAACTCAAGAAATTTACTCTTGAAAACATACATCCATAAAACTTTACTTGATCAGTTTCCCACTCTTGGGGAACATGGTGAACAAAAGATCGAGAATGGAGACTGACATTTAAAGACTTTACAGGTTTTTATTCTTTCTTCTAACTTCATACTAGCAGTAATTCACAGACAGAAAGACCTACTTGTGATTTAACGTTGGAAAAAAAATGCCTCAAAAGGTAATTAGTTGAGTAGAACAAGAAAATAACTCGAGACACTGATCTATCAGATCACGTACAAGAAAGTTTATTATAACTGGAAACAGTTATGTATGTTATCCTTGAAGTTCTTCACCATGAGTTTGTTTAACATTTAATTTAGTAGCCAGCACCAGAAATTCACTAACAACTCACAAGCCTGTCTTGTTCTTCAGTGATCCTGAAGAAACCGTGATCTGACTACAATTATTACAAGATGATTGTATATGTGTATACACACATATATACCTTCAGGCACACACGTAACTCTCAATACAACTTAGTGCTCCATACTTGAGCAGAAATTTAGAGTGTTTCCAAGAAATATCAGCTTGTCTAATTTTCCTCAACTCAGACACTGCTGTACAACTAGAATCATGATTTAATAAGTGAGAAGGAATTAGAAGCTATAGCCGTAAACAAATTATAGTTTATATTATTCTTTGAAGTCTCCTATTATATCTACTGATAATACCAAACATCTTCAGGTATATATGAAAATATTCTAAATGATTATGCAGTATTTTGGCACTTCATACCTCCAGTGCAGGTACAAACATGATAAACATGAACCATTATCTAGTTCACATAACAGAGACACCTGTCCATGTTCCAAGCCTGTCAAAAGGCAGGCCAGCAATACCAGATAGCACATAATAGGAATGGAGATACCTTCTACAGCTTCCCTTAGAAGCAGGTTTAGACCCTACAACTGTGAAGGGGATAACAGTATAACCATGTAACACAAAACTCAGATGTCACGTAGCTTTAAATAATCATCTGCTCCTGGCCCCAGGTCATCTAATATACAAGCAGTACACTCTGGAGATTACGGCAGCTCACAAGCATAATGGGTAAAAACCTGAACTTTTGACTACTTTTCTTTACATTACAGAGAAGCAACACATTCCAGCATATACATACTACATCAGGTTTGGCCACTTCAGCAGTTATTTCCTTATTTTAAACAGAAACAATCTCAGATGCTTTTTCATCTCATCTCTTCATTGACTGGAATCAGTTTCCTCTGACATTGTCTATTATTGCCCATTTTGTTGCTTAACTGCTTCTCATGTACTTTTTTTGCACAACTCACAACACATTCAGGCTATTGCCATCTTCTTCCCTTCCCAGGCATTCTTGGAATTTCTTCCCATAAAGTGATACTCTTTTCTAAGCAATCCTTTTGCTTCCTAACTTGAAACAGAAAAATTTTAATCATCTTTTACATTTAATGAAGTTTGACCAAATTCATGCCTAATCCAAAGAATCACTCTCTTTCACATCCCATCAATAAAAGTGCACAACAGTATGTCAAATCCTTATGGTCTCTGAGGCATTGAACACAACTGTCCAAGTAAGTATCTTTTAAGAGTCTGATTTTTATATATGCAAATAGTACCAAAAGGCCACACCATACACACAACTCCTCCCCATAAATAAAAAACCCTCAGCAACACACAGCATGAAGAACAGTAATTAAGTAATTGCACTTTAACTATACTTTGATTATAGACAAGAAAATCTGGCCATTTAGTTAGCACCCAATTATCAGGTCCCTAAGAAAACTCTTCACAGGAACTTCTGCATTAGCATCTGTACAATAGTAAACAGTGGTCACAGAAAGAAAAAATTAGTTCAGATAATCCTGATTCAACACAATATTGCCATTCAAATCTAGAAACAAGAAGTCCAAGCAAAAACAAACAGTGCTAGGGCAAAGTGATCTGTTAGCACACAGTTCACCTTCAAGGGACAATATGACTACAGAGTAACTGTACAAAGCAATAGATACCAGCTCTCTCACTTAACTGCATTCCTGCCTAATAAGTCTCTTGCTGTATGTTCCAGTACAGAGTGTGGTTTGGACACAGGAAAACCCAAAGTTACCAATCTGAAGACAGTAATTCAAGATTACTTCCAGGGGCAATTGCCTAGTGCAAGATCGAATGAAAAATAATTTTCTCTAGCTTCACCATGCTTTAACAGATACCTGCACAGACACTGAAAAAAAGACAGTACGTACTTACAGCACAGCAGGCAGTTGGCACTTACCAAGATTAATTTATACTCATTTATACACCAAGCTCCGTATTTCTATTACCCTATCTCTATTCACTAGTGGTTTTGTTTTCAAAAATTTAGATTTGGACTTTCAGATTCTCAAGCTTCAACTCAACCTTTCTTCACATTGCACAAATGCTAGCATTTAGGCTGTAGCCCACCCACTGTTCATTGAAACAACACATCACCAATTCCTTTCCCCCGTTCATGACAGATCCATTTACACTTGTGACACTGCATACTGTAGAAGCATATACCACCAGCGTCTAACAGGCAATCAGTTGGTATGCAGGCTCAGTAAAGGCAACATATTTTTGCTTTTCTTGCTACAAAAGGAGTTCTGTATTTTTCCTATCTCTTCTAGGGAAAAATATTACATAAATGTAGTAGGAGAAAAAACATCCTAGATTTGATTACATTTCTAAACAAGATATTTGGCTCTATAATCTTACAATAAATAAACCACGGCAGAGTCCTCTTTGGTCCAGTATCAAACAATCTTCATACTTCATTTAGAAGTGTTCATTTATTATTTAAGGAGGCAGTGAAGAGAAATGCACTGTTTAAACCAAGAAATTGTTCTTAACTTTTATGTAGTGGCTGAACAACCATCCCAATGTTTTTATAGTCCTCAGTGTTTAGATGTTAACAAGTCAGTAAGGTTACTTTTCACTTTCATATGTTATGGCAGTGCTTGCACACCAGAAGCCAAAACATGAGTTGGCATCCTCACTTCTCCCATTTACCCTAAAATTCATTATACCACTGGTTGGAATGAAACCTGCCACCGGCTTTCATCTTTTCTTTGCAAGTTCTACACCACTTCTTCCAGTTAGAGCATCTCCAACATACTATTTCAATGTAATGCTAAAGATCCCTGAAAAATACAGTCTAAAACAAAGTCGAAAATTATACATTCATGCAGAAAATTACAACATTAGCATCCACATTTTCTTATTCTGCATTTATTTTACATGAGCACCACAGCCTAACAGTCATCTCTTTAACATGATACACCTAGCACAATGAAACAGTTTTAAGACTTGTTCCAAAACTGCACCATGTATTATTCTGAGTTGTTCTGATACACAAGCTTGACAAAATTAAGGTTTCATTTACTCTAATCATCAAGCAATCTAGATTTTGCTCTTCTTTTTGACATCACTTATTTCTTCTAGTGCAGTTGCTCTATCTATTTCCTCACACAGGGGTTTCATACACCGCCCTACTTCCCGCTTAATTCACCAATATCCCCTTTTCTCCAACTTTAACTTTAGAGTATCTTCTATAGGATTTCCATTCTTTCTCTATACATTGTTGTATTGGCTCACCCAAAGCCCTTCAAAAAGTACATTTCTTGCTATAGCATATTCTAAAAGCATTCAAGTAACAATTTCCTAGCTGTTATTGTGGTTTCATACACAATGAGAAAAAAACACGTTCTATAGTTCTACACACATTTTTAAACATACCATTACACTTGCCTGTTTCAAGGTAGTAATCTTCTTTGTTTAGCTTCAATATATTTTTATCATGGCTTGAATTCTTAATCACAGAAACTAGTCTGGTCAAAAGTCACTTTAGGATTTTCTTTACCTTACTTACAACTCCATTTTCATATGCAGTAGACTTCCATTTACACAGCTTTCACACTTTCATGATCCAACCTCCTTAGTTGTCCTTCCACCCCCAGTACCCTCTGGAGTTCAGTACTCCAGGCTGCTTTAAGAGAAGTCTTTTCAATGGAAATTTTTAAAAAAATGTGGCCCACAAGTAATTGCTTTTCTAGCCTCATTAAAGAGCAAGCATAGCCAACAATTTCTCTGAAGAATGACAGATCAAAATATCACGTCTAGCTGCTGCTCAAAATGACTGTGTAAAAATTGATCTGATTTTACACTGAAGCTTTCCTGCTTATATTTTTGGTGGTGCTACTTCCAATTCTTGCTTTTGGTAAGGTTATAAGAATTAACCTACTGGCAGGAACAATGGTGACCAAAAGCAGTCAGCAATTTTGGGTTCTGTCAACATCTAAAACATCATGTCTAACATCATTTCTGTGAAATTGCACTAGCATTTTTAAAAATCTACAGTGATCATCTGCCTCTTCCCTCTCTTTTTAAGCTCAGTGGCAGTTAAGGAGATAAAGAAAGAACCGCAGGAAAATTCAGGGAAAAATGTAATCTAAACATTGAGGTGTTTACCAAGAACCGTTTTCCTCTAACTCACAGTCCAAGAGTCACCAGTATTTCCCTTAAGCTTCCCCTTTCATCTACAGACTACACTTCAAAGCTTCACACTTTGAAAAATCCCATTATTTCAACACAACATGCCAATTTTTGGCAGATACTCTGAAGCCTTATCAGTTAAGTTCATATATGCCAAAAAGCATGCAGGGAGAGTGACATCTGAATTAAACTCATCAAGACTAGAAGAGTAACCTATTGCATGACACAACATAAGGATGCTCTTAACTTCTTTGTTACTATTACCTTTATACTCACATGTAAAAATAGCTTGGCAAAGTTATATCAGATCTGCAACTACATCTTCAGCTCAAAAGAGCAGAAATCATCCTCAATGAAGGAAGAAAAGTGCTAGTGAAATGCATTTGCCAACACTACAAACATCAAGTCTTCAAACCTCAAAAGCACTGGAATGTGACAGCTTAATATTGAGAAAGTCAACTGGCCACAAATAAAGCTGAATATCACCTAATAAGTGTGTGTTAGCAGCTAATAGCTCCAAAGTTTATTCATGAAGAAATTCAGTATTGATCTTTAACACATCTTAAAATATGCAGCCAAATAGCTCTAGGGAACACGCAAGACGACAATAGGCTTTGTTTCATTTATTTCAAGTGGAAATGAACTCTAGATTTCCATCACCTGGTATTCTTGCCAGGACTCCAGAAAACTCAGTACAGCCAAAGTCTGAATTACTTAATCTCAGGGCAGACATCTCTGCATGAACATACTCTGCTGCTTGAAAAAAAAAATCACATTTTATCTAGTTTTCACCTGGAGAGGTTCCCCCCTTCCCCTATTTAGTGCTTTAGTGCTTTGTGTTCTGCAAGGAATTTCTTTTAAATGTAAAAATCTATCATATAGCATCATACCAAAACCAGTTTATTTTTAATCAATAATTATCTCCTACTCCACACCCCTGCCAATATCACCAGCTATCAAACTAAGAAATTCATCGTACAGGGACTCAGTCCTGTAGCCAGGACTTACTCGCTGTATGCCACAACAACAAATTCTGCACAAGCAATTCAAGTTGTAGACTGCTTCCCTAACATACAGTTCATCTTCTCTAAAAAAGCACACCAACAAATCTCTGACCAATGTGACGGTCAACTAGTCCTGCAGGACTCTTGTGCTGTAAGTAGTACTGTAGTTATTCAGGTCAGCTAGGAGCAGTCTGTCCTCTCACTAGAATTTATCTAAGTACATTAGCTACAAGTTGAAATAGTTTTAGATTCACCACCAGAATAAGGAATCATATTAAATCTTTTTTAAGGATAGATGCAACATATGCTATTTTACAGAGTTCTGCCTCAGCAAATGCATGTTTTTAACCTAAATTAGTAACAATCGTCTCTCCCGAGAACTACATCATTGCCAGAGGGGGGAGACTATTACATGCAAGAGCACAGTTTTACAGCAGTAGTGTCTCAACTCCCTCCCTGCAAAAGCATTTCTTAGATACAATACCATTGCTTTATGGCGGCATGGCTTGTAAGCTCATCTAAGTATTTACAACCACGTGAATATCTAGAGACTTTTTCCCCTTTAATTTGTGCCTCCCTCTCTTTCTAGAGGGAGAGGACGCAGTGTATCCTGTAATACAAAATCCTCATCAACTACTCCTTACTGCGTCGGGAACACAAACAGCGGGATAATGGTTTTCAATCTGCCCTTTAAACAGCCACTCCACTTTCTTTTTGTCTTCCACTCCATGGAAATGATACTACACACTCCACTTCACATGCAGTAAAATCCTCCTTTAAGTTTACAACTTCTACCTGGTTTACTTGTTTTCTACTGAGGGGAAGGGGAGCGGAATAAATAAGTTAAAAAATGAAATAAAAAAAAAAAAAAAACGAGGAGTTGGGTGTGATTGCAGGGGGAAGGTTTCTCTACGTCTGATCACACCAAACCACGTGGGGGCCCTGCACTGTAGTGCCCCCTTTAACAGCTGCTCGAGTGTGAGCTGGAGTAAACAAATCAGTTCTGCACAAGACAACAAGAACTCTAAATCCATCACCCTACACTAACTAGCACCAATTTCGTCCTCATTAACGGAGTGTGTGTGTGTGTGTGGGGGGGGGGGGGGGGACTATGCAAGCCAACAGCATCAGAAGGAAAGAGTATATATTCCTCCTCCTCCGATAAAACCCTACGCACACGAAGACCCACCCTTCTGTCTTTCCTACAGGCTACGGGAAACAAACGGAAAAAGAAGACAAGAAACGAAAGACAACAGCCGTGAGTTTCTGCAACCAGCAGAAACGCGCGCCGTTCAAGGAGGGAGCTCGCCGCAGACCGTCCGTCATTGGGAGGGTGGGGGGGAGAAGAAACCCCGGCCCCGCCAGGGGACAGGACAACCCCCCCTCGCCGCCCGGCCCCGGCTTTCCCCGCGGTGAGCTGCGGCCCTCCGACAGGCAGCAAACACACGCGCAACTCGCGCAGGGCAGATCCAGCCCCCGCCGCCCGCCGCCAGGGCCGGCAGGCTCCACCCGAGCGCGCGATCCCGCACTCCCGCCCCGCGGCGCCCCCCGCGCTCGCGCGCGCCTAACGGCCGCGTAACGGTCCCCGCCGCGACAAGTGGAATCCAACGGCCGCCGCTCCCGGCAACGGCGCCGCAAGACGTCGCAGCGGCCCGCCCCGCGGCGGCTCGTCCCCTGCCCGGCCTCCCGGGGCGCCTCCAGGCGGGCGCCCGTCCGTCCCAGCGGCGGCGAGACACCTCGGAGAAGGACGAGAGAGCGGTCGGGGCTCCGCTGGGCGCCGGCTTCGTCCCCTCCTCCAGCCGCTCTCAGGGGGCTTCGCCCCCTCAGAGACCGCTCCCGGGAAAAACTTGCGCGATCCCGGGAACGTCCCGCCCTCCTTCCCCCTCCCGGCCACCACGAAACCGCCACCCCGCCCCGCCAGGCGCGCACGCGAAGTTTCCCCCAACTCCACGGCGTCCCCCGGCCCGGCCGCGCCCGCATCCCCGGCACTGCCGGGATTTCTCAGATTTCTCTTCCTCGCCGCCCTCCTCCACCGCCCGCCCCCTCCCCGCGGAAAGGGAAAAGTTTCACTTACTGCAGCAGAGGCGGGACAAAAGCAGCCCCAACAGCCCCAGCCCCGGCCCGGGGGGCACAGCCGAGCGGAGCCGCCGTCGCTGCTGCCTCCGCCGCTGCCACCACCATCGAGGGGAGGCATCAGCGGCAGCCGCCAGGAAAAGTTCCCGGCGGGCAGGAGGAGCCGGCAAGGGAGGAAAAACAGCGACAGCCTCCGCGGCCTCTTCGGCCCTTGCCATGCTCCGGGCTCGGCTCCCAGGCGCCGCCGCCGCCGCCGCCACGGCTCCAGCCCGCTCTCGCCCGCTCCCTACGCAGCGCCCACCGCCTCCCGAGCCGGGTGCGTGTGTCGCTGAGCAGGGAGGTGCTGCGCGCGACTCCCCGCCCTCTCGGAGCGGGCCACACCACCCCGCCGCGGGGCGGGGGGGGGGGGGTGGTGGTGGTGGTGGTGGAAGGCGTGCGTCCGCCTCGACCCCCGCCTTTGTTCCCCTCGCGGTGAATCGTCTCGTCCCGCCGCGCCCCTGCCCCGCTCTGTGAAATCACAGCCGCGCTCGCGCCCCGCGGGGGGTTCCTCTTGGCAACGCGGCCGAACCCGAGCAGCTTGGTGGGAGGGGGCGCCGCGCCGTCCTCCCCCCGGGGGGGGGGCTGTTGGTACGTCCCGCCCCGCCCCGCCCGGCCCCGCCCCTCTCCCCCTGCCCCGCCCCGCCCCGCCCCGCGCCGCGCCGGGCCGGGCCGGGGGCGCCGCGCTCCGCCGCGGCCGGGCCTGGCTGGTGGCGCCGCCGCCGCCTCGCTGCCGCTCCCGCAGCGCCGCCTCTTCCCGGCAGCGCCGCGTGGCCCTCGCCCTTCCTGCCGGTCCCTCACGTCTACCAACGAGCAACTTTCGCTGCGGTCTCGCCGGGCGCTGGCCGCGCGGCGCCCTTGGCCGCCCGGCGGCGGCTTTCTCTCCCGGCGCCGCTGCCCCCAGGAGCGGCACGGAGCGCGGCGCCCCTCGGAGCCGCGCCGAGCGCGTCCCGCCCGCCGCCGGCCTCGCTGGTCTCCAGCTGCGGGACGAAGCGGAGCGCGGGCGCGTCCCGCGAGACGGCCCGCGTGTCCCTCGGCGCGGGCGCGGGCGCGGGGGCGGCCCGCCAGACCCCGTCCGGCAGCGTGTGAGCAAACCTACAGGGGGAAAAAAAAAAGAGGGGAAAAATGCCTGCGGGAGAAAATACTCAGCGTTTCCCCCGCTCTGCTGAAACTTTTGATCCGCTGCTCGTGCTCAGAGCCTTTGCCATGTTGCCGCCGTGGAAACCGATGCGTCCCCGAATGCCAGTAAACCTAGGTAAACGTACTACTGACCCAGTCGTTAGAGCCCACCTGCTGTTTATTAAAGAGCCTTTTCCCCGTGGGGGAAAAAAAAAATTGATGCGCCTACCTGGAGTAACAGCTTTGCTGGTGTAACAATCCGGGTAGGTGCTTTGGTTGCCGGTGACTATCCCACTTCGCCGGGTAGACAAGTACTACCCAGGTAAGTACCTCTTTCTACTTAACAGTAGAAGCAAATTGCATTTCATAATTACATTTACACCGAGTTTAAGGCACTCTGAATTGGGCCAGGAAATATAACGAGGCCATAGTGTAATCAAGAACGCAACCCTTAAAATTACACTTGTGACAAATATAATCAAATTGTCATCTGCTATAAATTGCTCATTTTTTTCTCGCCCCAAAATAATAAAAGGCATTAAATCTATCAAAATAAAGTGTTTTGAAGGTCTAGCACCAAAATTCACGCATCTATTCATGATGGCTGCAGACCCAAATGCAGTTTGTCATACGTAAACAAAACCGTGCCCAGTCTGTAGGTAACATCTTCCAGTGCCAGATTCAGTGCTGTTATAATCTGGCATCCTGGGGACCATGTGATACAAAAGGAAATTTCACTTCATGCTACCAAGGCTAAATTTGGATCTCCCCTGTTTAGAGCACTCCTGAAGGTACAGGGCTCCAAACAATTAATCTTGCAGAACATTGAATGAAAGTATATTGGTTACACTGGCTCTTTTTTTTTTTTTTTTTTTTTTTTTTATCCTTTGTTACTGGCATATTTTTCCATAAAAAGATGTTCTCCCAAAGTTGGCAGCAGTCCTGTTCAAAAGCATCTTTAAACTCTAGCAATACAAGAGGGTACTTTATTTCGAGGCCATATGTTTTTCTGTCTCTGGTCATTGTCCACCCACCTGCCCTTCCCCCCATGAAAGAAGCCTTTACCCTTAATTTGTGTTGAGGTGTTTGGCAAGCGTTTACTTCTCAGTCCTTATCCCTTCTGGTCATTTGAAAACCAAGCTCCGAAGCAGTGTGAAATTAACTTATGTGCATAACATTTGAAGTGACGGCACAAATTCCCATTGGAATGAAGGGCTATTCACTTCAGTGGGAATTTGTAAATAGATTTGTAACAGAACAATGTGCTTTTTGGAAAACTCTCGCTTCCATTTGGATGGGTGCGATGGCACTTCCTTTGCAATATTTGTGCACTACCACCCATTATGTCCTTAAAAAAAAGAAAAAACACAACAAAACAACACAAGACTTGCTTCTTTTTCCACACACTTTCAGCTGGATGAGTGATATTTAGCCTGTTATTATATAGCTTCTGTGGTTTGTTAACGGGTGTTTGCATTTCCACAGCAAACGAGATCATTCCTCTATCTTTCCTACACTTGAAGTCAGACTAGTGGTGTCTCTGTACGCGCCTTGGCAAAACTGCAAACGCAGTGAGTATTTTCTGTGCTGTATGGAGAAAGGTGCCTGTCCAAATCCTTGTCTAAAAAGCCGTGGAAAAGCATCGGTGTTGGCTGTGTGGCAGGCATGATTGACAACAACTCCAGCAGGGCCAAGGATTCAAGGAACGTGGGCTGCGTGTTTATGTGCGTACATTTCCTGACCCAGCAGTGGCTTCAGTGCTCTGCTCGTCCATGAACTGGTCTGGGAAGGGCCAGACCACTCCCCACTATGACAAAGTTCAGCGTATTGCTGGTTAATTATGTTTTTAATAGCATTGGATATGCTTAGGAGTCTTGGGTTCCGGGATGCTCTATAATCATGACTGCTATTAAGAAATGATTAAAATTAAGACTATATTGTGCAAGTTGAATTATTCTTATGTTTCCAAGCTCTTTGCCTGCAGTATGATGTAAAATGATCCGGGCTGTCATCTCATGGAAAAATCCATCATAATATTTTGATTTATATCATAAGCAAGCTTAGCCAAGAATAACATACAGCTGCTTGGTATATGACATTTTTGAATTCCACTTGCCCAATACTTTGCTTATTAAAGATGACGTATTTAAATCTTGTTTGAATCAAATACTATCCCTTAAAGGAGAAATCTGGGTAACTGACTCCCTCTTTATTGCATGTTACAATTGGAAAACTTTCGTTCTCTTGTACACAGAGTAGCCCTGCTCTCATACGTTTATGCAAGAAATCTGTGTGTCTCAGCAGAGTCCCAGAGTCCCAGAGCTCGTCGTTTGTGTACAAAACAGTCGGTAATGCAGTTACTGACAATAGTCACCCCCAACATTATGTTTCATACCCATGGTCAGATGTATCGTCTAGGCTCCAATTAAACTGAGATTCTCATTGTCTCGGCCAAGAGGTTTTAAGACTCCCAGCCAAATAATTAAATTCCTGCATTTCTGTGAAACAAAAATAATAGACAAGGAAGTGAAACTGTTTCCAGTTAGATCTGAGTGCTACTTACGTCACTGGGAAAGAAGACAGAAAACGTAAGGATTCCTCTTGAAATAATGTTTACAGATCAGACAATGCTTCCTCTGTTTTCTTGCCGCTCTGCTTCCCTTTACTGTAGTCTCTTGCTGTCTTTCTGTACGTGCCCATTCTCTTGTCTCTCTTTCTCTCTTTAACTATTTATTCATACGTGTATCTATTCATGATACTTTTTTCAAATAAATACAGAAAATAAATACCCTTGGTTTACATGTGTCTGTATGGACAAACTCGCAATGTACATATTTTGTTCCAAAGCTACTGTATTTCATTCTGGACACAAGCTATAAATACTTAGGTTGATCAAAAAGAGAACGCAGGAAGGCGAGAAAGAAAAGTGAACGGAGTAGGTGGACAAGAGAGGGAAGGAGAGTGAGCAAGAGGGGAAGAAAGAGGCTGTGTTAGCACAACACATCTCGGAAAGATGAGTATACTGGTACAGCTACAAAGACTGGGAGAAACGTGCAGGACCCTACCTTGAGCTAGAGCTGAGGAGCTGTTGATGGAGCAGAGGTAGGATGCTAAATCACGCTTTTCCTATCACTCACCTGGGGGCTGCTCCCCAGCTGTAACTACTGGCCAGATGCTGAGGGTGTTGCGAGTCCAGTGGGGTGCCAGTCCTACCACCTGAGTCCCACTGCCCTGAGCAATGATCCCCATAGCAGCCACAGAGATCCTCCCAGTCACAGCTCTACAATCTGCCTGATTTCCCTACACCAGAGAGAGTCACTGGCCTGCTCTGTGGGGCTGAGACAGCTTCAGCCCCTGCATGGTATAAAGTGGTGGGGGAGGAATGTGGGTTATTACAGAAGATAGTCCTGATACTGTGTAAGAGGATTCTTCCTGTCCAATAGATATTTCTTTCATGACTAAAGAAAACTGAAATTAATCTGGTTTTCTACAGGGTCAAAAAGAACACAGATGAGTTCCTGGAGAAAAACTATATCTGAATGAGGCCACGATATTATAGCGTGTACATACATTTCACGGCGTTCTCTTCATTGTCTCAATTCACTAAAATTATCCCACACCCAGCAAGAGTTTGGATCTTGGCTCAAGGAAAAGGGAGTTTTAACATTCATTTCAGTAGGACCCTTTATTCATATTAGTGGCAGTCCTGTTGCACCAGCTTTACTTAATTATGAGAGGAGGAGCAGGCTTAGCATTCTCCACAGAAAGTTCCTGCTACAGTTTTCTCTTCTTGGAGTTACTCTCTTTGTATTTGTACATCTTTGTATCTTCCCTTTATAGTGCTTGCTCTTACCTTTGAAAAGGAGCACATTTTAAGCAGTATAAATGGCGTCATCTTATTGCTTTGCTTCTCTCGCTTTTCCTCTGTCTCTTCCTCTCTGCATTGGCAGCGAAATGCCACAGGTATTCCACAGTATGATGAGGAGTGGGATGCACAAAGTTGTGCCTGTGTGTGCCGTAAGAACACAGCTTGCATCTGTAATACATGAAAGATGCATCAAAGCACGGTCACAAGGTGACTGCAGTAACACACTATATCCTTGCTGCTAGCATCCATGTTTTGTACGTGAAACCGCATTAACTTCCGTGAACTCAAAAACCTGTGTAAGATCGATGCATGACATAACTGAGTAAGAAAAAAAATCATCTTTAGGATGTCTGTAGGCTTCTGCTGCATTCAGTCACTGAACATTGCAGGTTATACTATGGCATTTCTGAATGTCTATAAAAATTAATATTGGCCTGAAACTAAATAAAGGTTTCAGACTCTGAATGATTTTTTGAGTGCATTTTAAATCACTTACAGATTATATCTTTTAAAACTTAATGAGTGGCAAAGAGAAATGTTTATTACTTTTATACAACTATTTTTGCACTTGTATAACTGAGTTCAGAATTTGCCCTTCTACTTTCAGCTTGAGAAAAGTAGCCTAGAATGTACCTACATGCTTTTGATCTTTTGAAAAAAATTGTAACCTGAAGGAACCTTATTGACTTTAAAGACTAGTCAGTGCGCACAACGAATGCTTCATTTCTGTACAGATTTTCAATAGATAAAGAGATGCTCTTATAGGCATACACAAAATCTCTAAGGCTCTGCTTGAACATGAGCATTCATTGATTTATCTCAAGGTACGTCTTTAAACCAAGAGAAGTGGACTGGTACACATTTGTCTGTAGAAAATGTTACTGAAGTGAACTTGCACTACTTACTATTCCCTCACCGAAAAGAATAAAAATGCATTTATAAAGATATGAATATCCTTATTCCTATAAGGAAAAAGAGTGCTCACCCTTTATTGATAATAAATACATCCGAAATGCAGTTATGTAATTGTTTCACCTAGAAATCAACTCATGATCATAACTGATATGTAACAACAAAAAAACCTGTGTAGATGAAGGAAGGACACACAAATACTGAATTTTTAATTGGTGGTCCAGCAGAAATATCGTCGAAAAGTAATTTCAGTTGTGCCAAAAATGCTTAATGTTTTGGCTTTTGCAAACATTTCTAATCTCTTTAAATTAAGTAAATTGCTAATCAGAAGTACCATTTAAATGTGAAGTATCAATGTTTCATTTTGGAAGGATTTACTATTTCTTTGTTCCAGTTCTCCAAAATGCGACATTCCACCATTTGCTAGAAACTGTCTCAAATTCACAAGTATTTTCAGATCCCACAAAAAGGAGCCTTGAGGTAATTTCTGTTTGCTGGGAGGGAGTGGAAGCAGTACACCTACACCTTCTCTGAGATTTCACAAGGCCTGAGAATCTTTCTCCTTTCACTTACCATAATCCACTCAGAAAGGATTAAGTAATCTAAAACAGACCACCCTGCAACTGAAATGCAAAGGTTTTATTTTAAGCTTGCACCAAAAAAATCAGTTTAAAGCCAGTTTAGGTGAGGTGCACAATACCAAAGCTTAGGACTTTTTTATGTCACCTTTTAATAGACACAATCGAGAAAGAATACAGATGCAATCAAGAAAGAATACAGGCATGACTGGTAAAAGACTTAAATACACAAGCAACTTTAAGAACCCAATTAAAAGCAAGAATACTTCACATGCTTTAAGTTGTATGTACATGTACGTACCTTGATAAACAAAGGTCGTCAGACATATTTCTTCTGCCCACACACTCACACCTGATAACATTGCTCAGAAAATTAGCAACATGCTCAATAATATCCTTCAATACCAAGTTCCAAGGTCTAATAATATATATTTAATTATATATTTTTTGTCATCTCATTTACATCCAAGTACGTTTAGCAGCACTTCATCTGGGATCAATTCTGCAATAGTGATTTTATTATAGTCTCTATGTAATTTTACTTTGGTATATCCACCCCGTTCCCACCCCTGAGCATATGGTATCTCTTTTTTTATACATTTGAATTGGAGCAAAGTAGCAGCATTAAATACGAATCTCTTAGCTTTTGATGGTTGCCAATCCTGGAGTTGTTTGCAAATGTTTTTGATATCAATTTCACTTACGTACTGTAAGTGCTTTGTTAACATCTGCCCTGCAGCCGATGATCATTTTTATTTACTGATTTATTCATGTATACATACTTTGGCATGAAAACATAGTTGCAGCTCTTGGGCTTTAATCTGTGGAAGGAATATAACATAATGAAACAAAATCATTCACACTTTGCATTTGAAAGGAAATAGCAATTATTTCTTTATTTTCTGAGGTAATCCGAGATGTAATAGGTAAAACAGTAAAATAAAGGTAAAAATAAATGAGGAAAATGAAGCTCTTTTTGTTGAAATTCTCCCCATCTCAGATGAAGAGCCCTGCTTTCCCTCCTCTACATAGTCTACCAAATGTTACTGAAGGATCTTTTTTGTGCCAGATGCTATCCTGTTTCACTTTTTCTTTCTTTTCTTTTTCTTTTCTTTTTTTTTTTTTTTTTTTTTTTTTTTTTTTTTGCTTCAGATAATCTCGCTAAACGTTTTGATGGACAGAAAGATTTTCCTTCCAGAATTGCCCAGTCACAAAGCACCCCAGCAGTGGAAGTACTTCGTGCTGCAGCAGCGAGGACTGGAACTCCCCTTATCCTGTGACTCTGCAAGGCTGGACACTTTGAGGAATTCAATGACTGCCTGTTGCTCTCTTCGTTTGTAGGCATTTCTAGTTCGTACGAATGACAAAAATCTGGTAGTATTTACACTTTGCTCATGGAAATGACCGCACATGGTTCGGGAAAGGTAGTATACAAGATCATAAGCTACATTTTTAGAGATGACTCCGTGTTCCTACTAGAGACTGTGTCAAACGCCTTTAGCTTTGAGTGGGCTGGACATTTAATTTACTCCTTACAAAATGAAATGGCTCTTTTACGTTAATTTTAGGGAACATTTTGAGACAGTTTTCCTCCTCCTGAAAATCAATATAATGAAACTTATAGTAAATAAGACAGGAAATGCAGAAAAGTAATAAATAGTCCCAATCACACTTCAAAACCAAAAACACTCCCCCAAAACTCTAACTCTTTGAAACATTTCAGAAGTTGAGCCTTTTCCATGACTTGTATAATGGTAACATGTTTTAGAAAGGTCTTACTAGCATGTATTTTAGATAAGCTGTATAAATCAGTTGTATTTACATAAACAACAAGGTGATTCTAACA
Source organism: Rhea pennata (assembly GCF_028389875.1). Classification (NCBI taxonomy): domain Eukaryota; kingdom Metazoa; phylum Chordata; class Aves; order Rheiformes; family Rheidae; genus Rhea; species Rhea pennata. The sequence goes on along the minus strand of NC_084663.1, from coordinate 98,717,129 downwards.
GATGTTGAGAGGAGGGGGCTTGAGAACAAAGGCTAACATAAAAATTAGCCCAAATAAAAATATATAATTTCAGTGAGATTTCAAAAACAACCTGAAGATTTGCAAGCATAGACATTTTCACCAGGAAAAAGAAATGTTACATTTGGAAACGTTCACCCCTGGATAGCACAGAAACATGTAATCAATTGTAATCAAATTTTCTACAGATCCTTGGATGAGACTGATCTAAAATACTCACTCCAAGATCTAATAGTCGCTTCTGGCCTGCAATCATGTGTTGGTTCTGTCAGTTCAATCTCCCATGAGCAGAAGTGCCCGTCCTTAAAAAGAGCTTCAACTTTGTCATCCCTGTGAGCTCTGAGAGGAACCGCCAATTAAAATAGCTTCTCCAAAATGGGGATGACTTGTATTTTTATTGATAACCTTTTTATTAATAAACTTAGGAATGAAAAAGGAAATTGATTTGACAGCAACAATGAAAAGCCATTTCACTTTTAAAGATAAACCCGCTTTAAGAACTGCGGTATTGTCATTCTGGTAAGCTGTACGAAAAGATGCCTTTGGTGCTGTCTCTGCCTTTTCTGTGGATAAACCGAAGACATCCCTTTCTCTCACATACAAAATGTGTGGAAAATATTATAAATCATGTACTCTGCAACCCTTTTCCAGGAAGAAGAATGCTACAGTCTTTAATTTTGCTATATTATAAGCATAAATTCGTACCAAAGGTTTAAATATTTATATGTCCCTTTCATATGTCCCTGTCTATTAATACATAAGTATATCTTTTAAGAATTATGATAGTAATCTAGTCATCATTCTAACTGTGTAGCATTTATCTACTTATGCATGGATATATTTATCTGAATAGGTATATTAAGAGTAGCTTGTCTTATGAATGACCCTTTCCTACAAAGATTTATGCACATTCTTTACTTTAGATGGCTAGTGTGACCAGAACAGTGTCACTCATACACACATGGTTCAGTCTATCTGTTAATATTAGCAGTATAGAAGCCTTAATCTGCCTAGATTAGTGGCTTGGGAAATTTCACTTTTTTTTTTCAATTAAAAAATGTAAGTGAATTTAAATAAGACCTTTTCACAAAAACATGTGTGCCAATTTCAAAAAGGCTGGAATTTCTGATGACAGCAAGACATCTCCAGGATTAAAAGTTAGCTGATACATGTGAAACCACTGCCCAAGGCTCTAGGCCCTATTTACTGAACTATACTTACAACATGGGACAGCAGTAGTAGATATTTCAAGAGAAAACTACAGCAAATAAATAATATAGAATAAAGAAAGAAATCACTTAAGTATTCATATGGGGATACAGTATTTGAGATTCAAATGCAACATATAACTCAAGCAAGAAGGAACTTGAACATGGGTCCTGAAGGAATGCTTTAAATAAGGTGCTAAGGGCTTGCATTTAGATGTAGTTACATAGCTCTCATGATTAAATGTAGACACAGCAGACAGCTTGGAAAATGTCTACTAGATTACTTTCATGGAATGGAAATACTGTTTCCTATTCAGTTGTTATGACTGTCTACTGTTCTTGCTCCATTTTTAAGTGATTTTTTTTTCATCCTTTATTGTTATAACATCAGGAATAGATAATTTTTTTTTCAATTACTGGAGAAGAAACTGAAAGTACAGTTCTAAAGTGACCAGACTTGTTCACACCAATGGGTATAATTTGGCAAATAATTACAACTGAAAAAATAAGGAAGCAATATAAAAAGACCTGAAATGTTTCATTTCAGAAACACCAGCTGCTTGTTTTGACATTTTTTAATGAATCATTTTGGCTTTTCATTTCAAAGAATGTTTTTCATTGGAGAGTGGTCTGTATATTTTAAAGAAAAAATAATCAGAGGTTCATAATCTGAGAATAAAATGCAGCATTTCAATGAAAAATGCAAAAATGCCCATTTTGATTTCAAGAGAGCAGATGATATTTCCACTTAGTTTTTAGTGTAATTATTTAACTAAAAATCATATTTTGCCTTGATACATTAGTAATGACGATAGGTGTCAATAACCAAACGTAGGCATAGCAATTTAGAAGTGGCTACATTTTGGAAGGAACCCACACACACTGTGTGTCAGTGCAATTAATATGTTTTTTTAACATTCACTGGCAACACAACGAAGTAAAGGTGGCCACCCCATGCGTGAATGCATGGCTAACCTCACTACATACTGAAAACTGCAGTACATTTACACAACAAATAAGGTCAGAGCTCTGAAGAAGCCTGGCTTAATTCCCTTCTCTCTTTGTAAGGCACACAGGGTATGAGGCAGCTTTCCAGGAATCATCGTCATAGGAAGGACCTCATCAAAAGCCTACAGAGTTTACTGAAAGACTGGCTTAAGGCCATACTGTATATATAGTTGTAAGGGGAGGCATGGTGGGCTTTTTTATTTCTTTAAGTCTTGGGAATGTGCTGAAGAAGCAGAACAGGACAGCTACGGGAGTAGAGAGCTTACCGTGCGCAGACACGATTACCTGGAGGACGTGTCTGAGGAAGGACTGCACGAGGGCCTCGCTTCAGAGCTTTGGCATGGAAGCACCACAGAAATACCTGATAAATCAGGCAAAGAAGAGTTAAGATGCATGGCACAATTCCAGGGCATACAAGTGTTAAACATTAAAGAAGCTGTGCTGGTGCAGGGAAAAAAAAAAGCATTTGGACCATGTTCTTTCACTTATTTTTTCTGAGTTGATGTAAAACTGATCTAGTGAAACTCCACCAATCATGTGTTTGCTCCTGGACACACCACAGGAATCCTCAGTACAAAAATCTCCCCAGGAAAGGACAGGGTTCAGGCACACTGTGCTCAGCCTTTGTGCAGAAGTGTATTCCACCACTCAGCTAAGAGCCATCACATTGGGGTGTTTAAACTTTTCCTCCTACATCACAGCAAAAATACAACTACTTTCTAACTGCTTATGCAAGCTCCTTTATAAGCATATCTCTGTATCCCTGTGGTTATCAATAGTGACTTAGAGTTTGCATGTGCCAGCTTTTTCACATTTGTATGAAAGGAAAACTGAGGAGATTAGTGTTAATACGTTAGAGCTAAATAAATATTTACTAAGTTTGATTTTACCACCATTTCATGGCCAGCACTAAGTTCAAGGTGACTGCAGGATTGCTGTAGATAGGCTAAATTCATTTCAATTTTCAAATGTACCTTAGCATCCACTTTCATGGTATGCTTTGTTTTTATATGTATGCCTTTCCAGGTGAAATAGCCACTTTGTCACTTGTGGTATCTTCACTTCCCATATGTATTTCCAAAATACAATGCTCAGTTTTGCCAATTAGATATACATCTATGCAAAATGTGAAATTTAAATCAATCTATTCAGTTTCTGAGGGAAAAAAGCAGTACCCTAACATCTAATTTAATGCAAGGATTTTAATAATTTTTTGCTTCAATATCTCAAATTATCCCAATTAGTTGAACAAAATCTTACCTCCTCTATGAGGTTTGCTCTTTGCATTATTCGAAGAGAACAAAACATATATTCTCTGTCTAGATTATGTGATGCAATAAATGAAAAAACAGTTATAGAGTAAACATGAAGGAGGTACTGACCCCAAACTTTCTGGTATCAATGTAAAGACTTCAAGGCTGAGATTCTCCAAATCATGCTCGAGTATGATCTTCAGTGAGAATTGGTTGAGTTCTCACTGACCCTTTCCATGCTTTTGAATATACCCTTCCATCCACTCCTAATTACTGATCAGTTTGAATTGCCCTACAGTATGATCAGCTAATGAATTTGTTTCTTTTTCTGAGAGCCTTTTTCTAGTTACCTCATGACAGAGTTGTCTCCTCAGACAAGTTTAGAGATCAACATATGCAGAAATGCAAACTCTTCACAGAAAATGAAAGTCTAATTCTGTCTACAGTTGCATAGCCGCTGTCAGTGTACCTTCTAAGATCATTTCTGTTTAGTGGGAATAAAAGCTTAGGGGCTAAAAAGCAATTTGTTAGGTCGTCTATATACGCTATATACAGACAGGTAATATTACCTGGCCAAGATTGGAAGGGTGTATAAAATTGTCTCGTGCTATAATACATATAATCGGAGGCTTTGAGTGAGGGCGCTAAGAGAAGGGAACTAAGAGGAGGGAATTAAAGGCAGCCCAGTTCCGACCTGGGCTAGTCTAATGTCAGCTCTCCTATAGTAGAGATTTACTGTTAGAACAACTACTTTTCCATTGCATCAAGCAGCCAGCTATTATCTTCTGCAAAATCCTTTCTGTTCTAGGATTCCAGACTAACCATAGACCACTCCACACAAGAATTCAAGCATATAAAACCCAACTCTTCCATTAGCAAAAAGAACTTCTTGGCTGCTCTATGTATAAAACTCAGCTGATAGTTAATCAGATTTTCACTCAGAGTAGATACTGATGATATTAAAACACTCATGTCAGTGTAGACATGTAACCTTCTGGTATTTTATATGACTAAAATTCACTGAGCTTTTTCAAAAGCTACAGAACAATGATTTATGTATTGTTCATCTCCATTCAAGATTGCTATAATTCAGTCAATCTGCATTTGTATGTGAGGATGACAACTAAAATTCACATGTTCTAAAATGTAGCACCTTACTCTTTCTAGCTTCAGACTTCTGCAAATAAAAGAGATTCATGCCTCTCCTTCTTTTGGCTCCAGACCATTTCCAAAGCCAGCTGAAGGCCTTAGACATAATCCTCGAAGTAATTAATGGATCAAGCCCCAGCTACATGACAGATCCAGTTTCAATCTTTGAGTGGCAGAGGCAGCTACTTCCTCGCAGGGTTAAGCAGATCACAGAGCCAGAGAAAATGCATTCTCCCACCTACAAAACACATCCTTATGGCACAGCAGGCAAGCACAGTATCCAGCTGTCATTAGGAAATTTTGCAACAGCGCTCATGGATGCTGGCACAGCTTATGGGTAGCCTCCTTACGGAAGATTATGACAACCTCCCTTTATAGGTTATTATATGGCTTCATGGAAGTCTTGTAACAAATCATAATTAAAAAAAGATCAGTAATTTAACACGGAATGTCCCACAAAACATAATCCTACAGAAAATAAATGTCACAAAAAGAAAAACCCAGCTAAGGCCACTAAATTATCACACAGATTCTACATAAAGGACCCAAGCGTAGCATGACACTATGGACATCTAGGGGAAGTACTGCAGCATACAAGATGTTCTTGGACTTTAAAAGCGTAGGGGGGATTCTCTGATGAAAAGTAAATGTATTGTTGTCACTCTAGATTTCCTTTAGACAGTGGAAAGGAAGAGGTATTTCTGTGATGCGATTTATTTCATCCTAACGTGAACACCTGCATAGGGCAGATGATCACACCATTAGAAGTATCTGCTTCTTTCTTTAAATAATTAGAAAGTCTGAGCTGACTAGTTCAGATATACAAATGTGCACTACAGATATTCAAATTGGATGAAGGGAACAGTCCTGGTAAATATTTTTTGAATTAAGATTCATCATGATTTAACCAGGTCGTCTATATGTGAAGTTTATGGGGCTTTTCTCGCAAGTAAACTGCATCTGGGCAGATTTTATGTGACTGCAGATGAGAACACTGCCCTCCACATAGATGTCAAAAGAAAACTGGAAAGGATTTGAGCATACTTTAACTAGAAACACTCGCAGTACACTGACTCACGAGACAAAGAGAAGAGATATATTGCACACTCACTGACCAAACTGCATTACAACCTTATTTGGCCACAAGCAAGTACACACATCGTTGCCTGTGTGTAAGGCCAGGTGTAAGTACCACACGCATTAACCAACCGGAACTCAGAACAGCCTCAGAAAGGAAAGGGCAGGATATGGTTCCCAGCACTGAATTTCTGAGCTGCTCAACAGTGGCGTGCTAACTCCACTAACATGGCCACAAGTGACTTCTGTTTTCTCAGGTCCAAATGCAATGCAGTAACTATATGTTTCCGGAAGCTCTGAATTTTCTTACTGACTTTCACTTAACTGAAGTTATGTTCCTGTCAGCTTTTCCTTATTTTGCTGTCCCCCTGGAACATATATTCCTTTAGCACCAAGGGAGACTATGGAGGTCAACAATTTCCAGCAGTACACAAGAAGTGATCAACTGCCAGGTGCTGAAACCTTGGAGACTCTAATCAGTCATCTTTCCATGCCAAAGCTTTCTCTGACATGAATCTCAAATGTAACTATTGCTTATACAGCTGAATCTCTTGAAATGACACACCATCGTGGGCATCAGGCTCTAAAGGACACAGAAGCTTGTCTGGACATCATTATACTGGCACATGCAGACACCACTCTCTCAACGTGTGTGAGGGCATGAGCATACACATGCGTGTGACTTCATGCCTAAAATCACTCCTTCCTGGGATTTGCCATTAACTGAGTACTAAAATGGCACTACAAAACTATTTTACACTCTCAGACTACTCCCTTCAGAGGCATCCATCTCAAATGTGAAATCTTTTTTTTTTCATGTTTTCTGGCACTCTGTCAGGGAAGTAACTTAAAAACAGACTTCAGCTTTTTTAATTCACATAACAAACTCTTTAGTTCAATTAGAGGATGAAGTTCAAGAGAGATTAAAGTTTCGGAGACCTATGCATATGGACATATAATCACAATAACTTTTGCTGACCTCCTAAGTAAGTTCTTTCCCAATCTGGTCATAACACAAAGACTTCTGGCATGACACTAAGTTGCACTTCCTGATCCACAGCCATGTAAAGCTTGTCAGGTTTTAATGATAATTTATTATCAATATCACACAGTAGTGATTCAGTATCAACTGACTTAATTGACCTTTTTTAACGATTTTTCTCAATTTGCCAAATGGGAACTTTTCCCTTATCACAATGAAGATTTATACTGAGATGACCACTGGAATGTCTTCATGTTTTGATACAGGGCAGCCAGTTTCTGCTGGAGAGGAAAAACTACCTATGAAAAAAATCAAGAGGAAACATAATAATAATAATAATAATAATAATAATAATAATAATAATAAACCTTACCAAGTTGTATTCAAACATGGTGACATTTCACAAGTGTCTAGGTCCTTAGCAATCCTCTTGTAAGTGATGAGATCATCTTAGCACAGTTGAAACTAGGGCATTTGGGAGGGGTGGCATGGCTGAGATATTTTAAAAGAGAAAGTGAAAAATGAAAACCCAATGGAAAATTCGAAGGGACTTTAGGGAAATACATTTTTCTAAAGCAGGATTTGATGAGAATATGGAGACCTAACACTTGTCATGAACTTACAACATGCTTTTATGATCACTGGTAGTGAGAAACTGGAGTTCTTTGACCAAACTTCTCTGGAAAACATGGCAACCTAAATAAAAAAAGATATCCTGTTGCCATGTTTAAGAATTAATTACATATTGGCTCAGAAAGAGATCTCAGTTGAATATCTTACAGCCACTTAATTATGTTCTAAAATCTTTTTTCCCAGTATTGCATAAGGCCTTACTCAGGAACCTAAAAGGTACACCTAGACAGAAATACATAGAGAATAGTAATGTTTAAGTAAGTGTCATATTCTTCTCAGAAATCATGTTAAATCAATATTTTAATGAAATACATCAAAATCATTTGTTATGAACATCATTTAAGATGCTTATTTTTGTTACTGCAAGTTGGGCCATTACTTCTCATGGATAGTAGCTAGAATTTTATTCAGTTTAGAAAAGGCATTTTTAAAATGCTTCTTACTGTTCAAAGTACTGACTATATAGAATTGCAAACTTCCACACAATGATGGTAAGTGAAAATAAAAGTGTTTTAATCATAAATACTATGGTGTCATGTCTGCCTATATAAAAACCATGAGTCTAATTTATGTGCCTCTTGATGAAGTGGTATGTAGCTAAATTACAAAATTATCATTTTAAAATGAAATTCTGTGTCTAGCATTGCTTAATGCCCATATGCACAAGAGAAAGAAATGCACTTCAAGAATTTAGTTTATGTTCCTTTGGAATCCTTGTGCTAAAAAGCCAGACTTAAAAAGTCAGTCCGTGTGTTAAAGTCTGAGAGTTATTCTTGATGTTTATAGTACCTTTGAAGCTATACTGATGCAATTTTGAAGCCACATCAGTAATAGACATAATGACTCTCTTGCATATTTTGAGTTCTATCAAGACTGTATTTTACATTGCTATCACTATGAATTATATCATAGTTCTGTCCAGGACAGAATAAATAAGTGTAAGAAATATAAGTGCACCTTAAAGCACTTTATGGAAAAGCACTTCGTTATCCTGCCATTCCCTGAGACCTAGAACATGTACAAAACAGCTTATGCAGTGTGCAGCAGTGGTAATATTTGCAGTATTTCCTGCAGCATGGAAGCACGGGTTTTGTGGCAGGTCACCTCACACAGTGGTGCTGGCTGGAGAGCAAGGGGCGCTCGACATCCTAAGGCCGGAACGAAGACATGACTTCAGTCTCCATTGCTTCGCAGCTCTCCTAGAAGCCACAGATTTGGGAACTGAGCTAATGGGAGTGATCTGGGGGTTCTCAGCCCTACAATGCACCATATTTTTGAAGTACTCCTGCAGCTTAATACAGTCACACAAAACAGTGTAGGTCTCCGCACACCACAGATCATCATTTCAATGATGTTTGCTGCAAAACTGGTGCCTATGGAAAGTAAGTCTCTTGAATAAATTCTTTGCTAGATTAAGATCAGTTCTGTTTTTTGTTCAGTTTAATGTGATTAGATTTTCTTGACGGAACATTCTTTCTCATCTTTCTATGGGAATTTTTGAGCCGCACAGGGTGACCCATTATGATAAAAATAAATGGTGTTCATATTTTCCTGTGTGTTTGTGGTTGGGGGGCTACTCCTGTGATGTACACACACACATACGCACACATTTATTTATGCAGAGTATGTTAACTGAATCTGAGATTTCTCTTCCACCTAGTAACATTTGTATCTAATTCTCACATTTTTAGTACTCATGTCATTGCAATACCATGATAATTTGTAGTTGGTCTCTATTATGAATCACTTCATTACATCTTACTCAAAAATATGACTGACCCATGTTTTTGTTCCCATGACTGAAATAGTTTTGGAATCTGCATGCAGAATTCTTACTGTCTTTGCTTGCTTTTCTGTTCTCAAACCATTAGGAAAGAAAATTTCTATAAAATGCTCATTGTTGCCTATGTGCCTGTACAGCATTGTACCAATATTACTCAAGAATTACAGAGAACTTCAACGAACGCATACGTACAGAGCTCCGAGAATTTCTGATCTTTGTCTTCTGTTGCAATTTGAGCCTGTACAAGTTTGTCTGACATGTGAACTGTGCAAAATCTCTTTTGAGATTTTTTTTTAAGCTCTGGTTTTGTCCTTGGGAATGCATGGCATTTTATTACTTCAAATGTGAAGACGATTGTTATTATAAGGATAACAAAGCAGAAGCTAAAAGCTTGGTGAAGGAACTTAAGTTAGTTAAGATAACTAGCTAGCCAGGACTCAGATATCCTTCACTCCTAGCAGTTTTGTGTATAAGCCATGCAAGAGAAATAGTTCATTTATAGAATACAAACATAAAAATGACAAAAAAGTGTCTTTTCAGATACACATTTAAAGTCTGTTGAGTTTTACTGATACCTCATTTGACACCTTATTTGTTGAGTCTAGTAAACTTGATCATGTTAGCTGAAGCATTTTAAGAAATTACTGAATATACTTTCTCTGTAGCTGGAGAAATCCAGATATGATTAGAAAAGGAGTAACTTTGTTTTAATTGATTTTTCCTTTCATCAGTAAAAGAAATACCATTTCCTTTTGCCTGTTGCCAACCATTAAGGTGAGATAAGAACTACTTCTACTAGGCTGTACAGTCAGGAAATGCATGGATCTCATCATATGGTGTTGGCAAAAATAAAAAGCTGATGTCATGACCTGTGCAATCACACACAACTTACTGTACAGAGGCTGTTGAACTGTTCAGAATATGATTGCTGTAGGATGAAAGAATGAAGTGGAGTTACTTCCTAAGAATTGCATCAGGAATTTTTTCATTCATTCAGATACCACGCTTCTAAATGAAGCATGTTCTCCTAGAAAATTAATTTTGCATTTATTTTGAGTTAAGCAATTTATTTTAATAGTTTTGGATCACAACTGTTGTGGTACAGTAGAAGTCCTGTAAAGCGGGGATAAAAACTTTGAAGGTAACAAGACTATTATGGAAATGTCATTATTTGGAGTTGGAAAAGTAAACACACTGCCATAAAAACCTGTAATGATTGTTTTATATATATGCATATAAAAAGAGAAAGTGCCAGGATCAGTGGGTGCTCAGCTTTACGAATTTTTAGGTACTGATTCAGGTGATAAAGAAAGACTTAGATTCCCAATTACAGTGACTTCAGTCAAGATTCTTATTCAGCACAGAACAGTGTAATTTTGCTGAAATAAGTGACACTATACTGATGGATACCAGGAAATGCCCTGTCCTCTCTTCTTCTCTCTTCTGAGTGACCATTTTCTGGATGACTCATTTTAGAAATGCATTCATGATAGAATATGAGTATCAAGAGTAATATACTTTATTAGATACTGTAATTCTCAAAGATGAAGAAGATATAACTTCATCCTAATAAATTATATCTCCAATAGAAAAATGAGCAGGATGAATTTGAGTTTTCTTTCAGCCTCACTGAGAAATGAAAGATTCAATATGTTTTTAATTAAAAGCAGCCAAATGGAAGTCTAGATTATGCTCTCAATTCTCTCTTTTTCTAAGTTGAGGAGCTAATAAGTATGCTAGAACTGGTATTTTGCTTTCAAAGTAGAGAAGACATTGAAAACTATACTCCAACTGGTAACAGAGGAGTCCAGTCTCCACCAGTATCTAGGAGGAGGTCAAATAAATATCTAAGTGATAGTCTTTACTGGAAAGCCTTTCTAATTCAGAACTGTATTTATCATTAAGTACAGGAAAACTATTCCTCATCTTCTCTCTCCCACATTTAAGAAAGGTAGATGTGGCAAGATCTGTGAGATTTTAGTTATGGGTTACAAATATGAAAAACAAGTTTATTCTTTAGTTATAGTTGTGATGTAGCTGAGTAGCAGGGCTGTGCAAGTATGCACATCAAGTATACTCAAGTCATGAACTCTTTGGGTGGTCCAGGAATTGTCCAGCCATCTCAACATAGATGAGATAATGGACTGGCTTGAGATAATGGACCACCTTGAAACTAGGTGACTGACTGGACCTTCATAAGGAAGTGTTTGACTGATTGGTACAGGATCCCTCATGGTAGGAATTTTGGACAGTTCCAGAAATCCCCCCCAACTCAACTCCTGCTATGTCTCATCTAGTTTTGATGGCAGGATGTTGATTAACATTCTGGATAGAATGTCTCAAAGTATCCCTGTTGCAGAAGTGATCAGACTGTAGAAAGATAAAACATTTGTAAATAGTCAATAAAAACTGTTCCTCCAGAAATGGCCACATAGGACAATTTTTTGTAAGTAGCTAGGATATTTAAGAGAGAGTTTTTATATAATTAAGGTGTATCAGTAGTGACGAATTACGCATCTTTTGGAATGATTATGTAAGACCACAGCCAGCTGGATTGTAAGAACCGAGCAAAACAATGCTTTGCAGAGTCTCTTCTGATCCGGCTGAAGATGCTGCTGCAAGGACCTTGCAATAAACGCCCCCGTAACCACTGGACAGTCACGAGTCGTCCTGTTTGGAAGATTTCATTCCCCATGTAAGCCTTGCCTTATGGCAAGATCCCAATTAATTACTTTTTTTTTCCTTTTAACAACGTTTCTGCTCCAGTATCTGCACAATATAGATGAGAGTCTAAATTAAGAACAAAAGAGCTGATTCTCTGAAGTCTTCTGGATAATGTGGGCTAATGAGTTTGAGATAAATATGATTTCCAGTAGTACAGAAAGCAAAATTAGGAAGCTTATGTCAGAGCCCCTCTACTGCTTCACTGTTAGCTCAGTTGGCTCCCTTGTCCCTTCCCCCCCATTTCTGTATGTCATTTCTGGAGAAGGTGGAAGTTCAATAAACTTGTTTTATGGGTCCTCAAACCAGGCTGACTTTGGAATAAACTATAAAGAAACCTGAACTGATAATGCAGGATCCCCTGCATCGTAAATCTAGGACTTCGACCACTAAACAACTTCCTCAACGTTTTCTTTGATCTTTACAGGCTCAGAAGCCTTTTGCTCAAGGAGTTAGATTGTTCAGAAATGTACATCTACTTGTAATAGTAATACATGTAATACATCTACTTGTAACCTGAAAGTACAAACATGTTATTTAATATGACACACGGCAGAAAGTTTTTCTTAAAAAAAAAAGAGGAAAGAAAGAAAAAAGAAGAGAAGCTTAGGCAGTGAATGCAAAAGAGATCAAAGGCATAGCTTCTGTTTAACAAATTTCATCTTTTGACAGTCAACATACATAAGGCTAAATTCTAATTCCTGTGGCATATATTGCTTCTCTCAAGAACCTTATTACTGCGATTGCAGAATTTGTAAGGAAATGCTGTTTGTGATTTTTCACAACTGAGAGCAGAGTAAGTAGGCCTCCCTTGCAGACAGTGATTATGGGTTATGCATAACTGCATTTGTCAAGTACTTTAGGCTGTTATGAAGTGTTTTAAACTTCTACCTGAGGGTCATATCTTCCTTTAAGAGCACTCTCTCAAACACAGAAATATCAAATAGCCTAGATCAATAATAGGAATTGTTCTTTCCAGAAGCAGCAGCTTCATAGGGATTAGCTCAGTTTGGCCTCTTTTTTTGTGTGTGCGGATCATAACACTGTGGTATATTATAGCACTGAAAAGATGACTGAAATTGAGAAGATTAACATCTAGGCTGAATCCTAAGAAATACCAAGCATCTAAAGATCTCAATTACTCCTCTGGAACAGCAATGCTTTATAACCTGTGTGGGTTGTCCTAGAAAAACTTTTATCATCACATTATCACACAGCCTTCAGTGTATTGGGTTACTCTGTGGAGATGAGAGAGAACTATAAGACTTGCTTTCTGCCCTGCTGGAAACTATGGACATGTTACCACTGAAGACCTGGGAGTTTTGGCAGTTACTTTAAGAGGCAGGAAAGCAATCATGAAGAGCTATATACCTAAGTCACAGGAGAACTCAAAGGTGAGGCCAGAGAGATATGAAGGCAAAACAATAATGCTTCTGCTTGACCAGCTTAATCGCCAACACCATCTGTACAGGGGACATAATAAAGCAACTGCTATGATCTTAGAACAGACTTAAATGAAAAGGAACCAAGGGATAAAATAGAGACAGAATTTTTAAAAAATCATCTGGAGGGAAAATCTCAGAGGGCTTTATTTTCAGACGTATGCATATTCCATTCCCTAACAGTGTAAAAGGTCCTCAGAGTAAATGGGAGCTCAGCATGAAGCCATACACCACGGCCATACATCATACATCAAATTCAAGTGAAGTATTTGAGAACTCTGCTGGTCTTACAGTCTTCTCTGGCCAATTTAATAAATAGTGAACTACAGAATTTTTGGCATAAAAAGTAGCACCATCTGTTCTCAAAGCATGGATCCTCATCTCAGGGAAGGGAGCCACTGTTATTTTTCATGAAAAGGTAGTTGCCTCACTGTAGGTGAGACCAATTTTAAGTTCTCAGAGTATCAAACACAGTAACAGTTTTATTATTCTCTACACTATTTCTCATCTGATAAGTTCCAGAGTTATTTACAGTTCAAATCATTCCAAGGTCTCTGGTTATCACAGGAAGAGAACACACTGTGAGGCAATGCAGATTACAAGGTTTAGCTGCAAGTTACTACAAGTAAATAGAATTTTCTCCAGGTTACTGTCCTGTGTGGGCCAAATTCATTAAAGTGAAGGCTAGATGAAAATTCCTGTGGGGCAAGGGGTCATGAGCTGAATTTGATGGTGGTATAAACAAAGTAATAGCTTTTCTTAGAGGGCATCTGCACTTATTCCATCTCATTCCTAGTGGAAAAGTCCTTTGCTGCCACGGAATACTCAAGTACTTATCCCTTCTGGATACCATTTAATCACATTTTGTTTAGGCAGTCCTCGACTGCCTTCATTCCCATCATTTATCTGCTCAGTCACCATTAATTCTGCCTCTACCATGTCTGCACGACAGAAAAGACAAGAGAGAAACATTGGCTCGCAAAGACCTTCTGAGCTTCAGAGACCTGTATGTTTTCTCTTAGCCATGTGGCTGGATACATACAAGCCCATCTATACAAGCCATCATCAATGCCTGCAGATTTCCTTTTGGGGGGAAATAACCTTCTGTCCTCCCATGCACAATGGCTCTGGTTCTAATACTGCTTATTCTCACCTCGTCAGGGTTATGTTCCTGGAACATACTTAATCTGCATCAGTGGTATGAAACAGGCCAGTTAAATTTAGGTTTGTTTCATATGGAAATTTCATATGAAATTATATGTATTATAATTACACTGTGGTTTTCCCTCCATTGAGTAATTTTGAACCAGTCAGTCAATTTCAATGATCTTTAACAGAGAGATAAAGGTTTAAAAGATGATAGTTCAGTTCCTACAAATTAAAAACAAAGAAAGTGGCCACAAAAGCGAACAAGTATGGTAAATGCTACTATTTAGGCTCCCTTCTTAGTAGGTACCTGAGAATGCACACATAAGAGAGTGTGAGAAAAGCCTCTCCACAGCGTAAGTTTCACCTTGAGCTCACAACGGGAAAATCAAAAATAGCTAGCCATGAGTCAAAGCTTCACAGAAAACAAAACTACCTTAGTCTGGTGCTGGTGGCATTTCTCATGAGATGAATTTCTCATTAGGGGCCTTCTTCAACCACTGTGAATTTCATCTGACATCCCGTGTGTAAATACCCACAAATAAATGAAAGGTTGCGAGACAGAGAGGTGTATGCTAATGCTAATACCACAGCATTACACAACAGAATAATGACTAGCACTGAAAGGTGTCAGTTCTCAAGCACTCTTTAAGCTAGCAGCCAAAGTACAGGTAGACTCTTGTCAACAAGGCTCAGGGCTGCGGTCAGGGTCTAGACAGTACAGTCTGGAAGTAAGTGGGACTTGTTTTGCCACCTGGAGTACTAAAGGGGCTGAGCATGTCATTTCTGGGAGTGTTCAGAAACGTACCAATTACTGTGGTATCAATTGCACTAGAATATTATCAAGAGTCTTCTATCCTGAAGTTTTTAGCAAATGAATTAAAAGATTTGAACCCCCTCCCAAGTCCAAAAATTCTTTATTGCTTAATACCATAATCTTCTTTGTTATAAAAAAGGGGTCTAGTCATACAAAACAATCCAAAGCCTGTTGCAATGCATAATCCAGTGAAAGACTCTGGTTTTGGTTCAAAGTTAGCTAAGCTGTTTGTAGCAGGCAGAAACAACAGCAGGATTTCAAAGCGGTCAGCTGTTGAAAAGGTCCTCTGACAGGAATTTGTGAAGGACAGCAGTAGCTTACTGTCTAGGGAGGACTTTGCAAAAAGAGAGCTGCTCACACGTGTGTTTAACAAGAAGCCTCCCCAGAAGGAGGGTTTTGTGGGCAAGGTGTGATGCACTGTAACACTGTACCGAATTTGCACCTGCATTTACATACAACCTCAACCTCAACCTTAAATACAACCTCAGTCATAACAGCAGCTGCTGCGGATGAAACACAGATGAGCCTGGGAAGGGATGGCAAGTATCATTAGTATTCATATATTTGCATTTCCAAATCACCACTTTAAAAGCAAGAGTGGAAGGTCAAACAGAGACTTTTAATTGGGCAAATAACTTCACTGTTTCCTTATGCTGCTGAAAGAAAATCTGAAGGATTTCCAGAGATTAATCTTTTAATTAATCCAAAGGAAATCCTTAGATGATGAGAAACAGTTACAAAATGGGACCTCTGGGATTGTCTCTTGTAAATCATAGGACTAACCTGGGGATTCATCCATGGATATCACATCCTGGCTAACTGCCTATTCAACTGGTGCTTAAATAAATCCTGCAGCTAGTTACTCTGAAGGATGTTCTGTGTGGCTATTAATGAACTTGTGTGGACATATTCATCAGAGGCCCTCTGTAAACTATTTACACGACAATCATATTTGCTCTTCAGCCTTCTTCGGTCTCTTTTTCTAGTGCTCTCCAGCTTCTCTAGCCCCTTTCACAGAGAGATGTTCAGTTGCTGATATGTAAGTGCACTATGTTAATATGGACATTTAAAGGGTCAGGGAAAACGTGCCCAGATGCAACATCACCAGTGTAATAGCATGACGACTGCAAATCTTCATTGAACGAATATATCATGCTCAATAAAGCAATTCTGCAGCTGGCCTCAAAACTCCCATGAGGTCCTTTCAGGGTTGCTAGAAACCTATAAAGATAGAGAACTTCCAGAGAATTACAGTGTGTAGGTGGTGCATTGTCTACCAAAGACCACATTCTTATTTTTTGCTTAGGTCACAAGCATACTTGTGGCTGACTTTTTTAATTGGCTGAGCGTTCTTGGATGATTTTCAGACTGATAAATACTAAAAAGTGTTGAACTGGACTCTACTTGCATATAAAACTTAGAAATACCTATTAGAAAGCTTCATAAACTTTCTGCAACTTAGAGTTTGCACCAATGATGTGAAAAACTGCATAAGACAACAAGGAGTTGTTATCTTTTTTTCATAAATAGATGCATCCTAGGTTTTTAACACGAAAGTTTAATGGAGTAGAGTAAATGAATGGTACAAGCCTCACAATAATTAAATGATACATCCTCTATTCTTTTTTTTAAAAATCTTCTCACTTAATTTGTTAATAATTCAACATTGTCAAAAGACAGAAGTCAAAAGACTTTTTCCTTCTGATTGGAACTTTTATTTTTCAGAGAACAGTGCAAATAAAATGAAATTCAAGGAGTGAAACAATAATTTAATTTTCCCTCTGGGCTATTTATACCTTGACTGTGTATAGACACATAAAAGAACATTTGAGGAAATATATGAAAAAGAAGCAACGTAGGCAAACCTAGAAATTGCCACATATTGTGTTCTCAGAGTCACAAATTTCAAACAGATAAGAAGATTAAAGGTTCCTTTGCTTCACCATCCCTCCTTTCTTCTGCTCCCCAATACATCTGCCTGTGCTAGACACCACACAGAGCAATGGCAGTCGTTTTGACCATCTATCAGGGGAAAAGGTTTATTGCTTTTTACTTTCTCTCTTTCCTGCTGACACACCTCAGCTGGCTTCTCCTGAGGACAGTGAAAGAGTAGGACAGTGAGGAGCAGCCAGGTTGGGGACAGAGCATCGCGGTGGAGAGCGCCACTTCAAGGCTGGCCTTTTTTTCCTGACGTGGCTCAGTTATCTGCGCTGTTCCCTCCACCTTGAGACCAACTGCTGGGCTGGGACCACTACATGGTAGTGACTTCAGCGAAGGGTGAGCATATTAAAGGGACTATGAACTATCAGAGTTGTGTCAGGTACCCACATACTGATACAGCAGTGTAATAAACGTATAAAATCACCTGGTAAATT
Organism: Rhea pennata; assembly: GCF_028389875.1. Taxonomy (NCBI): domain Eukaryota; kingdom Metazoa; phylum Chordata; class Aves; order Rheiformes; family Rheidae; genus Rhea; species Rhea pennata. The sequence continues at coordinate 98,699,517 of NC_084663.1, read as the reverse complement.
GGCCTAGCTAGTTCAACAGCAATCAAAAAGTCACTTTTGTATCATGTTTTTCTCCAAAGCTTTATTCTAAACTCTTAAGGCACCCAGACTACAACAGTAGATTTTGTGGCCAAACTTTTCATACTTGGCTGACTAAAGCTGGGCTCCTAAATCCATACTTTGGCAGCTAACTGGGAACTGACAGCACCAGTAAACCTCACTGAGGTCATTGCCTTTCAAAACCAGGCCTCCTTTATTTCTATGCCTAAAATACCTTCACCTAAGCATGTAAGACTGAAAATATTGTCCAAAGGTTTAACATTAACCACAGATTAAACAGAACCATCAGCCAGCCAGAGTAAATGAAATCATTTCCTCCCCTGACCAGTGTTGCTTTTTGTTGCTCACAAAAGATTCGATTCTTTGTTTCGTGCGAGCAGCTCACGCGTTCCCAGAGCCCAGACTTGTCTTCCTCCTGTCCCTTTCACACCTGTGTTGAACCTGGGCTGCCAAGGGATCATTCAGGGTTTGTGCACTTAGTGGCAAAGACAGGGAAGCAGAATACAGGAACTTTTAAAATCTTGCTGCCTTGTGATCTGTGTAGCAGCTTTTTCAGCTTCTCATTTGTCTGCATTCCTGTGGAAGGCACACCACAAGCAGAAACCACTTTCTTTCTTTACCTCAGTTCAGCCATAGCCTAGCTATTCATTTGCTCTCTCTTTAACCAATATTAACTTTTATTGCTACCTCTGTTCTTTGTTTCACTTATCATTTTGTGTTATATCCCAGAAATGTGAACTTCCAATCTACATCTTGCTTTACTTCTATTATTATTATTGCTTACTTTCTAACATGTGATCCGAATTCAGTACTCTTAGTCTTGGGACTTTCTAACTTTCCCATGCAACTCATTCAGATGTTGTTCATCATTTTCTATCCCACTTTTATTCACACTTTCTATTCCTATTAACAGAAAAACAAAAGCAAAAAAAGACAACTCCAGTCAAAAATATTTTCAAGTAGGTATTCATGTGAAGTGGTCAACAGAAAAACGTCTGTTTTAAGTGATGGCAGCATAATACAGCAATCATTCAAGTGAAGTGGCACATTTGTCCTGCAGTTGTCTGAGGTCAACCTTTTCTTTAGGTTGAGAGAAAGAACAGAAAGATATATGTGAAAATGAGAATAAAAAAGCACCTTTTTCTTTAAAGTCTCTACTGGAACGAATGCTAAATGCCAGTTCTCTTCTTCGGAAAGCAAGCTAACAAGTAGACAGCCGTTTCAGACAGCTAATACTTAGCAGCAGCAAAACTAGGAAAGTTTGCTGCAGCCCCCCCAAAAATAAGGAGCTCTACATAGAATATGTTGAAGTGATGCTTTTGAGAATAGCCTGCACCTACTTTAGTGTGCAAGGTAACACCCCTCTTCCACTCACGATAAAGAATGATAAAGACAGAAGGAAAGAGCAATACAAGAATGCAAACAAAACAGCAGAACACAAGGATATGACTGAAATCTTCAGAAGCTTTCATGGACTGTTTTTGGCAGAGAAATACACATTTAGTGTGTTAACACCTAACAAAACTGACTAAAGAAGAAATCAGCGCCTATCTGTTTTCTCTTGGTAGCCCCAGGCAGCAAATATCTTTCTGATGGCAGAAATACTTACCCTAAGGGCAGCAATAAATTAGGCCTCCACTGCAGTGACTGCCATGGTACACCTGCAAGGCAAAGAATTGCCTCTCTGTGGACATTTACCTAACTATTAATGAGTAATTACCCCTTTCCTCCTGTCCACTCCTGGCTTACTGTCACACTCTGCCATGACTGATGTGGGGCAGACTGGTGCCACGGGAGCTGCAGAGCCAGCTTGGCTCTCTGGGAGTGTGTGAGATGGGGCAACCAGCCTGCCTCAGAAATGATCTCCAAAGCGAGCAGCATGATGAAGCAGAACAGCACTTCCCTTCTCGCATTTATTTTTTCCAGGCTTGCAGATTCATCAGCTTCGTGTTGGAAAGCCTCTTGATGCTCATGGGAGGTGGTACTGTGCTGATGTGTCTCCTCACCAAATATGCTCTGAATTCCTACTGTGAAAAAAAAACAAGCTAAGGAGAGGACAAAGGAGCACTCATACGTATGTCTAATAAAAGTATAAATCCTCCAGATCTGCAGGCTGATATGTTTTAATCACATTGATTTGACATGTTCCTGCTGCCAATAAGAATGAAAGAGAAGTCAGTGAAGTGGCATGTGCATGTGCTTACAAACCATTTTTTAATCTTGACACAAGGCCTCAGGCTTCTCTTCTGAGAAAGACTATTTTTTTAGCCCCAAAAGTGTGCAAAAGTTTTGGTAGAAGGGATCAACTTAATAGCTTCACAACTTACAACTGTGCTTAACAATTGTAAATGTATTCAGCAAGTTCAGCCAGGGACAGGAGATACTCAGTGTTCTTGCACAGTGCATTCTTGCATTTGGCCTGTGAAGACCTACTGGGCCCCCTGGGACGGAGCTCTTTCTAGGATTCACTTAGATTTTCTCACTCCTGTATTACCCTCCGAAACTGAAACTCCTTAACTCCATTTATTTTTTAACAAAACTCATAGTCTTGATCCAAAACTCAGTTATGTAGATCATTACTGAATCATTTACCTGACTCATGCAATACAATTATTTCATTTTACAGCTACGTAAGACTACATTTCAGAGAAATGCCGTAACTTCATGATCAGTTTAAACTGCCATAAATGAGCCCTGCAGCTGACAGATGCAATTCACCTTGCTCCCAATACTGGAGACTATTTTTTTGGCACATGGAGTCAGTGTTCATAGCTCTACTGTTTTAGGGTGAGGAGTTGAAGTTTGAAGCCTATTCAGGGCCTAGCCTTGGATTCAATGACACTGAGACCTACTTACTGATTTCACAAAATTTCAGACACAAAAGCAGACATGGAGGAGGACAAGATGAAACCTTCCCTGAGATTTGGATTCAATTCATAATCCATTTCAGATGGTGACAGATAAAGAGCTTCATTTATAACTCCAGACTATAGTGTCTATGAAATTAAGATGCACAGTTCCTTTGTGTATTTATCTGCATTGTTATTTGAAAGACTTGTTTGCATTCCCCACTGATTTAATTCATGTTCAAAACTCTCTGTGATACTTAGACAGTCAAATGCAATTTCCTGTATTTGAGTTCCAAACTCAAACACAAATCTCCTCCCCAGCCTCAGAAGTGAGAGGTACAGTCATGCAAAATCCAGAAAACCCTGGCATGGATATTTTGTTAATTTTCATGTAAGCATGCCAATGCAGCCATCAGGACCCTTGGCTTCTGCTCCTACCTGTATTTATAACACATAAATGCTTCCCAAGGCTACAGAAGGAAAAGTGAGGAATGCCATCTTTCTGATGTCTTTGCAAAATCTTTACCCGTGGATCCAAACAAGGCTATGCCAGTGCTACTGGTTTAACAAATGCTAAACATTCTGCAGGTTTGACCTTTGTTAGGTGGGATTTTAAAACTCTTTTAGGCTTGCTATGAAAGAGCTAGCAAGTTCAATAACTTGGACAGCAAGCATTAAGCAGAAAAATTATTTGCTCTGAATAGCAAGCTTTATATAGAGAAATAGTTGATAGAGTATATGCTTATTAGAACTCACGGAACCAGATGTACTTTTGGATGCTGAAACTAAGTCACTGGAAATGAAAAGTAAGCATTCTTGTTAACATACTGAGCATATCTAGTACCTTTCACAACATAAACAACTGAAAAAATGATACATTAAGTAACACCAGATGAAATCTGATAACACATTACATTTATACAACCCTTTTTCTGAAACACATTGCATTAGAGATTTATAGGACAGATACATGCTGCCTTACATTCCTCTACTTACGACACTCCAGTGCTGAGTATCTGTCCCCATAGAGCATCTCCCTCCACTGCTCGATTTCCAGGTTATCCAGAGCTTTCACCTGAACTTCTGAGTTGTTTCTCTGTCACCAGCTAGTGGGCACATCTTCAATGACATCGTGACATTGTCAATGGGATGTCACTAGCAAGGGTAGACTCACTCCTCTCAGCTGTGACCAACTGATATTAGCAGCTCTGAGGCTATTCTGATACATTAGGGTTGAGACAATGTTTGGATGGGGCAGGCCACAAAGTCAGTTCAAACTGCTTTCCCCTTCCTAGCTGCTATGGAGGAGCTCTCTGCTCATTTTCTCTCTCTCTTTTCCCTGTACTTTTAAGCGCAACTCATTTTCACTGTTGATAGCTATTACCAGCCATCACTTCAGAGAAGGATGCTGAATAGTAAATAAAAAAATATTGTAGGCAATATGTGACTACCTGAAATGGACAGGCCATAAATGTTTCTGGACTGGTGCAATAGATAACCCCACTTCAGACAGCAGGCAACAGCTGCCCTGAAAACAAAACCTTATCTGGCAGTTGTTGCTAACTCATAGATCAGTTAGTGGACAGGGTTACGTCAAAGTGGATGAGAGGAGTAAGCCAGCACATCTGCTGCTAGGAATGGAGATGCAAACTAACAATAAAAACAGAACAGACTAAGAGAATGGATGTGAACCTCTGAAACAGGCAGGTCAGGCACACTGGCTAAGAAACAGCAGGCTGGCTAGTCTTACAGCCAGGACATGCAGACCCCCAATACATTCTTCCAAAGGGATTAAGACAAGATAATATAATTAAGATATGAGCTTGTAATGTGTGCAGTTTCCCTAAAAGAAAACAACTATCAGACATGGCTATGGAGCAAGTAAGTGTTACAAGCCCTGAATGTATCTCTGATAAAGCAACATCACAGAAAATGAAATACACTCATGTGGCTGGGTTCCCAGTATTACTTTATTACTTTATTGGGTAGAGAACACCTCCAAAAGCACATTACTTTCTAATGCCAAATTTTAGTCCATACTGACTCAGGGGTATGTGACACCTGTTGAACCAAAAAGACTATATAGCTTGCATTTATAAAGGTCTCCCATTCAAGCATGAATCGTGTCCTAGGCTGCCAGACATTGAGATCACAGCCCAGCTCACCACGGGACACAGACAAAGCCATTGCAAAGCTTAGAGCTGCTGCACACAGTGAATAAATCACACATTCTGGTCATATAAGTGGGCTGAATCAGGTTGTTACATGAAGATACGGATCTTATTCTTCTGAATAAAGCAAAACATTTAATGAAAAACTGACATTTTCTTAATATAAATGAGTAAGCACAGTAATTTGCACTTATATAGCTCCCTTCATCTTCTGCAGAGCTCAGAGCTCCTTAACAGTGAAAGGTGATTTTTTCTTTATTTATATTTTTAAAGGAAAAAAAATCAAGCATTTGAAAATGACTTGCACAAAGAGTTGAGTCAGAACTCAGGTCAGTCTCCTGCTCTCACTGTCATACATTGCTGCTTCCTCTTCACTACCAATTTAATAGCTTATTGTTTGCTAGTGTTGTTTTCATACAGAAAAAACTAAAAGACAGTTGCAGAATGATTTGTTAATTCATCATATAGATTTATTCTGCAAGCTTCGGCATGTAAGAATAATTATCGTACTGTCCAGTATAGTTTATTTATAAACATTTAGGACCACATTCATCTGAACTTGCAGAGGACGAACCAAGAGCATGGTTACGTGTTTTTTTCTTTTGGCATCAGCACTAGCTTGAGTAGCTCTCTTACTTTGTTCTCACCCATAATTTTTGATAGCAATCTGTTTTTTAATTTGGTTCACTGCACAAACAGTTGTTGATAAACAATGGATAAAGTGGAGTGGAGGGAAGGAGTAGAAAGGGGCAGTGAGTACTGCTTTGGCCAGTTTTGCTACTGAAAAAAAAATCCATGAACATATCACCCAATTCTCTGTGTCCTAAACATTCTGAATATAAAATTAGTATATGACTTGGACATCTCAAAGATTCAATAAGAGCATACAAAGCTTTTTTCTTTAGGTCACTGGTTCAAATCACAGGTAAAATATCTGTAGTCCATTTCTTAGCAGAAGGGTGCTAACAGCACTGACTTTCACTCTTATTAAAGAAGCAACAGCATGGGGAATGAATTATCTGCTCTTCCCTACAGGCAGGTCAAGACTGAGCACCTCGGCAGGTCTATGTGTAGGATGCTGTTGCTTGCTTTGTCCCTGTTGAATAAACAGAAGATTAATCCCTTGGGTAGTGAATGTGACACCTTTCAAGCACCACAAATTCAGAAAAGCAAACGGAGGGAAAGAATGCAAAGTGAGTATCTATAGATTCACACTGTGTAAATTAAAAGTGACTCAAAAGCAATTTGTGTTGGACAGGCATAAAACTGATGCAACCAAAATCATGGCAGTTTCTAACTGATCAATGAGAAGATTCAGTAAAGCTATTGCCTTTGTCCTGCTTTTAATTGGTGTGTAAACTTTTATGAAAATGGATCCTCACATAAACAGTAACAGCATGTAAAAAGCTGCAGCAAACACACTACCAACAGCTTAATAGTAATTCTGACAGCACATATTTCATACAGAAACCTGTTTACTACTGATATCCTTCATGAACTTATATTGGAAATAAAGGCTATTAAATTGCAGTCAACCCATGAAATTATTACTACAAACATTCATTATTTTATGGAGCAGCCTATTGACATTCCTTAGCCTGCAGAAAGAATTACGAACTCTTGTTACATTAGTACATCATAGCTTGGCTTTAGATTATAAATTCACTGCTCTGTTCATAAGCTCTCACCAGTGTTTCACTGCTTATGTGCAAAATACGTATACATTTACCAATTTTGCTAGAATCACCACTAGATAAAAATATTTCAACCTGCAAATATTTGAAGGGTTCTCAAGCTGATGATGTTGAACTTTCCAAAGCACTTGCAGTCATCACTAAATAAAGTGGCTCTAAATGTTCTTAAGATGAAACACAGAGAAAGTACGAAAGAACCTAGACTCACATCAGCTCTGGAGATCACCTTGAGGTGACCTAAGAATGGAAACAGAGTAATGGAGGGTTCTGCCAGCACCGAGATTTCCTTTTCACATTCCCCCAGGGAAAAAAGGAAAAAAAAAAAAAATCTCTTGATAGAGCTTGGAAGTAATCCCACAAGCAATTCTTATCTTTCCCTTATTCAGAGAAAAGCATCATGCCCTGTCATATATCCCATCACTGAGTGATAGTAAGTGGAGCACTGAGTGGACTGGGCTGACCACTATATTAGGCACTTCCCTCTTCTATGAGCACTTATGTTTTTTTTTTTTTTTTTTTCCTCTCCATCAACCAAGACTTCAAATGCAGTCTACTCAGAATAGTTGCTTTGGCTGAGTAATCTCTTTGCCACATTTCTTCTACAGATGGATGGGTTATTGGTGATGCACTGTAGTGAAACACTTTTTTCATCTTGGAGTTTTGTAAAACACCATATGTGTTCATGCAGCAACAAAAGACAACACATTATTCCAAGGTATTAGAGATTTCTCTGATGTGAGCTGATAAATCAGGCCTGATGAGAACAGAGCTCCAGTCCAAATGCAGATATTCAGTTACATGAGACTTTCATTTGTCAGTACATTCTGACAGGTGCATTTTCTATGTCAATATGATTTCAAAAAGGACTTGGACATTACTAACAGCATAAATGACATTAAAAGCCCCTTTTAAAAAAAGATGTGTACTATTTATGTAAATCTTGCATATTTGAGGGTTTCTGCTTGTGCTAATTTCTGAAGGACATACGTGTAACATTTATTTTTCAGGTTGCTAATATGGGAGATTTAAATAAGGTTGTTAATCTGCCTGGGAGATTCTTGCACAGTAGATATGCAGATGAGGAACATGATATGATCTAGGCATGGATGAAAACTTGCTGCTTGTTTCAGGGTGGAGTTGAATAACATTCTTCCTCATTCAGCGTAATTCCACTACAAGTGTGAAAAGAAGAGCCTGTGAGTCCTAACTGCTCACACTAAATTAACACTAAGCCAATGTTGCACTGTACCCAGGAAAAAATGCTCTTTCTGTCACCTCTCAGCCTTAGCTGCAAAGCTTTTCCAGACCCTGCTCAGCCTCTCAGTGCGAAGTCCAGCTTTCCTTTCCTGCTCTCCTTAGCACTTTGAAGTTTTTCCTTCTCCAGGACTGTCACTTACTCCCAAAGGAGGATAACTGTAAACAAACCCTGAAGGGGACATGGGCCTCTGAATACAGTGGGAAAGGGCTCTCTCATCTCTCCATACTGGAAACACTCCTGGGTTCAGGTAACAGCCAACATAAATTTACCAGTAACATTTAAAACGATTCTCCTGGGGATTTAAAGGAAAAGACTAGTTGATGAAAATATTTTGGACAAATATACTTTTGGACTTCACTGGCCAAAACAGTGTAAAAATAAAGGAAAACTGTCCACGTTTGGATAAAGAAACGTTCTTACATATGTGGAATAATTTCACCATGAAGTGTTTGAAAAGTTTTCCACAGCAGTAACAGAGGAGATTTTCGTATGTATGTATGTCCCTAAATACGCATGCAAGTAATATGTGACTATTTCCACACAGTACTGTGAGTACAGCTCTAACCTTTTCCTGCTCATAATCTAGGCTGCCGGACATGAACTCTCTCTTAATCTCTCCAGTGGTTTGAGCTATGTCGTGCTAAAAGGCAGCACCCGACCTGGTTCAGTACTGCAGCGAGGCTACGTGATTTGCTTTGTTTCACAGCACAGGCAAAGCAAACTTGTACGCGCTTTGCACGAGGGCTGAGCAAGCTTTTTTCTGCCAGCAAATTATGACCTTGCTAGGCTCCCAGGAGTGCCAGAAGACTTTTCTTGCTTAAGAATAATGTCCGACATATAAGCTCGGTTTCTAGACGCAAAGTTTTTCCTCGATTTTTTTAAAATTACCCCATCTCCTCACTCCCCAAGAAATCTAACATTTTTGTTTGAATGAGGTCTCCTCCTCCCATTCTGATTTATTCTGTGACAGAGTATTCCTATTTTAATTTCTTAATTTTTGTATTTTTTCCACACTCCTGCCAATAATTGTAGGGTATACATATTTCAGAGAATCTGTATTTCTGCCTTTATTTTTATCTCCGTTAAATGATCTATGGCCTAGTATGCTTGTACTCAGATGACTTTTTGCTCTAGCTGCATGTGTAAATCCAGCAAAATTAAAACAACCGAACATTTGACAGCTAAAGTATTTCACTAGTGAACTTCTGATATACTAAGCCTTTGAGGGGTAACTGCATATGACCCTTCCTTTCACATCTGAGGGTCACTAGCTTAGTGTGACTTGTTTACTATGTGAACTGTAGAATCCCATGTTATTTCCGACATACATTTTTCCCACCTGTATTTGCATCTAAAGAAGCTTATCTTCTCCTGTGAGGTACTTTTAACTACTTTAACACATGCTACATGTTAACAAAGCATCACTATGATACTGGCATATAAACATTTTTGATGCTTTTCTGTTTTCACAAAAGCAAAATAAAATGTTTGAGTCAAAGTGTAAACGACCATTTCCTTTTCACAAGTAAGAAGAAAATTCAGAATATCCGAAATCCAAGGCACTTCCTTGTGTACACACAGCCAGAGGCCTGGTGCTTGGGACCGCGGTGGCTAGCTAGCACTGGCAATAGTGGTGAGGAACAAGGAGCTGCTGCCACAGCTGGGGTGAGCAGGCTGCCTCCCCATTTGCCCTCCGCACTGTGCCACTCACCCATGGGCACAGGGGAACTGCCTTGGCTGAGCCCACCTCAATGTCTGACACATCCAAGGGAACTAACAGACACAGCAGACTTGAGATCACTGCTCTCCCTAGAAAACTGGTCAGTTAAAAAGTAAATTACTGACAGAGAAATAAACTGATGCTATATTTGCAAATTTACTTTCAAGTGTTTTAATCAGGAATAGAACTCAGGTTTGCAACTTCACTTACTAGTTGTCCAGTCATGTAATATAAACTGGAAGTTAATAGGCTCTGTAGTTTGACTTCTAAGAAGTAAATATTTTGAAATTTTGTGGTGAGCATCTATGTTAACAGAAAGCCCAAATTTGTTTAGGAGGTTTGGAAATACAGCCTTCAAATAGAAAGTAGCATTACCAAAATCAGAAACGTATGTACTTTTCTGCCTCAAGTTAAAGGTGTGTGTGTATGTGTGTGTAACAGCGACACTGTAATTGATTTCCTTCTACTACATTTAAAATATTTTCTTATATTCTGTAAGCTTTCACATAAAAAGAACAAAGCTTCTGGTGAGATAGCTGTTTGCTCAAATATAGAAGTAAAGCAAAACCCTCAAACCTATCCTGCACTTGAATTAGAAGGCAAAAGTATATGCCTGTACTTTGTTCTGAAAACATTCTGCTATGGTCATTAGAAGTCATTTAACATTAAGGTCACAAAGCAGATCCCAGGATGTTCTCGGTGAAGATGTGCCTACATCACTTAAAATCAGGTGCAAAAAGAACACCTTTGTTCCAGTGAGGACAGGTGCTGAAAGTGTGCTTGGATATTAGCAGAGCAGAAACACATGGATGATGTGTTCTTTTTCTTCAAAATAATACGTACATTCAAACTAGAAACAGTGGATGTTTTTTTCCTCCCTTCCCTTGTCTGGAAGTTACCAAATCTCAGTGTCAGAAGGAAAGCCATGCTGAAGAGATTTGGGATATCTATTGATAAGATTATTTTGTCTTGTAGACTTTAGATTTTTGAGGTTTTTTTTCTTTTGCTAAAGAATAAGATTCAAGACTCAAGATTCATTTATTTTTATTATCATTCTTTTTCCTGTAAATTAAGATGCATTAGGTTTGGTAACTTGCTCATCAAAATCTTAATTTTGCCCTTGAAAACTGCACAAAGAGAAAGCATGCTGGCAGGCCTTTCTAATTAAATGATATTGGTTTCTTTTCCTATTAGGGCATACACTTTTCTCTTATTTTCTCCTTTTCTGGAGTAACATGCAGTCTTATGTAAGCCTTATAGTGCAAAGAATGAATCCTGCTAAGATAACAGAAAGAATATTACTACTCCACTTCTAGCAGTTTCCTAAGGTCTGCAAGCAGCTCCTCAGAATAAGCTTATAGTTCAAATTCTTCTGATAGACATTGGCTGTATAAATGCATTGGTAGTAATACAGCACATCGGGCTAAATGGAAAATGATGCTTATTTTCACTTTAAAATTCAACTTTGTAGTATATTAGACTTCAACAGTTGGCTTCAGTACCCAAGCAGCCCATTAAAACATTACAGAGTTACAGAGCTAGACCTACAGTTAGCTGTATTATATTTGCAGGGCGGAGGGGATAAAAATGAAAAGTGGATCTCTAAGAGAAACAGGAAAAAGAAAAAAAAAGGAAGACAAGTGTTTTTTCTCATTTTGAAAAGGAATTATCTATTGCCATTTAATTGCTAGTTGTTTTACAGGTAAAGCTTCAATACCAGAAACTTCAATACTTTTATCAAGTAATGATGGAAATAAATATTGCAATCCTATTCTTGATCAAATACTTATTTTATTTGAATATTGTCTACCTTACTTGGTGTAATGAATTACATTCAACTGAATATCAGAGATTTTGGCTTGAAACTCCTAGTATTTCCTAGGCTTCTTACTAGTAAAAACATACTACAGCTATATGATAGAATTACCCAGTAATAAGTTTTGTTTTCTTTGATTATTGATGAGGAGTGTGAGCTAGAGCTCCTAAACATGATAAGGCTTCAGCAAATTATCAGGTTTACAAATTCTAGAAGAAAATTCTTAGCAACAGATCCCCTCCCCTCTTCTGGTAACACTCATTCTTAAAAAACAACTAATCTGTACCATAATACTCCACAGTATGGTATGTTACCCACATGACTTACAAATCCAGCTATTTTTCCAATTCATAATTATCTTGGTAATTCTGAAATTAAACACAATTCCCCTTTTAAATGGAAAAGAGTAGTTTTGTCCAAAGCATGAGGGTTAAATGAGTGGGATGAGGGTTCTCATCATGAATAACCCCCAACACAATAAAATAACAAGGTAAAATGGCAGCGACTAGACATTAGGTTGTACTATGTTACAAAGTTCACTTGGAAGACTGTTGAAACATTAGCTGTGCTACTGAATGCTCCCCTTTGAGTCATGGGATAATAAATGCTAGTGCTGCAGATACACTACTGGAATTGTTGAAAAAGCATCTGCAGATAGAAGGTAACTATAGTCCACCAAATACTTTCTGAACCAACGGGTAACAGTCGGTTTCCTACTTGCTGAAGTCTTAACCAAGATGTCAGAAAGACAAAACAACATTTCATGTCTATTTAAGAAGAATGAGGGAGCCAGATAAACTTGTTTTGATGACCGAAGAGAGACTGATAGTCTGTGGTTGGAAAAGAGAGTTTACTAAATGATTAGCTTACCAATCACTATATTTCAACTAAGCTCCGATATGAGACAAAGTTCGGATTTATTATACTCCATAACACTCTTGGAGCCCACTAGAAGACAAATTTTACCATTAATGAACAATTTTTTCTAAAAAGTTTCTAGAAGTCCCCATTTCTTCTTTTGAAGCATGAGAAGTCTGTTTCTCAGTGAGGAGAGTAAAATTATTATTTCTTACATACTTTACACGTGAATAGTGACATGTGTTATAAGCATTGCTATCAATTGGCCCAGTAACATTTGGCTTAATTAAATTTAAATGGATGTCTTTAATGGTCACTTTTAGCTTTCACTGTTCATCCAAAGCATATATAATCATAGAATCATAGAATCAGTAAGGTTGGAAGGGACCTCTGGAGATCATCTAGTCCAAACTCCCTGCTCAAGCAGAATCACCTAGAGCATGTTAGACTGGGTTGCATCCAGGCGGGCCTTGAAGATCTCCAGAGAAGGAGACTCCACCACCTCTCTGGCAACCTGTGCCAGTGCTCCGTCACTCTCACAGGGAAGAAATTCCCCCTCATGGTCAGGCGGAACTTCCTGTGCTTCAATTTCTGCCCATTGCCTCTTGTCCTGTCACATGGGACAACTGAAAAGAGTTTGTTGCCATCCCCTTGACACCCTCCCTTCAGGTACTTGTACACATTGATAAGATCCCCTCCTCAGTCTTCTCTTCCCCAGGCTAAACAGGCCCAGCTCTCACAGCCGTTCCTCCTAGGGCAGATGCTCCAGCCCTCGGATCATCTTCGTAGCCCTACACTGGCCTCTCTCCAGTAGCTCCGTGTCTCTCTTGTAGTGGGGAGCCCAGAACTGGACGCAGTACTCGCGATGAGGCCTCCCCAGAGCTGAGTAGAGGGGCAGGACCTCGACCTGCTGGCAACACTCTTCCCAGTGCACCCCAGCATACCATTGGCCTTCCTGGCCACAAGGGCACATTGCTGGCTCATGGTCAATTTGTCATCCACCAGCACTGCCAGGTCCTTCTTGGCAGAGGTGCTCTCCAGCAGTCAGCCCCCAGCTTGTACTGGTGCCTCGGGTTATTTTTCCCTAGGTGCAGGACCCTGCACTTGCCCTTGTTGAACCTCAGCAGGTTCCTCTCTGCCCAGCTCTCCAGCCTGTCCAGGTCTCTCTGAATGGCAGCACAACCCTCAGGTGTATCAGCCACTCCTCCCAGCTTGGTATCCTCAGCAAACTTGCTGAGCAGGCACTCCGTCCCCTCATCCAGGTCATTGATGAAGAAGTTGAACAGGATGGGACCCAGCACTGAGCCGTGGGGGACTCCACTAGCCACAGGCCTCCAGCTGGACTCCATGCCACTGATGACGACTCTCTGAACCTTTCAGCCAGTTCTCAATCCATCTCACTGTCCACTCATCTAACCCACACTTTCTGAGCTTCTCTAGGAGGATATTATGGGAGACAGTGTCAAAAACCTTCCTGAAGTCAAGGTACACAGCATCCACTGCTCTCCCCTCATCTACCCAGGCAGTCATTCCATCACAGAAGGCCATCAGATCAGTCAAGCAGGATTTCCCCTTGGTGAATCCATGCTGGCTACTCCTGATCACCTTCTTATCCTCCATATGTCTGGAGATGACATCTAGAAGGAGCTGTTCTAGCACCTTTCCAGGGATGGAGGTGAGACTGACCAGTCTATAGTTGCCTGGGTCCTCCTTCATGCCCTTCTTGAAGACTGGAGTGACACTGGCTTTCTTCCAGTCCTCAGGCACCTCTCCAGTCCTCCAGGACCTTTCAAAGATGATGGAGAGCGGCCTGGCAACAACATCTGCCAGCTCCCTCAGTACCCGTGAGTGAATCCCATCTGGGCCCATGGATCTGTGGCTGTCTAACTTGCCCAGAAGATCTCTAATCCTATCCTCCTCAATCAAAGGAAAGTCTTCCCTTCTCCAGACTTTCTTCCTCACGTCCAGGCTACAGGAGGGCTTCATGAGGGCTGCCCTTAGCGGTGAAGACTGAAGCAAAGAAGGCATTCAGTAATTTTGCCTTCTCTGTATCCCTTGTCAGCAGGGCCCCCGCCCCATTCAGTAGCAGGCCCACATTTTCCTAGTCCTCCTCTTGCAACTGATGTATTTGAAGAAGCCCTTCCTGTTGTCCTTAACATCCCCTGCCAGACTCAATTCCAGCTGGGCTTTAGCCTTCCTCAACACATCTCTACATACTCTGACTGCATTCCTATAATTCTCCCAGGCAGCCTGTCCCCTCTTCCACAGTCTGTGTATTTTCTTCAGTCTGAATTTGGCCAAAAGCTCCTTGCTCACCCATGCAGGTCTCCTGCCCCTTTTGCTGCGCTTCTTACTCATAGGGATGCACTGCTCTTGAGCTTGGAGGAAGTGATGATTGAATACTAGCCAGCTCTCCTGGACCCCCCTTCATTCTAGGGCCTTAACCCATGAGACTCCACCAGTTAGGTCTCTGAAGAGCCTGAAGTCCACCGTTGCAGTCCTGCTTGCTGCCTTACTTCTTTCCTGCCGGATCCTGAACTCCACTATCTCACAATCACTGCAGCCAAGGCTGCCCCCAACCTTCACATCTGTAACCAGTCCCTCTCTGCTGATAAGGACAAGCATTTGTCCTTCTTGTCACCGTTTGTGACAAGAAGTTATCATCAATGCATTGCAGGAGCCTCCTGGACTGTTTGTGCCTTGCTGTGTAGTCCTTCCAGTAGATGTCAGGGTGCTTGAAGTCCCCCATGAGAACCAGGGCCTGTGATCGTGAGGCTACTTCCAGCTGTCTGTAGAAGGCCTCATCGACTTCCTCTTCCTGGTCAGGTGGCCTGTAGTAGACACCCACAACAGTGTCCCCCATGCTGGCCTGCCCTTTGATCTTTACCCATAAGCTCTCAACTGCCTCTTCCTCCTCCCCCCCTGCCTAGGTAGAGCTAGATGCATTCCAGTTGCTCTCTCACATAAAGCACAACTCCACCACCTCGCCTTCCTGGCCTGTCTCTCCTAAATAGCACACAGCCATCCATGGCAGCATTCCAGTCATGTGAGCTATCCCACCATGTCTCCGTGATTGCAATGAGATCACGGCCTTGAGATCGCAGACAGATCTCCAGCTCCTCCTGTTTGTTCCCCATGCTGCGTGCATTGGTATACATGCATTTCAAAGAGGTGGTCATGCCTGCAGGTTTCGCAGGAAGGGTGTACAGGGGTCGCTCATAGCCATGTCCCAAACACACGTCCCCAGCTGCATGCACCCATTGGAGGCCACCCAGCCCAACTTGTGTTTTGTTGTCTACCCTGTCTGTATGACACCCCCTCCCCCACCTAGTTTAAAGCCTTCTTTACTAGGCTGGCCAACCTATTTGCAAAGGCAAATGTTCCCCACTTGGTGAGGTGAATCCCATCTCTCCCCACCAGCTGCTGGTCTTCAAACAACATTCCATGGTCATAGAATCCAAAACCCTGTGGCCAACACCAACGGTGTAGCCAGTTGTTGATTTGGAAAATCTTCCTACTCCTCCTCCCATGCCTCCCCCTAATCAGTAGGACTGATGAGAAGACCACCTGGGCTCCCAGACCCTTGACCACTGTGCCCAAGGCCTTGAAGTCTTCTTTGATTGTTTCTAGTTTGTTCTCTGTATCATTAGCACCCACATGAAAGAGCAGCAGAGGGTAGCAGTCTGATGAGTGGACAAGCCTTGGTAGCCTTTTAGACGTATCTCGTATCCTTGCCCCCAGCAGGCAGCAAACCTCTCTAGAGGAGGGGTCAGGTCAGCAGATAGGCGCCTCCATCCCCCTTAGCATGGAATCACCCACTACAACCACTCGTTGCCTCTTCCGAGTGGTCACGTAAGGCACAGCTCAGGCAGGCCAGTTGCTTCCCCTGAGGCCAGGTCCGGGTTCTTCTCATCCTGGAGTGCACTAAACCTGTTCTTCAACTGTAACTCCAGGTCTACAGGAGGATTAGGGGCCTTTCTTTGTTCGAGAAGCAACTAGCTTCCAGCCATCTTTGACAGTGCTGTGCTGTACTATTTCACTCTGCAGAGTCATCCAGCAACTCCCCTGCTGCAGGGGTTTGGGACTCCGGGAGCAACACGGTCTCTGAGGATGCCCTGTATATCTCCTGCTCACTTTCTCACGTTTCACAGTCTACTGACTTCATCCCGCAACTCTTTGACTTGATGACACAAATCCTCAACAACAGCACACCTCCTGCAGGAGGGCGGACCATCAGTCCAGGCCTTCTGGAGAGGCTCCAAGCACTCCCTGCAGCCTAGGACCTGTAGGGCAGTGTCTGCTGCAATGGGCTCTGTCTGGGTTGACACTTCCGACACAACTGATATAGCAGTTCCCATAGCTACTGGCAAATATGCTTTACGGCGAGTTACAACCATGTTAGCAAGAGTGGGCGCTACTGGCGCTGGAAGAAGATGTCCTCCTGCACCTAACTGTGCTTCTGCACAAACTGCTGCCTCTGTTCGCTGTGCTCTGGGAGCTGCACTCCAGGCCTGGCTCTTAAATAGACCTCTCTCTACTACCAACTCACAGGGTACTTGATCCACTCTAAACAAGGGCTACCTGTGTCAAAAGCCCCAACTCCCTCTATTCAGAGACTGCTCATTAGCAGTAGCTACACCCAGCTAGAGTCAGGGATAAGCGCTGGGGCTTCTTCCAGGAGAGCTTAAGGCTTCCTGCAGTTGCCCTTGCCCAGCTCTCCTTACCTGTTAATAGAGTCACTCTCTAGTCCCCTTGTCCCACAAGGGTCAGCAGACCACAATGTCCAACACGAGCCCCAGAAGTTCAAGGCAGAACCAAGACAGTGCTGCGCAAGCTGCTGCATCTGTTCGCTGCCTCTGTTACTATGTTTGATTAACAGGATTGTTAGCAGAAACAGCTAGATGTTCATCAAAAGTAGTAAAGGAGAAATGGGTCTGAATGAAAAAACAAATCTGAACTTGCAGAGCTATTGACAATACCACTATTTTTGTGAAGTAAACAAGCTTTAATAAGAGACAGAGGCCTTTGCCTGTTAATTTGAGGAAACAAACTTCTTTATGTAGAAAGAGGCAGAGTCATACTATTAAGAGAAGCTTTATCATGCAGGTTGAGGATTTTTTTTTTAATGAAAGGGGAGGAAAAAATATGTTGCAGAGTAATAGAATTAAAATTACAGTTTGACTGCACCAGGTTAGTATTGGAAATATGAAGAGGAGCCTTATGGTCCCACTGGTGCTGAGTGACTCTTCCTGTGACCGACTAATAAACATGCAGTTCTACCACATTCAGTTTCTCCTTATACCCTTTCTGGGCAGAAATTTTGATCCCATAAAGTAAATCTGAATGGTAATTTTCCTAGTGTCTGATAAAGATAAAATGTATACTTCCCCTATTTGGTCTCTTGCTATGCAGTTGCCAAGACAAATTTCTAAGAAACTTGGCTTGGTCAGAGCCAAATGGAGATCAGTATCAAAATGTGTATGCATGTAAAAATAAAACCTCATACCACTACAAGCTACACGGCTTGCAGCTATCTGTACACATCCTAGGAATATGATCAGTAAGCAACATAGATGAACTTCTCTCAGTAAGCTTGTAAAGTGCCTTAGTATTTCTCCCTAAAATCATCATCCTAATTTTGTCTCATATCTCAACAGTCATGAATTGTTCCCAAAAATATGGCTGCTTGTCTTTAAAAAAGAAACAACCTTGCATAGGCCTACTATGGACCGTGGAAAAACAAAACAAATCTTTTCTTTTTCAGATCTGTAATATAAAACACATGTAAATATGTTTTAAATGAATTACAGTTGACCATTGACATGACTGTCTGAAATTCAAGGACAACTTTCAAAACATGGCTTAGCTCAGGATTGTTTCATGAATATCTATGTTCTATTAACATCATAAAACTATTTTGGAATAACCTGCCAGTGACCTGAAGGCAAAGGTCTCATTATTCTCTACCAAAACCTTAATAATCTTCCAACTATGAGGCTTAAGTAGAACTTTAAATATTTTTTATTCTAAGACTATATCCAGTCTGAGTAATACCTCAGGTAAGTCAATATCTGTCTTTATACCTTTTTAAAGAATACTCCTAATAGTATCTCTGAACAGCAGAATGAAAGATTATGGTCATATGCATCTATCTCCCTATGCCAGCCTTAAGGTGATTTCACTGCGGTTACAGTAGTGAAATGAAGAGGCTTGAGCCTGTTCCCAGAGCAGGAGTAGAATCTAGGCTGAGTTATAAACTTGATACAACACATCCAGCAATGCTGCAACAGATGTGCTTAACTTTTCTGCAATCATATTTTGCTTGATTTTACTGTGCTAACCTAAAACCCATTTGGTTAGGAGAGGCTGTAGCAGCGAAAAAGTGGCTAATTCTTCTTCCTGGAATGGAGATTCCACCCACCCCCTAGTTGAGAACAGTGGCTCATTTGTTTGAATGAGCTGGAAAATGGTTGGCTTCATATCATGCTTCCCAAATGTGAGTGTAAATTGTGTTAAGGTGAAACATAAATTATATACAACTTCAACTAAGCCTTTACTGACTTTTTTTCTTAATTATTAATAGCATGCATCTGGGAAACAGAGATTTGCCTGTCAATTTAATTTTTTTCAGTGGCCAAAAAAGCTTTTGAAGACAGTACTCATCTTTGTCTATACAGAAAGGGTATCCTGAAGCTATTGATGGAAATGAGCCATGAGACAAAGTAGTTATCAAATATAAGGGAGGGATTGTTGGCTCTGATTGGGCTGTGGCTTAGGAGTGCCATGTACCTATTGAAAGCTGGTAATGGTTAACAGCTAATAATTTGATAGTGTCCACTCTAGCACTAGCAGGGAAAACAGTTCTCACTTGCTTCTTTAATTTTAGTTTTGCTTTGAGATCAGCTGCAAGATAGATTAGTTCTATTAATAGAGAAATATAACTCCTTGCCATAAAGCTAATTTCAGCAAAAAAAGAAAGATACTACCAGTTAAGGGTACCACTGACAGAATACAGAAGGAGGGTAATATGATACATCCCAAGTTTGGCCACAACAAAATATTTGGTACAGATCAGGTTATAATACAAGTAGTTAAAGAAACATACCTTACAGTGTGGCTTTGGTACTTCTGTAAGCATTAAAAGATAGCACTATATATAAATTCATGTTTATTTCATTTTATCTAAAGTTTTCTATGGCCAGACAAGGTTACTATGATTAAGAAGAGATGATGAGCAAATTACATGGAAATGATGTCAAGTTTAATAGCTGTCAGTACATTACAACCCTGGTTAACATTCATTTCCAGCTCAACAGTCACATGGTGGTGGCTTTGGTGTAGACAGAGTAGCTTACACTTGCTCATTCCTGATCTGAAAATAAGGAGACAAAAAAAAAAAAAAAAAAAAAAAAAACAGTGTTTTCCAGTACCAGATCTACACTACAGCTCCCACCAATGCAACTCAATGATGGGAAAATAAGATGTTTCATCATAAATGAAGCCAAAGTTGACTCAAGTATTTGCGCTACAGTATAAATAACACAATCTTTTAAAGATAACACAGATTTAAACAGTAAGGAAGAACTGAAAAGCAACTCTACATAATCACCAGTCAGTTAAATGACGATTTCACAGATGGAAGAACAGATGAAATTCAGCCAAATGATTTTAGGGGCAAATGAATAGGCAATAATGTACTTAGGAAGCATTAGCCTCTCTTCATTCTCAGAGACAGAGACTCATTGTTCAAAAATAACAAACCCTGAGGCACAAAGGGGAAAGAGATAGTGGTTGACTAAGATCTGTTCAAAGCCATGAAATACAACAAGAACAGAAAATTGTACATTACATTGTATCTTAACATAAAACAGACTCTCCAAAAAAATGTTGAATTACTTTCATGTATTCAGATTAAAACACAAACCCTGCCAAATTGTGACCGGTTACAAGTCTCCTCCTGGATCTGCTGAAAATCACTTCTGCTGTAAATTAAAGGATCATTGGTTAGGTAGCAGTTTAGCTCTCCTTTGCTTACAGACCTTCCTAGGACTGGCACAAAGAAGCATGCAAGGGAGTCACCAGCCCTTAAATGCCAACTTGTCCTTGAAGCTGAAAACTCTGGAATAGAGCACTACTATCTGTTTGCTGCAAAGCAAGTTAAAAATGAGGACTGCATCACGTGGCAAAGCACCTGTGCCAATAAACCAACAGCTTTAAGAGATGAGTTACTCTTTTCATTTTGTAACTAAAATAGCAATGATTCTGAAAAAGAAGTGTCTGACTGTAAGTAGATGATACCACTGTGAGGAAAAGCAATTGCTAATAAGCCCAGTAGGTCATCTTCATAAATGGGTGAGCTTAGAGACAATTGTTATAACTTATTTTTACCCTGGGAAGCCCAAAAGAAATTGTCTTTTCTCTTTTGTCATCTGGCGGTGTAATTATTGCTTTTGCTTTAGAAAAACAGAGAATTACAGTGAGGATGTTTAACCCTCTAATATACGTGTATGCTAGTTTTAACACTGAGGCTGTATATTAGTGGTCCAAAGCCCATAGTACAAGAAAAGGATAAGGAAATGCTTTGCAGTAGCTGTACTGTGGAAAAATTTGTTCTGGTAAATGACTGGCATTCCAAATATTTTGAAATTCTGTTTGAAACATGCTGCAGGACACAAACAATGCAACTTCAGAAATACTATGATCTTCCTGCACATCTAGCCTGCTCCAGCAGGATTTTTTCTTCAGCAGTTCCCCAATAGTTTGCCTTGTCCTACTTCTACAGAAGTTCAGATCAGTAAAATCACAGCTATTATAGAAAAAGAAAACAGAAAACTGTTACTTATTTAGTTCTCAAATACTAGAACTGCAGCCTATCTAATTAAATCATCAGGCAGCAGTTTAAAAAACAAACCAAAATGAGTATTTTGTAGCACAACTGATTCATACAACCCATTCCCACAGAATACTGTAAACAAGAATATCTAAGTATGCTCAAAAAGAAAACTAACATAATTGATGATAACTCTAGTAGACAGGTCAGGCCTCGAGATGTCTGACTTGTGTTACTGAGCACTGGAGGAGGATGACTGATTGCTATTTTCTGGTTAAGAACTCCATATAGGAGGCTAAAACCAGGAGTATTGCTCTATACCTGCCCTTTTATTATATTCTTTCCCTTGGTGCTTTCTACAGTCAGTGTCAGGTAGCATACTACATGATAGACACTTCTTAAGTTTTTTATGCTGTCTTAGGATAGGTAATGCCTGTTTTCTGGGCATGTCGCCGTGCTTATCCTGTCACACGTTGCATGACAGTGCATACGATGTCCGTTCTTTGAGAGACATTATGTTACATTCTCCTCTTCTTAGAAGGATGGAGGGAAGGCCAACTCTGAGTTCACATTGCACTTTAAATTTGAAAAGCATGTGCGAGAAAACTTAGACCCCTAAGAAGCCTAAGAATACCTAAGAATCACCTTTGGGGCACAAGAGTTGGAAATCAGCAATCTATATACACTAGCCCTTAAACAGCAACAGGGCATCCAGTCACTTTCCAAACCTGAAAAATCTATACAGCAAAGTAGCTTATGGGATGGGAGATGATGACAAGCTATTATAGAAAGATGATTTTGAACCATTACTCCAAGAGCAGAGAAGAATCAAATGGGCATGTCCTTGCAGCCATTAAGCTTGACTTGCTTCCAGCAAAGTTAAAATGTAGAAATATGGTGCAAGTTACTAACACCCGAAACATGATCTAGAATTACAGAAGGCTCATGCAAGTGTTTTAATATATTGTATAAATTTCAGTATTTAGCAATCCTATGATGGAGACAGCTTCAGTGTAGCTATTGCAATGTGGCAGGTGGAGAGCGAACATAGAACCCTTGCTTGAACTCCAGAAGGTTTCTAGAAATTGCAAAGGCCTGAAGGAGCTTTGTTGTCTAAGACTTCTGCAATAATCACTTACTTAACAAAACTAAACTGTAAAGCTAGTTAGCTGTACTTCACATGCCGAAAGAGATCTCTGAAATAAGCATGCTTTTTTTGCATTTTCATAGTGACAAATATAGTGGATTACTATGTGGATACCAGAAATAGAACAGCACCGAGGACCAAGACTGATAAATGTATTCTGCTACTTTTGCGTGATCTTTAAAGAGAAGGGAAAAGCAATACTGGGGAAAAAAGAAAAGGTAGTGATATTTTTGGTTTATAAACAAAGGGGTGTCATTTTTGTAGGATTTGGAAACAGTATGTAAGTATTAGTACTATGGGAATGTAGATAAAAGAAAAAAAGGTTGTCTTTCTAGAGATAGTTCATGAAATAAGCATGACGTCTCATGCATCTTGTGGTCTAGTTAACACTGCACTTTACTATAGATTAACTAAATGAGTCAGTATATATTCAAACTATATTAAAAATCCTGGTATTGTGCTGTAATGAATGATCAGTACCCGAAGGGTAAACATTTTGTAAATAAGTAAGTACATAAAATTTAAATATTTTGTAAATAAGTACATAAAATTATGAAACTTTCTGTTCCTGTTTTGGTAATAGTAGCATACATTCCTTTTTTTTTTTTTTAAAAAAAAAAACTTATTTAATGAGAAGATGTCTGAAAAAAATCTAAAACTTCGAATTAGCCCATTCATTACGATTTTCATACCTTGAGCTGAAGACCTTTGCAATTTAATCTTTCCAGTATTCATTGAGAGCATATTTCAATTACAACTCACAATTTCACCACAAACTGTTTTTCAGAAAAAATTAGTCTCACCCCCCCCCCCATAGCATGAAATGAAAAACTGGACTTTTTTCCTCTACTCTTGCATCTCTAAAGTAATGGAAGAGACATACCATTTAGCTTTCCTGTTACTTAAGAAGAGCAAAATGATGACTGCTATTGCTACAGCAGGCAAAAGACTTTTTATGCTTTAATGCCCAGCATGTCTTGAAAAATGTGGCTTAATGCTGTAAAAAGAGGTTTAACTGAAAGATTACTACATCTTGCCCTCCAATCCTATGGAGCCTTCCATCTTAAATGTACTTTTTTTTTTTTTTTTGTGTGTGTGTGTGTGTGTGTGTGTGTAGACTTATTCCGGGAAAGGTTAAAAATAGAGCATTAACTACTATAAGAGAGAAACAAATTGACCGTATATTAAAGATCAAGATGGAGAGCTGAAAAAATAGAAGAGGGCAAACATTTTAGATTGCAAGTCACAAAGAGAAATTTTTCTCCAATTTTAATTCTCAAGAATGACATCCTTGGAATAATACATGCTTACTCATGCTAACTCTGACAGCCCTGAAAGCTGTACAGGAAAAAAAAATATTTCTAACTTTTATGCCATTCAGCTAAAATAAAATGAAATCCTTCAGTAAAAACTTTGTTGCATGTGAATAATAATTTCTCTTATGTGGCTCAGAGGGTGATAATAAATCTGTACTGAAGGAGGAAAATAAATTGAGGATTGACCATTCATGGGCATAGGTAGCTGACCGTCTTTGGAAACATTAATATCTGGGAACACTGGAATGGAAGAGATGAGAGAATTTAAATTCAGTATAGTGTGAACACTAGCTCAGTCATCTGAAGGCCTGAAAAACATGACTATCAGGGATCCAGAGGTAGAAGAGTTCAGAGAGCTTGTCACATCGTATGTCTTCATGCTTTTGATGATGGGAACACCTTTGCGAAGTACCAGCATCCTAACTTTAGCTACAGTCTTCAGTGTCACTTGCTGATAGAACCCCTGTGCAATGGCATGAATGCAAGTCCACCACAGTCTGCTCAATATGGCTTGCATAGAACAATCCTGTATCATCTGGGATGTTGAAATATGGCAATTGTCAGGTAATGCTCTAGGTGCTCCTCTGGGCAAGAAAGTGGTGGGCTGGGACAAGTTACTAACTTGGCAAATTCCAAGATGATGCACTTAGATCTCCACTAAAAACTAGAGATCCATGTTTTACAGAGAGATATAGCCATTTATCCCAATCTGAATACTGATTTCACTGTTGTAGAAAAGTATAACAGGGTATGGGGAGCTTGACACACACACGAAAAACTTCTAATGATGTGTTAGACCATCAAATAATGCATACTGCACCTTTATTCTCCAGATTATTCAAGTTTAATTAATCCTGTTGCAAAATCTAGTGAGCAAGAAAACAGAACAGTGCTGCTGGAAAGCAGGCTTGAACCTGGCTTAGTAGTAGAAAAGCTAATCAATGAAAGAAACAGTGAAACCAGTCAAACTGGTTTTCCAGGACACATCGTAAGCTGAGAAGAGTGAGAATGAATAGAAGGGCCATCCTGGGACACAAAAGATGTTGAAATGCAAAACTTCAGTTTTTTTAACACAAGGAAACACTGTGTGGCATTGAGTCAGATATCTACCTTATAAATTGTAATATTTGTATCCCAAGTACATAGACTGACATGGCATGCCAAGCAGGAGGAAGGAACCTGGTAAAGGATATGAGCTGTGTTTTTTCGCCATGATGGCTAGCATTACAAGAGGGGAGTCCTATATGCAAACTGTATCAGAAGGGGTGAAAAGGTAGGTCCTATACTGCCACATATTGATCGAAGGTGCAAGGCAGCTATGTCAGAGCCTCAATTCCAGTGGCCTGGTAGAGTGAAGAAACATTTATAAATCTTCCAGGGTGCAAAGCCCACCTACATCCCAGGATGAAGGAGCTGAAGCCTACCAAAGCAATGGCAAGACTAGCAGTGGATGAAGGCCATTTAGTCAATTCTGCAGATTAGTGTTTGGAAATCCAGTAAGAATGGACAGAGGGGAAACTGCTTATTTTGAGTCCTGCTTTCTCTTGAGAAAGTGTGGTTCCACATTAGTCCTTTACACAAAATGCTGAATATATAGTCCTGACGGATTTATGGAAAATCTACTTTTTTTTTTTCTTTTGAATGAGTTCAAACATTTAAACATAAACATGGTACATTTCCTGAAAAATACAAAGAACTTGTTGCTCAGAGGTAGGCTGTTTTCCACTAGCCTTGGAAAGCACAAGAGGAGAGGAAGGGAAATGTTGAAGAGGTGGTTACAGTCCACTGAGCATAAGTTTCTTATACGGTAACTGAATTTATGGAATCCCAATGACTTAGATTCTTTCACAGGAAAGCAAAATATGGTAAGTCTTGCTCAATGAGAATTACCCATCTGGATAATTGCTGTGCCACATTTCAATAGGTAATTTGTAATGGTATTCAAAAATACCATTTTGCTTAAAAAAGGACTACCTCGGGATGTGGATGAGGTATCCCTCTGTAAGGGATATCTAGAATAGGAGTTTATTATACATCAACTATACATAAACCTTTATCCCAGTTAGTGGAATCTAATTTAAGTAATGCTGCAGTTTAGATTTAAATAGGAAAAATAAAGTAAGGAAAAAATGCTTGGTAATAACCAAGCAGTTGGTACCAGGAAGCATCTGGTACCAGCTTTTTAAGAAAATGCAAACTTCAAAATTGTAAACTCTTACATACTTTAACTGTACAAGTATAGCTTGTTTTTGAAAAGGTGTGAAGCAAGAGTAACGGATTGATAGAATGAACAGTTCTTCAAAAAGTAATGGCTTCAAGATTTAAATTAGTTTTGTAGTTTAAATTAAGGGTTACTGCTTAACTAAAAATACAAAGAGAAAGGAAAATGGAGAATACTATGGCAGTAACCTTCATAACCAACCTTGTACTATGGAAAACATTTGAGTGTGTCAGATAACAGGTCACATAATAACACCACATAGGAATATAAAGTAAGAGTTTTTCTCTGGATACTCTTCTGTAAAGATTGAAACAGTGATCCTCATCAGAAGTTTTAAATTGTCCTATCAAGTTCCTATCAACTCTCTACACAGGATACAAAATAGTTTCTTGCTCCATTTGAAAACAAATCTTTATATGCCATTATTTCTCTTGGGAAACATGTAACTCACTCCTAGAATTTGCTTTTTTTACAACACCTTGACATTGCTGATTTGCATAGAGATTTTCCTTCGCAGGCATTGAAGACCATTAATGAAGCATTTTTTTGGTGAGGTCTTGTATGAAAAGAACGTAATATAGTTTTTTTAGAAAACACTTTTACTTCAAATTTGAGTACTGTCATGAAAAGAAATGTCTGCAATTCTTTCTAAAGAAATAATAAGGATTAAAAAATCCAAATCTGACCAAATAACCCATTGTAGGACTATAGAAGCCTTTGTGAGCAGGATAGGAAATTAAGCTGTGAAGGAAGTATTACACTGAAGCTGGAATTTTTTCAGGATTTTTTTTTTTAGCCATTGTTATATTGAGGTAGCAAAGGAATAAATGCGGTTCATGCTAACACAGGGCAGTTTTCAGTGTGCAAGAATGCAAAACAACAAAATCAAAAAAAATGCAGGGCAAGCAAAGATAGGAATTAACAGAATAAATGAAAAATAGGTGATCCTTACTGATGAGAAAAAATAGAAAATGTTAGAAGGACTAAAGGGAATTAGTTAAGTTCTGCAAAGATCAGTCTAAGACCTCTAATAAACATGCATATTGAATAAATATGAGAAAAGGACTAGGAGTATGCTGATGAAATGTGCTAAACCAAAGCTTGGAGGCAGCTAACAGAAAGCAGAAGGGCAACAATCTGCACAAAAATGATACAGCAAAAATAGAGTAAAATTCACAGTACAACAGGCAAGGTCACATACTTGCATTATAGGCAATATTGTAAGCTAGTACTCCTTAATCTATTACAGCATAAAAGGAGAAGAACCTGCCTCTAACAAAAATTTCCAGATTACTAAAGACAATTCTAGATTTTGCCAAAGGTGTTCCTAGTAATAATGGCACTGTACATTGCAGTCAGAAGACTTCTTAAATCTGATTTAGAAAAACTTATGCACAGAAGTTTATGTTGCTTAAAAAGGGTGCTGATTTACAAAACGACAGGGATGACCAGTGCAATACGATGGAGTTTATACAGAAATGAAACTTTGCAGAAATAACAGGATTATATGTTTCTAATATGAAGGTTTGATTACTGTGTATCACTCTCAGTATGAGCTTTTAAAAATATACTACAAAAGATAACAGAGATGCAAGTAACATGTTTTGTTTTCTGTCCTAGGTATTTGATACCACAAGCTGAATTTGATGCCTGCTTTTTTATTAGGAACACAATGTGGAGCATAACTACTCCCACGGTTTACAGAACACAAGTTGAAAATAGTGGAAATATACAAAACATATCACTAACTAACACTGCAACTAGTTAGCTATTAATGCAACTACGATTATAAACCTTGTGTTATCTAAAACATGGAAGAACTGATAGCTTTTTCCTATCTACAGGTGTTCAGATGCTGCAATGATCTCAATAAGTGAACTATAATTTGAGGAAGTGTTGCTTAGCTAAAACACAGGCTAACTGATTAGATTGGGATTAAGAGCCTAACAGTCTGAAAAACTGTAAAAACTACTGTCAAACAACTGAGCATGTATGTTTGCAGTTAGCACTGCAGCAAGTCTGAATGCATCATTTGTATTAGTTGCTAGTAACAAACAAATAAACGAGAAAAACTGAAGACTTCGTAAGATCCCATTCCTGCCTTCTAATCTTCTCATCGATAATACCATACTGATGTCCTGAACAAAACCTCTGCAAAGATCTTTGCTTCTGAGTAACTGGAACAATTTTTGCATTGAACTCAGCTTGAGGCCTGTGCTGGAGCAGGAGAGGGCTGTGCGAGAAGCAGGGTAGTTGGTGTAGACCTTGGTGAGAAGCTATATATGGCTGGGCATTTGGAGAAGTCTAGGGGAGAGGAAAGGATTTTAAATGCTAATTGCTCAGCTCAAATAATCAGCAGGATTATGTGTAAAGATGAGCTGACAAAGCCAAACAGAAGAAAACAGTTTTTTTTTGCAGTTGGTTGAATTTATGTGCAAATGTATACTTCATGAGAATAAACCTTTGAAAAGCTTTAAAGTAAGTGAACAGAGCTAGCTAAATTTAGGGGATTAAGTGGCACTTTTAAAAGAAAGACCATGGTCAGTGTTAAAATTGTGTTGTTTTTAACACTGGAAATTTAGAGGACTTTTACCCTTTAGCAAAGTTATGCCTGTGCTCAGTTGGGGGTGGGAAGTAGATCTGGCTAACTTAAGTGATTGCTTCAGCCATGTGAGAAGTCACAATCAGCTTTGGCTTGTTTACTCTCAAATTAGCTAGAGGAGTACTTTCAAAAGTCACATGTATGGACATAAGTGTTCAATAGCGGTAAGAAAAAATTCTGAATGTTTAAATTTGGGTTCAATTAGGATATTATTACAGCTAAAAAATATAGAATAAGCTGAAAGACTGCCCTATTTTTCAAATATCTGTTTGGTCTTTGGCATCCACGTAGCACACTTCAAATAATATGAGGTTTATGTTGATTTGATTGAAGCATTCAGTTAATAAAATATGATGAAAAATGAAGTTACAAGCATTAGAAGGCATTTAGATAACTTTAACCACTAAGTGAGAATTAAGTCAAGGCCGTAAGATAAAAATAGGAGAACCACACAGAAAAAGCATAAGTGATGTTTATTGAGAGGCAGTCATGACTACAGTTGAGTAGCCAGAGTAGGCATGTATTGAGACATGACTATAACAGCCAGGATGGAAGTATGAAATAACAAGCAAGAAAGCAATTTTTTCTTCAAGGACTATTCTTTAGTAGATGCTTGCAGCTGGCTATTTATGTGTCAAATTCCTGCTGAATTGCCATCTAGTGAGCATTGCCAAACTACAAACAGAGCAGAGGGAACTCAGTAAAAAGGAAAGTTATTTCTGGAGGGAAGGAGATGACTAGAAGGGTTAAATTACTCCTCAACCAAATCTGTTATACTGATGCAGCTACATGGTATAGGGTTTTATTCTTCTAAATGCCGTGTTCCTACAGTCCCCTATTGTGGATACAGTTATGTGAGTATAGCCGCTTAATGAACAGGAAGAGAACGGAGATACGTATCAGGACAAGCACTGCTGGTGTGCTGAGAAACTAATTACAGCTGGGGTGGGGGGTGGGGGCTATAATCCAGAATGGTAAAACTCTAAACCACAGAATTCCTGATAGTCAGAAAATATAAGCTTTATACTGGAGTACGTGAGAAAGGAGCCCAAATCATCAAGGCATGGGAAAGGGGTATAGCTATATCTACCTGAGGTACGAAAATCTGGGTTCACATTGCCAAAAGTGGAAATGCAGGAAATTTAAGAGATAGATGAAGAAACAAAAGATGAAATTATTTGAAATACTGCCCATTAAAAGTTAAAGACTTTATGGTTAGTTAGATTACTCTATATTATTGAAAGATTAAGAACCATGCTTAAGCTGAGTATTTCTCTTTTACACAAATACATTAACTATAGCCAATTAAATTTGCCTAATCAAGCTTAACAATGCTACATGCTGTTTCTCATTAGAAACTTGGTATTTTAAAAAAATTTGACTACATGAAATGTGATAGTAAAGAGATTCTATACAGATCTCCAAGGGTGCAGCCATCTGACTCTCTGGCTTAAGAGTAAGTTGATGTCACTGCCTAACATTTGTCCCAGGGAAAAGAAATGTTGCTATTATCATTTTCCTTCTGCAATTGAAAAATAAATGAGAAAGAAAATCTGCTTACCATAAAACTATGAAAGTGATAAAAGTTTTCTCCTATCTCAGGTAATATTCAACATTTTTTACTTGCATTCAGTAGAACCAGAGCTTCACTCCTAGCTTTCTTATGACAGGTGATACTTGACTCTCCAAACTGAACTCTGCTTGACACTTGAAGGTTAGACAAATACTACAAAATCTAATGGAAAATCCAGCAGACAGACCGGAATTGTGATTACTGTACTGAAAAAAGCATGACAAAGAAGTTACAGCTCCTCTTAAAGACACAAGAACTATACATATATTTATTTTTATTTCAAAGGGCTGCACTGCAAGCACTTACAAATTAAGACTACAGGCTGTTTGCTAAAGGCCCCAGGTACGACCCTGCTTCCCAAGACCACGTTGAGCTAAAGAAAGATCTATGATGAAGTCACCAAAATGGATGTCATTTATTGTCTTCACATTAAAAATACATCATGTTTTTTCCAATCACCGTATGAAATTACTCTAAGCATCTACTCCATATCTCCTGTGAAATGGACTGCTAGAGGACAGGGCAGATCTGTCAGTAGCAGCCCATAGCTCTTTGATTCTTATTCTGTATTCAATAGTGGTAAGGAGGAAGAGTATCTTTGGATTTTCCTGTAATACACACTGCTTGCTAATGTCCTGGTGTAAGTGTTCAAGTTCATGACTTATCTGCTAAATTTTGTAGTAAAAATGGTGAAATGTTTTATGGACCTGGGTAGGTGAGCTGCTCCCTGTGCAACTCCAGGCACCCTCCACTCTCCTGTGGTCCAGGCCATAGGAGCTGGGGGAAAGAGAGCCAGGCTGATGGCCCAAAGAGACTTCTTTGATTACTGTATGAGTAGTCTCTACCTGGAGAAGATGTTCCCAGTGGGAGACTGAAATTCAGGAAGAGGACAGCTACTCTACATAATTTGATGCAGGAAGAATACAAAAGAAGGGGGTTCATGATCATGTATACGAACAGAAAGCAAAGATATACGCAGCTCAAGCAGTGTAAATTGGCACCTCAGCTCCCTAAAATCATGAGCAGCAGCCAGTCTTGAATGGTGGTGTTCTTCCTTCTTTGGGCACTGGGTGCCTTTCTGTTAAGGAGAAAAAACAGATTCTCAGCCCAGTCCTTCACCAGCCACAGTAGAGTCTAGGCTGCTGAAAGTGTATCTTAAGGTGGATTATACAGAGGAAATAAACATACAGCCAAGAAGGCATTAGTTAATAGTTGGAAAGATTCTTTCTTATTCTCTCAGTAGATTTAAGCTTCAGTTGTGTTAGCAGAAATTCCTAGAGCAGATACACTAACCCTAGCAAAAATACACTTGAACTAGAAAAGCTTATTAGCATAGAGCTGAAAGTAGGTATGTTACTAGAAATAGTTCCTGACACTGTAAGATGGAGCTATCAAACAAGTGGTCCTTGAATATGTAGCAAATCATAAGAAATCATCCCTCCCCAACATGTCTGCCCCCCAGCTTCCATGCTTCGGAGAAAATTGTGCCTGCATGCACGCTCACAGACCTCAGCAACCTGCTCCATCCTACTCATTCAATAGGGATCCCATGCTTTCAGTGGGGAACCTACCGAACAAGAGAAATTACTGGCATAAAGTTGTATTTACTGGGAGATGAGGGACAGTACAACTGTTCGAGAAGATCTGAAAAGTCAAAGAAGGAATCTGAATCCTAAAATGCTGCCCTATTGAACAGGTTTTTTAAGTTCTTGGCTACCGCAAACAAGTTGCAGAAACATGGTCTTGATACCAAAGAACAGGGGGACCACGTGTGTTTTTAGCTATGCTGCTGGTTACACAGTAAGCATATTCAGTGCTGGTACCAATGAAGAGTCCTTCAGGTGGAACTTAATGAGCTGCACAATTTAAAATTATTTTTGAAATTAAAAGTTAAATAGAATTACAAATTTTTGAAGAACAGTTTAAAGAATTACTCCTTTCCTGAAAGAGTAGCAGTGCTTACCCTCCAAGATGTTGCCTAAGTGATGAGCAAGTAATCGGGCTGGAGATCAGAATTAGTTACGACTTCTATTTCAGAACTACTCTTGTCCCTTTCTGGAAAGACAGGCCAACCTTAGAGAACCTCTAATACGTTTTGAGTTGCCAGATTGTGGAGATTTGCATTTTGGAGAGTTGAGAAAACAGAGAATGCTTCCTGCCTGTCCATTTTATTTTAGTCTGTTTTATACATTTATACAAGCTTACAGTGAAAACCACAGATTTTATTCTAGCAAAGAAAAAGGATTAGATTCTTGATTACACAGATCAGAAAACATTGTCCTTCTGTTAGTGTGAAGAAAATTATCACCTGAGGCTTGCCCTTGAGTCTAGTGAGCAATTGAATCATTTTTGACCTTTTCCCTGCCTGCTGGCCTGATGCACACTGGTATTTTTCCATAGCTATTTTTCTATAATATGAAATTTACACAAAATTTGACTGTTCCTGAATTTTAGTGATGCCACCAGGCTTCTTTGGAAATCTCCTATGATAAATCTAAAAATTACTGTCCTTCTGCTTGTGCATTTACAGTTGCCTCAAACCCTTTCACTCTTCAAACCTCAGTAACTCTATAATTCTTTCAGATAATTTTCCTCATGCAGCCTTTCAGAAGTCATATTTTTAAAATCTCTTATGTTATTTCTGTAGATCCACTGTATCAGAAATGACCCTGTTGACAACATTTGTGAATCAGTGGTAAGCTTCAGCAAAACTTGGAAGGAAAAAAGGCTAATGTAAAGCAAAGACTGCTGATGTGGCAAAAAGTCAAATGAGCCAAGAGTTGTTTATGGGCAATTAAAAGCTTTACAGCTTAAACTAGGCTTATAATCTGTACTTTTCAGAGAAAGCACAGCAGGTCATACAAAATCAAGCATTTGTTTAACAAATTAGGGATAGCTAATAGAAATAAACCCCAGAAAACTATGGTTTAGCACCATAGGCACAGATAGTGGGCCACTTGTACCTTTAGCCTTTGCAGCCTTTCCATGGTTGTTCTTAGCTTCACTACGCTTTCAAAAAACTCACTTTAGCAACTGAAAGTACTCAGAATCCTAGATATGCTCAAAAAAACCCTCCATCTGCTTTCACTTTATGTCCATGTTGTTGACTAAACATGCACAGCATGCTTTTTGTTAAATAAAGAAACCTTAAATCCCTCTCATTATGCAAACCAAATCAACTGGACTGGGTTTGGAAAAGCCTGAATAGAGTTTTCATATAAGAAAGATCAAGTTCAGCTGTACTGGTATTACAAGCAGCACCTGCTGTCAGAAACATCCTGCAGTGGCAAATGTTTGTATAGAAGAACAGAAGATGATAACATAAACTTCAATGTAGATCACCTCTGGAAGTCTGTAAAAATATGAACTGCCCTTCTACTGTGCTCAACAAATACAGTAAGAATCTTTATAACAGAGATTATAACTGCTTTTATTTTAAAATGTGTAACTATTAAACATATCAAACTCTTAAAGTACTGGAAGTAAGCAAATAGACTAAATGTAAAGAATTAAAAAGGGGGCTTCAGGCTGTGAACTGTAACAAACAAATATTTCTATATCAAGTGAATAGGCACAGAACTGAAACTAAGAAAGCATTGACAGCAACTTTGTTTATTCTTTTACTGGACTATAAGCAGGCTTGAGTTCACTTAAACTTTTAAAGAAAATCTCCTTAAAATCAATTTCCATTTTTGCTTCTCCAGTCTCCCCGGTCTGCAGCATTTGCTCTGGAGTAAGAAAAAAAAAAAAAAAGAGGCAGAGTAACTTGGAAAAAAAGTAACCTGCATAACATTTATCAGATCACTCAAACGTCTCAATACTGCAGCTTAAACAAAAAAATTTCCTATAAGGAAAAAAAAACCTATTGTTTTTTAAGAAATTAAATCAGCATGCAAATCCAAGTAGGCAGGAAGGGTAATGTACAGAGAAGATGCCTTTTAATGATGAATGAATTGTTTTGAAAATATAAAACATTGCTACCATTTTTTTGCCATAGCGTGATGAAAATTAAAGGTCACTTTTTTGTCCAAAGGATTTTCTCTTCAGTAACACTGTGAAAATCTGGCCAGGTAATGTAAAAACAAAATACAACTGTTCTCATCTGTGTTTAGAAAAGAAATACGGAGAACAAAGGAGACAGTACTCTTTGTAGAACAGAAGTGAATCCAAAGATATTTTACATCAAAATTGTTTCTATAGCTTTTGCTCTTATAACTGCTTTGGAAAAAAAAAATGGAATAGTAAGAACAAAGTTAAAAAGTACAAACAGCCACACTATAGAGCTATGCAGAAACACACATTTGAACTTCTGACTTCTGCCAGGCCTTTTGTCTGCTAATCCACACGTCAGAACAGCTTCCAGAATTTCTGAGCTGAGCCCTGGCATTCACACACACCTGACTGCATTTTGGTCGCTGCGACCGCATGCTTTATTCGCATGACCAACCTGTACCTAAACAGCTTCATTTAGCACTCCACTTCCCTGCGTGCAACTGCCTTTGGAGCAGTGATTCTAGCACAACAGCACACCACATCTGAGCTGCGTTGATTTATTTAGGCACTGAAAGACCCACAAAGCGTTTGGGTTGCTCTGATAAGGGGCACCCCGTTTTAATTGCCATGGGTGGAAACAGACTGAGCTTTAACAGCAGCCACAGCGGCAGTCCCAACCGGCCACAGCCGCCTCCAGCCGGTTCTGTAACGGACGGGAGCAGGCAGCCAATCAGGGCACGAGGTGCCTGTGCTTTGAGGGAGGGCGAGGAGCAACACTGCCATTGTTGGGCATGGTGGCTGAGGGGGTGTCTTTGGGGAGGCAAGGTGGAGGGGGTGAATGGAGGGGAGTGATGTTGAAAGCCTGGCTCAAAATAGTCCTTGGAGGAGGTGAGTCCTGACAGGGAAGGTATTTCTGTGGGGGCTGTGGCCTGTGCTGCAGCAGAGGAAGTGACTAAAGAGCCAGGCGAAAAGAGATGCCCTGTGGAGGGACAGAAGGAAACAGCTAGGCCCTGCACTGCTTGTTGGTGGGCTGGGTGAGTGTGAGGTGTGGTGAGAGCATGAAGGCAGAGGGAGGGGAAATGCCCATCTGAAGCTAAGCCAATACTTAATCCAGTAACCAGAGTTCATGTTAATCAGTAATGAACCAAGGGAGATCTCTCCCCTCAAGCACACCTGATCTGAGCATCAAGGCGTGTCTCCCTGAGGCAGTGGCGGTGCTTGGTGGAGGAAACAGGCTGTGCATGACCTGGGGCTAGGACAACTGTGGTGGCTTTGTTTGGTAGTCTTGTTCTGAGGCCCTGCCCCAGCAGCCTGTGGCAAGCACCATCACCATGCGTGGGGTCTGAGAGTGCCCACCTAGGAGTTGTGGAGGCACTCTGGGGGCTGTGGGAACCCTGAAGGACAGGGGGCTGCTGTGCTGTGGAACTTACTATGTGCCTCTCTGGGGAGATGGGGCTGCTCAGCAGAGCTGGAGAGAGAGTAGACTGTCTTTGTTAGAGTTAATGGGCTGCTGACGTGAACATTAAAGAGTACTTAGTGTGAAAGGATGCTGTTGTTCAGAGGTTAGTAGCTTGTAATGCTGAAGTGGCCACATTATACACTATGGGCTGAGTGCCAGGGCTGTTGCAGGAGCAGTCAGTGAATTGGGACCCCCCAACACCTGAAGTGGGGGAACTGAGGACTAATGAATTAAAAACAGCCCTTCCAGGCTTCCTCAATTACAGTGATTAAGCATATCCACAAGAACTGGAGTGCTGCTTCCCAGAGTTTGACTCTTCAATGGTCCTTTACTCCAAGTGAGCTTCTAGAAAGATGGAGCAGCTATAGCCCCAGGGAGATGCTGCTGTAGTGGTGCTGGGAAACTGGGGACTCCAGGGTACAGCTGAGAACTGAAGAAAGCGTTGTGTTGGAGCTTGGAGCCTATGCCACTTGTAAACACTGCCTCATGTGCAAAGGAGAGGGATCGGCTGATGGAGAGATGTGGAGCAATGGCCTGATCCTGCAAATGAGAAACTCATGGAAGGACTGAGAAGAAGATGGTAATAGTAATTGAACTGTTGGAGTGCCTTCGCAGGCAAGGAGAAAGGGACCCTAAAATGGTGGTGATCATGAGTCCCATGTTCTGAAAGCTCTAATAGTGAGGCAGAGTTACTGAGGCTCCTCTGTTAATGCCTAATAATCTTGTGGGATATCCTGTAGATATACCATACTAAAGGGAGCATGCTGGAAGACTGGTGTGAGATCAGTAGCCTAGCCAAGGATGATGCAGTCAAGCAGTATGGTTAACCTTGAAAAAGGTGTCAAGAAGAGCTGAAAAGTTTCTGTGTTTCTTGTCCTGTATGGGTGTTCCTCAAGGAAAAGGGAAAGGGTCCTTCAGATATCTAGAGTTAAGGAACTGTAAGCATGGGGGAAAGGGTGAGAGCTCAGTTAGTACTGTTGCAGGATGTGGAGCATTCTCCAGGAGATGAAAGTGGTTTGGTGCATCATGATATTCACTAAATAAGGAAATGCCTCCACTGTATCGAGCGAACACTGTTCACCAGTTGTTTTGGGTCTGGATGAACCCTTGCAGCAACAGCAGTCATGAACCTGTTGGTACCTCCAATGGTGGTGTTACTCACTGCTTATACTGTCTTAATTGCTTGCTTATAGGCTAAAGTATAGTCAATATTCAGACTGCTATAATGTTTTTGGTACCTGTCCCGCTGCAAAGCATGCAGCCAAAGTTTGTAGTAAGAGTTCAGATTATTACAGTGTTAAACCTAGTCTAGCCTGTAGAGATAAGGGATGGCATTTATAATGGATATATCTTTGAACTGTTGTAACTTTGTTTCATTGTTTTATATAGGACAAGGAGTGAAGTTAGTAACAAACTGAATGCCGCTTACAATGCTAAACCTAGGGCCTGGTCTGAAGGGATAAGAGGTGGAGTTTGTGAGCAGTACCTATTCAGACTAATTGTGTAAATATTGATAATTGGGCTTCCAGGAATAAAGAGTGGAGTTTGTGATAAGTGTGTACCCCCATTGTGATAATATTAGATCCTACAGTCTAGTCCAAAAGAGACAAGGGGTGGAGTTTAAGGAGTGCATACTCAGGCTATGACAATAGTTACCCTGTTAATCTAGTTTCCAGGTGTGAAGGGTGGGGTGTTACTGAATGTAGGTACATGTTGTAGTGTCAACCTCTAATGTCTGAGAGGAAGGGTAACGTTTGTAATGTGTGTATATTGGTCATGTTAACACAACACTTGTAATTGGTGTGTATTCAAAGAGTTCATAAATGTGTTTTGTAGAGGCAAGAGGTGGAATGTATTAGGTATAAAGAGCAAGATTTTGGTAGCAGTGGGCTGCAAGGGTGCTATATTTAGGAGGAGGCCATGAACTGCCCTGTGCTGGTCCTAGCTGGTTTTTGGTGTCTCTGAGGTGAATGGAACAAGACACTGTGTCAAAACAGTCAAAGGAGCATGTCGTGCTTCTGCTTAGAAGTATTTAAGAAAGGATGGTAGCTGCTAGCAGCAGAAGGCAAAGGAGAAGACACAGGAGTGTATGTGAGAGGATGCTTGCAAGAGTAGATGCAGGAAGAGATAGGAGGACCCATTAAAAGACCTATTCACAGAAATGAAATGGAGGGAGGCAAGTAGAAGGGGGACATTGAGGACATGTCTGGAGGAGGTATGCCTCTGAGGGAACTGTGGCTTCTGGATAACCCATGTTGGCACGTGGACACCCCTGCAGGGACTGCAGCCTGTGGAAGAACCCATGTTGGAACAGAAGAAATAAGAAGATAGGAACAGAAGAAAGAAGGCATTAGGCATTGATCTCCACCTCCTGCACTGCCTGTTACCTCACTGAAGAGACTAGGTGAGTGTAATGTGCAGTGAAAACAAGAGGTGGGGATGAGGAAGGAGAGGGGAGAGGTGTTGAACTGAAGTTGGGGCTGGAGAAAAGGGAGGGAAGCTACATGCTTAATTGTATCTTTGTTTTTTCAATACCTGAATAAAGTTTGTTAATTGGCAATGAACTAAATGGAATTCCCCAAGTCAAGATTTTCACTGTGACAGATCTGAACTAGTAATGGACTGATAACACCTAACTAAGAACATGGTACCTTGCCACCTACTGAGGCTCTATGTGATGTGCACACCAAGATACTTCTGTGTGGAGTAACTGAGAAGTAGTAACTCAGTGATTCACCTCTTGGATATGAGGAAGAGATTCTTTTAAGATCGCTTTGAAGTCTCTTCTCTTACTCCTAATACTCAAAGAATGGCAACAGGATCTTTAACACTCCTAATTCCAGACAGAACTAAAGAATTAGAGATCCGTAGGTGCTGGAGAAAAAACAAACAAACAAAAATGTCCCAAAGGATGCTAGGCCTTCTCTCAAGTGATTATTTCTGCCTGTGCAGTCATTCTGCTGAGAGTGCCCTGTAGTACTACAGACTCCAGAAACATGAGAAAGTGATGCAGTGCAATACAACTAATAGCAACTTTGCAGTTGTCGGCTTGATACTGTCACAATTCTTACATTCAAGAATCTTCTAGCTGCTACTTTGTGTATGACGTGCATAGCGTCTGTATGAAAACCTTGAAGTTATACAACTTGTTGTTATATTGATTCATTTATAACTCATCCTGACCAGTGTGAGAGCTTTCTCTTGAGATAATACAATGAACTAATTAAAAATGGCATCACTTAGGAACATGATGAAAGACTTTAAAAGCAGATGACTTGACACTTTTCCATTGTCTGATACAGTATTTTTCCCAACACATGCAGCAGTTGGAGAGATTATTTTACTAGCTAGGCAGTCATTCCCTGGTTGTCCCATTTCTTTCCTAAAAGGAATCTTCCATGTCCAGAACTTTCATACTGTGTCTCAAGGTTGCATCTAGCAATGCAGTGACAAAATAGAGAAGTGGATCTGTAAACTTGATGGTGCTTTTTGAATGTCTAAGCAGTTTTCTAACGACAGGAGCTTTCATTCAGCTCTGAAAATCTAAACTGTGTGTAATCGATTGAAGACATTTTTTGGGTAAACCCTGCAACAAGCCAGTTCACTGTAACTTGTATTCCATTGCATAGTTTACATAGTGAAACAACAGTAGAAGATATTTCTGGGTGTCACCTGGCAGTGTATTGCAATCTCACAACTCCACATACTTACTCTGTCTATAATACTGAAACTGCATGTGCAGTGACACATCAAAAAGCTTGCCTGAGGCTCAGCAAGTCTAACAGTAGCACTTTCATGCTGGAATCTTACTCTGTAATTGTCACACATTTAGGAATAGGCAGACATGTAAATATTTAGGATCTTTGTTTTTTAATGGAGTGAGAAACAATTAGGAATTTCCTGGCTTTTCAGCTGAAACTAGTGAGACTTGTTCCTTGTTTTTTATAGTTAGCTAGTTTCTTAAATGAAAACTGCTAAGGTATTAGTCCTGTGGAGAGATCTAGTAAGATGACTTTTCGGAACCTGTTTTGATGACAGCTATAATCTTAGTTTAATTTTCCAACTACAGCTGTTTTTATTGATGGGCCCCACTGGTCATTTCACTGGTCTTTACTCTCAGTGTTTGGAATAATATCATATGGGCTTGCTTTCCCTGAGTTATAAATAAGAGAAATAGAATAGATCAGTTATGTGAGAAATGGCTCTGTCCAAATTAGAAGCAAGTTTTATTAAATAAACAACTGATTTCCCTCTCCCTCTCCCCCAAATACAGGTGATCTGAGGAAAAAGTAGTGAGGAGATAAAAGGCTGTTTGCTTTCTAGGGCTATATGTGCATCTTCAGGCTGTATGAAAGCACTTTGTCATCCCATGAATGGAGAAAGATGCTCCCACCCTTTCCTCCAAGCTGTAAATAACCTGCCAGTCAGAATCTTACCAGGGTAGGGCTGAAAGTTTGTGCCATGTCCACAGAGAAGGAGTAATTCTACTAGAAAGGAAGTTTTAAACTGGACTGTTGTAGTAAAAATTTGACTGTTTAATTCCTTATCAGTACATTCCCTGCAGTCCCACACCTATATTCTTCCCACATCAGGGATGAAATTGACTGATCTCACTGTGTTGACAGACTCAGTGCACACTGTTTCTGTTTTTTCCTCCTTTTCTGCATGCAAGAAACTTGCAATAAAAAAACCCTCAGTTTTTATTCAGATAGTTTCAGAGTCTTGTGTAATCTCAGAGTCATTGGAATAAGCTCATTTCTGCATTATTTTCCCTATGTTTTACTCTTATTTTTGTAATACATTTCACTGAAGATGAAATTTAATCCATATTTTCACATTTAGTTACAGTTTAAAATTTTGTGTCTAACCAACGCTCACTTAAAGTTTTGTGATGGCAAAACTAGACAACTTTGATGAAGACCTAAAGTTTGAGGCAGATGTGCTCTGTATGTCCAGTTGTTATTGCCTGTAAATCAGGAACCTGAAGCATAACCTCAGCCACTACTTAAACTTGTATTTTCTACTCACACATGAATAAAGTCACGAATTAAATGAATAATCCCTTCCTTCATCTTCCACCGTGCTGTTTAACCACTTCTATCAATCCAATTGCTTGGACTGAAGACCAGAATACTTTGGCCCAGTTAGGAAAGTTTAATAGATTCTGTTAAGTATTTCTTTGTCTTCCATTCATCTCTAGCTAAGAAATCTTTGCTTCTAGGTTTCAGCCAAAGTAATGCTGCTTTCTGTTACTTTGACTCTAAAACATACTACCTTTCTCCAGGCTTGGAAGCTAGTTGCATGATTTGGAAAGCCAAGAGAAGGAAATGAGGGTTACTACTTTTTATTTTTATTCCACATTTGAAGGCATATGTTCCCTTTTATGCCATTTAAAAAGAAAAGGTGTTGAACATCCACTCATGCATCATTTGATCCGAAGGACAGATGCAGAATGGAAGCAATGGAGTCAAAGAATGCAGGCTATCTTGCAGAAAGTGAGCCTTTAAAACCTTACAGCAGAAATCCTGTTTCTGGTGCGCTGTCCATCCTTTAGTTGCAATCACCAATCAGGGTCCTGATCAATGTATTTAAATTGCCACAGGGCTACAAGGGCTCCAGTTGAATCTCCAGTTTGGGGGTTACACGTGCTTTATGGAGAATTAAGCTCTCACTGTTAACTTTTTCTAAATTTTTCCATTAGCAATCTTCTTCTAGGCCACCCAATATAGTCATCTTACTAAAAACTTGAAACATCATGCTCTAAAAACCAAGCAACTTGTCTGCATGTTCATAATCTTCGGTTGTTTTTTCAACACTCTCAAAAAGAATCATGACATCTTTTGGTTTTGTAGTTACATTGTCTCTTCTTTTTTTGATAAGCAAGTGTTTGTTGTCTGCTAACTTGGGCTTGAGAACAGAGTTATCCTGTTCCACTTCCTTTCTCTTTCTCTAACTTTTGGCTCAATTTCAAAGTAAAACCTGTTTACCTAGCTTTACTCAAGTGGTTATGTCTTCAAATTGATTCAACTTGACAATTCATTTTTGTATTAACTTTTCTCCTCCAACTTGAATTCCCTGTATCATGTATGCACAAATACCCATCTTTCCTTACTTTGTTGCCAACATCTATCAGCAGGTGTGTGAGTCTTTTGCAATCTGAAGATAATGTTTTGGTTTTGCTTTAGTATTGCTCTTGCTATGAAGAAACAGCTTTCATCTCTGGAGCCTTAGAACTTCATTAGATTTATTTTTTTATCTTTCTGACTACATTATAGAATTGATATTTTGTTAATTTTCATTTTTTCTCTGTAGTTGTCCTTTCTCTTAGGAAAGCAGAAATTGTAGGTATGTTGGTTTCAATGCAAGTAGGTAATTCTTTCCAAATGTATGCTTATATTTGAACTTCTAGAGAATAGATAACAGAATTCTGCTCATACTGTATCAAAATCTTCAGTTAAGACTCTTCATATCAATTCATTCCTGAAAAAAGAATTTTCTTCAGTTCAGTAATTCCAGTGTTACCAAAATATGTTAAAAGACCATTCTGTCCATTTTGTACTTTTTCCTCTACAGTATTACCTTTGTATTACAGCCTTTACGTTCTGTGCTCTTCATGCTTCGTGGAGTCATGGAATGACTTTAAGAAGGTGACCCTTTAGAATGCTAGTAAAGTTTCAGAAAAGCCTTGCTGTATTCTGTTAACTTTGGCCTGTCATCAAGTGGTTGTTCTCAGTCTCCACCGATGGGGTTCTATAAACAAGGATATAAAAATATTTTTTTTCTACTGTTGCTTCTAATTTCTCATTTTGCTTCATTACGGTATTGA
This sequence comes from Rhea pennata, assembly GCF_028389875.1. NCBI lineage: Eukaryota > Metazoa > Chordata > Aves > Rheiformes > Rheidae > Rhea > Rhea pennata. The sequence goes on along the minus strand of NC_084663.1, from coordinate 98,657,145 downwards.
TTCTCTGCTATTTCTCTCCTCCTCTTACAACATAAATATATGTGCACGTATTTTATCTGTTGACTGTTCAAGATACTATTTTTAAAAAGTTAGTTGTGGGAAAAAATGTTGGTTGGGGGGCAAAGGGTGGACGGTTAAAATCAGCCACTGCTGATCAGCAGCACTCGCCTACATAGTTTAGGAATACAACATTTTCAGAAGTAGCTAGTAGGGGAGGAATGCCTAGCCTTCGTTTCATGAAACTGGATATGTGGCATGCCAGATGTATAGTTTTGTGCTTACAGAGGTAGGTCATGTTGAAAAGCAGTAGTGCTCTTGAGACGTAAAAATTTGTGAGGGCTGAACCTATTGAATAGCATGAATGCTTAATATAATCCGATACTGAAATCTTTTGTGGTTCTACAGACAACTTTGAATAAAGGCAACATATATTTTAATATAGCTGGGAATGTACTTTGGCTATTTTCCATTCAAGTAGTTGTGTTACTAACCAGATTTGACATGAGCTTGCTAGATTAAAAGCTGCAAAGCACTTGCTTCATTAATATGTATTATTAATTCAATATACTCAAAACACTTAAGACTGAATGTGGTGAAAACTGGCTACTCATAGCTGATCTGCAATGTATACTCTGTTTGTTGCTATACCTACCTATCCGTTTACTGTTTAAGACTGGCAAGTGAGCTTGGTGAACTGAATGTCTGTAAAGATTACAACTGAATAAACATACTCTATCCTGAAAAAGGAATGCAGGAAAGTCAGGTAGTGATAATAGTTTATAACAGCCTGTGCAGAAATTGAGAGAAATATCTATTTGGAAATGACTTAAAGCTTTCAGATAGTGAAAGCCACCTGCAAGTTACCACCTTTTATAAAGTAGGCCTCATTTCATTTACTTAATGATCTTTGATAATATCAGGTAATACTGGAGGACTTTATTGTTGATCCAAATGCCTTAAAAGCTGTTCAGTTATTTAGGTAATGTCATAAAAAGGGCTATTTTTTGGTCAAATAAAGGGAATGAGTTTTGCTTTCTATTTAAGAGTGTAACTGATCTACATGCTGGTAATTCTTATAAGATTAACAACATTTTCAACTTCATTTATTAAAACACTTCATTAAAATAGTAAAACCATTGAAAATATAGTAGTTACAAACTACAGAGCATTAATAGATAGTCAATTGAAAGAAGAGTGAAGCAATTCTAAGTATACTACTAATAGTAAATCATGACTTCAATTTTATTTTAAAAGAATGAACTTGTCAGTACTAATTAAAATAGCCACACAGAATTGGGAGAGGTCTAACAAAATCTAATTACCCTCCAAAATATTTTCAATCAAAACCTCCTCTTAGATATTATTAAAATGATTCCTAACCAGAGAGAAGGTAATGTCTTATTATATTTCAGATGACTGTGGCATAGAACTAAAAAAAAAAAAAAAAAAAAAAAAAATTACTAAGACCATAAAAACATGGTTAAGTAGAATTTTAAAAGAGATTGAGAAGCCAAAGCTAGAAAAAGAAATGCAAAAATAAGATGAGATCTATGATACAGTAGCCTCTAGAATGAAATGTTATTCATCATTAAACTGCTGTGTTTGGTTTCAGTGAAAACTTAGGCAAAAGAACCAAATCTGTATGATGAACAATACATCATGCAACTTGCAAAATATGTTAATTAAAACTGCAATATTGTAGTGTCAGTTGCCTTTCTAAAAGAAGGTAAGTGTGGGAAGAACCAGCAGCATGCCAAGCATCCCTCTGTGTATGAAAGGAGAATCATTCTCTGACAAGTTTTTAAGAATATGTCATGAGCATACTAACAAATGCCGTGTAGCAGTTGAAAATGTTTGCTTCCATAGCAATGAAATCCTATGCCCCCAGACAGATGAGAGCTATAAAACTAAAGATGCTGTCCCATTCTAAAAGTAGCCCTCTGAAGACAGACTGCAGTTGACTTGGTCATTTGTTTCCATGGCTAAGGGATGTCTCCAATGGAAATGATAGCTAGAACTAGAGATTAATGTTGGTTATATATTTAAGTTTCTCCTAAGTGAAAAAGTGCTTTGAGGCACTTCTTGTGGTGTTTTCCAGTTGTGAAAGAGTTGTTTCCTAGAATAAATGTACCTTTAAGCTTTCCTGGTGTTGAATTACGTTGGGTAACCTGACAGAGTACAGATCATTTACATTAGCTGTTTCTGGATAAACATGACTTCTGAAGAAGACCTCTTGTTTTCCAGGGAAATAAGAGAAAGACAAAGGAGAGTAGATTTCTCAAACAAACTGGGAGTGGGTGCATTAAATGTTAGAATATGAAGAAATATTTCTCCAGGGGAGTGTTATTGTGTGCCTTCTGATAGAAGCAGCCAGTGAATAGGTATTCGGGAGTGGAGGAAACCTTGTGATATTCAGTGATGGCTGGTAGAACTTTGGCAATGGTTTGTGAATAAAATACAATGATTTAATTCGTAAGATTTTGTTGATGTGGGTAAATGGAGAAACTGTCTGCAGTTAACATTATAGCAGATGCTGTCTGGAACAATTAAGATAATATTGTTTGAGTTCTGGCTGTCATCTTGATTTCTGAAACACCCTATCAATATGAAGCATTTGAAACAATTGCCTTTGCCAGTTAATAAGTTGGATTTGCACCGTTGTTGGTACTATAACTATGTTACTAATTGTTATGCTGTTTTGCTGTAGCTGAACATTTAATGCTGTGTGTTGGATTGTTGTCTGGATTTAGTCTGAAAATTTTAATAGCAACACAGAGCTTAGTGTATCGTGCCCCTTGAGACTATAACACTGGCCTGCAGGAAAGAAGGTCCTAATGAAAGTATCTAAGGACAGAAGAAAAATACCAATTAATGTCTTTGTACTTTTTGTCCTACTGTGCTTGTTGTGTGTCTGTTAATGAGATGCTGGCTGACAGAAAATTCCAGCTTGAAAATATTAGTTGAGCAAGCAAACTGTTTTCTAACTGGCGAATGCAAGGTTGTTTAATAGCAAAAGATACAACCTGACAAGTACAGGAAAGGACAATTCCTAGATTAAAGAACTCACTCTGAAGTCATTAGGACTCTAACAGAAAATAGGTGTAGCTAGAACTGCCTGGGGAATAATTCATGCATGTTCATTTCTCTATTTTTCACAGTTCTAGCTGGTTGTTTTAAAGTTGGCCTTTGCAATATATGATCAGAAACTTTAATTTAGCTACTACTTGCTGTGGATATTTAGAATTTAGTTACTCTTTTTCCTTCCCACAGCCTTAACTGAGTATAGCTGCAAAACTCAATAAAACCTCATTTTTTTAAAAAAATTGGCAATATAAATGAGAACATACAATAATTTTAAAGAAGTCCTGAGACTATTACAGCTATTGTCTTCAAGTACCAGTGGCACTGTACTGGGCAAAACACAATGATACCTTACATTGCTCTAACGAAGATGACTTTTTGGGACAAACCAGAGAACGTAAGAAGTCATTGTCATGAACAAGCATTATAATAAAAGACTAAGAGCATACTCTAATGCCTAATTTTTCAATGAAGAGTGCTTCAGTCAGTTTTTTCTATTCTCTATTTAATCTCCTATGCAAGGATATAGAGAAAACAGTTAGAATACGTCAGACCTTTTCATGAAAGAGTTGTCACTCAATGTCAAAAGCAAATCTTTGGCATTTGCAGCGTATGTTAAAGTTTGAACTGAAGTTTTGGAAAGTGACCTTTTAAAAGCTACTTTTGTCAGGAACACTCGGGAAACGAAACGTATCAATAGAAGAAAATCCAACCTTGAACATATTTTGGTGAAGATGCACAAAGTGGAGGCAGAATATTCACCCCTTGCAGCACAATCACGTCTCAAGCTTTGTCCCATAATCTCCTAGTGAAATGAATTTAGTAGAATAATTGTAGTACATACGGCTAGTAGGTTTACAGCAAAAGAAAGGACTGTGTAGAGGTTAAAAATATCCACAGCTAGGAATTACTGAAGTGCTTTCCTTGCACTGTTGCTCAGTGATAAGCAAAGAAAATCGGTTATGAAATAGTTAAAAACCCCTGTTCTTATCCTTTACTTGTTCTTACCATATACTTTTTGTAGCTTTGGTGGATGTCCACTTGCAACAGCTGTTAGAGACTGGTTGCTACCTGAAATGGACCTTTAGTCTGAATTACTGTAACTTTTCGTTTGCGCGTGACTTTGTTTAGTTGACTTAACTTTAGAATCTGTAGATCACTAGGCATATCCTGTACCTCCATGGTTAGGCTTATGAAAAGGAGTGTGTGTTTTTTTTGTTTTTTGTTTTTTTTTTTTCCCAGAAAGTTTAATGACAGTAACTGGACACGTTAAAGATAATGCCTTCACTGTTTTAAACAAAAGTCTGTATATAATACTTGGGTAGGGATTTCCAAGCCTCCCTTAGTCATAAATTTTGTCTTGCAGAAACATTGTTCGGATTTGGGTTTCTACAAGAAGAAATAATGTGTATGCTGAAGAGATGACTTAAGACATGGAAGCTGTGTAAGTCCTAGTTTCTTGTGGAACATGAGTTTTCCCAGGTACTCTGTTAAGAGTGTTACCTTTGTACAATTCAGTTGTATCTGAAATCTGTGAGGTAAGCCCTGTGTAAACATGACTTGTGATTTCCTTCCCCTCCACCCCCTCTTGTACAAACTCCCCTCCACACTCTTGTACAAACTGCAGATGCTTTAAGTGAAGAATTTCTAGATTATTAGGCAAATAGCTATGAGATACTATCACTATGTGAACTAACAGGGACCAGGCATACTTTTCTCTTTATGTTGAGGAAGTTTGCAGGAGCCAACCTTGTATCCATCCAATAGAGTAAGAAAACAATATGGCCTTATGTCCGACTGGACAGAAATAGTACTCAAACAAGTTGTTGTTAGTTTGCATGTGTTTTTCCAAAGTAAAACTGAATTAAGAATTAAACATTCTTTGTAGCACCAAGAAGTGACTGAAGGAGGGAGTGAATACAAATAACAGGACTTTTTAGAAAGTAGATTTCAACTCTAAGGTGTAGTAGGCCTATAGGGAAGCTAAAAGGGCATTTTTTTTTCTTCTCTATCAGATAACTAGAAAACTATTGGTCATCTTATCTAAAATTAATTGAAATCTCTTTGCAAATAGAGGTTCTTGATAGTACTGAAGATATGCAAGGATAAAAGCCTTCAAGGCCTTTAAAAGCTAATGTGGAATTACACTGTTGGCCCAACCCTATTCAGTTACGTATTGCAGACATCACTTCTCATGTTGTTTAGCATTAGAATATCTCTTTATTTTATATTATAACATGAGAGATGATGATACTCAAGTCTCACCAGCCTGTGAGTAGACATTGTGGTCTCCTCTGTGGGGATCCCATTCTCCTTTTCCGACTGGTACAACGGATTTGTTACAGAATGTAATCTCACACACACACTGAAAACATGCATCATTGGGTCTGTTTGGATCCCTGCAGCTAACCCAGGCACAGTTGATCAAGTTCTCATGCTGCTCTGAACCTAATGTCAGCCTAAAGTATGATGGGAGGCTGTCCTTGGACCACTGCCAGGGGTATGTTCTCCAGGAGATGGATTTTCACTGGGTTATAGATCGTCTGGCAGGCAACTGGGAGAGCTAGGCTGATGGTGCCTTTTGCTGTGATAGAGAGGTGTACCAAAGCTTAATAATTGTAGAGCTTACAGCTCTCCAGGTTAGCTGAAGCAATTTTACTGAAAGACACTGTTTCTGACTGGTTGCAGTTGGTTCCCAAGCTGCTACCACAGGCCTGATGTCTTCAGCTTGTGCTGGTAAACACTCCTTTGGTTTCATAGCTCATTCTTCCTCCTTTACATGTTTAAATTACTTATCTCCAGAAACATTTGCCATATGAAGTCTTTGTGCTGGCAGGGACTACCAAGAAACATATAAAAAGGATTTTTTTTTCCCTATGAGACTTACTGGTAAATTTCTGAAACAAAATTAAAAAAAAAAATAGAGGTAGAATCTGATAGATGGAAGTTTAAGCTATGAATTATTTTCATGCCATAGATTGCTGAAGCTTGAAAAGGTGGGTCTTTTACATCATGCATCACATTTTCTTCTGAGCAATAGAATGAACAGCAAAAAATAATCAGTTTAGCTTCCACATGATGTGAGTCTTTTGATGAGAGGTGTTCTTAGCTGACTGCTCAGACATGTTCCCAAATGATGAGAGCACAGCTCAAAAAACTTCAATAGAAAATGAAATAGAAAGCCCTTAGGATCAGAGTAAATATTATCTCACTAGAAAATGAATTCTGATAGGTTCCTATCAACTTTAATTACTTTAAGACTATTACCCAAGTAACAAGCTTTTCTGGCATTTCTAAGGAATAAGTATATTTTATAAATGAATAACTTGGTAAAAACTATTCCCTAATTACACCTATTAGAAAATTTATGCTACAGGAAAATCAATAAAGCTTCTCCTGTATCTCACACAACAATTAATGAGCAGTTATCTTAAGTCTAAATTAGTGAGCATCCCTTGCTTTCTTAATTATACCTTAGGCATCATTTTGATGAAGGAAAGTATCATTTACAGTAGATCACATTTTGATTAAATGCATGCTAGTCCTCAGACTGCAAGTTGAAATCCTTGTTGCCATTAATTAATGATTCCTTGATGTCAGGATAATAACAGATATGGAAATGAACATACTGAAATTGAGTATGTACCAAAAGAAAGGCAAAAGGCAAGTTACAGAAATGTTAAATTGGATTAGTTAATATTTTGGAAAACGTCACAAATGGTACAAAAACTTGTTTGTTGTCACACAACTTACTACATGAAAAGCTCTGTGGTAAAATTAATGAGGCACTTTTTCTGCCTTTTCACACCTTCTTATTCATTGTATTTCAGATTTGATTTTTGTCAATGCAAACTGTAATCTTCTGAAAAATGGCATATTGAGGGAATATTTCTGTTGAAATATTTCACTTGAACCAATTACATTTTTCTTGTTTGAAATCTCAAAGTAAATGACCTCTAACCTTTTAGTATGATAACCTTCTTTGGTGCAAAAGGCCATTGTAGATGGTAGATTTTCCTCCAGTTTGGCCCCACTTGGAAGCAAGACAGACTTCAACTCTCCTTTTTGGAAGCTATCTAAGGCTGGTGCAGGAAAGGGATGAAAAGGTCATTCTAACCTTTTCATCCCTGTGCGTTGCCCTGAACAGAGTGATATTTTGTCACTGGACTATATAATTAGGACCTCCTTCATCTTGTTAGATCTCAGGCACCCTGTTGGGTTAGCAACAAGCTCAACTATGTTTGCAAGGAAAGTTTTCTCTCCTGTGTGTAATGTCTTAATTAAATGAAGTCATTCTGAATCTTAAAACTTGGACAGATTTAATTCTGATCACAAAGAAAGATACAAAAAAAATCACCTTCTACTGTAGAAAAAAAAATCTAAAAGGTACTGGAAAAGTGTATTAATCTACCTTGTTGTAGAGAAGCCTTTGAGTATGGAGAAAGCAAGCTTTGGTATGATTAAGAACTGCTGTGCAGCTTCTGTAGATTTTGTGGAATAAGGAAGAACAGTGAACAGGAGTGTTCTGCTTCCACAACTGCATTTTTAGATACTGTCAAATAGGCAGTAGCTAAACTGCAATTAGGCAAAATACTAAAGAGTGAAGGAACTGTTAATCTATGATGATTAACAGTCAGCTTTAACCAAAGTCCTTGTTGTCATAGATGGTGAGTTTTGGTTAAATATTGACGGGAAATTTTGGCAAGGAAAATTGAAAGGCCCAATTTTCTCTCATTAGCAAAACATAAGTCAGAGTAAAGAAACTGTTCATAAATACTATTGCTAAGCAGTGCTGAAAAGTACTTATTTTAGTTTTGTGTAGCTTAAAATATGAACTTGTGCAACAAAACCTGAAACCATTCATTCTTGAGTTTTCTGTAAGCTAGGATAGTAGGAATACTGTTTCCAGTTCTTCTTTCACCCTCTGTACCCATAGTGAGCTTTAGGACATATTTACACTGAAATACTCATAAGGAAAGACGATAATTTTGAATCAGCTAGTTTATCAAATTTTAATCTTGTATTTTTAGAGTTTTTTTAGTGAAATCCGAGTACTATGGATTTAAAACAACTTAATATCCAGTTGAACAATACCATTTAAATAGGAAAAAAGTATTCTCTTAACAGAACACTGTACTTTAATCTCTACAGAGACTGGGAGGATATACACAGGAGCAAAGTAAAGGTTAGTACACTGAGCTTCTTAACTTTTGTCTGCTGCTTGAAAGAACACATTAATATACACTAAATAGCTGTACAAAAGATGCGTTGAAAAACATTCTGTTACTCTACAAGGTTGTACTAAAGAACATAGAAATATTCTCAGTCTAGGTCTTTGATTTTAAGGAGCAAACTGCTGACACTACCATTTTTAGCAGTAGAATATGGTGATTTACAGGTGGTTTACAGGTTTTGTCATTGGTGTATATGCACAGTTTTTGTGTCTGCTTGTGCAGTGTGTTTTGGGAAGCATTGGACCTAATATTTTTGATCCTATCAGCACCTCCACATATGCAAGGGTGAGCTCAAAGATAATAGTAATACATCATGTGGGAAGGTAGAGAGGGGAGTAATTATGTTAGTTATAATAAATTAATTATGCAAGAATAGGTTAGAAATAATAAAAAATAGTCTAGGGCAAACATCTGGAGCTGGAGGAATTGCTATTGATTGGAGAAAAGGTCATGAAAATACTAAAACAGAAACTCTGTATTGCAATATAAAATGTAACTTCTGTGCTGTGGATCTGTAGTGCTTGCCAGCCTAAGAGTTGTACCTAAGCTGTACCCAGTTGTGATTCATCTTTGTGCTGTTTTCTTTTTCCTAACGGTTAATCCTCTTTCAGTACCCATATTTCAGAAATTATACCCTCAGGATTTGTTTCAGTGGTATTATTTTATTTTTGAAGGTATGGCACTGCTCCTGAAGGCATCTCTCATATGGAGGTCAGGCAGATAAGCGCATGTTGATTGCAGCTATCTGAATAAACATATACCACCTGGGCTGGAGTAAGCTCTGACACAATGAAACTTGTTTTCTCTATGTGGGTGTCTGGCTGAAGAAGCATAGGACATGTTACTTTCATGTTAAAGCTTTAACACATTCAAATGCACAACGTCTATAAAGAAACTGACTTCAGATAGATGCAGTTCCTGGCATTCAGCTAAAAAACACAAAAGGATTAAAATCCAGTGTCCTCTATGTGACAGGCTTTTTGAGTCCTGAACTGTCTTTTGTGCAATTTAGCTGAAGGGGCGCAGTTTGGTAAGGTTGATCATATGTATTTGTGACCAGGAGGTTTTGAGTATTAGTGGCAATGAATGTCCTGATTATGACAAAGGTTAAACTGTTTTTCCCCCCTCAATTTACCCCATGCAAATGAACAAGCTATATATCTGTATAGGTATGTGCAACATGTAAAGATAATTGCAACTTAGATAAATATTTATAAGTATATTGCTGTCAGTGTGCAACCGGAGTAGTTAAGTATTAGTCACAGAGTAAAGAATATTGGAATTTAACTGGATTCAAGAGACTGATAGTATTTGGAGTTAGTTAACAAAAGGCTTGGTTTCCAGATTATGTCCCTAGCTTGTTGGTCACCTTTATTTTTTAATTATGAAAATATAATTAAAAAGTAAGATGGAAAGTAAAATAAATCAGTGAAACTTAGCAAAAGTTGAAAACAAGGGAGTTAGAAAGGTTAATTATAGAACTGCTATGCCCAGACGGGTGTGCAAATGTCATCTGCTTCTGTATCTCATGAAAAAGTTTAAGCAGATAAGATCAGAGTTTGCAAGGGATCTTGCATCTGGAGAATGCTTACATTTAACTAGCTGGAGTTGTCACTGCGGTATTTAAAGCTTACATTTTCTGTAAGCTTCCATGAAAGTATTAAAATATGTAATTTAGGTTGCTATGACATTAGGCAGCAGTCACATTGATAACCAAGTGACTTGTTCTGTTTCTGCTTTTTGTTTAACTTTCCACAAGTAACAATTTTTGTCTTTGGGCGTAGATATATTAGTGCAAACAATCACATAAAGGCTCTTAGTAAAATGGAAGTTTGGAAGATGGATACTCTTGGCTGCTGACAAGCGTTTAACCAGAGGGACTGAAAGTTCTTAAAATCAAAGTAATCTAAAAGGGGAAAATAAATTATGACCTGGTAAATGTCACCTCTCCTGTCAGACTAGCTTACCTGAAAATGTAGTGTACTGAAATGAATCATAAATGAGTTGAGTAAATGAGTAAGTCTCCAGTTGGCAGGGGGTAGTATTGTTTCTGTTTTCTCCTGCAGGTTTTAAATGACTCAAGCAGTTGGCCTTATCACTGTGGTTCAAAGGCTGCAAACCTGAGTACTTACATATTTGTGTGAAAATGCTGGAAGAGCAAAGCACTTAGTCACATTAGTGAGCCACAGTGACAGGTGCTTGTTCCCCCAAATCCTCCCTGAGCTGAGTGCCTGCTTGAATTTCTCACTGATGGGATTTTCAGAGGGGCTGCTAGGATTCCCCAGCAGAGAGCTGTCACTAAAATAACAAAGATAGTCCTTAGTTGTGCTGAAACTGTTTCAAATACTCAATGTGAAAGTAACCTTTTGTTTTTAAATGTTGGTATAAGAGTCATTCATATGAGACATAGCAGCCCCTAGGCTTTCATTAGCCTTTTGAATTAAGTAAAAGAAAAATTCACATTGCCTCCAGAAGTTGATTCTTAGCTAAAGATTTTCTAATCCTCATAGCAGCTGCAGCTTTAATACTTAATAAGAAGAATCCTTAACAGACCCACTGAACAACTTGTTACACATTTAACAAACCCCAAATTCATGTTATATATATAAACTCTTCGGGGTAGGGGTTGTACTTGTTGACCAGTAAGTAATAAATAACTACAGAAGCAGGTTCAGTATGTAGGAAGCTAGAGAAAATATTCTGATTGGAATTGTTACGACAACTATGATAAAGATGCATTGCTTAACTGCGTCTGAGCATCTGGCTGTTCCCACAGTATAGTTTGTTTGGGAATGTGATCTTTACAAACAGCTTCTTATTTTATGGCTGGAGAGTAGTAACTGAACACATTCAGACAAATTTACTGTGAAAGTATTGTATTCCTTTTTTCTTTGGACAGAGGAAATTCTTGAGGCAATGTTTCTTTTGATCGGTAAATGCCAACTGAGCAGTCTGCTGCTGGCAGTGTGAAGCTGTAGATATCTCTCTATTTTGTCTTGACAGTATGGTCTAAAACAGAAATGCATGAAGTTAATTCTTCAAGTCCCCTGGCAGCGCCAAACAGAGCAAGCTATGGTGACAGTGAAGCTAATTGTGGCAATAGTGTGCACCTAGACCTAGGGAATCATGTTAGGAGTTCTTATAAGACACGGGCTGTAGGACAGAGCAAGGAATGTGTTGTGAATCCAGTTAACAAGAAACCAAAACTCATTGTCACAGGGTAGAACCTTCTTTTATCCATACTCTGAAACTTCAGCTGCAGAATAGCTGCACTTCTGCTGCACAGCTAAGATTGATGCTGTCATAACTGTCAGAATGAAAACAACATAAATCATAGGAAAGGGTCTAAGTGGTAGGTCTTCATCTCTCTGGATGTGTGCATAACAAGAATTTGGCATTATAATCCTAGTTTTTAGGAAAATAAAGATCTTTTCTTCCAGTATCTGTTAAAGGAGTCAGACTATGGCAAGCTTTCTGTTTTAAGTATGATTACTTCTAAACTTAACTAATGTAGCTGTACAAGATCTTTTTTTTTTTTTTTTTTTCTGTTCTTACTCCAAGATATATATTCACATGGAGTGATAATCTACAGATGTGTACACAAGTATTATTCTAGTATATCTGAGTAACTTGTGTATCTATATGCCCACATAGACTAGTTATTGCTCTCTAGCACCATTACCAACACTGCACAGGCAATCTTACTGAGAAGCTTAGCCCTCCCAGAGACTTCACAACTGGAACAAAGTCACAGTACCAAGTTTACAGTCCCTGTGAAATAAAGATGTCTAAAAATCAGAAAGAAAGGGAGAACAAATATTTTATAATTTTACCCATACAGTAAAGGTTAGGTGGTATATGCTAGCAGTAGATACTTGGCAAGTAATACCTAAACAGTGAAAGATGATGATGTTCTTCTGAACATGGTGGTTGAGGGTAAAACAGAACAAAGCAGCAGAACCTTCTAGATTGTATTTTCTAGCTGTGATGGTACCATTACCATGCCAATACTATTTAACATAGAAACTGCAGAAAACTGTCAGAATTGGGTAGAAATGTCTTATGTAAAATTGCAGCTGGTAATTAACTGTTCATGTACTGCTTTGAGAATCAGAAACCTTCATCTCATGAGTGTGCTTGTAGCTAATGCTTAAGTATCAAAAGCTTAGTTGTAAGAGATGACAAGAATGAGCTGCACAACATAAATTGATTTTGCAGATAAAATCTCAATTCTCAACAGACAGTCTGATGTCCTATTATCTATATTCACATTAGTTGTCAGAAATATGTATGAAAATCTGGTACCTTAATAATGAAAACGACAATGGGCACATGGTTATTCAACCACTAAGAGATGGCATGTATATTGATTGCACTACAAAATTAGTCCCCTAGTTGATGAAAAGATCCTAGTTCCTTTCAGGATGAGCTGTAGGACCCTGGCTAAACGTAGTCTAAATCAGAACCATATGCAAAATACTGTATTCTGATACAGAAGCTAGTGAAGATGTATGTTGTGGTATGGAATGGAGAGGACCTGCTGCTTCCCACTGATGTCTTTGAAACTCCTAGAGGAATCGAACACTGTACAAAATGTAACACTTGAACTTCCTGCAGTGCCTCACCATATCTGGGCATTTGAAATATATGATTTGTGGTATAGGTTTTGAAAGACAACTGCCAACTTATTGTGATACTGATTGCTTGTGTTTGAGCATTCATAGTCTTTAGTCCCCTTAGATGAAAAAGGACAGCAACTGTGAATATAATGAAGAACATGAAAATAATACTAAAACAATTTTTAGGCCAAATGCGCAGTTCTCTATCATTATTTCTGTATCAGATAGATAACTTTTAGTTTAATAAATGGAACAGAATGTTAAAGCTGTTTAGGGTTCAAAGAGTATCAAAGTTAAGAAGTTCTGTTCAGATAACAGAAGCATCACAGTTTAGACCCCTTGGTAGAACTGGAAAAAAGATACTGCTTGTGGTTCAAGTCTTGTGTAATACAAATATAAAAGTTGAAGAACTGAATTTATACAGACAGTGAAGAGTGATAAAGAACTTAATATAAATTTGGATTTCCCTTTCAGATTGTAAGATCTGACATAGCCTATTTTCAAGGACCTTGGCAAGACCCACATATCTATGGCTGAGATATTGGCGGCCTTAGAGAAATTCTGCTTGGCATTTTCAATTACGATTTTCTTTCCATTTCAAAACCGTATTGATAGCACTTGGTCACAACTTTTGGGACTCTCTCTTATACTAATGTAGCATTATTGGAAAGATACTTGAAAAATATAAATTGCCAGAAATAATATTCAACATCTAACTTTAAATACTAGATAAAACATTTTCCTCTTGCCTTATGAGTGTGTGCTATGTATGTGCATTTGTGTATGACAGACCCTCCCTTGTCTCAGCTAAATAGATTGTCTTCAGTAGAGAAACTGAGGGTGAGACATGTTCACAAGATGGCTCTGGAATATCGATGATGAAAACATAGGTGGAAACTAAAGTTACATCAAGCTGTTGTAGAAATAAGGTATTATTTTTCACAGGGAGTCCTGTGAGTGATTGAAGTGGTTGTGGGGGGCTTGAATTGTACAGCCAGATGATATCTAGAAACCTCCAGTAGTAAAAAGTGAAAAGCTGGATAGATGTGAATTGGTTCAGATTTCTCTAAGGGAATTTCAACTTGGGGCTCAAGTAGTAAAGATACTGACTGACAGGATGGCCCTTTGTAGATCAATGTACTAGTCTGCAGCAGGACAAGCAGCAAACTTTGAATTTTGTGATATTGAATGTTACACTTCAAGGCTGATGTGGAAGGAACACTGAATTAGACACCCAAGTAATAACTTCACTCTTAAAGTTGCCAGTAGCATTGCAAAGCTGTGTCTGGGATTTAGTCTGAAGGTCCAGATTAGGCTCTAAGAATATTGAATTAGGTACATCTCCTGTATAATGCTTGAAGTAAGTATGCTTGTACAGGCTTGTAGTAGATGGGATAAGGCAGTGTACTCAAGTTTCTGTGCCATCCAACCAGTTGTTGGAAGCTAGCACTAGTACTTCTGGTGATTAAACCTGTAATTAAAGTATAATTGGTTTAGTGTTTGAATTATGGATATATAATTTTTATAATAATAATTATGAAGTAAACTTGAACATCCCTTCAACACTCTGGAGGTTGAGGCAAAACTCAGACGGGCAACCTGGAATTTCATAATGATTCTAATGTCATGTTAGTGAAAATGTTTTTAATCTATATGTATCCTTGCCAAATGACAGTTAGGATGTCATTTCTGCAGTTAGGAAATGACAATATAAAACTGAGACCTGGGAGATCATAGCATCTTGAGAGAGGAGAACTGTCTAATCTAACCAAAATTGGAGGAGAGGACCATAGATTTAAATTTTTCAGAGTTGAAGTAGAGTTAAAAAGAGTCCTGCCAGAAAGACAGGCTCCTGTGATCGATTGTCTATCTACAAATCTGATGAAGCAGAAGATATGTTTCAGCTAACAGGAGACGACTGCTCTGTCTTCTATGCACCTTTTTGTTTACACCTTAAATCCTGTTGCTGGCTGAATTGTGCTGAGTTTTAAGTGATTTCTGTTACGCGCATACCTTGTCACAAAGGGCTGGATTGCTGAAAGATTAAAACTTCAGACTTTGCTAAATACAGGGTCCAAAAGGAAAATAATAACTAGAGTGTAGTTGGGATGTTCTAAATGGTTATGGAGCTTTACTGGATAGGGGTGGCAGGAAGAACCACGTTGCTGTTATAACATTATCTTAAGGCTAACCTCATGTGCTGAGTTGTCAAGTTTGAAAGAAAAGATGCAGAGATTCATTTTTCTATTTGGGCCACAAGGAAATTGAGGAATGAAAATGATGAGTCAAAAGGGAAATTATATTCAACTAGCAGTGCTTTGGAGGTAACACAGTAAAAATTGAAAGGTGCTGGCACTCTTTTAGAAAGGAGATGGGCAGAGGGGAGGGTTCAGTACCACAGGCCATTACTTGCATTAGTAGCAACTAATTAGTACGCACTCACATGGTAGTTTAAAATACTTCCTTTATAGCTAGTGTGTTTGCAAGCATAACAGCATGTAAGTAATAAAGTAGCTGTTCAAATAACAGATAATGAACATGAGTGGCAAGTATGATTTCTGGATAAGTAACAAGTGAGGAGATCATGTTAATTTTGTGAAACTGATAATGCTTTTATGACATGTAATGGAAAACTGAGATAACCTCAATAAATAACTTGACACAAGTATTTTGGTTGCTTAAAGAACTGCTTGTCTGTTACTTGTCAACCATTAGAAAACACCAGGTCTTGATACATGTTTAGCCATATGATTGTAACTGATTTAATTATGCAGGTTCTGGAATGCCACACAAAAACATTCACTTTGAAGTTCTTATTTGATATTAAAAGATGATTACTGCTTAAAAAAAGCAGTAATGCCTGAAAAATCTTACTGGATAAGAATCAAACAAATTAACTGTACCTCCTTATGCTTTTTTCTCCCTTAAATTCCTTACTCCTTTAAACAGAAAACCTGAAAAAAACTCTTAAAAATTATTAGTCATATTCACATTCTGTAAAGCCTTTCCCCTGCTCATTAATGAGTAATTGAATATTTTATTTGAAGTAATGATTAATCATGGAAAAACACAACTGGAGAATTCTGATGGCAGTTGAAGAGCCAGATGCCAGTAAGCTTAGATTGTTTTGACACTTATTAGCTTTATTGCAGTTGGTCTTCGAAAAATGTCCTGAAAGTATCCAATCTGAAGTGAAAAAAACAAGTAATTTTTTTAAACAGTTAATTCAAATTAAGATGATCTTTTTACATTTCCCTTTATCTATACAAAGTAGACATCTGCTTGTATTACTTGCACTGAAAATCATCCCCCCAGTTCAGACTAAACTCTCTTTTTCCCACAAATGTGATGGCCAAAAAAAAAAAAAAAAAAAAAAAAAAAAAGAAAAGAAAAGAAAAGCAAGTGAATCATTGTGCATCATTTAATTCTATTTTTGCATTTTCTGTTTCAGTTTTTTTGTTCAGAGTAGGTTAAATGACAGACATCTGGCAACTCTGGTTATGATTTGGAAAGGATAACAATAATATAGTGTGTGTTTTCAGTAGATCAGCTCTGTTGTTTGCTGTTCAAGGCTGAGAAATGAGAAGTGGCAGTCTGTTTTTCTACATTTATTCTCTATTTTGTCAGTAAAAGTTGCTTCTGAGGACTGTACAGATCACAACAGTCTTGTCTGATAATGTTTCAAAATACATGTGGGTATCCAGCTTCCCTCTTGGGGCTTTGATGATAACTTTAGGCTTCAGCTATTTTGGTAGATGCCCTGTTTAAATGAATACACAGTTGAGAGTGAGAAATAGAAGGTTCATATCATTGTTAACCTTATGTGGTTTCATATGAAACTTGCATTTCTTCTGGAATTTGTCAGACACTAGATCTTACCTCATATTCAAAGAGTTTCTTATTTGTATGTGCTAGTCTTCCTGATTGCTCCTCACCATCTGCAATAAGCAATTAAAAGGATGTAAGTAAGCTTTGACAAGACAAGCAACTGCCTTGAATTTGAAAACTGAAAAAGGGGAGACTGAACTGATACAAGAAAACAGAAGAGTTTATTGCGGACAATAAAGTTTGCAGATACATTAATTGAAGCATGTACCGTATTGGCAAACCTCACTTTACTCAAAGGGAACTTTGCTCTTGCCTTTCGTACAGTAAATGGACTATTCATTACATATGTGCTATGTCCATTTCCTAGCTAGTGGATGTAACTGAGGGGCTACTTAGTGCTTGCTCTTTCTGTCGAAGAAAACTGGGGATTAAAACCGAATTCCTTTCAGTGCTAGTATCAGTTGGAACAAAACTTTAGTGAGAAATGTTTGGGACTACTAGCCACGTTTGGAAAGTATAATTAAGCTTTACCATTTCCAGTTTAGAACCTAAAGGTCTTCAGACGAACAAATTTTCAAGCTTGCCTAACTATAACGCTGCCCTTAATTCAGGGGTCCAAATTCATGACACTCAGATTATCATGAAGACTAATAGTTTGTCTCTCAGCTAGGTGGTACTGGACTCTTAACACCTTTTGCAAGGAATAGGTATTTCAAGATTCATCTAGGAAAGAGCACCATTGGTATCAACTTCTTAGTGCCCTACTGTACCACATGCTGAGAGTACCAGAGTCTAACTTTGCTATACAATGCTGTAGTTAGCAAACATAATCCATTAAAGTTATGCAATTAATATTGCATATTGCTAACAGATTTTGTTTTTTTTAAGGAGATTGATAATGCTATCATGTGTCCTGTCACTCCAAAGAAAATACCCTATTGGCAGCCCAGAAATTTATCCTTTCTGCATGATTATTGAAAGGGTTTGACCAAAACCTAGCTCTTTAAAAAAGGGAGCAGATCAAAGTCTTACGGGAAAAATACTAATTTTTTGGAGGAAGTGATGGTATCTTCTTTTTTTAATACTTATTAGAGTTGAGAGCATTTAAATGAGGAAGCGGGAAGCTGTACTAAGTAATGTTTATGATCTTCATTCAGTGGAGAAAACTCCTTAGATGTAGAGAAATACAAATCAAAGCTCATCTGCTTTGAAGATTGGAATAATTGTAGAGCACCGCTTTGATAACATGTAAAAGCACTTTGTCTTTAGTTTTTGTGCAGCTTTTAGACTCTGCATCAATTACTGCTGGTCTATGTTGGGAAGAATGAAATTAGTCTGGTTTTCACTTGTGGAAGGGTTTTTCCAAAGCTGGCAAATTCCTAAGTGGAACAGTTTGGGGAGAAGTGAGGTGTTACATCTACAGGAGCAACAGCAGCATAAACTTTCCCCTTGCTGCTGTGTGTTTTTGACACTTGGCAGTGATGTCTGTAAACCACCGCTCTTAATTAGTGCTCTGGTTCTGCGTGCTGTGATGAGTTCTAAAGATGCTACTTACTGAAGAGTATGTCCCATCCTGTACTTGCCCATAGGGATGTGGCTTGCCAGTTTTCACTTGAGGTGTTGACTACGAGTAGATAATGAAGGTGTCTGTTGCATTTTTTGCCTGTGATTCCAGCTCAGCAGCCCATTGCCTGAACTAACCTACTTGGAAAACAACAGAAGAGAGAAAGTGCCTTTTCTGGGGGGAAAGAGGGTGAGAAGGTGCATTTTTTTTTCGTACTGCTGCTGAACGTGAGATCAGAGCCTAAGAAAGCAAGTCATCACAGTCTCAGTGAAACAAAATTTATCAGACAAGAGGACCATCAGTCTGGTCCCCAAACCACTTTAGGTCTTGCTACCAAGTCGTCTCTCTCAGACCTCTCTGGTCTGCTTTGGAAAAGCAAGAAGTCTGGCTATGTTTTAAGGACATTGACTCTCAGTGGTGCTTGGGAAATCCTTTGATCCCAGGCTGTTCAAGAGCAGTGATATAGTTTAGTGAGATGGATTTTGGCAGTTTAATTCCATTGCTTATGTAGGAGCATGTAGGCACTCCAGAGCACTGTAGTTGTTAAAATTAGATGAATGTCCATTGTTTTGAGATAGCGTATATATACATATATATATATAAAGACAAAGACTGAAAGATTTTGCTTTGCTTTGGATTGCTGTGGCTTTTTCTTTTCTCAGAAAGAGAAAAGGAACAAAAAAGGAAAAGGAAGAAGGAAAACAGACAAGCTGCTAATGACATTTCTGTGTTTTCCAGTAAGAAGGTACCTGCAAGCTACTCCTTAACTAATCTGTAACTAGCAAGTAATTCCCATTTGTAGTATTTCAGCTTACTGAGTTTAAGATGTGCTTTGATCTTGCTTTTATTTTTTATAGTATGCTACAAAACACTTCAACCACTACCTTGCAAACACAAATCAAAACAAATGCACAAAATGACTTAGGGCAACAGTTAAGGGGACTTTCCTGAAAAACTGCAGCCATGGCCTTTCTTATGGCTGATTAAAGTCTGCTTATTCAGCATGCACGTGTTTTTACCTCACTAAGATGCTATATTTAAATTTAAAGTCTTTAACTCTCTATTTGGAAAATTTTAATCTGAATGTTAACTAAAGACACTTTTTATTATAGTCAAAGGTAACTGCATATTTCCCCAAAAAATCTTCTGTATACCCAAGTGCCACAAATTTCAGAGCTTAACAGCTGACAGTAGTACTGCATTGAAATTGGCTAAATTGTTGGCAGACTTGGTATAAATGAAAGGGATTAACTTTGGTGGACTCACACTTACCGACTGGGTGCTAGTAGTAGGTCTGGTTGATCTGTTGTGCACATGCAGTTTCCCTGGTTTGCTGGTAATGAAATAAAGTATGCTTCTATTGGGTAAAATCATTTATTGCTGGCCCCATCCAAGCAAAGCAATATGAAATGCATATAACAATACACATATATGCATATAACAAAGAATGTTACATCTCTCCTGTACATTTTAATTCATGTGAGGTATTTCTCCGAGCTACATAACGTTGCTACCTGATGGACAAGTTACTCTGTTACCTGTAGAGAAAGTTCAGCACAAATAATTGCAAGAAACTTGATCTTGCTGGTCTTACATAC
Organism: Rhea pennata; assembly: GCF_028389875.1. Classification (NCBI taxonomy): domain Eukaryota; kingdom Metazoa; phylum Chordata; class Aves; order Rheiformes; family Rheidae; genus Rhea; species Rhea pennata. Next base: position 98,637,221 of record NC_084663.1, on the reverse strand, counting down.
TGAAGTGTGGAAATACGTGGAAATACTACCATTTCAGCATGTGAGCAGTGGCTTCTCAGAAAACAAGAAGGTGACCGTTTATTGCCCACATACCTAATCAAAATTTTAACTAATTCATTATGAAAGGGAAGGAGAATGTTAAACTCAGTTATGTCAGCTGTTTAATCTGCTACAGATCATGTATCAAGTATGCCTATACAAGTTGACGGGGATAAAATAAGCCACACAGCAAATAACAATTTGTGTTTTTAGATAAAGGTTTTAGGCTGCGGAATATTAAAACTTGTTTGAGCCATCTTTCCAAGGCATTGCATCTCAAATAACGTTCTAGAGAAGAAAATACTAGTTTCATTTCAGAAACTAAGCAATCAGGTGCAGCTTCAACAAGAATTTTCAAACATTCCTATGAAAATCTGTTTAAATTCTTGCTGGTAATGAGTATGTAGACTGTGCCTGTATAATAAAATGCATTCTTTGAATTGAGACAATTTCATTCCTTCCTTGAATCTGCATGTTTCTAAAATCCATAAATTAAAAAATCATCACTAGAAATGCTCAATATCCAAGGGAATTACCATATTATAGAGCTCATATGTCAGTTAGCTACAGTGTACTGCTTGCATGGGAAGGAGAGCACCTCCAGCACTCAGTAGTGACTGGAAGTCTCTATTCCTGTTCAAGGGGATAATCTAGGAGGACAAGCAGAAGAGCAGGATGCCGAGCACTAAGCTGCGTTAAGGTATTCGGTTTGCAGGGCTAGGAGAGGTATAGCAGGAAAGCAGACTCTATCTGTGAGCCTGATACTTTCTTTTTATTAAATCAATGCTGTCTACTTTTGCTGATGAATAAATAGAACATGTAAGTATAGTAAAAGTCTGGAGGTGACTGCTGAAAGGGAAATACTTGAAGACCACTTGTAAGTTGTGACCTGCAAACTTTCAAAAATCACATAGAAAATTCAGCCTACATTGTCATCCTGTGTGTACAGGCATGGAGAGCTGCACACATTTGAGGAGAGGGACAAATGTTGGATCAAGCAAAAGGCAGCCTGTAGATGAGGTGTGAAAGACATTTATTTTCAGTTGAAAGTGTGGGGTGAAATTTTACCATATTGTAGACTTAATATTATGGAAAGTATTTAAATTGCAGTAGAGAGCAATTCCATCTGCTATGGAATGCAGTTGTGGATATAAAAACACTTTATGAGCTTCTGTTGGTATTGGTACACTTGGTATGCATGAAGCTGTTGGTGTCTACATGTGTAGCATTCTGCTAAGGCTCCTAATAAATACTTAATTATTATCTGTGAGACAGAATAAGACGACAGATCACCAAAGATCATGGGTGCAAGGCTATCCTACCGTAAAAAGAGAGGGAGAGAGTCCTGAAAACATATGCTTGGTTCCTTACCAGTTTTTGGTGGTCTGATGTTTTCCTCAGAAGCATCTGCATGTTTCCTGTTTGGGGGCCCTGTGGGAATTTGGCTACAAGGACTGAAGTTAAGAGGGTAGAGGGAGCATGCCTGCTCAGGGTGCAGGGGTGGCTCACCCTGCCTGGCGCAGCCACAGATTTGCTGACTGCAGAAGTGCCTGGTCCTGCTCTTCCCTTTCAGTTTCCTCCCAGTGCAGAGACCAGGTATTGAGGGTTTGGAAGTGCCAACCTGGCTTGGCTCTGCTGTTCCCCTTCACTGGGGTTTGCATGCTGCAGGATGCCCTTGCTCTTCTGGCAGCTAGCAGAGACCAGCCTCTGCAGGCAGAAGTGATAGAGAAGGAGTTGAGGTGCCCCTCAGGGAAAGGCAGATTCTTCATGGGAGAAACATGGAAATCTTAGAGAAGTCTGCTGAGGGGGTTTGTCCCCTTCATTTACATAGAAGTGTACTGGGTGTATCCAAACACACGATCTATGCTGGACATGAGCCACTTTGCACCATCCCTGTAAGTGAGCAGGTTTGCATTCCCAGAGAAAGGCTGAATGGGCTTGGGGTAGAGGTGACTGTGGGAGATCACCTCACCTATAGACCCCTCTCTGGTTTACTCGCTCGCTCAGCTTGTCTTCACCATCACCTCTGCTGTCCTTTCCACAAGACTGTGCTCTCCCCTTTTTCCTAGAGATAGCAGGTTCACTTCTGTCATACTGCCAGATAGATTTAGGCATATTTTGTCACCTGAGGAGGGGATGCACTGGGAAGGACTAAGGGTGTCAGACACATGCGGCTCACTGGCATCACCTGCACAAGAAATGATTTTAAAATAATGACTTGGGAATGTGGTAGTGACTGCAAGAGTTCTGTGGATTGATTGGCTTAACCAGTCCCCAGTGGCTTATCTAAATGAATTATCAAGAATGACCTCAGCCAAGTTGTAATCAGTGCTTATCCTGTAAAATAAAGGTCTATATATGAGAATGGATTTTAGGCTAATGTGTTTAAAGACCTTGCCTTTTTGATTTTTGCTGTTTTTCACAAGGCTTTGCTTTAGACATGCTAAGAGGCAGTAAGAAAAGGAAAGCCAAGGTTAATACAAATGGAAACGATGGTGATACATTTATGTTGCAGAATTGGGGCCATAGAAGAAGGGATTTAACTTTTATTACTTATGTGGTACTGTAGTAGGTGAGATGCTGGGAGCGGGTGCATCTGAAACACGGCATCTTTCTCCTTTCCTACTGTCTGATGATTTGCAAATTCCTTTATGTTATTTTGGCTCTGAATATATTAGATAATTGTGTCAAGGCCCTGAGTGTCCTAATAGGCCTTGATTGCCGTAAGTGGCTTTACGTAGGACTCCCACCAACAGCTGCCCCGCAGGCCCAGGAGCCTGATTTAAGCTCAGCCCAGGCACCCAGACCTGCTTTGATCTTTGCAATAGCAATGACTGTGCCCAGCTCTGTTTTTGGATTGTTTTATTTTCCTGGATGACCTTGGACCTGACTTGTGACCTCGCTTGGTGATCACAAGTGACTTGGTGACTTGTGCAGTCACCTCCTACTTTGCTTGCCTGGCTCTGGCCCTGTGGGCTGCACACCACTCTCAAAGGCTCTGCCTGTGCTGGGATTGCATTTAGCTCCTAGTTTACCTGAACTTAGGACGGCTGCTGTGCTCTTGTGGCTCTGATAAACCATCAGCAAATACCAAAATGTAAGTTTCTGAGCTTTTCTTCTAAGTATGATGTGTATATTTTGATTTTAATATGCTTCAAAATTCTAATGCACACAGTTGGCATTCCTACTTAACTATAAATAATTTTAGGCTCATTCAAGGCTTTAACCACATGAAACATGGTTTATTTGGGAGTACAGTGGTCTCCTGTGGGTAAGCAGCTGCTCTGTCCCTTCAGACTCCTGAGGCTGACAGCACTAAGCATGTGCTTTGACAACAGCATCAGGAGAAACAACTCAGAATCAAACATAAGGTCAAAGCTGAAGCTCCATGAAAGATGACTGGAGACGAGCGGGGAGAGAGTGCTTGGTCTTGGGGCAGGACTGAAGCTGGCTATATGGAATCAAAGGCTGCATCCCACTTGCAGAGGTGAGTGCATACACTTGCTCACAAGTGGCTATGCAGTTACATGGATTATCTGGTGAAGCATGCAGTCTGTTCAGTGCCGTGCACTAGGTGGCTGTGTCTGACTGACACCTTGTGGGTAAGAACGTGGTAAAGATTAAAACTCTCCACTGAAACAAAGTGGGGTCTTTGACTGCCTGGTCTCCCTAGACTGGAGGTTTGCCTTGCAGCTGGGAGTGGCTTCCCCATGTTGTTCCCTTTCCTTGCCTGCCATTTCTGTCTGTTTTGGCCCTATGGGAAGGGTGATCTGTAATATCCTCACAAGGCAGGTATGAAAATATTTTCGTCTTGGGTTGCCTCCACCACATTAAAACCCAGTTGTAACAAATCTGAAACACAGGCCTCTTGCATGAAGAAAGAGCTACTTACAAGGAGGCATAAGAAAAGTGTCTTGCAGGAAATACCTGATTTCCCCAAAAGGTACAATGAAATACTGTCCTTTTTGTGAACTTTGTAGTTTCTCACAAGAGGCTCATCCATCCTACTGATATTGCCTCAAATATGATACTAGGTGCTGGCAGATATGCTTAGCGTGGTCTTCACTGTCAACCAAGGACTAAAGATAAAATATTTTTCAACCTTTCAGTTGGACAACTAGTAGATTACCAGCAAAGGAGAGAGAGAACTAAACGTAGTCAGAGATTAATACTGATATATGCTCATACTGGTATGCCAGTTAGGCACACACAGAAAACACAAGCTGAGACTGGAATAGACTCATTGCCCTGTATCAGTAACGTGCATACAGTGGAATGATGGCTGGTCACTACACATCTGCATACTGATGGAATTTTTTCTAGTCTGATTTTGTTCTTGATCTAGAACCTTTCATCATTTTGGCTATACTCAGTGCTTGGTTTTGCTGTTGAAGCACACTGCACAATCTTTCTAATTTCAAGATACTGTCTGCAGCACCACTAAAAATATACCCATAGTGCATGTGTTTGCACATACAGGAAAAGTTTCACACATACCTAATGTTTTTATAGTCCAGAAGAAAAATGATTAGGTATTCTGGATATTTATTTCAAACTTCTCTTGCAAAAATCTTACTTCTTCAAAGACTTTAGAAGATATAAGGTTTGTTTGAGGAAATGAAAATGCCTTCAGCAAAGAGGTATGACACGCTTCCTGGGATTTCACTGTAGGGGAATGAGTTACTTGTAAGGTGTGTTTTCTCCCCCTCCCCCCCCCCATTCTTTGTCCTGTGGCCCTTCTAAGCAGGCTTTAAATTTTTGAGCAGGATTTTTAATGAAGGACTTAAGGGAGCTTTCAGCTCAATTTTATTCTTCTCCTTGAGGGAATCTCTTGAAGGAATCTACAGAGTTCCACCCTAGAAATTGTACAAGACCTTTATTCTGAATTCAAGGAGAGCCCGTCTCTTATTTTTGTTTTAGTTTTTCTAAGTACTATCCTGAAACTGAGTTAAATAGCTGAGTATAAAAACAGAAGTTTGAGGGGCAATATGTTTTACCATGCAAAGCCTCAAGTATGAAACTAGATCCACAGTGTTTTTCAGGTATGTGATTTTCTTTCTTAAGACATGACTGAAATTCACTTTCTTTGAAATCTTCAGGGAGCTCTTGTTAACATATGGCTTCTTCAGGCCAAATAGACTTTTATATTGGTTAATGTATAAAAGTGATCTGCAAAGATTTGAACTGAACTTTCTTGCTCATATGATGAATTCAGTGAATAAAAGGTGATTTAAAGGAGCTACAGAAGACCCCTTAAAATAAGGGGTTGCTAAACCAACCTTGTATTTTTTGACACTAGGAATCAACCAGTAATCTAAGTGCAGATGAATTGTACTATGAAAACAAGGTTCTGAAGGTCATACCTTCATGCTATGAGTTATCTTCCTCTCCCTTATTTTTACACAAACACAAATTGCTACACCTCAAATTGTTGTTTGCCTTTGGAATTGTCTAATTCCTCCTTAGTAATATGTTAAACAGAGCTCTATCTTGAGAGAGCAGTTTAAGGCAGGTGTTCGAAAATGTTGTGAATGCATGTTAATTTGCAATTTTGACTTAGAAACATTTTTTTCTCTATTGTTGTTTCCTTTTTTCTTAAAGCCTGTTGTGTCTTCAAAGACAGGGCAAATGAACTTAAAGCATGTTTTGATGGTGCTGTGCTACAGCAGGAAAAGTGAAGAGGACATTTTAGGAAATGGAAAGACAGTACATTTGCAATTACCTATTTAAATCAAGCCACCCAGATTAAGTCATATGAATGTCCCACATAAAGAATTGCAAAATGCAGGCATCAGTCTTCAGAGTTGATAAGTGAAATTGCACAGGCCTGCTGGATTATTTGCTCTGGCCTGAATACTGTTTACATGTCAAAGAGTTTAAAAAAACTACTCTGAACCTGTGTAAAGGTAAATACCATATAATATATATTGCAGTTGTAGGTGACTTTTCATAGAAATGTTAACTTTGTTAGCTTATCTACACTCTTCAATATTTCGGTGAATGTTGTTTAGGCCTTTTTTTGCCTTTATACTTTTTCAAGTTCTACAAAGAGACTGTTTTAATAGCATAATTTTTGATTTTCTGAGAAGAAAATTGTGCCTATCTCTAAACCTTTTAAATGCGTTTAACTACCTAGTGCCAAATGATAGAATAAGGACAATTATGCAGCAAAAATGTAAATTTTGGGGACTGAATCAGGTAAACACAAGGCTTGCTGTAGAAAAAGCAACTTCTTCCTACCATTTGGCACTGATACCCAACATGGTATGTGAGTTTGTTAATGCATCTGGTTAAAAGATCAGACAGCAGATGGGAGAACAGATCACTGAGGTCCAATACACCTCAAATTGTTTGTAATGCTGTCCCAGAGAATCAGTTAGGTATTAGCAGTGCACAGTATGCAATAAACTTCCAATCAATAACCATAACAATTCTCAAACCTAAAACAACAATTGGTTTGGAGGTATTTTCAGAGCTTGTGATTGAGTTTTGTGTTTGTGTGGAGGCAGGAGGTTTTAAGGGACTGGTACATTCACTGGCTACAGTGAAAGAAGATGCTGAAAAGGTTCAGATGTTTCAACAGGTTTAATGCATGATTAGAGGAAGCAGGCAGGCAGCTTAAACAGAGCAAACCTTTTTGCAATGCGTTGTTGGTTACTTGTGTTACTTAGGTGAAACTGATGATAATTCATACTTTCTGAGCACTCTCATGCCCAGTTAACATGAGATGGAACTAGTAGCAGCCTTTAATATCACAAGAAAAACAGAGCCTTTAGAGCTTTCAGTTTTTGAAACTCTTGTTCTTCCTTTGGCATATTAATATAAAATAGCAGCAAGATCCTAAGGACAACTTAGCTTATAAAAATGGACATGATGACATAAACGTACTGAGTAGACAGCTTTCCACGTAAATAATCACAAGCACAAGCTTATATGACAGCTGTAGCTACTGGTGATCCTTTCACTAAGTTTTTGCTACTGAGAGATTACATTTTACACAGAGTTCAATGGGCCCCAGATTAGTCAAGCGCTATGAGAGCTGGCAAGCTGAACTCAGATGCGCAAGTAGTTAAGTGGCAATATGTTGGATCCATTTGTTCAGTGTCTCCCTTTTCTACGTATTGAATGTGTTTACCTAACAGGACACGTTTTCCTATTGCTTGTTATCTATTACAAGTTTAATTATTTTCTTTAGGTAATTACTTTATCCAAACCCTAGGCACATACTTGAAATCAAAAATGTATTAACATCACATGAATTGAACAGATTACTGTATATGTAGAAACTTCCCAGTTTGCGTATTGTCACCATACAGTACTCTTTAAAAAGGCCAGACCACATATGACGTGGGTAGAATTAGTTTAGTGTTTCAGACTAGACATTTAAATCCTTCAACCATGATCTTGCTCAGGTGCACTTTAAAGCCCTCTATCCTTCCAGGTGAACTGACAAAGTTATTAGCTTTCTATATTTGTTCGGCACAGCATTCCTTGCATTTACGATAGGTTCTAGAAATGAAGCAATAAAGCATTGTAATCCCCCCTGCGTCGGATATTGCTGGTGCTGCCCTGTAGGCTGAGTGAACTGTGTAGCTCCCCCAGAAGGATATGGTCGATGCTGGGGTGAGACAGCAAGGAGCACTGTAAGAGGGCTTTGTATGCCTCAGTGATAGCCAGCTGAATAGCATAATTTGCTGAAGTCTTATTTTGGGCAAAATGTTTGAAATGAACTAACTGCTGTCTCACAGAATTATTTTAATAGGCAGAATGTCGTTCCAGTTGAAAAGCTGTAATCAGGCCTCCTATCAAGGGCTAAGACCGTGGTTGCTGTTTCCTCTGATATTCTATGGGAATACAAAATCTTATGAATCCAGTAAATGTTTTGTAAATAGGTTTGGTCTAATAGCTTTTGACATTCCTTATGTGAAAAGGAAACAATTAAAATGATTGTACACTTGTTCATTTGATTTTTGTCAAGATGTTGATAATAGGATTAGTGTGTGTTGCTGTTGAGTTTTAGTGAACTGGCGTAACTTTCTTCAGTTCAGCATAGCCTGTTGCTTACCCTCTTAGCAACTGGTTAGAGCAGCAGACATCCTCTTCCCAGTGTGGGAAGAAATTGAACATATCTCGGTATGTCATGAACAGACCAGTTCTATGAGAAATTCATAACTGCAATATAGTACCAAAATACATACTTGTGCTGCAGCTTGCTCTGGATGTTGATATGTAATTTGACCTGAATGGGTCTTTTGACTCTCTTCCTAAGTTCTTGAAATGTAATTAACTTATTTCGACAGAATTTCTTTAGGATTGAAGAACTTGGAGCAGTAGGGATGAATACATTGTTTGGATGGCAGATGCTGACAAGTGGACAGGATCAGATGGAACTCTAATGTGGAGAAAGAAAATCAGTGTGATATATTACTCAGTTTATAACTTTCATCCCAGAAAAACAGGAGGTTGCAAATAAGTAACACCAGCTTTCTAGAAGTATTCCAGATTGAAAGACCAAGAGAACTACAGAACTATGAGTTCTGATCTCTGTGATCAATGGAAACTTAAGAATAGAAATAGTAGATGTGGATATATGGGGGAAAAGTTTTGTGAAAATTCTCTGGTGAGAATATATTTTTCTATGATCTCTGGCTGATGTTCGCTGTCCGAGAGATACTTGATTTGACTCTACAGAAGTTACTCTAGGCTTATAATGAACACGTGAGCTGTAAATCATTTACTTGATTTAGTTGACTGAACAGTGCTTGAAATTCCACAAAAGATAGATTTTTTTATTCTGCTTGCCAGCTGCCTGATAGCAATGTGGAAACTCTTCAAATACTAAATTCTTGTTAATCTGGGCTTGACTAATGAGTAGGAAGCAGAGTGGTGTTCAGATTGTTCTCTAATTTGAGTGAGTCATTTTAGCTGATTGGCTTGGCACAGCCTATGTGCAACCGTCCTGCAGTGGAAATGCAGACACTGCTGTCTAACTTTCATTGCTCTTAGATGCTTTTGCCTTCAGATAGCACTAGATTTTTCCTAATTTGTCATTTGAATTACTTCTTTTTTGCCTATGCTTTTGTGGTACTAAAATCTGTACTTAATTAGATCTGTTATGAATTGTTGAAAACTAGATGATCTCAGGAGCTGTGATGCTAGATCAAGATCTTAAAGGAACAATTTATAGGTTTTTTTAATATTGGAACAGGTAACTTCCTTCTTTCCCCCCCTTCCCCCCTATCAAAGCTGATATGCAAAAATAAACTGATTGGGCAGAAATACTGGCTCATAAAAAGCTGGGATTTAAAATCTTCTCTGTGTGTGGTAGCCGGTATAATTGATTAAGGGTATAAAAGAGCTGTACTGTGATGTACTATCAAACTTTATTAAACAGGCAAATTGGAGATCCTGCATTTGAAAAGAGTTTATGGCTGGTAAGTAAAATGTAAAATACAAAATACAAGTTATGAGTTCACTGTTTTGCTTTAGGTGGTTAGAGTGACTTAAAAGTTACTCTAGCCTTCCACCCGTATATGTTCCTGCATGTGTTCTAAAGTGCGGAATAATCCCATGCACATTGGGCCTGACTGGAATGATATTCTTGAGCTAATAATGTGCAGCCTGGTATTTGTCTTGTAATGCTGTAATGTTTTGTTGCTATGTGAGAAAAAGTAGCAACTTGCTAATCTAAGTCTAATTCAGATACCATTCTGCTTTTGTTCTTAACATAGGTCCTTGACTAATCGGGCATGGTCAGATCATTTGACCTGGTGAAAGCTGCTTTAACTTGCTGACTTGTTATAAAACTGCATATATCTATGCTACAACCTATTACTTGTCTCGCAAAAGTCTAGTCTATTGTAATATTTCATAATTATTGTATTTGATAAAATATGCTAAATCTCTTAATTGAAACATTCTACTGGAGGTAATATAAGAAGCCAAAAAAAAAAAAAAGAAGTTGGATTATGTGGTTGTTGTGAAAGCTGCCAGATGAAAATAAACCAGGGTTATCTATGAGAAACAAAACCTTTGAAGGGGTTTTCCAGCAATGGTTTGCTTCTGTATTCCCTAAATCTTTGCTTCATGATGAAGGCCTTCAGAGCTCTTTTGTACGTACTTTGGTATTCAAGTTGAACTGTGGGATAGGGTGATTAACATGCAAGTGTTCAGCTCTGTGACCTTTGTTCTTGTTTGTGTAGTTTCATGGTGGCAGAGGAAATTAACTCTTGGGATCAAATAGATGGTTGTAGGTTGAGTCCTTGTCTGAAGGACTTCAAATGAGTTGGTCCATAGTTTTTAAGTTGCTCTCAGTTTTCTTTTGAAACAAAGCCTCGTGTCTTAAGTTAAACACCCTGATGACTCCATTTCTGAAGGAGCACACCCCTAGCAACTGGGATGCCCGTTAGGATCAGTAAGTTGAATAACTTAACTGTATGACCATGATTTGTGTTCTGGGCCAGTCTGTGTGAAGTCCTGTATGTATCCCGAGAGAGGTATGATCAAATGAAGTAATGGTAGATTACAAATGCTTCTTTGCTGAAAGGCAAAGACTGGTGACTACCAGAACACCCAGCATAAAGACAATTAAATAGTCTGTGCTTAGCTATTCCTTCCTCAAAGGCAATTGACATTCTGCTTTGTGGAATTAGGGAGCATGTCCTTGTAAAAGGAGGGAGGGAGTTTTGTGCTATTGCAGATAACTAAGAGCCAGGCTACAAAGCACATGAATAATTCTAAATCTGTGCAGGTAACATTGCACTGTCTTACTGATAAGATACCCAGGTTTTCTCTTGAGATGTGAACAGCTGAATTAAATGAACACCAAGAAAGCATCATTAGGCTCCAAATGCTTTCCTTTTCATTCATTTTTTTTTTTTGGTGTTTCCTCCATTCTTTGGTCCATAATGAATGTATTTGTCTAAAATTCAGTACGCATTCTAGAATTTAAAGAACTAACATATCCTTAATCATGGCCAGTAATTTTAGTTATATTTGCCTTGCAAGTGAGAGAGTAATGCCTCAACATTTTGAACTGGCAAGAGCAGTGTCCGTCCCTTTTCTTCCCCTTGCCAGCTAGTAGTCCTCAATCTATTGTTCTCATCTCTGGCATCAGCAAAAATGTGGTAAATGGAGAAACAATTGGGGTCAGTCTTGCATATTTGCATGTGTGTTTGTGTGGGAGAGGTTATTTTAACACTTCTTCCAATGCAGTTTACTGTCCTGCCCTGTAGACAGCTGTGCGAACACAAGAGAAGAGACCGTGTTGTCTTGCATTGACTGTGCAGTCTGACATCAGTTCCTGTCACTTATTCATGTTTTATTTAATGCTGCCTCATGGTTTTTACCTATGTAACAAATCTGACAGGGAGGTAAAAATTTTCGTCTTTAAATCTCACGTCTCTCTCCCATCGCCCCTATATATCCCAGGTCTGTGCATTGTGTCCTACAGGAATACTGGATATGACTGAATAAAGAAGGAATTTTGCTTCCTGTCCCTGCGATGTTTTGTTAGTAAGACGAGTAGGATTTTTCCTTGAGTTTCAGGAAGAATAGCTCTTGTTAATCTATCACATATCCTAGTCAGATATGGGAGTGCTGGCTGTGCTGTGTGGTCTTTATGATGAGATGACCTACTAATGATAAGTCGGTATTGCTGAAGTGTATTCTTTGAAGATGTCAAGTACACGGTCTTAGAACAACCTTGTTATTTTGAACCTGCTGTTGCTGTCTATACTGTCAGTTTACAGTATACAGTTTACTGTCAGTTTACAGTGAGCTGATGTTCCTACTCTATCCCCTCTTGTCTCCTCTCCTCGGAATATCGATGTTTTCCATAATCATTAGGCTAATGAAGCCTTTTAATAAATCATAGTGTGAAGTTGCAGCCATCTGTTACAAAAGGTGTAAATGGTATTTTCATGTATTGAGATAATCTGTTGCTCACTAAGGATAGTTATAAATGTTCAATAACAGTTGTTTCTAAAGGCATTTTGAAAAAAGGACCATCGTAGTATTTTGGCTGTCCTCTGCAAAATAAGGTTTGGCCGTTTTAGGCATCATCTGGGCAGCACAGTTAGAAGGTTACAGTAAGAGTATACTTTTCCACTTAGTAAAGAGAACTTCTCTGCCACCTCCCAAAGAGCAGACAAGATTACTGGGGAAATAAAAGGAAGTTTAAATTTCAGTATAATACTACAGTTAGAGAAGGACAAATTTTAGTCTTCTGGAATGTGATTGGGACCATCTACTGATGTATGGAGAAGAAATGATCAAATATACACGAAGTTGGAATCATAAAATTGGAGAGCATCTCTAGGCTGACAGGGACCTCTGGAGGTCATGTAGTCCAATGCCCTTCATAAAGGAGGGCTAATTTCTTTTTTCTTTCCTTTCTCTTCCCACAGAGGGATCAGTGGAGCTAAGCATAATTCAAAATTGCAGTCCTCTATACCTCTAGATATTGGTGGTGCTTTCACATAAGCAACCTCTCCGAATGCATTCAGTGGCAGCATTTTGGGGGCTGTAACTAAAACAGCAGAGTGGTACCTTCTCACCAACATTTTTTGCGGGGGATTACTTCTGAGCAGATTTTCTTGGAAATTGATAGTCATTAAAAAAAGAATACTGTCCCATGTCTGCCTGAATGAAAGATCTTTGCTTCTTTTTATTAATCAGAGAGTAATCTGGAGAGAAACTAGTCTATGATTAAATATTTTCGGTGTGGATTGAAAATGCACATCTCTTCATGCAAACCCAGCAGATGGGATACAAACATATGCTTTGCATGGATCTGTGACTCTCACTGCAGTGACTGCAAGCTAGTGGAACCAGTCACAACGATCTACCAGCATACACATTTTTAAGTGACAGCATACTCATGCAAAGAAGTCTGTGGTAGCTTGTGCATGCTTTGCATTAAAGAAGCTGCTTACAATAGACGAATAGGTGCTTTAATGACAGAAATGGAGCAAAGTGTCTTGAAACCAGATAGGGAGACTGCAACAGCTGTTAAGCTATTTCTTAAAATGCACCCTTACTACTATGGAAGAAATGCAAGACAGATGGTGGGACTGCAGCCACTATTTATATGCAATCCCTCAGGTCCTAGAAGTTTCTTTCATTTATGAATATTGAAGTTTCTAAAAACAAGCCAACATATTTTACATGTTACATCTATGTATTCGGTTGTGAATACATACTATCATTTTATGGTAGATATCAGTTCTAGGTTTTAAAAACTCCTTTTTCTCTTGAGGTAACACATTGCCTAATTTATTTACATCTGGAACTCACTAGAAATGGGCATAGAAAGTTGTTTGGCAGCTTGCATATATAATTATTTCAGTGTTGAAAGCATGTGCCCCTTCCTTGTATGAGTTGTAGTAAAAGTACACACCACATCAGACTTTGGAGGGGGGGAGGGGAAGCTTGTGTGGACACATTGAAATCTCTTTTGCAACTTTTACTAGTGCAAAAACTTGTGGTGAGTATGTATAATATAGCTGACCATGTTGTTATACATATTTATAGATGTTAAAATCTAAAATATCTTTTGTCCTGCACAGCACAGACATACACTTATTTGTACGAAGTAAGATGAAGAAGTGAGAGAAACACTAGTAAAGATTTGTTTTCTTGAAACAACAGATTATTTTAGACTTACTTGTTAAATGTCTTCTCCTTAATAGATAAGGCTTTTCATGTGCAGCAAGCCCATTCAGAAAGTTGATAGGAAGACCTGTATGGAGGTACCTGCGGGTATTTTGGAAAGAAAGATCCTGCTAAAGTGAAAATACAAGCAGTATCAACTAAATGTTTAGTGTCCTGTTACAGAACTAAACTAGTAGACTGTTGCACATACTATTCTCCCATAACTGAGAAGTGGTTTGTACTGTTTTATGTCTCTAGTGTTCTACCAGAGTCTGACTATAAAGAAAAAAAATAAGTAGAATATGCCAGCCCAGCTTCTTCAGCCAGGAAGGCACAATTCTTCTGATGTGGAATTCTGATTTCAGTGAAGGCAGTAAGTGGTGTAAAATACTTTTTCCTGTTTCTAAAATTAAAGAAAATATGCATATAAAATCTCAACAGTTCTATTGTACACCAGTGGCACTGTCAGGGCTTAGCTTATTAAATGTAGCTAAGTTAAAGTGCCATGAAGTAGTTTGTTGTGTCATTTTTACTCCTGGTTGGGGTTCTCAAAGCTTTGAGGTTATTGAAGTCTGGTTGGAGATCAGCTGTTTGCCTAATACAAAGAAAGAAAATGAATTAAGAACCACTGTTTTTCTAGGAAAAAGGTATTTTTTTTTCTTCAGAAAATTGTCTTGGTTTCGAATTGCTAGTGACTAAATACCTGAGTCTGCTCAAGTATTTCAGGATTACTTGCATTCTAGCTTATTTGCATGTTGACCAACCGCTTTTGTCTTTTTACAGCACCTATTCTGGATTGAATGTGGGATAGGGCAATTATAGCCTAAACATTTTGTAAAACTCCTTAAACTGAAGGTATACATGTACCTACTCAGCACAGCTGAAGCTCAAGTTCTGTTACATGCAACAGATAGCAGAATGCAGTGAGACAAGGAAAGAGGAAGGAATTGGAGAAGAATAATTGCTTACTAAAGAAAGTTTTATATGTTTGGAAGTCCTGTGTCCGAGCAGCATAGTGGGGGAGGTTAATTTATTCTTTGGTTCTTAAAACTGAGTCAGATTAACCATTCCAGGGCATTAAGTTCGCAACACAGAGATACATTTCAGCTGCTTTGAGTAACAGTTGAAAATACCTTATTTCATTGAATTTAAGTTCTTAAACTTACTAAAAACAAAGTCAAGGAGAAAATCATGAGTAGAATGTGATAGTCTCTGGTACTTCCAGAAGTCATCTGGTCTAATAAACTTTTTAAAAGTGCAGCTGCTAACAATATTTAAGCTGACCACATGACTGTTCTTGAGCCTCCAAAAGCATGAGACACATGAAAGGACAATGTACAGTTGATATTTATTCCCTGGAATAAAGCATATCCTTCTAGACTTGATCCATTAATATTTATTGTAAAATTGGGTAATAAATAATATAAATTTTTTAGAATAAATACTTTATTCTAGACTGCTGTTCCAAATGCATACATTTAAGTGAATATTTTTTAAGGATTTTCCTTCTAATCTTTTTCTTCTGCTAATTCTCCAGGTGGCCCAACTAGACCTTTTTAAAATGTAACCTTAGTATTACCCTGACATAAATAGTTCTTTGTATTTTCTTCTTTAGCATTACAGGTGTACCTTTTAAAATGTGATCTCCTTGGTAACAAGTACTCCAAACAAATTGAGGACTTTGCATTCTGCAAATAAGTGTGAAAAGGCTCTCTAGGAAGTATATTTTGGTGCTATAAATAAGATATTCTCATGATAATAGCAAGGATTTAAACAATCTTAAGACTCTTTGGCCGTGGTTGGTAGGGCGTCTTTTTTTCCGTTAATGTCTCCTGATTTTCAGGAACATAGTCAACCAGGAGGCTCAGTGTGCCTCCAGAAAGCAAATATACATCTGTTAAGTATTCAGAGTTGTATTTAAAACTTTGAGAAATATCCAAGTAATTGTTAAAACTTTGTCAAGTTTCTTTGTGTGTGTGTGTGTGTGTGTGTGTCCGCTGTTGTCTCTGAAGGTCACCCCTGTTCCTTGAAAAGAATTGTATGATTTATGCTTGAGTGGCTTTAGGGTCATACTACAGAGATAAAGAATGCCCAAAGGAGAAAACAGATTCTTTTCATCTGCAGAATCTAAACAGGTGTTGCTACCTTTTTTTGCCAGCTGCCAAATCTTGGCAGAAAACAATGCTAATGAATGGAAGACAAAACAAGACAGTATTTTTTTTTTCTTGAACCTTGGATTTTGCTGCTGGATCTCCCTTCCACATGTGACTATACCTCTTGCATAAGTGTATAAATAGGAAAGAGCTACTGTTCTATTTGTAATACTAAGTGTAATACTTGGAAATACCTAGTGTTTGCCCTGAGTTAACTGATGAGTCATCAGTCTAGACTGAAAGGAGGAGGACTGAAAAAAAAGCTCCTATATGTATTTAGAGTGGGACATTTGCAAAATTAGTATTATTCCATATGGATTTGAACTAAAAGAGCTCTAACTACCTTGCTTTTATTTTTCATAGTTCAAATGTACAGCTAAAGACACATAAATTAAAGTTCTCTGAACTAGAGTCTGCTGAAATAAGTTGGTGTGAACAGAGGTCTCTACTTCAAACAAGGAGTTTCTCCATGAGTTATTGGTTGAGAGTACTGCAGGAACATGGATAGCAAAGTGTCTTGCTTCTGACATGCATTTTTGAGGAACCACAGATACTTTATTTTTTGATCACTGAAATGGCACTGGCAGCTCAACTCTCAAAGAATGAGAAAAAACAACATTAAAGAGAGATTGAGATCATGTCCACTTGATATCTATTAAATGCTTAAAGGAAATACAGACCAAAATAACTTTGTATTTGTTGCAAGCAGAAGAGAGGTCTTTCAAATTTAATTGTATGGTTAATTTTTCAAGATAACATTTGAAGTTGATGTGCAGAATCTTCAAACAAGGTATGGAATAAAGAAGGGGGAAAAGTAGGTCATTCTTTTATTACTACTGATGTCATCAGATAATGATCAAATAAGAAGACTGCTATCTAAAACTTAATCTTTAAAAAGGAAAAAGAAAAAAGCTGTCATCAGTAGCTGAGAGGAGGTAACATCTATTTCCCGTTTCAAGGTGGATGTTGTGTAGCACTATGGCTGCTTGTCTGGATTAGCTGAGGCAGAATGAGAGCTGTAGCTAACCCCACAAAGAGGACAAATAGAAATCATACTTTTCTACTCCAGAATAGATGGGCAGTTGACCAAGATGAATACTTCAGTGCCAATTTACTCAGAGAATGGATTGAATATCAGGTTATTGATTGTTTTGAGGGGAGGTGGCGAGCTGGTGAATTGTGGGATGATGCACAGAGTGTGTCCTTCAGGCCATGCCCTTTTCTCTCCAAACCAGGAGCCAAGAAAATGGTGTTCCAGATGAGAGGCTCAAGCTTAAATGAATGTTTAGTTCAGTAATTTGGGGGTAATTTCAGTGCATGAACAGATATGCCTATATTACAACCTACCAGCACTGAAACGTACTTCTTTCCCCACTTTAAGCTGATTGCCAATATAACAAGGATGAACAGAATGCATGTTGGACTTAAATGAGGAAGCAAAGGAAGTGAAATTAATCTGCCAGTAAGTGAATATGTTCCCTTAGAAACCAGATAGCTTAATCATAAATGGGAAACCAAACTTGACACTTCCAGTTCTATGAAGGCCAGCACACATTTTTGTTGCAGAAGTATGTATGGTGAGAAGTGGATAATCTTAACTAAAGTTATCGGGGAAACCTATCCTGCATGATACTCCAAACAAGAATGCTGCTTCTTGAAAACTGAAGTTCCCCCTTTTGTGTAATACCACTCTGTGACTGAGCAGAATAGCTTAAATATAGATTCTCTGTTTGTGAAGGAAAGTTAAAATGCTTTTAGATCCAGTACAGGTGGCAAAGTGAACTGGAGTGTTGTTTAATACAAGATCTGTGGTTCCTGTCAAGTTGTGGCTGTCCAGTTATTCATGGGATAAATCTATAGATATGACTTACTTATGGCAGTATTGCAAGTCTGCTGAGGAATACCAGAAATCAGAGCTTTGTACATGTGCTTTCATTGTAAGCAACCCTTCGCATGGACTCCAAGAATTTCATTAATGAAACTAGTTACAATTAAAGAATAAAAAATATCTAGTCTGCATGTGTAAAGATGTTTAAACTTACTTTCCAAATTCACAGCCTGTGTTCTTCTGCTTCCCAGGGGTTAATTTTTTTGTAGAATTGATTCTGTGGAACATAAATTTAACAGCAAACTTTATTTCTCTTCATCAGTTCTCAAAATTCTGCATTATAAGCTAACAAAACAGCCTTTGCAGTACACGCAGCAAAGAGGCAAACCTAAAACCTTCAGTATCACAGATAACAGTTCCATTTGCTAATGTCTGTCTCACCATTTGAAATATGATCATGAAAGAAGGAAAATGTGATTTGTAATTGTAACCAGGAAACTGGTTAGTTGTGGAATTGGTTAGGAAACTCATCAAATGTTCTCTTTGACATTCATTTATTTTTGAAAAATTATCCTGATTTATCTCCAGAAGAAAAGTTCAAACTGCCATGATCCTCCAATAGCAGCTTCAAAATCAGAAATTCAATTTTTATTGAACCGAGTTAGGTGGAGTTTTCTGTGACCCTGGGATGCTTCTAAGGTTTAATTTAAATACAATCTTTTAACGCAAGTTACACTTGTAATGCTTGGAAAGAATGCTTTGGTCTTCATGGTAAATGTATGGAAATGAACGTATATATAAATGCTGGGAGTAAATAAATTTATGTGGGATTAGTGATTTGGGAGTTTTCTAGAGAGGATGAAAACCTTTGATCAGGCTGCAAACTTACCTTTTGAGAGAAGTAGCTCTTCTGACTGAGCACAAAATGCAGAGACTGTAAAACTTGGTGCTGCATAGCTAGTTCCCAAAGTTGTAAATTGAATATTGGCTTTTTCAATGTTTGATGCTAAAGACAAAATTTTCTTTAAATCTTATGTTGCTGTCTTGGTGACAGTGAGTTAATCTATTAATGATACATTTGAAGAGCTGCTGTTTCAGTCTTAAAGCCCATTCTTGGGGAGGAGGGGCAGATCTATGGATTTAAATTGGCAATATTTCTCCATGCCTAATTTTTGGTACAACTAATATTGGATAAAACTGTAAAGGATTACTTCACTGAAACATAAAATCAAAACTTACAGCATTCTGTCATGATACTGAATAAGCTAGGGCAAGGAAAACTGCTTTCTTTTCCCCTTTTGTTTACCAAATCTGAGTAGAATAACAAGTAGGTTTAAGAAGACACTTGTAGGATGAGATGCAACCTGGAGGAACTCAAGAACTCTAAGCTTACTCTCACGAAATAGAGGTAAAGCTCACAGAGTTAGTGACATGATGTTCAGACACTGAGCCACACAGCTTTTGCAGACAGCCTTGACTACTCAGTCACAGCTACTTTTCTGGTAGTAGAAGTACAAGAAGAACCTCATGTCTAAACCTCAACAGATGTTCAGCATCTAGCAGACTTTAAACAAACTAGAAATAATAAATGTGGATGTCAAAGTAAATAAATTTAAGACCCCTCTCCCCCTTTTTTCTCAGCAATTGAACGTATTCTGCTCAGGTCCCCACCCTGGTCTCTTCAGGAAATCCATAGGGTCATAGTGGTTGAGTTGGGTAAGAATTCAGTTTTCAAATACATTGTCTTTAAGCTTACACTAATTAGGTTCACATTTTTCATTCCTTCAATTGCTTCCAGCTCTTTTAGTAACAATTCAATTCCTCTGAATGTTCTTGCTGAAAAAGTTGCAAGTGTTCAAGTATTGCTTACTGTGAATTAGATAATTTGTATGGCGGCATCAACTAACTTTAATCACTTATTGATTTGTCTTGTCTTAAATTCTTTAACCTTTTGGGTAGACAATCAAAAATGAAACTCATCAGTGGTAAAAATCTTCATTACTGTAATTAAAAGGGCTTATATAGAGGCTGGGATGAAAATGAGATAACTTAATCTGGACATCCTGCTTTTCCTAACACTGTCAGACTTCTAACTGTTTAGAAAACTCATTTGTGGTAGGATAGAAATAAAAAAATTGAGGGGAAGGCATGCGTCTGAAGAAAATATCCATGAGGACTATGGTTAAACAACAAAGTAGTCTTAGGAAGTTTACATATTGCATTCCAGACTTGCTGTATCAGAATCAGCGGAAATCTATTTTTGCTGTGTGCTTCATCAATTTTCAGAAAATATGTTTGTTTTACTCCAGGAAGTATTAGTGATGTTCACCCTTTGCCTTTAATTTAACTGCATTCTGGGTATGGTGTATTGGTTTGAACACGGTTTTTATTTATTTCTAGGTGTAGGTGAGGCATCTTTCCTTGAAGCCCAAAGTCTGGATTTTCTGTATATCTATTCAGACTAAGTTCCATCTTTGGTCTAGAAGACTGATTCAGATCTAATTTTCTGAGGAAAACTGGAAAATGTAGAAGGAAGAGGCTTTGAACTATGTTGTGTCATTTGGTTCTTTGTAATGACCATAAGAATTCAGGGGGGTTGCCAATTCCATTCTTTTTCAGAACTGAAGATAAAAAAAAGAAGCCTAATAATACACAACATTATATGAATTGAAACATATATCACACATTAATCAGCTTCTGAAATAGAACACTTTCACACTAATTTAGGCAGCCTACTTTTGAGCTGCTGATACTGAAGGCTGTGGTTTCTATTCTGTTCCTGATGTCATTGAAGTGTCCACAACTGTGAGATTATGACAAGAATATAGGTGTTGCCTATATTCTTGAATTTTGAATATTTTGAATTTTCCATCAGGGTTGTGTTTTTAAGGTGCTTCAGAAGTGAGTTTTAGCTGTTTTCATAGAATCATAGAATTAGTAAGGTTGGAAGGGACCTCTGGAGATCATCTAGTCCAAACTCCCCTCTCAGCAGGGTCACCTAGAGCATGTTAGACTGGGTTGCATCCAGGCGGGCCTTGAAGATCTCCAGAGAAGGAGACTCCACCACCTCTCTGGGCAACCTGTGCCAGTGCTCCGTCACTCTCACAGGGAAGAAATTCCCCCTCACGGTCAGGCGGAACTTCCTGTGCTTCAGTTTTTGCCCATTGCCTCTTGTCCTGTCACACGGGACAACTGAAAAGAGTTTGTTGCCATCCCCTTGACACCCTCCCTTCAGGTACTTGTACACATTGATAAGATCCCCCCTCAGCCTTCTCTTCCCCAGGCTGAAGAGGCCCAGCTCTCACAGCCTTTCCTCCTAGGGCAGATGCTCCAGCCCTCGGATCATCCTCACAGCCCTGTGCTGGACTCTCTCCAGTAGCTCCATGTCTCTCTTGTAGTGGGGAGCCCACAACTGGACGCAGTACTTGAGATGAGGCCTCCCCAGGGCTGAGTAGAGGGGCAGGATCACCTCCCTCGACTCTTCCCAATGCACCCCAGCATACCATTGGCTTTCTTGGCCACAAGGGCACATTGCTGGCTCATGGTCAATTTGTCATCCACCAGCACTGCCAGGTCCTTCTCGGCAGAGGTGCTCTCCAGCAGGTCAGCCCCCAGCTTGTACTGGTGCCTCGGGTTATTTTTCCCTAGGTGCAGGACTCTGCACTTGCCTTTGTTGAACCTCAGCAGGTTCCTCTCTGCCCAGCTCTCCAGCCTGTCCAGGTGTCTCTGAATGGCAGCACAACCCTCAGGTGTATCAGCCACTCCTCCCAGCTTGGTAGCATCAGCGAACTTGCTGAGGAGGCACTCTGCCCCCTTATCTAGGTCACTGATGAAGAAGTTGAACAGGATGGAGCCTGAGCCTTGGGGAACACCACTAGCCACAGGCCTCCTACTAGACTCCACGCCACCGATGACGAGCCTCTGAGCTCTGCCATTCAGCCAGTTCTCAACCCACCTCACTGTCCACTCATCTTACCCACACTTGCTGAGCTTCTCTAGGAGGATGTTATGGGAGACAGTGTCAAAAGCCTTCCTGAAGTCAAGGTACACAATGCCCACTGCTCTCCCCCCACCTACGCAGCCAGTCATTCCATCACAGAAGGCCATCAGGTTGGTTAAGCAGGATATACCCTTGCTGAATCCCTGCTGACTACTCCTGATCACCTCCTTTTCCTCCACATGCTTGGGGATGACATCTAGAAGGAGCTGTTCCATCACCTCTCCAGGGATGGAGGTGAGGCTGACTGGCCTGTAGTTTTCTGGGTCCTCCTTATTGCCCTTTTTGAAGATTGGAGTGATATTGGGTTTCTTCCGTCCTCAGGCACCTCTCCACTTCTCTGGGACCTTTCAAAGATGATGGATAGCAGCCTGGCAACAACATCTGCCAGCTCCCTCAGTACCCGTGAGTGAATCCCATCTGGGCCCATGGATTTGTGGCTGTCTAGCCTGCCCAGAAGATCTCTAATCCTATCCTCCTCAATCAAAGGAAAGTCTTCCCTTCTCCAGACTTTCTCCCTCACGTCCAGGCTGCAGGATTCATGCAGGCTGCCTTTAGCAGTGAAGGCTGAAGTAAAGAAGGCATTCAGTAATTCTGCCTCCTCTGTATCCCTTGTCAGCAGGGCCCCTGCCCCATTCAGTAGCAGGCCCACATTTTCCCCAGTCCTTCTCTTGCGACTGATGTATTTGAAGAAGCCCTTTCTGTTGTCCTTAACATCCCTTGCCAAAGGGATATGTGTTTTGGACAACACACAAAGCTTTCCCTTACATAGAGAGCAATACATTTTTTTTTAAATGACTTCTCATCTATGATGTTATACTAGGGTTTAGGAAACAGATGATCACTTCAGTGAGAAAAATACATAAGTTGCTTGATGCAGCCTCTGAACAACCTGCAGCGCTAGAAACAAGTGCCAGTTGTGAGACTTTTACTGACTATATTCTGTTCAGTCATGCTCGTGAGGGGTTTGGAGAACAAGAGTAGAGAAAATTTATATAAAAAGGAAATGCAGCACTAGCAAGTAGGGGCAGGAAATGGAAGCAACGTGTGCAGAGTGATATGGACAACAGCAGCTGTACAGTATAAACGAGAAATTGTGTTGCTGATCTACGTAGGGAGCAATGAAGAACTCTGAGCAGCTAGAAAGTTAAAAACATATTTTAGGTGGATTTTAAACTTTTAGAAGACTGTGATTTTGGACATGGAGAGGAATCTGTTGCTGAACTGCCTCCAGGAAGCTGGTTAGACAAAGGAGCAGGAAATATTTAAAAGTCTGTGGAGATGCTGACCTGTCAGCTTTTAAAATTGCTTCAGTTACTCAGACATAAACTTAAGATGGTCCTTAGTGGAGCATCCACCTTCACACCTTCCATCTGGTGGCTCTGACTGCACTGCCCTAGGCTCAGCAATAGCATACCTGACTGTGGGGTTAAGGATTGCTTACAGTGATGCTCTAGTCTCCTCCGATGTATGCGGGTATGTGTACTGCTGTTCTATCTAACCTGCTGTTTTCCTCCTTTCCAGTGTTTTATTCTTGCGAGGTAATTCAGCATAGCTCAAACCTCCGGCATCTTGGTACTGAGTAACAACGCCTCGTTTCCTGTCTGAAATGGAAAGAACAGGAATCATCTAGTATTGACTTGCCTAGCCTTTTCTGATTTAAAAATACTAAAGTGACTCTATTTCTTAAACACTCATGAGTTAAAAATGGTGAGAATTTAGGCATTGTTCTATGATGTGCTTTAAAGTAGTGAAATCAAGCTTTTAATTGTGCAGACTTAGATTTCTGCTGTACTTCAAAGTGGCAAAGGGCTTTCTTGGAGGATTTATAGGCTCTGCTAAACACTAGAAAACTGAAGTGAGATATAATGGATGTTATCCTGGGCATAAATTAATGACATGTATTGAGTCAAGTAAACATACTTTTTATTTCACCATTCATCTTGGAGATAATTTTATCTGATCACTTGTTTTTTTCCATAAAATATGGATGTATGAGCCCTTACAGAACTCCTGCATAAATTTAGCAACTGGAAAGCGTTTGTATTTTCTATCATTTTTTGAATGCCGAGCTTCCTGGTAGTGATATTAAAAAATATGAATCCTTTATTTTTGTTTATAACTAGCAATGTAGTTGAACATATATAGTGATGTGTATAGATACACATCAACTACATCACTATATACACTATATTGTGTGTTTGTGTGTGTGTGTGTGTGTATAAAGTTAATTTATTTGTTCAGTTTTTGTTAAGCATTATAGAATATTGCTTAGATATCTTGCCTTCTTACTTACTGTCTCCATAAATCCTAACTTTTCCAGGCAATTCCACAAATCCTAAGGATGTCATTTTGGATCACTTAGAGTGTGTAGTACCTCTCCTTCCTTTATTTCCTTTTTCCCATGTTGCCTTTCCTGACTATATCAGCAAAGAGACTTTCCTTACTTGAATGCATAGATGGAGAAAAGTCTCAAGCATGTTACTGAATTCCCGTTCAACTATATTAAACTGTTACTTAATCACTGTTTTCTTTGTTCATATGTGAAGTTCTTTCAAGAATATAATATATTATCAGCATTATATTCTTAAAAGGAGTTCAAGATACTGATTCATGATGGAAGAAGAATCAGAAGTGCAATTTTCCTTTTTACTGTGTTGTGTAAGGAGTGCAAATTTACCCTCTTAGCAAGAGCTGACATACAGTGAGGCCAACAACTTCCTTTTAAAAGATAAAAACCTATTAGACTTAACTTAATTAGCCATTCTGCCATTTTCTGAACAAAAGTATATTGGAATTTAGCTGTATTGATACCTGAACATCTGTGTATTTCCTTTCCATCTTTGAAAGCAGATGCATTATCTGTTTTTGTGACTTTGGAAAGAAACTCTATAATTGACTTTGGTTTTCCTGGATCTAAGTGTTTTATGGTGATGGAAAGAATTCATAGGAAAACAGATAACTGGAAAACTATCATAAAAGTTTCTCCTCTTTTAAAGTTGCTTAAATGAAGTGAATTACTATCATGTGTAGAAATAACTGCTAGGTTTTATCCTATAAGTGACAGATAATGAAGTAACTGATGCTTTTTTTATTTTGAAACAGGCAGATGGCATGTTACAACATCTTAGCTGTAATTGAGGTGTATGGGGAGGTGTTTTTGCTTTTATTTTTCAATTGGAAACTAATTATCTCTATAGTTTTTTTTTTTAAGGAAAAGGATTTGTCTTAGAGTTCATTTCACATGCTATGCAGCTATTGCTTATATATTTTTGCCTATACAGCTGTTAGGGCTTCCTCTGTGATGTAGTTCAGCTGATACTATTGCAAAGGAAATACAAGAGAAATCCCACTTGGGGGTGTTTCATATCAGAATTCCATTAATAGCTTCTCTGGTTTAGACATGTGACAGTTTTCCCAAGACCACGACTTCCTGTGATTAAATGATAAAGCTGCAGATTGGCTGACTTTTAAGAAAAAGTCCTGGAATAGTGACTCACTAGTCAGGCACTGGGAGCACTCCTGAGTGGAGGATAACATACTGGTTTGATTTTTTTTTTTTTTTTTTTTTTTTTTTTTTTGCTTTGCAGCCTAGCATGTTCCATGTTACATTTACTATCAATGAAGCCTTTTAGTCATGGCAGGAGGTAAAAGATTTAGTTAACCATTCCATAATGATTTTTGAAAGCATGCAAAAAATAGAGCTAAGAAAAGAATTCAAATTAAATATTTACTAAAATACGTGTTAGTGAAAATTAGAAGTAGACCAGCGATCTGAAGGGTTTTTTAAATTATTTGAAGTATATTTTCAGTAATATCATCAGGATGTACAGGTTATAATTTGAAGAAGAGATTTTAAGTGGTAACAAGAGACTTATCCTAAATTGAGTGAATAATGTAGTCAGAATGGTAGCTTGTACTACTCTGAATTTGAATTATTCAAGCAGATGGAGCATATAAGTAGTGTGAAGCATTTTTACTTCATATTGTTGTAGGAGACATTTTTTTGGCATCAATATACTGTATTGATCTGTACCCAAAATAAGTTGCAAGGCAGTAGGACAATATCACATGATACTGTCCATTTGGCTGAATTCTCTCAATCTCCTAGTCTACACAGACTGCTAATCCTTATTGTAAGAGATGACATAAATACTAGATTTCTCTTTACTTGGGATGTAAAACTTCAGAGCTGTCATGAGCAATTCAACAGCAGTTGGCCTAGTGTTTTCCAAAGTCCTTTTTAAGCCTCTGCAGTCATAGGTCTTGAGGCATGTGTCCTTCTGCAGGCGAATGAGTTAGAGTTAAAAGCAGAGAAGTAATAATCAAGTTTGCTGGTGTTACATGAATGATGACAAATTTGTTTTTAACTTCTGAATGGTTAGTGCTCATATTTCTGCTCACCATAGTATACTCAGTGAAAAATAGCTAGTGCTTCTTCCTACTACTCTTGTTAGCTCTTGGTTTACCTGAGTGATTAGAACACATAGTGTTCAATGGCACTGTCTAGTATGGACCCATCCACTATATAGCTGGGAAGGCATAACTGACTGCTTAAATAACAAAGCACTGTACCCCTGCTTTAGTCACTAAAACATAATTCATTTGAAAATAGTTTCTAATTCATTACTGAATTGTAATGTATCATTGTAAATATTTCAGTTGTATTTGAAGCCATATAGCTTACTATCAAATAATTGAGCTTTTCAGCTCCCATTTCTTAATTATATGTACTGCATTTTTTCAATCCTTCCACAGAGGTATTTGTTTTTCCTTCTTATGATGAGATGGCTGACAAACAATTTTTGTTTCTGCCCTTGTTCTTCAAGCATCTGTCCACTGAAATGATGAATGGCTGTCTTCTATAGCATGTCAAAATTTTATTTTCAATGAAGATATAAATGATAACTTATTGAAATCATTCTTTTTTTTAATGGAGGTTAGTAAGTGCCAAAAATAATGCCCTGATGTTGTTGATTTTTACAGACAGTCTCAAACGTAAACAAGGGCAAGCTTGAGGAAAATACTAGAAGAAAAACAGAATGGATTCAGTGGAGCAAATGACCAAAGACTCCTGTAAAGCGGTTTATGCCCATTTTCAAGACATCAGTGGGTAGCACTGAAGCTGTTTGCACGTGTTAGAAAACATGGACTGAGGAACAATTTGCAAATAGGAAGTGCTGTTTAGCTCTGGATTGAACAATAGTCCTGTATCGAGAGCTGCCAGAGGCTGCAGTGAAGCATGGTGACAGAGAAGCTCTAATGCATACAGACATTGGAGGCACAACAGGTAGGACACCAGGCATGCTTTTTTTTCCTCTTTTGAATACACAGTCCTTGCCTTTATGTGGGGCACTTGAAATCAAGTAAGAAATTTGTGAAGTAACTGAAGTCAACAGTACATGAAAATAGGGAAACAAGAATAATTGTGGTGTCTAGATAGGCTTTGACTTCTTAAAGGGATCAGAAGTATTTTATAAGCCTTAAAGGTCATCCCCAAATTTACCTTTTGAAAACCTGGCATTGTATCTATCCATCTCTGACATCTAGCAAGTGTAACAAAGCAATGTTCATTTCCTATCAACAAGACATCGGAATTACCTGGTACTGTTGCTGGTATATATGTTACAATAAGCATAAAAAATGAAAATAACTATAATTCTTTCTTGCTTAATCTTCAAAATTGATTTAATGTTTTGGATTACAGGCAAGGACCTTTAAGTTATTATGTAATGAAGGAACTGAAGGTGGCAGTTTGATAGATTCATTGGAAAGAGGGAAAGAAGCTTTGCTAGAGGCAAAACCGTACATTTAGAATTCAACTGATAAGCTCACTAGCTGTAAGATTACATGAATTTTAAAATGCGCACCTGAGTTACTATTAGACTGCTAAGAACTTTCTCAGGTTTATAAAGTGACCAACTTTTTTATTGTTTTTAGTTAATTTTATACCATACTTTAGAGAATGTGAGAAGTTAGACAAGTAAGTTTCAAGGCTGTTTAGGTAAGTTTTTCCTAGAAATCATTGTTGGTTCTATTAAGTCACTAGCCAGAAGCATGCACACATCTTACACCTTTTCATAATTGTACCTGTACTAGGTGAATTGAGAATATGGCTGCTAGTGCTAGTAAATGCTGTGATAAATGGTAGGGTTTTTGATTGAACTGCTAAAATCTCTTATAGTCATCTTCTGAAGATGCCCACTTTTCAAAATTGGTATCTGCTCCAAAGGGAAAAATACTTTGAGTGAAGAACCTCACTAGTAGTGTTTGAATTTCCTCATTTAATGTTCTTCCATTCTTTCTTTTAGTGTGATTCCAGTTGAAAAGCAATAGAAAGCCAGAGCATAATAGATGCATGTGGGAGAAATATCTGGCTTTCTGAAAGGGCAAAGGCATTTCAAATGTCAATGTGTGTTATGGTGCACAGATCTAGAAAGGAATTTCTTCACATGAAAAGAGTGGAGGAAAAGGTAGAAAGGAGATTGGTCCTCTTTGGATAGAGGAATGAGGCTGCAATGAAGAAAGGGTTAGGCAGTTGCTCTAGCATTTCCTAATAAAATGAACTAGAAGGAGGAAAAAGAATTGATGACATTTGAGGCTAATTATTTACCAATAAGTTGTTTGAAAACCTTCAAATACGCCAGTTGTCAATAAGGCTCTCTTGATTTGTCAGCAGTTATAAAAGCCAGCCTACACTATCTCTTTTAAAGAAATTGTTAGTGTATCCTGATAATTCTAGTAGGCCATTTTTTGCTTTGAGTCACCTCCTTTTGTTCGATGTTTTTGTGCCTCATCCTCAAACTGATGTTGTAAAATAAGCCTGTAATCAGAAGTATTTTGTTTTAGTGTTCTCCTTAGTCTCACTACCTGACAGCCAAATCTTTACTGATGTAATTGGGAAATGTTTTAAGGCTGCTGTCTCCTCACCTAATTAAGAAAATGATTGGATCCCTGGAGGGAGAGAGCTCCGTAGGTGAGACAAATGAAAGAATTGCTCTCTTGCTGAAGAGAAACTGGTTTGAAATGAAGCTTTTGAGACTGTCTCTAGGATCCATGTATTTTTTTAAATTTTCCTTTGTGCCTCAGCAGAGTTGAACTAAAGAGAAACATAGCCCAACAATGTATTTACAGTGAGAAAAATGAACAATTATGAAGAGTCAGAGTTTTTCTTGGCATTCATAATGAGATACAGTGGTCCCTCCTGTGCCTGATGAGTAAAGATAATCACAGGTCTTTAAAACTCTCAGACATGCTGTGATACTCACCTGGTATTTACTTTTTCATTAGCATCTTCAGAAAAAGAAGCCAGTAATGCTCTGATGTAATTATGCTTATTAGAAACCTACACACTGACAACTCGGCCTAAAATTCAAATGCAGACAAATAGGTAAAAATAGAAGTAGCTCAGTGGAAACTTCCAAAAATCTTTTATTTCTCACTGAAATTATGTGAAGTTCAGGATCCCCAGGCATTAGAAAAGGGAAGCTTTCAACATGCTGATGCCTCTTAGGTAACTACAAACAAACAAAAGATTCCCTCCCCCTCCTGCCCCCCAAAAAGAAAAAAAAATCAAAACTGATGCTAATATGTAATTACTTTCTCTGTTTATCCAAGATCAGGACTGCACTAGACTGTTTATCCATGTCTGTTGCTATACTTAGTTAAGGAAAAAGCATAAAGTCTGTTGCTATACTTAGTTAAGGAAAAAGCATAAATTAGTCACTCAGCTTTGGAGGATAGAGCTGAAGAGATGGGAGTGGTTTGTAAGAATATTAATCTATACATTGAGATTTTCATTTTTTATCTTACAGGAAATGATCTATTAAATATGCAAAATTCCTTTAATTTCTTAATTGTATTTGTTCACCACCTAGAGGCATAACATAGCTGTGGTGTACGGCTTGCGCTGTGACTAGTCTCGCTCTTTGAAATGCTTTGAAGAGATACCAGGAGCTAGATCTCTGCATTCCATGTGTACCATCCATCTGGACAGTGGATCAGAATGGCAGAGTGCCAGCAGAATGGCACCCAACTATTGAAAGGCTGCAGGATTTTTCAGTGTAAAGGGTACCACTTAGGAGTGCTAGCAGAAAATCAGTATTCAGTTGTTGAAATCTCTGCCTTTGTTCAGCTTAAGTTAAAAACTTGCTATGATATAAACAGAAGTATGTTAAACAGGTATCATTAAACCTAAAGATGATTTAATTAGCTGCCAGAAATACATTGGAGAGTTAGTGTCCTGGTGAACACTGTGCCTATGCTTGTATTCCAAAATATGATTCAACCTGATTGTTGATGAAATTTGGTTCAATTGGCTTCAGGACAACTGAAAATGCTGGGGCAAACTGTGTAAGCTGCAACTCTCTAAGAAAATCCATTCTGTGACTAGAGATGGAAGAATTCGAGAGTGTGCGCAAAAACACTAAAAGGCTTTTAGCGGTGCTTGGGTAGAACAGATTGAAACAGATTTACAATTTTAATTATTGTGAAGAATATATCAGTTGCTCTGATTTAACAACGTATCACAGTACTTCAGATTGTTCTACCAATGTTTCTAGGCTATCAAATTATCTTGTTCAAGGTATCTGATCTGAGAAAACATCAAGGAGCAAGAAAAATATGCTGATTTGCAAAATTAAACTATCAGTTAAAAAGAAACCCTTCAGAAAGATAACATGCAACTCCTCTTGATATGTTAAGAGTATTCCATTTTGATTTTGCAGGTAGAACTCCTCATGTGCTCCTTACAATATTTAGGCACCTTTATTCTTAAATGGAGCCCTAAGGAAAAGAAAATAATTAGGAAGCAAAATATTATACAGGCAACCGAGAACATCACAGAATGTTTTATCATGTCATTTTCCCTAAACAGCATATTTAAATATTCCTTTGGAGCAAAAAGAAATACTCTAACCCTGAAATCTAATAGCTGTTTTGGTTCTGTTGTATTTCTAATCCATGTATACAAAATGAAATAAAAACATGAGGGAGTATAAAGATGGATGGGAATCTACGCAGAAAATACTGTTCACAGTAGCTCTGTAAATGAGTTGTTGGCAATTTTTCTCTCTGACAGGAATAAAAATTGACTTAGTAGCCTTTACCAGTATACAACTTTTTTCTATATAACTTTAATTATAAACTGTCATTTTGTAGTATTTCTTGAGAGTCATGGTAGTGTAGCTGGAAGTAATTTGTTCTTTTCATAAAATTGAGGCCAGAAGAAGTAGTAGTAGTAATAAACAGATATATAATGAGACATTATCAGGAACTTTGAATTTCCTGATTTTCTGATTTTACAGAATATAAACATTAAAGGTTGAATGGTAATGAGAAATGCGAACTTGCATGTGATTCTGATAGATTTCAAAACAAAGGTGTACCTGAGAAATAATATAAGGTGGTTAAAAGGTAATATTATTCATTCCGGCTGTGAAGCAAGATTATTACTAACAGCAAATGTTATGCTTAATCCATTCTTAAAGAAAAGCTCAAAACCTAGTTATGTATTGATTTAGGTAATTTCTTCTTCTAAGATAGAGAATTACTTAGAAAGTAGTGTTATGAAAAATAATGGAACAGAACAGAACTGCACATAATTTATACCTAGGTAACTGTGAAACTAGGTAACTCAGATGCATGAGATAAATAACAGAAGCACAGTGTGTTAGGTCTCAAGGGAAAACAGCCAAAATTCAGCCATTTGATTTCAGAGAGCACGTTGTTGATTATTATCCATAAAAAGTGGTTTTCATGTTTAGGAGCCTGAAGTGAGACCACTGCCTTCTCACTAATACTGAACATATACAGCCCAGCATGCTGTTCTGAAATTTTTTAGGTGGCTTCATTTTTTTTTAATCACTCATCTGCAGTTAAACTGATTTTCAAAGTACACGTTGAAATCAACTAAGTTCTAGTTTTCAGAAAATCTTAAGCTTACCGTCCCTTGGAAATGCCAGTTTTAAATATCCCATCACCCTGTTCATTGCTGGAGTTGAGAACTGTGGAATTATAATTGGTATCTTCTTTGCCTTAATAGCACCTAGCAAGTTGTAAGACTTGAAACTATGATACTTGAAGCATTTCCACTCCTTTGCTCAAAATATGCAACACTGGAGGCTGAAAACATATCCAGTGGGTTGTACATGGACTTAAGAAAATACTGGTAGAACACGTAAGGCCTGTGCTTCAGGCTGTAAATGAATTATTGTGGTGAGTTTTGAACATACTGTGTGTGAATTTTTATATTGTTGAAGAGAGATACAAGACAATGCTTTTATGGCAAGTGTGAAATGAATACATAGATGGGTTACAAATGCAAAATTATTGGATTTTGATTTTTATGAAGAATTAATCTCTTTGAATAATTTCAATTACATGCTGATGTTGGTTAATGTAGCAGCCAGTACTTAGGCATAAAAGAGACAACTGTCAGAGGAATAGCAGATGTACCAACAGGCTGAGGTTGTCATGTTTGGTATGGAGAGAAGAAAGAGGAGTGATAGGAATATGAACAGATATAATAAAGCTAAATAAATCATTTGAAATGTGTTAATTATATCCTAAAATAGTCTAAATCCTAATTATGCTAAATATCAAAGTGACTTGGAAGTTTTTTTTAAAGACAACAAATATCTTGTACAAAGTCACAGTACAGAGAGACATACACATCTGAGAGGAGAGCAGCAGAGGACAGGCACAACTAGCATCCTCTGAAGATTAGGGTGGCAGATTCAATACTCTTATAGAGTAAGCTTCTAGAAAATTGATAAATGGCACCAAGTTTGTCCTGCTTGCAGTAAAACCACTTTCTTATTGGTAGCTATATATGCTTTTGGGCATAGTTGCAAACAGTATCCAAAGTGTTACTTCTTCACGTTTGCATTAGTCACTTGACATGACTACTTCGTGTATACTAGGTATCTCATTTACACTGACTAGCACTGCAAGTGAGAGTGTAAAGTGAGAAGTCTCTGAGGAGCTGGACGTGTTTGGCACAAACCGAGTACTTAATTCTGAGGAAGTACTAAGTAAGGCTGATTTGCTATCTTTCTTGCTTTGAGTTTAAATTTCTGTGCTGCAAAATGAAGTAAGATAGTAACTTGAGTACCTTTCCCCTTCTCTTGATCTGTTTAGTGGAAGTGTAAGATATAAACTGTCTTTTCTCCATTCATTGCAAGCAGGATGTGTGCCACTACTAGACTGCTAGCAATGTAAGGCAGGAAGGGACGTCTCTGGGAGGAGATCTGCATCTGTCTGCATCATCTGTGTAGCCATACCAACAACTAGAACTGTTTCCTCCTGGCTGATTTAAAAATTCCTGTTCACATTAAATGACTACTAACAGGAAATAAAGCCATTACCATAAAAGTCAAAAGAAAAGTGCTGCTTCTCAGTTTCTGCCAAATAAAGTTTTATATTAGCTGTATTGTCAAA
Organism: Rhea pennata; assembly: GCF_028389875.1. NCBI lineage: Eukaryota > Metazoa > Chordata > Aves > Rheiformes > Rheidae > Rhea > Rhea pennata. Next base: position 98,604,112 of record NC_084663.1, on the reverse strand, counting down.
AGGTCTTTGCAGTGCAAGCTGCTGATAGCTAATGGGGAATCCTGTAGCAGGATTACCGAAGGCCTACTGTGTAACTGCTGAAAAGAGAACTTTTCGTGCCAATAACACAGCATTTCTGTGGAATATAGAAACTGTCTGAAGTAATTGATATTCCTAAACACAAGAGGGTAAAGTGATACAAAGATGATCAGCTGTCAAGTAGGAATAATCATTATTTAATTTTTTTCCTTTACTCACCAGAATGTTTAATAAGATTGTTCTGTGTTAGTTTGTCTTTCAGTTTACCTTTAACACTGCTTTCATGTTTTCTGTGTACAAACCACATTTAAAATAGAAGACAATATCTTCAAGATTTAGTATCAGGAGATAGTGTACCTTTTAGGTGGAATGGAATCTAAAACCTAGATAAAAACTTCCGTATCTCTTTATTGCAATTTGCAGTCACTATGCTTGTTTGTAAACTCTTTATCTGCCTTTCACAGAATCCCTAATTTTTGTGCTGAAAGGCACTGACTTTCTGAAAAATGCTTGTGGTGGTAGAAATGGAAAAGAGGAGAAGCAGCAATTTAGTCAGTTAAGCCTTCTGGAGAAGAGATAAATGCTGCAAGAAATTAGGAATGAAGGCTAATCTGAAGTGTAGAAGGGAATAAGAGCTTTTCAAATTTGAGAGGGTGGGAGGAAGGTGTAAGAGCATGACAAAAGTGTCCCGTCTAACACGTGTGACTTTAAGATGGCTGAGAGACTTGGCTCTTATTTCAAGCCTAATGAAGAAAGTTTGTACAGTTAGGTAGTAATGAAGATGTTGCAAAGGTATATTATCTATTGATGAATACTAGATGAAGATAAAATGAAAGAGCTTGAAAATATGCAAATGATTTGCAGCATATGGTAGTGAAATTACGTTATGAACTCATTATGCTCATCTTGCATTAAGTCTATAGCTCAACTCAAACTAAGGGGACATTAAGATTAAAAGAATTACAGCCATATACAGTTTCTGAAGTATCAGTAGAGATACTCAAAAGTACATTAAATAGTCTTGTATACGTCTCAGTAAATTGTGATTTATAGTCTGGATGAGTTGTACTCACAACAAAGAGCGCTGACCTTGCTATTGCTCTACTTAATTACTAAGGGACAAGTAGCAGTTGTGATGATTCAAGGCTGTTTACTGTAAATTACCTTGTTTTCCTGTCACTAATGTTGGACTTTTAATAGAGAAGTACATACAAATCTAGCAAAATAAAGGATAAAGGATGGAGTCACAGCACTAACAGTTGCAGCAAAAAAGTGGCTAAGTATGAAACAGCGAAGTCTTATGTGGAAGACTTTTGCTTATGATTTTTGATAATCTACTCAGAAAATTTAAATTAGATTGCTAAACTTAAGTTGAATGTAACTTGGCAAATGAGATGCCCTTGGCAAGTGAGAATACAAGAATTATTTCTATATATATTTAATATCCTTTTTGATGTGTAGTAATCATATATTTACCATTTATTTACTTACTGTTATGGGTAAAAACATGGAGAAAGCATACATGTTGTCATTTTCTTACTAGTGAAACTGTTTCCTATCTTCATCAGTTTAGAATGAATGTGGAGGCAAAAGTGCTGTCTAGAAATACTCTGAAAAAGGGATACATGTGCTTTCAGATGGATTCTCAGCTGGACAAATTGAAATAGTGCAGAGCAAAAGTCCATTATGCATTTTTTTTGGAGGGGGGGCAAACTTACAAAAAATGAGTCATAATGTCATTGCAAAAAATGCAACATTAAAGTTGTCTTTCCTGAAAGATCTCAGTGTTTGAATCTAATGCTAAATTCAGCACAGATTTTACTCAGCTATAAGGGAGATCCTAGTGATGAAACTAGAAGATGACGATCTGATTATTCTTGGCCAGATTAAACCGCTATCAAATTCCAACAGCAATGTTACAGAGAAGGTGTCCAAGTCAAGAGGTCCAGTAAGAAAAAAGAAAGGAAAAGGCAGTAAAATTGCTTGCTAGAATATTGTATGCTATTGAGCTTTGTAGTTTGAATGTGCGTATCTAGAGACAGTAGCCGAGTGCTAGAGTACTAGAGAGCCGAGTACTGTTGGGCTGTAGGAACAAAAATGTAATGCTGTATTGATACACGCTAAAAATACCTATAATGGAAAATATCCTTGAAGAATATAGTGGCAGTCTGATTGGTATTTCTAATACTAGTGTGTTGGAGACTTTTGGAAAGAAACAAAGGAAGCTAAAGGGAGGTAAGGGATAACAATCACTTTATCCATTTTAATGGTATGACATAAAGTTATTAGCTCCAGTGAAGATCTGCGTAATCAGAAGTATGAAGATGTATCTTCAAGGAGAATAATCTGTAACATGCTTTCCTTTGTCCAAGGATTTTGCTCTGTACATGGTATCTGCTTCTGTATTATGCCAGGACAGTGCCTATGTACACCAAGCAGCACATAGGGACCTCTATCACTGTGTTACTCCAATTTTTCTATGTAGCAGTCTAATCTATGTCCAAGGCTTACTGTGTCCTCAAAGTCATTTTATAATACATAGTTAGCCAAAATAAAATCTGTGGAAACTTAAATGGACTAACAGGTAGTGTGACATGAATTGCGGTGAGATGTTTACCGTTTGCATGCTTCAACAACAGAAAAGCAAGAGCTTTAGTTGTGACCAGCTATATTAATACTGTTCAAATGGTGTACAGGTATCAAAGGAGGGAGTATGAACCTGAATTAAAAAAAAGGACTGTAACTAAAAGCATGGTCTAGAATAGCACTCTCTACATACATGTATCTTATAAATCTACAAGGCTTACCTGTTCTGTTAATGAAGCATGAAATGAAGTGTGACTTCATGTATTCAAATCGAGATGTATTTAAATAGCTAGCAGCAGAATAAAGGTGAAATTCAAATTGATGTGAAATGAGCATAGGAATGATTTCCTCTGTAATCAGTGGGTTGCCTTATGTTGAGAAGAGAGACTGACCAAAGGAAGAAAATCTGAACCACTGGCCAATTTGCAAATATGGTGTATTAAGCAACATGCTAGATAATGAAGAAAAAGTTTGAGGTTTTGAGAATCAGTAGGAAGCCTTGAAAATTCAGAAGGTCAAAGCGTTATTCTAGTGTTAAGTCCTATCTGAATGGCTTGTGGAAAAGTTACAGTTGGATAAGAAAACCTAAACAGAATTTCTGTGGTATTGCTTGCACTCTTGAGGCAAAATGAGATCTGTTAAGTTAATTACTGTAGATAGCCTCTAAATCAGAGATTAGAATCTGAACAGCCAAATAGGAAAAAGGATTTTATCTCATTTGATTCTGACGATCTGAGATCTGAGACAAAGCAACTTTCTCTGCCAAAGTCACAGTTGCAACAGATAGCGAGTTGAATCCCAAACAAACCTCATTTTGTTGCTTTAAACATGTAGAATCAACATCTTCCCTAGCTTTGTGGCATCTCATTTTTGTGTCAGTCTGTCAGCCCAATGGCTAAATGAGAGGAGGGAGGGAAAGTAGAGCTGTAGAAAGACTTCGTGCAGCACTGCTTCATGATAGAACCCCAAAGTCTTTTTTCCTGACAGAAACATGAAACTATCCATGGAAGGTGGCTTTGTGACAAATTAATGGTTAAGAAAATGAAAGATAAAATGAAATCAAAACACAGACCAGTTAGCTTAACATATTTAATTTAATATGCTCCTAAGCTCACTTGAGTAAACCCCTGCAGACTGGCTACAGAAGTGGTACATGTTTAAAATTTAACCTTTTTATTGGGCTCTGTAAATGATACCCCCATTCCTCTGCATAGAGAAAGCGCCCTGTTAAGCCCTTCTTCATGACTTACTAGTTCTTTGAGTATTAGCAGTAGCATTCAGTAGCACTTTTTTGTGGCTATTTGTGTTTGGCAAATCCCTGAATGTCAGAACCCTTTAATCAGGATGGTATTTTTGATTTTTAATAAACTATCCCAGAAGTATCTTTCTGGCTGCTGGCTCTTTGGTCTAGTACGTAAGAGCTCTTTTGACATGTCTTCCTTAGTGAACCATACTTCTGCTTCTCCACATTCTTCTTCCTTTCAAGGCAGTAGTTGAGAGACATTTTTCTAGCGAGAAGGCAAACCTGTGAGATAGCTCTTAGTTATGATTCCATTAAAATACAGAAAACAGACTAGCCATCACTCATGAGGTATTTGGGAAAGAAAAAGTAAAATATAAGGTAACTAAAAACAATGGTAGGAGAAAGGTGAAAAGGACTTGAGCAGAATTAAGAAACGATAGTGGACTTAAACGCGAGAGGGGATTGCAGGGTTTTTTAGGTGTCCTGAGTGGCTTCGGCATATACTGAGCCTTTGGGAGGAAAAATAGGCAAACCAATACCTAAATTGTCGTAATAAATCAATATAACTGTAAATAAATTTCAAGCAATCTGTTAACTGGTTTCATAAGGAAAAAAAGAGGTCAAAGGTCAGACCTTTTATTGCAGGCTAGAAAAATAGGATATTAAAGGCAAAAACTGTATTTGCCAGGTAATTGGGTGTCTTTAAGAGTAGGCCACACCTGGCAGGCCTGATGTAGGCTGATTCGTGCTCAAACACAAAAATTCCTGGGTCATTGTCATTGCATCACTGTTTGTGGACACTGCAGGAACAGGCTTATGAAAAGGAGTGAGGCAAACATGTAAAGGTACTGGTGTAACTCAGCTGACCTGCACTGATTCTGCCTCAAGCTATTGTTTGTAAGCAAGTGGACATGTTCTCCAGTTGTCCTCTTGCCTCCTAACAAGCCCTGAAATCTTTTCAAATGCTGAACTGGCAATAAGTACTGTGCAACCATCAGCTTCTTAATACCAATGGGTAAATTTGCATGTGAAAAGAACTAAGTAAAGAGAAAAAAAAAAACAATTTGGGAGGTACATGAAAATACTGTGGAAAATTTGAGTATTTTATTCATGTTTCTCATCTTTTTTTAAAAATTGAATGCCTCAAAGAGATGAGAGAACTGAAAATGAGTTGAACTTTTTTTGTAAACCCTGTTTAAGAAATCAAATGTCAAAACATGCTTATTCTTTTAAAATTTAAGTAAAAGAGGTTTACTTGTCTCTAAGCTTCTAATAATGTCAACGTTGATATGTTACCAACTAAAGTATCAAGGTTATAAGATACAGGCTAGATCATTACAGTCATTCCACAAACAATGTGAATGAAAAGGTGCTGTAGGATCATGGTCCTTCTAACTCTGCAAAGCGATGTGTGTTGACCATCTTCAAACAAAACACCACCTAACCTGTTCTGAAAACATCCACAAGCTCTCTTGTGTCCCATTGCTGCTTGTCCATTTGAGTGTGAAGTATGGAGAGCAGTGTCATCCACCCTCCACCTGAACCCCCCCAAAAAAAAGAAAAAGAAAAAAAAAAAAAAAAAAAGACAATTCACATGCCTGGGAAGCTGTGTGTAAATTGGGTGTTATGAACCATCTCATGGATGGCAAGTGAATACTACTAATAATTTGCTAAAAATATGGAGCAGAGAAAAATTGCCTGACTTGTGGCAGTGTCTCCCTGCTTTGGTTAATAGCAACTAGCACTTAGAAATTAGCTCCTAGATGCTTTATGCAAACTGAACCAGCCTGTGTTGGTTACTTAAGTATCTTTATAGGGAGCATTTCAAGCAGAAATGAACCAGTAAACTTGTGCTCTGCAGGCCGTACACTTTACAAAGATACTGAGTGCTAAGATAAGGCTATTGATTTGATTTTCTAGAATGTGTGTTGACAGTTTGATGGTGCTCATTTGGCAACCTTTTGAAGCAAAAACTATAACATGACCCCTATGGTTTGGACATAAGCAATACAATATTAGTTTTCTCTCTTATTCCTGGAAAGTAGTATGGGAGGTGGTGGTTGACAGTGGTTTCTTACTGCCTTTGTTTAGCGTCAGTATTGTGTTCAGTGAATAATCAGCACTGCAACATCTCAGTAGGGAAAAACTTGCTGAGTAAAAATACCAGTGGTAGGGCAGCATTGCAATATAAATTTAATTGCTTGTTGTCAATACAACAGATGATCAGGAAAGAACAACTGTGGCCTCATGGGAATAGCATGATTTGGTAGATACCTTAGATGAGAAGTTTGGTTGGTAAAACAATTACTGTTGCCTTTTGTAGCTGAATTTGTCAATTATTGCTGAGGACAGAATTATATTGTCTTCTGTATTGGGATGGCCATTTTGACTCTAGGTTATGCTGAAGCAGGAAGACTTGCCAGCTCTCTCATGAGATTGTTGAATATTGAAATTTGAAGGTACCTGGCTTTCTCTCCTAAACTTTTTGAGGTGGAGACCAGTTGTCAGTGTTCTGTATTATTCTCACACAGTGTGGGCAACTTCAGAAAAAAAGGGGGAAACAAAGTATTTCTTATTTTTAAGAACTGGAAGCAATGTGCCAATTTTTGAACTGATATGTGAGGGGAGACTAAATTTGGCCAGTGTGTGTTCAAATCGAGAAAACCTAGTGAAAACTGGGGATAATGAGAGCTGTAGGGAATAGCAGAGTTCAAGCTGTGATATGTCTTTGTTCATTTAGGATGCTTTAAGGTCTCTATCAGTACCCTGGCACTGCAGGTGCACTGCTGCTTAACACATAGCCAATGGAAAGGCAATAAGTTGCTCTATTTTTATGTTTATTCTGGCAGTCTGAACTCTTCATGAAACTGGATGGACTTTTGGCCCACCTATCTAGAATTCACCTAGTCACCAAAACGGTGTCCTAGATATCTTCCTATTTCATTTTGCACTAAAAATTCTTCTTATTGAAGGTCTTTCTACTGTTTAATATCATATTTAGAGGAAAAGCACAGCTTTATAATTGGCTATAAATAAGTCTTTCTCTTTGCCAAACAGCTTGTTGGCATAAACAGCTACAGTGAAAATCTTTGTCCTTCAATAAAAGGAGGGAGAAAGAGAAGGAGAGGAGCTGTTGTTGCTCTACTGAAAACAAAACTGTTGACTGATGACAACTAATCATTTATTTTGTCCATTTGTTACTTTGCAGAACCTGTTTGCTTAGAGTTTATAATATCATGATATACTATTTTGATTTACAGTTTTTATTAAAGTGGAAAGGATTATGCTATTTGAAAGTAATAACTCAGTGCTATGGTAATAATCTTGGATCTGTATGTGTAACTCCCTATCCTAGATAGGAGTGTGAATTGCATGCACTCCTCAAACCTCCTCATGAATGCTGAATATTATCACCTCCATCCGTGATAGATGAGGAGTAAAAGGTTTGGTGTTGTACCTGTTTCTTTGGACAGTGTATGTAAAAGGAATTCAATCTTGACTTAAGAATAACTAAGAATTTTATACTGTGTCTCTAAATTAGAAACTATACATGCTCTGTTTTTCTGAGATAAATATGACAAAATGTTAAGAAAATAATAAAGTCAACTAGAAGCATGGAATTACATTTATCCATAAATAAATTAGAATTAAACACTGATACCATCAGTAGCTGTTTTCTCATTGGGCTACTTAGCTATCTTATCTTTTTACTTTTATCTCGCCCCATGAGCTTTTGCTTGCAGTCAGCAGGAGAGCTGGTGGCAGTTTTCCTCTGTGTTAAAAAGAAAAGGTTTTTCTGAGATTTCCTCAGCAATCTGACCTTCATAGATTTCTATGGAAATAAAGTATACTTTAACAGCTGTGAAAAGAAAATGCTGTCCAAACACTTTACTCTTGCCCTTTAATTGTTTTTGAAAGGTCAAGGGGGTGCAGATGAGAACTAAGTGGATTAAAGCAGGGGGAAGCTCACACACCCTCCTCCCCTAAACCTTAGTGTCAAGTTTGGCCAAACCGTTGTGTGCCAGAGGTAAAATTTCTGCAGTTAAACTAGGTGCATTTGAAACATGAGGACTACAGTGAAAATGCTGATACAGCTTTAAATATAGAGATGTAGTGGGGACCATTGTAAAATGTTGCTTTTAGCTATTTACTGACACAATGAAACTATCCTAATTAAATTACTGTTAGAGGAATAAATCTGTCAAAAGAATCAACTTCACAAATAGTTGTGCTGCAGGTGGTTGAACAAACAGACGAGCTGCTTTGTATCACTGCGAATTAAACAGCAGCAGTGGAATTACTGTCTTTAGCTGAAGTGCGAGCACTTGAGTAAGGTCTTTTTTTCTAGTTGCTAGCAATTCTTTTAAGAAATTTATGTCATTAAACTTGATTTGTTATGAATGCCTCTAAATTTAATAGTGAAACACACTGGGCAAGACATCTGCATGTAATTTAATGGGATTAGAAGTGACTTGGAAGAGGGAGGCATTTACCATCTCATTTCTGTTTCTTTCATGACAAAGTTTTCTTGGTGCTCATTGACTGAGTTCAGCTCTAACTTTCTGTATTGTATTGACTTCTAAGGACTCCAGACAAGAGTCTTAAAGCTGCATTATTAAATAACAAAACTTCTGGCTGTATCTGGTATCTCAGTTGACTTCATCAAAAGAAGATCTGGGACAAGAGTGAAGCCTTGTATCAGTGGAGGACTGAAATAATTGTGTGGTTGCGTGTGTGATTTTTGACTGGTATGAAAGCTGTGTGGACATATTGAAGATGATGGTGCATTTCTTCAATAAAATCTCCTGGGAGACTCTAAGGAAATGAAGCACTATTTAGGAGAAGGTTTGTACCAGCTCAATAAAGATAGGCAACCTAAGCTTAAGAAAACTATGGTGTAAGTACGTGACTGATTCAAGAGCAAGTGTGTCAAGTTGCAAATGGAAGCTGCCTGCCGTGTCTTGCCAGTTTTACAAGCTTGTATGGACATAAAGAATTGCTGTTGAAGAAAACTGTGTGAAACGTGAATTTCGTGTCATTGAGGCAGTTGTCTAGATTGCTGGTATAGTCAGTGGTGGAAAAAGAAGTAATTATAAGACATGATTTGCCTCATCCAAATAGGCGCTCTTACCTAAGGATAAAATAATTCCTTCAAAATGTCTATTTTTCTCTTTTTGGCCATTAAGGGAATCTGGATGACTATCTATTGTATCTGCATTGTAGATGTAAAAATTTGAGGTGAACTATAGATGTAGTGCTTACCTAGAACACCTGTCTTTAACCACAGTAGGGGAAATCAAGTGACAAAATAATTGTGTAGATGGATCTTGAATGGTCTCTTTACTGTGATGTTAGTGTTTTTGCTGCCAAAAGAGCTCAATTTCTTTAGGGTTTTTAGTCTCTCAAACTAAGCAATAGTCTTCCATCTGCTGCTGTGACAGCTAGAGAAGGACAAGATGAAGATAGGCAGCTAGTATTTATAGAGTTCATAAAGAGTAAGCTGGGTTCTGGAAAATAAAGTACTCCGAAATTGGAAATTGGTAAGTGCTAGAAGTAGTTAAAGGTTTTGTTTCTCTTCTTCTTTTTTTTAAGCATTACTCTAGCATAGCAGTATTGTTAAAATTTTTCCAGAATTGTTCTGAAAGACATACAAAGCTAATTGCTATTCAGAAGCTCAACACGATATTATTAACAGGCTATCTTAAATAAATGACAGCCATGTCTCTGCAGCTTGTAGGCACATACACAATAAAAAGAAACACGAGTGCCCTCTCTGTCCCAATCTGATATAATATGGTAACTGGTAGAGCATTAAGTATTTTGAAGTAAATGAGGAAGAAGGGAAATTTATGCCTATAACTGAAATATTCACATTTTTTTTCATTTGGCATATTTCCTTAAATACTATCAAGACCAATTTTTAAGAGTGTTTTTTTAAAAAATACAGTGGTTTATTTGGCACAAGAATGACTGACCAGAATAGAGAACTGCGAAGATTTATTGTTCTTCTATGGTATTGTCTCCTTCTGGCTGTCAACGTCTGAATAGCTTTTAGACTGTTATGTGATCTGATACTGATAACCTAAAGCTAAGAAGTATCCAAAATCTTTGTGCAGGTGAAAGTGAGACACTTTGAAAGATAAGGGAAGTTTGGAAGATAATGGCAGCTGTAAAGTGAATCTCAGAAAGAGGCAAACTGGTTTTGGAAAATGATTTGTTCAGTTGGTTGGGTTTTTTTGGTCGTAAATATCTAATCTTAACACAGAACTATTCCTTTCAACTACTTCTGAAGTGCTTGTTGAGAAGAGAATTTGAGATGCAAGATCTGCAGTCATATTCAGCCTGAATCGTACGACTGCTGGGTTATTTTATTTGAAAATTATGGTAAGTGTGCTTTATAGTGTGCCACACTTGTGGAGTCACAGGCACATTCACTTGAGTTTTAGAGACCAGTATATATTAAAATAGTGATGCAAAATACATCTAATGCCACTTGTCACTTTTTGAAGTTATCCTGCAAATTATCATAAAGAGGAAACAGACTTAATTAAAGATGAGAAAGCAGGTACTCTTGTCAGTTTTCTGCTAGTCCAATTCCTCTGGAAGAAGAACATAGTGTCAGAGAGGTTCGTAGGAAAGATTTGAGTTATATTTCTAAAATCGAGCAGTAAAGAACAAGTTAAGACTGATTCAAGAAGAAACTAAAATACTAAAACCTGAGAGAACAGTTCTTCAAATAGTACACTTGCTTTCCGTAAATAACCCCTGGGAAGATGCTTTTTGAATTAAATGAGGCCTTTACAGTCTGATTATTTTGTACTTCGCTTTTACCCAACTCTTTAACTTCCATGTAAGCAATATCTTTTAGTCTGATTTGTGCAATTATCACACTGTAATGTATGAAGAATAGATTCTGAATTCCCTGTCCAGTCAGCCAACTCACTGCTAAATGAGAAGTTTCTTATGCTTTCATCCTGATTTTTTGTATGATTTGTGGAGCCCTGTAAGCTGTGAGTTCCCTGTTCAACTACACCTGAGGCTTACGTTTCTGAAAAACAACAATTATATTTAATCTCTCCAGACAACTGTATGACCTGCTGACAAAACAGTAATGAATAAGAAATAAAAGGTAAATAACATATCTGATTGCCATGAACTAAGGCAAATTAATTAGAAGTAAGTGAAGAAGTTACTTTTGTGTAAGACAATCTGACTAACAAGGAGGAAGACAACTTAATTAATGTGAAGAAATAAGCTTAGGTGAATATATGCATCAAGTTAAATAGTGAAAAGGATTTTGCAAGTACGTCACATAAAATCCATAGAATTTAATGAAAAATAATTATTTTTAGGCTGTCCTACTGCTAGCATGTCTATGTCTATAGGTTTTCTTCAGGAAATTTGTGGGGAAATTATGCAATGGCAGCTCCTTGTTGTCCTGAAGGAGATCACCTTCTGATCAGAAATGCCAGGGTACTTGTATCTAAATTTTGCAGGTAATTATAATTCTTTCATAAATTATGGAAGATGCCATGATCTGCAGTAACTGCAGTAGTACACAATTAAATGAGGCTTATCAAGAGGGCAGAATGCTTGGCTTCTACTTCAGCTATTGACTGTGTTCCTATCCGATCTCTGCCAAAACAGTTTTTAAATGGAAACTGTGCAAATTCAGTACACAGTACGTGCAAAATATGAACAGAAGAGACTAACCATATAGTTTTGTTAAATGAGATAAAAAGCTGCATAGGTTGTCATTGAGCAGTCTGAAATAAGGGCTTTTTCTTAATGAGCCACGCTCTTAAACATAAAAGAAATAACTGTCTTGTGGATGTACGGCCTCCAGCTCTAATTCCAATCAGCAGTACAAGGCAGGTGGTCCTGCCACCAAGCCCTACTTCAGTCATTAAATGGTACAGGCTGATGAAGCTGGCCTGTCTCTCAAGCATGGGCATACTGTGTGGTCTTGGCAAGATGTTTCTGTTTCTAAGTATCTCATTTTTAAAATGGATGTTTAGAAGATAAATACATAGACTCTGGTATTCATCTAGAAAAGGAGCTTGGAAGTCGGTACAATATCAGTATTCTTAATTGACTAGAGGGAAAGCTAGCAGAAAATTCTACCTCAGATACTTGCTAAAAACATTTAAGTGGGTAGGAGGGATGCTATGCAAGAAAATACGTGTTGATAGGGCACGACAACATTGGTCCAGAGACTTGCAGAGAATATACTGCTTTCTTTAGGCTGACAGCTCATTCAAGAATTGGCCACAGCTGAAGACTGAGGAGATCTTTTGTTTCAGGAGTAAAAGGTGGAGCCTTGTGATAAGGAAGGAAGGAAAGAAGTTAAGGTTGTTAATACAAAATAGTATTTGTGGTGTGGGGGTTCTTCTGTTTGTTTTGTTGGGGTGTTCTGGGTTTGGGGTTTTTTTGTTTGTTTTTTTGAAATCACTGCAAAGCTTTTTACAATAGCTCTGGTAGTATATCTGTCTGAATCACCCTTCCATATGAGTCAGGAATAATTTAGCCAGGAAGGAGGTCCTACAGCATTGCTCAGTCATCATATATAATTTATATCAGAGTGGAACAGGTTAAGGAACATAAAACCTACCAACTCCTTGGCATTTTGGGGCTGGTTTTTAGAGAGTGAGTAATGATGAGCATCTCATAAAGAGGTGTTCACTAGTATAGATTAAGATCATACAAGGTCTAAAATGTTCTCCAGAAAACAAGCTTGCCAGTAAGCTAGCAAAAGGTTTGTCTGAGTAGTTTCTTGAAGAGATCCATACAAGCTTTGAGTTAAGCTGCAAGCAGTCATCTCGTCTATTCTGTGGGGAGTAATTTAGTTTGCTGCGAAGTCTTTGATTTTTCCGTATTAACTAGCTAATCATGTTTATCTACTGCCAGTTCTCTGCTTAGCTGTAATCCTGTCCATTTGTAGTCTGTAGCCAGCATTAAGAATTTGTCAGTCTCCTCCCATCTGGGAATACATAGACAAATTTCTCCATCACTTTATAGCAATGGATTCTGAAGATGAACCATCAGTATTTGCTACATAAATGGCTCCAAAATCACAAACACCATGTAAATAAACAATATCCTGCCATTTTAACAAATGGAAACATTGTTGGAATGTATGACAACTGGATCATTTTGCATAAAAGACAGTCGGTCTTTACAAGGCACTTGAAAGATCTCCAGTTGCATATCAATTCTGGGTCCTGTGCCTTGAGAGATACAGGCCAATTATTGCCAAGATAGGAGCAGCAAAACTGATCAGAAGTTAAGCACGTAACAGAATTGCAAAGTGGTCAAGGTTGGAAGGGACCTCTGGAGATCATCTAGTCCAACCGCCCTGCTCAAGCAGGGTCACCTAGAGTACTTTGCACAGGATAGCATCCAGGCGGATTTTGAGTATCTATCTTTGAGTATCTGAGTATTTTTGAGTCTCCAGAGGAGACTCCACAACCTCTCTGGGCAGCCTGTGCCAGTGCTCTGTCACTCTCACAGGGAAGTTTTTCCTCATATTCGGGTGGAACTTCCCATGTTTCAGTTTGTACCTGTTGCTTCTTGTCCTGTCACTGGGCACCACTGGAAAGAGTCAGGCCTCATCCTCTTGACACCCTCCCTTAAGGTATTTGTAGACACTGATAAGATCCCCTCTTGGTCTTCTCTTCCCCAGGCTAAACAGGCCCAGCTCTCACAGCCTTTCCTCCTAGGGCAGATGCTCCAGTACCCTAATAATCTTTGTAGCCCTGCATTGGACTCTCTCCAGTAGCTCCATGTCTCTCTTGCACTGGGGAGCCCAGAACTGGACGCAGTACTCAAGATGAGGCCTCCCCAGGGCTGAGTAGAGTGGCAGGATCACCTCTCTTGATCTGCTGGCAACACTCTTCCCAATGCACCCCAGCACTCCATTGGCTTTCTTGGCCACAAGGGCACATTGCTGGCTCATGGTCAACTTGTCATCCACCAGCACTGCCAGGTCCTTCTCGGCAGAGGTGCTCTCCAGCAGGTCAGCCCCCAGCTTGTACTGGTGCCTCGGGTTATTTCTGCCTAGGTGCAGGACTCTGCACTTGCCCTTGTTGAACCTCAGCAGGTTCCTCTCTGCCCAGCTCTCCAGCCTGTCCAGGTGTCTCTGAATGGCAGCACAGCCCTCAGGTGTATCAGCTACTCCTCCAAGTTCAGTATCATCACAAACTTGCTGAGGAGGCACTCTGTCCCTTCATCCAGGTCACAGATGAATAATTTGAACAAGACTGGGCCCAGTACTGAGCCTTGGGGGACACTGCTAGCTACAGGCCTCCAACTGGACTCCGTGTCGCTGATGACAACCCTCTGAGCTCTCCATTCAGCTAGTTCTCAATCCACCTCACAGTCCACTTATCTCGCCTACACTTTCTGAGCTTCTCTAGGAGGATGATATGGGAGACAGTGTCAAAAGCCTTGCTGAAGTTGAGGTGGACAACATCCACTACTCTCCCCTTATCTACCCAGTCAATCATACAAGCTCTAAGGAAATACTGAAAGAGCTAGCTTTTTGTTAGCTTAAGGAAGACTGAGGGGAAGTGTAAGCCTTCAAATAGTTGCAAGATGTTGCTGTAGTGATCAAGGCAATGTTTGTTATCCTATAGAATAAGGACAGGTGGTTATGAGCTAGAATTGAAGCAAAGTACTATGCTAGGATTAAGGTAAACTTCCCAGTGGCTAGACTGACTAACCAATAAATACAGGTTTTTTAAAGAGCTGGTACAATTTCCCATAAGAGTGGTGAGAGAAGAGGTTATGCTCCCGTCTTCGAGGAACGATTGGGATGCATATGGCCCTGCTCTCGGGCAGGAGGTGCACCAAATGATCTTTCAAGGTTCTGTGTCATTTATCTGTATCCTAAGGAAGATCACTGCCACTGTCTTGGGTCAAGCTGGAAGGAAGTTATGCTAATTATAACCACACAATTGCAAGCAGAGTGGAACAGTACCTTCTACCTTATGTCAAACAATACACCCCCAAGTTACAAGATACTTAGTTCCTTAGTCAGTTTTTTGACATATTAAAAATTACATATACATTCCTTACTCAAACCTTTATTCCTGTTGATTTTAGTTACATCTTAATGCTGTTTTTTTACCTACTAAGTTAAGTAAATTCACTGGCAAATATTTTTGAAAGCATGATTGGATGGGATCCTGCCTGGATGCAGTCCTGTCTAACATGCTCTAAGTAACCCTGCTTGAGCAAGGAGGTTGGACTAGATGATCTCCAGAGGTCCCTTCCAACCTTACCCATTTTGTAATTGAAATAACTTGACCAGCCTCATCAAGGACTCCTCCTGCAATGAAAGAGAAAATCAGAACTGAAGGAAAAAATACATGTGATGTGGTGCTCAGAACTTCAGGAGACTGTTAGTTTGCTTGTTTTCCTGAAAATTCAAATAGCAAAATTATCTAGAAAAATAAATTGAATCTATAGCTTGGTTGAATTTTGACTTTCTTACTTCTTGTAACAGAGCACAATTTTTATTACTGTTGGTAATTTTACCATTGGCTTGCATTTACCAGACTGTCATATGCAGCTATGCAATTTGGGGGAAATTCTGTGTGTAACAGCTAAGTTTTCTTATTGTGATAAGGCAGTTCAGGACCTTGTCAGAGCCTCAGTGTCAAATGTATGAAACAGTGCTTGAAGCTTCAGTGCTCAGAGTATTTAGCTGACATCATGGCATATTTGGGGAGCTCAGTAGCTGCTCTAAATTTCATGTGTCAGAATTGGAAAACTGACTCCATGGATGTGTCCAACTATGCTCTGTTTGAATGGTTTGAGAAATGGATTTGGGCCTTGTTTACTTCCTTGACTTAGTCTGCTGAATGTGACTGTTTCACCCTACATGTATCCCTTGAAATACTGACTGTACAAGTTAGAAATTCATTTATCTGTTTGCTTTGACAATGTGTATCTTGCAAAATTCTAGAAACAATAATGTTGCTTTTAATAGTAGCACAGACAAGTATCTCTAGCATCTTTGTCAGCAAGTCTAACTGAATAATATGAAAATATATGCTTCTGATCATGCTCGCTTGAAGTAAGTGAGTCCATTAAATACAACTAAGGATTATGAGACCAACAAGAGGACAAAGAAATGTATGGATGGTATTGATAATAAAAAGTATCATAGCTTCTTAGAGTAGGTATGGGACTTTCAACAGCTACACAGAGCAGTCTTTAATGAATACATTGAGCTCAGCAAGAGTGTCTGTTACATCTGTAGCAGCAAGAATAAGACAACAAAAGCTAAGCTTTATCTACTGCATCTTCCTATAAAACCACTTAAAGACCTGTTCAGTAATTACAAATACTTACTTTAAATTTTTTTATCCTAGATGAAGACTGTTTCTGTGTAAAAACTTTCCCCTGTGACAGCAGAAGGGTTGAACACACTACCATCAGTACTTTTAAAAGAGCAGAAAAACCTGTCATGGTAATATAGAAGGGGAAGCATTCAAACAAAGAAAATCTGAAAGGCCTTTATCTGAATAAAAATTGGAATGCATTGCTTTCCTGTCACTTACAGAAATGACTTCATTATGTGCTCTTCTGCAGAATTTTATCCTGATCTAATGTAATTGGCTGTGGATACCAGTGATGGTATTTAAGTGAAAAAGCATATTCATGGATCATTGAGTGGAAGCTAAGTGACTATGAAGAAAGTCTATGCTTTTTATATTTATTCTGTGCAATGGAATTGAAAAATATGGGGAAAATCAGCCCTTCTGTGATGTGAGACTGTTGCAATCTGAATTGTTTGAATGAATACTTAATTATTGACATGATTGAAAAATATAATAGAAAATAGAAAATTGGATAAGTTTATAGTTTCTAAGTACAATATAAAAATCATGTGTGTTTTGTCTCTATTATCACATTACCAACTAAGATACGTAGAATCTCTACATATATATCAATATGAATACTTTATTTTTTATGGTAAAAGAGAGGTGGTATTCTCTTAACTATTACAAACATGCAAAGCTAATTATCAGCTAGTGGAACAAATCTGTTATATTGATGGTAATGGTGATAAGGCTTTTCTACAAAATGGTGGAAACTAGCATAAGACACTGTGCAATCTCTTTCTATATGAAGTTTTCAATTTAGTAGCCCCATTACACTGAGGAGATAATAAACAAATGAAGTTAAGAAAATAATTGTATTTCCAGGTTCAAATCCAGTAATTTTTCATAGTAGCAGAAGTCCTTTCCCTTTCCCTACTAGCCACCCCGTACTGGCCTGAGTTGTTATGACTACATCAAACATTCAGTATCAATGATAATTCAAGAAAAAAATTAAAAGTCCTAAAGGACAGCACTCTCTATAGAGATTGCTGAAACAAAGCAGAAATATCCTTCATTGTGTTTCCTGCCTCTGAGACACTAGTAGATTCACTTAATTTTGGCTTTTAAAAACATTTTAACAGCTATTAAGATGGTGGTGATAAGTGAGAAACTAAGATTTAATATTGACATTACATCATTGTCGTTTATGTTGTTCAAGCTAAAACTTGCAAGTACATACTTTTGTTATAATTTGTAGGAAGAAGAAAGTTGAAGTGAGGGAGCTGACACTTGTTTGTAGATTGGTTTGTCTTCTGCTAGACTTCCTCAATAGTAATTATTTCTTGGTTCTACTTGGGTCTTTGTAACTACTAATTTAACGGAACAAAACAGTTTCTTGCTTTCTGCAGTATATGTTCCATAAGAAGATGTGCAGAACACAACCAGTCTAAGAAAGATGTTTTATAGCGTTAATAGATGATATAAGTTAATGTAGGATAAAAGATTCAAGTAAATCATGGGGAGTGTAAGTCAGTATAAAACTAGATTAGATGTTCAGAGCCTATTCAAGCTTAAGAACAGTAAGAATATCAAAATGACTATATATATTGAACTTCCCTCCAACTTCATCAAAGACTTCCTGTGGAACCTTAATATGATTGGTTGATTATGGGGGGTGGGGAGGTGGGGGGGTGCAAGAGAATTTGTTTGCAAAAATGAATGCTTCGCTTTAAATTCTAGCCAAATCAACTTCCATAGTTAAGCACTTTCCAAATTGTGGTTTCATCCTGGCATAGTTTAAAACTAGCTTTCACATACTCCTGTGGTCTCTCTAGTTGGTCACTAGTGAGGAAATGAATTATGATGGACTTCACATAAATATGTAGGTTGTTAGATTATTTAGAATTTACCCAGTATAATCTAGCAGTTTGCCAGTCATCTCCCCCACCCTCCTCTTTAACTGGAAGTGTGCCTACAAAGGACTAGTTAAAATCAACATTCAGATGGAGCTCTGCTTGTCTAGAACTTACTATTTTGTGTGTATGGATATAATTTACTTTATTATTTTTTGTTGTTCTTGGTTGTCAAGTACAGTGACAAATACTTATTTCCAAATATGAACTTCTTTACAGTTTATACTACAAAACATGTAGATACATTAAAAAATAAAGCAGAACCAAATGATTTTCAAAACTATCACTTTCATAGGATTTTTAAAAAATGTTTGAAGTTCTAACAGGATTGAGAGAATCAAAAAATCTTTGTAAAAATTCATACGACTTCCTATGTTCAGGTCATTTATTACCTAACTCAATAGAGTTCTACTCAAATTAATGGAACTCTGGAAAAGAGTATTTCGTTGCTATAGCTTCCAGAAGAGTTGTAATGAAGGCAGCTGTTCTTGTTAATACTAGTGGAAGAAAGGGTCTCTAAAATACATGGTAGCCAATTTTTGAAAGCAGTTAATATCTGAAAATAGTGATATATGAAATATGTGAACAAAGGGTGACAAGAACCTGAACTTCATTCTTTTCCATATTCCTGCTTATTGATGTTTGTGATATGTGAATAACGTGCATTGCTTTGGTCAGTGAGCGACTACAAAGATGGGAAAAATAATTTGGATGGAACAGTGTTTTATTTGACTTAAAATGAAATGTCTCTTTGCTCTTAATTAAATGTTTTACACAGTTGTTTTCATAAATAACAAAATATAATTTGCTTGTTCTGGTTGAAGCAATTCAACAAATCTCTTATGACAAAGTACTAGTTGTTTTTCTGCATTTAATGTGTAGTTCAAACACAGACTCATCTTTGTGAGTTTATTCTCACAAGCCAAATTTCTTGTTTCTGTAATTTCACTATTATTGTTTGAAGAGTCTAGAAGTGTATTTTCAACAATGGCGGTATCTTGTACTATGGACATACTTAAAAATATGATTAAAAGAAAAATAAACTGTATCAGATTTTCTTTTTTCCATAGTCTGCCTGGTGCTGGTAATCAAAGTTTAAGGATTTTTGTGCAAAGGTGGTGATAAATCCCTGGAACTTTAGTTTTTGAGAGGACCTTTTAGTTGAGTTCTGTCTCATAAACCCCGGACAAAATCCAATAGAGGGAAATCAGTAAAAGAGGCAGTAGAGGACTAAATGAGAGTGAAGCACATTGATAAGCATACAGCTAGTCTTAACACTATACTTGATGGTTTAAGTCCACAATAGCCTCATTATTTGGTAGAATTTATGCTGATTTACACCTGTCCTTCAGAGGAGAGAATCTGACTGACAGCAGTTGTTTTTAAATCTCATGGTATTTTATGTATTTGCCTTGCTGGAACTAGATATGTCAAAAATGTTTACAGGAAGCTGCTTTCTTCTCACAATTTCAGTAAATTCAGTTATTTATACTTTTGCTCTTTGAAATGATCGGCACTAGGAATGAAAGCAGACGAGATTTGTCATTGAAAATATAAAAGTTCAGTTACTCACATGAAGCAACCTTTTAAAGTGACAAATGGGATAGCTGTGATTTATGACTCCTTCTGTTGAAGCCCTAACAAAGCTATCTTTCTGCTATCTTCTTTCTCCATCATTGAGATACTAGTTCTTCAGACTACACAGCCTTTAAGTGCAATTGAAATTTGTTGCATTGACCCTTTCCTGCTTTAGATTTCCAGATATATCGACATGTTTTCTATTGTGTTGGATCTTAATTACTCCAGGGAGGGTGAGAACTTCATGCATGTTTCCCTAGCCTAAGCATGGCGATAACACCTATCAGGTAAAGGTGCTGACCAGCCTTCCTCTGCTCACGGTATGAACTATCTGTAGGACATTTTAACTGAATGCCACTGAAGTGTGACGTTAGCTGAAGGAGTCACAGAAGTATTCTCCTGTTTGATCTGATGATGCTTCAGAGATTCAGCTTCTCTCAGTCTCTTCTGAGCAGGAGAGAAGTAAGAGAGAACCAGCTGTCTGTGCTCCTGCCTTCTTGCATAAAGATCTGTCAAGATTAACTGGTATTATTACATTCAAATCTTACATGACTTAAAGCAGTTTTGCTCCTGATTGCATCTCTCTTACTGAAAACTTCAAGACATTCCGTTTTTTTGAAGGGGCTGGTGTAACGTGAAAGAGTCTGTTAGAATTGGCTAACACCAGTCTGTCGCTCAGGGTACTGGTAGGCATTCTGAAAAGGTGACAAAGAAGGAGTGGATGTGGCGGTGAGAGTAGGACAAACTTACCCCAAACGTTGATCCAAATTAGATGTATAACTTCTAGTTTAAAGTATCCATATTAGTGAGCGAGGCCCTCCAGCATCCTGCTAAATATCCCCAGTTTCACTAAAAGCCTCTTTCAAGGCCTTTTTACCATATTGCTGAAAAAATGATAATATACAGGCTTGCTATGGCAATAGTTGTTAAGTCGCATCTTCGTTCACTGCTTCAAATTTTCATACTGTCTGTATGAAAATTAAAATATGTAACATTCAAAATTGTTTTTACAGTATACTACAAAATTCTGTTTGAATATTCCAGTTATTCCCTTTGTATTATTTTAGGTTTGGCATGCTCTTTACCAAACTTTTGAATACAATCCTTAATCGTGCTGGAGAGTAAGTGTGACTTTTTTTTAATCTCATAACGTCCTTTTTATGCTGTAGTTCATGAATAGTCACATCTGTAATTAATAACTAGGGATATGGCCTTTGTTATGTATCTTTAAGTAGTCTCCGAAAATCAGTATGCTGCATGTTTTCTATAGCACTGTGGGTACCTGCAGCTTCTTAACAGAATGACGTTTGTATTGGAAGCAGAAGAATCACAAACTTTGCAGAAACTCATGTATTTTTGAATAGATGAAAAACAGTAACTGAGCTCTGAGGAAACTCAGTTTAGTTTTCAAAGCATAGAAGTAACAAATTGCTGTGCTTTTGAAGCTATCTGTCTAGACCAGCCTTAACTGAAACAAATTAAGAATAATAATGTTTCATATAGGAGGCTGCCTGTGTTTAGGCTTGCTGGGATAAATTTGTACAAGTCAAATAATCTTGTCAAAACTGAACTGATGCCCCTTAAGAAAGTCTGAATACAGATAGTGCAGGTAAAACCTGTGTTAATAAGTTGATGTATAAGTTTTTAGATGTTTAAAGATGTTTCAGTGTTAATGTACTGTTCAGAGATCATGTACTGTAGTTAGGTAAGAAGGCGGATGAACAAATAATGCTTCGATACAGAGTATGTTTCACTGTATTCACTACTCTCCCTATTTATATTTCTGAATACCTCAATTATTTTCTCCATATATCCCTTAGTTTTTTATTTTTAAAAGTATGCAACTTGACATTAGGCAGGCTGAAGTTTTCAATCAGTGAGGTATAACTGCAGGACCTCAGTAAAAAGGGTACTGAAAAATTACTTGAGCTGTTTTATATCATCCTTGGTTTTCATGTAAAGCTGTTTTCAGCTTTGCGTAGCAGTAGCCAGTAATGTGCCTCATACTGAATGAGGAAAACGGTAATTGATCAGACAGCTTTTTTGTTTTGTTTTGTTTTGTTCTGAGGGCTTCCAGCTGAGCCTATACCACTTCTTCATAGAAGAGGAGAAAAGAGCTCAGCATTTTGCTTTCTCTTTTGCCTTCTTCTGTATGTTGGGGCTGGAACAATGATTTACGATCTCAGATTCGGTAAGCATTGAGATTCATGCAGTTATGTAAGTAAATAATATGGTAAACTGCGTGCACAATTGGAGTCAGTGCTTTAATGCCTGGACTATTATGCCAGTAATGAGAATATTTGAAGCAATATAGCATAAAGGATTGAAATATAATATTACTTTGTAATCAGTAAGCTGCATTTTTTTTTAGTTCAGGAGTGTTGTCAGTCTTTCCAAAGTTTCAGAATGCGTGTAATGTGAAAGAATATAATCACAAGCAGCATTCACCTACATAATGTCATGCAAGTAATGCGTTGATGGGACTTAATGTGCCACATGCACAGGTAGGGAGCCAGAAGATTAAGTTATATAAGTTTTTCATTTCGAGGTCTGACTGCTTTGTTTGTATATTATTTTCAAGAATTATGAGTAATACATCTCCTAAGCCAGAGCAATCAGAATGAGATTTCAGCAGCTTAAATCCTGTAAATGTGTCACTGAATAAAATACAGTATCAAGTGAAGTGCCTCAACAGAGGAGGACTGAATATCAAGAGCAAAGCAAAAGCTCTTAGTCAGGGAAGTAAGTAAAATAACTTTGAGGTGATGAGTGTAACAGCATGAATAAACTTAGAAAATAATTTTATACTTTCCAAATAATTTTCTACTTGCTGATCAACAAGTAGTAAATTACACTCTTGTAACATCTTGCAGCACTTAGAGACAAAGTGACCAACAACTTTGGAGTTAATGCACAAAACAAACACAACTTTTCTTGACATAACTTTAATGCAGTGGGAGAGGTGTTTGTGCCACATTTATGAAGATAGCAGAAAGATGGAAGTAGCAGTGGAAGAACTTATTAAAAGTAGTCCAAGATTTGGAAGTCTTACTGATGCTGTTTTGGCTGAGTAGGATGACATTTCTAGCAACTGCTTTGTGGAATGACTTGAGAACAGTGAGGCCAGAGAAGAATTTACAATAAACAATCAAAAAAATGTCTGTGACATGAGCAGAAGATTTGCCCATGTCAGCCAGGAAAGGTCTGGCTTTTTCATATTTCCTGCAACATGTGGTAGAATTTCTAGGAAATGGGATGACGTTATGGTAGTGAGCTAGTCAGCCGTACAAAGGCGATGACCACACCAGCTATTTTGAGCGCGTCAGCCATTCAATAAGGAAGGGCAACTTCATTCAATAACTTCATCAACTTCAAGCAGAGTTCAGTCTAGTCTATGTTTCTTCTCTAAAACAGCCTTTGGATATCAGCAAGTATTCAGAAAGTTAATCTGTCTCTCCATTGGCCTCAAATTCATGCAGATATATATTTCCTGATGTATAAGCATCTTTCATTTCTAAATGCTGTTGGACTGTTCTGGATGTTGAAAAACCATCAGGGAAGAAATAATATATATTGGTTTCAGTAATTCAAAGGAAAATCCAGATTAAATGGCAGGCCCCATGAAAGGGTTGATGTCAGTTCAGAAATGTTGCTGTGCCTCAATTCCTTAGCCATGTTGTTAGAGTGACAGCATGTAGTTTCCTGTGGTTGATTTTTCTAAACATAGTATAAATAATTGCTTTAAAAATCTTTATCCTATACCCTTTTGAAATAACTGAACGATGTAGTTTTTACCCCCTCAGGAACTTCTTACTGCTGGCTAGGAATAGTAAGTCTTTACTGTCTTTTGCTTTTGAAAATGGACACCTATTTCATTTTGAAATGTTCAGACAGAGCGTATAGATAATCCTTTTGCAATTCAGAACTGAATGTATTCAGTTAGTGTCCTTTATTTTTTGTCTATTTCAAGCCTGTTCTGGTGGTTGTATGTTCTGATCCACTGTGACTCCTCTTCATTGCTTAATAGGGATTTTCATGCTAAGCCTTCCGTGCATCAGAATTTATCATATAGTACTGGATTTCACATAGTAATAAACGGTGGTAGAAGACAAGCTAGAATATCGGTCAAGTGGCAAAGCAATTGCATAACACTTTATAAAAATGAAAGCTTGAAATTTGCCATATGTTTCCTTCTGTAACTTTAGTTCTTGCAGGTTTCGTTTGCAAAGTCTAGTAAGTCAAAGTGTAAGAAGCCTTGAAAACACTTTGCATAGACAGATGATCGTAGAATCATAGAATGAGTAAGCTTCGAAGGGCCCTCTGGAGATCATCTAGTCCAACCTCCCCACTCAGCAGGGTTACTTAGAGCATGTTAGACAGGGTTGCATCCAGGCGGGCTTTGAATATCTCCAGAGAAGGAGACTCCACAACCTCTCTGGGCAGCCTGTGCCAGTGCTCCGTCACTCTCAGAGGGAAGAAATTCCCCCTCACGGTCAGGCAGAAATTCCTGTGCTTCAATTTCTGCCCATCTCATGATGGGCCAGGGAAATTTAATATTGTGTTTGGGATGTGAATACTGCTTTGCCTAATGACAAGTGGAAGAGGGAACAATACCTTAGTTATTCCCTGCTGGCCAGTCTGACTGATGTGTAAAGAAAATCATGCAAATATTCATGTAAACCTCCTATTTATGTGCCTATATTTGCTTATAAAGCCTGAAGGAGCTGTGATATTGATTTAATTTTGCAATTCTGCACTGGCTTTAAGAGAAGTCAAGGGCCTATGTCTGTTGCTCAGGTAGAGCATTCTGTGATGTGGTATTTATTTAATCACAAAGTGTTTATCCTTACTAGTAATTTGGAGGGATGTTAGAACAGTTTGAATTCAAATCAGCATGATCTGGGTTGCGTGCACCAAGAAATTGGGCAAGTGTATATTTAGCGTATTTTTTTTTAATATTAGGGGAAACCTCTGAGGACTAGAAGAAAATAAAGTACTCTGTCTCTTTCTTTTTCCTTTGGGCAGGAAGGCATCAAATAGTAAGTGATACAGGGAAAAATCTGTGAATAGATTTTTAAAGAAATAGTATGATGCTGGTCAGCATAATCTGTGGAAAGCAAATCTTGTCAAACAGATCATTGTTACATACTTATAAATGCTCATGAGACGAGAGTTAGCTCACCTGACAGTAAAAGCTAAACATAGTATCAATCTAGTCCAAATAGAATAATTAAAGACTGTTAAATGATGTAATGCAAAAATTGTTTTTAAGGACTCATCCAGTATGTGGATTCATAGGTCCTGCGGTGATAGGCTCTCGAGCACTTCTACTGACATGCTGCTTTTGAATTAAGTTTATTTTTACTAGAAAAGCTTGTAGACAAAACCTAGAAGGGCAATATATAATGTTGAAGACAAGCTGCTGGGACGCATCTGGAAAAGCTTTTGTAGGCCATCCAAGTGAATGCTTTTTGTTTTCTTAAATTTAGCAGCTCCACTTCCAGTGAGTAAAGAATATGGCTTATAATTAAAAGCTGATAGTAGTGGGAAGCAGCCGCACCCAAACTTACATTGGCCGTCTCTGAAACCAGTGAAGACGCTTGCTCCCAGTTTTGTGCTGCTACTGGAAGGAATAGGAAATTCTCAGTTCCATAACCTGGAAATAGGAAATAATTAATTGCAGTAGGTATGATGTCAGGAGCTTGAAAAATGATAAGCACAAGGCAAAACTCAAAAAAGAGTAAAAACATGACATTTCTTTTTAGTGAGCCTAAGAAACTTCATCTGTTTAAGAATTTATTGGAAAGGATTAAGAGATGACCTCATTGTAATGTAAATATTTTTGAGGGGAAGAGTCTCTGTCAGTGGACTGTATTTTATATAGCAGGAAGTGATGAGATTCTGCAGTTGAAAGGTGAACATAGACAAATTGAGTCTAGAAATGGGAAACGTATTTAACAGTGAAAGTGGCTAACCATTGAAATGTCTTAGCTACAGATGTGCTGACTTTGGTCCTCAAAGCCTCATTTGGTCTTTGAAAAATTGTTTATATTCAACTTCATTTGGACTTACAGACTTCAGATATACAAGTTGAAGCCACTTAGCCTGTTTTTACCAGAGGTTAGACTATAGCAATGCTTTGGGTTTTAGAATATAGGAATTTGTGTTACAATTATTTGGTGAAATTCCTTGACCCAGCAAGCAACTTGCATGATAATACAACTATTATTTTTCCTATTCCTAATCCAAACACTAGAAAAACTTACTTCTGCCTTTGCTCACATGTACAAGTATTTGTTAAGATTCTCTCCAGCTAAGTGTTCAAGGCTTTTGAATTTGTTGCAGTTCAGAGAACTGGGAAGAATGTTGAGAGTTATTTGAGTGAAAGTGCTTAAAGAAGCATTGCAATTAGTATCATTATGCCACAACACATGAAATACTAAATGAGTCTGCTAAATGTTTGTTTAAGGCTATTTAGGTAAAGCAAAATTCAGTCATGATTAAAGATGCTCCATGTCACAATATTTAAATAACTTTACAGAGCAGATAGTTCTGGATGCTGGCATGTTGATTCCAGAGTTTTATGTTGTCATGCTTGTTTGACCTATGGCATGAATAAATAATAATAGCTTGACGAATGTTTGTGAATGAATACCTTACTGATAAAAGGTAAAAATAGCACTATGCTTATTGAAGTCTGCTTATATCATCTCATAGAATACTTTGTCTACAACGTTAATAACCTACTGCAGCCTGTTACACCTTCACACTTCACAAAATTTACATGCCCAATGCACGTTCCATAAAAAGCTTCACAGGAATTGGAATACTCAAGCTGGATCCAGTTTTTTTATTTCCATGTTTAAGACTAGAACTGGTATATAGCACTGATCCACAGCCCACAGCTGTAGAACTACTATTAAAAATATACAAAATTTGTGATGACATGAAAAAAATGTAGAAACTAAGTATGTAGACTCTATGAAATTCCAACTTTCTGGCTATTTCCTTCCTTTAACAGTGTATCTTATCAGGCAAAAATTGTTCTTTGGGTGGAGAGAAGTCCATAGGACTTAGCAATAAACAATCAAGTGTAACTTCAGCTTGGTTACTAAAAATATCTCTTTGGGACTGACTTAAAATCAATTTAATATTTTCCATATAGATAAAAAAGCTGTGTGTCTTATGACATGCAGAGCACTGATTAGCCCACAGTCAAAAGATCTAAGGTGAGACATAAATGAAAAATTCTAATGCTAAGTGAGACTGGATACTTATTAAGGACCATAATGATTACTTGATAAGTTAAACAGAATCTTCTTTGCAGAATGATGGTGAATAAGACTGTTGGTAGAATCGTATGAAAAAGAATGTAGCAACTTTTTTTTGTAAAAAAAGATGAAGGATAAAAAATGTTCTACGGCTCGGTCAAGCAGGTCTGAGATATAAACTTAGTTAAGTTTTTAGAATGTATGTGGCTGAGAAGTCCCTCAGAACCCTGTCTAAAATGCCTGTGCCTAAAGTTTCTCAGATTTTGTTCTGTTTCTTAAAGTTTGATAGAATATGAGCATTTGCTGTGATCTTGTATGTTTCAATTCCTGATTGACATTTTTTAAATGGCATTTTTTTTTTGCTTATTAAACGTGACTTGATTTCTTGCTTAAAATACTGAACTCAACCTCAGCTGCATAAGCAAAGCAGCTTGCAAATGATTGACTTTTGACTGCTTGCTAATACTGTTAGCTGTGGTTCAGTTAAGATTTTTGATGAAAAAGTTAAATCATTTTATGTTAACTGTCATTGGATCTAGATTATGTATATATTCTGTAATTGCTATTATAAAATTGTTCAAAGAAAGCTGAAGATGATAGTGGTTGAAATTTGAGTCTTGATGGACAGTCCTTAGAAAGGGGACTTTACATGTCTAATAAGCTTAAAGAAAAGGGCTTTCCTGATAAAGTCCCTTTTTGTCAATATTGAGTGTACATATTTGAATTTGTGACTTCTGAAAGACTTTTCTGTCATCTGAAAGCCTGATAATTAATAATTAATCATGACAGCTTGTAAGTGTGAAAAATCATAAACGAGATCTTACAAATGTGTGCAATCTAGAGCTGTAGTAGTTTATCCTACTGTGTAATCAGGCTATACTAACATTGTGAGAGAACAGCTTCTTGTTCCAACATGTCATGTTTAGACACAGCCACCTTCTGTTATGTGAACTG
This sequence comes from Rhea pennata, assembly GCF_028389875.1. NCBI lineage: Eukaryota > Metazoa > Chordata > Aves > Rheiformes > Rheidae > Rhea > Rhea pennata. The sequence goes on along the minus strand of NC_084663.1, from coordinate 98,576,220 downwards.
GACTCAGAACCAGTCTTGGGGGCAGAATTGTCCCTTACAGTGTGCAAAGGAGTCAAACATTACTGTAATATCTAACCAAGAACCGTGTCTCTGCAGACCCTGAGCAACCACATGGATAGGCTGTGGTGGGAGGCAGACCACACTGCAGAATAGCAGAACCTTGTACTTGCTGCTTTTTAAAGTGTTATAAATGAAATCTGGGAAGCCTGGCCTTCAGTTACACCCACAAGTTTTTATTTGCTCAGGTTCTGCCTTGAAAATTGAATCTTTATAGGGAAGATGATTATTAAAGAAATACCAAACTTGATTTTGTGTCAGCCAAATGAGGTGAGATCCTGGGTTTTGTATTTTATGCTATTTACATTGACCTGTTGGCCAAGGTTAGTTCAAAATGTTACCTGGCTTCACAAGTTAACCATGGCAAATCTCTTAAGCTTTTGACTTATTTTACATGTGAAAAGTAAGTAAAATATGTGATTCCAAAGGACTTAGCCATCCCTTGCTGCACTCTGACTTCATGGAAAGGACAATTCTAAACCTGAATTCAAAATACGATTACTTATACAGATGTGGTTTTGTTTTTTTAAGATTTAATGTTGTGAAGGCTGTCTTTGCTGGGGGATTGGATACAGCCTGATCAAGACATGGCTTGATGGAGAGTGAATCTGCTGTAAACATGATTCAAACAAAATCATGTTTCCTATATTATCATTTGTTCCTCCTCTTTCTCTGTACTGCCAGTTGGCAAGATTTAGAGAGGTCGCTAGCACTGCTTCAAAAGGTTGTAAGAGGACTGATCCTCGACTTTCTTGCCCCCTCTACAGCTAGTAGTAAAGCTTTTTAGTTTGTAGTCTTACCATAGTTGGACATCACAGAAGGTTGTTGTAGAAGTCTGTTAACTTCAATAACAGTTACCCAGTTTGATAGTTTAAATGTGTTTTTAAGTTCTTTGTAAGTAAGCTTAGAAAGAAATTGCTCTCTATTTTACCCTAAGACTTCAGATTTTAATTATGTGGCTCTTATGAAGCCAGTACCAAAGACTGTCTCCTCCAGATTCTTTGCTTCAAGTCTGGAGTGCATCTCTTAAACTTTGTAAGTCTCTCTGTTATGTTTTGTGATAGACAGAGTGCTGGATCACTTATTAAGAGTAGTTCTGTTTAGGCTGTACTTGGAATACAGCCTAGAACAGTAAATAACACTTTACAATAGCCTTGTCACCCAAAAAACACATCCCTTTCCTTCCAGTTTCTTGTTTCTGTCTCCATGCAACTGTGTTTTTTTTTAACCTTCATATGCATTTATGAAAATAGGCAATGAATCCATACATGTTAAAAGCTGATTGAGCAGGATCATGGCCATGATCAGGCTTACTGTGGATCCAGCAAAATAGCTCTCCTAACACTGAGGGAGGGGACAGTGGAGGCTTTGAAATGAGCAGAAGTGTTTGGGAGGAGTATGTAACTACCTCTTTAAATAAATCTGTAGTCTCAAAGTATTACCAGACTACAGGCAAAAGTTGTGTCAGTGCTTCAGAAATATAAACCTCTCTAATTCAGTGGGTTTATCCAGTGACTGCTTTTGGTATTCTTATTCAAACTGCACTCAGTAACCTGGGGTGAAGTGTTTACACACAAGTGTTTAGTTATGCAGTGAATGATTATTTCTGCTCATTGGCTCAGTCTGCTAAATAAGACAGATAAAATTGAGCTACACATCTAAATATGTTTAATAATGTCTGCTGAAGTAGCTGGAATTCAAGTTGCTTAGACCATTTGCAGCTCTATTAAGTGCACTCATTTAATAAGTACTCAAGCAGGGATTGCTGCCTCTGGTTTGCAAGACCACCTTTAAAGGATGAGTTTCCATAAATAACAGAAATAATGAGCTCTGTTTGCCTGTGGGTTTTGTGGTGTTTGTGCCTACTGTTCTCTATGGTGGTTCTTCTCTCCCCTCCTCTGTGCCTAGCTGTGGGCCCATGCCCTGACCCCTGGGACTGCCATCCCAGCTAGGCCAGGTATGGGGAGGACTCTGGGCAGCCCCTCATCGTGTCTCCAGCCTGTCTCGGCTCAGTGGGGCTGCGGGACAGGCCTGGCCGCCTTGCGGGAAGAGCCGACCCTCACTGTGCCCTGGCACCAACACCACCGCTGTGGGAGCAGAGGGTACAGCCAGACCGTGGTTCTGGTGGTGTGGGCCTGCAGCCCTCTCCCGTCTCTCCAGCTGATGAGGAAAGTTTCTGGAAGAGATTTGCCTGTCCTGTAAGACCTTTCCCCTCTGCCTGATGGGGTAGGATTTGGGCAGAGGATGCAAACGTGATTAGGATGAACACAGGAAGGGAAGGTGGATGAAAGGCATAACTCCGTAAGGAAATGCAGCTGAGGAGACTGGGCTAAAAATTAGCTAAGGCATGCACTTCACATTCAGCAAAAAGTTCATAAGAGTTGAGGGAAGCTATTGTTGATATATGTAGTCAATTAGTGTGGAAATTAATGTTTTCCTTCCTCTTTTCTCTTTAGTCTAATTTTGGCAATTTGTTTTGTGTACATTGCTTTTGAAGAGCAAAACTAAATCTTAATCTAAGAGCACCCTGCAAACCAAAATGATTAAACTGAACAGCTTGTTTTTAAACTGATTGCAAAATATTCATAAGTGCTGACATACAATTTTAAAAAGTGACTTTTTAAATGAATCATGCAACTGTCTATCTTCTAAAGAGCCTAAATAAATTCTCATAATATGATTGGAGACCTTCAGAACAATTTCCTATTTAGCTTGTAATTATATAGAGGCAGAAACTATTAGCCAGTGCCTGCCTTTTAAGAGAAGGTACCAACCAACAAATGGACAGTGAACTAGACAGCTAGTGGCATGCTTGCCAGGAATGCCAATAGCATCAGTCTACTATATGTAAAGCAGAAAGGATAGATGTTGAAAATGTGTCACATCATTTTTCCTAAGGACTTATACTAGATGGAAGTCCAGACTTTTTTTTTTGTGGAGGAACTGGTTTCTATTCGTGTGCTTTACTTTTATTTTTTTTTTTTTTTGGGGGGGGGGGGCGCGAGGGGAAGCTGTTTTTCTGGCCCAGTATATTGTCGTTGTTGTTTCTTCCTTACGACACAAAAACATGGAAGGTGTTACTTGGCTATTATTCAGAGAAAAGCAAAGAAAATTGGTAAGACAGTGCTTAGTTGATTTCTGTGCCTGTATGCCCGTTCTTTTGTGGCTGATAGGATGTGCATCTTCTGTCTGTTCAGTGTGGACTGTCACTAGGAGTGCTTGAGCTACCTTCAGGATTGTTTTGGTATGGGTTAGTATATCCAGCATAATAATTTGTTAGCCCCTATGTTGCAGCTCTGTGTCCTTGTCCTTCCTCATGCTCAAACCTGGAAGGAACTGGGTAAGCTTCTCATTTTGACTCAGACTGCTCAAAAGCCCTTAAACTGCCATGGTGTGCTCTGGGACTTGGGAAGACGATATTTTGAAGGCACTTTACAAAATCCTCAGGCTCTGTTTTTTTTTTTTTTTTTTTTTTTTTTTTTTTTTTTTTTTTCCGGATTGTAGAAGGTAACTTCAAAAATTAATAGCTGAAAAAGCAATACTCAGCACAGCTGCTGCCATGTACTTAGGAAGCCCTTTACACAAAAGGTCATAACCTCTAGGAGAAGTGAGCCACCAAAATCCCAAATAGCGGTGGCCGAAGAGCAATGATCTTTCTAGAGTAGAGGCAAAGTAACTCCACAAAGCTCCTGCAAGTAATGCTTCAGGGAGTTGCTGCGGGAGGACTGCTGAGTTGGCTTGGAGGAAGAGGCCACATAGATGGGGACAGATCCAGGCAGCAGAAACCCAGCAGGATCCCCCCCCCCCCAATCTGAGCTGTACGCTGGATCAAGACCAGAAACCCAGGGCTGGCCTTGGGTTGTCAAATAGAAAGGGTTATTCTGTGAAGACCTTTTTTGTAATTCAGAACATGGTGCATCTTTCTATTTGAAAAGGTAGCAACTAGTAATGCTAGGGGATGACAGGAGCGTAAAACTGTTAGTTTTTTTTCCTCTCATGCTACCTGCGCCAGGCGTGAAAGGGAGCAGAGGGACCATTGTGAAAAATATTGGCTATGTAGTATATGTATATAAAGTATGTGTCAAATTCTAGCTCCGTTTTCACCACACACTATGAAACAAGTGGATTGCTAAATGTAATATGCTGCCAGTTTTTTCTTCTCGTCAGTAATGGATATTCTCTTCTAGATGCAAATCCATTGACAGGATGATACATATGCTAGCTGGGGAAAATGAGAGCTTTGGGTTGTAGAAAAAAACATCAAACATGAATTTCTTTTCACTGGTGGTATGCCCACCTCTCCAAGTTCGCATTAAAAGCTAGTAAGAAATCTGGAGAATATTCATGCTCGATTTTCCTAGCTAGAAACAGAAAAGTATTGAAGGAGGGTAGCTTAAAATATATAAATAACAAATATTCTGGAACCCCAACAGAAAGCAATGTGGCCATAGTGTTAGAAGAGTTGTATGAGCTCGGTCTTCTCCTTTGAAGCTGCCAGTAATTTTCCATTGAAACAAGAACGCTGTTGTATAATCTTTTGAGATGCAGACCCATCAAATGCATTTTCTATCTTTTTGTGTTTCCCCCCCCCAAATGATCTCAGCACAGCGGTGAATCTCTTCAGCTGCCAGGCGTGGCAATGCCGTGGGGTTTAGAAAGGGGAGAAACAACAAAGGAGCCTCAGCTCGTCATTGGCTTTTATCAGCTGTGATACAGAACAAAATGTCATTGGTTTCAGCTGTGTTTGCACTCAGTCTGATACCACATCCCACAAGACATCTGCTGGGAGATTTAATTTTGACACACTGGTAGTAATTTTTTTTTTCAGGGGAATGAGCTGAATGCTTGTAGTTAATGATAGGACGTGTCTGCTGTTGTGCTGTCTGAAACATCTTCTATGTAGATGTAAATATTTTACATAAGCTTAAAAGACGAAGGCTAACTTGGTTTTCGCAGCTTCTGCGTACAACAATGCAGCAAAGGATAAAACATCACTCAGGTTTCTCTGACTATGTTGGCTGGGGGTGAAAAAAAATCGGCAATAATTTGGTACTCACTTTGCAAAACATTTCTGCTGACCTCTCTTTGTAAGAAAAAGCCAGTCTCAGGGGTGGGTGAAAGGTAGATAAAAGGGCAGAGGGAGTAGAGAATAACCAAAAATGAAGTGCGACTTTGTTTCTCTAACCAGTGTATAGGTTATGCGCTGCAAGTGATCCTACTCATTAGATTAAAAATTGAATGAGTGTATGAAGGTAAAGAAAAGCTGATGCCAACTGATGAGAGAGATGTTTGAAAAAGGATGGGAAGCTATCTGAAAAAAAAGGAGCAGCCAGAAAGTTCAGCAGGGAACAGTCCATGTTCTTAAGTGACCCTGTTCCCTCTTTCTCTGTTATTTTTGAAAATTTGCCAATTGCAACACACTATATTATTGTTTATATTAACTGTAAATTGGCTTTCTCATATATATTTTTTAATTTTGGAAATTTGAATCTTTGAACACTGAGCTTCAAAAAGCTTGAAAACTGAAGTGATTGGAGTAGAAAATAATGTAGTCAAGTTAGTTTTCAATTTTATCTTTCTACTTAAAAATCACGTGATGATTATCCCCTTTGCCATTCAACAGTTACATCAGGAAAAATATAGAAACTTTGCTGCCAAAACCTGAATTTCATGGGCAATACCCCTTTGTCTTGGTCATTGGCTGCAAGAGTTATTTTTAGTCAAGCCGTATGTCCACAAGCCAAAGGGAGACACACACCGTGCACTCCAGACTCTTTTCCCCAGTACACAACAGCCCTGCCAGGAGATCCTGAATCTCCCAGTAGCATCCCTGTGTGCTGCAGAAGGATTCCTCCTAGAGGGCCGGTTAAGTAGGAGGTGCCCAGATCCCTCCCTCTCAGATGAACTGCTGCGGTGGTCAGTACTTAGCAGGAGTAAAGACAGTGCTAACAGCTGAATGTTGTTGAAGCAACTTGCCTTCACAGGAAAACAGCACCTCCAAATCACATTTATTCTTTTGTGCTATTGCCTTTTGATGAACTGATGAAAGTTCTTGTGTTCCAAAATAATGACTTGACTTGGTCTTCAAACTCTCTTGAGGAGAATTTAAAACACAGGAAGGCCAGAAGTTTACCAATAAACAGCAATTATTCATCTTTTTCTTTCAAGTGTGTGCCATTAAGGAGAGAGCAAAGGAAATTATCTCATTTGTTCTCTGGAATGGTACAAATCTGACCTGATTTTTTTTCCCTCTTCCTTTCCTTTTACAAAACTGGAGTTTACAGCCAAATTAAATCGTTTCCCACGTGGTCGTCTTTTTTTCCAGTGTTAGTAATTCATGTTAAGTGAACAGCCTTTAAACACTGTGTCTGATAGTGTTCAGTTAGTTGTTCACTTTTCCTTTCTCTGCTTTTGTGAATGTCTTTATACTCTCTACTAATCTTGCCAGAAAGTCCATGCTGTTATCAGTAATGTTACCTTTTGCAGCATCTAAACGTGTAGTAATTGGCTTATAGCATCCAAGATTGTTCTTACTTATCTGTTGAAAGTTGAAACGTTTTCTAGATTTACAAGGTTGCAGGCTCAGTTTCACAACAATTTGAACTCTTTGCTTGGCTCACTAAGCAGTCAGGGACAACAGTATTTCTTCAGGTGACAGGAAATTTTCTATTTTCTAGTAGCTAAAGGACAAGGGCTCCAGTATAACCATGTGGAATACAACCATGTGGAATTGTTTCATTGTTGTTGTTGTTTTGTTTTTTAATAATGGTTTCATTTGGTAATCTTTTAGTAAAATGGGCTGTGCTAATCTCTGCTACACGACACTTGAAATGACTAGACTCCAAAACAACCCTATTATGTTGACCTTATGTTGACTGTCATCTCTCTCTCTCTCTTTTTTTTTTGTTTTTGTTTTTTGTTTAGATGATATAGAAAAGTAAAATATTGACAGATCTGTTACAAAATTTATTCTAATATTTCTCATATAAAAAAGAAAGCCCCATAATTCCATATTCTTCTCTTTCCTCTTCCTTCTGTTATACTATTCTGCAGCTGCGCACGTGTTCTATTTCATTTGCTGAAAGATACAGAGTTAAAATAATGATGTTTTTTCAGGAGCTCCCCACAATGAAATGTATATTCTATGGAGAAAGCTAAAGTGTTTGTGCTGTCAGGACTACCTGTGTGCAGGCATGGACAGCTAATGAATGTGCGCTTTTGACAAGATTGTGTTAACACTAAAACAATAAAATACTATTGCCTCTGGATCTTTTTCTTGACTGTGGAGGTCTGGAACATGTTTCTTGACTCTCATATGCAATCTTGCTAATATGAAATACACTTTGCTTTAAATAAAATACGGCTAAAGTATTAATCATATATAAAATATATGATTAAACAGATAATCACAGATTAATTTTAAGGTTTTAAATAAGCTTTTGTGAAGCTTATTTTTAAACTGATGTCCTGTATTTCCTTCAGTAATGACTATCAGTATATGTCTTCTTCTGTGAATGTCACTTGAGAACAAAGTGGTAGTTATTATTCTGGAAGCATGAAATTCATTTGTTAAACCCATGCTCTCCTTACTCAAAAAAATAATAAAAAAAAACTTAGCAACCCCAAGCCCCACCTTCTGTGCACTACATTACCACAAATTGTTGTGAAATTAATCATAAATTAATAATTCTATCACTAGGTAATGCCATCATACATTCAAGCACTGCATCATTTCTTAAGCCTATTTTTATGGTTGGAATTCCAAACTGATAAGCAAAGTTATATTCTCTCACTTGCTTTAGACATCCTGGGGAATTCTGAATAAGTAACTGGTTTTGTTCTACTGAAGAACATTGCTATATAAATATTAGCATGTATTATTACTGCCAGCCTGTAATATTACTGCAGCTGAAATGACTACATTTGTAGGACAAGTTTACAGTCCCTGGATAGATAAAAATTTCTACAGTGACTTTTTTAAGTGTCATGCTTAAAGTTCCCAGGAAGGAAATATTTTGCTTTAGAGTAGAACTAATTTCTTGTTTGAATCTTGCCACACTGTGGTATTACTTGCAGTCCCATCTGTATACCTATGCTTAATCTTAAAGGTATTGATGGGACATAAATTCCTTCTGAAGAAGAAATGCTAAATACTGTTTTGTCTGTAGTCAGTGAAATCAGGTTACTTTGGGAATTGGTAAGTTTTAAAAACATTGGCCATGACACTTGACATGATTACCAGTAACCTCTCTCCCTACAATAACTGGACATAGAGACAGCCCAAGATTTTCCTTTTATTTATTTATTTATTTATTTGCAAGTTGAAAATTTTTCCTACTAGCAGTATTTCATGACAGTTAAAACTCCCTCATGGCAGTATCTGCTGATACGTTCTTGATCCTAGTATTTCCTTGAAGTAGGGGGTTAAGTTTTACGTACTCTGGGAGCCTTTTAATAAAGGAAGCCCCAGCAGGGCACATTTTCTAAGGCTATGTCTACACTTCATGTAAAGTCAAAGTTAAAGCTTTTCTCTGTACTGTAATCCTCTTCCTGTCCACATTATTAAATACCTACATGTTGGCTATAATGTCCTTAGCTCTTTCTTAAAACCCTTGTCAGCTTGCCAGGTTAAATTCCCAATATGTAGCGAGGACAAGACAGTCTTAGCTGAGATGCACTTTCTAAAGTTGTCCCAAGCAGTCTGTTGCTTTGTGGCTGCTATTTCACAGCAGAGAGCAGGAGCCAGCGGTCTCTGAGGCCTCTTGCTCTTTGTGCCTGGGGGTGGCTGGTGTTAAATTCATCCACAGGAAATGCTATAGCAGCCACTTCTTTTGTCCAACAGTAACTGGTAGAATTGCTTTCAGCTAGGAGCAATTGGTTTGGCTGTAGATGAGCTCTTCCTTTCCTTGGTACTAGTGAAGCTCCAGGTGGGGCTTGGAGCAGTGTTGTTGGTGACTGAATAACGACATCTATCCCTCTTAAATGGTGAGATACTGCAGTGCTCTTGAAGCTTTCCTGTAGAGCTGGCCTGGTGAACTGACGTAGGAGGACATCATTTGGATTGAATACAGTAAGATTGTAATTCTCTTTTAGAATCTGGTTATGGTACTTGCAGCTTATTGTATGTATTTCAGTACAGGCATGGCTTTCTGCTGGGAGGTACAGCAAATAATACACCGGGGCACCTGGTCTTACCTGCCGAAAACATCTTGCTGGGCTTTGTTCACAGTTCCAGTTAATTCTTCTTGACAGCAGGCACCAGTTTTGTATGACTGCTGTTTGCTGCTTTAGATTGCCCTCCCTGTCTGAAGTGTGTGCTGTCAGCACACCTCAGGTATTTAGGTGTAAGGTATTTAGCATACTGGGAAAAAATAGTGGTGGGTAGGTCAAAGGCCCAGGCTATGTCAAATGCATCGTTACCTGAAGTCTTGCTGATTTGTACTGAAACTGGAGGCTCATCATCAGAGGTGTGATCCCTCGTGGAATTGTGACATGATCAAAAATTGAGAAGCATGTTTGCAAGGTGAGGTAAAGGGATGTTACTAGTTTGTACATGATAAAAACATGGTCTGAGCTTGGCAATATGTCGCGTACTCAGTAGTTTGAATCAATGTGCTTCTGTATGATGTTAACAACATTTGGGAGCAGGAAAGAAATGCTGATGGGAGTTTAGGAATCAGTTAAGGACCATGCTGGACAGATTTAAGATTCAGAATAAGAATGTATTTCTAATTTATTCAGATTATGATTGTCCACCTGGACCTCACACAGTGTCAGATGCTCCAAGAATTATTCTCTGCACTAGTCTGAACCCTCAGCTAACACAGTACAGTCTTTTTAAGGTAATGATGTTCTCAAAGCACCGTCCTGAAATGCAGCCAGGTTAACCTGTTGTGTATCCTGGGGGTAGGCTGGACTTACTGTGCAGCTGGATAGAACTAGTAAAGGCTGGTGCACATGCTGTATAGTCAGGAGGCAGTGGGACCACCATCATTCCTCATCACTATCTCTAGGTTCACCTTTTTTTCCATCAGACGTATCAGTGTTGCACCAAGCCATGCTTATGTAGTTATATTAACATTACAGAAGGGATCACTGCATAAGCTAAAAGTTACCAGCACCTTCTGCCTTTGGGGAAGTAATTTTACTAATTAAATGGTTGCATTTGATGTGTCTTAGACAAAAGATGTTTGTGTGGTGACTGAACCTGAATTTTAGACCTATACTGAACCAGGGACCACAAACCAGGTTTACACAAAACCTGCTGGACCTCTGCAGACTGAGAGCTTGGGAGAGCTCTCCCTGCCCAATGCTGCTTCACTGCAGATGGCTGCTTAGCTAAGGCCTACAACAGTGGCCATCTCCAACCAGTCAGTTAATAAACTTGCTGTCATCTGATCTTCTAAATTAAGGGTCATTCTCTGTACCAGAAAGCTGACAGACCACTTCTTGGCATGATTTTGGCAGTCAACAACTAGCACAGTCTTGCAAAAATTCCCTGTCACAGCTCAGAGCCATTTCCAACATCCATTTAGTATGATTTGGAGGCTAAGGGTGTTTAGTAGCCTACCTGTGGGCTCTTTTGTGCCAATTAGCGTGTTTAATTTATGTCCATGGGTATTTTTGATTTACTAATATAGGCAGAACATTTTCCTGTTAAAATCGTAAACTTTTCCTACTAAAAATAGTGACTTAAAGGTCAGCGTATTTTCAGACTCCCTGAGACTCCTCTGAGAGGTTAAACTTATCTTTTTGACAAGTTGGGTGATGGGTACGTAAAACTTCCCTGTTCACTGTGACAGGAAAAATCTTGCACTGAAGACAGTGCTGTCTCTGTAGGGCCATATTTTCTGACTTCTGATTACTCTTACTGCTGAACATGTGGCATATATGTTCTTCCACTGCATCAAAGTGCAAGAACATGCATCTCTGCATGAAGAGACTGATCAGAAATATTTTGAAGATGAAATTCTTAAGAAAACTTTTGATGATACAACCAGAAACTGGAAAAAAAGATGAATCTTTGGCTCTGAAATGACTTTTTACCCTGCTAAAGATTCACTGTGCTTTCAAAATGTAAAAATAAGTTCTTGTTCCATTTTGGAGATTCTGGAATTACCATATCATGGCATCATAGGAAGTATCCATATTTTGTTGGATTTTGATTTCTGAAAGTGTTAGATGAAAAGAAAGGGTGACTAGATGAGAGGTTATACAAGACTGCTAGTTGTACTCATGGTCTTGGAGTCAATAGATCTCTTGAGACGTGAAGAACTGCTTGATAACCTGATGGCACACTTGCTATTGGTCTGTGCATGGCTAAGCAGAGAATTCTAGCTTTCTACTTCTCCAAGGGGGAGTGTCAGGAAGTGATTTTCTTTTAAGTTTTTGATTAGCTTTGTACAAATAACATTCATGAATTCAGAGCAGCTTCTGACTAGAAGAAACAGTTCTGCTGAGAATACCTTCCCTCCTCCCACTTTTTTTTTTTGTGAAATTTTTAAAGTAGATAATTCTGTTTGTCTCGCACAACTTCTGAAACTCATGGAGTTTCAGGCTGAATGTCTGTCAGGAACACTGCTCATGGTGCTATAAAATACAGCAAATATATTTATGTTGCCAGCTGAAGCTATTATTTTCTTTTTATAGTTTATACAAAGTAGGATGGGCAGCACCTCACAGATGGGGAGATACCATTCACTGAAGGGTAGCATGGTGGTGCTTGGAATGACCATCAGCCACATCTGAGAGTAAAATTTCATTGTCTTAACTGAGACATGATTTGTTTACCTATGTTGAATCCATACCTTACTCACATGGCATATATTTGCAAATTTTGTTTCACTCTGCCTATGTGCTTGAGTTAGGTTAAGCAATCTGTGGGCATGGGCCACATAAGCATGCTTTTTGAACACAGAAAATACCCTGAAAGACCGTTTCTTTGAGCTTGCATGTAAATTGGCAGTTGTTTGACCTCCAGGAAACAGCAAAATCACAGTGTTTTGTATAACATATACTTGGTGTTTCTTTTGCCTCAACTTCCCTACTGTGACTGTCAACTACTTTAACATGTGCTGCTGCTCAAAGGTGGTGGTGTGGTGAGAAGTCAGTGCTCAGCCCCGTTTTGCTGTACCTTCTTCTTACAGTGCTGGTGTTCTGCATGGTGCTTTTGTATGTTGGATTTAAACATGCAGGTAGGTTGCACAAGGTAAAAATGATTACGTTATAAAGTTGAACCTACACAAGTTCACCAAAAATACTTAGAAAAGACATATGTCAACTCAGTGCAGCAGTGAACATATGGAGAGGGGGAGGCAGGTGATACCCTGAAAGTGATGCAGACAGCTGAGTATTCCTGAAGTGCTTTTCCAGGTGATATTTATCTAAAAATGATGTGGATTTCATTAAACTCAACAAAGTGATTGCACTTAGTTTTGTAGTATTTGTGCAGTGGTCTAGTGTGGATGGACTGTTCCAAATCTACCTTGTTTGCAAATTGACATAGTAAGTTAATCCTTTTTATTGAGGCTCTCACCTGTCTCACTTAATTTCTTAACTTTTAGGATAGCATTTCTTTCTTCTTCCCGTTTTATGAAGTATCATATTCCTTCCCTGTAGAACATCACCTTTCCACTCACATGTGGCTCTGTTGACTTCAGCACAGGTTATACCTATATTCAGAAATACAAATGGAAATAAGGACTTCTCAAATATGCAGAGCTGGCTTTAGAGAAAAAAAAATCTCAAATCCACCTCCATCTGTTGGCATAAAATGTACCTGTAATAGTTTCTCCCGGATACTGCTACAGATCTGAAATGTTATGTATAATACTCTGTGGTTCTGTAATATTTCTCAATTTGGATCTTACAAATAGGTTCTCTCTGTCTATAAATAGATTTTCCAGATTCCATCCATCTGAAATAGAAACTGAAGTTCTCATTGTACTTTTTTATATGTTTTTCTTCAAAAGCTGCCTTACATCACTGTTAAAATGAGAAATTCCTGCACAAAAAAGCATGAAATTCTTGTTTCTAAGGAATGCTAAACAGGATGCCAGTACATTCAAATTTTGTTATAAATCATTGTGTAAGTGGCACCTTTTTGGATACTCCTTTATTTAAAGAATTTATTCTTAACCTTTATTAGAGAAAGAAGGCTAAAAAATATCACAGCTGGAGATAAAAATTAAATCAGTAGTCAAGGTTATACTACTACTATAATTCAAGCAAACTCTTCATAAACTTCAACAAACCAGGATATGGTCTTGTATACAATGTTCCATACTTGTGTGTTTAAGAATAGTAAAAAATATTTAGGATTCCTCTTAAGATGATTGAGAGATTATTTCTCCAAGGTTTTAATGAATCTTTCTTTTCATATATGCATTTTTGACTAAATCTGGTGAACTTCAAAAATGGCAGCTTTCCAAGCAAGTAGCCTAAGGCGGTAAATACAAAACATAAAAAGAACAGGCAGAACTTTGTGCATTTGTGTGAAATCATTGGGATGGTCTATGTGTTACTGAAGTATGTTGTGATTATAACCATTTATGTTAGTCTAAATCTTTACATAATGCACAACTGTGAAAGTATGAGGTGATAAGTAGAAAATGAATACTTTTTTTCTTTTCTTTTTTCTTTTTCTTCCAATAAAGGTGTTCATTTCTTTGCTGAGCAGAGGAGATCTGTATGGTTTTAGGAGAATCTTCAGGTTTTCAGCAAAATATCTGGGGCACAATATCCCAAGCAAACATTTGTTCTTTCTCTCTTAATTCATGCATATTGTACTTGTCAGCTAGCCATGAATGTAGAACAGCACCAAAAGCAGCATTTGTAATTTCTATGTTAATTCTCTTCTGTGAATTGGAGTGAGCTTTCTCATCTTCAGAATAGTTCTAGACACCAATCTGAAAGAAGAGATAAGTCAGTGTTGTTAACTATTTAGACACGGCCCTGTGGCTTGGGGCACATTAGCATTCCCAGGGTGTAGGAAACAAGTCAGTGGCTGAAGGGAATTCTCTTGTGAGGTGCAAAAATCGTGTCTGCTTTGAACGTAGTTTCACTACAGAGCAGTTTTCTCCATTGCAGTGTCTTAAAGTCAGACTAACCAATAAAATAGAACAAATATGTAGAACAAGTATGTCTTTAAAAAACTCATTTTTGTGCCGTTCAGTGTTAAAGCCTTTGAGTTTTAAAATTTCTTTTCTTCTTCTGCTGTCATGAACCCCAATTAGACTGTTTAGACACTTATTTCAGCACCATCATAGACCAGAAAATGAGTTCCTATATTGGCAAACAAAATATATTTAAAAAAATCATTTAAGCTGGAAGGGAATAGAATGCAAATTGACCACAGAGCTAAAACCAAAGAAATACAAAGTCAGAATTAAAATCTCAATTTGGATTAAACTAAGCCTTTGTGATTGAAACCTAGAGATGAAACTCTTTAATAGTTCTGCAAATAGATTTAATTTGTGACAGTACATGTCCTATTGATAACCCTTATTTAAGGGAGATAGGCCCCCCCTTCAAATAGATACACATTTACTAGACCTTCCCATTTTGCTTTCTGCATTGCAAAACAGATGCCTGAACCTCAAAGGCACATCAAAATGTGCACCTGCAAATGCAATAATAAAGCAGTGAGATATATCAGTGATTGTGTCAGAAAACTAGAAATTAGATGATGCTCTGAGTACAGAGGTTTGTCTTGTTGCCAAGTGGATACCCTTTTCTAAATATACCTAAACAGACATGACTGACAGATTTTGCATTTAGAAGAGAACTAAAATGTCACTTGAGTGCTTCTGAGCTTGCCTGAAGTCTTTATAGGTAGCTAAATTTCACCATCTGGGCTCTGCTCTTTCTTTGAGGCTTCTGGAATGGAAATGAAGGTCCACCTGATGTGTGGGCAGGTGACCTTTCCTTTGGGCATTAATTGCTTTGACAGGCCTATCCTGAAAGGCAGGAGTATCTTTGAGGAGTTTGGTGACATTGTTTTCAAATGAAAAGGTTGAAAAGAAACCCTCTGTTGTGGGATTTCGACCATGTTGGTCAACATCGTTGCTTCGATGCAGTTGACTGGCAATTCAAAACAAAATTTTAGCAGACTCAGAATAAATTAGACTAAAGTCCAAGACAACACTTGCATGATGCCCTGTGTAAAGTTTCATACAGTTTTCCTAACTGACACAGACCCTGTTATCATGGTAATGTTGCCAGTAATGAAGAAATGTGGGAACAAAAATATATAGAGTACGTGTTATATGAGCGGAGTTGTGCTGGAATAGACTGAATAATGGTGTTCTCTATGGGATGCCAGCCAGCCCTTTAATGCTTGCTGCTGCTGCAAAATCACTTGCTAATCCTGCACCATGAATTGTTTTTCTAAATCATGTTGGGACTTTGATTTCATTGTAATAGGCTAAGGCTGGGGAGGTTTGAATCTGAGGCTGGGGATAGATGGTTTGCTCTTTGGAAAGGTCTTTTGTAACAGTGCGTCATGCTGAATTCCAGCTGACAGCACACGAGAACCAGGGCCTGAAAAGCTGCTCTTTGGCGTTTAATTCTGTTACTGTGTTCTTAACAGTAAATCTGTCAGCTGCAGACCAGGGTAGGGATGAGATCTGGGACTCTGTTGTCCTAGCTTCAGCCTTCTGAAAGTTACTCCTGAAAGCTTGTTTAGTTAAAGTGTGAACGGGTGACAGTTGTGTCGAGGCTGTATGGGGGACAAAAAAAGGGGGAACAACAGCTAGTCTGACTATCAGTGCCTTGAATTTCAGAATTTAGCGGTGTCATCTTGCTTTTCAAAAAAGCTCCACTAGGAACCTCGTTCGTGAACACCGTGGATAGAAATATGCAAGTTTCCGAAGCATTCAGATAGCAACCAAATGTAGCTCGGGGAGCTCTGAGAGCAGGCATACAGAATAGCTTCATTTTCCCCTAAAAATTCACATTAAGATGTGTTGTATTTTGAAGCTCAAAGACACAGATAAATATTGAGAGGGCAAGAGAAGGAGTTCCATTCAGCCATAAAATATAAAGATCTGTTTGTGGTTGCTTGTGTAGCTGTATCTGAGTGGATTTTGCAATGCCTGTAGATAAAGGAAAAGCCCCGTTTGTTCCCTACTGAGATTCGGTTGTTAGGAGCCTAGTGAACATTCAGACATACATAAAGATGAACTGTTGCTAAAGACGACTGAGGAGTTCTGTAGCAATGTGAGTACATGTGGAAATACTTTGCTCTGTGGACTATTGCTGTAGGTAATGATCCACCTGCTTAGTGGAAGGCAGAGTGGGTCAACTCTCTTGGTTGCCTGTAAGGCTACCTGGAGAAAAGGATCTAGTGTCAGAATTCTTCTCTCGCTCTCTTTTTTCCCTCTTTTGTTGCTTTTTAACCCCAGCTTTAGGGAAAGATTGTCTTTTTACAGTTCCCTGCAGGAGCAAAGTGCAGCTAAATTGGGCAATGATGAGTGAGGAATGGTTTCAATCAGGTTTTGAGTGTCAATATATTTTCCTACTACAAATATGAAGCTAGCTGAAAAATCTTCCCTAGTGAATATTTTTTAAGGTAGATCTCACTGGAAGTGTAATTATAGGGTTAAAAATAGTAATTTATTTGAAAGTGATCTAATTTAAACCTTCTGTTTATAATAGATGGGTTGGTTTTATTTTTCATTAACATGATGTTTCTATTACTTAAATATTAATCTACTGTCTAACTAAAAGTAACCAATATAAGAACATTTCTGTGAGAATATTTAAATACAAAATACAGATTGCAAAAGAATAAAATTGCATGGGTATAAACTATAAAGAAAATAGTTAATAGTGGGGATGGCTTCCTAATGCCTATCAGATATTGGATATATAAAGCTACTTGTAAAATAATAAATATAAATGAAAACAATATACAGTTAACTGTATCCTCAACAGAAAAATGCCCATATCATATTCTTTAATAATTCTGTGCTATAGTCCTTTTTCATTTCTGGTTTAAGGTCATTTCTTAGCTCTCCATTCACTCTTCACCAGCTGAATCCTCAGGTACACTTTTGTCTAACTTGGACATCCTTATCTCATACTCAAGCATAGAATGTATAGATAATTTCATTATTCATTGAGTTCCATTATTGCCTTTAATTAAAAGTGTCTGCAAAATCAGCACTGAAGTGTCTGCCTGTTATGATTATAAGTAAGTTAAAAAACATTCATTTGCCTTCCTCATTAGAGAATCTAATATTACTGCTCAGCATTTTTTTTAGAATCACTCTAAAACCCCCAGAATTTCTTCATAAATCAGATTACAAAAATAAACTTTCTTATAAAGCTAAATAACCTTATGCATCAATGTTTCCAGATAAGATCCAGTGTAAACTACTTTGACAAGAGAGCATCAATCTTAGGTGATTCATTTCCTCATCTACTGCCAGTGCAATTTAGTGAATACATAGTCCCTGCAGTCAAAACTCTTTTTCCCAAAAGGTTGAGTATTTATACTAAGATTTACTTAGTAACTACCAAAATTGCATAATTTCTTGCATCAAAGCTCTGCAGCTTCATTTAAAAAAAATGAAATAACCTGATAACACTATTTATTTTCTAAATGAAACATTTTTCTTGGTGTTTTTTGCTTTCAGTTCAACAGAGATCACAAGGGAACTTTCTTATTATGGCATCAACTGGCATGTGTCTTACTGTCCTTCAATTTTCTAGGAAATCCATATTGTTAAATTCACTGTACACACGTTCACAAACATTTAAGACCACAGAATTTTACTTGCCCCAGCCACAGGAAAATGAACTTTGGTTTGCACCAGAGAACTGGGAGCTGAGAGTGTTCACCTGCTTGTTTGGGGTGCTCATTTCCTCAGTTTCCTGCATGGAAGATGGGGAAAACAGCTATTTACTTCCCAGGAAATATTTTTAGGAATTTGTATGTGAGGTAATTTGGTAACCGTAAAATGACGTGTGGTCATATTGTTTGGTTTACAAAAACAATAAGGAGAAATTGGAAAATACGCATTTTAAAGTTTCTGTAACTGTTGTGTTGCAAAAGGGCATAACATGTCCCTTGGAAAAAATTGAGAAATGAGTGCTGCCTGGAATGTGCATGTGTGGAGCTCCCTGGTGTTGCAGCTTTCCTGGAAAGAGACAGAAGGTGGAGTCCGAGGAGGTAGGCAGCGTTCCTGCGAGCAGCCTGCTTTGCACTGTGAGGGAGACGGGTGGATGCGGTCAGCGGCGAGGAAGGCAGCGGGCGGAAGGGGAGGTTTACTTGGGTCTGTATTTTGGTGCTAGCCATGTGAGCAGCCTGAAGTGTTCCTGGGTACCTCAGCGTAGGTGACACAAGATGGACCACAGTAACATGCTCAGCAATTACAGATTAACATACAGACTTCTTAAATAGGGAGATACTCTGGTTGTTTGTTTTTATAGTTCAGTGTTTCTGAGTATATGCAATTGCTTGTATTAAGGGAGTTGGATTAAGAAGTAGCAGTTTGTATTTACAAAAGGAAGGGAACACTGTGCTTCTGAGACAAGGTTTATTAACCACATCAGGAAACATGAACAAAAAGCTGTCAAATCTGAGTTGATAACCAGACTTTTGAAACATTAGCTACTGAATGGCAGTAATTTCAGTGACTAGAAATGCTAGTAAAACATTAAAGGCACATAGTGCCTCTTTGTGTGTCTGTGTGCAACATGGTTCCTTCTTGCCATATTCTTTCTCTTTCTGAGCCCAAGTCAGAAATGACAGCTAAGTGTCAGTTCAGATACAAGCCAAGTCATCGTCTGAGGTCGGGTGAAGTGATAGAAGCTCGAGGGATTGTTAGTCATTTCACTGTGCGACAGAAGAAATCCCCCTTAATGTATGTGTTAGGCAGCAAACAGCTGAGAGTTGGTGGTTGCTTTTGTTTGCTTTGTAAAAGGCGTTTTCATACAACAGATGGATCAAGCTGTCCTGTGTAGAGCAAATCAACAAAAGCTGGTAAATAGTGTGCCTTGGGTAGGCAACCTACTAAATCTGCACTAAGTTATTGGAAGAGATTTCAAGTAATGTAGAGGCTGGGTTATCTCATCAGTGTTCTTGGGATTACTCCCTCCAAATGGCTGCCTTGCTGGTTTTCAACAGCTTAGTATTTAGATACAAGACAAGATGTAGGTATAATATACCTAGAAATGATACTTCTCAGCCTTTGTCAACATACTTCTTTTACACAGTGTTGGGCTGGCTTGAGATCAGACAAAGGACTTGTGATTCACTTCTTGCTCAAAATACAGAGACCGGTCTGCGGCTCCTCAGTACAGCTTTTGCTATTCAATTTCATGTATGGTGAAAGAATTCTTTGCTTATACCATAATTGTATGTTTGGGGAAGTTCATTTGTACTTAGGATCCTAAAATAGAACTGTTCTGTATGTTGTATTCCCAGACAAGCTCCCAAATACAAGAGTTTTTTTGGGGTTTTTTTTTTTTGTTTTTTTTTTAATAGCAGGCTGAATTTGTGCATAACTATAAATTAGGGGATAGCATAGCTAAATAAAATAGGATGGGAACAGTTATCAATATACTGCAGCCCATGCTGACTGAATTGGCAGCAGTTAAAAGGGAACAGATCTTTTGCTTTGGGAAGTTGAACTTGCTACTGTTTAGTACTGTATCTACTGAGGAGATAGAACAAGCTGCTCCATGAGCAGGTAAACTGATGAAGTGAGGTTTCCTGCAGGTTTGTGTTCTTCATCCCCTACAACTCTTACCTATGATCCATTTTTATTCCTTTATTCCTATGTTCCTCCCAGGAACATAGTGTCTCTCCTACTGTGAGATTCTTCCAGCCCATTCCTATGTCCTTTTATTTTTCTGCCTGGATGGAAGTCAACCTGAGATTTGGCTACTGTGGATCTGTATGCATGCTGTGTGGCCATTGATGCTAGGAATGCTCAGAAAAAAAAATAGCAGAGAAAATACTGTGGCTTGTGGCTTTTCATCTGTTAAGATGCTAATTTGGACTTTCGGATAAACAAAATAATGTAATTAAACTCACTGACTACTCTTAGCTTTTCAACCTCTTTCCTAGCTTTTTACCCTGTTTTCATTGCATGTTGGAATTTAGGTGGAATCCCTTTTCACTTGGTTATTCTGAGTAATATCAATCTCATTAATGTAAAAAGGCTTTTTTGCTTTTATGATTTTATTGTTAGCTTATTTATGACAAGGTTAAAAACAGTCAATATTCATTAATCATAATTGCTGTGAAGAGACCCTGACAGATAAACACGCTGTGAAGTGTTGTGTTAACCTGCTTGCTGTCAGTCCTAAATATGTCTCTTTTTTGTAATTATTTGTAGAATTAGCTGTCCAGAAGGCAAAAAATAACTGTTAGCAGAAGTAATTCATGAGGACGTAATAGCTAAGAGGAGGTAAAAATCAGCTGGCCCTAGCATGTCTTCGTGTATGCTCTTTCTTTTAACATTATCTACTTCTCCAGCAAATTAATCCTCTAAAATCCATTTTTTGTATTGAACGTAACTGTTTCAGTAGTTGTTTCCTTTGAAGATGATCATAAATTGGAATGCCAGTAAACATGTAATTTGGGACTTCCAGTATAGAAGCAGCTGTTAGTATTGAGTGGTTCTGTACACTTTGTCAGTAAGGGTTTATTGCTGCCCTGTGTGAGCCATTTCAGCATTCCAGAATATGCTTGGTCTTAATAGTTGCCCAATATTTAAACAGGGAGAACCGCTTGGATTTCAGACCCTGAAAGCTTTGACATTCCTTTCTTGTGCAGTCCCAGAGGGCCATGTGGTGCCTTTAATTGTGAACAAGTAAACATTAGTCTGGTGGCTTGGGCAATTCAGTGGATGAAATGAGACAGAAGTTGTCTCTGCAGGTGGGTTAACAGCTGCTGCCAAGTGCCTCTCTCGCTTACTGTCTTAGAGCAAGCCTCATAGATGAGGCTGAATAATTTCCAGTGTCATATAAAGACTGGGAGGCAGCGGGAGCGATTTGTTCTGATTCTTATGAAAAAGATTGATGTAGCACTTGCTTCTGAAAGCTTGAATTTTTGAAAGAAGAAACACGTTGTTGTTGTTGTTCTTCTTTCAAGTTGTTTGACTCCAGATCTTAAGGTAGGTACGTAAATTCCAGCTCTTGGAAATGTACTTGCAAGTAGTAAACAATTGACCCTCTCCATGCACCTACCTACAATTTAGCTGCCAATTAATTCTGTATTAGTGCCTCACAAACTGACAAACTGTTACAAAAAAGTAGGAAAATCTATCTGGAACAAGTAGCTTCAGAACATAATTACCTCTCTTGGTTGCAGATGCACATATTTTTGACAGAAGCTTTAAGGAGGGAGAGAAGCTTGTCATGTACAAATACTAGCACTGAGGGCCCTCCTCCCCCGATGTATCCAGCAGATTCCCCTCTGCTCTCTCCTCTTTTCTACAGGTTGACCAAGTACTACTTTCGTTATATATCCTAAACATGAGATTCCTGTAATTGGCAATGGGAGAGCAAGAGGAGAAATGACAATACGTTAAGCAGGAGATAAAGGAGATTGCTCTGAAAAACTAACAGAAAATATTCGGTATTTTGCTGTGCTCTCTTTGCACCCCAGATAGTTTCAAGGCAAGCAGACTTTCCCAACTCATTTTTGCCAATCTCAGTAATTGGAGGAAGTAACTGCTTTCTCATCAGCTGTATACAGGAGGCCATTTCTGTGACTGCGTATCTGTGATTGTAGAATGAGGGTTGTTATCTAAAAACCGTCAGAAAGCAAATTGGATCTGTGTCATCTATGCAACTGAATCTTAAGCTGTGGCCTGGCTGGTTTTTATGAGCTAATGAGGGTCAGTGTGGGTCAGGACTTGAATGGATATTTCCAGGAAAAATAAAAGTGCAGTAGGAAGTACTCTTTAGCGCATCAGTAAGTGGTGCTTGCACTTTGACTCCATGATTTAATGCAGTGGGAGAGAGACCAGAACTGTTTGAGCAGGCTTCCGGATTGGTGTCTAAACAGATCAGTTGCACTTAAAGCGTGGCGTGGCATAAAGGTTCAGTCTGGACGGTCAGGAGCAGAACCTGGGGCGGGGGAAACCTGTCTAACTTCTTTAAAGGTAAGCTACTTTGCTGAAAGTACTTTTGTAAGTACTTATTCATACAATGCATAAGTCAATAGTGGAACACATCTCTCTAAGATGTTGTAGAAATTGGAACAATAAATGTACTAAAAAGGAATAAAGTAGCTTCATGAAGAAATCCGTTAGTGACAGTAACATGCAAGATCTGAAGGCAACCTTCAGTTCAGGCCACTGCTGATTTACCAAGCCTTGGGAGTATGTTAGAGGAAGGCTTATTCTGTGCATGCCTTGTTTCTTGCGCTCCAGAGTGCCAGCTCCTAAGCACCAATCATGCACCTCTGTTCGAAGTAACATACCAAGTTCAAGGGGTATTTTCCCCACCCTATATGGCCATTCTTAAGACAGTATTGACATAGACTTTTTATAAAAACAGGAAGAACTATGTTTTATTAGGCAATAACTTTGAAAAAAATGAGGAACGTGAATAAATAGAGAAGTCAGGAACTACTAGCGCAAGAACATGAGAAGTGAAGAAAGCAGGGGTGCAAAGCTAAGCATGTTGGGGAGGAGACTAATGTCGATTTAATACAACCTTGTATCATCACAAATCCATTGACTCCAGGTGAAGCAACACTCCTGTAATTCTCACAGAACTGATCAGTTTCTTTTAAACTTCAGTGATGTCTGTGTTCAAACCCCAGTGCTGAAATATTCATGAATCCTGGCTTGTAACCATGACATACTGCGAATACACCAGATGATCAGACGACATGTAAATGGACCAAGACCCAGAGCTCGCCCTGTAAATGGCATTCAGTTGGACATCATTGCCACTCCATATCCAAAGAGGTCAGGCAGCTACAAGCATAGTCTCATTTACCCTTGATAACTGCATCAAACAAAACTGTATTTTCTAGTCCCTTGGGAGGGTGACAATACAGAGTATAAGACTTTCATCATGTTACAATGATGTGGAGAGGCTGACAAAATCAGCTGAATTGATAAGGTTTGTACTTCTGTTCATTAAAAAAGTTATGTTTTGTAAGGGTTCAGTCTTAGCTTTTCATATTTTTCATGCCAGACTTAAAAACTTACTTTCTTGGCAGGTATGTTTTCATAGTTTCAATTTCAAAATCTCTTCAATCATTTTGAATTCAAAAGGAAAGCATACTGGAATTAAAACTGAATGCAGTGAAGAGAGATAATCTGAAATAAAATCCTTGAGATTTAGGTTCATCTGAAAAATTAACCATACACACAGTTGTGTGAAAAATGAAAGTTGCAAAAATTGTATTATCATCAAAAGCAGCAGAAAGACTTCATCCTATCTTTGCTTATGAATGTTTTGAAGTGTTTTTCTAAGCTTGACTCAAGTTACAATCTCCACTTAAAAATGAAAATTTTAGGACTTCTCACCACGACCACCACCATGTTAATGGCTTCACTAAGCAGCTTTTCTATTTTTCATATAAATACACCTTTAAACTGTCTTCATAATCCCTTTACTAGCCCTGAATTTTATCCGTTGTAATCTATTCTTTCTTATGACTTCCAACTCTTTATGGGTATTAATATTAATTGCAATAAATTCATCAGCAGAATATCAACAGAAATGACCTATGCATTAGTAAAGATCTCTTGATCTATGAAGTAGACTTACACGTCTCTAGGAAGTATCAGGGGACATACAGAGAACAGCAGAAGCACTGATCAGGTATTTACAGATCTCTGAAGGGCAGAGTGGAACAGCAGAGTCAGTCAGCAGGAGTACACTATGTGCAGCCAGTCTAAAGTGTTGTGGCTAAATGGTGACATGGTTTGCCTTCAGAGAGGGGGAAAATTGGAGCGTGGGAAGAGCTGAGGCTTAGGTGAAGAGGTCTGTACACTTTTGACTGAGAAAGTTCACTGGTGGCAATGTGCGGAGCTTAGCCTTTTTAATTCACCTGCTCTGTGAATCTGTGCAGCAGTTAAGGACAAGGGCAAGGGTTGCTCTGTGTACCGTAATTTTAAATACAAGTGCTGGGAAGCAATGCTAAGTCAAGGGAAAAAGCTTCTGGGAACTCAGCACAGGGAAGAAGGATTTTGAGTGATACGGTGAAAGGTGTTTGCTGCATTTTATTGCTTCTTCAGAAGATAAATCTAAACTTTTAATCACAATTAGGTGACTGTTGCAGCTCTCAGAGAATAACCAGTGGTGGAGTTCAGTACCCACCAAGGGGATAGGAGGTTAAAAAATGAAACAAATGCTTCTGTTTAAGGTAGGCTTTGTGTTAAATGAAGTTGAAAAGCTGAGCTACAGAATTTCTCTCAAGCAAGTTTCACTTAGATGCTACTGAGAAAACTCTGCTTTAAAAACAAAGGTTACTGAACAAAGCAGCAGGGAAGGAGGTAGAAATAGGGGAGATGTCAAACTATAGCTACCCTGCAAAGCTTGTACGTATAATGTTGACTTACACATGCATGAGTGTTGACTGGACCAGTAGGTGAGACGTGCTGCCATGATTGCTTTGTTTTTCATTCTTTTTTATTACATCCCTTTTTTGCTGCATAATACTATGTCAAAAATCCTACCTTTTAAGGAAAATACTGTGGTGCAATGGGCAAAACACTAAACAGAGCATGGGGAGAAGTCTTGTCCATTTTAGAGTTGGCCACTACATTTTCGTTGAATTTATGATAGTAGGCAGTCAAATATGTCTCCATTTGTAAAACCTTTGCATTGTGTTACATCATGCTCTTTATTAGGAATATTTTTACAAAGAAACTGCCATCCCTGCCACTAGATCTGGCTAGTAAAACTGTTTTGACTTACTAAATGAAAATGTGATAGCCCTTTTGCTCCTGTATTCAGATAACCACACTTAACCGGATGGAAATCAGTGTTAATTTTGTCCAGAAATACTTGCCGTAATGCTTGCGTCCCTTTTGAGGAAACCTACGAGACAAGCAAGGGCTGCTGTTATAAAATCCTGTTCCAGGACAAGGCATAAATACAAATAAGCTCAATAAATTTGTTTTTCTTCTAACATATGTGCATCTCTGCCTCTAGCTGTGGACACTGTGTCAGAGGCTGTGAAGAAGAATAAAAATTGACTTCCGAGATGGCAGTAAATTAATTGTGTATATTTGAGAAAATTCGGGGGGAGGAGGAGAGAGCGATTAACTTGTATTTTATATTTGGTGAAGAGTAGGGACTTGCAGAGAAGACAAGGTAGTGGTTTCTGGGTAGACCAGTACTGAAGCCTTGAAAGAAGAGAAGTATTTTAACAGAAATGCTGTCACAGCAGAGCTAGCAGGAGCAGCTAAGTGACACATTTAAGATGTTAATTTTCTTAGTAGCAGTTGGATGATAGGAGGTCTGTAATGATGTCTGTGGAGAGAAGTTAACAGCTGCTATCTTCTCCTGGTGGACAAACATATTAGAGTTGATTCCTCAGGCGCTGCTAATTAGTGTCTGTAGAAGAATGAGGTGCAGAGGACGGTGACATTTGTCGTTCTTGATGCAGAGCAGAGAGCACTTAAATCACAGTTCACTGGCAGAATTCCAAAACATGATATTCTGTATGTTAGTGTGTGTAATACTGTAGACTATCAAAACTACAGTTTCAGCTAGATGTCTTTTTCTGCTCCTACATTGTTTTAAAAAAATGTTGTTGTTGTTACAGAAACAGCAAGAAGCACACAGAAATTTCCTGTAGAAAAAGCTTTAAGTTCTAATACTCATGCATACTAAAAAAGTTGGAAGTACTAAGAAAGATCTGCTATGTCTACTGCTAAATCTACATTTTTGCTGGTATCATAAACAATTGCAACTGCAGCATGCATGCTAGATTGTGTATATTACAGTTCATTAACCAGCCCTCAGGCTGACTAATTGTGCCAGATGGTATAATTTTTGTGTATACTTGACTTGCCATGAGTGTTACTATCTTGATTCTGATATTTATCTGCAGTAAGCGAGGAGGAAAAGGGGTTTTCTAATTCATAGGCGACTTCACTGAAAAGACCAATTGCAGATGGAAACAATTTAATGAGTTGTGATTCTAGATACATCAACAGGAATGTGAACAGTCAGCAGTCACCAGGAGAGCTGCTCATGAAACAACATCCCTCAAAACTGCTAATCAGCCTTTGAGCAGGCTGCCTTGGCATTCTGGAGCAGTCTGTTTTCATGTGCTGATGGCTACAGGACAGTGAACTAATGTTTCAGTATTAGCTCCCTGAAGTGATAAAATGCAATTATTATTCTAAACATTTATTTTTGCTTACCCAGAAGTATTATATTCCACCCTATTTTGCCCTCTTGTGTAGGGGCTGTTGCTCTCTAGTCCCTGGTGCTTCGGAAATTGGCCCACTCCTTCCGTCGCCTCTCCCTGAGTGTTTTTGTGTGCCTAAATTTAATGAGGATGAATGTGAGATTGCCCTTGTTAGGGATTAAGTAGACTATCCTAGGTTCCCTGCTGATTTAGATGAGAAGTGTTTTGTTTATGCATGTAATTTGTCGTAACAGGCAAATAAGTCAAATCAAGCCCATCAAAATGTTGCGAGCTAGTGAGTGGAACTGCTCTGCTTCGTCCAGCTTGAATTTAACTGAAGAAGTGACTTGTAAAACCTGGTGGGGCACTTGTGGTGGAATTACTCCTCCCATCATCTTCACACAATTTAGAGGCTGTGATTTCAGAGGAGAAGAGTGATTACCCAAAGGCTTCCTTCTGTAAGTACATTTTGTTCAGAAAAAAATAAGAGGAGCCAAGGAAAAACCCTTCAGTGAAGAAAAGGCAGTAAGAGTGGAACATTCCTCTATTTTCTTCAAGCCTCCTTCATGTGCATTTGGCCTACAGAGCTTTATACCCTTTTTTATGAAAAGGTTGTGTTCACATTACGTGATACTGGAATATACTTAACCATGTGAAATTGCAAAAATCTGATGCTTTCTGCTCTATGCATTCCTCTGTTCAGCTATGTGTCATAAAGATAAAATATTAATATGTTGGCTTTTGGAGTTGAAGAGCTAGATGAATAATTTCAGAAACAAAGTTCTGTCTGAAGACACTGCAGACACTTAAGGTGCAAATTGAATAAATTCATTGATAAGCACATGAAAATGGAAGTTTAAGAATTCTGTGCTGTAGTGGGACTGATTTTTTTACAAGCACAGATCATCTCTGCTTGTGATGCTGATACAAACTAGCAAACAGCCTGTACTACCACTTTTTTTTTTTCTTTCGCTCGTCTGGGTTAGAAGATAAAACCAGGTTAAGATAAAAACATAACTCTTATTTTGCCATCTATTGCCTAGTGTAACTACTCACTTAGTCAATAACTGCCAGAAGAACAGATTTTACAGCAGGCATATCGAAAGGAGTCTTACTGCAAACTATTTAATTTCTCCACATTATCTTTTAATTTTAGCAGTAATTAAATCCCCTCTCTTCTATTTCTGCATGGCATAATCTTAACAGCTTCTTGAAACACATTATACCTTTTTTTTTTTTTTTTTTGGTAACAGGCAAGGCTAGGTAATTTGATTTATTTTAAAAATGTCATTTGGAGTTGTATACTTGAGAGGCTTGTGTGCCTGTTGCTAGGTTTGCCTTTCAGTGCTATGGCAACAGCCTGGTCGTGGGGCTCCGTGGGAGACGGCCATGTGATTTATTGCAGAGGACTTGATGTCCTTGGGGTGAGCAGGCCAGTGCTGTCAGTCTTACACCAAAGGCTTCGAGCAGAGACAAGCATGTTTAAAATTGTGCTGCTTCAAACCCACCTGTCAGTCTGGTTCTCTCTGATCCCTGGGGACCAAAAGCGGTAACAGCCTGAGCCGGCTCTTGCCGTTTTTGCAGAGGAAAGGAATATGTGCAGGCAGCAGGCGAGAGCCTTTAAACTCGGTGAGAGTGCGTGTTGTGTCACCCGTTGGTATTTTGATAATAAACTGATTCTACAGCAAAGTGAACTATCTGGAAAAGTATCTGAAACCAGGTCGTGGTATTTGCCTGAGACACCCTGGTAACTTCCACAGATACTAGTTATCTGAACTGTGGCTGGTTGAGGTGCTCTACGAGTCTCAGTACCATCATTTGCTGTGAAACGGCGCATGCTTATTCTAAACCCTTAATTTGCAGAAGAGGTGTCCGAACTGCAGCTACTCTGTTGATGTTACCCGTTAGACCATAGCCTGCCACAAATGCGCCTACGGCTTGGGCTGCAGCTGGCTGATGCGTGGCACAAGGAAGCAGCGTTGTAGAAGTCTGTCTGCTGGGGACGGTTGTGCCAGCCTTTTCCATAGCAGCCTGTGGAAGCACTGGAGACACAGAGGGGATTAAGGACCACCACCTCTGGTGGCTCCCAGGAGAGCCTGGTAACCCCAGAGGTGCACCCGAGCGGGAGGGGGCAGCCTACTGCTAGTGTGTCTCTGTGGGGAAGGGTGGCAAGGCTTGGGAATGGGGGTGTCACGCAAGCAGCAGCCCGGCAACCGCCTGACACGGTTTTGAACTTACAGCTGCTAGTTTGGGGCTGGTGACTAATGATCACCTCCTTATATGGAGGGCAGATAATTGCCTCATTTTTTTCCTCTTGCATGTGATTTGGGAGGGTAGGGAGCAGAGGGGATCTATTTTGTTTTAAAAAGAAAAGTTTTACAACTGCATTTTTCAAAGGGCCAAATACTGACTTCTGTGAGGTATGAGGGTTTTGGCATGAGGTCATCTTGGGGCTTTCTAATTACTCTTAGTTATGCTCATAGATGAAAAACTTCATTTGAACAGTTATATTTAAATGACCATGTTTACATTTTGGAATCGCTTTCTAGACATCAGTTAATCTATTGTTTGACCTCATATTCTGAAACACTTGCAAAACAACACAAGTGTGTTTGAAGACTTTTTTTTAATGTTTAAAATTATGGAGTTCCTCTAAAATAACAGGCTTGGGCTTTTTTAGCTTTTTCCTTTCCTTCTTTCTTTTTAAACTAGATTTGCCCACATGTAACCAAGAGACTTGCAAAACGTCAGTGTATCCAACAGATAGGAAGAAAACTTGTGTCTGTGTAACTATCACTTCAACAACAAAAACAACAAAACCCACTCAGTAGATCATCCGTTCATATAATATGGCTCAGATTTGGGGCAAATCTGCTGCCCTTTGTCATGGACTTGATTTCAGGCTTCTCCTTTCTCCTTTGCCTTGCTTGGCTTTTCAGTTTACCTGCTCATGGTGACATGGTCATGTCTGAGAGAGTAGGCATTTCCCAAACCAAACCTTTTTCTTCCTCTTGGATGCCCGCCCTGCAAGGGAAGCCCCCAGCCAAGCAGCCCGATAGGCCGGCCGCTGTGCCCGTCTCCCTTTGGTTTGCATCCCCAAAACGGTGGAGAGGCTGGTTTCAGCCCAAATCAAATTGGGCGAATAGGGACTGCAGAACTCTAAGAACATTAGCCCAGGTAACTGAGTTAATCGCTCGAGTAAGCGAGATCAGCTTCACCCCATCGCCTTTCAGTTAGTCTGAGGGCTTTCTAAGCCACTTTCTATGTAGTGACATACTTGTTTCCCTTTTCTATTTGAAAGATGGAATTAAACATTAGGATATTTATATACTAGTGTAAATTAAATTTGCTTTTTTTTTTCCTACTTCCCTGTATTTATGTGAAGGAAGGAAGCTGTATTCCACATTCTTAATGTTTGTAATGCTGTGTTTGGAAATGAAAGACCTGGAGAGAGAATATCCTGTTTCTAAGCTTTCTCAAGTTAGTTTTCAACACATTCATTCTTTTCTTACCCTCTGTCACTGCTTAAAAGAATAAAATCTGTTAACAACAGGCATATGTGATCAACAGCTCCTCCTACTTCAAATCTGTCTTTAAACTCCACTTTTTGGGAGTCCTTCCTACATTAACCTTCTGCTAGGGTTTATCTCAAACCAAAAAATGCGGTTACTATGGTACTGTGTGAATGTCTGTTAAATTGTAAACTTCTGTGTTTGCTATTATGTTGATGGGGTATGATTGAAATCTACTGGCAAAAGTACAAATGTAGACTCTGAAAACTGAATGTATTTGCAGAGATGCACAATTAACTGAATATTCATCCATTTAGGAAATAAATCTTCTTGATGTAGCTGTTAGTTTAGAATGAAGAGAGACCTCCAAGTTCTGAGGATTTAATTGGATCATAAAATAGGTCAAATAAAAAGACTGTGCTGAATGAACCAGTGGCTTAACCAAAGAAACCAGTGTGGTCCAGTTCAGTTCTTCCATGAACACGTTATTTAAATTAATACCTCTTTCCTTAGGGAAGAGTTTTGGGGAAGGTTTAGCTAACTTCATTTCAGAAAGGTT
This sequence comes from Rhea pennata, assembly GCF_028389875.1. Classification (NCBI taxonomy): domain Eukaryota; kingdom Metazoa; phylum Chordata; class Aves; order Rheiformes; family Rheidae; genus Rhea; species Rhea pennata. Next base: position 98,545,751 of record NC_084663.1, on the reverse strand, counting down.
AACATAGCTTTCTCTGTTGCTGGCTTCTAGAAATCAGCTCTGGTATGAGGGTTTGCATTTTTTGTGTTTGCTGATTAGACTGCTTCACTTCATTCGTACTGATCCCATTTTCAGACCGGTGGTTCTCTGTCACGTATGTCTAATACCTGTGTGTCTGGAGGGATCACTATCAGACTGAGATTTTTTTTTCAAATGCAGAATATCTGAAAGGGAAAAGGACACAGGAAAGAAAAAAAAAAAGAGAAGAAGAAAAGAAAAAAAGAAAAGAAAGAAAAAAAAATTCAGAAAGCAGCAGCATCGCCCTAGGCTAGGTGTGACTGATAGGGATTCGAGTGACAGTGCTCCTTTCCCAGTGAAGGGCCAGGCTCAGCAGTGCTGTTTGACATTCTACCCTGCCTCCCACCTGTGCCGCACAAAGCGTTTCAGTCTCCATTCTCTGTTCAAATGCTGTGTGTTTTTAGGTCAGGCACACCTCGCACTGAAAAGGGGAGAGATTTGGCAAGGAGGAGGGAAGATTCAGTACTCTTCTACTTTATTCACAGGCTGATAAGGTTATTGGAATAGGATCTGTTTACTAGAATCAGGTGTGAAAAACAAATGATGACTATTCTTTTTTAAAAGGTAAATGCTACTCCTCACCTAGAAGTAATTTCAGATGTGATTGAATATTCATGGTGTTTTTCTTGGTGTGATAAAGGCCTTCTTCACCTGGTTGTGTTCTTACTCATATTATTCAGGAGGACAAAGGCAATGTCCTTTGGAGCACTGAATACTTGAACAGGATTTAGACGGAGGAAGAGCAGGTTACACGAGTTGACAAAAGAAGAGTGAATTTTGAATGTTTAGCAGGCAACCAAATATACACAGATTTGGAGTTTAACACTGACAGCTGTGTGAGACTGTAAGTCATGGAAATCAAACTTTTTTAAAAGGGCATTAATAAAAGTCACTGCAATGATAAAATTGAGATTTTTAATTAGGAAAGAGAGAGGATTCCACACTGAATCAAATGAATGTTCTTATAGCAAAAAGGCTTCCAGATTAATAGGTAAGCTGCAAAGAGGATTGTGAGTCTCTGCCCTTCTTCCCTCCTACTCCATGCTGCATCACTCTTCACCATCAGCACAAGCTAGTGTGACACAGGGCTGTGTGGTGTGTGCGCCACACACTAGCAGTTAACTCTTGTACCCCTTCTCCTTCTCTTTTCCTCTCCAGAATAGATTGGAGCTACAATTGCTCAGGTACCTTTTGTCCCTCATTTGGGTGTAAAACCACAGTAAGAACTGTGCCTGCAATGGAGGAGGCTAACTCATTTGTTTAATAAATCACGTTTTTATCACAGCTGTTAAAAAAAAAAAAAAAAAAAGATGTGCTTTCCTGGTTCATTAAGGAAGGGAGATAAGAGTCCTGATTTTCCCGCCAAAAGTGGGGAGTGTAACTTTTTTGTGAAAACAAAAGGCTGGCTTATTTTGTGTTTGGTGTATTAAGGGGCTGGAGGAAGGGAGGGCTCGTTTTGGTACGGTTTTGTTGTTTTTTTGTTTTGGCGTCTCTGTTGCAGGAGACTAATGCTGTCCAACTTGCACCCCTCTCTCTCTGGCTTTGAGGCTTACTAACAACAACCAGGCGATTGAGGTCCTTCCTCAAATGAATACTAACAGTGTGACTTTGGAGAATTCTTCTAGTCCAGGCTAGACCAAGCATAGCTTTTTCTCATAGCTGTTTTATATAAATGTGCTTTAGTCAATACAGGTATATTGACTATAGGATTCTTAACTGTTGGTTTTTACTTGACCAAATAAATAAAGACGAGATACTGTTAATTTGCAAAAAGGAAAGACAAAACTGCATTTCAAGAAGGAGGTCATGTATTTTGTGAAAATTGTGAAGTATACAGAAATGATACAGAAATAATATCCTATTAAGATGAGACATTTAAAAATGTATGGTTTGAGGTATACTTTTTAATAATTAGGACTAGGAGCATTTTTGGCCTATTTAAAAAAAGAAAAAAAGGTTCAGAACCCTCCACCCCTACCACAGCACTCTGTAACATTTTTGCTGCTGCCCAGTAGCCAGGGAAAGGATAAGGAGAAGAGAGAGGTGCCAGCCTCAGCTGGGAGGGAGGCAGAGTGGCTTTTACCGCTTCCACAGCTGAGACTATTTGCAGCTGTGTGAGCACGCTGCTTAGCTCTGCTCTACAGTTGCTTTTAATCAGATCATAGAGAGAATTAAGTGTGATGGCAGAGGAGATCTCAGGTAAACACCTACCTCAGCTGAGGACAACAAGCACCAGTGACTCGAAATCTCTGCTGAGACAAGTCTCTGCTTGTGCGAATGCTCTGCTGATGTGCTGAATTAGATTGCAGTTCTTGGGTAGAGCGGAGAAGTTATGGTTGCCAAGAGCGGCTGTCTCTCAGTAGACCTGACGTTGGAAGGTATCCTAGTTTAAAGTCAGCAAGGGTAAATCAGTAGTCACCAAGTGAAAAAGTAGCGTCTACGTAGCTGTCAAAAGCTTTATGGTCTTAGACTAAAAGTTGTGCATAATTTACAGGTTTTAAGCAGTCTTGATCCACTCCCTGCTCCGGAAGACTGGATAGCAGGTGTGGAAATATGTGATGTGGAACGTAGCTGCCTACAGAGAGCTTCTCAATGCCAGAGGGAACTGCTGTGCCTCCAGATCTGGCCTTAAGGAGACATGTAGAGTTGCTGTGGGTATAGATAGTCTTTTAAACGTGCCGCACCAAGAACATACTATTTACTAAATAAGTTTAAAAGTCTTGAGGTATTGGTGAAAGAGTATTTGCAAGGTCCAATAGGTTGTTTTTACTATGTGTTTCCTGTATCCTCAAATGCGATGTGAAGGTGGTCAAAATGCAGATTATACCATGTAGGTTGCTTAAGTGGAAGAGGATTATTTGCCTGGAAACCAAAACATCAGGAATTAATGTTGATGTAATAAAATATATTTTATTTAAAAAAATTGTTAGAAGCTGAAAAGCTTCCTATGGGGTTATGCAGCTAATTTATGGAACTCACTCCTGCTAGATGTCAAGTTAGGCCTTGATAAGGTAAAATCAGGAAAAAATATTAACATGGCTGCAGAATATGAGCTATGGTATTCAGCTCATATGGTATTGTGGTATAATTATTAAAAAAATCATGTGTCTTCAACATAATTCATCTATATGTTAAGAAGAAGTGTTTTTTGTGGATAGTTTGTAGTCATTGTCCCTCTTTTTCTTTTCTTAGCTTTTCCTAATCATCTGGTTCTAGACACTTTCAAGTAGGAAGAAAGCAGGGTAAACATTGATACTTCCTTTGAATTCTATTTTTTCCTCATTTTGCAGGTTTGCATGTTTTTCCAGCTCTTAGGATATTCCGCTCTTGGTATGCATGGAACTGCATTTTTTTTGGAAAAAAAATAAAGCTTTAGTAAATGCTGGCAGTGTGCAAATGGTATTGCACTGAGAGCTGTCTCTGAGAGATAAATGTACTCAACACTAAGGACGTGGATGAGTAGAGTGCTAAGAGAAGCTTGGAGATTTGGTTGCTGTTGGTTGGACTGGAAAGACTTTTGAGGTGCCAGTAGCATAGAAATCTTGCTCTATTTGTTTTCAATTCTGAAAGCACTGTTCTCTGCTTCTGCTTGTATTTTGTGCAAGGCTAGGCTGTCAGTTGGACTGTTCACACGTACACCTTCAGAGATGACAATTATGAGAGTCAGCCAAGGACAAGTATCTGTCCTCAGGTATCGTTGTTACCCTTGCCAGTAAATTTTTCGGATGAAAGCAATTGTTTTACTGGCCTAAAGACATCTTTGTCTGTTCAGATGAATTATTTGTAACTGAGACATAATCTTCTAGTTCAGAATAGTCTTGAGAGCTGTATGTAATTTATGACACTTCATTTCAGAAATAAGGTGAAGTTAAAATAAAACCACAGGCAGTGGCTGAAATGCAGCATTGTGAGTTTTGCATTAGAGCATTAATCCCCTTGGCTGGTTCATCTTTCAGATTTGGTTTCACACTTTTAACCACTGGTGCTTCAGGGGCACTCAGCTGTCAGATAACCGATACCGATATGCACACCACTAAGCTAGTAGGTGTGCTGCTCCTGTATGAAGGGGACATTCTATTCTTTCTAGTTAGAAATGATTTTGAAATTTTCTCTGAGTTTTTGAGGTAATATGAAACTTAAGCTCTATATGATACTTGTTTCTCTAGTACCCAGGTTGGACATTATTATTAGATTGCCAGAAATTAGGATTCTAGCAAATGGAAATGTTCTTCCCATTTTTTTATTGCCACAAGGGTCACCTGGCCACCCTTTCACCAACCAGTTCCTTAGCAAAACAAACCAAATTTTGAGTGGCATTTGTAGTGGTAATCAACCAGTCCCATTTTTGACTTGGTAACTGAAAAGTCTGAGTAGTGCAATTATAGTGTTTGGTCTATATTTTAGAAATTGAAGTAGCAGCTATTTGTCTCTGAGCAAGTCCCACGAATTTGGAGGTACAGTTTGACATAATCACACACTGAATACAGATGTTTTCCCGTGATCTCTGTGCTCCAGGAATGAAAAATTATACAAAATTTATATAAAGCTTTTTTATTGTAACATTTCTGCTTGCAATTTTGACATTTTAAGTGCTATAATAATGGATGAAAGGGAGGTTTACAAGTGTCTAAAAAATCCAAAAATTTATGCTGGCCTCCAGTTTTTGGGTCAACTATTGATTTTTTTGTGTGTTTCATACCACTTGTATTCAGACTAGCTGCATGCTCTAGTGATTTATTTATTTATTTTAGCCATCTGAGAATTGGCAGTCTGCTGACAACTGTGGCGTTCATTTGGCATGACAGTTCAGATTGACTAATGTTTTATTCCTCATATCCCTCAGTTTCTGTCTCTTAAAGGAATGTTGATGTTGAGCCATGTATTTCTGAAACTTGCTATCTGTATTTTTAAATGTAGGTGTTTCTGGAAAAGAAATTCATACAAAACATCTGAAAACTGATGATCTTTGGAGATATGCCCATTAAACATGCTGTCCTCCTTTTCAAAGGTGGTTATTTAGGAATCCTGTTTGCAAAATATGGTTGTTAACGCAGCTTGAAATGTTTCAAACTCAAAGGACATGATATTCTGCCAGAAATAAATTTATTGTGCTAATGCTGGTGGGAGGAAATCTTGAAGAGGGTAATAAATATATCCCAGTTCTGGCAGGGTGCATGCCATCCAAGATCTTTGTCAGGAAACAAAGTCTGTACCAGCAGACTAACAACATGTTCTTTAAAAGTCCTGCCTCATGTGAGAGCTGTTAGATGCAGGGCAGTGAGAGGAGTGGAATAACTTTGAGGCTTGCTCACTCTGACCTTAGTTTTAGACCATATAAGCTAGATTCCTAAAATAACTTTACTACCTCCGTGAGACTAGTTGTTGGGCTCTGTTCAGCTTTGCAGCCTGCTGTGTTTCAACATGACTTGAATAAGCTTTTAGATCATATCTTTAATCCTAGAGTTTTGAAACAGTACCACCAAGTCTTTTAAAATGCATGGGTCTGAAGCAGCTGTTGAAAATGGAATACCGTGCACGAATAGGTTTCTCTGTTACAGATGCAGGACTCGCTACTGTTTTTCCTTGAAAACACAATTCTGCAATGCCTTGTGCACAAGAAACATGTATTGATTAAAATGCATGGTTCAAATGATGAACTGGCCTGAGAAGCATTCAGCTATGCTCACGTCCTCTCTTCTCCTCTCCTTTCCCATCCCCAGGCTGGATGACACCATCACTGTTTCAGTGATGTGTGCCTGCTGCTTGATCAGCTGAGCCAACAGAAGGAATGACCAAGCTCAGAGGGGTGGTCTTTCCCCCACTAGAGGCAACAACTTAGGCTTTGCGTCCTTGTCGCAACTGCTGTCTTTCTCACAAGCTGTCAGACATTACCTCTTGTCTATTCTCTGTCAAACGTGGCTGAAATTTGTCAATGAGTGAGGAGGAGAGGTCGGATTGAGGAGAGGGGAGGGTGGGGGGGTGAGTGAGAATTTCAGGCAGGTAAGCAGTGTTTGTGTAGGAATGCTGTCCAAAAATAACCTTTCATATTTTCCTCATCTCCGAACAGTTTGCATCAGTTTTGCAAGAAGTGGCAAAGCAGCATTTTGCTGTGCTTGCGTGCTACGTATGGAAGGATTATTTTAGTAGATTGAGGCCTCCTTTCTCAGAGGAAGCCCTCAGTGCTGGTTCTAGACCTCAGAAATTAGATGGGGATAAAGGAGGAAACACTTATTTTGACCTTGCAGTCCTATGATCTAAGTAGCAGCCTTGGACACTGAAATCGCAGCTTGGATGTTAAAACCTACAAAATTCAAATCCAAATCCAGTATGTTAACTCTGAAAAGTTTGATTCTGCTTTTGATTCAAGTTAAATTTTGTCAGAAATTAGCTAGATATCAACATGTATTCCCTTGATAATCCTAAAGAGAAGGAATTAAAAAAAAAGATTTAGTTCACTTGAAATAATTGATACTTCATATTCTGTGAGGTTCAAGTATGCTTACATTATAAATATAAAAGTTTATATTCTTTCTCAGTAATGTCTTCCTAAAACTGTGCAAGTTCCTGAGTGAACTTTTAAGTCAGTAGTGCAGATGTTCTGTATGAAAGACCCTTGCCCTTACTTGGGTGACTGTTCTGTGGCATGTCTTGTCTTTCTACTAAACAGAGGTAATAATTCAGATATTTTAGGGAATGCGGTTGATCAGTTTTGTCACTTCCATAGCATCTTTTAATCCTTTTTTATATTTTACACCATTAAGTCATCTAGAAGTTTTTTGTTGTTGTTAGGCTTCAGATCTAGTTTAGAAAAAAACAGAAAAGCCCAATGTAAGTCATGAAACTTCATTCAAAAACAGAGATCTTTGTTTCTGCTATTAGAGAAAAGAGTTAAGGTTCAGCTTGTCACTATTCCATAGTATTTGAAAATCAGCAAGAAACCCATTTAGGAGTACAAAGTGAATAGAGCATGAAGAAAGAAAAGCTATGCTTCAGTTAATAATTTAGCAATGCAGTTTTGCTAGTTACCATTTAACATAAATAAGAAAACATTATATGGTAAGGGAAATAAATTAAAGGCAAATCTTGGGAGAAGATTGCAGATCACAAATTATGTGTGACAGCCTCTTACATTTTCATTTTTAAAAGAAAACAAAGACTTTTATTAGCTATCTGAATAATTGCGGGTTTTGTATAAAGGGCATAAACATGGAAATAGTTATTGGAGATATTTCTGCACACATTGTCTTGCTGGTGTTCTCATTTAACTACTTTTCACAAAAGAGTAGCTGGTTAGATGTTGAAAGGCATGATGAGAGACCTAATGATACCAAGTCTGACAAGGAATTGCTTATCGTGATTGCATAATCTCACACAACTGAGCAATTAGCCTTGCCCCAAAAGACTTTGGAGTGGTGTAAGAAAACCTCTGAGAAAAGTGAAGAAGAGATTTAGTTTCATATTTTAGGTGATGAAATGGCTTCCTTGGCGTGCTCATCATTAAGATAATCTGTCTTTATTAAGGCTATGCTGGGCAAATTGATCATGTAGCATATACTGGAAACACCCTGAAAAGGGAAAGGCATTTGGGAGACGAGAAAAGCTATTAGCCAAAGCCAGGTGACAGGTAAAAATATTATTGCCATGCAAGTGTTGTGACTAGAGATGAATGCTTCTTTGACTGCGAAACTGTTAAGGCCAAGTTGATGTTTATGCTGGACATCAACAAACCCTGTATCTACAAATTGTAAGTTTTTTTTATAAAACAGATTTTTTGTCTCTTGTTCTGTGTGTTTTGGTAACACATACATGCAGGTTGATGTTGTGATGTAAAGAGGCACTTAAAGAAGAGTCCTCCAAAAGACAAAAGGTAGTAGAGTTCCACCAAGTGTGTTTTATCTGCCCTTAACCAAGTCATCAAGTGAGAATGTGCACAAGACAAACTTTTGCTGGAATAGAAGATTTCATTACTGGAAATAGTTGTTAAGAAGTTTCCAGAGCTTTCTCAATGGGTTTGTAAGCTATTAATGTATTTCTCAAACAGTCTTTCCTAATATAGAAACCATCTTCCATGGTCATAGTTGAGTCTGAGAAAAGACAGACTGCATCAAAACAGAGTACCTTTAATTGGTCTGAAGTAGGCAGGAAGGCCTTTTGAGCTATGAAATATTTAAGTTAGAAGCATCAGATAATGGTATAACACAATAAAAAACAATTAAAATAGATTTGATGTTTTGCATGCTGGTAAATGTAATGATCACACTTTGTTTCCTGCAGCTCCTTTACAAAGCTGAACTTGCTTCCTGAAGAGGAATTCAGAGGACCTGAGTTGTTGGTCTGTTGTACTGAAGCAACCAGACTGCTTAATATGAAGCCGTAAGAAATATAAAATAATACATTTCTCATTATTGAAGCTTTTTATGGTAGCAGGCCAGCTACTAAATACTTAGAGCCCACCTGCCTGGGTCATTAGGTCCTCACCCAGAGCAATAGCTTGACTTCGTGTAGGTTGCTAGAATAGTCACAGAATATTTGTTTTTTTCATCCTAATGTTGGTGCAAACTGTTTTTCAATGCTGACCTCATATGCTGTCCATTCCTTGTATGGTCATCTTGTAGATACTAATTTTGTTAAATTGCCTTATCTGCTGAGGTCTACTGGAGTTGTTATTCACTTCAGTGGGAATCACTCCATCTTGTTTCTTAAATGGAGTTAAGGTCATAGGATGCACTGACTGGGGGACTAGGGCTAGAGGGAAGTGCTGGATAGGTATTTCTCATTTTCTTTATTGTTTTTTTGGAGTAAATATCGCTGTGGAAAAGAGAGTTTTGCCAGCAATTTGCAATTTGTTTACACATTTTCTGTGCAACAGAAATAACAATTAAAGACTTCTGGTACAACTCTGAAATTGTCCTCGTTTAATAATACTGGTACTTTAATAGTTTTGGAAAGGAACACTCATGATCTGTATCAATGAAATGAACAAAGCCTGAGCAAAACTTTCAGCTCTGAGGTGTGTATGCATATGTGTGTATGTATTGGTGACTGTATCGTATCTAATGTGTCCACAGCTTGTCTTATTGGCTACCAGTGCTTGTGATACAAGAGTGATTGATACCTTGAACTTGGCTATGAGAGATGGATAGAAAAGGTTTCAGTTACCTAAGGTTGCAATCTTTTTGTCTGAAACTGGATAATAGGTGCCTCAGAGGGTGGATGAGAAAAGCCACTGTTCATTAGCTCACTATGGAAAAGTGAGAAGTGACAAATGACTGGAAGTCACAGAAGGAATATGTTTGGAAATGTATTTTCTTTTTAAATTAAATTGAAATTTGAATAAAGCCCAGCACTATTCATCCTATGCAAAAGAGCCTTGAGACCTTTGACCGTGGGCAGAAGGGAGCTATGAAAATATCTGGGTGAGAGCCATGCAGCACTGTTTCTCAGAACAACATGAGAGAAGTTAGCTTGAGTTGGATCAGATGTGGGAGAAGAAAAGTGCTTTTGCAAAATGCACCACCTTATGTGGACGAGGATGATTAACTGCATGACACTTAGATAAAGCAACAGGAATTAGACTTGATGAATTCCTGAGGGAAAACTCCAGAATAGGTGCAGCACCATTGCTTTCGTTCAGCACAGTATGGAAGAATATTTTATACAGATCAGGAAATACTTGTTAGCAAGTGAACTATGCATCTTAACAATATCTCTTAGGAGAAAGATGAGATCATAGGTTGAACAGTCACTCAAGATATGAGTGAAAGTGCTTTTGAATTTGCGTATGGTAAAGGCCGAATTGCTAGGAAATAAACAAGAAAAGACTGCTGTTTTAGCAGTTTTATTTTTAAGGTAGGAAAGACACTGGCAGTTCATTTAACAAGCAGAGGAGGCGTATCAGGTTTTGCCTCAAGTTCCAAAAGAGTTACGTTTTGGAATGGGAAAAAGTAAAACCCCAAAGTATGTTTGGGAATGAGTTATGTCAACAAAAGAAGATGTTGGCAGTTGAATGCGTTTTAGAGGAGGGGAATGTTTTAAAAACTTTTTTGCTCTCCCTCTCTGTCAATTGTCTTTAAATGCAGTCCCTGCCTTGAAGAGCTTAACGTTCATTTTTGTGTAGATGATTCATAGCACAGCTCTAGCACAAAGTGTAAAACCCTTTTTTGAGTGTTGAGGTGATGCATCACTCTTGACCCCTACCCTATGCTGAGGTAGAGTTTATCTTAAGTAAAACAAATGATCTTGTTTATTCTGTAATCTCAAAAAAAGGGTATGAGACTGAAGCAAAAAGTCCTGAATTCTAGTTTCTCAGCTCTCAATTAGAATAATAATTTTCAGCCACTCCCAATTTTGAAACCAGACACGCTAACTCTGTACTTAAAATGCGTTATAAATTTGGTTCAGAGAATGGGATCCAAACTCCATTTGCTACATTTTCTTAAGGCACCACTTTGCACAAATATGAAGTAATTAAAAAATACGTCTGAAGAATGTGGGTGTTTCATGTTTTGTTGTGGTTGTGTGTGAAGCCTGGAGGCGATTGGTGGTTTTGATGGCATTTTCGTACTGAGTTAAAACTGCCACGTAAAGTCAAGGGCAAGTTAGCCACAGCAGCCTATTGGTCTGAGCTTGCGAGTTAAGAATAACCATGGATAGTCCTATTGTTTTTTCCATCTTTGCGTGATGGGCTGTTTTGCTCATGTCAGGTCAGTTTGAATAGCAGTGCCAGTGCAGCTATATTAGACTGTTAACCTTACGGGGCTTCTTCAGTAATGTAAGTAAGGAGTAGCTGCAGCTAAAGGCAGAGATAGCACCTAGTGTTATGAAATGAAGAGTTGGGCCTTTAAGTAGGGCATCACGAAATGCTGAAAGCCCTGTGTGTTGGCAGCAGATGTGCAGATAAAACAATTCTTGCCAATTACTTGTGCTGCACTATGCTCAAAGAGGCACTTGGCCATATAAGCATCCCCAAACTGGGAGGCTGCATGAATAAGAACAGATTTGTCCATGATGCTTTCAGCTCCTATAAACAATAGACTCGAATTAAAATTGCAATTCCCTCTTTCCTCCGTTTCCCGTTTTGTGCCAAGCAGCATTAGCATGGTTTTTTGTTTGTTTGTTTAATTGATTTTAAGGTTGTATACATCTAGAAACATTTGCTGACTCTCATATACAAATGCATAAAAATACAAATACTGATAATGCAGAAAAATGCTCTAAGTCAGTGCAGCATGGCCAGAATTTACTGGAATAGCAATGTCTTGTGGAAACATTGAACTGTTCTAGCTGATCCTAGTTTGAATGAAGGGTTGAACGAGATGACCTCCAGAGGCTGCTTCCAACTTTCATTATTCTATGTTTTTGTGATTCTAACACTTATTCTTACCTCCCCTGCCTGTTTGACTGGTAAGATAAGGCAACATCCTATCTGGGATGTATGGGGTTGCCTCTTTGGATTAGAAAATCTTGATTTGGCATTCTAGTTCAAAGATAGGTCCATGCAATGTGCACTCAGAGCTGGAGTTGGGTGTCCTGTAATCCTGGAATTAGCCAGAGGTGAAGTAATTAGTCTCCAGTTGCAGTGCTAATCCTGAGCTCCAATGCCCAGTCATTAGCCTTACTGCATAAAGCTGGGTCTTGCTTGCACCAAGTGCTGTTGTTCAGTGTCAGTCCCTCAGTGGAGCATTCATAACCCATCTCTTCTGGTATCTTCGACTTTTGGCCTCAGTGCATTGCAATGACCATGTTGCCATGATTTGATTACAGTCAATGTGGAGAAAATTGTTCCTTCCCACTAGTTATCCCAGGATTCTTCTAACGTTGCTATTCCTCGGAAATTGATTGTTACTTTCGTGAACTGAACTGACAGGACAGACATGCTGAAATAACATCTGATTTAATGGAATGCGATGGATATTCCATCTCTCTATCGTTCCTGAAATCCAAGATTTACTAGAGTATTTCCCATGCCACTCATTAGTGAGTAATGCGAAACTTGTGTTCAGATGAAATATGTGTTTTGACAAAGAAATCTTTATTATTTTTTAGGGGCTTGCCCTCATATTCTTACATAATCACTACTTTGAATCAATTTTGAATTTTTAAGACCTTCTGTGCAAGGCACTTAAGTTTCTTTATAAAGTATTAAGGTCTTGCTCCAACTTCTTTAAGTTGCATGATGAAGAATTGACTTAATAGGAAGTACAGTAACCCCATTAAAGTTTTACAGCCTTCCAGCAAGACTTTCACCAATTGCCCCACTTTACAGATGGTGAATACAAGAAATAAGCCTTTTTTACACAAAGAATAGGAAGAGTTAGCATTTGGGAACTGAGGCCTTAAGAGGTGTGAGTTAGCTATATCAGGAAAAAGATGAGTGTTACATATTTTAATCCCACTGATATGTTTCCAGTTAGGTTTGGCATACAAATGAAGTTAATCCTGTGATTAAGTGATTTTAGTATGACTTTCAAAAGAGATCTATGTTATTGTGTCCTACCATCTTGGGCCTGTCCTCTGCCTGATAAATTTTAAATGTACTGGCCAATATCAAAGTTAAGTGATAGGTACATAGATATATCATGAAACTATGTGAACAGGGAAGGGAAGAGGAAAGAGTATTAAATATGTTAACCTATAAAGCATAAGCTGCATCATTAACTCACAGTATTAGGCATCAAAAGGTTTAATGGAGCAAAGCACACCTAAACATGACTAGAGAGAAAATTAAGCTTTCTTATTTTGCTTGAGGAATAAGAATGAAGTTTCTAGGACAAGAAGATGTAAAGCTTTAGGGAAAAACTAAAAACAAATAGGCTTGGATGATAAAATATTCAAATAGAATGGTAGTGTTCAAAGCTATAGCCGTATCTACTAATCTACTTTTTACTCCCTTTTTGAATTTGATTTTTGGAAATTTTCTGCTCCTAAATTTCAATGAAATTGCAATACATTTCTGTCAAGTTTGAGTAAGTATCTTGTGCAAAATGTAGCTGCATTTGCATGGTGTCAAATTTGGAATAATGTTCTGGTCAGTCACAGGCTAGTTTACGTAAAATGCATTCTGCAAGATTTAGTTCTATTTAGTTTTATATTTAAAAAAAAACATGATTTTGATTAATTGCATTATTTAAGGCAAAATCATTAGTGAATTTTGGAATTTACCTTAAGCAAATGCTAATGACACCTCATCTCATTGTTGTCCCTGGAAAATACCTTCTCATGGCTTCAGACCTTGTTTAAGAAATAGTACAGGCTATATTTTGGTTCTCTTTCTAATTTCCCCACATGAGTACAGTTTCCTTAGAAATGTCATATCAAAATGTGTGGCTCAGTTTAATTTAAAAACAAAAAGCTTAGGAAAAACTAGTATTTCTAGACATTGAGAGGTGTAGAGCATAAATCAGTGAAGTAAGAAGGAGTGTTAGTTACTGAGGCACATTGGCCTTTTCTTCTTTCATTGTTTAAAGTTCCTAACCTTGAAACACTGAGGAACCAGAAGCTAAACCTTTGACTTTGAAGCTTTGAGGTTACTCTTGATTTCGAGTTGATTAATATTTTTCGGTTGGAGGAAACGTGAGCATGCTGAAAATCTTCTGAAGGTTGAAGTCAAATATAAATAAAGCAGGCAAAGAAACCTTTAAGGAGCACTTTAACTTCTTGTGTTCTTTTTTCAGTTATGTCTTTGACTCCCCTATTTGTCATTATTGTTTTTTTGTAGTATACTTAGGTCGAAAATGCTTTAGAAATGGGAGATTCATAAGTATTTGTTAGTAGCAATTTTAATGGAACAAGCTCCAGTCTGTGACTTGGACCTTTTGACTCTGCTGTAGTATAAATAAAGAAATGCATGGTTAGAAAAATGAACCTTCACAGCTGAATAAAGAGCAAGTACAGAGAAAGCAAAAATGGTCCTCCATCCCGTCAATTTGCAGATCCAGACTGCTCCTCAATCTGTCAGGCTCCTTAAATCTTTCCTGTAGGTTCTTTTCCCTCTTTTTTAAAATAATAAAGTGAGGACACAGGGATTAGCAAATGGGCTAATAAATGTGAATGGCCTTAATATCCATTCACATTTTTTTTAAAAAACTGAAATGACTCTGAAAGGTATTGCTGTTTAGAACTGGAGAACACTTAGAAATTTTTATGCATTACCAAGACTGTTTATGTTCTCAACCTTTTAATAAAATGTGGTAAGCAGGATCTGTTCGGGAATATCTTTGTTTTAGTAAGAGAGAAATCGAACATTGATTATTATGGCATGTATGGACATGAAGTCTTTGTAAGTTAATCTGAACAGCATTGGACCAAATCTCAATTTTCGCAGAGTTGCAGAAGATGAATTCTCTTTTGGAAATCTTCCTCTTTAACTCCATTTATTGAACTCTGTGGAATAGCAAAACATGAAATTGAAACTCCATTCACATTTTCCTTTTTGCAAAATGGAAGTTTCTTTGCCTCTCTGAGACAAAAGTGATTCTTTTCTTAAATTATCTAAAAGTGATATGATGTCCTGCAGATTTTTTTCAATAAACTTTCTACTGCTGGCTGAAGAGGATGTGGAGCATATCTCATCCAGTAAACTTAAATGATACTTGTAATTCTGCAGCCCATTTTTATCAGATGTCAATATCTCTGCAGAATGGAGAAACTGGAATCTTATCTAAGCTAGGAGAGTCAGCTTAACTAAGCAGACATTTCTGTGCTCTCCTTTTCCTTTCCTCAAGTTCTTCCAATACTTCTGTTTAGAGAAAAGCCACACTAATTTTCCCTGATACTAAAAGTGGCAGACAGTTACGTTTTACATAGATTCAAAAATGAAACAGAAAAGACTGTTTGTGTGTCATTTTCTGATTATTCTGCAACAACATTTGCGATAGTTGCATATATTACTATTTAAAACAATAGCAGACCTCAAATCATTTTTTTCTCCATTCAGAATATCAGACAATTATTTTGGAAAAGGCAATTGTGTTGTTGGTTAGTACAGTGGTTCTTGTTTAATTCAGCTATACACAGGTGACAAAGCTGAATTTTAAAGAAGATGGCCACTGAGGATTACTGTTAGTGGGAATGCGGTATTTCTGGACTTGCAGTGCTGCACTGGAGTTTGCTTTGTCTCATAGTTTCTTGCATATAATTAGAAATCAGATAATAACTAGAATTGAGACTCTACAATTAGGTAAAGATGAATTAAATGCAATGCATCAGACTTTCTTCTGACTAGCTGGATAGAAATATGAAGCAGATAAGGTTAATCATTGACAAACAGATAGGTGGCATTTAGACTTTTGTAATGGTGGAACTCATTCAAATAATCCTGATTTTTCATGGGAACGCATGTGCTTGTTTAATAGCTTGTCCTGAAGAGATTAACTCTTGTCTTTGGAGTTAAACAAAATAGATCCGGTCCTACTTTGCGTGTGCTGTGATCTTTCCCTTAACTGTGCTGATAACAAAACTGTGGTTTTTCCACTGTGTATGTGCTGAGAAGAAATTGGTGCAGCTTTCGTATATTCTAGGCCTTTAACTGAGATTAGTTTTTTTAAAAAGTCCAGGATTTTTTTATTTCTACAATCAACATTTACAATGTCTGTGGGGATAAAAAGCTTAACTAGACATTGATTAACTGATTATATCTACAAAGTCAGTGTGACTGATGTGGCAACTTGTAGTTTGACTTTCTTAAATATTAACCTACTAAAACCACAGATTGGATCCACAGTCTTCTAATTATGTAAGTGACAGGGGTATAGCTATATAAATTGCCTCCAGCTTCACTAAAAGGTATATTCATTGACTGTTAACCCTATCTGAACTCAGTGAAGATATGTTTATAACATTAATATGATGGCCACATTGTTTTTCAGTACAAGGTTAGCTAAACCTAAGATTAGGTAAGTATGAGGCAGGACTGAGGACTGTGATAAACAGATTTGATAGTGACTGATTACAACAAAATTCATTATTGATTTTTATGGGAATATATTTTAATGTATACTGTTTCACTATGAATATATAAAAATATAGATAAAATATAGATTATATGAAAACACACAAACACATATATATAAATATATAAATATAGATAAATATATTTAGAGTTTTTCCTAATTGATGTGATGGAGCCCCTGGTCCTCATGGAGGACTTTAGCCACCCTGATACATGCTTGAAGGGCAACACAGAAGGGCACAAGCAATCCAGGAGGCTTCTGGAGTGTATTGATTACAGTTTCTGAACACAGGTGACTTAGGAGCTGACAAAAGAGGTGCTCTGCTGGACCTCATCCTTACAAACAAGGAAGAGGTTGGGGATGTACAAGTTGGGGGCAGCTTTGGCTGCAGTGATGACGTGATAGTAGAGTTCAAGATCCTGAGGGAAGGGAATAGGACAAAAAACAAAGTCACAACCCAGGACTTCAGAAGAACAGACTTCAGAC
Source organism: Rhea pennata (assembly GCF_028389875.1). Classification (NCBI taxonomy): domain Eukaryota; kingdom Metazoa; phylum Chordata; class Aves; order Rheiformes; family Rheidae; genus Rhea; species Rhea pennata. Next base: position 98,529,258 of record NC_084663.1, on the reverse strand, counting down.
TTGGCCTGTTCAGAGGCTTGCTTGGAAAAATCCCATGGGATATAGTGCTGGAGGAAAGAGAGTTCCAAGAGAGCTGGCTGATATTCAGGGATCTACCTCCTCCAAGCTCTTAATTGCCCATTCCAATGGGCAGAAAATGAAGCAAAGGCAACAGGAGGCCTGTGTGGATGAACAAGGAGTCCTGAAAAAACTCAAACATAAAAGGGAAGCATACAAAATGTGGAAACTAGGGGCAGGTGACCTAGGAAGAATATACAAACATTGTACGAGAAAAGCCAGTACCTACTTGGAGCTGAATCTTGTGAGGGACATGAGGGACAACAAGGAAGGCTTCTACAAGTACACCAGCAGCAAAGGGAAGATTAGGGAAAATGTGAGCCTGAGGCTGAATGAGGTGGGCGTCCTGGTGACAAGGATACAGAAAAGGCTGAGGTACTCAATGCCTTCTTCACTTCCATATTTAACTGGGAAGACCAGCCTTCAGGAATCCCAGGCTCCTGAGACCAGAGGGGAGGTCTTGAGCAAGGAAGATTTAGCTCTAGTGGAGGAGGACTGAATTAGGAAAAATTTAATCATACTGGACATACACAAGTGTATGAGCCATGATGGCATGCACTCACAAATGCTGAGTTAACTGGCTGATGTTATTGTGAGGCTATTCTCAATTACCTTTGAAAGGTCATGGCGACTGAGGGAAGTTCCTGAGAACTGGAAGAAAGCAAATATTACCTCAATCTTCAAGAAGGGCCGGAAGCTGGACCTGGGGAACTGCAGGCTGGTCAGTCTCACCTTGATCCCTAGGAAAGTGATGGAGCAGGTAATCCTGGAAACCATTTTCAGACACATGAAGGACAAGAAGGTGATTGGGAGTAGTCAGCATAGATTTACAAAGGAGCAATCATGCTTGACCAATCTGATAGCCTTATGTGATGAGATAACTGCTTTGGTGGATGAGGGGAGAGCAGCTGATGTTGTTTATCTTAACTTCAGTAAGTCTCTTGACACTGACTCCCATAACATCCTCATAGACAAACTAACAAGGTATGGACTAAATAAGTGGGTAGTGAGATGGAATGAAAAATGACTGAACTGCTGGGCTTGGAGGGCAGTGATCAGCAGCATGAAGTCCAGCTGGAGGCCAGTCACTAGTGGTGTCCCTCAGGGGTTGATAGTAGAGCTTGTACTGTTTAGTCTCTTTCTTATGGACCTCGACAGTGAGATGGAGTGTATCCTCAGCAAAGGCTGATAAACTGAAAGGTTGCACTGCCATTCAGGGGGACCTTGACAGGCTGGAGAACGTCATGAAGTTCAATAAAGGGAAGTGCAAAGTCCCCAGTAAAGGAAAGACATGAACCTGCTGAACCGAGTCCAGCAAAGGACCACAAAGATGATGACAGCTGGAGCCTCTCTTCCATACGAAGGGAAGCTGAGAAAATTGGGACTGTTTAGGCTAGAGAATGGAAGGCTTAGGGAGGATCTTAAGCCCATTTTATAAATATGGGAAGAGAGCCTGTAAAGAGGATGGTTCCAGACTCTTCTCTGTGGTGCCCTGTGGCAAGATGACAGGTAATGGGCACAGACTGAAACACAGGATATAGTCTGAGCGTAAGAAAATGAGCTTTTTACCTGTTAGAGTGGTTGAACAATGGAGAGTTTCCCAAAGAGGTTACGGAGTCTCCATCATTGGGAATATAGAAAATCTGAATAGGCATGACCCTGGGCAACCTGCTCAAGCTGACCCTGCTTGAGCAGGGGTGTTGGACTAGATGATCTCCAGAAGTGCCTTCCCACCTCATCAGCCTTTCAGTATGATTTGGTGAGATTGTGAAGAAAGCTCAGAATGGTGAGTTGGAAGTCTAGAGCAGGAGTTGATTTATATTCAAAATATATTTGTTATGATAAATTCTATAATAAAGCCTAAGCAACAGTAATTGCACTTTTGTAGAAGAAACTGTAGTTGAAACTGAGAGCATCAGTGTAGCAGATAGTGGTATAAAACTATAAAACATGCCCATTTTGATAGATGGGTTGCAAGCACTGTGCTAGGCTGTATGTGACACTGATTAAACAGTCTGCAGATGAAGTGGATGAAATCTCTCAGAATGCTATTGGGTTTGCTTGTCCCATTTTCTCCTTACCCTCTTCTATGAAATGTAGTGCACCTTCTGTTTTCCTCTGTTATAAAGTCCTGTAAGGACTTTATAAAAAGGAGAAGAAATGATTTCTCCAGCATGTTTTAGAATTTGTGAAGAGTACGTAATCATGCACCAAGTTCAAGTAGTAATCTTGTATTTTACTGTAGTTACATATTCTATCAAGTTAGTATAGCCTTCTATTACTCTAAGTTTGGGGTCACTGTAAACTGCTGATCATCCAGCAAGTGAGCCATATAAATTTATATCATGTAAATGCTTAGTTGTTTTGCAAAACTTAAACATCTTGAGTAATTTTTATTTAATATTTCTTTGTAGAGTCTAGTATTAATCATAACCAAAATAGTCATACTTCATTATTTGTGTAACGAAGACCTTTCTTAGTGACCTAGAAGGTGAATTGTTTAGATCTCAGAGGAAGAAAGGTTTAACATTTACTTTTTAAACTCAGGAATTTTTCAGTAGCTTCGCTATACCTAAACTCACTTCAAAATTATATAACTGTTAGAAACCCTTTTTAGTAATTAATGGTTAGTGCTCGATACTGTTAATGAATCTCTTGAAATAAGTTTCAATGTCTTTTTGTCCCATCCAGAGCCTAAGAGCAGGGTTTTCACCTGCTTCTGGTTATCTAAAGATGCAAATAACTTTTTTGGGCTCCCACGTTGCTTTTTGTTGAAGATGTTCTTTTTGAAGGGCCTATAAAGGACACAGACTAGTGCACTGAGGATTGATTAGACAACCAAAGACATGATAAAAATAATTACTAGAGTATCTGCTGATATAGAGAAATGACAGTTGTCTGCTTAAGTCAAATATATTAACTCACAGATATATATAACTCTCAGTGGTCTCTACAAAGAAATTCCACATGTTGGTGGACTTTTGGCAAAGATGTTTAAATTACAGAAATCACTGTGCTTAGATTTTCTTTGACATCCTCACGATTCCGTTACGCCTACATTTGGCAATTTCATCCATGGTTCAGACAAGGAAGAGGTGATGCATGGATGTCCTAGTACAACTGAGTGCAGCAGCTTCACATTTTTAAAACTCTAACCCACAGTAAACTGCTTTATAAATATATGCTACAGCAGATGTGCTAGATTCAAGTTTCTATCTGTACTGTAGATAATAGGATGATTGGCTACTTTGGGATCCTTGAATTACATGAAATGTGATAAAGAAAAGCAAATTCATATGTAGTGCACTGATGTACAAATGTGAAATTCCATAGGAAGTCTATAATTCAAACAGTAAGAATTGTTTAGGGGTCCACAAATCAGAAGGTGAACGACTGCTGTAGTTGGCCCAGAGTCGCAGACTGAAAGCTAGAGTTGTATCTTGTATCTTCCCTTCAAATGGGAGTGAGGCAGGGCTGAAGGAAGGCAGTTTCAAGCCATGTGAGACAGAGACATGTGTCCTTGGCATATATCGTCAAGATTGATGCCCAGATTATGAGTACTACGGAACCACACTGAAAAGGTAGATGGATGGGAGAGGACTGGCAGGAAAACAAATGTATATTAGAAAAATGTTTTGGATACAACAGTATATACTAAATCATAACAGCAGTGTTTTTTCATTCACAGCTGGATCTTGAGTCCTTTCCAGATATGCTAAACCAGTTCTCTGGAGAAAGGCTCTGCAAATATAACCTCTACATTAATTTTAAAGACACTCTCAGACTGTGAAATCATTCACTAGGTAACCACCTTTGTAATTGCTAGAATGGGTTGTAATATACTCTAGGCTGATAGACCACTGCTGAAATCCTTAGATTTGTTCTTCTCAGTGCAGTCTTATCAACATCAATCAGATTAATAGATTGTACAGAAGTTATTCATCTTTGATTTCTTTTGCCAGAGTGTAAAGATAAGCCCCTGTGCAAACCTTGATATTCCATACATCTCAATTTGTCGTGTAACTTTCTTTCCCTCTATCTTACTGTGTTCGTATTGTCTTGTAAAGATGATTATAGCTCATAAATCCGTTCAGCAACTGAAAGTTAAATACCCGTGAAAGTGAACCTTTGTCACAGTGCTTTCAGGGTGGAAGAACGGTGACAATGAAAGAAAAAGGAAAACTACAGTTTAGTAAGTGAGATGCTTTTATGAAGGTTAGCATTTTTTCCCTGTCTCAGAGGTTTGTATGATAAAGATTCTCCCACATAAGTCAACCACAGCAGCACTTTATTTTACCTGTAGATGTGTTCTCACCCTGTGGAATATTTCATAATGTCAAACAGCAGTAATATAGAATGCAGTACTATTTAATAGTCACATGAGGACCTGAAGAAACCTAGTAAGCAAAGGGTCCTTCTGGCCCCATAATATTTGATTATATATAGTTTAATGCAATTGTCCCTCTGGGGGAATATGTAATAGTGTTTGGTAGTGTAAAAGGGCTTATCTGAAACAGAGGGCTGCAGTGGCTGGAGCAATCCCCCTGAAGGAGCGGAGCTGAGCACTGATAAAATGTGGCACCTTTTTCAGTGGAATGATGAAAATCATAGCTGCTTCATCTCTCAAAATGCTTGAGAAAATGTAGTCTCAGTATTGCAAGCACTTAGAATGGGAAAAGATGGTCTGGGATTCTCCTCCATTGTGCCACTTCTTATTATATGTAGGATCAATACGACTCATACACCATAGCTGTAATAAAGGAGGGAAGAGTTTTTTTTTTTTTTTCCTTTTTTTTTAGAATAAGAAAAATGTTGTCTTGTCCAGCTGCATAAAAATAAATGAATTGTAGACAGTCTGTACTGTGTATTCAAGTTGTTATTCTGGTATGCATTTAACTTCAGGTCCAGTGGAGATAGTGTTGCTTTCTTTGAAAGCGAGGTTTTTTTCCCCAGTAATTTTTTTTCCCTATGTCATTTAACCAAATTTTAATACTTCACTTCTCTTAGCAAAATTCCTAGGAATTTGAAGACAGATGTATTTTCTTCTTTTGAGCACTTATGTCTTAAAAGAAATTGCTGTAAGCACTTGCTACTTATGCATAGCAAAAGAGAAGGGGGACTTGCTTGTGAATGCACTTCCCAACTAGACTTTTTAAGTTTTTATCTGTGTAGGAAGAATAATTGCAGCTTCCTGGTGTGCAGAACTCAGCAACAATTTGGTATACAGAATTTTGTATGCTGCAAGTAGATAGAGTCCTTGTGAGGTTAGTCATGAAACAGACAGCAGGGATAATCTGCCTATAGTCAAGATAATTAGGAGTAGGAAATCTCATGAGAATTTTCTGTATGCCTTTGAAAAGAACAAATAGCTTTTATATCAGGCAGATGATTCTTCGGATAACTTGGGGCGTTTTTACTAACGGATTTCATACCACTTTGATTGTAGAAGTATGCATACTGCAACGTTGATTGTTGCATTGTGCTCAGATTTTGTGGGATGCTATTCTGCCGTTGAAAGTGGATATATGTTGAAACCAGGTAAAACCTGTGTGGCTTTTATAGGTTCGTGTGTTACTGTCAAACAACATACAAGATTTACAAGCCAAATAGATATGTTGCATGTTTTTTTTAAAAAAAGTGAAAAAACAGATTGAGATTCAAATAAATAGTTTTATTTGTTTCTAATCTTTGATGTGAAATAACCTGTAAAACTCTGTTTGCCTTTGTCAGATTCTAATTAGACATTTTTCTAATACTAATTTTTCTTTTCTTAAAAATTGTTTTAGCCAGTAGTTTGCTTAGGTAATTTAGGTGTTTTAAATGCATTGAATTTAATGATAAAACACTTCTTACTGCTAAGCATCAGCTAACTGATGAAATGGCACAGCTAACTCTAATACCTTGCCACCACAGTTAAAACACAAGAAGCCAAGCAAAAAGATAAATGTAGGCATGATCTTTTAAAGGAGAAAATGAGATGCCACAAAATTATTAACCAGTTGTAGTTATATTTTGATTCCTAAAGAAAATATTGGAGCAAATAATAAAGCAAGACACTTGTAAGCATTTGAACATGAGGAAGAGCTGTTATGTACTTGCCAGGAAAACATGTTGAACAAGTGTAGTCTGTTCATAGGACTGGTAAAGAGCCTTGCGAGGAGAAGCAGTAGATGTCACATACTGAGTGCAGCAAAGCTTTTGGTGGTCCATGTGGTGTTCTCATAACAAGCTTGGGACACTAGTTAGATGAATAATAATACATAGCTTTTCAAGCTGGATACAATTTTTCAAGCAGTTTTACATTCAGAGGATAAATAGAACCATTTTCTTAATGATTATTGTTAAAATGTCAGCATTTCTAGAGTGGGTTTCAGCAAGGGTCTCACCTGTATCTGTATTTGATGTTTCATTAATGACCTGAGTGACAGAATAGACAGCAGGTTTGTTTACTGTTCAGGTGCCATCAAGGAGGGAGTGCTAGTGTGTTGGAGGACAGCAGTCAGATTCACAATGATCCTTTGACCAATTGAAGAAAAGGTCTGAGAAGAGTTTTTGGCAATAGGACTCTACGCAAAAATAATTAACTGTATGTGTATAGAGTGAGGAATAACTAGTTAGGCAGATGTTAGATGGAGGAGAAATTGCTATGGTTCAGAAGGAAAACATGAGTCACCAACAAAAGAGAATTTACTATATAACTACTGCTATGCTATGTAGTGTCTATAAGAAGCAAGGAGTGATCCTTCTGCTTTATATATCATTGAGTTTATCTGGAGTACGGTGTGCAGTTCTGGTCGTGGGACTTTGAGAAAGTTATGAAGCAACCGGGGAATAAAAAAGCTATCAGACTCTTGAAAAAACATAACTGAACAAATTGTTCAGCTTAAAGAAAAGAAGCCTGAGAGGATCATAACATCAAATACATAAAAGGCTTTTGCAAAGAGAAAGAGAATAATGGCTTAATGGACAAGAAATGATGGATTCGTACTGTACAAGACTTGTGCGCATCAGACAATAAGAAAAACTCCAAGATAACAGAAAATTTGAACAGACTGTCTTGGCTGTAGGATCTCCATTGCTGGATGTTTAAAAGGTCAGATTAGATGAACAACTGTAAGGAATGAAGGAATATGGTTTAATACTACTTAGGGACATGGAACGATGACCTCTCTGAACATCGAAACGCAGGTCTGAAACATCTGAATGATGCTGTGAGCAGAATTATTATTGTGAATATGCTGAAACAAGATGCTTCTATAGGTGTTATGGCATTACACCTCTTTTTTTAAAAAAATTTTTTATTATAAAGAGGATTTTAAGTGTAAAATACCTCATTCATCTCTGTGTAAGGGATCAAAACCGCTTCCACTGAAGTGGTTCAGATTCTTAAACTTACAGCTACTTAAAACTCTAGAAATCTAAATAAACATGGTCCTGTTTTGAACAAGCCAAAATGCAAAATTTCTTGTTCATAAAAGATTTTTACTTGATTTCAGTCCCAGGCAGCACTGACACCTGCAATTGAATTCTTCACCTAGAAGCAGAAATTGAAATAGTGCCTCTTCAAACCACGCATAGTCCTTACTAATATTAAGTCTCACTGAATCATGCAGTAGGTGCTCTGTAAAAGTATCACACTAGTTAGTATAGCAACGAGTATTTATGAAGCTGCAGATGAAGACACCTACATGTGCCTATACGAGAGGTAGACATCAACACTCCCTTACTCTCGATACGGTACAGAGATTCTGGAGAGCTGTTCGGCGGACCAAAGGTAGGTGTGCGTATTAGGGAGAACCGAGTAGCTCGCCAGGCTTCATTGACTACGTTGTCTCTAATGGGAGTTTTAGGCATGCAGTACCCTTAGTCTGGGTGCCTTAATCTGTGAGTTAAGTTCTACCTAAATTATTTTCAGGAAGCAGCTGCCAGGACATCAGGAGGGTAAGTATCTAGAGCAGTTCTGCTCTCAATCGCTTGGAGACAGAGGTTTTCAGAAGTTTTTACCAGAATATTTTTGGAGAAGCCCTAGAGAAATCCAGGGGAGATTTTCCAGTATCCTACTCCTAGTTCAACAGAAGTTGTTTGAATCTGAGAGATTTCAAATGAAATCATTTACGATTCAGTGAAGTATCTTCGTATGATTTATTTTTAAACAGCAGCCTTTAATATATTTGGCTTGCTTGGTAATTGGGTTTGTATTGCATTGGATAGACTGATGCACACCACATAGCCTGTGATAAACTGGCATTTTCTCACCACTAAGCTTTCAATCCCACCAGCTTTTTTTACCCTGTTAGTTTGCTGTTGCCAAACTCCCTGAAGTGTCTCTGTTTTATCTCTCTCTCTCTCTTTTTTTTTTTTTTTTTTTTTTTTTTTTTTTGGTGCCACAAGCAATTTAGCTCAAACTGTTATTTTCCTTGCCAGGAACTGCACTTTATTTGCTGCATTTTGTGGCAGTGTGGTCTAACCTAGCCCTTTTTATTTTTATGCATTTTTCTTTTTTAAAAATCTTTTTCTCTCCCCTTGCTGTTTCCTTCCAAGACAACAGAGCAACCTAATCCTTTCTGCTGTCTTCAACATGTGAATTCTCTGCCAAAATGGGTGGAATCTGCTGGTAGAAGTGCCTGAATTTTATCTCTTGCCAGCTTGTCCTGTGTGCCAAGTTGACCTGGCTAGCCATTTCATCAAGACTGACAGTAGCCAAAATCCAGGCGGTGTTCCTTAGCGTGCCTAGGTTGCTCGCTTCATTAACCAGTGAGCGCTGCTCACTGAATTGGTGGCTGAATGAATCCTTTACTACAAAGGTATTTGGCTTTCTAAGAGGATACACCAAATTTGCTGTAAAATCATTTACACGGGACTGTTTCTATTCTGTCTTTCCTTTAAGCTTAGAACACTACACAAGCAAGGTACTTCAAGCATAACACTTGAAACTAGCTCAAATTTTCTTTCTCATGACTGTCTTTACCAACACTACCACTTCTATTAAGTTTTAAAAAATATGAATGCATTTGTACTAGAGGCAGACAGAGAGCAGCAGTCTTCCCAGCTGATGATCCAAGTACTGCAGCAGGCTGTGGTGGTTTAGCTGGTATGAGGTGCTCAGATTAAGCTTACAGAAAGAAACAGCTGGATATTGTAATATTAAGAGCAAGTGAAACAGGGTAGATGGGAAGTGAAGCAAACAGCTGCTTCTCTGACACATGCATGCTAAGCATGAATCTAGATCAGACCACTAGTTTCTCAGGGCTCTGTCCCTCCTGTTTCAAATGTAAGCTGCTTACTGTTTTCATTCTATTTTTTTTCCTCCCCTCTGTAACTAGTATATCAGCTGGGAAAGGTAGAGTTGCAACTTCATTTCAACCCAGATGCCTTCCTGAGTGCTTTCTCCTTCTTGATTTAAGTCTGTTCCTGATAGGAAAGATAACAAATGTGTATTATCTGGTAACGTTTGTCCACATTAATCTCCTGTGCGCAAGGCCCGCATTTGTGTGAAGTGCAGGTTTTGGGGAATGAGATTTTACTGTCCCTCAGGAGACCCATTTTAGTAGCATCTTTCTAATGGCCCTGGTGCTATGTCTGTTTGCAAATACAGTCAAGAACAAAAAAGTCACCTACCACTTCATGTCCTCAGTGATATCTTTGATCTGTGGCAAGGACCGTAGAAAATTAGCAAGTGTGTATATTCAAGGCAGCTGCTCTGTTTTCTGAGTAGAGCTTTTAACTGCCCGAGCTCATCAGAGATTTGTGTTGTTTTCATAGAACTAATAATTTTTCAGCCTTAGGACCACTGTTGTGAGATAGATCTCAGTGATTAGGAAGGCACCTGAATCCAGATACTGTTCAATACTAGCAAATCACAATTGCTTTGACAGTGTCTTTCTCTGACCTGTGAAGCATGCAGAATTATCCAGTTCAAGGATGCCTTGGAGTCTGCCTGCCCAGTTTGAAAGAGAGACAAGCAAATTAAGGGGTAACTCTATTTTCTGAATTCTTTTAGAGATGGCATACTGCTTATTCCATGTAGGGATGAGCTCTGTGAAGATCCTCTGCTGAGAAAGTTCAGTTTTGATCACTTGATTAATTTTTGGCGTTTTAGATGAAGGCTATTCTGTTTTTGTGTGTTATGGTTTAATCTGATTTTCTCAGATTTTTCTTCTCCATTCTTTAGTTTGCTAGAGGCTGGAAAAGAAGTCAGAAATCTTTTATTTGCTTTTTTGATCTGTTGAACTTTCTTTTATTTCTGGCTACATTTTATTTTTAATGGATATTGGAAGCTCAGAAAGGATAGAAGTTCTGTGAGCAGTGATACCTCTTATTAAATAAGGATACTTGATGCTCTTAAATCTGCTCATGAAGGTAGCATGCTTGATATTCCATCCTGGTTTAGAAAGAAATACCTCTTTCTGTTTTTCTTTCCAAGAAGATGAGAAGTTTTTTTTTCTTCCCCTCCCCCCCCCCCCCCCCCCGTTTCACATCTGACTTGTTACCAAGTATTTCATTTACTCTTTGCTTGTTTCTAACTTTCAGCCAACTGTCCAAGCCGATCCAATAAATATGTCTTGAACAGGTACTTTTACTGATAGCAGCTGAGGAAATCTTAGGAGAAATTAAAAAACCTTCGTACTTGCAATATTGAGATGTGTAGGGAAAAAGAGAGGGGACAAATATGAAAACTCTGGACTCTTAGCAATATGTTGTACCTGATTAAGCTTATAGAACCTTGTGAGAAGATGAGACATGACGTACAATCTGAAGGGTTAGAAAGCAGAAGCCAAGTAAAAGAATAGTCAGTATTGTTATTTTAAAGTATATTTTAAAAAGCAACCATGTAGCCTGAGTATTTTTTAGGGGGATGATGATGTTTTGTACTGTTTCTTGAATCTCTCTTGAAAGTTGAGCCTCTAACTGGAGACAGCTGTGACAGGCCACAGACACAGACACCCCCACCCCCCTTCATAACTAATTTCAAGATGATTGACTAGTGATATTAGAACACACTAGAGTTTGTAGAAACTAAACATAGAGAGAAAAAAAGGAAATGAATCTTGGGCCCTGATGCATTGAGGCTTAATCTAGTGTTGTTCAGGAGAGGCTGTAGGATTGTGAAATTACATTAGCTGACTTGTTAAAACTTAACAGGTGACTCTTATAAGGAATGACTGACAAAACTCAGTTAAATCCTACATTTAAAAATGCTGTTTAAACAGAGTTTGCATCACAGAGGAAAACAAGATAGCTGGCCTTTAAAAATCTCATGTGCTAGAATGGGATCTCATCTTTCTTGTGACTTAAAAAGGGGAAGGAAATCTTAACTTAAATTGTTTAATTCAATTTTGCAGAAGGTAAAATCCTAGTGAAGACATGATGGAGAATAACAGCTACGTGACTGGAGAGGCTGAGCAAGGCTGGGTTGCCTTGTGTAAAATTTGACTTACCATGTTAAAAATAATTACAAGTTGTGCTGTCTTCAGTAGGTCTTTAGTCCTCATTAATTCAAGTTGGCTAAGTCAAGTTAGGAACTAGCTGCAGCCCCCTAGTAAGAAGAGCATCTTGGTTTATAAAACGAGACAGGCTGTGAATCAGTTAGACTACCCTAAAGAGAGTAAGAAGGGAATTAGTAGTAATCAGAAATACTAATGATTTGACATTGTAAGATGGAAGAAAGTCCTACTTTTACAGTAATGCTAGAGGTCAATACCAAAGAGACTTCGGAGCAACTTCCTTGGTTACTAGGAAAAAAAAAAAAAAAAAAAAAAGGGGGGGGGGGGGAGTTGAGCTGGGAGGCTGGGAGTTCACTTTCCTGCTTGCTATTGAGGCTGTTCTTACTGCACTTGATATCATGCTGTTTACTTTCAGTTCTTGGATAAACATTCCTAACTGACTAATAGATATTTTTTGACAAAAAATTTCTTGCTTAAAGTTAATATGGCTACAGGAAAATGTTGAGAACATGGCTTGTTTCCTGATGAGGCATATAACGATTCCAGTGTCAGTAAAGCCGTTGTATAATGGACATGAATATCTTTCCTCTTAGGAAGTGTTTTTTGGCTGAAACAATATGGCAGAAGACAACTGGCCTTCAATAACACATAAGTCCACCGCCTTTATTCCATGGGAGTGGCTGGATCTTTACTTTTTTAGTATAAATGATGTATTGTACAGTGGACAGCAGGTGCTCAAGCTCTTCTCAGAAGTTTAGCATGAATTTTCTGAATTTCTCCAAGATAATCAAAACAGCTTTTACAGATCTAGTGTTTGGAGGAAGCAGAGGAATAATGCTCAGAATTAGCACTGACCAGAGACATTGAATTTTAAGACAAACTGACAAAGTGCAAAGACCTGTTGTATAAAATTCAGTGTCTCATATGGTGACCATATGTTAATTGTTGAAGGAAGTCTTCCCAGATAATGTCTTTTCATAGCTTTCCTGTACTAGAAAACTAGAGAAAAACATTACTTGAGATTAGCGTATTGACCTATTCCTAGCAGAGAGTAAGATGCCAGGTCATCTTGAATAGGCCTTGTTTTCAAGCTTGCTTTTGGTTATCCCTCTGTGTGCTTCCTGGTTTCTGACCCAGTTCATTTTTGATCTGTTCCTTTCACTTTATTAAAACCAATGCATCATGTTTGTAACTAAACAATTCTGGACTTTTTAAGTATTGATTCTTCTGTCATCAAGTATTCAAGAGCCTATACTACTTGAATGTAGTGTTGTAAGCCACTTAGTGATTTTCTTCCTGAGAAGAGGAAGCAGGTGCATAAGCATACTGGAAAATTATTGAAACACATACTTGATAAACTTGCACTGATAAAGGAGATGTATGCGTTTTCATGTAAATCTTGCACGGACTATTAACTGTCTGGAGACATGAAATAAAAATCAGATGAAAATCATATGTGAAAATTTGAAATGCTTGTCTTTTAGTTACAGGGCATTAATAAAAAGGAATTACCATTCAATTTGGTCTTAAGGATGTTTTTTTTTTCTGCTATTGCTGTGGTCTCTAGCTTCCCTAAGAGAAGAAACAAATTTTCTTGTTTGTACTCTTTTATTTTTCTTTTACCCTTTAATTTTTGAGATTGTAGTTGTGCAAACTGTTTTTTTAGGCTTTCCATGAAGAGTTTTCAGGCTTCCAGATGATTAGTAGCTGTATTATTTTAAAATGCAACATACTGAATTCCGAAAGAGATGTTTGATCTGTGTTCAGATAATTGCATTGGGAAATGGATAAACATTCCACGTATCTCTTGATTGATAATTCTGGCTTTTGACCTGTGGCTTTACGCTTAGGGTCATCTGGCATCATTTGAAGTTTTCTCAAGCAGGGACAGTTGGACTGGCCAAAACTCAGCAGATCAAGTAATGGTGAAAGGATATCAGAGAAGGAAGTTGTCTACTTCAAATCACTGCTGTTCATCCACTTTCACTGTGACTTTGTACAAACAACCCTAACCAAAGGAGTGGTTGCATCTGTCTTGGTAAGATAAGTAGGTTAGAATTCATTAAAGCTGAATGTGGTCAAGGGGTTACTTGCACTTTGTTACAGTCCCTTTTATCTGCTGAATTACTGTGAAATATATACAGAAGCTAAGACAAAATTCTGTAATATCCAGGTTAGGAAAGGCTTTATGTCTGAGGAAAGGCAAGTTTCTGCGGATAAGATGTCTTTCAAGCTGTGATCACAGCTATCTTAAGTTTCAACACAGACAGTTCCAAAGGCTTAGGAAAATAGATAAGCTTTAGTGATGCCCTAATGAGCTAATGGATCCTATAATAAAAGCACATTGGCCTACTAGTAGAAAATAATCAACATCAGTATTTGCCCAGAAGCTCTAAACATTCTACTTAGAGAGTCAAATGTAGGAACTTAGTGATAGATCTGCGATGCCTTTATAGTATTCCGTACTATGGACTACATGACTAGTTCATAATGTAATAAGTGGAAAACTATTTCCAATAGATGCACATATCTGAATAATAAAAACTCTAATGTCATTTTTTTTTGGGGGGGGGGGGGGAGGGGGAGAATAAGTCCATGTGAAAGATGTCTCATTCTTGCAAAATGGAGACATTACTTTAGGTCCAATAAAGGAGAGATGTTTTATTCTGAAAATAGACAAAAGATATTTTTAATGCATTAGGATGTTGGTTTGGAAGATTGATTAAAGTTCTCTGTTTACTACTGAGAGCAAAAGGGTATGGATAGACTACCTGATTCATCATTAACCATAGAGTTATAAGTGATACGTGGATGGAAAGTGAGACCGAGAAGATATGTATGAAAACTGTTTAAGAAATAAGAGAAAGAGTGGTTATACTCAGTATTTCTTTGTAGCATAGTAAACAGAAGTTAACTAAAATGTGTCACCGTCTTTGTTATTTCCACTAATTTGGTTTGTTCCTAAGGTCTATGAAAAGATACTGAAAGTGTAAAATGCTAACTAGACAGACATCATTAATTTTACTGTTACTCGTAATGCCCAAAGTTAGCAGAGCAAGAGGGATGCAAAGAAACAACAAAATGCTTCTATTTGGGTGGTGGTGGAGAATGAGAAGGGAAAACCTGGAGAAAATGGTGTAAGTAATTTTCTTTAGGGAGCCCAAGTTTTCTGTCTTGTTGCTCATCTCCAGAGTTGCATGTTTGTCATTCATCTGCATTGGTATCTGTCTCTGGAGAACCTTTAAAGCTCAGGTTGTCAATCTCCTTTGAAATGGTGTGGTGTTGAATATCAAAGGGAATAACCTTTCACTGCACTGGTCTCTGATCTACCCTACTATCGCATTCCCAATCTTTTCCCAGTTCTCTACTGATTTGATGAGGGATAGAATATAGTATTTTATGATTTGCAGGGGCTTATGTTACTTGTATAGTTCTGTTTTAAAAGTATAGTCAAAATAATCATGAGTTTCATAGTAAGGAAAACCCTTCTTTGACAAATATATGAGAGGTTCATACAAGATAAGTAAAATTTTTCTCGTTTCAAAGTGACAACTAGTCATGGAGCATTTAGAAAGCATTTTGTACATGGCCAATAAAACGCCTTGCTCTGGGGTTTGCAGAGACCCCTAAGCAGAATGAATCTGTGTCAGTGTATTTTGATAAAGTTCTGACACTGCCAAATACAGCCGGTAAGAACTAAAAACAAAATAAAACAAAAAACTGATTTAAAATACTAACACAGTTTGTGGTCTTTTGGTCACATGTTCTACAGCCGCTGCATGACTGTGTACGACTGAGAATTGCTGGGAAAGTTTTATTCCTGCTGAATGAGGCTGTGCAGCTGAGGTTTCAGGTTGGGTGGAAGAAGATTGGTATTCATCGTGGTGTGTTTCACAATTTAAGAAAGAGTTCTTAAAATTCTAGCTTTAACCAGGCACTGTGGGCTGGGGAAAAAAAAACAGTGATGTAGAAATAATGACTTGCTAGGAGTTTAGTAAGTTTGTCTAATGAAGATAAAGTAGCATTCTGTATAACTGAAATCTTGTGGCCTTCGGTTTTCGAATTTATTCATGGATGCAAATAACATTAACAGAGGCAGCTTTTAGTTCAAAAAGAATAGTATTGCCTGTACTTAAGGAAGAATGTTAGTTATTTCAGTAAATATACACTTAAATGTCAATTTCAGAAGGTGGTTTTAAATTAACATAAATATTCATCTTCTCTATATTCAAGCTGTGTAAATACTTGTGGATCCTCTTGCAAGAAGCCAGGCTATACTTATTTCTCTGGGCAAAGGAATACTAATCTGAAAAAAATGAAGCATTGGCTGCAGGGTGTTTGCAGACGGTACGTTTTTTCTTGGCAGGAGTATGAATCAGCATACAGAAGGCTTGAATGACTTCATAAACCTCAAAATTGCAAGATTAATCTTAAAACTGGTGGGGGAGCTTTGGAGGTCAAAAGTGAAACAAACCCACATGATTTAAGTCAACTTTATATAGTCCAAAAAGTGAGTGAGTGACTTAATAATACAGTCAACGCTATGTACTATTTATGTGCTGTGTGCTCCATGCTAGAGTACTGATGGAAATGCAGTAATGCTGGTTTTGTTGCTTCTTCGGAGGGGAAGGCCTACCGTTTACATACGTTTTATGACAGCTTTAACACTGTTTTCTAAACTATAGTTTCTAATGTCTCAGTGCCTCTATAGTCTTGCACTAAGGTATTTTCCCCACCACCCCAACTGGATGGCATTATATTACATAAACATACCTAACTTAGAAAATTAGTGTAATTGTTGCATTTGAGTTTTTGGGAAGGTGATTTTTCTTTTGATTAGTTTTCTACCCGCTTCTAGAAAATGCAGGGTGCCATCTCTAAAGCAGTATGTAAGTGTAAGTCTTTTTCACAGGTTTGGAGCTTGTGCAATAGCTGTCGTATCTGTTCAGCTTTGAATGTCCATTGTTTTAGACATGGGCGCCAGTTTGCCCTGTATATCCATCCACTTTACATATTCAAGTCTGGAAATTGCTGTCAAAAGCTGTATTAAAGCGAGTATGTCCTGGCTGCAGGAAGCTACACATGTACCCTACGAGCTGTTTAGAGCCTAGCCATACAGGAACAGAACTGGAAGTTGTGTTCCCCATTCCCCACCCTCCTCAGGTAGTTTTATTCTTAAAAATCGCTCAGCAACCAAGCTAATGTGGACAGCAGTGCCAGTATTTGAAATCTGATGTTTTGTGTTTCTTTTTGGAACGTTACTTAGAATGTGTGTGGGTAAGGGAGCGGGGAGAGAATTTTTCCATTACTGTGTGTGCTTAACTCACTACATACTAATAACACAATGTCTCAAAAGGCAACTAAAGCTGTGCCAGACAAATGCAGCTAAGTATAACTAATTCCTCCTTGATATGTTATTGCAGTTGTTTCCCTGTCCTATTATCCTTGCTTTAGTATTAAAAACAATAAAGAGGTTAACTTCAGCAATTGAAAGAGGATGCAGTGCTGCGTACAGCTGTATTTCTCTGCTTGCCAGGTCCCTTTCTCTTCTTGCAGTTTTAATTTCCAGTCCCAATAAACACTTGTAGACTGACTAATCACAACTTCTTTCACTGGCATTTCTTTTCATGTGTCTGTTTCCTATAATGTAACAGCTTTGATTTCATTCATTTATTCACTCTGACAGGTGGGCAGCATCTTCAGTACAGAAAGAAGATGGGTAAAACATCTTGCTGAACGCCTTGCAGTCTAGGTTGTTATTTTTTCTTTAAAGTATAATAAACATTTAATCCACTGTCAGACACTGCCTAGAGCCTCTTTTTATTTACAGTGTTGGAAGGCATATTATTTATACGGTTGCCATGTATCTCAGATGAACCGTGTGAATCTTGATTTTGCTATTGTTTCTGGCTCAGTTTTTTTTCAATTTTGCACAAGGTCTCTACCTTTTGGCAAGACTGCTGCTTATATGCACTTCTTTTTTAGATTGCTGAATGTAAGGAACCCTGCTTATGGGTTTTTAAGCTGACATTCACATGAAGTGAATCCTGATGGCAGATCTAGGGAACAGGCAAGTTGAAAGTCTTTCAGATGGAACATCTAACACTGGCAATTTTGGAAATGTTGATGTTAGCTTAGTTGTCTTTTCAGTTACACAGTAAGAGTTACACTCTTTGTTAACTTTTCAGAGCTGACTGAAAGCGACCCTAAAGTTACTTGACTGTATTTTAGAAAAGCTTTCAAATGAATCCCTTTGAAATGAGTAAGAACAAATCTACTTTTAAAAGAATTTGGATCTGCTGTGTGCTTCTTGCTTTAGCTTCTGTGGTGATTCACTCAGATGCACAAGAAAAGATGGCACAGATTTTAAGTAGCTGGTAAAAGCTGTAATTGTTCATGAGCTGGAACTTTTCTATCAATAGTTGGGGGATACCAACAAATTTTAGCCCATTTTCAGGTAAGACCTGAGACATAGTCTACTGGACCTCAAAAATCAAGATCCCCCAGAGTGGATTATGCCTTATTTACTCTCTTTTGATGAGATGGGCTGGCTATTGGCTATCAGCTTATGCTGGTCTCTGCCTGGTGGGACTCGGGCTTGTCCTCCAAAGTGTAACAGGCTTCTTCTGTTCTGGTATTGTGAAGATGAAAACCTTTCTGGCCTAAATCAATCTAGTATCCCAGGAAAGTTGCCTCGCTGTGATCATATTGGGAAGTTATTCCATAATATGATTTCTGTGTCCTCTAACACCTGGAACAGGCTGGGGAATGAGCATTTCAGGAAGCAAATGGGCTGTCTGCAGGTAGGTTGTCTAGTATAAACCTTCCTCTTCACCAAATCATCTTATGACTAAAGTTTCCAATCAGGGAGGGGGAAAAAAAAAATAAGGGCGATCCTGTAGAGATGTGTACTGCACCTCTGCAACCCTTACCTGGCTGAGTAAAATTCACCACCTGGCCACCAGGTGGGGGCATTGCTAAGATATTGATTAATTGTCAGTGGCATGAAATTCATGACCAATGAGTCATTTGCATGTAAAAATCACCTCCTCGGTGTTTTCCTCCGTGACTTCATAGACATTGCACATGGTACAGCAGATGAAAAGCCTGACCCTCCATAGATTGAGTGTAAGAGGAAAATACTCTTCTGAAAATACCAAATAATTTGGTAAGATTTCACAGGATTGCTGCAAGCGTAAAGACAGATTTTTACTATTTTATCAAGCTTTCTTGTGGTTGTTTTGGTTCCCGTTTCCCACTGTTGGACATAAAAGCCTGTATAGATGTTTTTCCTTATCAGTTTTATCATTAGTTTGCAGATATTGTTTTGGCCAACATTATAAAAGCTTGTTTTTGTTGCATATAGAAGTGTAATATAGATTGTGTTCTTCATTTGATAACTCCCATCTATTTTCATGATAGGTTAAATTGTCCCCTTGTGTTTCATGAAGAAAAAGTGCTTGATTCTGTTTTGATTTTGGTTTAAATTATCTAAGATAGCTGAACTACTACGAAATTTCTCCTTATTAGTTGAAAAAATGTAGGAAAAAATGGCTGGTTTATAAGTTATTTAAAGGCTAGAGTTGGTTCTTGCCATTTGTAATCTCGAAGAATGAGATCAATATGTAAAATTCATTCGTTGGTATAGATGTATATACTGTGCTACTAGACTGAAATTTTGAAAATATAGCTTTGAAGTCATAAATAATGGATTCCAGCATTAAATGAATGGTTACTTGTTTTTGCCTTCATACTGAGCAAAAAAATTCTTAGGAAACATCATATATATACATGAAGATATGCATAATATTTATAAATATAGCTAAAATGTTTTCCCTTAGTTTTTAGAGAGAAAAAAAAATAGTTTACAAGATTATGACATTATTTAGGTAGAAGTTGGCCAAGTTTTAGGCTGACATTAATTCATACTGTGCCTACAATCTTTATTGTGAGAGAGAAGATAGAAAAATGTCCTGTGGTTTGCAGAGCTGATAAAGGAAACAGATTTGATGAGAAACAGCGGAATGAAAACAGATAAGATCTGCTTTATGGGTCTCTTTGTAGAGCTTCAATAAGGTAGAAAGAGTACCAGAAGATGCTTTTGGAATTGCTGCTTCTTAGCTTTTTTTCACAAGCATCAGTTTCCCTTTTCTGTACTTCTTCAGGCAAAACTTGAGATTACCATAGTGGTAATATTACCCAGATCTTAGGTGGATATGAAGTTCTTACATATCATCTACTCATCTAAATGCTTTTCAAAAGAGAGAAGTGTCATTATCCTTATTTTGAAAATGGGAAATGAGGGGCAAAGGTGGACTTTTTTTTTTTTTTTTTTTTTTTTTAATGTATCAAAGTTCATTTCTGAATGCCAAGGATAGCTCTCACAGTTTATTTGAAAAGAAACTGATATGCCTTGGACTAAGCTACGTGCTCTTTCAATACTTTAAAAAAAAAAAAAAAAAAAAAAGAAAAAAAGTTTTAATAAGCCTTTAGTGAAAAGTGTGCTTTATACTTCTTTATAGTGTTGTTTTAAACAATTTCTCCTCCTACAGTACGTGTCACACTGTTTAGAGTGTAAATTCACCAAATTTAGTCAAGCTATCTTTCTATAAGAAAGTTTATTTCTACTTCTTCCTCAAGGATGTTGTCTACTGCCTTGATAAATTTTTGTTGTCCTTTTAAGTTTTAGTTGCTTCTGCCTATGTTTTTGAAAGAGGGACCTGACATGATCATATTTGTATGTGAATGTTTATTATAAATATAGGTAAGTGTGTATACATATATATACACACACATTTATATGTATATATTCTGTATATAGTCTATATGAAGGTGACTTTTACAGTCTATGCATCTAATCCTGTTCTCACAAGCTTTTTTGTTTTGTCATCATATCACAGGCAAAACTTTTATCTAGTTTATCTATTGGCCCAGATACGGTAAATCGTACAGAAACTTGTGGAATGTCTTGTGCAATTTTTTAAAACTAAGTCCATAAAAAACATTTCTCCCTGAACCTCTTTATACACAATAATGTATTTTCAACAAATGGGTAAGGAATATTAAGCAAGAAGATAGGCAAAGTAAATATTGCAAATAGTTATGCTAAGCTCTGTATCACAAAGTTACTGAGATGCAATTTTGTATTTGTTTGTATTTCTAGTTGTGTGTCTTATTTCTGAGTTGCTTTTTCTGTCCTTTTCATTTGATTGTAATGGAGGGATGATAAAAACCCTTTATGTGTCAAAGGTTGTTAATGTGAGCTACAGCCTATGCCTATGGTCCATAATTTGTGTTTATTCTGGTATCAGATCCTGAGATAATATTGATGATTAGGAGGTGTGGCAGACGCTTGAAAATAATATACAGGATAAATAAAAAAGAAACCCAAATATAAACTGTAATGCCTCTAAGGCCAGAACTTCAGGAAGTTTCGGAGCTGCTTATTGTTTCAGTGGATGTTTCATTCGAGTTCAGTTAACTTGACCTTTTTCCTGCTCATATAAAATTAAATAGCCCCAAATCTCTACCTCCTGGCACCTACTACTACTTCTTCTTTTTCTTCTTCTTTTTTTTTTTTTTTTTTTGTTTCTAAACTATAAGTTTCTGCAACTCATTCTAAAGAGACGTTTTTGTTTTTATTTGTGTCTCTTCTCTTAGTTTCCTCTGACAGCTATCTGCAGTGCAGCATCTGCTGGTTAGCCATTACAGACGTTTCTGGAGTGGGGCATTGGTGCTGATCCTGTAACTCGTTTCCTGCACAAGTGTTTCCCTTATTGGCTGTGCAGATGGGAAACTGGATCATAAGGGAAAACACAGGTCTAGATGATACAAATGATAGCGATAAATCTAAACGTAGCTTCCAGTAGGATGAGTATGATGTGCTTCCAAATAATTTTGCCTTTTTGGCTGGCAAAGGGATGCAGCTGTACAAGTTATATCCACAGCTCAGGTAGGAAAATAAACTTGTAAAACCTTGAGCAAAAAAGCCATAGTCTTGACAAAATTCTAACCTCTGTTGTATCCACACTGGGGTATACATTTTCAGGCACCAGCAATAGAGAAACAGATCATTTTTAGCCGTTAATTCCATTTACTTTATAAGAATATACATAAACAGTTATTCCTTAGATACAAGAGAAGGCACCATTAGAAATACTTGCAATGCCAGCTACTTTATCCCACTTGCAAGGAAGAGTTTGAGAGAGTTATTTTTTTTTTTTTTTTGCTTTTGTCCCCATCTTAGAGATCCTTTGCCTCTTATTTTTAAAAGTGAATTAATCCTCTGCCTGACTTTTTCTAGATATCCCTCCTCTGGCACTAAAATCTTGTTGTATTTTTTTCCTCACTTCTGCAAAATATTTGTGATCAGTCTGTGCAGCAGAAATTATCTTTTAAAACCTCCTTCTAGGAGAGTATAGCTTGACTTCCTCTGTGTTTATGTCTTGCAGATTTTCTGTTCTCTGGGAAGGCACGTTCTCAAAAGTCACAGAAAAATTTTTCAATCTGTAAAGTCACTTTCCTCTGCTTGGATACCTATTTCGTGAAAGGTAAGAATATAATAATTTATGACTCTTATGAGTCCTTTGGCTAGTTTTAATGGAATTTAGCAATGAGGTTAGCAATGTCTGGGGGGAGAAACGCAGAGACAGTCTGACTACCTAGCCATTAGTTTCTTAAGAAGCCAGGCTAGAAGAGTTTGATTTTTTTTTTCTTCTTTATTGTAGCTGGCTCTTGTTATTTCAGATAGCTGAAGTAACAGTGGAGGACACTCACTTCCCGCTCCTGTAATCTCCTTGTCCTAGACAGCTCCTGAATTGTGCTCCGTTGCTTTGAAAGGCCTCTCAGCATTTCAGGATATAGAAGGGTTGGTTTAATGACCTCCAGACCAGGGCTGAAGGACAACGGAATAAACAAGCCTTCCACTACACGTCAGTGATCCCCTTGCAGATCACATAATTGAAGCTGCCGCAGCCAGTAAAACTGCAGGAGCGCACTTAATTAACATAAAAATTAAACTCAGCAAATGAAGTTCAAACCACAACCAAAGTGGACAGGTAGTTAAGAAGCCAGGAGAGAGGTAGCCCCTACCTAGCTGAGCCAGTTAATAGTTTAAGGCTGTGCATAAGAAATAGTGAGGGCTGCTCTGCTGTCATGAACATCCTAGGCATTTATTGCAAGCAAGATTTGCGCTCCAAGTGTAATGAAATTGCTCCTAGCCGGAGATGGTTACAAGATGAAGCAAGACGTAATGAATGCATGAATGAACAAGAAACAAAAATTAGGAGAAAAATAGTTCATTTTTTCTGTATCATTTGTGGTAAGGCTTCTTAAAAAGTAATTCTAAAAGTCCTCATTTGATGACAAACAGCTGAGTATACATATGGATTGTTTTACTCAGGTTGAGGAAGTGATTCTTCCAGTGTTGCTACATAATTGCAGACACAGAACTAGAAATTTGGGAGTAGAGAAACAGGAGAAATTGTAACATTATTTTCTTCACCAAGGACATTTCAAATGCCTAGAATAAGTGCTTATGGCATATGTAGCTATTCCTGAAATTAAAGGCTCATTAAAACTGCAGGTGAAATCCACTAATTAAATGGTTAGCTATAAGCTTATTTTAATGTTCTCCTTATGTTGACATCCACAAAATGAGTAGCTTAGGGTCCCTTAGGTCATAGAGACCTAAAGCAGCCATCAGTCCTACAAAGAGCTATAGTATAAAACTTCTCTTAGTTTTTTAAGAAGTTTCATTTATGCACATTATCCAAACTAAATAATTAAAATCCTCTTAGGCTTCAAGATCTACTGACACTGAAATGTGATGTTTTCACTTTTCCTGTTTGCACTCTCTCTGGAAAAGCTTTACTCTTCTGTTTCTGTTGCAAAGAGAAAAAGCCCTGTTGCCTGGGAACAGGAGCTAGTGTCCAGCACATGCTGATGTGTTCTCTGTCAAAAGCAACTCTCCTGAATGTTTCCAAGCACATACAGGGCACAAGTTTCATACCTGAGAGGAAGGAAAGATAGAATTGGCCGGCCTTGCTCAGTGATGTTCAAAAACACTCTTAAACCGTTTACCTTTTATCCATCTGTCTCAATTCCAGTCTTAACATCTGCAGTTAATTTTATATTTTTCTCATAACACAGTTACCGGCATAAAATACCAGGCTTAAAACTCTTGCTAGTTTATTAGTTTGTAGATTTTGAATTAAAGTTTGTTCTTTCATTTTAAACACCAGTCTGATGCTGGTGTTAAGTGGTCAAAATACGCAAAAATCTTCGAAGGAGGAGTAGCCCAGGGTTGTAGCTGAGGGTTACCCCAGGGCTGTAACCTGTGCCCAAGCCAGGTGAAGTTGTAGTTTTTTGCTCATAGATCTGCACTTGAAACTGAAAGAATCTCATTGATGAGGACTCCAGCATATATATATGTCATGTATATGAAGCAGCAGGTAGAGGAGTTCAGTACATAGGCCACCTTCAGCTGTATGCGTGTCTTTTCATCTATAAAATAGGACTAAATTTGCCAAATCAGAACCTGAAGCTTTTTGGATCTAGAGTGCTTAGAGCTATAGGTTATCTGGTTAAGTAAAATTCTTTTGGAGGAGGAGGTAGTAGTTTCTGTGTGATCCTACAGTTAGTTATATATATATATATTGTCTCCATTGTCAGTGATCTATTACTGGCATATGAGAGGGCATCTTTGGAATGCTGCATGCTTCTGTTCTTTACTTTCTTGTCATTATACATACTATATTAAGCATGTTCAGTGGCAGATTTTTGTACCTTGTGCTGTGTAATGTGAATATACTTGCACATGTTTCATCAATGTGTGAAGTCAGGATTATGAAAGTCTCCAAATATATTAGTGCTTTTCAGGTTAGCTGATCCTGAAATGATCTGTAACTGCAAGGAGCTTTAAGAATGAGGTTGGTAATTAAATGCAGATAGACAAAGCTTGGTTCAAGAAGTCTGTAAATGCTGAGATCGTTTTTTTTTAAAAAAAAAAAAAAGAAGAAGAAGAAGAAGTACAGTTGTGTGTTAATATGCTCTCTGCTAAGTTTCTGAATTGGTCCCTTATATGGGAGAGCGACTGCTCACTGTAAGGAGTGCTTCAGCTTCTCTGGTCATCCACAAATCATGAACAGAAGAGATGATGGCTGTGTTTCTCCCAGCAGAAGGCTCTTCAGCAGCCGGCCTCAACCTAACAGGAAAGAAGCAGAGAAAGGATTTGGGACTTTTTGCCTTTCTGTTTGCTGGCTTCCAACAATAAACAGTTTCTCATTTTGTCTCTGAACCATTTTAAAATTGGCCTTCCTCATCTGTTTAATAACTTCTGATGCTCAAAAGCAAAAGAAAAGTAACTTATTCTTTGTTTTTCTTCTTCAGCTTCTCAGCGTTGCACAATACAGCACCATGCTGGAGGTCCCTGTCTGTGGTCCAGCCATGATTTTTGGCTCTGCAGCACAGAGCAGTGCTGTACTAAATAACTCGTTCAAAGCCAAGGCCAGTATAGACATGTCAGGACAGTGAAGCAGCTAGATGTGCTGTAGTCATACTGATCGCAGAGCTGCTTTTGTCAGCACTACTGCTAGGACTTCAGCTCCCTATCCTAGCTCATAGTTTAACTCAACTCTTAAAATTACTTCTGCTTGGAGAATTATGTACGGTAAAAGGCAAAGGCTGTTCTAATGATAAGAAATACTGTTGACCAAAACAAGACTGCTGAGGAGTTTTAGTCACAGCCCCTCGCAGTGTTTGGTACTGCTTTCTCTCTGCTGGAGTACTGGCATAAATCACAAAAGTGACTGTCCTATTTTTGAGTCTTGCAGAACTTGACTGTGCCGATCTCACTCAAGGATTAAGATTACAGTCAAGTATTCTCCGTGCAAGAATATAGCTTTCAGGGAAAAAAATGTTTCTTTGTGTTGCTTTGTTAGATTGTATAAAGACAGATCACATTCTCCTCAGCTGATAGGGTTTATTTAACAAATTCTGAAAAACAGACTTCATAGCTATTCTTACCTATTTGTGATAAAGCCAGGTGAGATTTCTTTTGTATATGTGCCTCCTAAAATGAAGAGAGGTGGTCTGAAATTTCCTGCAGGGAAAAGGTGTATATATATACGATTTGAAAGAATAATGATAGCTTCTCTAAGAACTTGCACACATAATGCTTGAAATTTTTCATGGACCCTCTTCTTGGGGACACTTGCCATCCTTTTCCATTTGTGTAAGGTAAACAAAAGCAAAATGGATAGGGCTGAAACAAATTCATTTATAGTTTTGAATTAATGTTCATAGAGCTATTTGCATCATTCAGTAGCATTTAACAAAGAGATTTGCAGTTTCTGTAATTCTGATGACTGATGAACAAGAAATTGTTTGCTACTTCTAACTCATATTTGCTTGTTAAACACTTTACTTGTCCTGCCAGGTTGTCTCTTCTATTGGGTTGTTATTTACCAGTGTGTGAATATCAAAAACAACAAAGATTAGTTGAAGCCCACTGTATTTTGCTTGAGCTCCTTTTTAAAAAAAGCATTTTTAACAGAGATGCCCTTCACATAAAAAGAATTTTGTTACAACAACACAGGCTTTCTTTAAGGTGAGCAGAATTGGTAGTAAAGTTACTTTCCTTGTGGACACAGTTCTGCCCTGTGTCTTACAAGGTATTCTGCTCTTCCAGATGATCTGCTCTGTCTCAGAGATGGGTAACAACAGTGCTTGAGTAATTTCATTGCCAATAGTTGGAGAAGGTACCTAGAGAAAATGCTTTTAAGAGTTTTTCTAAATATGCAAGCTCACTTTGACATGATTGAAATTGCTTCAGTGATTTTTATTCTACAGCATTATTGTTAGTGATAGACTTACAGAATATCCACTGAAACAGTGTTTTCCAGTGAAGATTTTGGTTACAGGGAGCTGAGTCTTCTCATAGCATGGAAGGGTGCTAAAAATGTTTTTGAGGAGCAGAACAAGGTTAGCTTACTCTGTGATCATAACAGAGACTGTGTAAATTTTCAGCGTTAATTATGGATGAACATCCTACAGCATGCGTCATGTTATTAAGCTTGCTAATGTTTTATTGCAGTATTTATCCTCTTCTGTGAGGAATATATGGTAATATATTCTCCTGTAGTTACAGTTCATTGTCAGTGGTATCTAAGACATAGCCAGGTTTCTGCTGCAAACTACTACTTTATAAATTCCAGGCTTATATCTCCAGATGTTTGCTGTGCCTTATTTATGAAGTTCAATATTATGTAGTGGCTATTTGGTATCTTGCTGACACATTCTGCTTGTTAAGCAACATTTATTGGTGATCAGTGGGTGTTGCTTTCTTCAGATACATTTTAAGATACTAAGTTGTAACTTTGAAGAAGCCAGTGAAAGGATGAAATTAAATAAGGCTATATGTAAGTACTAACTTATTTTCTTCACAAGAGCTTGAGATTTCCTAATGTATATTCCTCTTATTAAGTTCTAGTAGTCTGTCCGATAATAAATCTAGATTAAGCTGAATTGGCATATTGTGATGCCTAACTTTTTTGTTAATACTTTTGCCGTTAGCTTTGAGAAAAGACAGCTTGATTTCACGTGTTTATTGAAAAATAATAGTTACTAATAGATTATTGAGGGATTACTTATTATCAATAAAATAGATGAACCAGTAAATTACTCTAGATTATTCTAAGTTATGTATGAAAAAATATTTTCGATGAAGATGAAATATATCTGGTCTGTTCTGGAAACAAGTACAAATAGAAAGATTTATATCTTCCGTTGAAAGGAATGCTACTTTCTCTTCTTGCAAAGATAATTATTGTGAGGTTACTAATGTTTATATTTGGGTAATACACTGCAAATAGGAAATGTATTGTGTTAGCATTTATTTAGAGTATCTCTAAAACATATTGGATTTTTCATATTTTTGCAAGCCAGATCATTGACAGCTGTAGGTCCCGTGAGTGTGCTGCTTCGCTTGGTTGGGACTACTGAAGTGACAGATTTTAGGAGGCTTTGGCGTACAGCACGCTGTGCATGATTGGCCTGACTAGACACACGATACAGCTGACCCAGTAACCTATAAATATCAACATGCTTTGGCCTTCAGTTTGCCATGCACAACTGGCCTAAATATACACGATACGTAGGTGACTAGCCGACTCGGGAGCCTATACATCTATTAGCGGTATATTTTCACAGTGATAGTGTGTTATTTTGTGTATCAAGTTAGCACCAGCGTCCTAGGAGCTTATCAGAACTCCAGAGACAATGCTAAGTCTTGTAGTTCGGATTAAACCTTGCCCCCTTGCTCCTTCCATGCAGTTATGATCTACTGTTAGTCCAGTCTTAGAAACTGGCGGTGTTGCAGGGCCAAGATTGTAGTCAGTGCCTTGCTTTCAGTCAATCTAGAGTTACCTATCAGAATGATGATTTTTGACTTTTTTTTTTTTAACATGAATTATATTATGCTTTAGGATTTTTTTGCTTCTGATGCATTTTATCTCAGTTTACCCATCGTTAAACTTTGCCCTAAGCTGCCTACAGAAGCTGAACTACTAATGCATTGAATTTAACAGCTGTTCAACTCTTCAAATTGAAGTTTTAGATTTACCTTAAAAATTTTATTTTTTGGATTCATTTGTTTTCTGTAGGCACTGTTTGCTCTAGTGTAGCATGGTTCAGGCCCTTTGTACAGGGCAGATTCTAGTGCGATGTTAGGCGGTGCTGTAGTATTAATAGCAGCCAGATTATATGACTGCTGCCTAGCAAAGTCTGTGGGCAAGGCACAGAAGTATGTAAGAGTATAAAACTACTGGGAGATGCCTCCGTTTCTGCAATGTCAGCAGTCATTTATTGAGCCTATTCTCATGTCCAGGGTTTGCTGATCTTAGGGGATGATTCTGAGCAGAATGAAATTGGGTTGCAGGGGCTTATGGGAGACCAGATTTTTGCTATATTTTGGGGAGATATGAAGGGAGTCTGTGGGAACAGAGCAAATGACAACAAGAGTAAAAGGCAGTGCTTCAGCATCTTTCGAAGATGCAGGGTGCCAAGTTGTTACCTTTCTGTAGTATCTAATTATTTTCCCTAATTAATTTGGTATATTAGTTTGTCCATTTTTATTTTCAGTTCAAATGAGTCAATGGTAGCCTTCAGCAAGAAATAAATATCTGAAATGTGAGTATCTTCCTGCTTATCATCTGTGTAAAGGTTTCCTTTAAAAATTCAGGAACAAGCTGTGGGCTCGAAATTCTCTTGTGTTAAATAGAGATGTCACTGCATAGACAATTAATGTATTGACAGTACTCCAGTTATCTGACATACCTGCTTTTAAAGGTTTACCATAAACTGATGGTTGTGTAACCTTCTTGTCTGCCTGGCAATGTGTGTATATGAGTGGGAGGAAGGAATGAAGAGTAAAATGGAGTAACGGGAGTAGGAGGTGAAGACAAACTTGTCACTCACTTTTTTGTGTTACTTCGTTCATCTGTGTAAAAACACTTACTGAGCCACGCCAGTACATGGCGCTTTCTGTATGAATTGAGGACTGGTTTTGGTACAGGTATAAGATAGGTACAGGTATAAGATAGCATCTACAAATACATAGTCTTGATTTAGAATAAACCAGATGTATTCGAATGCCTCCTCAGGAACTTGTGTCATCAGTCCATTTTTTGTATGTGTGTATGTGCATTTTTGTATTCCCCAGTGGCCACATATTTTTTTTTTTTGCCTACTTTCGCGCTGTTCGTATTATTGTAGCTTGTACAGTCAGAGTCTTTTCCTTGTAAAGAGAGTAGAAGTAAAGTTACTGTGATTCCAAAGCTAATGAAGCAGAGGCACATTTATAGACAGATACTGAGGTAGGTAAGAGAGCATAGTGCTAGGTCCTTTTAGAGTATTTTATGCCACATACAAACAAACTGAGACAAGAATGTCTGTCAGTGATGCTGGGGGGAAAAAAAGTTGTCCTAAGTGTAAAGAAGCAAGATGTTAAATCTTTTGCAAGTTTTTATTTCCTGCTCTAGTGTTTGCTGGCAATTGATATTCCACACGGTAGACAAAATAACTAAGTCTGAGGACTGAAATGCAACAGCTTCTGCCCTTGCAAAGATTAACTGAGTCTGCAAAAATATGGACAGATTTTTTTTTTAACACAGGTTTTTGAATTTTGGCTTTCCACATTGTTAAATTCTTAGCTGGGACATGTATTACACAGTGAAATTCAGGAGTCCATAGAGTCAAGATCTCATTTCAGGCCAATAATTCATTTATTTGTCTCTCCTTTTCCCTGAACTTCAACCATTTTCAGTAGTGGAAGCTGACTGCGTAATGGCAAATGAAGATCACAATAATTGTAAGGAATTGGATTGAAATCAAACGTAGAATAAATTTTAGGCACTTGAATTATCCCAAAATATTGTCACCAAGAAAACAAAGAGAGGGAGGAGGATTAAATTCCTAAATTCCTGATTTACTTTAGATGATGTCCTGAAACATGTGTTTTGGATATGTAGAAAGAAGTAAATCCATCACTTCATGGTTTAGTTTCCTCTGGTGCTTGGGAAATGGGTTTAGTCAAGGTAGGAGTTATGAATTGCATCAGGTGAAAACTTTTTTCCTTATGTTATATTTCCATCCAATATCTCTAAGAGTCTATAAGAAGTAATAGGATCTGGTGATCAGATATATCAGAAGTAGATGTGAATATATATATATATATGTATTTAATCCTTAACTGGCGAATTTGCTGGTTAAGACAACTCCTGATAAAAGAGTGAGCAAACCTCAATGTTATTAACTCTGTGTTCCTGGAGTTGCCTGTTTTGGCAAGTGGGTTGAGAGGCAACTGTAGATAGTTTATTTTAAAATCCTTTTTTTTTTTTTTTTTTTTTTTTAACTGAAGTTTCATTGCCACTCTCATCTTACCAATGTGCTTGGCATAGAGTGACAGACAGAATTTCTGCCCGTGCCTTTGTTGCATCAAAAGCATTGAGAGCAAGATTAGGTCCTTTTAGAAACCGTTTTTATTCCCCAGAAGACGAAGGATCTGTGATGGACCAGAATCATTAACATGTACCCCTTTCGTAATTCTTTATTTTGACTAAAACCTAGTATTTTTCAGATGTGAGATCAGATACTCGAGTATGTTATTTTTTGGATAATAAATTGCTTTCATCTATTTCTGTGGTTCAGGGTAATTTGAGTTTTGAGATGAAAGCTACTCAGGTACCTTGAGGTGCATCAGCTCGTAGATCAACAAATCAATAAACATTTCCATACTGCAATTTGCATATACTTACAGAAAAAGAAAAGACAAACAATGAGTTTATGAGTTAGTCACCGCAACAAAAGAAAACTCCAGCTGAATTTTCCGAAGAACAGAAAAGATGAGTGTGGTCTTAGAAGCTGGCCACTGCCTCTTAGCCAGTACAGTTTACTACTCTTGTGTGAGGCTAATTTCAAGAGTCTGGTGAGACACCATCTCTAGAAACTGATGCTGCATGAAGAGATTTTGCTGGAAACAAATAAGAAGGGAGAGATAAGAGTGGAAATTTCTTACACATTATAGAGACATCTAAAAAAACCAGCTTGATATTGCTCAGATAATTAAGGTGTGATACCTGGAAACATCTAGTAGTCATTTATAAAAGGATCAGGCATTTTGGGCCATGTCACACCAAGTTTTGAAGCTTTTGTGGTTCTGTAAGCAAAAAATTTTGTATTTTTGCTGCTTTTCCTCATCTAGATTTAACTTGCCTTTTAATCAGTGCTGGAAGTTTTAGCTAATCGCTAACCATTAAAGGGAGGAGGAGGGGATTTGAAATTTCCTTGTAGCACTCCAAAGAAAGAAGTGCTGTCAGAAGTGATGGGTGGAAGAATTAATGTGTTGGAATAGGTGGTGGCTCTTAAACTCTTGAATGGTTTCCCAAGTTATCATCTGCCAGCTGACACCGTAAGTAACTGTGTTCATTCTCACAGCCCAGCAGAACTCTGAACTGAAATATATTATCAGTCTCAGTGAAAAGGCAGTAGGAAAAAGAACCCCTGTTCTATCATCTCTCACCTATATTTTATTAATTACATGTTATTCATGTATGAAGGTATGTATGTGAGCAGATATGGTGGCTGAGCTGCCAGTTAGTGACTCTAAAATCATCAGAACTGTTTGGCTGTCCCATATACCTAATTTAGGATATTGTTATCTGAGTTACTGTTTTGACATACTCATGTCAAGCATTTTGAGTTTAAATTCTCATATTTAGGTAGGACAATAAGTATTTTGGCATAGGGCTATGGAATTAAGAATGTAAATTTCAGGTTATCCAAGTTTTCCAACTGTATTAAGGACTTAAAAAATCCATTTTGTTTCTTTCATTATTCATGTTTTTATTTTCAGTATGATGTGAACGCTCCATTGGTGATATGCCTTTAATATCAGATGAGCTCTTAGGTGCCACAGAAAGACAGTCACCCCAGTGCATGACAGGATTATTTATGCCTATACTGAGACCTCCAGGCCTGATTCACTTTGGGTAGGTGATAAAGAGAAGAGATTCTTTGCTCTGAAGAGCTCACCATATAAATAGAAGTTTAAAATACCTCGCCTCTTTCTACCCTTTGGTCTTTGCTGCTGGTATGTGTGGCAGGACTGCGCAGCCTCTCCTCCTTTTCTCCCAGTACTGATTTGAACACAGGAGTGCAAAACTTACCAAGGAAATTTGTCAGGGATGGAAAATGTGCAATGGCACAACTGGGCATCTCTGGCTATTTGAGTGTTCAGTGTATGTATTTCTTCCTATGTACTTGTATGTATAGGATGTCTAAGGTGAACATCTCTGATCAGATAATGGCTATTTTGTTATTCTTTTCCTTCAGCAAAAATACGCTTATTTGTCTTTGAGAATCACAAGAGATGGTATCTGAAGAGTGAATTGTTCTGGCTTAGGTAGTTTACATACTCTTGGCATATGCCATGTGTGGTTTTCAGCTTAAATAGGTATCTTTCTGCTATTAGAATAGGCTTTTCTGCATTTGCATTGTTGAAACAAAGTCTAACTTATTTCACCTGGTTTAGAAGAGGAGGATTTCTGCCTACATGTCTACACTGTAACCACCATAAAATCAGAGCACTAGCGCAGATGATCCTAGACCTTATTTATACAGTTGGTAGCTACTGTCAAGGAGTGCACTACTAGATGTCTCAATGAAGTTAACAAGGTTTTAATGAGTGCTAGCAAAGAAGCAGCTGTATTGAGGGGCTCTGGCTAGTTCAGCTCTAACCACCTGCTTGGGAGCCAAGTCACGCCTGGGCATTTTGAAGTAGGTTCGTTTTCGGTAAGTGAATGGCCAAATTGGGGTTCCCAACTCCCAGGTCACAGAAAGATTCATATATATATCCACGTATGTACATCCATAATACATAATATAATGCTGAAAAAACAACTTCATCACATGTAGATCAGTTTGAAAAGCTATCAGATCTACCTGAATAAATACATGCAGTATATTTGGGGTAAAATTTTGAGAGAACAGTCTTTGATAGCCTCCCCGGACTGCTGACTTTTAGCACTTTATGCTCTAGTTACAGAAAATGTCTTGACAAATTAATAGGTAAAAAAGAAGAGAGAATTGTGTAACTCATTATGTTTAACTCTCATATCTTCAAGGGATTCAAATTCCACGTGAGCTTTTTGGTCCATATGCTTATATGTGAAAGTTCTTGGTCATCAGTATGATTTAATTGTACAATTTTTATTGAAAGAAATGAACTTGTCTGTGTTTCTCTCTCTTTTGGGGGAGACTTGTTTGTTATGATGCATTTTCCTCAGTGCAAAGATCTTCCTATTAAAGATCTCACTCATACGACCACCAGTGAATCTCAGATACTTCATTTTATTTTTATTTTAGCCTTTCTAGTTCATATTTAGTCTATTTCTGGTACTAGCACCTGGTATTTCTCTTTCACTCAGAGTATTAAAACGTTGCTATATCTATTGTTAGACATAATTCATTCATACATTACTCTCTATGTTGTGTGCACTGCATGTTACTTTGTGCAATTATTTAATTAAAGCATAATTACAGGATGCCAACCTTGTAAAACAGCTGGATGAATGAGAATTTCGCTTGAAAGTATAAAACATTCAGATTCAGCTTTTGGAAAGTGCTTATTCACTGGGAAAATAACTAGCTTTCGGGAGCGATGCTTCTCTGCATCAATAGCATAAATGCATTTTACTCTGAAAAACTCCCCAGAGGGTTCATGCTATTTGTTTGTTTGTTTTTAGTGCAAATCTGGTTGGGCTGTAGGCCCAAGTCTTCCTGTCTTTGTGTGATTTTCGTTTGTGTGAGCAATATGAAAACAAATTGTAGATACATCTAGAAAGGTTAGCAGGGTGTGCTAAGCAGAGGCAGCAAACAACTGGGAGAGGAATGGGAATAGTTCCCATATAACCTTTTTTCTAAACCATGTAGTGGAGGCAAGTTTCTTCCACCAACGTTTGGCCGGAGGATGTCAAACTTTTGATTACAGGGTTCTGGAGTTCAGGCCTTGGGGCTTTAAAAATGTAAATGCAAAGAGTTAAAGCTCAGTTTTGATGTTTAGCTAGATATTTCAGAAGATATTTCATAAATATAAAATTGACATCTGTGGTAATTCTGTTATGAGGTTAGTAAATGGGAACTATTTCTGTTTGGAAAACTAAATTTACAGCAAGAATACTCCTAGTACTTAGCTTAAAATACTTGTCCTGGAGAAATCAGTTGTTCGTGTGATGAAACAAAGGAAGTCAAATAAACCAGAATTGAAACAAATGGTTGGATTTCTTCCAGGAAACTTAAAAATGTATTAAGAAAATTGAATATGCAACTAGAATTAATCAAGGATTATGAGATTGTATTAAATTCAGGTAGTAGGGTAATTTAGTAAATACCTAGTCTAAAGAAAAAGTGGAATGTTCTCTTTTCACCACTTTTGTTAATATGACTGATTTTCATTCATTTGTGTGATGCTATTGCTTTTTCCATTAATAAAGTAACTTCTGTAGTACTGTTGCATTGGTAGGATACGTTGGCCTGAGAACAAGAACTAAAAGCTTGAGACAAAACCGCAGAAGACAAACACTAAAAACAGTGCAAGGCTAATGCAGTTTCCTAACTGAGTCCTCAATTGTCCTCCTGAAATTGTGCAGAAGAATAAAGCAAGATCAAATCCATGTGTTCTTGCAGCAGAATCTTGTGATGATTGTATCCACACTGTCCACAGAAATCACTCTTTGTGCGCAGAGCTTAGGCAATGAGATGTGACGTTTGAGGAGGAAATGGGCACATCTTAACAGCAGTAATTCTGGTAATGGGCAGCAAGTGTAGAGCAAACTGAAGACAGAAACTGGCGAATGGGGACATTTATGCCATGCTCTTGAGAAATGATTTAAGTACGGATATTTTCAACATGCACAATGTTGAAATACATACACAAACCCAAATATTTTAATCTGAGGTGAGGTAGACTGATTAGAAGTAGTCATGTTTGTAATTAAGTGTTTTCTGTTTGTCTGAAATAAGGCCTCCCCTTAGCAGTTTTTGTTGGGCAGGACCACCACTGAACTTCATCAGAGAGCCTGAGGCTATCTTGTGTCTGCGTGTCAGGTCTCGGCACTTGAGGTCAGTGCTGGAGCTCTGGCATTTTGGGAATGTGGAGGCCAGTCCCAGTGCTTCTCAGAGCACCACGCAAGCACGCAAACCAGCCAGGGCTAAAATCTGAGAAGGGCAATCTCCTGTTTGTTTTCTGTTCAAGTAGGTTAGGCTAATAGTTATGGCTTTCATGTTTTCCCAAGAGCAGGGAACTGAACTGCTTTTGAATAGCTCTCACATGCCTTTCCCCTGGTCAGGGACTGTTATAGCCAGCCAGTGAAAATAGCTTACCAACTGCATAATTTCACCCTAACTGAGTTCATGTTCTACAGCAGTGTAACAGATGCTAATAGTTTTCAGAGGGCTTGTTTTAAAATACTGTGTATATATTTAGTTGTCTCCCCTGTTTTTCAGCAGGCCATCAAGAAGGATGGTCAGCAATTTACTCTGGGGACAGGGAGGAGAGGTAGATTTTTCTAGTGTTAGAAGAGAATTTGCTGTGTGCATGGGTTTCATTCTTGGACAGAGGTTTGGGATAGATCTGCATTTTGTGGTTTTTTCATCCCATATGTCAAGCTCAAGTGATTAAAGGCATATCCAAGAAGATGCAGCCCCTGATTGTGTAACTGTCTGTGTGAATGGAAGCAGGCAGCAGATGCTCCACCAGTACTTCTCTGACAGATAAGGGAACAAAGAAAACAATACTGAAGTTTGTAACAGTGTTATTCTACAGGTACAAATAGTAAATATAGTACACTGTCATATCACTTCCAAAATTAGTTCCTATATCTATGTTTAATCGTTCCATTTCCACCAAAATATATCAATATTTTTATATTATTATTTTAGTATCTTGTCCATTGCTGTTCTGATAAACTATGTGAAGAAAGAAGAAAAGTTGACTGAATAGGGAAATAAATACATTAAAGCTGCCTGTTTTTATTATAAATGTTGAAATGCATGATTATTGGTAAGAAAGACTTGTTTTGCACAATTCATGCCCTAAAGTTTTTCTTATTCTCCAAACAATACAGCCATTTCGTAGATACAGAATCCCTTTAGAGCAGAGAAAAAGCTTTTGTGCAGTCAGTAAACTGGTCATATATTCACAAATATTCAGTGTTCAAATGTTTTGGCATTAAGATTTTTAAACAAAAAGATGCCATGGAGAGCATGTCAGTGGAATTTAATATGCCAATAATTCACATACAAACCATAAGCTGAATAGTTCTTGTCTATGTTATAGAAATCAAGATTCTGAATATACCAGTAATGCAAATGAGCAAATACACCTACGACAGAACAGATAACGCATGACTTTCAAATGGGATTAATAATGGAATGAGTATTCTTGTCCGTATCTAACAGCTGCTCATGTAGTCTGTTCTACAGAAAAAAAGAAAGGGAAAACATTCTCATTTTGTTTTTAATCTAAGGTCTATTTGAAGAGGCTGTCAAAAAGTGTGTGAACTAATATAACTACAACTGAATAGCACATAACCAGAAACTGTTAACATAATTTATGTCAACATTACTTTGTCAAGCACAACATACTTTCTCCAACCTGGGTTAATGCTGCAAGGAAGCAGGTGAAAAGAAGATCCTGTGCTACATTGGATTAATTGTGGGTTTAGTATGCAAAAGAAAGTCTTGCTAAGCATTGAAACCACTGTATAGAGGGAACATAGTCCAGCTGCTGTTTAACAAATAAGCCAGTAAACTTGTTTTAAATGGAATTTCAAAAGGCTCCTGAATGACCATAGTATTTAACAATTAAGACCAAGCACTGCTCATTTCCTCCTACTCCTATTCTCTTTTACTAGAATCAAGTTGAACTTCCATTTCCACTGCCTGTAGAAATGACTCTGAAAGCTGCCCAGATTGACCAAAATCTGTCACTACAAAGATCAGACCACAGAAGAGTGATTCAGACAGAGACTGAGCATACAATAAGGTAAGTGAGTAGTGGTATAGCAGTATTCAAGCAAAAAATGAGCAAAGTGAATTAAGCTAGACTTTTCAAAGCCACTTAATTTTTGTGTGACTTTTGTTTCTAAATGCTTCGCCAGTGGATCTGAATGACAGTCCTAATCAGTGAGCAGATCAGGCAGGGAAATGGCATTCTGTTTCATGAAAACATGAGCTTTCAGGAATATTTTGTGTCTTGACGAACTAAAAACATAGTACCTTGAACTTAGGAACCAGATTCCCCAAGTCTTTTATAAAAAAGTAAATAAATAAAAATAAAAGCTAACCAATTAGTAAACAAGAACCTGGTTGTTTTCACTGTGAATACTGAGTGCAGAAACTGTCCATCATACCCATTCAATCCTTAGCTACCTGACCTCAGAGTCCCTTGCTCCTCAAGTGCTTGCCTAGCAGTTGGATCAGAGGTCGTGCCTTCTGCTCTGTCTCTAATAGCCCAATTTTTGGACAGATGCATGTGCTTACATTGGTAAAATGGACCTATCATCTCTTAAGATAAAATTAATGTGATCAGTGAACAGTTTATGAATGTAGACGTTTCCTTTGTTTTTCTCTGATAGGATCTGAAAATAAATGAAAAATCTGTTGTAGAAGCGTAAGCAGTCATGGAGCTTAGGTGTTGCTGGCTCTTGGTAAAATTGTGCTGGCTTGTTGAAATTCTGGAGTTTGATGGCAGAACATACTGACAGTCTATCAGCATAGGGTATTGATATTTTAAACTGACTTTAAAGGGGGATGATTAATAAACACCTGGAAAGGTCTTCAGATTGCAGTACTGCTGTTCAAAGGCAAGACTAAATAAAAAAAAAATCAGTGATACATGGAAAAGTTTGCTTACAACTGAAATACATATATTTTTTAAAATAAGTTGCTGTACAAGTCGTTGGTTCCAGACAATAACTATGAGCTGCTTTTCAAGCAAATAAAATCACTTACTGAAGGTTGGAGCAAATAAAGTAAATGTGATTACTGCTGGAAGCCCTCTTCAGAGACATTCTATTTGATAATGGTTTAAGCATAAGCCAAAGTGGTTTCCTAATGGGTGATTGGTATTTCTGACCTACAGGTAGGAAATATCACCTACAAGCGACTGGTAATAGTCACCCAAAAAACAATCTTAACACAGGGGTATTATATTACTGAAGGTTTGTTCTGGGAGATTTTTCTCCTTAAAGAGCACTTGAATGTGATGTTTTACATGAGACCTTTCATTTAGACCTTTCAAACTATTCTCTCGAGCTGATACAAGTGGAAGCAGGGAATGAAGGGGTCCTGGTTTGAGACAGCAGAAGAAAATGAAGGAGAAGGACCTGCTGTGAAGGGTGATGGGATGGTTTAAAGAGAACTGCAGGAATAGCGTGATACAGGGAATTACATGGGACAGACTGGTGCTCGTTGACAGACGTTGGCAAGGAAGATTCAAGGTGCTTCTTTGGGCAATTCTTGCTTCCTGTGAATCTTGCCTCCACCTTCTATTTTCGCACTTAACACTATTTTAAGGGAAACAAAGCTGTGTGAATAAAAAGAGAAAGGCACCGCTGGCTGCCTAAAACAGAAAGAATGCTGAAGGTAGGGGAGCTCTGGAGTGACAAAGGGGTCATTTCAGTAAACAGTTAAGGGGACTGGCATAGCTCTGGAGTATACAAATCTGTATAAGAGGCATCTTGCATTGAAAACACTGTCTCAAATGTGTCTCCTAGTACAATTGAGATTTTTCTGGAAGTTTGATAGAAAGAATTTTAGCAGATCCATCAAAATTGAAACACACTGGAAAAGCTAATTTTTGTTCTTTAAAATCTTGCTTCTGTGAGTAGTGCTGTGGAGATTTGAACACTGAGATAAAACACAAATGTGCAAACTTTTGAAAAATCACTTCATGTGCTTGCTCAAATCTGGCCTCAAGTATTTCGGGCTTTGATGTTTGCTTTAAGGATGTAGCACAATGAAACAGGATAACTATATGCTTGTATTTCTTGTTTCCAACCATAGGCATTGTACTGAATGTAGGAAGACTTTTTCCTTCCTAACTACAGTTTTCTTATCATAAAGTTTTATCCAGTAATTTCTAGGACTAACACTTACTTTGCCAAGTATATATTCTTTTAAAAATACAGTATCAGTCTGTCCACGAGTCATGAAAGCTGGTCTGTCATGTATTTGAGTTAGTGTGTTAGCAGGACAAGAGTCAGGGAAATACATCATGACAGCTGTAACACTGTGTACTGAGAAATAACACATGATAAGGAAAATTAATGGTAGTATCACATCAGCTAGTATAAATGTGACTGGTAATTTTTACTTGTATAGGCTTTCTGGTTTTGAGCTATTGATATTATGTAGAGGATAAAGAAAAGTGACAACCTGA
The DNA here is from genome assembly GCF_028389875.1 of Rhea pennata. Lineage (NCBI taxonomy): Eukaryota > Metazoa > Chordata > Aves > Rheiformes > Rheidae > Rhea > Rhea pennata. Next base: position 98,489,760 of record NC_084663.1, on the reverse strand, counting down.
ACAGCTGCCTATTGAAACTCAGTGCTTGAAATTATGAAATTTGTAGATTGGTTTCATCCTGTGATTTTACTGTTCATCATAGTGGCATCTGCTAAAAGCTCTCATGGTAGATATTTCTAACACATTTTTCAAAGAGCATTAATGATTCATTGTCTGTTCTTGTTTTTAGGGCTTTTGTTTTGTTCCTTGTGTGTAGTGATTTCATGAGCTCGTTCCCAAAGTCCTGGGGCCAGATTGATCCCTGGTGTATTTCCTTCAAAGCTAGCTGAGGGTTGGCGGATTGATGCAAATTGTTAACATTTTTTTGCTAGTGTCATATTGGGTTGAGTCCAAACAGAACTATTAGATGTCACTGTGCTTGAAATATAAAGTTTAGAAGCTTAGACTTAGGTACACTTCTGTCTAGCTTCATGCTACATTATTTTATATTAGATATGATTTTTTTGTAGTTTTATTTGATCCCTGTTAATTTATAATTCAATATAATCCTGTTAAACTAGCTGGGTTTTTTTTGTCAATCATACTTTGTTGTTGACCAGCACCATTTAAATTTCTCTGAATCCCATCTTCTTGCCTGATTTGCCTGAATAATTCAGGTGGGAGAAAATGGTTTTAATGGATCATTTTATTCATAGCTTATTGTCTTTACAGTCTGCATGCAAATTTGTTGGTTCAGAGTCAAATGCATGCAAAGCTGTGGATTATTTAGGAGTATGTGCTTACAGAAATGTCTCATCTGGTTTGAGTATGAAGATCAAGTTGGTTATATACATGAATGATCTTAATACACTCAGGACACCTTAAGAATTAAGTAAAGATGACTTGTGCAGGTAGGTAAGAAGTGATATTTGTAATAACAAAGCCAACAAAAGTCCTGCAAGAGGATTAGAGGAAATTATGTTGTTCAAAAATCACAAATCTGAGCCTTCATTCAGACTTGCCTACGAGCTTCTGGAGTCCTGCTTATTTAAATACAGGTCTTCCCCTGCTGTTAGCAGCCTGAGCTGCTTTTCTGCCTATTGGCACTTGCTAAGGAGCTTCAGACGCAGCTTGGCAGGTCCCTGGACAGATAGCAGTGTCGACATTCCAGTATTGCCACCGTGCGAACAACTGTGTATTGTATCCCATGAAAAGAAGTGATTTGTTTTAGCTGAAAGGAAACCCCCACGAATAGATTTGGTTGGTAGTTAGTTCTTGAGGACTTCATTCATGTCCTTGTGTTTGTCTGGGATAGCGAATACCTAGCTTTTTATCTCCTATCCTTTGCTCCTAACAGATTCAATCCTGCAATAAATTCTACTTTTGTTTCTCTCCATCACAGTCCATGAAAACGGTTCTCTTCATGTTTGTATGTTTATTTGTACTTGTTTCCTATCAGAGGCATATTGAAGTTTGTCTAATACTTCAGCTTTTCACATTTTTCTGCTACAGACCACACAGGAAGCTGAAATACTGCATATTAGTTCTACAGGAGCGATTTACTCCCATACAGTTTATTGATGCCTGACTGTGTTTGCAGGTAGAACTCTAATTCCCTCATTTTGAGAAATCACATATCACAAGTGTTGCAAAATCTGGAATGTCAGAAAAGACTAGATTTATAAATTTAAACTCAAATTGCCTATATCAAGAATGTGATGCAACTGATACCAGTCTTTTCTAACTGGCCTCTGCTTCTGAATCATTTCTGAGTAATCATCATCACCTTGACATGCAGCCAGTAATAAGGTTCATTTGCTAGCATACACTTTTTCAACTTACTTTTGGTGCCCAGAGTAGTGTCTTAAAATGATCCATTCAAGGGGAGGTACAAGTTAGTGTAGTTTTGTCATTTGCCCTTTTAATTTATTGCTGTGGATGAATAAGGCCAGATTTTATTGTACTTACTTGACAAACAAGAGTCAAGAGTCTCCTACTATATATCAGTAGTTCTAGTAGGCAGAAAGGATACGGCTGTGTTTTTCTTCTCAGAACGTCTTCCTAGCAGTTTTTGCTGAGAACAGAGCAGCTCTGTCACAGAAAAGACCATTGCTGTCTCCATTTTTGCTGTTTTCATTTTTTGCTTTGAGTGGTGATGAGTTTAACTTCTTTGTAGCAGCACTGATGGACATTTGGCTACTAGGAACTGGATGCAGGGAAAGTTTAAATAGCAGTTGAATGATATTGCTTGTGATTTCTCCATACAAATATATGAATAAAGTTCAACAGCAAATATTATAACTGAACAGCTGGAGTTGTTCATGTGTGAAAGACAACTAAATCAAGGTAGATGAATTAATCTTAGTGAATTTTTGAGGCATTTGGCTTGTTTTTCTTCTGGAGTTGTACATGAATGCTTTGGGCATTTACTGATCTCCCCCCTCACCCCCTTTATTTATTCACGAAATTATTTTCCATGTATAGCTGGGCAAATTACTTGTTAAAGGTACATAACTTTGTTGATTGCTTTATTTATTTATTTTTATTTTGTTCAACAGACAAGGAGAAAGGAATTTTAACTAATTGGATGAAGGTAATACTTTAAACCCTGCAAAACCTACTAGCAGATATATTATGGATTGGTTTGCATCTCTGAAGTCTGAAGAATATCAGTGTATTGGTGCTGGTGTAAAGCAGCTTTTGTTTTGGTGTTATTTAATATTCTTTGCTTGTGTATCGTGAAGTAGTAATCTTGCTACCTAACCAGGGTCAGCAGATTTAAAAGTAAATTTTAAGTTTTAACTTGTAGGGCAGTGGTTAGGGCAGGCTTCTGAAATTGGCCTGGGGATCTTTATTTTCCACTCCAGAAAGAGGTACCTATTGTTTTGCCAAGTTAACTAAACTTAACTTTGAATGAAATTCACCCTTTTCTGTTTCCGTTGCTCTCTAAAGTTCCTTGAATGATTGCTCTGAGCAATGAATGTATAGACTGAAGGTTATGAAGAAGCAGCTCATCAGTTGAGGTATGTTTGTTATGTGGCAGACAAGGCAAAGTCTGCTTCTGTTTGGCAATTTGGCATTTGTACTGTGTAATAAATATTTCTGGAATGGTTGAATTAGACTTTGAGTTTATTTGGATGTGGAGGATTTCATCCTTCAGTGTGGATGAGGAGGAACAAAATCATTTTTTGTTAACGTTTCTGTGACAGGTTCTGGAATTGGATGTATTTGAAAACAGAAAATCTGTAAAGATACTTTATGTGCTGTTAAGTCATTCCTGCAGGCATATTCTATTAAACACACGATGCTTTTTATGTCCGTTAGTGTGAGGAAATTTCACATCGAGATACTGACTGGGGAAGATCCTCTTGGAATTCTTATTTCTAACCTTGGATTGCTCCAAGAGAGCTCTAGAAACATCATGTCTTTAAGAGTGTTTGACATTACCCACTCATTCCTTTGGGAAGTAAATTATGGAGATGGAAGCAGGCTGCAAGCTTGGATTCCCTCATCAGATGCTGGGAATAGGGAAGAGGTGTTTATTTTAATGAGATGATTATTTCCAGAAAGAGAATTAAAAATCTTCTAGAAGGTGAGGAAGGGGACTGCTTCATCTGTTTACAATAAGCAGACAAAACAAATTGTTCTCTAGCAGCAATGTGTTTTGTACATCTGTAAATGCAATTACTAGCAGAATGTTTGTGGGCCTAATAAGATTAGATCCATACATCTTTTTTGTAAGACATTTGACTCTTTGCTGCAGTAGATTTCGTATTTATTTTCCTTTATGCTATTATTTTATGAATGAGTAATGTAGTTTTGTATGAGTGGAAAGAAAACGGATTCTCATCCTCAGTAAATTGCTTAATAATAATGTCATGCATTTGCTTTCGATAAAATGCTAAAGAATATAAAGAAAGATTGTTTTTCACCACGAGAGGAAAAGAACATACATTGTTGTGGGTAAAACTGGAATTTTAATTAGCCTTGCCAACAAAAATCACTAATTTTATCAAAAACATTGTCATATTTTCTAGTAAGAATGACACTAACACTGGCATTGGAGGTAGTACCCTAGTCACATTTATATTCCTCTTGGAATGTTACTCAGTAAGTATAAAAGCCAACAAACTATGTTGGCTATGTACAAAATGTTAGTAAATAAGCAGTGTTTAGAGGCATCCTCTTGAGCAACGTTGTGATGCCACTTTATAAAAGTTGTCATTTTTATTCATAGTATCTAAATTCAAAATAGCATGGAAGTACCACAAGTGGAAAAAAAAATCTTTGAAAAGCAAGTTTCAGAATTGCGGAATTGTTTTCAGAATTGAATATACTTGTTTCTGAACACTTCTGTATGATTTTTCCTGAATTAAAAACTTATCTTTTTCATTCAGACTTTTGTCTTCTGGTTTACTAGGTTAAGTAGAGTAAGATGGAACAGATTTATTCAAACAACAACAACAACTGAACCTGGTCAAGGCTGAGCAGACCTTTGTTGGCTTCTGTGGATGAAGAAACTTAAGGCAGTACTGACTGCACTCTTCTCTCCTCAACATTAAGGTGGTCTTTGCTCTCTGCAGCAGTCTGAAATGAAGGTTCTGGGTGTTACTGATGATCTTATTTCACAGATTTTAGCATGCCAGTATCAATTATACCCTGGTCTACTTCCTAGTATCTTTTTCAATCTATGCATTTGATGTTAAATCAAGCTACCCAAATGAAGTAGCGTATATGCTGATCAGACACTTGGCCTCTATCAACTATCTTACTCTCTGTGTCAGGAAATACACAGTTGTTAATGGAAAAAAAACATCTATAGTCATCACCCCAATATCTATCACAGCAGAGTTTCTTAAATGTCAGGAATACCAAAGTACTTTCTAGTTTCCCTAAACTAATGTTGTATTACAGCATTTCTGTTTATTCGTTCATTTATATTCACTGTCTAGACCTTATGAAAAACCTATTAGATCATGACTTTCAGAGAGAAACTTTATACACAGAGCAATATGCTGTACATTTCCATTCATTTTTATTTTTAACAAGAAAAGCAGATCTGTGAAGACTTAATTCCCCTAACATACATTCTTTCATTTATACTTTAAAGTATAATGAAGTTGCAGTGCTGTGTTTTGACCTCACTATAGGTTGCTGTAGGAATTGAAACATTATTGTGGCTTCATGGAAGAATCAAGCTTGGAAAGGATAGGTTCAGAAGGGACAAATCTCTTTATCTTTAAAAGCTATTATCTTAGGTAATAATTGGAGGTGACAGGGAAGAAAGAGAGATATAAGCAGAAAAGTGTATTGATTTGTGTGTTAATTCTGATAAAGCTGGAAAATTCTATCAACATCTAATTCCTTGTTGTAAATAGATGAAACAAAACAAAACCACTCAGCCTGTGCATTATTATTAACCCTTACATTTATCACAAGCACGATACATTGATATGCAATTCTTGCTGCCTTAACAATGTCACCATACCAAGAGCACTTGCCAGTTAGGGGAAGACTGTGGTGAAGAGTCCTGAGAGTTTCCTTGCTTAGAATTTACTTCCCGGATGTCTGCATGTGGAAGTATGTTTGGGCTATTCTATTTTTCCGGCTTTCAAGTTCATGCTTAACCAAGAGGATTAAAACATCAGGTGTATATAAAATTGTGCTGTCTCTGTAGCTGGAGCTAAATCCTCTCTCTCAATTGTTTTCTGGATCATTCAATCTGATAGAACATCAAATTTATGAGGAAAAACATGAAGTGAAAGGGCCTTACTCAGTACTCCAGGTGACCACTCAGATCCTCTTGGTTTGACCTGCAGAAACGTATCGAATAGAGCCAACTGCTAGGCAGGGCAATGACGAGAAGGCCAGGGCCAGTCATCTACCTGGTGTACTGGTGGTGCAGGACAGCATCCCCCAGTGCAGGTGTCCCTGCTCTTGGTGGTAAGAGCTTGACTGTGCTAGGGCCCACAAATAGGAAAAGACTTTTTCTGCTTTCCAAATGTGACTAGCTGCTGGTACAAATGTTAAGCTTTTCTGAGTGGTTAAGCTTATCTGGCAAGTACGTTAGGAGCTACTTCATGCTTTGAAGTGAGTGGTAGGATGGGAATGGTAAACTAGGCCCTTGCCATGGCCTCCTCCTACTGCCTGAGGAGAGGAAGCTACTGCATGCAGTCTCTTCTCAAGGCAGAAGGCAGCTCAGCTGTCATGGTGCTGATAGGGAGACAGCTCCCTTTCCTTAAAATCTATGCAGAAACAGGTATGCAAGTATGCTCCAAGTGGCTTTGCAGAGCCTCCTGCTCAAGGGCACAGTGATCTTTGCCAATTCCATAACTCTTTTCAGAGACAGTTTTATTGGAGTCCCTCTTTAGTTAATTGACTGCAAGCTTCTGTCAACATCACACGCTTGTGTATACTAGTCTGTGTATTTCTTTCCACTGGGTCTCTCTGATTCAGTCATTTTTTTATTTAAACTTTTGTGTCTTCTACTGAAGCCCTCATAAGGATAACACTGTTTTGACAGGGGCAGAGTTCTGTTACACTTGTGTGTGTATTATTTAGTATGAGTGTTCTCAATGTCTTTTAGAAGATAGCAAACAGTACTTTTCAATCATCAAGCATGCTTGTCAAGAGAGGTTGGACTGCAGTCTTTCTAGTGGTGTCTGAGAGCTGTTTGATCTATGGACAGCTGTGTCTTCTACATTCCCTCTTCTGCTTTCCTTCTAGTTACATTGGATATCATATTGCTGCTGTGCAAGCCAAGTGATTAATACAGTCATTAATAGTGAAGATCTTGAGATGCTTTAAAGTAGGATTATTCATTGCAGATAAATGCATGCCTACTTGCTTCCTTCAGATTCAAGAAAGTATCAAGCTGCAAGGGGGTGGACTGGATTCTGAATATCCTGATGCTGATGATTTTTCAGTTGCAGGAATTTCATTTTAGGCTTATCCTTGCATTGCAATAGACATGACACTCATGTTTAACATGCAAAAGGAACACTTTGAGGGAAGAGGTTTGTTAAAGACTGAAAAGTCTCCTTGGAAGTCAGGGGTATTGTCTCCTACCATTCTGTATTGATATGTAGACCTTCTTGTGTTTCTGTCGGGGGGTCCTTCACTCCTAAATAACCACTGTCAAGCTAATGGAAGTAGTATACAAAGATAATCAGATTTTTTGAAAAATTCTGTGCTCACAAGAATGCAATCTTACTGACTTATTCATTCATACTGAGCTTCTCTGTGTATCACAGTTTACTGCATGAAACTGGGACCTTTTGTGAGTGCTGATCCATTAAAGTAATTGATGGAGTTGAAAATGATTTCTGACTCCAGATCTCTGAAAGAATTCATCTGTTTATAAAGAAGAGCTGTTCTCATACTATATCATTTGATTTATTATTATTAAACCATATCTAAATATGAAAGAGGGGAAAGAGGAGAAATCTTCTTTGTAATGTGTTTTGACTGGGGAAGCCATGCAATGAAAGTTTATGGTAATAATAATAAAACAAATGCTAGCAAGTTTCTTTGCAGAAAGGCCGTTAAAATAAAATGAAATATTAATTGTACTGTGAATTCCAGATTGATGTTCTGATGAATCTCAAATCCAATGCAAGAGTGAAATCTGTATAATAGAAAAATTTATGCCACGATTGCTCCTAGCTATACCAATAAGAGAGAGACATTTAGCATTAGAATGAACAGTGCATTAATGGGCTTAAAATATAGCACTACATTAAAAAATATTATGAGTGATTAAGAACTGGGATTAAAAGAGTTTATGCATAATAGAAAACTGATGCATTTTAAGGCACCCAGCCAATTTTACAATAGATTGAACCTTCCTGCAATGCTTTGCCTGGAGAATGACTTTGCCTGGTTGCTCTGTTGTATTTGCACTTTGTGATGCAGTGGAACAATCTGCTAGGTTTGTAGTGTGGGATATTCCTGTAAGTAGTAAGGTTGAGACAGATATGAGAAAAATGTTAGTTGTGCAGAAAAGGGAATTCAGCATGATACCTGGGCTTATTTTTATATAGGAAAATGTTAAGGTTCATAAGGAATTGTTTACGGGTCTGGGAATGCATGCACACAGTTTCTAGGGAGTGTTGCTGAGGGCACTGCCTGAAGAGTAAAGAGAATCTGAATTCTCCTGGTTCCTGAGTTTTCCATTGATCTCCTGATTGACCTTAGCTTAAAGTCATTATACGTTCCCATTTCTATTCAGCCTTCCTTCGTCTTGGTCTCTACCCCAAAGTGCATCTAAATACATAATATGTTTTTTTTCCTAGTTTATTTGGATGGCACATAGCATAATGGGGCATTTACATGCTTCCATATTAAATTACGATCCTTCCAAATATACAGAAATACGAGGTTTAGTATGATAATATTTTCTCAAAACTGGTATATATTTTCATTCAGAATTGGAGGATAGAACTAACTGTAAGGAAAAGTCAGTCTGGGAAAACCTGTTCCCAGTTGAGAAGTTTCATAAAGCTAGAGATGAAGAGAAGAATGCCTACCTCACCTTGTCTTTCTGTCATGCTGGAACAATGTGGAGGAGATCTTAGAAAATCCCATAGCTGATAAAATACACAAAATCATTTGTTTGCTCCACTTTGTGAACTGTTACCATTGAGAGATAGGGCTGGGTTTTTTGTAGTTCTGTGTTTTTCCTTAACAAACAAATAGTAAGGTGGAGGGGTACAGGTTAAAAGACCTGCTGAATGCCTGACAGGAAGTCCATGTCTCACTAAATAATGAATGCCAGTAGAATACAAAGTTCCTCCACTCATTAAATCTTTGTAACACCAACAAGAATAAAAGAGAACAGGCCAGCCAGAAGTTTGTGTTTACCCTTAATCATAAACAAAGAGAAAATAGATCTTTTGTGTCAATAAAGTGAAATGAATTAAGAGCTGAAGAAGAACTTGATTATATGTCTGACGTACACTGGAGTTGGGCATCTTGTTGTCAAAAGACATTGTTGAGGTAACCAGCTGTCTGTGCAGACTGAAAAGGGTTTGAATGTGGAGTACATATAACTACAGCTTGTTTGAAAAAAAAAAAAAGAAAGAAAAAACAAAAAGATGCGGTTACTCATGTCTCTGGACTCCGTATTTGATTGTAGAAGATTGGGACTGGAAAAGAACTTTCTCAAAAGGAAAATCATCATGTGTTTATTTACTGTGGAGGTTCTAAAATGCACCTCTAAAACAGCTGGTTCAACACAAAGTTGTTAATTGGAAAATGGGATGAGCCCCAAAACTGAGTCTGCTCTGATTAGTGGCTTTTTTGTCTTCTGCATGGTTATCTAAATGTGTAACATTCTCTATGAAACAGTCAAGAGCTGCCTGTTGCACACCAGATGGATTCCCCCCACCTCTAACTGCTTTTTTCCATTCTCCCCCTTACAAGAAACCCTCAACAGCTCTCAGTGAGTCTTTCTCAAGGTCACATACTTTTGCTCTTGATGCTGTGCCAAAGCAGCCTTTTCTGCCAATGCCCTGAGCCTTCCAGCCTGAGAACCGTCTTGGCTATGCAAATAACCCTTTCCAAAGAACGAACGCCTGGCCAAAGACTTTCTACCCAACAAATTCCAGTTCCTGAAGGCCTTACAGTGATGATGGCATGCACCAGCCTGAATAAAGCAGAGCCAGACTGATATCCTGTAAGGCCTTAGCTTTGTTGATCTTGACAAGAGTTTGTAAGCCCTACTGAAAGAAAGAGGAGTTAATTAACACTTGCACCCATTGAGACAAGCTTTACTATTTATGTATTAGCCAGCCTACAGCAGTGTAGTGAATAATATTTTGGTCTGTGTTAGGGTGGCAACCAGGGACCCAGCATGTTATAACAGAAGTCATGCTTTGTTCCACTACCTTCAGCAATTCTTCCACACTGAGCATCACTTGTGACCCTGTTCTGCAGCTGAGATAAATAGAGGTTCTGAAATAAAGAGCTTGAGTTTTAATGATCCCCTTTTCTCTGGTTTAGTGACTTTAATCTTCTATTTTTCGTAAGGCTTTTTGGAGTTCAGACTAGAACCAACATGAGGAATAAACTGGAAAAAAAAGTAACTCTTATGAGTGGGCCTACCTATCTCTGCTGGATTTGAGGTTCACAGTAAGGTATTGAAACCCCAATTTGCTACATTCAGAAGCTGACCTACAATTAATGTCAAACGAGCTCAGAATTACTTGTCGGTACACATAGTGGCATATGTACTCTCTCAGAGCCACCATATGTTTTAAGACTATGGTTATTTTTCAGGTTAAATTTGCAAAACGAATCAACAGAAGCACTGTCTTTGTGAGCAGAGGATGCAGCAGCATGCAGAGTTTGCGGTGGCGTAGCTGTATTTACAGGCATACAGCAGGGGTTAGCTGCACTAATATTAACCTTGCTGCTTGGGCAGTTTTCCCAGCAGCTGCGGCGTTTCACGTGGGGAGGCACTGATGACTGTGGCCTGGCGGGCCACTGGCTTGGAAGTTGAGCTGAGGATGCCCTCAGGAAGTACCTGAGGATGCAGGGTGCTTTTGCACCCTGCAAAAGTGCTGCAGACAGACCCTTGGAGAAGAGGTGCTGGCAAGGGACGCAGCCAGGCTTTCTAGGAGCTCAGAGATGCTGCCTGAAACAAGTGCATTCAAAGCTATGTAGAATATAGAATATATGCTTAAAGTTGGGCACAGTCTCCATAGCTGTGATGTATCTGGCTTCACAACTGTCAGATCTTCACTCTGTCACTTCTTCTTATGCAACATCCCCTTCTGGCCACTCAGAAATGTTTCCTACGTACTGGTTTTACGAGGGAATGCTGAAACAATGCAAACACTTCAATTCAGAAGAAAGGAGATGGTAAACTCAAGGGTTATTTTTATGGAGACTTGAGCTTTCATGAGATATCTGTATGCATAAGTAGTATCTAATCTTTTCTGAAATACATGGTGGATTTTTTGTTGTTGTTTTGTGAGGGGCAGGGTTGGAAGTACATTTACTTTACAGTGCTTTTCCCTTCCTGCTTACGTAAAAAAAATTAAGCAAAAATCTCTTATAAAACCCAGTCTGCCTGCATGCAAAGCATCCCAGAAGGTGTCAGCTGGGAGAATATCAATGAGCCATACAACGTGGTATTGTAATGTCAAAGCTAGGGTGGGCTGCAGGGGCTCTTGCTTTCTCAGTTCATCTAGGCCTGGAACATGCCACCTTTAGGAAACTTTTGCTTTCTGCTAAGATTTTTTTTTTACCCTCCTCACAACATATTTCTTTCTTCAGACATTAATTCCATGATAAAGAGCAGTGTGAAATTTTAACCATCTTTTTACAGTTGTTCACTTTAAGCAGAGGCTTAAATGCCCTGATAAAACATATAAGCTAGCAAGGAAGGAAGCTGAGTTTGTCTGAAGTCTCAAATGCCCATACATTTGAGCATGAGGTTTTTCTTTTATTTTATCACTGAGTGTGGGCTAATGTTACTCAAAAAGGTATTGTTTTTTTTAATAGGGTAAATAAAAGCTGCACCAGTAAAATTGTGGTGAGCTAAGTTGTACAGGGAGCATATCAGTATCAAACATGCTGAAGATGCAATTAATATTTACACCTATTCCTGTTTTGGAAATCCACTGTAACAAGAGAAAAATGTTTTCTCTGGAAATGGTTTGTTTCTTGTCCTCACTGGACATATAGCAAGGCTTTGTTGACTTTGTTGACTTATATCCTTTTTCATATTTTCATATCTGTTACTGTGTAAGGAAATACTTACATAATATCTCTTCCTTCTGTATCTGTTCTTTGTCTGAGGAAATACGTAAGTAGGAAATACAGTGTCTTGGTAGGTGGACTGATTTTTATTTTGGATCAGAAAAAGACAAGTCTTGACTCTGTTTTAATTGTCAAATTGCAATTTAATCATATTAAATCATCTGAAATACATTGTTTCACTGCTCTGTAAAGTCTAAGTCTTTATTTTTCTGCATTATACCTAAAACAGTGAAAAGGAATAGAAAAAAGAAAGTTTTAATTTGCTCTGATAGGTGATTGTGACCTAAAGATATATAGTCTCAGTTCTAACACACTGAGCACCAGAGCCCTTTAATGAAATAGTGATCCAGACTATCATCTCAGACAGCTAACCTTAAGCTTTTTGGTTGTTTAGGTTTCCAGCTTGAAACTTGAAGCTAACCAAATAAACTGACCAGGCAGGGGTATTTGTTGGCATAGGGCAGAGACAGATTTTCTTATCTGTATTAATAATGTCTGCGCAGGTGTCAGCATTAGGACCCTCACTGCTGTATGGTAAAGGGGAGGACATTTTCAGCACCATTCAAGTTAAAAATGGCATTTAAATCAAACTAGTTTGTTTTGGTTTAATGATGTGAATATAATTAATCACTTGTCTCCTTAACAGTATCTGTATCAGCCCAATGCCTTCTACTAGAGTTCTCAAATGCCGTTTCCTGCTGTGCTGATGCTTAAATTCATGAAGCAAAAAGAAGATACACAAACGATGGGTCCTGTGAGTACAGGGTCCTGTGATAAGAAACTTAAATCAGACTCTAAGTCTTTGACAATCTCAGTTTACAGCCTTCTCAATATTGTTCTTATAACCTCAAATATTCGTTAGATAACTACCTCTTCAGTTGAAATACTCAGATTTTTGGAGCAACAAAACAGCCCAAAATTTATCTGAAACTGGGAAAACAAATCAGATTAAATCCTTCCTTTTTTAAAGCTTCAGTCAGTCCAGCAGTAAACACATTCTCTATATTAAGCCCCTTTATCTTCTTTGAAGATGTAATTGGATTTTTATACATTATTCTTTATAGATGACGCTTTCCTGGCTGGGCAATAGCTCTCTATACACACACAAATTCTGTGATGAGTCCATATATGTGACTCCCAGAATTCACTGTACTGTCATTTTCACTGGGACAGCTTTCTGGCCAGAGAAACCCATCTACAGAAAGGAACTGGAAAGAATCCTTTCTGCCAATTTTTACGTTACACTATACTGAAATGTGATGTAGTGGTTAACAGATTAAAAACAAAACCTTTTATAGGAGATGAAGTATTTTGTGTATGAAGTACTTTGATTCCAGTTGACACAAGTGTAAAGAGATTCTTTTAGAGAATGGCTTTTAGGGGAAAGTCATAAGTATTTTTCACATGAATTTTTCCATTTTTAGGAAATCACGTTATCTTTGACAAAGCAGGAAGAAAAATTTCTTTTGGAAAGTCAAAGACCTCTAATTATATCTTTAGCTCTTAATTATTTAAAAGCTTTAGTTAATTCAACTTATTGAGTCTTTTGTTGAAAGAATAGAATAGAAGCATGGGCAGTCTCAGTCTAATTTTCTCAGTCTAATTACTGACTCAGGCTACTCTACGCATGGGATAAAATGCAAGAGCTAGAGTATATTATGCTACGTTAAAGGGAAGATAGTAACCTAGTATTCTGCTGTTCCATTTCCACAGTTGTCAAAGCTCTGGACGCAGTCCAGCGTTTATCCACGTACCATTAGTATATAGGAGGAGAGAGCAAAAACCTGTATTTACTTTTTCTATAGGGCTATAGGAGTTAAATGTTCACTGATTGCTGAGCATAGTAGTTCTCCTGAGAATTGATAACAGGCTTCAGACACTGTGAATCCAGGGTTTTCTTTCCCATATAGAGTGTCTGTGTCAGTAGCTATCTTAACACACTAAACAGCTTAGTCATAAAATAAATCTAAGGAAAGACTACATCAAAAACATGGACCTTCAAGTGATCTTAGCTGAAATGAAAGCAGGTGATGTCTTCCCATTTAATGTATATTGTGCCTTCCATTACAGCAGCTGTATAAACAGCATACATGACCTTGCCTGATATAGCAGCAGGAACAACTGCAGGAGAGGAAAGAATTAATAAAGCCAAGGACAATCTAAACTACTTTTTACTAGGCAGTGCTGACAGCAACAGAAAAAACATTCCCTCCTGGATGAAATTGATGATCTTGAAAATCATCATAGAAGATCTAATCTTGACTTCTTCTTGTATACCTACAATTAGGCGACTGCTGATGCATTGGAGTTTCTGGGCAGAACTCTTTACTCTGCAACTGGCTTATTCACCCTATGCCTAGAAGTTCCTCTTTAGAATTTGGATGAGAGAATAGCAATTTCACTAATAGGGAAATGTTTATTGCAGGATCAGCAGGTGAACAATGTAGAAAGGAAGGTAAGCGACCTCCTTCTGTCATTTTTCCTGATCATAATCATATTGTTCTGGTATATCCTATTTGCCACCTTCCCCCTGCAATTCATGAGGAATTTTTTTTTTAAATAAAATATTCTTCTTTAAGCTGGCAAGGGTATATTATAGAACTGACAGTGAGAATACAGCTTTCTTTTATATTTACTTGGTATTTTTTTATACTTTCGAGAAAAAAAGAGGTGTTCTCAATGTGTTGTTTAACACAGAATAAAATAAAACTTCTCTGCAAGCTCTTTCTGCTTTCCTTTATCCCCTCATAAGAAAGATGTCCCTGTATTAACTCATATCATCAGGCCACCCACTGACAAGCACCTTTGTATCCTACAAAAAGAGGAATAATTGGCAATCCTTTGACGATACAGAATAGCTGTAGCATTTTTTGAGATGTCATTAATACTTGTCAGTATGGGAGTTATTCCTGCCTGAAAAGCTCAGGAGTAGTCTCAGATGTAACGGCAGCCCTGTTAGCGTATGGTTCTGGTGCTGAGAACATTACTGAATTAGCTGGAAAGGCATACACTATATATATATATATGTATACACACACACACACACACACACACAGTAGGTATATATATATATATATATACACACACACACACACATATATATATAAAATATAATATATAAAATACCTAAATATATATATTTAGACATGATTATATATAATAATAATTATTATACTTTTTTTAGCATGAGCAATTATAGTAATTAAATCTCAAACTGTGAACATTTGTCATTGATGTTAATCAAAGGATCTTACAGAAGTAAGACCTGAAGAATTTGACTTATGAGGAATTTAAAGTTTCAGCCTATCTGCACAAGATGACCTTGTATTTTTGCAAAGGTTGTCTTTATAATCAAAATTGGCTGCTGCATTTTAAAAATGCAGAAATAGCTTTTAGAGCCAGTTACAGAAAGATCTCCAGGATTCCCTTGTGTTGCCTGTCTTGGCCACCAATTTTTATGACAAATATTTTATTTGTGTAATTATAAAACTAAAGACTGGGCAGGGGTTTGAAATACATGTATGTATATAAATCTAAAGCTCATTTCTCTGTCTGTAGTTGCATTGACCTAATGCAGAGTCATCTTTTTGGCATTCGAAGAATAATTCCCAGTAAAGTGGGGGGCATTTTCACAAGGTAAACTTTCTTTGGCTTTAATAAAAAGTGTGAATAATCTATATGACACTTTTGAAATACATATTTACATCATGATGTGGGATTACAGCTGCCCCTGCTTTTTACTTATCAAATATGGGATTAGTAATTCCTTGCTGTGGATGCTATTCAGTTTTAGAAAGTAATTTCCGAATGTTGGCAGTAATATTTATTCTTCATAGACAGACTGAATGTTCCAGTCATAAAGGAGGACTGCCTGTGGTCTTGAAATAGCATTTAACACTTAATGACACTTTGACTCATGAAAAGACTGTAACTATTAGAGTAATTACTAATTAAAGAAAGATCATTGTGACTGTTAGACTGGAACTTAACATCTGGCAGAACTTGGTGATATTACAGTGTGAACTTATTTAATATGGAGAGGTTTCGTATTTCATTTTGCTTGGCAGGGAGTATCAGATTCCAAAAAGGATGGAGCTTTATGCATGTAGCTGCTGTGATCCAAAAACAAAAGGAGGGGAGATCAAATGGCTATTTACATGTTCTTATGAGGTTGTTCAGGATTAGAAGGTTTCTGTACTAAGTGTTGTATTAATATTAGAAATTAATATTGTGGAAGTGTCAGGATGCTATGAAAAGGGAGATGGGAGAGGGAAAGGTATCAAGCAGCGCAGTCATCTCCAGACATGCATGCACCTCTGGATGAAGGTATGCGTATGTATTACATTTACAAACTTATTTGCAAAAGATGTATTTGCTCTTGGCTACTGCCCTCAAATTTTCTTGCCTCCAAAGATGAACTTTAGATGAGATTCATAACTGATGACTTAATGTCACGGTCTTACATTTTGGATACCACTATGAGAACAAAATGGCAAACTGAATGGGAATAATAATACAGCTGCTAGTAATGTCAGCTAAACTGTGAGCTTCACAGTGAAGTTTCTTCCTTTTCTTCAGTAGCATCCCAAAGTAGTGGAAGGGAAAAGATGTTTTACTTTTATTAAAAGAGAGCAGAAAAACTGAAAACAAGGAGCAAAAGCAGCTTTCTCACATGAGGTGTGGGAAATCAGAAAACAGAACTGTAAGCATGAGTGCAACTGAAAAGATGTTAGCACAGTATTTCTTAGAGAGGTGGAACTTTCTGCAGGAATTGCAATACTTCTAGGTATCATGGGAGTTGAATGGAGTGCCAGCCCTTCTGTATAACCCTTGTCAGTTGGAAAAGGCCATGACCATATAAAGAGTATCATGATCATTTACCTGAAGCAACAAGTATCACCTTTTCAGTATTACGGTGCCTGTCCGCAACACTGCTGAAAATTTTAATAAGTCAATAAATAAGTAAATTAGGGAAATGGTTTTTTTTATTGCCTAATCCATCTAATATATTATAGAAGGTAATATATGTAGAAGCTTTAGATTTTTAGATTAAAAACTTTTTTCAAAAGGATTTTTGCACTAAGCATTCATCTTCAGCTCTACTGCGAATGTGGAGCATAGGTTTTGAGTGATGACTTAAGATTGTAAGCAGTGAATAGTGTTGTAAGAGTGTGCAAAACTGTGGAGAAACTGAAAGCTATGTCTTTCTTACAGATAAGTCAATATATGTTTAAAAAGCATTGCCATAACAACCATGTAAGTCGATGTGAAAGTATCACTAGAGTCTGGATATGACAAGTGACATTTTTCATCATTGAGCTCAAGCAGTTGACACGTGAATAGAGATGAAAGGAGGAAAAAAGGAAATTCTGCTGTCCATCAAAAGCTAGAGAGCACATAAAACTGTCAACTGTAGGAGGAACAAAATTGCCTTTGGCCTTCCTTTTCAGTTATTGCTATTCAAAAGCCAGCAGACTAAATACCATGATGTCTGGCAACACTGATAGAATCATATGTGACGTATACTCATGTGAAGTAGTTACCTGAGGTTGGACTGTTTGCACTTGACATGTTAAATTAGTGACCAGTATAGAGTCACTCCTGCAGGTCTGCATTACTGATTGTCCTGACGGTCTTTTTCCAGTGAGATTTCAAACAATTGCACAATCCATTAACTTTTGATAGAAAAGCATACGCCTAAGAAGAGGGAAAATGTTTTCTTTCTAATTACTGCCATTATTTGAACTGAATCCAGAGGTATTTAAGATTCATTGAATGCAAAACAGAGATTGCAAGTATTAGGGAGGGGAACGTATTGGTGAAAATGAATGAAGCTGCACTAACAAACTTCAGCTTCAGCAATAGGACTGGACAGAAGTGATGATCAACAGCTGCAGTTGTCAGCCAAGTGCTGAAACAGATTCCTTTGTGAAGAAAAACCAAAAGAGGATGGATGAGAAAGGCTTTCTTTAACGAACCATCTGTTTCAAATAGATTACCCCAAGAGGAGTTGAAAACTGTTCAGCCATTGTCTGTTCAGTTGTGCAACGTAGCACATGAGACCGGGTCTGGTTGTTTCAGTCCAGTTGCTGGTGGACAGTTGTCCGCATGACACAACCCTCTGGTGTTCAGAGGTCTTTGTCTGCAAAACCTCGTAGATGTACCCAAGGCTGAATTCTCCCTCGTGCGATTGTTTTCCCTTCTTAGGAGGGAGTGTAGGCCTGGCTGTCTCGGTGGCGGGGAAGCTGGGTTTCTCACTGAAGCCAAGCTGTTTTCGCAAGGAAGCACGGGATGATGATGTTATCATTAAATCACTTAAGCAGATAAGCACAGGAGCCTGCACCTTCTCTGAAGTTCTTGGAGTTCACGACTAAACTCAAAGCAAATTTTCAAACTATCACCCCATCCAAAGTGTCTTGCTCATGTAACTCGAATGTTTTTAGAGCATTGTTTATAGAGCATTATTTTTCAGTTGTATTAAAATACTTACTGCTATGCTAAATTGCTGATATTTGATCAGAAATAGGAAAAAAATTGAGCGTGTGCCTGAACTCATAATGCTGAATTTCTCGATAGGGGTAGTATTTAAATTCTTGGAAGACTTGCAACATGGCAATACACTGACCTAGCCAATCCCATTCCCTTCATAGCATTTTTCGCAGTGGGTAACTAAATGCTTCAGAGGTATGCATGATAGGGCTAACGTATATGTTCAACTTTAAAGGCAGTCAGGGTTTGACACTCATTAAAAAGGAAAGTTGGGACAGAACTTGAGCACGGAGTTTTTGCATTAGCCTCTGTTCCTGGAGATTATAAACACAGCGATTAGACATTTTTCATATGATTAAAGCTTTGGATTGTCAGGGATTAATTGGCTTCCATTAGACTCAGCAGACAAAAGGCCTTGCTTGGGACCATAATTTGAAACAAAATGGCTGGTTTCATGTAACTAATTATACAAAAAAGCAAAAGAGAGAGAGTAATGTATCATGAAGGCATCTGCACTGTAGACCTGCTATCATATAGAGACGGCAACGTGTAACTACAATATAAAAGGCTCTGAACTCTGACACGTAGCTCTGATGTTATAGAGTCCCATTCACTTTATTGCTTGCTGTACAATGCCAGTCACACTTGAGATCGCTTTCCTGCTGGTGTTGGCTGCTTCTCTCTAGTTGTCCCTTTTATTTTTTCTTATTTTCCAGTGATGGGAATGACAAGTAACTTGGCATTTGGTTGCATGTTTTCTGTCACAGGTAAATATCACTTGGTTGTTTCGTCATTAACAAAGGAAAAGCTAGTGAGAGTGGGAAGAATGCAAAGGAAACAAAGCACAAGGTGCAGTGATCGCCTTCAAAGACGTGTGATGCAGACTGTTTTGACTGAATTGTTTTTTCTCCCTTCAGCTACTTCTTGAGAACCTCCTACATCTGACTTGAAAAATACCATATCAACTCAGCTTGCTTTGTGCTGACATGACGAACACGTTGTGACACATGAGCAAGGTTTCTTATGCTCACAAGTTACATTTTTGTTTGAAGGGAGCTCAGGTCTCTCGCGCTCCAGCTATCATTGTGATCACTTAGCATGTGAATTCCCTCCTGGCAACGGCAAGCATAGAGCCTGGCAGCAGGGGGGATATGGTCAGAGATGCCGCAGTTTGCACACTGTTTTAGTCGCTGAGCACAATACACTTTTTTCATCTAATTAGCACTGTTTGCTATACTGGAATTAGATTTTTTTTTTTTAGAGAGAGAATTCATATAGAATTAACTCTTATTCCATATTAACAGTCACCATGTGACTGAGATCATATTCTGATGTTCTATTTCTGTTTTCTTTTCTGGTTTATTTTGCCATTACTGTTGGCCTTGCATGAAATAACTAGCCTGCTTGCTCCAGTTCTGAAGTCTTGATATGAATACATGAATGAGAGATTTGGATCAAAAGCTAGCTGCATCCATCTATTAAGAGAGCTGAAACTAGTATTTTACATTCTTTATTTGAAAGGTGCAATCACTATTCTGTTCCCTGCCAGTTACTGTGTTGGAGGTTTTGTGTTTCCTTAAGAGCAGCACAGTGCTCAATATATGAAGGTTGCACAGAAATAACTCTCTTTGCTGCCTTGTAATAGGTGCAAACATTATTTTGATTCAGTATGATAATTTCTATGGTCTGTTTGTTGTGGTATCTATTTGTCAGCTAGTCTCTGCTCAGCTCTTTAGAGGAGGGCATAAAATTGTCAGAGGCAAATACTTCTTACAGGAGCTGAAAGAGAAAACTTCCTTTTGATTTCTGCTGTGTTTGAGGATGAGAGTAGAAAGTTAATATCCCCTCTAAGTTTTTCGGTCATCATTTCTGTCCTCACGTAATCATGCAGCTTTGGTAAAAGAGCTGGCATAGATGAAGGAAGCACAACTTCTAATTCCCCTCAGATATTCAGTCTGGAACTAAACTTTGTATTTTCACTTTGCTGTCTTTGGTTATATAAACACTGACACAGACTACATAGGCTCACTTTTCCATCATGCTAGGTTAACCAGATTGTTTCTTTGACCTATGTAGCATTTCTCACCACCTGTTAAATAAATTAGGTTTCCAACTTCTTCATTAGTTAGGGTTGAACCCTGGTGGAAAAATTAGTTGTTTGTGGAAAGACTGCTTAAACTTGGCATTTGTGAGGGACCTCTATTGGATGAAGAGTCATAAACAAACTTTAATTTAAAGATCAAGGCCTAATTCAAAGTTAATCTGCGGAGCATTTTATTTAAAGCTATTATAATTCACCTGGCTTGTATGCGCTAAAAATCTACAAAGGCTCAATTTGTGCCTATTGGTAAAAGTTTTGCAGTAATAGCTGTTCTCTACATAAAAATTGATCCTAAGCAAATAGTCATTTACGTATTAATCTGGATTGTGCTTTGCATGAATGTGAAAAGTGCATCACATTCTACCTTATGCCAGTGAAAATTAATTTTCTTAGTACTTGCAACAAATGACACTAGCCAAGGAAAATGATGAAATGTTTCTTACTGTATTTTTGTTTTTTTTTCTCAATTATTTATTTGCCTTTTTATTTGTGTTGAGTAAATATAAGTCTTAGACTTACTATATGTGGCATTCGTGGTCCCAGCAAAAGCTTTCTGGAGCGATTGCTGGTCCGGCCACGTACACTAGCTTTTAAAGAAATGCGCTCTTTTCTAAACCCCATGCCCTTTGTCATGGACAGTTAACATAAGCTATTAGCAAATGTTAATATGTTAGTTGATATTTCAGTCTAGCGTTTAGATACTGTGTATCTGACCTTTTTGGTTGCTCTAGTGTTCTGTGTTGTTTTTCACGTTTCTCAGTGCAAATTGATGCATGGCCACCCTAATCAACAATTCTGTAACAGCACCAAAAATTATTATCGTAAATGTTTAACACTTTTAGCCCAAGATTTACTGTTAAGCATTTGATTAGTGTACATTTTTTTTTTTAAAAAAAAAAAGGATCAGCAAACCTATGTTCTTCTATTGCAATAATTTAGATAGTTCACCTCTGTGGACTTGGTTTTATTTTTATTACTGATCACGGAAAGGGTATGCCTTTAATAGTTCAGCTGGAAAGATAACTGCTGCGTTCTCAACACTGCAGGCTAGGACATTCAAATTGTCTTTAGCCTGTTCCTGCTTACTTGCCTGAACTATTGAGAGTTCTGTGCAGGGAAAAAAATAAACCTCTTTCTAGTAAAGATCTGTAAACTTATTTCAAAACAGCATCACGACACTGTTTTGTGATTCAAAACACAATTATCTCATTAATTCAATAAAGCTGCAAGTCAGCACAACATTTTCTAGATTACATTTTGATTCTGTTGGAACACAGTTTTTAAATTTTTCATTAACTCAAGACCAGAAGTCATTTGGTAGGCATTCGTATTGAAAGGCTCAGTAGAAGGGAACAGCTGTGTCTGTGTTACATAGTAAAGACAATAATGGAAGCAGATAAAACTGATTAGAAATAATTATGTCTGCAGCAGAACAGACCTTATTCATTCAGAGACTTAGAAAGTCTAGCTGTCAGAAAGTAAAGAGACCCCTGTGTTCCTGAAGTAACCATATGGCTACAACACGAGCAGCAAAGTCTTCTGACAGTCCAGAGCTGTGTTGCTTTACTCTCCTGCAGAAACGAAGCTGCAATGCATACAGAGTTCCTCGGACAGGCTGTACCAAAAATAATTTTAGCTTTTATGACTTTCTGTAAATTGATCAAAGCATCTGATTGTCAAACACTGGGTACATTTGGAAACAATTGTTCCTTAGATCAGAGTAGGGCTTTTTTGTTGTTTCCTAGGTTCTAGCATTTTTTATACAGTTTTCAGCTAACCAAATGGATCATTGCCCTGAGTTGGGGAACAGAGGAGTTGTACCTGCTTGAGAATCAAAAAAAGGAGCTAGAGGGTTCCTGATCTTGTTGGCTGTTCTGGGGGCTCTGAAAAAGCTCTGATGCACGTTAGATAAGGGGTGTCAGTAACATTTGAGCACCAATTAACTGCTTCTGAAGTTGCAAAAGGGCAAATAAAAACAAACCTCTGCTTTTAACTGACAGAAAGCTGTCAGCCGTAGGGCTGTTGCATGAAGGAGCTCTGTGTGGTCTGTCCACAAGCTCTCAGCAGCCCCCAGCATCTTCATGCAGCTGTGAGCAGCAGGAGCCTCAGCACGTGGGGCCATGCAGTACCCACGGATCTGCTTGTTGCACTCCCTCATTCCTTTCCAAGCTCGCTACCCAATGTGGGAGTGCACTATGCCGGAGCCTAGGAAAACAGCTTTTCTTGAGAGCAGGAAAAATGAAATTGTTGGAGGCCATGGATGAAATCTATAAAGATACTTCTAAATGCAGCTGTAAACTGGTTTCCTACTTCACTTGCCTTTAGCCACACAGTTGAGGAGAAAAAACTTTTAGGTGGCTTTTTTGAAAGTGTTGGAGGTAGTGACTGGGTCTTTGCACTTGGGCAAGAACCTGCCTGTTGGGCCATGGAGAAGCCTGTAATACTTCAGCAAGCTCAAAGCAGAGGTCCAGACCAGTGAAGAGACTGATGTGTTGTGGCCATACTCATGGTGCTGGCGAAGTGTGCACTGAGTGGGTGGTGAAGGTGCATGCCGGGAGGTAAGCTGCTTGGCAGTGGCAGTGTTTCTCGGGTGGATGGGCTAGAGATTGCCGTCTGTGAAGAAGGTGGCAAAAAGAAAAACATTACTGACAGCAGTGGGTTGCTAAAGATGTGATGCAGAGCCTCACTGTGAATCACTTCTCTATTTTGATGATTCGTAGCATCCCTGCCATAATTTCCAGATAAAACACCTGTAGAGGTTTTCTTGCTGTCTAGAATGCATGAAAAGGTAATGTCAGCCCCATGCAGGTCATAGGGTCTGAGTCTAATGACCTTGCCCACATCTTAAAACCTCACAGTGCTGCCAGAGAGGGAGAGGAACTGAGAAATAGGCACTAAGCCCCTCTGGGTGTTACTTTCCCAATACATGGCACGCAGTTTTCTTTTTTTTTTTAATAGTCAGCAGCAGAGTGTTATCAATCAGGAATACCATGTTGCTCTCCCAGCTACAGAAAAGGAATGACGTTATCTGTGTTTGGAGAAAGAACAGCTCAGATCTACTGAGTTTCATTGATAGCAGCCAAAAGGTTAGGGGAACAGTTAGCCACATGGCCTCCGTGTTTGTGATAAGGCTGAACGGGTTCTTTAGCTCTCTAACTTCACAGATGCAGCCACTGATGATTGTAGCTTTCAGGTTAGGATTCATTAGTTTTTGTCAATAATAAATTACAGGAGAATTTTAAAGAGCCATCTGAGATCTCAACTATTGGTTTTTTCTTTTATAGTTCCAGAAAGTTGCTTTCTCCCAGCTGAAAGAGGGTGCTTGTGAATGTTAATACAATTTTTCATTTTTCTATTTCTCTGTCCCCCTAGAGTGAAATGTTCACTTCTCATTTATTGATTAATCCTTCATTAAGCTATTACATGCAAAAAAAAAAAAAAAAAAAAAAAAAACAAAACTTGAAACTGTTTCAAGTTAGTTTTGTCTACTTAGTTTTTAAGTTAAAGGTCCTCTTAAACTAACTCAGCTTTATTTAGGGATCTGCAAAGTAACTGAGTAACAGTTTTCAAATATAAGCTGTGTAAAAGTGGATGGATGTATCTTGATCAGTTTAAAAATGAGTTTCATGATGACAAATACAAGCAGTCTATCTGAGATCTCTGTGTATTCCAGCTTATAAAAGCTGAGGTCTGGGAAAAGTAATTCATCCTTATAACGCACTGTGTAACTAGTCAAGTCATATTTTGTTGGCATCCTAGTCTAAGAAAAATGCTGTAATCATTCCATACTACTGACCTGCTGAAGTGACTCCCAAGATTTAGGTGGATGAGTGACATAGGAACATTTGAATTAGGTAGATGCTTATATAAAGAGAGCGAGCAAATCTTACTGGATGCTGTTTAGTTCTTAAGTAAACTATTTTCAGCTTTGTAGTCTAAATAGCGAAAGGGATGGGTTGCTTTTTTATCAGCATAGTGTTTGCATATGTGGGCAAATCCAGATCATGTGCAGTAAAGCATGTTGTTACTACTTTGACAATTCTAGACTTTAATGCACAAACATTATGTGCTTGAGAACCCTAGGAAAAAATTGAGAAGTCATATGAGATAATGGAGCACTGCGTTATGGTATGTTGGCTTAAAAACAGTTGGATAAATCCCACTACATGGTTTGTTTTATTGCAGAGACCATACAAAAATCCCCTGATCTTCCCTCATTTTATCATCTCCTTTTCTATGTCATCAAGAACAGAATCAATTTTTAAACCTGAATTTAATTTCTTACTCAATGTATATAAAAACATAGAGATTTTAATATTGGATTACAATCACCACTTAAGATAGGAATAAAAGAGAGGCTGGTTTTGTTTGGTTTGTGGTTCTGTGAGTTTCCTCTCCTGGTCAGGAAGATAAAAACGAGTCCTGAAAGGCAATTTAAAAACTCAGTTCCCCTATACTAGGGACTTGGTGAGTGCATGCTGGTTCTTGGTTCAGTGCCAGTAGTACCAAGTAGTCTTTCTCATAGCTGAGAAGTTCTTCAGTCTCTAAAGGGCAAAGAATCTCCTTGAGAGCAAATTCAGCACTGCACTAGGTGGTGTTTTCTCTTAAAAAGGAAAGGGTTTAGAAAGCTGAGCCCATGTAGAGAACTTTCCTTGCTCAGTGTGACCACAGACTTCATTGCATATGCTGGATTCCAGGAAGACTGAAGTGGAAGGCAGGTCCCTAATGTGATAGCTTTTAATTATTTACAGAGCTGAGTGTTTTTTAATGGGACTGATGTACTTCTGTTCCAGACCATTTCCCCTGTTTCTTCCCTATAAAACTCCACAAATAATGGGTAGCAGAGCCTTGTCCAGCACTATTACCCCTCCTGCCAGCTTTTAAACTGCGGTGACTTTCATTAGAAGATGTGACGGATGTTCAGTCTTTACACCTTCCACTTTCTTGTCTTTTCTGGTGGACAGTTCTGTTGACTGAATGGAGAGCTGAAATTCTTTTATATTGGTTCTGCAATGCTAACAGGAAAGAAAAGTAAGATCTTACTTAATCACTTAGTAATGATGCATAACTTGGAAAATGAAGAACACATCTGTTGTATATTTTACGTTGACTCCAGTGAAATACACAATTCCAGCTGCAATGTCAGGCTTAATTTGCAGAGGGTACTGCTCCGCCTTTTCAGGGCTTTATGGCCACAAAGAAATTTGTTCCCCTATTTCTGTGCTACACACATAGTTCTCTCATATAGACTTTTTCAGAAATACACTCAAAATACTGTACACGCAAGTGCAGCATCAGTGTCTCCATCTGGCATATTGGGAGATTGAGGCACAGAGCATGGTAGTGACTCGTAACATTTAGCAGGCTGCACACACAGCTAGAAGAGGAACCAGCATCTCCAGAACCCTCCCAAGTGATCATGGTAGCGAACCAGTTTGGGAACTCTGCTTAGGAAGAACATGACAGGTTAGCTAATTTAGCCATAGGTGTTTGCACCAGACTTTGTTTCGGGTTTCAGCTGATCTCTTAAAGTGCTTGTATGTGGATATTAAAGACCATCTTTGCATACAAGGAAGTATGCTTTCCTACATAATAGGATGTATTGAGATTTTAAAAATTTCCTGCCAGTTTTGGACAAACATGAATTCCTCCAAACATCCATAGAAAAGAGAAAATGCAAAAAAAAATGGCAAAGTGATGTTTAATTATATGTTTTTATATGGAAATTAGCATGTTCCCCATGCTCTCATTCTTGGGCTGTATACTTGTCGACTTGTATTTCATGATATACGATATTATTTTTCCCATGACTCAACTTAATGATACTTGGTGAAGGCAATTACAGTAACATATTTACATTTTTAGGGAGCTATAAAAGTGGGTCAAACACAAATATTTCACCTGAATGTTAATGTTCTAAGCAGTAGAGAACGCAGAACAGTCTTGACAAGAAATCTGTACTGTTTATGTGCAATGAGCTTTATGGATCTGTGAAAATAAGTAAACCTCAACAAAGCAAAACACATTAATACTGAAAACACAAGAATAAAATTCAAGAGGTGTCCCCATATGCAGCCAGAGTCATGCCAGAGAGGCGCCTTCTCTTGCTTGCTCTGATAGTGGTTCAGAATGGTCTGCTGTTTTGAGCCTACCCTCTCTCACATACCCCAGTACATCCTGGTGACTTCTTTTCAAGAGCAGTAAAAGAAGCATCCCTAATTTCTAAGAACAAATACAACACAAGAATAGACATTGCTTTATAAAAGTGAATGCTTGGAGTTTATCATTCTAGATCTGACAAGAGGCTTTACAGACAGGGCCCAGCACAAGCAAGCTTATCCTTAAGCCCAGACTGGGAGAAGTGGGATGCTGAACAGGCAAGAAATTTTGTACTAGAACATTTGAGAAGTAGAACTGCAAGATAGGTGACTTTCTGTCTTTAAGGCATCATTTGGATAAGGAAATTTGCTTCTTGTGTAAATGCTAATACCTGCATGCTTGAGTTCGGTGTCTGAGAAGTGTGAGGCTTTCAGAATGGTGTCATTCCCCAGCATATTTCCTAAGATTTAGTATTGATATGAAGGAAGAAGGGATGTAGGTACGGTGCAGTATCGTGCTTTTCACTGAGTCTGTGTAGTATCTATGTAGTGCTTTCAAGCACATGCTTAGATGACTTTGAGGAGAGAAAAGCCCGTAGTCTAAAATTTTATTTCTCTTGAGATGTTTCAGTAAAAGGGGGAATGAGCTTCTAAGAAAAAGAAAGAATAACTGAATGCAGAGAACTTTGCTAAACAGAGGTTGTGTCAATACTCTGATCGTTGCAGACAAACCTCATTAACTTATTCACATACTCTGGACATGTATTTATGCACATTTTAAGAGGACAGAAAAGAAGTACTTTCTCTGCAATGAGCTCCTCAGCATAAGAGAGCTCTTGGTGGCAGATTAGTCTGGGAAAATTAGAAGTCAGACTTGGCTATATCCTTTAATGGAAATATAATCAGCAATATATCTTTATGAAGTGTGTGCTGCCATCGCGTAATATTCACTTGGAGGTGAGGTAAGGGCTGGAGGCAGTAGTCCAAAATCATTACCATCCCCCAGGTGAATATAATAGGATGATAAATGCTCACTGGGAAAGGATTCATTTCAGTGTTCAAATGATTTTGAAAGTAAAACAAAGTCAGTCATTTTATATCAATTTAGTCAGCTCCAGCTCTAATTCAGTAATGAACAACTTCACGTCCATCCATTCATTGTATATTTGCAATGCATGAGCTGGATGGTGCTACCATTTCCATTAGTGCAATTCCAAGAGAGGGGGGAAGGGTAGGCATCTTTGTAGTGTGCATCTAGATTTATGCAGCAACACTGCAGATATTGTTCCTTTATAACATGGCATCAGTCTGCTGGGTTTCTGCACTGGAACAGAATTAAAAAGCCCAGTATCAGGCTGGAAATTGGGATGAACGGACCTGCCTTGACAACTCCCCTTCTTTTTTTTAATTCCTGCCAGGTGGGATAGGGGAAGGAATGGATTAGAAACAACTGTTTGTCCTGAATATTTTAAGATACGTTAAAGA
The DNA here is from genome assembly GCF_028389875.1 of Rhea pennata. NCBI lineage: Eukaryota > Metazoa > Chordata > Aves > Rheiformes > Rheidae > Rhea > Rhea pennata. The sequence continues at coordinate 98,461,902 of NC_084663.1, read as the reverse complement.
AGGAAGAAAAATGATGGCTATTTTGGTTTGTGTATGAACACATAGTGCTTTTGATCAACTTGTCTTTCAGTTTAAAAAGAAAAATAAAGACCTTTTAAAGCATATGCAGATGCTAGGTAGTCTTTGAGCTTCATCTTATCTACTCTCGCTATAGCTCCTGGCACCTTGTGGATGACAGTTAAGCCTTCTAGGACATAGACTTCATAGGTGATAAAACAGAGAATAATATTATCATATTTGATTTTAAACCTTTCTTTTAAGGGATCATTCCTATTTTAAACGATATGAAAGGAGATGAAGCACTGCTTCTCTACTTCTGAACGGATATAGGAAAGTGTTATTGCTTTTGCAGAAGTATTGGACTTTGAGAGAGATTTTAAAGAGCAGATTTCCCCATGGAAATACTCTTTCCAATCCACATGAGCTGTCTTGCTAATGAATCAGAGTCCAGTATCTACAGCATGCACAACTGAACCTCTGTGTAGTGAATTTTTTTGCTATTTTTGACCTCTCTGTAGTGAAAATATGCTTATAAATGGATCCAAATTGGCTGCTTAATTATTCATGTGTATACAGTTAGTCACTTATAAAAGGAGGACAATTTCGCCTTTCCTTCACAGCCATATTTATTGAGATTTGTTGGGCAAATGCTATTGCGTGCACTTCTGCAGTGTCGCAGCGCACCTGCACCCTTACTTCTGGTGGCATGGCTAGCAGGCTGTGTTAGCAAAATAGTAGTAAAAAACTAACTTGGAGATCTTATCTGTGACTGACAAAATATGGAAGTGGTGTAAAGGAACACCTATAGTTATAGGGGAGATGGCACTTGTGCTACTTGTTGGCTATCTGTAGTTTACCATTACACAGAAAACAATAAAAGAACAGCAGTAATTTTGCTTGTGTGTAATGTTTTCTATCAAAGTGGTACTTAAAATGTTGTAATCTTACAAAAAGCATGTTTTAGGCAAGCCCACTCCTTCAAGCTTGTATCCTCTCTTAATGGTCCTCTCATACATCTGGCAAATATTCACCTGTTTAACAGATGCTTAGGAATGCTTTAGCATCTGTTTAGGCCCAGTAGGAACTAGAACTCTTAGAGGAGCAGTAATGAAATGCTTTTGTATTCATAGACAGTATTAAATATCTGTCAAGCATTGATTCCTAAGTGTCCATGATTACAGGATTGGAGAGAAATGCTGATAACTCAATAGGCTGGTAAGAAGGTTGAATATGGCAACTTACTGCATGGATACGTGAGGGTATATAAAGACATGCAGATCCTTATTTAACCTTGTGTGTGTGAGTGGCTCATGTAGCCAAATGTTTTGCAGACTGTCAGGGAGTGGACAGCACTGCATGGTTTGGAGAAGGCTGGTGAACTGCATGCACTCAATGTGCCAGGCAGATGTGAAGAGGTCACTGTCGTGTCATTCATGTCAAAGCATGTGCTTCGAAATTTCCTACTTCTAGGAAAGATGAACCTTACTGGGGGTAAAAACCGCATAGTGAAAGCCCCTTAGCTGTGGCAGCTATGCTGGACACTAGCCAACTCAAGTTTATCTGGGATGTAGAAATAATGAGGTTAATTCTGGGGTTTGAGAGCTGAGCCCAAGCAGCAGATATGGTTGAGTAATCTGAGTGGGAAGTCTAGGTATGCTGAAGATGCCTTTGTTTGCTTGTGACTGCACCTTTCTCTTCTGCCTTTGCAGCAGGGCACTTGTTTTTAATTTTTGCACTGACTTCACAAGTTTTCAGAGTGTTGAGAAAACCCAGTCACAGAACTGAGACCAATGGTCCTCTGTGTGGTATATCCAGAACAGTCCTGCCGGTCACATCTGGTCCCGGTGTGCTCACGTACCCAGAATGTGTTCCTAGGCAGCAACGTAGCGGGGAGAAAAGACAGATTTTTAAGAAGGTGCCCTCAGTGTAGCCCCCGTGCCCCACTGCAGCGCAGTGGTGCTGGACAGCAAGCAGGGCCAGGCTCTGGGTTGGGCAGCTCTTGTCACTCACTCTCCTTTGCTTCCTCCTGGCTCTTGTTTATTGCCTTCCAGACGTGGGGAAATGCTCAGCTAACATCCTCTTCTTTTCTCCTACTATGTTACATCTTTATGCAGTATTATATCTTTATATAGTTTCTGGCATCCACTTTGAAGGATTTTCTTAGACGTAGGAACCTACCAGTGTCAGTATATGACACTTTTGTTACCCCAGTTTCCAGGCAGACAGCTGAACTACATTCTCGTCTGTGAAACGTCGGAGGTATCTGACAGACCGTCACTGCTAAATTGCCCAAGGCAGGTACCTACAATGGCTGTTCTTTCACTGATACAGTAAATGTATTATCCTTGGCTGGGAAAAACATAAGGCTTGTGGGAGACGCAGACTTAATTGGCTAAGGGTAACCTGCCTTTAATTAAAGCAGCTGAGAAAGGAATAAGCTCTCCCTTCAGGAATCCCTTATCACTGTTTCCTGTCAAGCTTGTGAGAGATATCTTAGAGACAGTATCTATCGGGAAGCCTGTAATTCATTCAGGTAATAATGCTGTGTAGGGTATAATGGAATATAAATCCCTTCCCTTTTTTTCCCTTTATTTTATTTTTTTTTAAAGAATGGGAGTTTAGTTGAAGTGCAGTATTAAACTTGCCTTTATCTTTATATTAGTACTAAACTAGCTCTCCTCTTGCCCACCTTTCTCCGTACTAGAATATACAAAATTGTAATTCAAATTTTAGTTTTGTTAGTCTGTGTGATGATAACATTTAATTAATAACTCCAGGGGCATAAGAAGACTGTGAGGTGTATTCATTTGACAAAAGAGTATAATAAGAAATGTGGGATAACCAGTAAGTACAGCATTTAATGGGGTTTGCAAGTGATTTAAAGTGTGAGAGTCTGAGAAAAACCTTGTTTTTGCTGCTATGCTCAAGGAGTTACTCATTACTTTAAGAGTAATGAGTAACAAAAAGAGCTTGTAGTTCTATACTGATTTTCTCCTAACAGCATTTTGTAGGTGTAGCTTTGTGAGGCTGGATGTGGAACCTGGGAGAACTGCGCTGAGAACCAGGCTAGAGCAAATTCAGGTGGTGGGATCTGAAGTTAAAATTGCCTAGGCATGTTTCAGGCCTAGAAATGCTGATTAGCCTAGATGTTAGGGTGGGAAGATAAGAGAAAGTTTTCTTCAAACCAGAACCCTTCTGGTCTGTTCCTCTGTGGCCTGGAGAGGAAAGCACAGTTACAGAGCTACAGAAATCCACACAGGGATAAAGTGCATCTTTCACTTTACAGTGGGAACGAATTTTCTGACTGTTCTGGTTTTGCTGGTGACATTTATGCCTGAAGATAACAGATTAATCCTACAAGCCAGTTCATATAGTCTCAGAGGAGAGCACTGTGCAATGCAGAGGGCACTGCTGGTCCTCTGGATTGCTGAAACCTGTCATCCGAAGTGCCGTGATCTTAAACCTTGAACCAGGCAAGATACAAGGGGTTTCCTTTCCAGAGTTTAGGATGATTTTGCATTTCCCAAAGTTTAAACCTCAAAGAATTTGAATTAGAGTTCTTTCATTTTTAGTGTTTCCTCATTTGTTGAGCAGTATTTGAGCTGCAAGAGGTTGAGTGTTAGGGGAATTTTTATTTTAACTTTTTATGTTATTAGTGCTAGTAAAACTTAAAAGTAAAATTTCCCGAGTCCTGAGTCTTCACATTCATTGGCAAGGCTGAATGATAATTAAAGGGTAAGGAAGGGAACTCTGAAGCTGAATTCCGTATGCACATTACTGTGAGTTTTGAGTACTGATGAATTACCTACAGCTTGCCATTAGCTTTTAGGCAAGCCATCTATTTTACAGAATAGGCTGAAGTCTCATTCTTGAAGAAAGAAGCTAGGGTAAAGAAAAACACCACTGTGGATTAGGAGGAGAAGAGCAAGTGTCTTCTGTAGTTTATGCTTCAAGCTTTTACAGCTTTTATGGGGACATGAGCAACATTCTAAACCAGAAAGATGGCAATCTGGGAATGTCCAAAACTGTGCCTTGATGACTCCCCCAAGAGTTGTTCAAGCTGTAAGTCAGGGTAAAGCATGTTGATTCAAATGCAGAATGCCATCTCGCTCTCCTTTCGTTGCATGTTTCTCCTCTGAGATTGCTCTGGCTTTCAGTTCCTGTAAGTGGGCTGCATTTCGTAGTAAAACTGGCAATAAAAGACAAAAAGGGAAGAGAGATGGCGAGTTTTTTTATGTTATGTACCAAACTTTGAAGTGAAGACATAATCCACAGTAGGAATATGTGTAGCAGGAGCCCATTGCACCCACTTCGAAGTGCCTTCAGCAAGTTAATGATGAAAACGTTTAGAACTAGCAAGGCAAGGCCAAAAATCAATTAAACCTTCACAGTTCTGATCTAATTGACTTTGGCTCTATGCCAGCTGTTCTGCAGAAAAGACAGGCTTTCTGCAAGGGTCAAATTTGTCCTCCTTTAGCAGCTGGATCTTTATGCACCCTGCCAGGCAGTGATGACATGGTGTGAGTGTGGGGCCATGGAGTGGGTGTGATGGTCCAGAATAAATGAGTCCGTGTGATGTTTTTTCAAAGGACAGAAACTTTAAAACGTGCTCAGTTTTACGTGGCCTAAAAGATCGAGGCTATGTAATCAAAATATTATCTTAATTACACTAATTACAGACCTTTACAATGAAAGAAATCTCAGAGTGTTTCTGAAGTGAGCAGCTAATGAAGGTCTAGTAGATTAATGACAGTGTAATTGCTTATATTTGTTTGGATGTGTCAGTTTAGAAATAAACCTCAGTACGACCTGCAATTCGGTGGTAAAAGTAGTTGTATTGCTAATTGCACTTAAAATTAAAGTGGGTATTTTTTTGTTCTGTTTTGTTTTGTCTTCACCCAGTAATTAATACCTCTAACTTCTGGGTCTTTGGTTTTGGGGAACTAGATTTTATATACTGTCTTTCTAGATTGATAGTGTATCACTGTTTGTAAAACAGACTAAGTAAGCTTAGCTGTTTAACTTGACTTTGTTTTGTCATGCAACTAGGCGAATACTGTTTATTTGCCACTTACAAAGCTACTTTGCAGTAAAAGCTTTGGCTAAAGAGTCTGCTTTGAAATTTGGGGCTCCAGTCAGTAAGGACAGGCTTTGACTGATTTTGTGGTGATTTCTCCCCCTCCCTCCCACCTTGTAATGAGGACTGTTAAGTGCTTCAGGTTTTTTGAGAGTAAATTCTGTTAATGCTTTGTAATGCTGTTGGTGACCAGAAAACGTAAGGGCATGTTGAAAGCAGTGTGCAGTAAGGTGCTGGGGACTTGAATTTTATCTAAAACTTCTCCTTTTGGCTTCATGATTTGATCATGGGCAAGCTACTTAAACTGTAGGAAAAGCTGCTCTGTCACCACCCAGTAAGATCACGTGAGACAACATATTTCTTCCTTGATTAAAAGCAGAATTAATTTAGAGTTTTGGTTCACAGGCAATATCAAAGTCTCCTTTCAGTTTGGAGAAGAATGCAACTGCATTTTTACTTTAAAAATGTTAATTTCATGTAGTTTTTAATTGCTTTAAGTATGTGAATTTGGGAGAGAAGAGTGTGGAGACTTCTGAATAAAATGAGCAATTCTAGACCTGGCAGTTGGCTGGCTGAAGTGGCTATGATTTGTCTTATTCCAAAGGGATGAGAAATGGTCCCTGGAAGCCTGTCAGATAGGACATGTTGGGTCCCTGGGGCACCCACATTCCCCAGCCAGCCCCCTGGGCCAGCCCCGAGGGGCGCCTGGCCCCACTGCCCTGATGGGGCTCCCCAGGTGCCTCCTTGCTGTGTCGGGGGCTGCTGCAGGGCCCCTGGCTGCTCCTGGTGCAGCTTGGGGGTCCTGCCCCACACCTGGGGCTCCCTGGCCTAGGGGCCATGAAATCAGTGTGGTACATAGGCTAGACCGGGATTCTCTGTGATTTCGGGGTCGAGGGAGCTCTCATTTCTGATTCACGTTCCAATAGGACCCTGTGTGGCTTTTAACAAACCAGTCTTTCCACTAGGAGAACGTCTGGAAATACCTGCCCACTGGTAACTTTGTTGGAGTTTGTTCAGACCTGAGTTGGTCTAGCTGTTACCAATTTGGGAGGAGGCATCACCTAAAAAAAGTCACTTCTTTGGAGAAAAAAATTACCCTCTACAATGAGGGTCTAAACAGGAACATAGAAACCCAAGGGCTGAGGGTGGCCTGAGTGCAAGGCTGCAGGCTGGAGTCTGCTGCTGGGGGTGGAGCCAGCACCTCCGGAGTGGCCACAGGGGCCAGGGAGCCATGGAGGGGCTGCTCAGCCTGTGCAACCTCTCCAGCCCAGAGATGGTGCGAGGGGAGCTGGTGCATTATAAACAGGGCTAGAGGCAACTGTAAGGAGAACCATGGCACGAGCTGCGTATGGGCAGATGCCAACGAAGTGGCCAGGCTCCCTGTGCTGTCTAAGCTCAGTATTCAGGGACTCTCCAAGCCCATGAGAGAAGCAGCTCATGCCTAGAAGAGAAAGGTGATTGGCATGAAGTTTCTGACAGGGAGAGGGAGATGCACCAAAATTGTAGAAAGCAAAGTCTTTCCTGGGAGCAGAAAGCTTCCTGGTTGGTGAAGGGAATTCTGTTAGGCTTTTTCCTCTCTCCCCTGCCCTACTATGAACCTTTTGGTCTCCTGTCTCTCGGGAACAGCATGCTGAGTTTCCAAACACAATAGGTAACGCTAATATGAAACGTACTTCTATTACGAAAGTGGTAGATTTGTGTAACCTCATGCAAAAAGTGGTGAGGGTAGCAAGTTTGCAATCAACCTGGAAAAAGAGATGAATATTCTTCCAGTTTCATCTTTTTATCTTCCTTAACCTACTTCCCTTCTTCTCCCTACATTCAAATAAAACTGCTTATATTAAGGTCCAATCCTTTTATTCAGATTTCTGAAGTTGTACGTCCTCATCCTTGATCTATCAGCTAGTTAGCCACAACGGCATGGAATCATAGAATCGGTAAGGTTGGAAGGGACCTCTGGAGATCATCTAGGCCAACTGCCCTGCTCAGCAGGGTCACCTAGAGTGTGTTAGACAGGGTTGCATCCAGGTGGGCCTTGAATATCTCCAGAAAAGGAGACTCCACAACTTCTCTGGGCAACCTGTGCCAGTGCTCCGTCACTCTCACAAGGAAGAAATTCCCCCTCATGGTCAGGGGGAACTTCCTGTGCTTCAGTTTCTGCCCATTGCCTCTTGTCCTGTCACATGGGACAACTGAAAAGAGTTTGTCCCCATCCCCTTGACACTCCCTTCAGGTACTTGTACACATTGATAAGATCCCCCCTCAGCCTTCTCTTCTCCAGGCTAAAGAGGCCCAGCTCTCACAGCCATTCCTCCTAGGGCAGGTGCTCCAGCCCTCTGATCATCTTCATAGCCCTGTGCTGGACTCTCTCCAGTAACTCCATGTCTCTCTTGTCCTGGAGAGCCCAGAAGTGGACACAGTACTCAAGATGAGGCCTCCCCAGGGCTGAGGAGAGGGGCAGGATCACCACCCTCGACCTGCTGGCAACACTCTTCCTAATGCATCTTGAAATCTTGTTCTTTCATTACACTGCCTACCTCCCAGTTGCTTTGCTTGCATCCTTTCCAGAGCTGGGCTCACTACTGGTACATCAGGAGAAAAGGGAAAGGGATCTTCTTTGTAGTCTCATCTGTAGAAACAAATTCAACTCCAGATTGGTCTTCTTTTCTCTAAATAAATAAACCCTTCAGCTCTGATAGTCTTTAATTTCATAGTCATATTCTGTTATCAAGGCAACACACATTCATTTAGTGGAAAATTTGACTTCTTATACATGATTGGCAACTCAAGTAAAATAAGTAAATATTTGTATGGGCCAAATTTCTTTTTAGAGGATCATATTAACTAATTCTTTACTAAGTTTAATGGTGCTGGGTCTATCTAGGAACTAGGAGAAAGACATCCCTGAAGAGATCATGGCTCTAAGATAATAGCATTTCCATAGGGAAGACAGGTTCACATTGCTTCTTCATGTGATTTCAAGTAGGATTTTAATTTGTCTGTTGACCATTTGGTCAAATGTGCTAAGCTCAGAGCTGTGGGCTGCTCTTGCCATGTCATGTTGTTTTCAGATTAAAATGTCATCAGTAGAACTTTTTTGTAATATCAAAATCTCCAGGCCACATAGAGACTTTCAATCAGGTCGTAGTCCTTTACTCTTTATAATTTTAAGTCCTAAAGACTGGCAGAACTAATTTACTCTTGGGAACTCCACACCGTAGTATGAGTATTGGTTAAAGATTAATGACTAAATACTGACAAATCTCTTGTTAAATGAGGGTTTGACACTGAACTGGTTCAAAGTACTGCTCCTGCTGAAGTCAAAGGTAGCTATGAGTGTGCAGCCTTAATGCAGTTTTCAAGGCAGTATCTCAAGCTGTTTGCCAAGAATCTGAGAAACTTTCAGACTTCTTATTCAGTGGCTACCACTGAATGCTTTCCCCCCTCTTTTTCTTCTCTCCATTCTCCCTTGGGTTGTAACTCATGCAAAAAATAAAGGTGGGAAGATGCACACAACAACAGAAAGCATGTGCATACAGTGCTACAATCAAGGCAGGGATAGCATGGATGCAGGGAACGATGCTCATGTTCTTTCATATGTGCAGGGATGAGGAGGATAGTGTGGGCTTTCTTTGACTTAACTAATAGTGTTTTCTGTTCCTTGGTATCTTAAAAATAAGGTGTGTGTTTCTTTCCTAAGAAGAGAAAGCCAGTTACTGACATTCTATAAAAATCTATCAATTAAGAGTAGGACTGGGATCATTCCTGCACCTCATGACTTCATTTATACGAGTGACTGCACTTACAACAGTCTCCCTGTCTTATTTTGCCAGCCAAATGTACATTCTTGTGTCTACTCTTCTTCTGGTCTTAATTTATTTGGCTTGCGGAAAAAAGCTGTTTTGTTGGTCTCCACCTCCCTTTTATTGCTTTGCCTCTTCTGGTGCCAAAGGCAAAATGCTGAGAATGCAAGAAAGTCTAATCCAACTCCTCTTTCCCCAGCATAGCTTGTGGTACACTTGAGCGCATCCTGTTGCAGACCTGCATATGCTTCCATTGCATGACCACCTCCCTCACAGCCTCCTATAGCCTGTGACTGGAAGTATATGCCCCCCAAAAGTTTGAGGAAGGATGCTAGCCCTCTGGCCATCCAGGGTTACAGTAACAGTTGTTGTTCTAGAAAACCATACCTGGCTCAGAGACTGTTAGCTGGTAATCTTTGATCAGGAACATTTTCATTGGATGCAGCACCTCTGAAGTACGTAGTTTCCAAATGGTAGCAAAAATCAGCCAAGCATGGCTAAACACGGACACTACGTTTTCCCCCACCCCTAAAAGCTTCTAATGAAGTCTTTTCCCCCTTGAAACACAAAATACACGTTGCCATCTTACTGTTCCATCAGCTAGCACAAATTTCAAGCCTTTACTTCCAGACATGAACTTCTCAATGAAAGTGTTCTGGGGTCACAAAATTACACCCCCTGACACCTTTTCTAATTTTTTGGGGAGAGATCTGAAGCACGTTGGCTGAAAATCTCCAACAAGGACATTGTCTGCATGGAGAAAAATTCTGATAAGGGAGATTTTGAATTGAATAATTGATCTGAAGGGTTGAAAGTGAAATAAAATGGAAGAAGGCATGTAATAATGTGAGCTATCAGATAATGATGTACTAATATAAGCAGCAACACTTTGTTTGTTTTTAAGATACTAAGAGGATAAAAATAAATGTAGAATTAAGATGCTTGAATAGCCAGCTATGTATCATACTGAAATTGAGTTGTCTTTAAATACATAAAATTAAAATGTAAGGTTAGTGCTCTATAATGACTTACTCAAATTTTAAAGCATTTTTAGGAGGACATTTCTGTGATATTGTTCAAAGAAGTTAATAGAATTATTAAAAAAGAAAAAAGATAGAAAGCTCAAAATTCTCCAAAACAGTATGGTTTCTTGTTGATAAATAATCATTTTTTTGGGAAGCTTAGTAAGACACAGTCAAAGGCCTCTTATACCCCAGACTGTGAGAATATGCTCTGCTTTCTTCTTTACTCTAGGGGAGATGTTGCCAATTTCTCATATTGGAATTATTTGACAAAATTGCTTTGATCATTGGGAACTGACATTTAGCATTATACTGTCTTATCTGTGCAGTTCCCACAGATTAGTGTGAACCTTCACAGGAACAGAATGTGTTTAAGTAGCATTTGGGCAATGTAAAGGTAGATAAAAATCAGCTGCTAAAATGAGGTATCAACCTCTAGACTGTTGAGCGTTGGAAAAGAATGACTGGGTTTCCTTCTCAAGGGAGATGTGATCCTGAAGGTTGTATACTTATATATGTATATCAGATAAACACTGACATTATGCTTGTGTGGGGTTAGAAACATGAAATTAAGTTCCTTTTGGATTAATTTTTTATTACAACATTTGAATGAGGTCAGTGCTCTATTTGTTACCCTTAAGCCTGCGTTTAGTGTGTACAGCTGATATTGGTTTATAAAGGAGACCTGCTTTACAGAATGTGTCTGAGAGGAATATTTGAACTCTTAGATACTATCTAGGTAATCTAGATGTCTGCCTTCGACAACCTCTGTGGTGGGATCCTGTGAGAGTTATCTGTGAGTTTATGTATGTGTCTTATAAACAAGTGCCCCTGACTTGTCCATAGGAAGGACTGTCTTTTGCTCATAGTTTCGTAACAAATTTTAGCAGAGATCGGTGCATGTTTTAGAATAAACCTTTGTTGTGAAGCTTGTTTGGGTGTACAAACCTGCCAGCTAACAGGACTAGCTGCAGCCTCAGTTCAACTCCTGTCTCATGATTGAAGGCAGGCGTCGTGCTAGGCAGTGCCACAGGTGGGAGATAGAGTCATTGTAAGGAGTTATATTCATCTGCGCTTCCCAAGTTTCAGTCCTGGTTAATTTTGCTAGTATGGCATTACTGTGCCAAACACTACATTTAACATCTGGGAATACAGCTGTTTTCTTATCTTACATTTTGAGTGACTTCTGTTAGTTTCCTGGCCTTGCAGTTGAACCAGACCCACTTGCACGCTACTGTCACTGACTGCAATGTGCTTTTTGAAAGAAGGTGATCTTGAGAGGGTTTTCAGGCTCAGTTTTGTGCTTCTTGTACCTAGGCTTATTGAAAGTCAGATCTTCCACATCAAAAGCCATTAAGAGGCTGATCCTTAATGTGGCACCAGCTTCTTCCGTTGTTGCCTTGTGTGATGTCCTCCCCTTTCTTCCTACAACATCCTTCATTACTCTACAAGATCAGAGCTGTCTTAAGGGAAAACCATAATAATTTCTCTTCGATTTCTTAGACTGACTGGCTGACTGGTATTAAAAACACAAGCTGTGTGCTGGATACTTTCAGGCTTGATTAGATTTCAAATTTTTTTTTTTTTTTTTTTTTTTTTTTTTTTTTTTTTAGAAATAGCAGCTGGGGGAAACAATAGAAGTTGCAGAGGTAAAGGAACAAATTGTTCTGATAAGATACATAGAAGTAGCATGAGAGTGCCTATGAATGTAAATGCAAACAAAGCCCTGCAGTTGTCTTCTACAATGTCTGCATCAAATCAGTTTTTGAGATTCCATCTTTCAACATTCTCAGTCTATTTATTTATGAAACAATCAAAACTGTTCTTGGCAAGTGTGGAGTTTATGTCTCCATATAGTGGGATTTTTATTTTTTTATTTTAGTGCTTTCAGGTTCTTAGTGTTCACAGAGACACTTTTCCGTCCTCTTGTACCCTTCTAGATAAGAAAGTAGAAAAATAAAGATATCAGTAGATGGAACCTTAGCTATTATAGGGCCTCTTATGCACTTGGATGCTGGCTTTAAATGCAGCCTTGCATTGCCTAATAGGAGTTGTCCTGGTAGTGTGATGGTTCCGCTGAAACTGCATTTCTGTTGTGAACTGGCAGGTTCTTGTGTGCTTCTTATGTACTCAGCATTTAGTACTAAAGAAAGAAATGCAGTAGAACATTTTGGAAGTACCTCAGTGCTGACCTGATATGACTGAAACTGCATTTGTTGTGTGACTGAAATGATGACTTGCTCTTCAAATTCGTGACATCCAGGTGACAATGTATAAGCAGTCCTATAACTAGACTTGCCATATACACACATTCCTATATTATACCTTGATGTATCCTTATGATACCCCATGATATGCTTGCGTCTTGATCTGGTGACCAGAATTGTTGGGGCACGGGTCAGCAGGAAGCAAGTTGCCAGCGTAACTCATACAGCTCAGAGCCTAATTACTGTTCACATCTGATCAACTGCAGAAAAGAGTTGTGATCTGAGTGAACTGCCTTGACCAGAGCATGGGTTGAGCAGGCATCCTGCAGAACGACAGGGGAGCTTTCTTAAAGAGCTGCATAAGATATTGTAGGGGCAGCGTGGGACTCTGGGACCTTTTGACTGCATTCTGTGAAGTGCTTCTTACAAGACAAAATAGATCCTGACACTTCTAGTTGGGATTGTTGATATCTGAAGCCTGTATTCAGTCTTCAGTAAATCAGAGATTAAATAGCACACATTGAGTAAAGATAGTTAGGACATTGCTGTGTTTAGTCCACTTGTAATGAGCCTTTTCCACTTAATCACATTTCAATGAGTGGCCTAGCACTATTAATAAAAAGTGCTTTAATACTATATCTTTCTGGAGTTTTTTTTTTTAATACTCTGATTTTGTAAATATGATAACTGAAATTATTCATCCAATTTAATTTGGTCTCTTTTAAGCACTGGAGATTTATTATTTGTTTGCCCTCATACGTGTCTAATTTAAAAGTTACAGATAATTGAATATTTCTCTGTTTATGGTCCCTAATAGCTGAGTGATGTCACTACTCACATTCTGCAAAATTTTAATAGAGGAATTTAGGACAAAATTTCTTATTAAATGTGGGATGAATAGTATGTATTACTATCAATATACTATTCTAGTTTTGCCATGAATCAACAGCACTGAAAAAAATACAGGGAAATGGCTAACAGTCAGCATGGAAGTGTGGAGAGCAAGTGATGTCAAACCAATCTAATTTCCTTCTCAGATCTTCCCCAGGGTAATGGGCTTTGTGGTTAGAGAAGGATGGTAGATGTCACATGTCTTGATTTTGTTAAGGCTTTTTACACTGTCCTGTATGACAGTCTCATAAGCAGGCTAGGGAAGCATAATGTGGAAGAAATTAATAAGGAGAGTGTAAGGCTGTTTTGAAAATCATATTTAGAGCATTATCAGTGACCCATTGTCAAAATGAAAGAAAGAAATGATGGGGATTCTGCAGGGACTTGTCTAGGCTCTCTGATACAGCTCAGTGTTTTTATTAATGACCTGGATGATGGAATAGCATCTGTGCTTATTAGATTCGAAGCTGGGATGGACTGCAAGGCTGTCAGAAGACAAGGTTAGAATTGAAAATGATATCCACAGAATGGAGAAATGGGCTATAAAAATGCTATTCAAGACAGAGGAATTTCTCTGTAGAAAAAAGAACAATCTGAAGTGGAAGGAACAATATTATGTTGGTGTGGCTTTGCCACAAATATCTCCAAAGAGTGTATGGCCTGCTGGTGTATGCTGCGAGATGCCTATGCTCTGTTCTGCACCATTAGGGTCCTAAAATGCAGTGAGATTTTAGTTACATGTTAGGAGAAATGCTTTAGCATGTGTGTGTTGAGCACCAAAGCAGACTGCCCGTGCAACTTTTGTAAGCTGAGAAAGGATTTGGTAAGTAGGAGCCAGAAGAAGCCTAGTTTGGTGATGCTGTCAACAGCGTGGGAGGATAGACTTAATGAGGACCCCGTCAAAAGTGACTTGCCTAAAGCTAATTTCTGGGCTACTCTCCTGCCTATTTTCTGCATTTCTAAGGAAAATCCACAAAAATCAGTGATGGGGAGCAAGGCTTGCAGCACAATCCATTAGTGAGAAGCCACAAGAAACTTGTGCCAGTGTTGTGCAAACTATGCGTTCTACCATGCTCACTGGTTATGGCACTCCTGGAGACTGGAGTCCAAAAGATCATTCAAGAGCTATGTAGGAAATACCACATGCAGACAGTTCATGCATTTCACTATGCCTGTGGGACAGTCACAAACGATGACTGAAGAAATTATATAAACTGAGTTTGGCAGTGTTTCAACTGCTTGTTTGTTGATGCAGTGGAAAATATAATTGGAGATTCAGGCATAGGACTGAGTTCTATAGTAGAAATATCTGATGGATCAAGGATTTTCTCTCCCTTAATTATAAATTAAATATTAATATTACTGGAACATCTAATATCTTTAAATGATATACAGGGCTAATATCTTACCTTTTGTGATTTCTTTGGTTATTGAAAGTCTTTTTAAGTCTGCTGTGTTTTACAATGAACTTTTTATTGCACTATTAAAGCAAGGTAAACCACCTGCATTTTCTATGAAAATGCAATTGCAGTTATCCTAAAAAATAAAATAAAAAAAAAAAAAAAACATCCCACAGACCAAACTAAAAAGCTTATGCACTCTGATTTCAGCTGTTTACTTTCATGGTGCCTTTGGTTAGAGAGCCATATAAGTTATTGTTGTGATGGTGGTAGACAGAATTGCCCTCCCCCCCCACACACAAACACACTTCTCCTTCATGATAGGACTGTAGAAACATCCCCCTCTTTCTCAACTTGCACAGTCTCCACATTTTAAATGTGAACCATCAGATTAGGAAATATGGTTTGGTTTGGCTGTATTTGTCCTTGAGTTGGTGGCTGGGAGTGCATTGGTTTCTAACTCTCTCCTACAGCACAAATACACCTGTAGGACTGCAGGCATGGCAGAATCGAGCACGTTTTCATGAAGTGATAACTGCCAAGAGCTGCTTTTCCAAAGCAGAAAGAAAAAATCACTTTACAAGAGAAAATTGTAGTGTATCAGAATAACTTGATGCTTGTTAAATGTGAGATTAGTTAGCAGAATATCTTTAGCCCCATAGTTGAGTGTTTTAATAGTTATGTGAAGTGAGGAAAGAACAGTGGCATTATTTTTGGTTTTGACAATGGAGAAATTACATTAGGATTACCATGTTCAATTAGGATAGGATTAAAAGAATTTTTCAGTGTGCTATTAAGGTAGCTCAGAGAGGAGTCTTGTGGCAAGCATCAAGAAAGCAAACTTGGAGAATTTTCATGGACTTATCTGTCAAGGCAATTAAAGATACGAATTGATCAGGATCTCTAATTATAATATACTGATGTGAAAGTTGTTTAATGTAACATACCAAGGCTTAGCAAAGCGGACTGAGTTTGGCCAGCACAAAACAGTACCTAGAATATATGTCTATCCTTTAAAAGCAGAAGTTACTAACGACTACCAGCAGACTGCCAAAGGATAATCTGTCACTTGAAGCTCTTTAAACATGTATGAGTGATTGCCTCCCTTCTAATACCATGTTGGGAGAGGTTTGAGAGCAGCATGTGAAACATTGCAACTGACACAGTAGCTAACAAAATGCAAGTGCCATGGAAAAAAAGAAGTATTTTTTAGCAGTTAAAAATCTCTTAGCCTTTTTCTTTGGCTATGTGGATAGAAAATGCCTGCCAACCTTTTCCAGAGTAGGTGAGGCCCTGTGGTGGCCCTGGTACCATCAGGGCACAGGTAGCCTCTGGCCAGTATAGGAGTTTGGCCGCTGGTGCTGAGGCTCAGGCCAAGTCCCTTGGCCCCCCTGGAGAGAGGGGTGGTGGGTGGCAACCTGCTTTGCAGAGGTGCTGGGCACATCATTAGTGCCGCAGCTCCAGCAGGAAGCTGGAGACAGCGGTGCCGGGAGGAACCTGCACCATTAATGTAACCCTGTTGTCCTGTGGGTGGCTAACAAAACTAGCAGAAGAAAGAATGGTTCCTTACGATTGAAACTCTGTTTTAAGTGTACGTAAAAGAAATACCAGTTTAAATAACTGAAACTGTTTTCTTTGACTAATGTCTTTATCTTTAATCCCGTCTCTTACTGAATGTGTTTTTATAAAGAATTGTGGATAACTTGGAAACAAAAGGTTTCATTTTCAGTGCTAAGAGATGGACCCATCTCTATATGGCACGCAATATAATTAATTTTATATATGATTAACAAATACCAGTTATTCCTCTCAATAACTGTGACCCAGATAGGTGGACGACTTTACTGTCCCAGTTGCTTGATCCTGCAATTAGCACAAACAGATGGGCATGAATTGATAGTGAACCTGACACCAGGTAGGAGAAGAGGCTACTACTGCAGTCAATTGAATAATAATATACGAGAAAATTATTTCTTGATTGGAATCATTTCTCTTTCCAGCCCATTTTACTGCCTTAAATATTTTGTGGTTAGCTGATGTGAGGGGTAGAGGGTTAGTTGTTTGACGCCTGAAACCTGGTAAGTTCAACTGCAAAGCCTCTCAGATAAAATACTGTCTAGTATTGAGAACACAAGAAAAGATGTCACTGAGCAGTAAACTGAAATACAAGCTTTATGATTGGCTTTCTGCGTAGTTATGGTTTAACTGTCTGATGTCTATATCCCTGTGTACTTGAGAAAGAAGATAGTATTCACTTAAAATTTAGTTGAACTTATAGCATGCAGGTCTGAAAGGTGGCAGAATTAGCATATAATTAGTGATATTGGAAAGAAGGGTAGGAAGCATCTTAAATTCCAAAATAGTCTCAGAGATGCACAGAAAGCATGTCCTATTGACATCTTCGTGCATGGAGTACTTCAGATATTTACTTTTAGAAAGTCCATAGTGTTAGGTTACATACCTTTTCTACAGGTTGCGTTAACTTCAGCCATCATAGGCAAGACCAACAAATTCCAGCATCATGCATGAAATAATTCCACTCTGCATGTCACTTGCAGTTCACTTGCCTTATGAAGAAGAGGGATTGTTTTTTTTCTGTAATAGCTATAGTTTTGTAGAGAATGTTAGTTGGTGTTGAACTGCTGTTTGACTACTTCACATTCACACCTTTTCCTGACAGTTCCTCCAGGAGGTGCATCCCACAGGATAAAAAGCAGCCTGTTGTCAGCAAAGATAGCCTGACCTCATTACTGGGGCAGACAGGTGTATGCTTTAATCACAGCCTTAAAGCTACAGGAAACCCTGGACTTCTTCCAAGATCAGTTGGGATTAGCCTAACCCTTTGATGTTACTTTAGACGTCCCATGGAGACCCCAGTTGAGTGAGTGAGTGAATGTTGACTAGCTGTGGTCCTGGGATTCTTACACAAGACATCTGTGAGACCGATTTGTGTGGGAGAAATTGGACCAAAAAAGAAAACTTTTTCATGCTAATTGCAATTTCCAATTGTAAACCTGGAAGTAAGCTGCCACTGACAGGCTCTTAAACTAATTAACCAAACAGTCCAGTACCCCATGCTGTGTAATGTTACACAACTATGCATAAACAACTCTACTGAAGATTTATCCCGACCCCAAACTTCGAACAGGCTCTGCTGAAGTTAAACAGGCTGTTTGAAGTGTCAGGATGATCTGCAGTCCTCCTGTCTGATGAGCTACATGCTTGATTCTAATTAACGGCAATCAAATAAGGAAAACCCTAATCAGTATTCAACAGCCATTACCCACAGCTTGGCAGAAAGAAAACATAATTTCAAAACAGAAATAAACACATGATATCATGTGGAACTAAAATAAATCTTTTTAAGTGGCCATGTGAAAAGTTTTTGTTATTGTAACATGCTGCACTGTGATCTAAGGCTTGAAAAAAAATGAGGGGAGGGGAGTGGGGAGAAAAGAAATTTCAGATTACATGTATTCAGCGTCTGCATAAAATTCCCTGCACTGAGTTTTATTGCTGAAGCATAACTGACTTTGTCTTCATCTGTGTTCACTTTGGGTATACAAAGTGTTAGATATCCTGCAACCTACCAAACACTGAGAAGATCTAGTTTTCTAAAACGTATAAAATGTATTATATAAACGTATCTTCCTCTTTCTTGAAATGCCATTGTACATAGGTCATTCTGATCTGTAGGCACTCACTACATTTTTGTGAATAGGAAATCAGCAGGAGGGCTCCCATGGATTTCAGTACCCGTTGCACCATAATTTGATTCATATGCTCCACTTCTCACCTTCATGGGGTCTTAAGGGCATTTAACACTTTGTGGGATTGTAGAAATGGGGTCTGTTAGATCACAGTCATTACTGTGGGTTTTGAGCCATGAGTCTGTGTATGTTTATGCTACACTGATTTTTGCTGAACCAAGCGTGACCAGAAAAGGGGAGTTACTCAGAGGAGGTTTGTGATCACCTCAGCTGCCTGGATGCTTCCTATGATCTGCAAAGTAAAGACACTTTTGGGAAATTGTTTTCTCCTTCAAATGACCAGAACTGGTGAGTTTCCTGAGCTACCCCCACTTCCAAAGGAAATGTCCTTTGGGTGTTGGGTGGTTCTTCATCCTTTGCATACAGTTTTTCTGCACTCTTTGAACTGTATGTGAGCAACTGGTTCACATAAAGTGATTTGAACCCATTCTCAGAAAGACATTGCACATGCTTAACTTTGAGCTGTTTGCCCCGTGTTCCCTTCACAAGGAGATGAATGGATGCTCTGTGAGTAAAAGCCTTATATCCTCCTAAGCATGATGGGTTTGTGCATAACAGTAAGCAATTTCTTCTCTGATGGTGCAGTTTCCCTTGGTGATGTTTAAAGGAATGTTTTTAGTTCTATTTTTAAACTGTTAGAAATAGCTCTCCAGAGTACCACTGCTGAATACTAATAACTTTTTATATTAGCATAAAAGGATAGTTTTATCAAAGATCACAATTTTAGGGGGAAGTGGTAGTATTTGCATCTCAAGAGGCCAGGGGAAGCTGTTTCTAGGTTCATGGAGGTCTTTGTCCTTTCCTTCAGCTTCCATGACCATATTAGTATTAAATTAAATGTGCTAAAGGAGCTGTGGCAAGTGTTTGCTAATATGCATGCCAGCCTTATCAGAGGTTGTTACAGAACATTGTTTTTTTCCCCAGATGCATGTCATTTTAGCACCTGCTTATCCCCAAACTTAAATTACTTTCTTCTAGATCTATTTAAAACTAAAACTGCTGTCAATGGCTTTGGTATTTTTACCCTAGCCCATATGGCTGCAAAGAAAATGCAGAGAGATATACATAATGAAACAGAGGGCAAATAATTGTCTGGCAAACCCAGACTGATGTTCAGTATGTCTGGAAATAGTGTAGCAGCATGGAGAGTGCAATTATAACATGTTGGTTTCGTGCAGGAAAAGGATTTCCAGTCAATGACTTGCCCCTCAAAATCAGTTTTCTTATTTGTCATATTTACCTTGAGCGTATAGCCCATTGAATCTACCCTACACAGATTCTGATAGGCCACTATATATCCTTCATCAACAAAAGTGAAGTAGTTGTGTCATATGGGGACACTGAAAGCTGTGCCCTCTACAGCCTCATTCTGCACCACGTTGCACAAGCCCAGCAAGTCCCCAGCTGAACCCAGCTAGGGCTGAACAGGGAAAAATACATCTGAAGTTGTTCAGCCTGGTCAGTGTTTACAGGAAATGTTAATATTTCAGATCACACTGAAAAATGCTTACACTTTTTTTGGCTGACTATTGCTTGAAGGTTTCTTCTAGAAACGTGTTTTACGCAGTGGGCTACAGACGTCAGAGGACTTGCATGCCAAGGGAGAAGTGAGTTGAAGCCACTGACATGTTTCATAGAATCATAGAATTGGTAAGGTTGGAAGGGACCTCTGGAGATCATCTAGTCCAACTGCCCTGCTCAAGCAGGGTCACCTAGAGCATGTTAGACTGGGTTGCATCCAGGCAGGCTTTGAATATCTCCAGAGAAGGAGACTCCACAAGCTCTCTGGGCAGCCTCTGCCAGTGCTCTGTCACTCTCACAGGGAAGAAATTCCCCCTCACGTTCAGGCAGAACTTCCTGTGCTTCAATTTCTGCCCATTGCCTCTTGTCGTGTCACACGGGACAACTGAGAAGAGTTTGTCCCTGTCCCCTTGACACTCCCTTCAGGTACTTGTACACATTGATAAGATCCCCCCTCAGTCTTCTCTTCTCCAGGCTAAAGAGGCCCAGCTCTCGCAGCCATTCCTCCTAGGGCAGGTGCTCCAGCCCTCTGATCATCTTCATAGCCCTGTGCTGGACTCTCTCCAGTAACTCCATGTCTCTCTTGTCCTGGAGAGCCCAGAAGTGGACACAGTACTCAAGATGAGGCCTCCCCAGGGCTGAGGAGAGGGGCAGGATCACCACCCTTGACCTGCTGGCAACACTCTTCCCAATGCACCCCAGCATACCATTGGCCTTCCTGGCCACAAGAGCACATCGCTGGCTCATGGTCAACTTGTCATCCACCAGCACTCCCAGGTCCTTCTCTGCAGAGGTGCTCTCCAGCAGGTCAGCCGCCAGCTTGTACTGGTGCCTCGGGTTATTTTTCCCCAGGTGCAGGACCCTGCACTTGCCCTTGTTGAACCTCAGGAGCTTCCTCTCTGCCCAGCTCTCCAGCCTGTCCAGGTGTCTCTGAATGGCAGCACAACCCTCAGGTGTATCAGCCACTCCTCCCAGCTTGGTAGCATCAGCAAACTTGCTGAGGAGGCACTCTGTCCCTTCGTCCAGGTCACTGATGAAGAAGTTGGACATGGTGGGACCCAGAACTGAGCCCTGGGGGACGCCACTAGACACAAGCCTCCTATTAGACTCTGCGCCACTGATGATGACCCTCTGAGCTCTGCCATTCAGCCAGTTCTCAATGCACCTCACTGTCCACTCGTATAACCCACACTTCCTGAGCTTCTCTGGGAGCATGTTATGGGAGACAGTGTCAGAAGCCTTGCCGAAGTCAATGTGCACAGCATCCACTGCTCTCCCCGCACCTACCCAGGCAGTCGTTCCATCCTAGAAGGCCGTCAGACTGGTTAGGCAGGATTTCCCCTTGGTGAATCTCTGCTGGCTACTCCTCATCACCTCCTTTTCCTCCATATGCTTGGAGATGACATCCAGAAGGAGCTGTTCCAGCACCTTTCCAGGCATGGAGGTAACTCTCGGTAAAATGCTGCAGTCAGTTTTACCTGCATCAGGTGGCTGTTTTCTTGGTGAAGCTTGTAAGTGATTAAAGACCAGCAAGGCCGTGTGGTATTGCCATCAGGTGTCCCCCAGGCCAGCGTGCACCAGGGCTGCCTGCCAGCACCAGAGCGAGCTGCGACTGCACAACGGCAGGAGCAGAAGGACAGCACAGCCCTGGCAGCCATGCTGCCGCTGCCCACGGCTGCGCTGCCCCCACGTACGTGCCAGGGTGGCCATGGGGAGCAGGTGGGCAGGGCCACAGGGACTGCGTGGGGATGGGGGTGGCGGGGATAGCTGTGGGGACAGACGGGGAGACTGCATGGTTTCAATATTAAGGATTTTGTAATTTATTTAGAAAAATGAAATTATATATGATTTTATCTAGTAGCAGGACACATTCAGTGTTTTGTTAAGTAATTAATGGAATCATGTGTTGTAAAAGTGACCGGTGCAATTCTCCCGGTCACGTGTCTTTTCAAGTTAAGTAGCCAATATAGAGGGATTTGCAAGGAAAATAGCAATCATAAGAAATGGAAGACTACCCCACTGTAAAAAAACCTCTCCTGGGCAGTGGGTACTCCCAGCACACTGTCATATTTGCGTCTCCATCATCTTCCGTTCCCGCCTCAAAGCGAAACAGCTCTTCTACCAGGAAAGTTATTCACCTTACAGGTAACGTGTTGAAATAGTTATAGAAAAACCATCTTCTGTGGGTTGATATTTGAGCACATAGAAGCAGCGTGCATGATTCTCCCTACGTCCTGATAAAACTCAAGCCCATCGTGGCTGTTCTTGAGTGTGTAGATTTGTGGGATGAATTTCCAGATCGAGATGTTAAATCACCATCTCCTAAGTGTTGCTCTGAGAGCCTGCTTGCAGTGACGTCAATACCAAACTTCTGGTGACTTCAGTAGAAAAGCTGTTGCTTTGCAAAAGTAGCTTTTGACTGCTTTAAGAGTTTGGATGGTGCCTTCTCTTTGCAAAAGATTTTTTTTTCCATGTGAAGGTTGCCTTTTTACTCGTTCTTCAGAAACTCTGTAGGAATATTGTTTGACAAGGCTACCTTTTTGCAAATAAGAGTATAGAAGCAGAAGGACGAAATGTTAATGTTTTGATATAGTTACTTCCTGTATCTACCTTCCTGTATCATTTACTTGTGGGAATGAACTATATCCAAGTGTCTGGCCATGAGAGCACGGCCATACTAGCTTTAGGTGTAACAAACGCAGCTAGCGCAAGTTCTGCTTTGGTTGTTATTGAAGTGTTGGAGCTACTTTGTGTTGCTGTATCTTACCTTGTTTGGGAGACTGTAGTGACGAAATGACTCCTTTAACGGCACAAGTTGTATCATGGAGAGTAGGATTTCATTTCGAGTAGGTTCATTTCCATTAGGGAAAATGCGATTTTTTTTTTAACTGGAGCTCGTTGAAGTTCCTTTTTGGGAAGATTTGAGGTAAGGAAGAGCCAGGTTTTCCCGCTGGATCACACCCCTGTGTCTAGTCCAATATGTGATTAGTTTGTGCGAGGAGGAACACGGGTGGTTCCCAAGGCAGCCCGGAGCCCCTGCAGGGAGACGGAGTTGCCTTTTGTCTTGTGGAACATCTGCAAAGCTGCTTCTCCCCTGCACGTTAAACTGCTGCTTTCCATCGCAGTAGAAACGTTTTCAAGAAGTGCTGGTCCTCATAGCTCCTCGGCATGCTTACTCTGCCGTTTCAGTTCCTTTCTAGGCGAGATTCCTGTAGACCATTTCCAGTCTGTTAAATAGAGGGGAAAATATCTCAAACCTTAACGTTTGTAGAACTTATCAATCAAATGACGGTGGCAAATAAGATTACATCTTCTGGGCTGTGTGTGTGTGTGTGTGCTGTGAAGGTAGCACTGTTACTCAAACTGTCGCTTTGAATTTTGTTTTTCCTTTTACAGTTGCATTCCATGCGTTAATCGTGATCTTCTCCGAGCCATGCTTCTTAGCTTTTTTTTTCTTTTTCTCTTTCATGTTTGTTTTGGAAATCGATGCCGAAGACATTGCGAACACAGTGATTAGGATCTTCCTGTGTCGGTTGCATGTTCTTCTAGCTGTAATTCAGGTTTCCATTTCCTACTGCTTCCTCGTAGCAGAACTACTTTGTAAGCAGTTTGTTTTGTTGCGCATGTGCACATAATTGTCCGTTAACAGAAACTAAATTCTTTGGGTTGTCTTGTCTTGTCTTGTCTTGGCTTAGAGAGGAAAACTCTGTAGTATCGTATTGGCGATTATGTGACATTATGGAAGAATATCTCCTTCAGGGATCAGAATTATTTGTCCAGATAAAAATAGCACACATCTCTATATAATACATACAAATATTCTCTTTGATTCTCTCTCTCTCCCCCTCTTGCATGCAGTTAAAATCGAGGTGCCCATGGTATTTCAAGCTGCCTGTGTCAGCTGGGTTGGTTTTCATGAGGAGAGCACGTGTGTACTTGTGACCTAAGCTCTGCACCTGCCTTTCAGTTGGTTTGCCAGGAGATAAAGATGTGTAAACTGCAGGAAGCACTACCTGACCCTCCGTGACAGTACCTCATTGCAATAATTGCTAATCCCCGAGTGAGACAGCCATATTTTGTGTGTAACACAGAGGAGGAGCCTGTGTTAGGAACAGTTTGGATGCTTACTTCAAAGCACTCCCAAACAGAGCAGGTGCGACAGAGCTCGCCTAACTCTCTGCAACAAGCTTTTTGCCCAGTTCCCCCCTGAAATATCCCTGAAGTGATGCTGGACAGATTTGTGTAGCTATGACAGCACTCAACTGCTCCTGTTATACACATCTCCAGTACTATACTGATAGGCTTAAGTCCCCACAGTTCTGATTCCACATGGTAAGCAGTCTCTGTCCGTTTCTGGCTCATCGTCTTTCCCCTCTTTGCCAGATTCACCTGTTTGGCTCTGGAAGAAGAAGCTGAGAGTTGCTATTGCCAGGGCCTGGAATAGCCCAATATAGCTGGGCACGAAGGGCAGAAGGAGCAAAATACTTCTGCCCGTCGGTGCATGAGCGGCTACGCACAGAAGTTAAACGGGGTATCTGCTCCTTTTGGAAGATGAGGAGTGATCCAAGCCCGAACCCAAGTCAGCAGTTGATCCCCTGCGTAATGGCAGCAGTAGGCCCGACTTGTGGCAGTATTTTATGCCACTTTCCTTCTTCCCATCGGTGTTTCTCTTTCCGATGGCACTTAATCTAGATGTGGTTCGGCATAAACAAACCACGTCTTCTAACTTGATGTGCCCGAGCTTTTGGGGGCGCAGGAGCGGTGAAGGCCGTGTTCACGTGCAGCTCACAGGAAGCCGTCCTTTGAGGACTTGCTTCCCACAGCTCTGGGCGTGGCTCGAGAGACTGGAAGTCTGGGACGAGGACTTGCTAGGATCTGAGCAGTGGGGAGAAGACCAAGGTGCTGCTTGGTATTGTCGACTGCCAATATCTGCTGTTGGGGTGCTGCTGCTTGTTGCTTATGGGAATTAGAAAACTGATGATAGTTCCCAAGTCACACGGAGCACGTGAAAGTCAGTTAGAATTTAGCTCTGGCCAAGCGTAAAAGAAAGCCAACTTTCCTGCTTCTAAAGATGTACTTGAAGCACGTGGCTGACGTGGTCAGATGTCAGAGGCGATGGGTAAGGATGCCTTATGAGAAGAGGAATTGGATCAAGGCGTTGGACTGCCAGCTTTTCTGCAGTCACGATGGACATGGCGCTTGCCGTCAGACAAGGCCCTTCACCTTTCCTTTCTGCCCTCACCCCATCGCACCGCTCTGCAGTTGTGCACTTTCTGGGCTAAACGTAAACTGTCCGTCCAGATCACTGGACATGTAGTCCTCAAGCCTGCTCACGCGGGAGCATCAGAGCACTTCCCCCAGCTTCCACTGAGCTTCAAACCTAGAGTAAGAAAGCAAATGACACCAATGTGTGCCAGGGACTTTCAGCAATGCTTTCTGTACTGTGTGCGCTGCCTTCTTCCTCAAAACAGAAGCGTCTCTGCATTTGTCAGAGACAAATTGCGTGGGACTCAATGAGAGGACCAGAAATGCTTTTGGAAGCTTTCTTGTCTCCACGTTTTTTAACAGCACCGCCTGCCGTTTTACCCAACCGTTTGAGCTCCATCTTAGCCACCTCCACGTTCTTTTTCCTTTCAGCTCTTATGGCTTTCTTCTCCGTGCCCTGTCCTGTCTTTAAAAACATATTGCAGCCTTTCCCCATTTTGATGTTACATTTCCCATCCTCCCAGGACTAATCAGGACTACAGTATTTGCATGTTTTAGTTTCACCAGCATGCGATCCACTTGGAGCGTGCTCACTTACTCTCCCTAGAGTTTGTTGCAGTGTGGGCTCTTTCTCTGGGCTGCCTGTTCTCCTGCCCATAGAGCTCTCATTTCCCGTGGTTTGAGCCCCAGGAGGGCAACAGATTCCCTTCATAGGTTTCCAGTGCGTGGTAGCTTGTATGCGCCTCCATTTACAGTTGGATCATTTGACTCAGGTGGACACGCTGGCTGGCCATACCAGCGGCCGAGAAGGGATGGTTAGGGCAGAGGATAAGGACAGGGCAGGTTTATGAGGAGGTGCCTCCCCAGACCGCTCTCGTAGCCTCTTGTGACTTGTGGCTCAGCTTGCACCTGAGCAGGCGCAGTATGTTTGTGTTTAATGGCCTTTTTAGGAGCTTGCTTTCATGGGTTTGTCCAATTGCCTTTGAATCCTTACACAGCTTCAGCATCCAAGACAGTTTGTTTAATCCTTGCATGGAAAACTACCTCCTTTAGCTTTCTTTTCTTTTCTTTTCTTTTCTTTTCTTTTCTTTTCTTTTCTTTTCTTTTCTTTTCTTTTCTTTTCTTTTCTTTTCTTTTCTTTTCTTTTCTTTTCTTTTCTTTTCTTTTCTTTTCTTTTCTTTTCTTTTCTTTTCTTTTCTTTTCTTTTCTTTTCTTTTCTTTTCTTTTCTTTTCTTTTCTTTTCTTTTCTTTTCTTTTCTTTTCTTTTCTTTTCTTTTTTTTTAAAAAAGTTTCTTTTGAAGTCCCATAGTTCTTGCAGTCCTTGCCATGCCTCTCACATTTTTATGCATTTTTTCCACCCATCCCTTGACTCTGAGGCAGAAGAAATGTGGGAGCCGCTCCCCGTTCCCTGTGTGATACAAGCAGTGATTGCCTACCGCCGAGTGGGATGAGGAGGGCTATTACAGTCACTAGTGCACAGTGGCAGGAACCTTGCTCTTTGACTTGGAAGAGGAAGGCAAAGACAACTTCAGGCCTTTTCATCATTAGCCTTACTCATCGTACCATCCAAAATCAGCACCGGTGTGGGATTTTTATTTATTTATTTATTTATTTATTTTGGGGGCTGGGGGGGGGGGGAAGCTACCCGGTTTCTTTTGAATGTAACTGTTCCAGCCCAAGTTAAGAGCAAACTGAAGGAAAGGCTTTTGAAAATTACCCCAGTGGCAGCATCAGGCAGCAGAGGAGAGCAGCTGATCTGCTGGCTGCTAGTTACATCGTTACTGTTGCGGAGGAGGAAGTGCTTTACTTAGTAGCCAACTTCCCGAAGTTTGCTTAGACTTCCTTATAGTTCAATCGATCGTACAGTGGGAGAAAACAACTACATGTTGTTTTGCCCCCCCTCCCCCCTTTATTTCTTCCTACAGTCTTGTGCCTCTTTACAAGCACATGGACTTGAATTTGATGCTGTTTCTCTGGGGGCTTATCACGGCACGGCTCCTAAGTAGAGGCAGCCTTGCCAAGGTAGTAAAACTGTGGAAGAGGAGAAGCAGCAGTAGATGCTGGTAGGTAAGGTGCTAACCACCAAGCCTATCTTTCTTTGCAAACTCTTGTTTTGACAGTGTGCACGTTTTCTAGCATTTGGAAGGGGTCTGCTGTTGATATCGGTGTTCCCCTGTTTGTTTTATTTTTACTTACGAAAGCCGGGGGTGGGGGCGAGACCTTTTTTTATTTATTTTATTTTTTTTTTTTTGACTTTTAGGGTGCCTCAGAGGAAAGTGAAAGGAAGAAGCACTGCAAGAGGGCAGCATTTGGGTATGCTGCTGTTGCCCTGAGCTCCGTGCCCTCTGCTGAGCAGTGGCAGTGAAGGCTTAGCAGCCTTCCCAACTTACTAGGGTTCCGTTCCCAGGGTGCAAGTATTCAGGAGCAGCACCAAGTCAGCTCTCAGACTAAGGGAGAGCTTTGGGAGCAGCATGAGATCTGCCCTATTTTCTTCCTCATAAGAGCAGGTAGCTTGCTCTGCTTTACCTGATGCCAAATTAGCTGCATTTTCCTCCTCTTTCCTCTAATGAAATTGCCTGCTCAGGATGTGTTACTGAATGCTCGGGAAAATGCTGAAGGGATGTGTCGGATCCTTGGAGAGAAGCAAAGGCGCCATGCGAGATACACAAAGGATGGCTGCCGTGTTTGAGAGACAAGGAAATCTGTAGGAGATTATACCACACCTAGGAAAACTCTGTCGAAAATGCTGGTTCCGTTGGTGAGAAAGGTTAGGCAGACATTTCTTCTGTTCCTCATAGATCACATGAAAGGCGCGTGAAACGCGGTGTGCTGGAGCCTGTGCCGGCAGCCGAACCACTCGGGAAGGGAAGCTAGAGAAAACCCTCCTGCCTCTGGCCGCCTCCTTGCTCCTGGGTTTGGACGTCTCCTGCAGCCTCACGGCTTGCCGCTTCCCAAGGCCGTGCGGGAAGCCATCAGCGGATCTGCACGCTGACAGGCCCTGCAAAACCTCCTCTGGCGGCCTCCGCTTGCAGCACGAGGTTGCAGCAGACACCTCCAGAAGCCCCTTCCCACCCGAGCTCCTCTCTCCCTCTCACACCGCTTCGGCGCGGTTCCCTCCAGCCCTGCCTGCCTTCCTCGGCAGCGCCTGCACCAGGCTTAGTCTCCCGACGCCGACCTGACACAAAGAAACACGGGGGCAAACTCTTCCCAGGCTTTTATTTGGAGCAGAGAAGGGACGGGGGGGCCCACGATGCGGCAGCCTTTCTGCAGCAGCCAGCAGAGAGCCTGTGTGCCTCTGCCCCCGTGCTCTGCGGCAGCCCCCGTCTCGTGGCACCTCTGGCACCTGCATCCTCCGCTGTCCCTCTCACTGCGCTGCGAGGCAGCAGCAGCAGCAAGCTCTGCGCAGAGCGCCGAGCGCTGCCCTGAGGCGCGAGGACCATCGCCTGGGAGGCGCAGCGTGCGGGAGGTCGGCGATGCGCGCGGGGGAAGGAGAGTCCTGGGCGAGGGGCCGGGCAGGCGCAGGGCAAGGCTGAGGGTCTGCGTGTGTGGGGCAGGCCTCTGCCCTTGCTCCCGCGCTGGCTGACGGGGCGAGAGGCACGCCGTCCTCCGCATGCTGAACGCCTCCCGCCAGAGGAGGTGCCGCGGCCTCGACTCCTCTGGGCGCTGCTGGGGCCGGAGGCGTGCTCTGCAGCTCACCGTCTGCTTCCGTGGCCGCGTGCTGGGGCTCGACGCTGGGCGAGCGCTGCACCTCCTCCTGGCACCTCGGCCCGTCCCCCAAGAGGCTCCTGAGGCTCGGCCTCACCCAGGTCATGCACAAGGAGATGCTTTGCTGCAGCTCCTCCCCTTGCAGAGCCTCTTCCTCAACCTCTCCTTCCTCATCGCTCCACTCCGGTGGCTGCGCTCCAGCAGCTCTCCTGCTGCCTCCCCTCTCACGCTCCCTCTCAGGGGCATGCGCATAGAGCCACTCCAGCACCTGCCACTTGGAGCTTGCGTCCTTCAGGAGCTCCACTCGTGTCAGCTCTGGTCTCCACAGGTTGTAGAAGGAGTTCCTGGCGCAGAGCTGAAGCGAGAGAGGGAGCTCTGTGAAGGCACTTGCTTTGCCCAACACAAAATGCCCCCCACGGCCCTGCCAGCACCGGCACCGTCAGGCCCTTGCAGCAGGGCACAGCGGCTGGCCCTGACACGCGGAGGCTTCCCCCCTGCCGCAGCGCACCCTTTGCACTCACCTCCCTGGGTCGAACGTTGAGGCGTCCTGACGCGGTGAGGGAGAAATGCTTCCCCTTGCCCTCCTCTTCCTCGCTCTCGCTCTGCCTTGTCCTCCGCTCCCTCCTCTGCAGGCAGGCTTCTCGCAGCTGGGCTAAGGTCTGCCCGGTGTGCGCCAGGCAGCTCCTCTCGAACTCCTCCAGTGGCTCGGTTTTGATGGAAAGCACTGCGAGGAACCGTGAGGTGTTGTCCGGGTGCACGCGCAGCGTCCTGCCTCGGAAGCGACAGATGATGCCCAAAGGCTGCTGTCTGGCACCCCGTGCTGCCGACGGTGCTTTGGGTGACGGTGGAGCACAGCCCCGGCCCGGGGATTCTGGTGCACCGGCTCCCCTGACCTCCCTTTGGCCACCGTGAGCGTGGTGATCAGGCTGTTGCGGAGCTGTGGCCTCTGGGCTTTTGCTGTCCTCTCCACTCTGCAGTTGGAGAGCACTTGCCAGGGCTGCTGCAGCAGTGGCGTGCGCCAGCATCTCCTGCACGGCGCCTGCACTCAGCTCCTGTGTGCTGTTGTTGGCATGAGGCTGCACCGGCTGTCGCCGTTGTCCGGGGCTCCTCTCAGCTGCATGGACGAGCCCCAGGCTTGTGTCCCGCGGAGCGGTGGCAGGTGTTGCGGGGCTGTGTGGGGCAGCTCTCTGGCTCTCCGCCCTCCTTTCCTCTGGTGGGGCCATTTTGCTGTGGCACCTGCCCACCATGGCTTTGGCAGAGCACCATGGTTCCACTGCAAAGCAGGGGCCGGTGAGCTGAAGCTCCTCTGAAGCACCTTCGGCCCTGGTCTCCTGCTGTAGTGCATCCTCTGGGACAGAAGGGGCTGCTTCTCCCGGGGCATTCTCAGCACGGGGCACCTGGTCTTCTGCAGGCGGCAGGTCAGCACCTTGGGACACCGGGGACTTGCCTAGCACCCCGTCCTGCACCTGGCCGTGCACCGTGGTGTCCCGCCGTTGTGCCTTGACATCCTGGGCACAGGCCTCTCTGGGAGCGGCGAGCACCTCCCTCTTCAGGTCCTGGCGCTATTGTTGGGCAGTCCTGCCGAGAGCCACCGCCAAGGGCAACTGTGGCAGCCTTGGCACTGCCAGGCAGCTGGGCCAAGGCTGGTCCCGCTCCTTGTGGCCGGCCATGCCTTGCACCTGCCCTTGAGGCATGGTCTGTGCTGCCAGGGCAAAGGAGGAGTGTCCTGGGAGCTGCCGGCTTTTCCCGGGAAGAATGCTCCACTGTTTGGCACCACTGTCTGGCACCAGCCTCGCTTTCTCCGCTCTGGAAGACCTCAGCCTGGCCTCCGGCGTGCAGTGGACACGCTCTTGACTTGGCCGGGGCAGAGCGCCAGCTTCCCGCTTGGCCACTCGAAGGGCAGGCAAAGCAAGATGGCTTGGCTCGAGCTCTTCCCTTCGCAGCCTCCACCCGCAGTCCAGAGCTTTCCCGGCAGCACCAAGGGGCGGCAAGCGCTCCCTGCCATTGGCCTTGCGCCTTGCAGAAGATCTGCAGGCTGGTTCCAGAGCAGGCAGCTGGCGTCCTCGTGGAGACGCGGCCCTTTTGGCCACAGAGGCCTCCAGGCCTCCCTGGGCCTGCCTAGCTGCCTGGCTTGGCAGAGGGGGCAACCTGGGCACAGGCGGTGTCTCTCTTCCCCTCCTGTGCTCTGCCACGAGAACATCCCTGGCACTGTCCTCTTCCCTCTGCAATCCAAGCCCAGGAGAGGGGAAAGTGGTTGCAGTCCTTTGCCCCACTCCCCAGGCTTCCCACAGGCACATTGGTGGCCCCTGCACCGCCCTAAACGAGGGCAGCGCTCTCCCAGCTGCGCAGCTGCTGCCCTGCTCCCAAAGGCTGCCTGCGCAGGGAGCTGCCCAGCGTGGGGCAGGAGATGGGCAAAGGCAGATCCCCTGAGCAGCCGCAGCCATGTCCTTGCAGACTGCTTGGCGAAGCAGGCTGCCAGCCCGCGCGGACCAGGGACCTCGTGCACCCTCCCACCACTGCCCGCCTGCTTCTTGGCGCCTCCAGGCAACCAGGCAGAGCCTTTGCCACCATTGCTGCTCAGCTCCCATCCCTCACATCTGCTTCTCCCTCCACACCCACCACTCACCTCCCTTCCGCCTTCCGGCGTGCCGCGAAGCCCTTGCATGGGCTGCGAGCAGCCCTTCGGCTGCTGCTGCTGCTTGTCCATGCCGAGGACTCACAGCTACTCTGGGGACTCGCTGCTCTGACGCCAGAGGGACCTGCTCCCTCCTCACCGAGCTACTCCCCTCAGAGTGTGAACCGGGTCAGGCGCGGCACAGCCAGGGTCACCATGGGGCCTGCCCCATCACAATGCCCGAGGACGCATGATGCCACCCCCATCACAGAGCCCTGCCTCTTACCGGGCGGCCCCCCATGACCACCTGCTGCTGACCACAGCCACCCCCATCACAAAGCCTTGCCGGTTGCCGTGGGCACCCCATCACTGTCTCTTTGCCTCCAAGCCTCTGCTCCCAGCTCCTGAGCCATCCTCACCGCTGGCAACTGGGCAGCAGCAATTAGCCTCTCGCCACCCCTCTGCTCCACAGCCCTTGCACGGCCTGCCCTTCTTCCGGCCGCCCAGAGCACACGTCCACCACAAGGCCAGCCCTCTTGCTCGGCCCCATCATCCTCACCCCGACCCTCTCCAAGGCTGCACGCGCCGTCCCCACGCAGCGCTCCCTGCCTTCCCACTGCTCTCCCACACAAAGGGCAATTCCCGCTCCACCCCTTCCCAAAGAGCCTGCATCATCCGCGGCAGTGCTCCAGGCAGGGGAGCCGTGGCCCCGGGTCCCCAGGCACATTGCAGCCCTCTGGCTGCACTCAGATGCCCAGGGCCTCGTCCTGGCCCTCAGGCAAATGTGAGAGTTGTCCCCGTCCTCTTGGTCTCCAAGCCCTTCCTCAGTTGCCTGCATACACTGGGGGGGGCTCCTCCGCGGCTGCTTTTCAACACATCACCCAACACCTTCTCCTTGCCCTCCCGCGCCATCACTTCCTCACTCTTCTGGGCGTCACCGGCTCCCCTCAGGCACTCCTGCCTTTGGGCTCTCCTCCACCCCGGTGTTAGTACCCATCTACCTGAGGCCCTTCTGTCCCACTAGCAAGGAGGGAAGAAAGGAAAGGGACACAGATACATGGAAATCTTTGAATCAAATATGCCTACATGTACATGCAAATCTGGTGAGACCCTCGGTGCCTGCACGTTAAAGCCATGTTTTAAAAACCGTGATCTGCTTTTGGTAGAATTTGTTAATTCTAGTGTGTTAAAAATATATGCAATGTGAATAAAACCTGAGCTTTTTTTCATAAGAACTCAGTATTGAAAACAATAAACAATCTGAGTATGGTTTACTTCTAAGTGAAACATGCTGCCCTGTTCTGTTCAGGGTCTTTAAGTCCTCAGTTCTGTGCTGGTGGCTGCAATGCTTGGATTCTGTTTTGAAGAGAGTCAAATTTTTTTTCAATATAAACGTGGATTTGTCATGTCAGAAAAGGAACTTTCCGCTAGCTCAGAGGGCTTTCTTCGTGGTGTGGGCTGCCTTGAGTCATGGAGCTCTGCTTCTTCCCAAGTCCAGTTTCATCATCCAACACTACCCTCAAAGGTGTGATTTTGGGTGTGGGGGGGGGGGTTTTCGGCTGCCCCAGAAGAGTTGCTGTCTTTTGTAATGCTGCTCGTGTTTGCCGGATCGCACTGCCTTTTTGGTCGTGGGCCTGGAGGTGCTCTTGCAATACTTAGCCTCATAGGATCACGATAGAGCGATTGGCAAGGGAAACGGCAATCCTAAGAAGCGGAAGACTACCCCACTGTAAGGAAACCTCTCCTGGGCAGCGGGTACTCCCAGCACGCTGTCATATTTGCGTCTCCATCATCTTCTGGTCCCGCCTCAAAGCAAAACAGCTCTTCTACCATAAATGGTTTTCACCTTAGAGGTAACGTGTGTTGAAATAATTGTAGAAAAACCATGTTCTAGGAGCTGATCTTTGAGCACATAGAAGCAGTGTGCATGATTCTCCCTACGTCCTGATAAAACTCAAGCCCATCGTGGCTGTTGTTGAGCGTGTAGATTTGTGGGATGAATTTCCGGATCGAGATGTTAAATCACTATCTCCTAGGTGTTGCTGTGAGAGCCTGCTTGCAGTGACGTCAGTACTAAACTTCTGGTGACTTCAGTAGAAAAGCTGTTGCTTTGCAAAAGTAGCTTTTGACTGCTTTAAGAGTTTGGATGGTGCCTTCTCTTTGCAAAAGGCTTCCCCCCCACCACCATGTGAAGGTTGCCTTTTTACTCGTTCTTCAGAAACTCTGTAGGAATATTGTTTGACAAGGCTACCTTTTTGCAAATAAGAGTGTAAAAGCAGAAGGACAAAATGTTAATGTTTTGATATAGTTACTTCCTGTATCTACCTTCCTGTATCATTTACTTGTGGGAATGAACTATACCCATGTGTCTGGCCATGAGAGCACGGCCATACTAGCTTTAGGTGTAACAAACGCAGCTAGCGCAAGTTCTGCTTTGGTTGTTATTAAAGTGTTGGAGCTACTTTGTGTTGCTGTATCTTCCCTTGTTTGGGAGACTGTAGTGACGAAATGACTCCTTTAATGGCACAAGCTGTACCATCGAGAGTAGGATTTGCTGATACCGATAAACCCTTTGTTTTTTTGATGAACTTCCTAGTAATTCTTTAGGTAGGTTTTTCCTCATAGCTTTCTGTGTTTCCTTTCTTGAGTTGAGTATGAAAAATGACGGAGATGCATTTATAACCGGTGTTAAAAACGCTTATCGCAGTAGATTGTTCTGTGCCTGGATTTCGTTCTTTACCTCTTGTTATTTTGCTGTAATCCCTAGTTCTTCTTCTTGTTTAACACTCCTGCGTTTGAGAGAGGGAGAATTAATGTGAATGAATTTACCATTTAGCGTATTTCCTCTACTATGAGAATAGTCTTTTTTTTAATTTTTATTTTATTTATTTATTTATTTATTTTGCTTCTCTCATACTCCCCTGCAAGCTCTTGTGCTGTTGTCTTAGGACACCTTAGCCATCTTAGTTGCATCTGTGTGCTGTGTAATAAATTGGCTTTAGTTAGCTGTTAAATTCTGTCTTCTATCAGTGGGACAAAGCTGTTTGTTCTGTTTGCCTTGAGGATAAGAGGCTTTTTCTGCTGTTAGTCAAGGGGTTTTCTTTGATTGTTTATTTCAGTTTCATTTAGTTTTAATTTTTATTGTTGCCTGGGTGCTGTTCATTTCCATTAGGGAAAATGCGATTTTTTTTTTAACTGGAGCTCGTTGAAGTTCCTTTTTGGGAAGATTTGAGGTAAGGAAGAGCCAGGTTTTCCCGCTGGATCACACCCCTGTGTCTAGTCCAATATGTGATTAGTTTGTGCGAGGAGGAACACGGGTGGTTCCCAAGGCAGCCCGGAGCCCCTGCAGGGAGACGGAGTTGCCGTTTGTCCTGTGGAACATCTGCAAAGCTGCTTCTCCCCTGCACGTTAAACTGCTGCTTTCCATCGCAGTAGAAACGTTTTCAAGAAGTGCTGGTCCTCATAGCTCCTCGGCATGCTTACTCTGCCGTTTCAGTTCCTTTCTAGGCGAGATTCCTGTAGACCATTTCCAGTCTGTTAAATAGAGGGGAAAATATCTCAAACCTTAACGTTTGTAGAACTTATCAATCAAATGACGGTGGCAAATAAGATTACATCTTCTGGGCTGTGTGTGTGTGTGTGCTGTGAAGGTAGCACGGTTACTCAAACTGTCGCTTTGAATTTTGTTTTTCCTTTTACAGTTGCATTCCATGCGTTAATCGTGATCTTCTCCGAGCCATGCTTCTTAGCTTTTTTTTTCTTTTTCTCTTTCATGTTTGTTTTGGAAATCGATGCCGAAGACATTGCGAACACAGTGATTAGGATCTTCCTGTGTCGGTTGCATGTTCTTCTAGCTGTAATTCAGGTTTCCATTTCCTACTGCTTCCTCGTAGCAGAACTACTTTGTAAGCAGTTTGTTTTGTTGCGCATGTGCACATAATTGTCCGTTAACAGAAACTAAATTCTTTGGGTTGTCTTGTCTTGTCTTGGCTTGGCTTAGAGAGGAAAACTCTGTAGTATCGTACTGGCGATTATGTGACATTATGGAAGAATATCTCCTTCAGGGATCAGAATTATTTGTCCAGATAAAAATAGCACACATCTCTATATAATACATACAAATATTCTCTTTGATTCTCTCTCTCTCCCCCTCTTGCATGCAGTTAAAATCGAGGTGCCCATGGTATTTCAAGCTGCCTGTGTCAGCTGGGTTGGTTTTCATGAGGAGAGCACGTGTGTACTTGTGACCTAAGCTCTGCACCTGCCTTTCAGTTGGTTTGCCAGGAGATAAAGATGTGTAAACTGCAGGAAGCACTACCTGACCCTCCGTGACAGTACCTCATTGCAATAATTGCTAATCCCCGAGTGAGACAGCCATATTTTGTGTGTAACACAGAGGAGGAGCCTGTGTTAGGAACAGTTTGGATGCTTACTTCAAAGCACTCCCAAACAGAGCAGGTGCGACAGAGCTCGCCTAACTCTCTGCAACAAGCTTTTTGCCCAGTTCCCCCCTGAAATATCCCTGAAGTGATGCTGGACAGATTTGTGTAGCTATGACAGCACTCAACTGCTCCTGTTATACACATCTCCAGTACTATACTGATAGGCTTAAGTCCCCACAGTTCTGATTCCACATGGTAAGCAGTCTCTGTCCGTTTCTGGCTCATCGTCTTTCCCCTCTTTGCCAGATTCACCTGTTTGGCTCTGGAAGAAGAAGCTGAGAGTTGCTATTGCCAGGGCCTGGAATAGCCCAATATAGCTGGGCACGAAGGGCAGAAGGAGCAAAATACTTCTGCCCGTCGGTGCATGAGCGGCTACGCACAGAAGTTAAACGGGGTATCTGCTCCTTTTGGAAGATGAGGAGTGATCCAAGCCCGAACCCAAGTCAGCAGTTGATCCCCTGCGTAATGGCAGCAGTAGGCCCGACTTGTGGCAGTATTTTATGCCACTTTCCTTCTTCCCATCGGTGTTTCTCTTTCCGATGGCACTTAATCTAGATGTGGTTCGGCATAAACAAACCACGTCTTCTAACTTGATGTGCCCGAGCTTTTGGGGGCGCAGGAGCGGTGAAGGCCGTGTTCACGTGCAGCTCACAGGAAGCCGTCCTTTGAGGACTTGCTTCCCACAGCTCTGGGCGTGGCTCGAGAGACTGGAAGTCTGGGACGAGGACTTGCTAGGATCTGAGCAGTGGGGAGAAGACCAAGGTGCTGCTTGGTATTGTCGACTGCCAATATCTGCTGTTGGGGTGCTGCTGCTTGTTGCTTATGGGAATTAGAAAACTGATGATAGTTCCCAAGTCACACGGAGCACGTGAAAGTCAGTTAGAATTTAGCTCTGGCCAAGCGTAAAAGAAAGCCAACTTTCCTGCTTCTAAAGATGTACTTGAAGCACGTGGCTGACGTGGTCAGATGTCAGAGGCGATGGGTAAGGATGCCTTATGAGAAGAGGAATTGGATCAAGGCGTTGGACTGCCAGCTTTTCTGCAGTCAGGATGGACATGGCGCTTGCCGTCAGACAAGGCCCTTCACCTTTCCTTTCTGCCCTCACCCCATCGCACCGCTCTGCAGTTGTGCACTTTCTGGGCTAAACGTAAACTGTCCGTTTGCTGCTTCGCCCAGCTGAGCATGGTTGGATTGTTTTTTTCTCCTTTCATGGCATTTTTTTTCCTTTCTGGATGTTGTTGCTAATCCATTGGGTAGACTCAGTAAAGCGGAGGGTGAACACAGGGAGTGGGCCCTTGTCAGAAACTAAACCGGGGGCAGTTTTGGGGGACTTTTTGCATGCTGAGAATAAAAGGTAACGGGATAACTGATGCACTTGCTGTGCAGCTGTCACTTTGTGTGGGAACAAAGATCGGTAGGTGCCCTAACACCTCTTAAGAGGCACGTGTTGTATTGATCGATCTTAGGGACTCAGAAACTAAAGTCGGATATCGGCGAGGACATCTGCTGGTCAGCCCTTATTTTTGACGTGAGCGCTGCTTAACTGAGGATGCAGCAGAACTGGGATAAGCAAGTCTAAGCCTAAATGGGCAGCTGGCTGCAGAGTGATGCCAAAGCCAAGTCCTCCTAAAGGGCCTCCTGTCTGGGCACTTCCTCGGCTTGAGAAAAAGGTGAAGGCCACGGCAAGAGGCAGGACGACCCTCCACCCCAGTGTTAGTAACCATGTACCTGAGCCATTTCTGTTCCACTAGCAAGGAGAGAAGAAGGGAAAGGGACACAGAAATACGCAGATCTTTGAAAAAAAATATGCCTATATGTGCATGCAAATCTGGTGAGACCCTCAGTGCCTCCATGTTAAAGCAGTGTTTTAAAAACTGTGATCTGCTTTTGGTAGAGTTTTTTAATTCCTATACGTGTTAAAAAAATTTATGTAATGTGAATAAAACCTGAGCTTTTCTTCATAAGAACTCAATATTGAAAGCAATAAACAGTTTTAGTATGACTTACTTATAAATTGATAAGATCCCCCCTCAGTCTTCTCTTCCCGAGGCTAAACAGGCCCAGCTCTTGCAGCCTTTCTTCATAGGGCGGGTGCTCCAGCCCTCTGATCATCCTCATAGCCCTACGCTGGACTCTCTCCAGCAGCTCCATGTCTCTCTTGTACTGGGGAGCACAGAAGTGGACACAGTACTCAAGATGAGGCCTCCCCAGGGCTGAGGAGAGGGGCAGGATCACCTCCCTCGACCTGCTGGCAACACTCTTCCTAATGCACCCCAGCATACCATTGGCTTTCTTGGCCACAAGGGCACATTGCTGGCTCATGGTCAACTTGTCGTCCACCAGCACTCCCAGGTCTTTCTCTGCAGAGCTGCTCTCCAGAAGGTCAGCCCCCAGCTTGTACTGGTGCCTAGGGTTATTTTTTCCCCAGGTGCAGGACCATGCACTTGCCCTTGTTGAACCCCGTGAGGTTCCTCTCCGCCCAGCTCTCCAGCCTGTCCAGGTGTCTCTGAATGGCAGCACAACCCTCAGGTGTATCAGCCACTCCTCCCAGCTTGGTAGCATCAGCAAACTTGCTGAGGCGGCACTCTGCCCCCTCATCCAGGTCACTGATGAAGAAGTTGAACATGGTGGGACCCAGTACTGAGCCCTGGGGGACTCCACTAGCCCCAGGCCTCCAACTAGACTCCGTGCCACTGATGACTTTCACAACTACATTGCAGATCTGCCCCTAGTCTTAAATTAACAGGTAGAGAGATGTGTCCTGCCATGCTGCCTGAAGTTAGGCATGAAGTTATACATAGCAAGTGTTTTGTCCCTGTCATTAGATATATTTTATTAACCTGCTTTGGTTAAAGGTGAGTGTTACTAATACAGATGGGAGATCATCAAACAGTGGATATTTTAGGAAAGCCTGGGACCCAAACATATTATTTTTGCCCTTCTGCTTCTCTTCCCTTCAATATTTTTAAATTCAGGAGATAAATGAAAGTAAGACCACTAATAAAGTAACTTTTTTGTCTTGTTCACCTTCTCGTTCTGCAACAAAGGCACCTGATACTAAGACATTTCTCTTTCCTTTCCAGTCCACAGAATTTCGTTGTGATCTGAAAAGAATCTGATCTTTAATTTTGTTACAAGGAAAGTTAAGAGAATATTGTGCCTGCTCGCTGCCCATCACTGGTGGATTTACTTACCTCCTAGCAGAATAGATGAACCTCTGCTGAGCTTACATCCTAGTTGAAATAGGTGGCATTTAAAATTAACTATAAAGCTATAAAACATGCTGGCACAGCTGTGGGCACATTGCCCATTCTGCTGCTGTAGCCAGTAGCACCATGCTGCGATGGGAATAGGGGCAGGCGGCTGGATACAGCAGTATCTCATACCTCAGCTGATGAACTGCCCCAAACCATGAACTAGTACACTATTCTTCTGACTTGAGAATCCTTTGGCTTGAACAAATAGTATTCTGATTCTAGTGCATCTCATCACAAATTATTGTGAAGCAGCATGAAGTAGTAGGCTGAAGAGAGACCATGCTTGACAAACACCACAGTATACCTTGTTTTCTTGTTTGTTTTCCTCTGTGTATTTATTCCTCATATGCTAGGGTAATACTCTTCTTCAGTAAAGAGCTACACAGTTAGTATTTGCACAGTCATTTGAAAGTAGAAACTGCTATGTAAATATCATATATTACTGTTGTATCAAATCATAACTAAAAACTTTATTTTTAGTCAAAAATGACTCCTTTTAATTTTTATGAATGGAGTTTTAAATGCCTTGTTCTGGAAAGCACTCAAGCAACATGACTTCAGCAGATGCTCTGGTGCAAAACTTTCCTTCTGGCAATATTATCCTG
Source organism: Rhea pennata (assembly GCF_028389875.1). Classification (NCBI taxonomy): domain Eukaryota; kingdom Metazoa; phylum Chordata; class Aves; order Rheiformes; family Rheidae; genus Rhea; species Rhea pennata. Next base: position 98,422,383 of record NC_084663.1, on the reverse strand, counting down.
AATGAAATGAAAGAAAAGCCAAGACTTGTTTCTTCCCCTAACACCTTAGATCCTCTTACTACTGCATTTTCTTTAAATATTACATTCCATGGACTCTCATATTTCTAGATATATACGAAAAAGGTCCATCACCAACACTTCTTCCTTTTAAGAATGAACAACTTTACATATATACCTTAAAGTACCACTTTAGGCTTTCACTGTTTTCCTTTCTCTACTTTCCTTTTTATGTGGTACTTTTGGTACACAGTACAAAACATTTAGTTAGTATTTTAGAGTTGTGAAAACATGGAAATGTTTCTCTCTATGGAAATAACACATTTTTGTTTTTTGAGCTGTATGTCTCTGCTGCTTTTATTCACTAATAATTGCACTTTCGTTATTCTTTATTGTTGAATGCTGTGGTCAGTGATAACATTAATTGCTTCCTTGTATTAATATTTTAACACGACTCCATGAATCCTTCAAATTGTTACAAATTTAATGGCTGCCACTATAATTTCATTTTCTTTCAGATTCGAACAGTATAAATTCTCTGTTCCTAGCTAAATCCTGATCACACTGGCCACAGTTCACACTGCACTAGTTTTAGGGGTGATGTTCTCTTTTGACTTAACCTACTGGCCTTAGAGGAAGAGAGATTTTCAGAGGGTAAGTCAACCTTTCATAAGTTTTGACCCACTCTCTGGAAGCGCCTATCTTGTTGGCTGTGTAATAAGCCTGAACTGTCTGTGATCAGAGTACCTCAGGTACTCAGATGCTTGAAGTATCTCAGGTACTTAAAGCTGGGCAAGTTCTGGTACTTGTGCTACATCTTGTCTCTTAGTTTTTGTACCTTGAACTTTCATTTTTCCTAGAAGCAGTAGGCATGTTAGTGGATATTTTATATAGCTCTCAGTAGCTGATTTTAGTCCATATGAGTTGGTCAGAGGCTTTATCCCAGTAGCTGTGGTGTCTTGGAGCAGGCTTCAGTGGTCATAAGTCAGATGTTTATCAGTACTTTACTGACTTTGTCAGTAAAGACTAGCTCAAAATAAATTTGCTGTGTAGGTTGCCTCTTCCCCAAATGGTTCCACCCCAGCTTTTTTTTCTTTCTTTTCTTTTTTTTTTCTTTTTTTTTTTTTCCCTGAGAGAAGGTTGGTGAAGGGTCCCTTACCAATTGCTGCAGAAAAGGAGGTGTTCCAGTGCAGTAGCATTATTGTGCATGCAGTAAGCCTAAACTTCCTAGCTTTTTACTTTCGTCAGTCTTTTTTATTGTCCAGCAAGACCCCCTCTGAAAATAAGGATGATATTTCAGTCTGTGTCTGTTTTCTGCTTAGACTTGGCACAAGAATAACACTGCTGTGTATGATGGACTTACTCCTGCTCCCCAGAGAATGGAGTAAACTTACTCAGAATTTCATACAGGGCATTGACATGTTCTGAAATGAAATTGAAATATTGACTTTAAAAGATTCCATTTCAAAACATATGAACAGATTCTTTTGCATTTGCCTTTAACATGCTCCAAGCATCTATACAAGTTAGGTTTAGTTTTGTTAAACTGATTTCTGATTTCTCTTAAAAACACTTCAGTATCATCTTGATTTTTTAATCTGGATGTATTCTATAAGTGCTACTAAAAACTTGTTTTGGGGAAAAAATAGATTCCTTGGTTATTTTACATTTTTTTGTTTTGCCTCATGTAAGATCCTTTATCTGCAGTATCATCTGGTCTCTTAAGAACCTGACCAAAAAAAAAAAAAAAAAATCAGAGGAGGATAAATTCGTACCTTCAGCATCATAAGAGAGATGATCAATTTATTTTTGTTAGCAGCACTCTTTAGTACTGATGAAAATTGTCAAAGTGTCTGCACTTGAGAATGAAAGCCTGTATTTTGTCAGCTTATCAGCATACACGCAACAGTACTTTCAGTTTTTTGAAATGTCACTGTATTTTTATTATGAATTACCATAGGCATTGACAGGCTTAATCTGCAGGGTTAGATGCTGGAGTGTTAGGTGGTAGAGTGAATCTCGTAATGAGATGATGTAATGTTAAGGTGGGAGTAGCTCCAGTGCAAATGGGAAAGGCTCCAAGTAATTCACTTTGAACCTGGGCTCCTCTGAAGTGTGATTACTTTCAGGCTGAGGTTTTTATTTTGTCCAGTTATTTTCAGTGAGCTAGGTGACAGTGTGCCTGCTAACATTACTCTTGCATGGATCAGGTAGAGTGATGAGCTTTCTGCGTACAAAAGTCAAGCTGGTGTGCACGTAGGTGTTGCATGGGTCATCTCGCAGCCCTCAAATGATCCTGTAGCATTTGCGTTTGGTTTCCAACCTTGGAAGTGCCCCAAAGCCGTATGGCTGCCCTTGTCTGTTGGGTTTCCAGGACCACAGTGGCAGTGCTGAATGCTGGCATGAAGTGGAGCATCCACTCTGTAATATGCTCCCCTTGTCTGTTTTGCAAACTTGCCTGCTGGCTGTTGATTTTTTTTTACCAAAGATTACTTATTCTTAGTAGGAAATGTCCTTTGGTAAACAATCCTTTTATGTACAGTTCAGATTTCCTTTCAATAAATTCATATTAAAAATCTATGCTTTTTACATTTTAGTGCTATATGACAGATTTTAGCATTACAGTAGGAGAGCAGATTTATCTACTTTTTTTCCAATGTAAACATTTTCTTTAAAATGGGCATTTGGATAATATCCACAGCCTTGATCAGTAACTTGGATGCTGTGAGATTCAAACAAGACTGGTTACATCAAATTAGTACTCCTCTGATTCATTTAAGAAACCTGATTGTTTTCTGGGCTGGTGGCATATCATGTCCAAGACCCTACTTCTGAGAAGACAACTGTTTAAGAAAACTGTAAAATGAACATGTAATATGCTGATATATTCATCAGAACAGCTTACTTAAAAAAAAATGAACAGACAAAAAAAAATCCCTCAAAGCTATCCATCCTCTATTAAACAAAGTAGTAAAAAATAAAAGAGGGAAAGGGGAGAAGGAAAAATTCTGAAAGTGGAATAAGGTCTCCAAGTATAAGTAGCCATTTCATCCATGGAAGAGGAGCAGAGAGTTGACAGCATTCTTGCATTTACACCTGTGGAGAATGGCACCTATTAGCATCTAGTAAACTTGTAGGGGACTGCAACTAATGGCTCTCCTGGTTATAAATTCCCTAAAAAAAAACCCAAATTCTTCAAATAAAATAAAATACACGGTATGCCAACAGTGCTTTAAGCTACCTCTTGATAACTGTTCAGCGTGTCAAGTTCTTGTCACAAGATCATATGTGTGACGGTGGCCCTAGGTGCACCCTGGAGGTCCAGGCTCTCCTGCTGCATTGCCCGCAGCAGGAAGGCTCTCGGCTGGCCAGTGGGCAAGATGAGCCCAAGTGCAGTCACTCGTGTGCCAGAGAGCTCTCCCGCTCGCTGCGAGAGGAGCTTCTCACGGGGGCACAGCCCCTCCGAGCTTTATACTGGCACAGTGGAAATGTGAGAGAGGAGAGTGCTCCAGCTGCAAATCAGCTGCACATTAAGGCTTACTGCGGGTAGTATTCAGGCATGTGACATTTTTAGATATACAAAGAGTTGCAGTGATTTCAGTGGCTTTTGTGGTGCATGTGAGCAAATTGCAGAGTTGCTCAGTTCCAAACCAAAGAACTGTTCCAGAAAAGAAGCTGCTGATCAAGCTGGGATAGCTAAGCTTACCTAACACTTTTAATGATTAAATCTTATTTCCTTTTCTTACAGCTCTGCACAGCTCTGGTTTGCTTGAAATTGCACATGTTCTGCTTAAATTGGTGAAGTTAAATATAATTTTGTTGAGCACAGGTTGTTTTTATGCAACAGTGTTTTCTTCGTTCTCCCTTTTTGTCAGATGCTTGTGGAAACTCAAAGCAGTTAATTCTGTACAGGCAATCACGTATTTAAGTACGTTAGGCAGTACTTACCAGCTGATCTGCTGGTTACAGCCAGATAAAACACTACAAGAAGCAGCAGTAGTCCTTAAAATGTTCTTTTCATCTAGACATATAGAAGGAAGCAACATCTTTATGAGTTCTGTGTCTCTTCTTAGCTGATAACAGCCTTTTCTTTGGTGCTTGTGATAGCCAATTTTTCAGTCTCTAGGATTTTCGCATAGAGATGGAGGAGAAGGAGGACAAATTTGGCTGCGGGAAGCCGTAACAGGGCAGGCAATTCACTCTCCTCCTTTTTATGGCTTTGCAGCTGTTCCCGGTCCCCACTGTCCGCAGTGGAGCAGGTGGCCACACATAGCCCAGCTTGGGGGTCGGGTGGGGGATGGGTTTTTCTGCTCCTGCTATGATACCACCTGTCCTAAGAGCCCTGGAGCATCTCTCAAGCCTCTTGAACCTGGCATTTGCTCTCAAGGGGTGTTTGCATGTCATTAACTTAGCTTTTTACAAACAAGAAACTCGGCAGCAACTTTTAACATCTGCCTAGTTTTTGAAGGGAAGGAGGGTGAGGAGAGAAAATAAGCATGGGGTGGTAGGCCTGGGATGACTGCAGTCCAGCATATCATCTTCCACTTCTTAAAGCATCTTGCTGGTTTCCTGGTGTGTTCTCAACATTAGATTTTTTGCTACCTCAGCTGTAGTGTCACTGTGTCATCAGGCTGTTTGTGATACAGCTTGCTTCTGACTACTAGTCATAACTTCTCTTAGGCATGCATCTTTGTTTCTCATTTCAGCTCCTTTTTTTTCTCCCTCTCTCTTTTCTTTTTAAGCAGGTTTTCCTGACACCTGGCTACAGTGAATCTTCATTTCTTCATCAGCCTCAGGTCCTGGAACTACCTGTGCTGAATAGAGCCTTAAATGCTTTCTGTTTTTTCTTTTCTCTCTTATAAAATGTAGGAGTGATCACAGGAGACTGTGACACACAGAAATAGCTGGAAAGAGTTTGTGTGCTGGTTTTGGAACTGCATGTAAAAGATAACAGAGAATCAGCAGGGTTTCCCAGATTTGCAAACAGCAGGATTTCCAGGAGAAGAAAGATCTAATGCCTATATGAGAGCTATTGCAGAGATGTTGCAGACTCTAGAAACAGCTTTCAGGGTAATTTTCAAGGAATCCAGGGTATATAAAATGCTTGCTCAAGGAAAAGATACATGCCCAGCGACTGGTTGACCATTGCCAGTAGTTGCTAGGCCTTCGCTGAAGAAACGCTTCACCATTTGTATGGTATGATGGTTAACTGCTATAGAACAACTGGTAAATAAAGCTTGGTGGAAAGGCACGCTTGTTCTCCAAAAGTATTGTCCCCCCTCCCCCCTGCCCCGGCTTTTTGTACAGGAGGCACATTAATCTCAAAGTAGTGGCTTAAGCTTGTAATACTGTGGCACTCGGTTGAAAGGATGCCACGTACGGGTCACTTTTCGTATTTGCTCCTTAGTTCTGTTAGAGTCCTGCTAGGATTGTATAGTGTGTATATACAACTAATACAGTTGCAAAAGGACTACACCTTTTCTTCAGGCTTTGAATGAATTCTCTCCAAGATAAATTACATGCTCAAAGGCAGCCCTTGTAGTCCTGCATCCTTGTGAACACAGTGGCATGGCTTACAAATGCTAATACACACAAATTATTTATGCAACAGTATGTATTTATGCAATGCTCTGGTTTTAATAAAGTAGGACAGACTGCTAGCTTCCTAGAAACAAAGGAATAACACGAACTGGAAAATACCAAGGATACTTGATGTGAATACTGTTTCCAAACCAATGTACTGCATCTTTGATAACTTGTGATTCTCTCTTTTTTAAAGGTCTTTGATAGTAAATTTCAGTGTTTTGTGCAACTGTGATATATGAAAGACTTCATTCTATCTACATATTTATTTTCACCACACAAAAAAAAGAACTTTTTGTAAGGACTAACATGTGGGTGCTTGCGTCCAGTTCCCTGTGGCAGATCTGCTGTCATCATGATGATAAAGGAGAAGGCCATAGCTGAGCTGTGCAGGTAGAGCTGATCTCTTTTGATGGTCTGACAAGGATAAAGTACTTTGGAAACAACAGGCAAGCTGTCAGGTGTACAAGCCATTCTTCAAATTTGAAGAGGTAGAGGCAAATTTCAAAACCAAAAAAACTTGTTGAAAACAACATCTCTGAGTTCAGCTAGGTATTCTCATCAGTTAGGTTGTTTGAAACAGAGAAGCAGTTGATACCTAGAGGGTACAAAGGGAAAGGGAAAAGAGGCAATGTGGTTAGCTGTATGGGAAAGACAGAGCCATGATTTTAAATGTCTAGTAGAGTTATGAATTATCATTGATAGGATTGAAAGATCAGAAAATGGAGTGAGAGTTTTGTGTTCCCTCCCTGGCAAGTGAACATTTTCATTTTTATGACTTTATTCTGGTTTGAAATGGTTGTTCAGATTAGTCTGTACAGATACTGTGAGGGCACGTGGGGCAATGGAGGAAGTATGTTACGTTCCCAGCAGTGCAGAGGTAAGATCCAGGGATGCTGATAGTTCTGTTGGAGGGAGATTTTACTATGGCTGCAGTGGAGATGTGGTGACAAGTTTCACACTTCTTGCTCAGGTTTGATCTAGATTCACTTATGTGTTTGGAATTCTTCTTTCAGTAGAAAAGTCTCATCCCCTCATCTATCAGGGGTAGGGAGGCTTTTGAAAACTGAGATGGTTGATTCTAGGAGCATTTATTTCAAGAAAGTGTATGCTGCAATTACTCAGTGACTTTTTTATATAGGAACTAGCTCTGAATGGCATGGAAAAAACGCAGGGCTGGAACAAGAGGTTTTACTGCAGTCCTTGCACAGTGTTTGGGTGCTCCTTTCAAAATCTGACTTCATGCCTTAGATGAGTGTCCTGCTGTGTAAACATCCTCTTTGGCTACAGAAGGGGTATATTCTTTTCAGAAAAGTCTTGGTATCTGAGGGCATAAAAGATGTGTAGAAAAGCTCTTTTAGAATGTTTCAGATGGTTGCTGTTTTTAACAGGGGTTTTATTATTTGAGCATATATTAGTGCTTCTAAGCTACCACTTTGGCAGCTGACTGTGCTACATGAGAGACTGATGTTGACTAGGGAGGCCTATAGAATCTGTTTCATCAGAAGTTGGTAGTTACCAAATTCATGTTAGGGATCAGTGACAGAAGCCAGGTTTGCTGTGAAGGTAATTGGAATATCATCTATGTGTCTTAGCTTTACTGGCATACTGATATAAAACTTGTTCCTCAAAGCAAGTGATGAAAAGGTTGCCATGTTTTAGGGCTGTCTTTGTGTTCATTGCTGTGTCTTACTACATGCAGTTCCATTTTCTCCAGAGCATGTGCTGGAGAAAAGCATGATCAGACCAGTCCTCTCTAGGAAGAGGATGCAGCAATATAGTGATTGTGAAATTTATTTGGAGAAAATGTCTATGCATCATTTTGCATACAGGTACTGACTGTCAGTGATGATGGGTGACAGTTATAGATTAGCAGATATGAGCTGTTATTAGTTTCTCTTACTTTTTAAATCTTATGCCTGTGGCAAAACTTTCTGACAAGAGTGAATGCTCATACTTAACATGGTCATAGTACTTGGCCTAATAGCTCAAAAGCATGTATCAGCTTGTTCATGTGCAGCTGAAAAAGCTCACATAAGATGTAGCTCAAAAAAACTCAAAGACATGTTTGAAAATCTCGAAATTACTTTTTTTCCACCTGTCTTAAAATATATATTATATACCCATTAAAGTTAGTCATACAGGGAAGAATAGTTACTGGAACAAGCAGACAATCAGAACATAATGTTCAGTCCTATTCATCTTCCGTTATGAGCTGCAAAAGAAATAAATGCAAATAGAGAAGAAAATGTATGTAGGCAAACATAAAGCAAAGTACAATCACACTTAATGTGAAAAAAGCTCTTGTTTGACTTATTCACAAAATACCACCTGTGAAAAACATTCTCTGCTTGGGTTTCTGACTCTTCTGAAATTTGATTAAAGCTGAAATTAAGCAGCCTTCATTAGAACTTCAGGAAAATGTATTGTACTTAATAAATGTATAGCATGTATACCTGATATGAATGCCAGCACTGTACACCCTACTATTAACATCCAATTATGTTGATGAATAGCAACTTAAACTGTAATTTCTTAGGGCTATGAATTTTTAGTTCTAATATCCTGCCACTTGTGTTTACTGTGGCTGAAAACCAAGGTAGTAATATGACAACAACAGCTTAATAGCCAATCTCCAAGTTACTGGAAAAACAGAGTGACTTTGGGATTCAGTAAGAACAGGAAAAATGGTGGAAAGAAAACAAAAGGCATTAAGGAAACTTGTGTTAGAGACTCTGACTACTCTGAGTAAAGCTGTTTGTGGTGTGGTAGGCACTTCAGATGGGTAAATTCTGGCAAGACTGTTGTACAGCTGGAAATACCCCAAGATGTTTTTTTTCTGTGCTTGCTTGCCAGATAGTACTGATTTAGGTTTCATCTTTCATCTTCATAATATATTTTTATGTTGATTTTCAAATAAAGGCAAGAAGAAAATGAAAATATATTGGCTTTGATTTACACCTTTACTGAAATGACTCCTGTCATGTCCTGAGAGTGCTCATCTCTGTCTAGAGTGACAGAGAAAACCCACAGAAGATCAAGTGAACTGAATCTAGGCATTCACAATTCTTTCGAGTTTCTCCAGGATCGTGTTTTCACCAGGAGCATCCCATGCCTATTTAACAAACACTTTCAGGTCTCTTCATTAGAGCACAGAGGTCTCCAGTTAAACTATCAAAGTACAGCTGCTTCCTTCTCCTGCAACTAGGGGACAAAAAGTTGTGTGTCTGAGGGGTGGCCCCACAGAAGGGCAGCTGGAGAGGCTGACTCATTTTTTCTCATTCCTTCGCAACCTTCCCTTTGTAAGTGTGGCTGATGAAAATGCCTCGAACATTATCAGTTGAGAAGTGGATAGCATATTGCTGGAAAAAGCAGCTGGCTGGACCCAGGATGAGGTGACTTACTGCCTTGTATTTATTTGGAACACATTAGCAGTAGCTTGAGCAAATGGAAATCTTTGGCCTGCAACGCTGCTGCTGGAAATTGGATTTGAGCTATCAAGAACACAATGACGAACAGCATCTTGTTTCATGAATTTCGTTGAAGTCTTGACATTTTTCTTTTTGATTGTACCAAAAATACTGCTGATTTTGTGAATGTGTGCTGACTGAAACTACATATTTCATCAAATAAGCTAAACTATTTACTGAAAAATGTTGCTCTGTCTTATGTGTAGTGCTTACTGGAAGCTCACCGAATGTGTATTGACTGGAACATAATTTGGCTGTATATTACCTTCTCATACAGAGTCGTAATCAAGACTTAACTGGATCAAAATCTGAAGGCAGGTGAGAGGGAAAGGTGTTTTCCCTTGATACTCTGAACATCAGTGTTACTACTTGCTTTAGTAAAGATATCACAATTAAGCCTAGTAATCCATCGATCTTTGGCTAAAAATAAATGACTGCAGAAAGGTATCATAACAAAAATATTTTTTTTAAAAAAAAAAGATATTTCCCCAAGAAATCAAACAATTTTTACTGTTCTAGATTTTTTTCATAACAAAAAGTAGATTATTTTAGTAGGGGTTACTAATATTAAGTAGAAAAATGGATTTGTGGTAGACACTTCCCTTGATGTTCTATAAAGCATTATGAACAATTCAGAGATAATGAGACCATTTCTGAGTTGCAAATGAATCCTTTTTTGATAGCTGTTTGGCTAGAGAGGTAAAATGTCTCACGCGCTGCTTTTGAATTCTGATTATATGAGATAATAACGTTCTTCCAGCTAAAATCTGAAGAACCTTGCTTTCTTAACACTTCTGCTAACTTCTTCCTTTCTGTCTAAAAATGTAGGAAAGTCTACTTCACGCTGCCCTTCTAGTTCTTTGTTTAATGTTAAAAGAATTTCTTCTTTAGAGATTTATGCCAGGAAGGTGTTATAATGGATCTTGGCTTTATACTCTAAAGGAGTGAAACACAGTGCTTGCATACAGTAATATATTGAGAAGAAAGAGTAGTTCCACTATATTTTTGGATAATATATTTGAAGCACAGTGCAATGTTGTAATCAGGCCTTGGACCAGAGCAGCTGCAATTCAGAGGACTCCTGATTGATTTCACAACTGCCCTGAGTTGTCTTTTGATGTAAAGAAGTACTGCCAGTGAATCACTGCAGTTTTTGTCATGATTCTAAGTACTGGATGAGTTTGAACTTAGTCCCAGCTAAGCACATTGGGATCTCAGACCTCGTTTAAAAATAAGGCCCTTGCTCTGATGGGTCCAGACACAGCTTAGAAACACCAAACTTAAAGCTATAAGCAAAAGAAATAAAGCAGCAAAAGAGGAAATAAACAATTTATTTTCTTTTTCTTTGTTATTTTCCTTGATGGTGATTTTTGGAGACCATGAAGTTAGCATCTGCAAAGAAATTCTCATCTTTAAATGCTCATTTCCTTCTGATTTCAGATTACAATCACATAAAACAGGAGTATTTTAACATCTTGGATCGATCACTGTTGGCAACCCTCTGCAAAAAAAAATATTAGAATAAAGCATCAGATGGAAGAGTGGGGGAGTAAATCATACAGTTACTGAAACAAACAATTGTGATTCTACAATTCCAAGTAGTTTGGCCGAATGGTTAGGCTTTGTTTCATTTTGCCAACACAGGGATTAACTTTTTCATTACTCTCTTGCTCTCAGAAGAAGCAGCTCTTCCTCTCCTCTCTTGAATTATCACTGTAGCAGCACTGTAGCTGAGAACTATGAGTGTGTGCCTCACCAGTGGGTCCTGCAGATGTTCTGGACTTTCTCCACTGAAGACAGATACCCCACCAATTGTAAGGGCAGCCATAAAACGTTTGTATATCCAACACATTTCAAAAGCCAGTGAAGGCTTTTGACATCTTTATTCTTTTAGAAGGTTACTGTACTATCCAGCAGTCCCTAATGACCTAATGATTTGAGGAAGTGATGAGGGTATTGCTCTAGAATGCCATTTTTTTTTCTGAAGCTAGAAGTTGAAGTGCTCTTTTTTATCCTTAAAAGTAGTGTGGTGGCTGTGCTCTTCCTTGTAGTTTTGTAACTTTTCCCAAGTTTTTGGCCTGCCTGTAAAAATGCAGAGCCCCTCGTTATAACTAAGACTTTGTTCTTCACAGCTATTTGCTTTCTCCTTCATTGTGACCCTTGTGTTTTCTTTCCTTAAGTGGTATAGTGGCTTTGTTTGAGTGCTCTTGGAGATATGTATATTCTTTTAGGTATGTGAATAGCAAGAGCCACTTTTAATTTAGTACTGAGTCTTGTGGAGTGCCAAGCAGGCAGGTCCCCTAAAGCTGATTTCCAGTGAAGAATAAAGGTGTAGGAAGGGGGAGGTATGAAGGAGATACTGTTGCAGGGCAATTGAGGAATAAAGAAGTGACAGCAACCCCTCTATAAAAAGATTTAAAATGAGGACAAGAAGAGATAATTGCAGAAAGGTGGTCTTGGGTTTCAAAGCTCTTGCATAATTAAGAATTTTCTGGGAAAATATCATCTTCTTGCAATTTGATAATGCTTTTTGAAATCTGTATTTGAAAATACTTCCTCAGGAGGCTGACAAGACGTTATGCATGATTTTTATGAGCCACAAAATTCTTTCTCAGTTTTCTCCTGGGGGTGAGTTCTTCTTAGAATTACATGGTGGTTTTAGATTTTTATTTTGAAGCCTTATACTTTTATGTGAAACTGAAAAGACCTTTGTCATAAATTAAAGAGACAAATAAGCTCTTTGCAAATGACTATAAGTGTGTTCCCATCACAGTCCAAAGGAGGCTTTTATGAATGCTTTGTGGTTTAAGCGAGCTGCCATGCTCGCCCCTATTAAGAACAGTTACTTCATAGTAAAGCTTTATTTATTTTTTTTTTAACAACAGATCTCTATTTGTGTAAATTTCTGTAGCTGTGAACAGTTGCAACTAGTGTCATGATCTTCGGCTAAAAGGGCTACAACCTTCTGTCCTATTAAATCAACAAAATGTTTATCGTTATCAGCATGATTCTCCAATTAGCTGTTAGTTCACTGTGCCATTGCTCTTCACTTGTCAGGGTCAGAGGCAGCAGCGAGATCTGTTTCTATGCTTGAAAATCTGTCTGGTGTCCTTTGAGACCGCTCATCCTGTCTCAGGCTTGTCTCTGGCAGCCAGTGTTTTCAGTGCCATTAACTACCACTTTACTCTGTTTAGATAGATGTTCTGGATACAGAGTCTTCCTTTGCTCAGTATTTATTACAGGTAACGGAAGGAAATGCAAGCTGAAAGTCCTTGGCCAAAACTTGTTCACTTCCCCTCCCCCACTGTTTTTTCTGCCTCCAAGTAACTCTATTTGAAATACTGCTGCTTTCCAGTAATACTCTTGAGTAAAGATCAGCATGCATGCCCATCTTCTGCTATAACATACCCATATAGGAACGATTCTTTTCACGATGGAAGTGCACTAGGAACGAGTATTTTCACTGGTGAGAGTGCAGAATGTCTGAACAGTAACATGGTCCTAAATTGCCAACAGTGGGTCCTGAACTTACTGCAAAGAAAACAATATTCATGATTTCATGTGTACTGCTTGGACTAAGTACAGGATCTTCTGTTGCAAGTATTAAAGCACACCAAAACAAAGCTCCCCATATCACACTTGCTAGCTGTCATGGTGTAGGCAGCAGTGAGTTTCTCAGTGGTTAAAAGATGAGCAGAAAGAACAGTAATGGAAACGAAACATTCTTTATATAATAAGAAGTATCTCGTAGCATACAAAGAAAGAAAACCTGTGTTTTTTTTCTTAAGTGTCTTGACTTGAGTTCAAGAGAAATAATGTGAGCAGTATTGTGGTGCTGTCCCTATCACAGGCTGTTTTGATCTTTAAAGTGGCATAGAGGCACTTTAAAGTGGCAAAGCTATTTAGAGAAGAAGGGCTGAGCAAAAACTATACACCCCAAGGCAAAGCAGCTAAGTTAAGGTCTCTGGTTGTTAGTTTTCTTCTACTTGAGATAAATGCAGAAATGTAAATGGGGTGAGGGTGTACATGTGGGACAGGACAAGTTAAAATGAGGTTCAAACTCTGTGTAAGATTTGCAGAAGCTGTTGGCCAGGACAGTACCTGTCTATTACCATCAGAGAGCCCAGAAAGTTTTTGACCAAGTCAGACTGACCTTTCCTTTTGGATTTGAAAGATGATATATAGATAGATATTCTTTGTGTAAATGGGAATTTCACAGCCACCCCATTGTAGTTTGGATCTGTATTTAACCTCTAGCACTTGAGGTAAAAAATGGTGTCTGTTCTTGCAAAAAAGATCTTCAAGAGCTTAGTTGTCTCAGTGCTTGAAGAAAGTATATATGCTTAAAATCTTCTTCAATCTGATTTGAATTTTCTGCCACTATATTGCCTAGTTCAAAAAAAAAAAAAAAAAAAAAAAAAAATCTCTGTCTGTCTGTCTGTCTGTCTCTCCATATTTTGCCTCTTTCAGCTCATAGGCCATCCCAGGTATGACAGTATTCCTGCTCTTTCTGGAGAGAGAGTTGTCCTGCACTGCTATTGTGGATCAAGCCATTGACAAAGGTACAAGCTTTTTGTTCAAATCACTTTTTTTTTATTTGAGTATTTCCTATGACTGGAAAAAAAACTTACTATAAATTTGTCCAATTGCCTTCACGCTTTTGTGAAAGTAGTCTAAAGGAGTTGTGCACTGTTTTATTTATAGGACTATTTGGTGAATTCGAACCTTCTTGCAGGTATAGTTTGATTAAAACATAGTGCTGTGACATTTTTTGCAGTTCTTCAAAATGGAGGTAAGAGAAGTGCACTAAAGAAACATGATTTAAAAAGAAATAGTGTGGCTAAACATTAAGTGCACTGCATACATTAGTGTGGCCTTTAAGGGGTATAGTGGTATGTGGATTTTCTTCCCCTTTGGCTTAGTGAAGTCAGGATCACAGAAGACGCCAAATTACCGTATTTTGAAACTGATGCATGTTACTCAGGGAAGACATCTCCTGGCAGCCACAGGAGTATCTGATCTGTCAGCGCCCATATTGCATGAGCATTAATAGTCAGGGTGCAGAAAGCAGTTCTCTGGCCTCCTTCAGAGTGTAGTCTTTCTGCTAGGACTGACAAGTGAGAAATGTTAGATTCTCTGGAAGTGAGCTGAGGCCAGTTCTTCCCATATGTCACTGAGCAGCTGCCAGAAGTTAATGACTTTTAGTCAGTACTGATCTGAGCTTGCTTTATAATGAGCAAGTAGTGACAAGCTACCTATCTCATTAATCCCAGAGCCATGAAAAACCTTTTTAGTTGTCTTAGAATTCTTCCACACCTTTAACTGGAGCATTTGGCTGCTTATTGAAGACTGAAGGATGTTTGTTAAGCAGACTTCTGTGCAGCTTGGGTTGTTTTTTTAGTGTCATACTACCTAGCATAGATACAGGTAAAAAAGTACCATTTATCTTTGGTCAATGATTTGGATGACTAATTACATGTCTTTCCAGTTCCTAGTTTCAGAAAAGAAGCTAAAACGATTTTCAGTTAAAATGCAAAGAGAGAGACAGTGCACATTAGCAGTTCCCAACTTTTGAGCATGGTCCTGGGAGGTAAATCACTGAGGAAGTCCAGCTTGTGGCTGCGTGATCAGTCAAACTTAAGCACAACATGACTTAAACTCCTCTTAGCTTGCTTTATGCGAAATGACAGCTAGATCCATTTAGTAGTTCAGTCACACGGGTGTTTTGCTTCCCCTGCAGGGAAGCAGGGGCTCTGAGCTCCTTGTTTGCTCTCGGCAGCGATCCCAGCAGCCTGGTTCTTCACCGGGAGACGGACAGGGCAGTACTGCTTTCGTAGTCACTGCCTTCTGCCTGGGCACGCGGGCTGCCTTCGCTCGTTTGTGCAGAGGGGCCAGGCCTCTGCTGTGTATTTCTCCTCTTTTATAATCTAGCATAAAGTTTGGCCTCAAATTTAAAATGAATAACTGCTTGGTGCGTTTCAAGGCAATGGTTGTATTCTCTATGCAAGTCCTAATGAAAATTTTGCTGTCGTTTAATCCACACAAGCTTGCCAGCTTTGCTTTGTGAAAGAGGCATAGAAACAACACAGGTTGTGCAACTGGGTGGCACCAGGAACTGAACCCCACAGAGCCTGCATCAGTTATAGGGTTGTCCCTCCTTGCCCCTCCTGGCTTCGTTAGCTTGTTCTTTTTTTTTCTTTTTTTTTTTTTTTTTTGTAATTGCTTTCTCATCCAGCGAATTAAGATTGCTTTCAGACGTCGTGTGAGTAGCTGAACTTCAGTGCTCCAAGCCAAACCTTTCTAGCTTGTGTTGTACTTCTGTAATAAATGGGTCAAAACACAGTTCACTGCAGAGGGGTTAGTTTCCTACATCTACTATTAATAGCTGACATTATTGAACATTTTAAGACAATCTGTTGCTCACTTTCCCTCTCTCTCTCCTCCTCTCTTCTTCTTTCTTCTCCTTTTCTCCTTCCCTCCTTCTATTACACCATCAAATCCAGATTCCTGAATTTCGGCTGTCTAAAAAATCTTTTAAATATTTTCATTTTGTGAGCTTTTATAGGCGCTTACTCACACATACTCTGTGTGCCCATCTCTCATGGGCTCGATTACTGTGTAGATATTGTTATTGTAAAATATATTTTGGAAAAGTTAAAAACATTTAACTAGACTGTAGATTTTGATGCATATTTTGCAATGCAAATGCCTATATTTTATTCTTTAGTTACTGTCCTGGAACCCCCTTTTTTTCCTTGTTGCTACTGTGATTTAAAGAATAATTTTAGATAGCATGTGATTTGTAGCTTTAAGTAGTGTCACCTGATTTTTTTATCCATTTCAGCTGTCTGACATGTAAATTGTAGCTCTACTTCTTGAATGTTAGGAATTCTTTTTAGTTCTTAAACATATTTATTTTTCTCTTTTCTAGTAAAAAAAACAAAGGCCAGTTTATCTGGTTATTCATGGTTTCTTCCCTATCTCTTTTTTTCTCAGGTGACCAAAATGAAGGAAGGCAATCAAAGGTTGAAGATTTCTCTCTCTTTCATTTTGTCAGAAAATTCTCCACCTCACAGTCAGGGCATTCTTGGTTTTTAAAGCAGTCAAGTAGCTATAGCTCAGTCACATAGATATGTTTGGTTCAGTTTAATGCGTAAAGGAAGGACCATCTCATTTAATTTGTTCAGCAGAGTGTCCTTTGGACCTGAAACTTTGTATTTTGTAAACTCTAATGCATATGATACAGGTAGCTCCTTGTGTATAGGTCTTTGCTGATCTAAGATAGAGAGAATGCTCAGGACACCTGTAGACTCAGATTCCATTCAGTAAAATGTATGAACTTGAACAGTCAGATGAAGTTAAACCACTTCTGTCTATATATATATGTGTGTGTGTGTGTGTGTGTGTGTATGTGTATGCATGTTTGTGATTGTTCATTTGATTTGTGCAGATTTCCAAATGTAAGGGACATATAAGGAAATAGGGAGGTTAAGTAAGGACTTGCAGCCTATAAAGAGAAAACCTGTTCAGCTGAAGTTAACAGTGTACTCAACATCATGTCATTTAATTAACCTTAAAGCTTCATTTATAAATGTCACTATTAAAAACTTATACTTGGAAGGTCACAAATTCTAATCCTTATTTAAAATCTGGGTATACTCTATGCATATTTCTAATACTAAAGCCTTAGGAATTAATGTTTTGGCTAGTTTCCATAGGTTATAGATGGGTCACTAGTAGCAATAAAATTATGTCTCTTGGCATAAATACTGGAAAATAAAACAATTCTTTTGGAATATGAAATCTAATAGGGAGAAACTAGCAAACAGGCAAAATGTGTTATGTCAATTTTTCACAAAAACAACAGGCTAAATTGGATTTTTTTTATATTTTGCAGGTAAGTGCTGCATTGATGATGGTGATGAGAATACTGCCCTGTCCCATTCTGTATACTGGAGCCCTGAGCGCACAGTTTTCCTGGTGGGAGAGCTGCAGGAGCATGCTGAGGATGTGGTTTGGCTGGCCGTCCTGGTCCACATTGGGAAATGAAGAGGATGAGACATTCCAAGTAGGATGGATTTGGTACAGCTCAGTGCTAGTTCTGAGTCCATTTATTTAAGTTTATGGAAGGTCAAATGACTCTTTGATGTAAACATTGTCCACAATGCATCTATGGAGATTCTGGTTGGCCAAAACAGGTTTGACAAAACTCTATTGACCAGCCTTATGAATTAAATGTGGTTATTAACATTCAATACATATATGCTAGAGCACATCTAGATTCCACTACCTTTTATCGACCCTTGTCTTTTAGCCTAGGAACACATGACAAATGCTAGCAGAGTCACTGTTACAGACCTCTTCTAACCATTTGGAAGCATTGTATCATTAACTTCCTGACAACAATGGACAGGTTTGGAAGAAGCACAGATAAATTCAATACATATTTGGGGAAGAATGGGTAATATCATAACTGACCTTTGATATTTGTTTGTTTTAGGTTTTTTTTGGCTGAATTTTACTAGTCTGATATAATCAGTATATTATCTGTTAAACAGTATTGTAAAACTCTCTACAAAGATTCACCTGGTAGAATTATTTTACTCAACTCCAACTTTTGAGTCTAATAAGCATTTGAAGCTTCTTTCTTTTTTTTTAAAAATTAACAGTTGCAACCCTTTGCTATTGCAATAAGTACAATTGGTTTCTTAAAAAAGTTAAAAATACAAAAGCCAAACTGTCTTGATGTCAGATGTTCCAGGGTGGAGTTCTGACTAAAATAGTGTAGACTCTTCTGCCAGCCTTAGAGGTATAATCTAATAAATGCATTTGTCTCTGGTCAAGGTTTCTTTATGATTGCAAGCAAGGAGATTTTATGAAATTAAGTAATTAAGCAAAGGTAAATTTTCCAACCATTAAATGAGGCTGACATGCATTTTCCTTCTTCATAAATGCAATGAAATCCTGTATATTCATGTGAGCAGCTCTCTTAAAAAAAAAAAAAAAATCCACCACAGGAAGTGACATTTCCCACCGCCATCTAGGAGAAAGACATCTTTAAGAGTGATTTTGAAAATTACTTTGGTGTGGTAGTAAGTCATTCTCGCTGTGGAACCTTCTTGTTCTTAGAGAGTAGCAAATCCTAAATGACAACTGGAATTTCACTTTTCTTTTGGCCTCTGACAACTACCTCTTATTTGGTCCCCAACTGACTGTGCTGCTCCTGAAGCAAATCTATATTGAGCAATAGTCTGGCACAGTAGTAAGTCTGCATCCTCAGCAAGGTAGCACTCTGGATTGCTGTCTGGCTTTTATTTTCAGCATAATCTTACTCTAAGCAAATGTAGAATTCACCTGTAATAATGTGTTGTATATTTAAGGTACTACAAATATCAATGAACAACCTTTAATAGGACATAACAGTTCTCAGTATGCGTTGGTAAAGGTTTCCCAGAAGAGACTATATTTCAGCTAGAAAAGGGCAAACCTGCCAACTTGTCTTCAGATTAGAAGCACAATCAGTGGGAATGTTCCACCGAGTGCACAAAAAGATATCGAGGATGATACTTCATCTTCAGATGAAGCATTGCCCTTTCTCCAAAGTAATACCTAATTATTAATGCTGGCCCAAGAATAGCTGTGCCGCTTTCATGCTCCTTACCTTTCTAATACTAGCACCTTTATACTTGGAGTTTAGGAAAAGGAGCATCTAACACAACCTTTTCATTTAATTTTTGGTATAAAATAAGTAAAAATAATTTGCTATGCTGCCTTAACAAAAAAGCTAAAAGACCACCCTTGGCAGTCATTAATACTCTTCAAAAGATAACTTCATGATGAAAAAAACAATTGCTGTAACACTAATGACACCACATCATGAAGCTTTTAGTATGCATCATATTAGCATAGCAAAAATAGCATGAGCAAGTCTTTGTCCAGGGAGAAATAGATTTAGAAAGTTATGGGAGATGCATTTGCAAAGTTTGATTTTGTCAGTGTGGGTGGGGAGCCTGGGAGGAACGATAGCATGTGTCAAGGGAGAGGAGGGAGGCATGAATCCCTTGTAGATGAGCTTTAGGAGAGCTTTGGCTTCCCTTGGCACTGACAGACTCCCCTTTGGTAATTAAAGCTGTAAAATGAGACTAAGCTGAGCAAAGCACTAAAGGTTACAGCAGTCTGATATAAAATAAGATGAACAAAGTCAGCTGATTTCTATATACCTGCAGAAGCTGATGCCTCAGCAACAAGGACGTGAGAAATGATGCCTCTCCGTCTGTTATCCTATCAGTCAGTGTGAACTGAGCTCTGGGAGGTGCTATCCACATTTTTGGCTTTTGGAAAATCTGATCCTCTTTCTTGTAAGTAGGTGCAGGAGATCTATATGTTTTTTTTCCTAACAGAATTGTCATGAAGTAGTATGTTCAGCTTTGTCTAAACATGAATGGATGACATGTTTCTAAAAATTAAAAAAGTTGGCAAAAATTTGGTATATCCAAATCAAAACATATATTTGAATTCAATGTCTGTCATATCTTCGATAATACTGTACAATTTTACAACTTTCTGTTTAATGCTGCATAAATATATATATTGAAAGTTACTTGATGGAAATATTTTTCTTCTGATTTTAACATAAAGATTTACTGGAGTCCAGATGTTAGCTTGAGGCTGAGATTTTCTATATTTCGAAGCAGGAATCCTCTGATTTGCATAGCAGAAGTAAAAGGAGATGTTTTTTCTTTTCCTATGAAAGGTCATGTTGTTTTTCAGAAAATACGTGCTCAGTGTTTCTTCTTTAGTCTCATTAGCATATTAGCCTTTGAGGAGAGAAATGCAGTTCAAGTGCATAAGGGTTCTTGATTCTTTTTCAGTATGTCGTCTTCTTCAGCACTGACTAGTGGAATTGACAGGAGCACTCTAACCAGTCATCATCTGGCTGAGGCACAGTCAGTGCCTACCTCTTGATGTGAGAGTCTGCAAGGTTTAGTAGTTTTGTGCTGTTAGAAACAAAATTTAATTGAACCTGGCTTTTTGTGGAGCGCATAACCTGCAGATGCTGCCAGTTGTAGACTAAGTGATAAAGTATAGACTAGATAAATGAACAGGGAGGTGGACAGAAAACTGGCTGAACTGCTGGGCTCAGATGGTTGTGATCAGTAGCATGAAGTCCGTCCAGCTGGAGACCAGTCACTAGTGGTGTCTGTCTCCCAGGTTCGATACTGGGGCCAGTACTGTTTAATCTCTTCATTAATGACCTACCAAGTCCCAGGAAGGGCCACAAAGGTGGTTAACAGGTCAGAGCATCTGACTGACATATGAGGACAGACTGAGATGGATGAGATTGTTCAGCCTCAGGAAGAGGAAGCTCTGGGGGAGTGCACTTACCAAAGTGCATAAATACCTGATGGCAGGGAGTAACCCAGACAGAACTACGCTCTTCTCATGGTAGCCAGTGACAGGATGAGAGGCAGTGGGCACAAACTGAAATACAGGAAAATCTATTTAGACATAAAAAGAAAAACATTTGTTACCGTGAGGGTGGTCAAACACTGGAACACATTGCCCAATTGTCCTTGCAGATGTTCAAAACCCGACTGGATGCAGTCCCAGGCACTCTGCCCTGAGAAGGGGAATTGGACTAGCGGGAATTGGACCAGACAAGCTCCAGAGGTCTCTTCCTACCTCAGTGAAAAATGGAAACTGTTACAACCTTCTGATGGAGCTTGAGGCCGGTGGTTATTTGACTGAAACAAAGGCAGACATGTTCTGCTCGTGTCTAGACTGATCCCAAAAATGGGAACAGAACTGCAGTTATTGTGCCAAACCTGTTCTCTAGCTGCTTCCACAATATTGACTCACTTAAATGGAGATAGAAATTAAGTTTCAAGTGCTGAACATATCCAATTAAGAGAGATTGCTGAGTAACTCTTTTGTAAGGCTCCTAATCTGCAAACACTTTTCTAATCGATAGCTACTTCTGTTCAATGTAACCCCAAGGTAACTGTGTTCTGTCAGCTGAGAATGAGACATGGAGCGCTTGAAAACCTAGAAAGATTTGCGTCTTCAGGAGGAAAAAAAGTGATTTTTCATTACACCTTAGAATAGCAAGAAATTCTGAGATCTTCATCCTTGCTACTCAGTGGGATCCCCATTTCTTTGCTACATAAAGTTTCTGAAATGCTGTTTTTCTCCTCTTTGCTATATAATTCAGAGGTCATTCCCTGAAAGAAAAGACTAAGACAGGACATTTTCTAGTGAGTAAATATTTTTACGCCCTCCCCAAATCCTTTATGCATATACCACTTCAGTCATTAACTCAGACCGTGCTGAGAATCGACAGGTAGAGAGAATTTCCAAGGGAGCTGCGAGTGAATTGCAACATGCTGGTAAAATGCAAAATGCATGTATATTACTATATATTTGTATTGGAGTAAGTTTTAATCTGTGCTTCATGAAAATGAAAGCCTCCCTAAACTTATCTGCAATGTTTGTTTGTCTGAGAGATTAGTGGTCTGATTAACAAGTGTTCATACACAGAGAACAGTGTCTGCTGTGATGGACATCAGGAAGGCAGTAATTGGTTTCAGGACTGATGGATGTTTATGCTGCAGTCCACCCCCAGATAGTGCATGCTGGAAACATTAGCATCCTGTTTCTCTTGTCAAATCCCATAAAATATGAGTGGAAACAATTTAATTTTTCTCTGTGCAGATTGAGTAAGTAAGTGACAGTTGCTAATTTCATACCGCGCTTCTGCCAAGTCATTCTCTAGGTGGCCCAGAAAATTGTTGCACATGGTAAATCTTTTTCTTAATGCTGTTGTCTAGAGACAGGAGTCACTGGTTCAGACGAAGGTCCTGACTAGCACAGAGTTCCTTTCAGAAGTACATCAGAAGCAGCTGGTTCTCCTTTATGCCTTGATCAAAGAGAGACACCCGTTCTCAATACCTGTCACGGAGCCAGTGGGGCAGGGAAGGTTGCTCAGCTTATTATCCCTAAAGGAGTTAGAGTCATGTCAAGTCCCTTGAACTGCCTGTGCCTGTAAGATGTGTAGGCAGGTTAATCAAGGAGGAACTACCAATGAAACGGCAAAATCCACAGATGCTTGGGAAGAGGTGGATATATGTCAAGTTTCCAAATGGCTCTTATATTGAAATGGCTAACTTTCACTTACTACCATGTGGTGCCTATTGAAATGACACAGGAGAGCAAGGAAGAAACATTCAGATATCAAAAATGTATTGCAACCTACAAGAAAGGGATACCTCTTACAGGCATCCAGTGGAATTTCACCTTGCAAGGTATGATGAATTTTTGCATTCAAAAACTGTAACACAATATATTAAACTTATTTATTTGTAATGTGTTTTTCCCCAAATGCATCAGTATTTCAAGGGTGCATACAAAAAACCAGATGGATTTGCAGATGGAACAAGGCTGTTACAAGTTTTATATCGTCTTTCTGTTGTTTGAGAGAAAGTAGGAAAAATTGTTTTGGTAAGTAAAATTGCCAATTAATATCTGAGCACTTACACTGTAATAAATGGCAGTCATTGAGGAAAAAACAACCACTTTATTTTTCTGCAGGGACTCTGGAGAGAAATTATAATACACAGAAAAATGTCTGCCTATCCATCCACATGAAGGGAGAACCTCAAAACTCCAGGAGGAGGAAGATAGACTGTGTAAGTTTAACAATCACCTGTCTATCGATCAACTTGCTCTAAAATGTTGTGTGATCTTGTTTAAAACCAAATCAATCAAATATAGGTTGAGAAATCTTTTTTTCTTTCTTTCTTTCTTTTTTTTTTTTTTTTTGTCGGGAGGGGGGATCATTATAATAATATTCCTCTGTACCTGATGCTTACCAAATGGTGTGCCCTGTACCTTGCGAACATCATTTCATCAGTTCTCACAGGACAGTAAAAATGGATTAAAAGGTACCATTTTTGACAGGACCAAAAAGCACCTGACAAAAGCATGTTATGCAAGTTTAGATGAAACATAACCTCTGTGTATCAGTTTTCCTCTCTGGAATCTGTGCGTGAAATGCTTTCCTGCAACATAGGGATATCAAGGCTTAATTGTTGTTTGTGGTATATCTTGAGTATCCTTAACAGAATACATAATTTAGGAGCAGACTACTCCTGCTTTCTCTCTCTCTCTCTCTCTCTCTCTCTCTCTCTCTCTCTGTGTGTGTGTGTGTGTGTGTGTGTGTGCGCATGTGTGTCTAGGTCTCTTGATTTAGCTAAGAAGCTTTTTTTTTTTTCCAGCTATCAGGATTATGAAATTGGCAGGCATTTGAAGTTGTAATTGTGAGTAGCTGGATGTTAACCCAAAAAACTTACTCTCTTTTCACACATGAAATAAGCAATAGGGGAAAAAACAAAAGGACAAAAACAGCTTGCTTGGTTATATAAATGAATTAAGTGACTACTGCTCCCCATCGAGTTTCTTGCTGTGATAGGGACTCCCTTTGCCTGGTGAACTGATTGTGCCAAGGCTTTTACATGGTTTCCTTGCCATCAGATCAGCTTTCTATTCCAATTATAATTGTTGAAGTGCTCTGTTGGCATCTCTTGTGCAGATTGGCTGTAGCCGCAGACATAGGGATAAATATGTGATCATGTCAGTGTAAATTCTCAGTACTGTTTACTTTGATACTTGCAATGGGGAAGAATAGGGCTTAATACTTTCAGCTTCTTTCTGCTATTTTACTTAAAATCAGTAACTGTCACCATGATAATGGATGGTCTTCCAGGACAAAAGATGTTGACCTGCTCAGAGAGAATAAGGAGGGGAAAGGAGGAGAGTTATAAGATCATGAATTCTCTCACCTGCTGGATGTAATGTCAGGATATTTCAAAAAATAAAATTTTAAACTACCTATTGAGAGAAAGGGTGAAAGGATGGATGGGATAAACATGATATGGCAGTCAGGAGTCATCTGTTTTTTAACAAGTTCTCAAAGCTAAATGGAGAGAGCTCATTCTGAGTGCTAACCCTGACTTTTGCAGGTACCATCTTTCCAAACCAAAGGGATTTCCAAACTAAAGAGAAATTACATAGAGGGCTCTCTTACTCTGTAATTTCTATTTTGACAGTCAGCATTTTATATGCTGCCCATGCCCACAGTATCTTTTTGTATTCAGTTAAAATCTGACTTAAGTTTAAATATGTGCATCTCAAACTAATGTTCTCACTTACTAGTGAATAAAGGGAATGAAATATGTAAGGTATCATTTATATTGTTAGTGCTACACCTGGCAAATGCAGAGTCTTACTGCCTGACAGAATTGTATGATGTGCAGAGGACACCATGGGCATAATGTAAGAAATGAATCTACCAAAAGTGTCCTATAAATAAAGCTAGTTTTTTTGTTAGCCTGTGTCTTCCAGGAAAGTAAAATACAATCTGGGAATGTCTCAAACTATTTCCTTTTCCTTCTAATGTGTTGTTCTCTTTCAGTAGACCAATCTTTATCCTGTTTCATTTTTCCACAAAACTCAACTCATGGCAGTAACTTTTACAGCTGCTTTTTTAAGGCAGTAGAACTTTCATGAGTAAGGATTACTTACTTTAAGTTGCCAAGTTTCAGAAGAACAGACTAAAGCCATAAAATACTAAGTTGGTCTCAAAAGTGTGGACCTTTTTATTTCCATGGAACACTGAAGGGCTGTTGTGGGACTGGAAAAATAGAACATTGACATTCCCACCAAAGCTACCATAAAGCAATCAACAGAGAGTTTTAAAGGTAAATAAGGATGCAGAAGCCAGAGACTATAATTTAGATGCCAGTTAAGAAAATATATTTAGCTTTGTCTGAAGTTGATTTAGAGTGTGTATTAGCCACAAAAAAGAAAATTACTAATTAATCAGCAAGTGAGTTGTTATCAAGTAGGCCTTGAGTAGCAGGCTTGGTTTCTCTTTCTTGCTTTCCAGCCATTGTCTATCTTCTCTGTATTCTGTGCAACTGGTTCCTATTCCTATAAAGTCAACTGGACCACTCAGAGAGTAAGTGCTCATGATTCAGTATATATTCATACTGACAAATGTATCCTTTTTTTTTTTTTTTTTTTTTTTTTTGAGAGAGAGAAGGAGACAGCAGCTTCTGAGGTTGGTACCATGTATAGAATATTAATGTTTCTGTGGATGAAAATAGAAAACCAAATGGGAACTCAAATGTTCCAGAACTTCTGATAACACTGGAATAATAAAAAGAAAAATAAATTAAAAAAAAAAAGGCAAGCTAACTCCTAAAAGCCTGCTGACGCTATAGTTTGATCTGCAGGTATACCAAGTAAATCAAGGACAGGTCAAATACCCAAATAGCATATATTAGTTGTTTTCACTTGAACTGTCTTGTTTCCTACTTCAACGGAAACTGTATACATTTCTTCATCTTTACTGCTAAGACAGAAATACTTGAAGTAGTATGACTGATTCTGACTGGGCATGATGTAGGCCAATGAGATGGACAATTCAGCTTTATCTTAGAAGTAATGAGTGTGTAGAGAGTCTTTAGTCAAATGTGACTAAATACTAGAACTGCCCACGGATCTCTGCCCCAAGCAGAGAGATAAATGGCAATGTTGTTAGTAACCAAGTGATATAGATAGAACCAAGCTGATGCTTTAGTTATTGGCATATAGGCTAGTGAGATCTCAGAGAAATAGTGAGGTGCCAGGTGATAGCCTGCAGCATGCTACAGCTAATAAAGAGGGAATCAGATGTGTTTCCTCTGTTTATACATTTCTTTGGTTTTATACCTTTTATCTTCTGCTCGACTAGGTCTTGTCAGGATATCAGAGAAAGGAAAAAAGGGGAAGTCTCTAACTCTAAAAATATATAGAGAAGAAAGGATCTCACAAGACAAGAATCACAGAATCATAGAATAGGTAGGGTTGAAAGGGACCTCTGGAGATCATCTAGTCCAACTCCCAAATGAGTGGCCCATACGAGAATCGAACCCGTGACCTTGGCATTATTAGCACCATGCACTAACCAACTATATCTGTTGGGAAATTTTTTTGGATTGGTGTTTGATTAAGTTTACTGTACCATTTCTTGGGATGAAATGTTGCCTCAGAAAAAAAGCGAAGGAGACGGCTTCCTGCTAATGATCTCTCCAAATCAATAAAGATAAGAGATGAATGAAAGAAAGAGTTTGGGATTAGTTCTAGTAGTTTTTTTACAAACATGCAACTTCATATTGAAAAAAAATCCATAGCTTTGAAAAAATCACTTTTCCCTTATTTTAACTCAGCTAGTACAAAATGCCTAGTTAAATAGTAGATTGCTGTATAAGTCTAATCATTACAGGTGGAAGTGCTTGGAAAAAACATCTTGATATTATGTTTTGAGCCTTGATCTGCATGCCCTGCATTCACTCTGAACCCCAGTCCCTATAATTAGAGTTAGGTTCTAGATATTAGGTGCCTTTTTGAATTGTGCTTTTTGAGTCACTTTGTGATTGAGGTCACAGGATTTTAGCTTAAAGCTGCAGTGTACATGTGAGCCACAACATCTGATCGTTCGTGCAGTGTCATTCATTGTCTTTCTCAAGTTTGAAGTCATCCAACTCTCTCCTCTTAACCTATAAAAACTAGGAACTCGAACATTTGTACTTGCCTTCAACACAAAGAGGTGAGGCCTCTCAAGCATGTTGGAAACCTTGAGAAATAGAGAGGTTGCTGCTGTCACTCTTAAGCAGATGAGGGGAAACTGATTGAAGGCAGATCAAATGATCTTTTTGCTATTAGCAAATGGAGAATCTGCAGGGCATCTTGGCAGTCTCCTGATTCATCCAGCCTGATTCCACACTTTGAATACTAGAGTTTTATTACATTATACCTACTTTAGTCTTCAAGGTTGTTTTAAGAAGCTACATTGCAGCTGATTAGGAAATGGGCAGGAGGATTCATAGGATAGGATTTGTGTTACATGCTGCGTTAAAGTATTTTTCTAGCTAGTGTAGTGATTTATGTTTTGTCCATCCAATGTGTTAGTTATCAATTATCTGTATTCTTGGTAACAGTATATGCATCAGAGTATCCACATACACAGTAAACTCCCAGGAGAGGGAACATATTTGGGAGTATGGGAAGGCTAGAGCAGAGATATGGGTATATAAATAAGGATTACTTTATGGGAAAAAAAAAAGTCTGAATACTAAAGTATGAAATATCCCCCTGGTTATATGGAGAAAAGGTATGATATTTCTCCTTTTCATTGATTTTTAGATGCTTGCTGACCTGTCCAAATATATGTAAGACATGATTTATAAAATTGTTACAAATAATGCATTTTACTTTTTCACCTGTTCACTTTCTGCCTGGATGCCATTTTGTCTTCTCTTAAGATGATGCTAGGCAAAAATTGAGTTATTGCACCCATGTAAATGGGATAGCTGTTGTTTCTTAGCTGGTCTGAAGAGGAAGGAATGATAGTTAATTGCTTCACAGACTTAGCAATGGATGTCAAATTCTTCTTAGACTCTCCAATTTCATTATTACAAGACATTCTCTTATGATACAATGAAAAATGGTGTCCTTTTTTTTTCCTCTTAGAAATGTAGAAAAAAAGTCTAAAATACACAGCAAAGCCCTGATTTTGTGCTTTTTTGTGTTCTGAAAGTTAAAAATGACATTTTCAAGGGCTTTTTGAGGAGGATTTTTTTCAGTTTGTTAGTTTGCAGAGTATTTCCTAAAGAATTCTCGATATTATATGGACTTTCCCTCACTGATTCCTTTCTGACTGACCTGTAAAGAAAGGCCTAAGTTGTATGGTAACAAAGGATGGGCCATATGTTTGCTCCAACTAGAAGCAACATACAAGATAGTTTTGGAGTTTTTTTGCAAGCTATAGGGGAAACAAAATAGAGTTTCTCCCCATAGATGAGATTAGAATAGTGACAGTAGCTAACAGGGCCTTGTTTTCTAGGTCCTAATGCTGTCATGTTGCTGTTCCATAAGAAGCAGCAAAGAGAATTCTATACCCAGTATTTCTTAAATTCATAGTTGTAGCTGAAAAACTTGAACCTCAAACTAACAGTTCTTATAGGTCTTTCTCAAATCAGCAATAAATGTAATAATTTCACAGGAAGTTTCTGAGTGCTTCCAGTTATGGAGGCTCAACACAGACTCTTTGGTCACAATTATTTCTGAAGCACCATGACTCCACCTTCTGAACAAACTGCTTTAATGTGTCACGGCTGTCTTTCCCAATGCTGAACTGTTTTTAAAACCGCGGCAGTCGAGAGCGTGTTGGTTCCCAGAAGACAATTAGACAAGCCTTTTTTCCCCCCCCCCTTCTCTCATCTGAACCTGTCTCTTTTTCACTTCAATTTTAATGTAAACCTTCTTTTGTTTTTAAGGTTACATAGTGTCTACAACTCAGTGCATTAGCAGTGCCTGACAATCTGGGGCAGACGAGTTATGTATCAGTAATTTAATAAGTCTTACAGAAAACAAAACAGCACAGATTTATTTTGTTTTAAAATTGAGTAGGGTCAGCTGCATGAACAATGTATCTGCCAACTACTGCCATTACCCTGGCTGCGCAAACTCATTTATCTTGGTTAGTAAACAACTTAAAAGGCAAAGAAGGTAGATAGCTTAAGGGACTGTTATTAGGACACAGAACCTTTGATGTCTGATGTCTTGCTTAAATCCAGGCCGAATCTGTTATTAGAAATCCACTACCACGAGGCAGCTAGAGGACGCAGTTAAATATATGAGTGTTATTAGACAGGTGACAGTGGAACAGGCAATTATCACAGCGTGGAGGTCTGTGCTGTTAAATCAATCAGATTCAAGATGTCTGTAGAGGAAATAATAAAGGTGCAAGCTCACAATTTCTGATAATCATCAGCATTAAAGGTACCCAAATTCAGTTGGAGAATCTTAAAAGTAAAGGCCAGTGACTGCAAGCCTTTGGGGATAGCTGATGGTCCTAAATTTTCTTTTCTCCTTCTAATAATAAATTCACTGGCACTTGGATTACTTTGTCTTCTTGGGCTTGAAACTGTGTGATTTTTTGATATGTGAAACAGTTCAAATAAGCCACACAAGTAACAACTAGTGAACAGGTCATTCAGTTTTCCAGTTGCTTAATTTCTTCCGCTGTATCAGGTCAGCAATTCTATAACAAAAAGTAACATTTGAAAGTGGAGGTTAAGCACAGATACCTGAACATACTGGGTGGGGAGGGAGTTCTCTGTTGAAGAATCACAGTAAAACTACTATAAACGAAAAATATAATCTCCCTGCAAGAGACACAGCAAGAGCTGGCAGGGCATTTCTGGGGCCATTAAAAATGACCATATTTCCCAGGAGAACGATCTTTACTATAGGAGTACCTCTGTGGCCTCCAAGGACTCCAATTATATTTGAGGGGCATCTCAAGGGTGATTTCTTGCTTTCTGTCTGAAAGGAACATTGCTTTGCTCTTTTTCTAAAGGCAGCACATACTAAAAGGGTGTGTTTAAAGGCAAATATATATATATGTTAGAACATATAACACTTGGTATGTCAACGCCTGCAAAGCTGTCACGCTAACTGTAGCCTGCAACATCGAAGTGCTGGAAGATGCTATTGTGAAGAATTTTGAAGCACTGAATCATAGGAATTGGTAATGGAAACCCCCTATTAGGTCATGTAGTCTATTCAGTGTTTGGAGTGCAATAAATCACTCCAGTCCTATTGCCATTTTTTCTTTCAGGTAGTGTATTTCCATAGACAATGTATTTCTCTCTTTTCCTTCAGAAGGCTGTTTCACAATGGAGTAGATTTTGCTGTTAACGTAATCTCTGAGAGTCTTAGTTTTCTTGTATAAATAAGCAATCTGAAAACTATTTATTTTCCAGTGAAGTATAGAAATCAGTATTTCTTAGGTTAAATTCTTCACCTTTCAACAGCAGGCCCCAACTCTGTTCAGCAGAAATCCTCTTAAGCTTCGCGAGTGAAAATGCATGAGCTGTAAGGCTTCCATTTTCTTGCTGTTCATTCTTCCTACCATGGGACAAAGCATAACATAAATAATTAAAAGTTTTTCATGAAGTAGAGGACAACAAAGAAGTCTAGCAAGCTAGTTAGAAGTTTCACTAGGAAGGTGTCAAAGCAAGGAGGACAAAATTTAGTATGGACAGATAGTATCTGCTAGCTGTCTCACTAAAGCTGCAGATTTCTCATGAGTGGCCAATTAATTTTTCTCAGTGTGCAAGGTGTCAGAGTGCAGAAGCATTTCCTTGAAGATAATGGCATGAATGTGTAAATGTGTGAAGGCTACCATTAGAAAACACTAAGAAGTAGTTGGAGATGTACTAACTAAATATTTAGAAATGCGGAAGTAGCTGAATCATTATTCTGGCTGTGTGAGGGTGACAACAGGGGGTTGCTTAAACCTTTTCTTAAATGGCCAAAGGTTCCCTCTCTCACCTGCTTTTGAAAAAAGTAATAAAAAGTACTAATTTGAGATCAGCTCTGGAGTTCAGTTCACATTACTGCCAAAGCCAGGTATTTTCAAAACATAACCTTGGTACACTGACCGTGTAAGAGCTGCCCTTACACATCTGGCACACCAAAACAGCAGAGTGATGCATCCAAGTATCTAAATGAAGAGGTTTGACACTGAAGTCAAAGTGATTAAATTATGTGTGGTTTGAATTAGACAAGACTAAGAAATTAGGTAGGAATAACTGAACAAGGAGCTTCCCTTATCAGACAAAATGAAGACAAGCAGACATTGCACAAATACAGAGAAATTTGTGAAATATATGGAAAAAGAGTTTCAAACTTTTTAAAAATTTACATTTTCCTTAGTTACTTTAGCAGACAGTTCTGATGCAGTATTGGTAATGAAAGGCCTGAGATCTGTGGTCATTTTTAAATGCTGTTTTTTTCATAAGCTAACAGTGGTTTATGAAAGTCTGACGTTATTGAAAGGTTGTGACATTTTAGTACAACTTTGTGATATTTCTATCAGTAAAAATGGTTCATACTTTATTACTAGATGAGAATCTGTATTGTCTGTATCATCTGTTATTTTAAGAGAAGGAAATAGAGAGCCCTCAGTTCTCTTAATAATTACTACTTTTTCAGTATTTCTCATTTTGGCACTCTGAGTCTTTAGTATGAAAATTGAAACCATGTGAAAGGATTAAAACAACAAGTCGTTTGTGTTCCTGTGACTAATGGTGTCTGTTGCTAGTTACTGCATCAGTGATAGTGCTGGAAATTTGTGGGAGGAGCATGCTCCTAGTAAGCATCAGAGAATATGAAAGAGCATCCCAAGAAAGGATTTGTCTGCTAAATGAGGGGGTAATTGTTGATGCTGCTTTGGAGCCAAAATAAATATTTACAATTTTAAAGCAATTAATTGAAAATTTAAGGAGCTACATGATTAAAGGAAAAATATTCTTTTTTTTTCTGAGTTACTTGTCAAAAAAATATGACTGCAGTCAAAATTTTGAAGGCTTGAGTAATACAGTTTTTTTAAAATATTGTCCTTTTTTCTTTCTTAGTAAGCAATCACTCAAGAAGATTGGGTCAAATGTATCCATAGTTTGACCTTATTTCAGGTTTGTAATGTAGGGGGTCAAAGGGTCAAGGCATTTTCCTTTGTGGGTTTTTTTTATTTTTAATTGTGAAAAACAGAGTTGTTAAGAAGAGGCAGCAGAGTTATAACTTGGCTGCCTAGTGTTCTGCCAGCCTGAGAACTTAAATTGCTTACTGAAAGAAGTGTGACTTGATTAGTTCTTAACAAAGTACCCTAGCAAATATAAAACCAAGAAAAACAGCTGCCATAGGTAAGTTTGTTATGTTTAAAATTCTGTCAGTAACTGAAATAAAAGAACCGGAGTCAAAATGTATAGTTGGTCTAAATCTTGGTTCGAAAGAAATAATTCTATGATCCCTGCACATCTGAAAAGAGTCTCTCAAGATGCCGTCCACTTCGAAAGATTCTGCAGATAGAACTAGTAACCCAGGTCAGTCTCCTGTATATTAGGGTTATATATTTAATATTCTAGTGCTGAAAACTGGACTGTAACTTCAGAGCCAATTGTAAAGTTTCCATCTTCAAATATTCTTGCAAGGTGCTGTTTTCTACCCCACAATAACCCTATCATAATGCAGACCTAGCAGGGAGCTTCTGATGAGCAGAAACTAGGCAATTTGTTTACTAAGAAGTTCCACATTTTTAAGATTTCTATACATTAAGTATGTTTTAATGAGAAGTGCTATGACTGTGGTTAGGACTCCTTAAAACCGGAAAGCCTTTCTTGTATTTTTACCTTAAGAACTGAAAAGCTTAAATGTGGTAGCAGAGTGAATAGGCTTCTTAAGGACCTGGGAGAGCAGTTGGGTCTGGTTTGTTGGAAAAATACTTTGCTGGTGCTGCTTATTAAAGGACTTTCAGAGGGATTCATTTGAGAAAAGTGTGCTATGGATAACAGCACATTGGAGAGAGGTCACCAGGAGGAATGCAATTCTTGAGGGCATACTTTATAACCAAAGAAGGCTACAGACCAAAAGCAGTGAAAAAGTTTGCTCCAAAGAAGAGCTCATAGTTTCTTTGCTTGATTATATGAGACTGCCCGGTGCTTTTAGCTTACCTAGTATTAGTCAGCTTGAGACAGTGGTTAACCACAGCATTTGCAGCATTTGTTTGCCTAGAGGATAGGGAAACAATCACACTCTTTTGATCCTTCTCCCAACAAATAGAACTTCTAAAAGGACTGATCACTCCCAATTTAAAGAGGCATTAGACAGAAAGGAGTGGGCTATTTTCTTTTAAGGAGTGGTCAAACTACACAGTACTTTTTTTGGAGTAATTGTAGACAGGAGAAACCCAGTGAAAGGCTTTGCAAAGATATTCTGTGAATGCAGCTTTGGGTACAGGGAAATATCAGTCTTCCCTCAGGTGTTGATCCAAACGGGGAGAAAGGTACATCTTCCCCCAAATCTTGTATTCTTAAGGCTTGTAAGTTTTATTTTCTCTGCCTTATTTCCTGGCAGGTCTCCAGATCTGTGGAAGTTTGTTAGCCCAGTTATGTTTGAATTCCATTGTCACTACTACAGGTGAATTAAAAAATATCCTGCTGGGGCGTTTTGCATACCATATATGCTGACATTTCTGAGTGCTTACTTTTTTATTCCCAGAAAAAAAGCAACTTTGGATACATAAGCCACCCATGGAGAAAGTCAGCATGGTCTTGTGAGGTAAGAAGATACCAAAATGACATTCCATACTATGTTTATGGGGAAGAATAGGAATGGTCTAAAAGCTGAAAACTGCTAGCTTTCTCCCTCAGCTTCTAGTCAGTCAATATTCAGCTGTCAGGAAAATTTGAAAAGTTTGAGCTATTGATGAATAACACCTTTTTCATTTCAGGAGTGATACGACTCATGAAGTTAAACAGGGTATTTTTCTCAGTGATTTTTTTTTAAATTATCATCGAACTTGGCAGGGGTGGGATGTGGTTAAAAAAAAAAAAAGATATCTAAGCTGATAGCTAAATGTTTCATCTTGTACAGAGGTATCTTAGCACCAGGCTAGACAGTGGCTTTTGCAAGCTTGCACCAATATAGTTCTGTTTGTACAAAGCACTTAAATAAAGTTGAGAAAAGAATGCAAAAGAGACTTCTCAAAGAAATCTCTGTTTAAGATATTTATTATCTGATTTAATTTCTTAATTATAATCGTAGCTTCCTCCTTCCTCTACTATAGCATTCAACCTTGGGTCACTTCTGTAGTGACTTCTGTTGTGCTTAGGCAGGATCCTCACACACATCATTTGGAGCATACAGCAATTGCCTGTTTTTAACACACAGGATAATGGGCTGGGACTTACATGCTGTTGAGAACAGATTACTTTGTTGGCTGTCACTGGTAATGTCTCACAGTGAGTCTTTGCTGGCAGGACACTTTTCAGCCAGATGTGGAAGAGTCAAACTTCATAGTTCCTTGGAATGGGACAACAGTCAATTTTGCTGAGCTGACATTTTCTCCTTTGTTTTTTCTCTTAGTTTTCATATTTTGTCACATTGCGACCTTTTTTTCTGAGTCTTTGATCCTACTTCTCATTTGAAAACTCTTGCTAAAGTTTTAATTTGACCCTGTTAGCTTTCTGGTCTTTCTTTGCCTATACTCTTATCTCTTCTATGCCTTAAGTGTGCAAACTCTCTTGCCTTCAGACTAAGGTGATAGCATAGCTATGATTTCTACTTCATGTTTTTTCCAGTAAAACTGGCCCCTGAGTCACAGACTTCCTTCTGCCCCCATTCAGTAGGTATATTTAGGCAAAAAAAGCAGAAGTAGTGCCTATAGTCATTGTGGGTGGCAGCTCTGTTATCAAGAGACTCTGTAATTTTTACATTGTGACCTAAAATTCAGTTAAAATTTAGCACCAATATGCTGTGTGGAATTAATAGATCACTTCTTGTTTTTGTCAACAGACTGAATTCATTTCTTACTTCAGAGCTGTCTGGATTCAAAAGTCAACAGCTTTGACTGATTTAGCAAATGCAGTTTGTAAACACTCTGTAAAAGTGTGTGTTCAACTCTGCATTTATGGTGCTGTGTCATGGAAGCATATGGATGCTAGTTTTCAATTGTGAACTGCATTAGTTCAATAGCTTTGCTTCTTTCGTTGTTTTTTTGTTTGTTTTTTGTTTTGTAGTCAAGTATGGGAATATGAGGCCACGGCTGAAAAAAATACAAGAAAGTTTGCCAGGAAAAAGCAAAAATTTCCCCTCATGATTAGTGATGTTTCTGCCAAAGACTAATCCTTATAATTGAAGGAAA
The DNA here is from genome assembly GCF_028389875.1 of Rhea pennata. Lineage (NCBI taxonomy): Eukaryota > Metazoa > Chordata > Aves > Rheiformes > Rheidae > Rhea > Rhea pennata. Next base: position 98,387,526 of record NC_084663.1, on the reverse strand, counting down.
AAAAAAATCCAAAAACTTCTGCTAACATAGCACCTTTGTGTATGTTTTTGATTATCTGTACTTGAACATTGAAAAGCAAAAAGTTGTTTTATGGGGCTTAAAAACCTGAGCTCAATTTAAAGAATGAATTGGTAATTTCAACACTGTCTTTTCAGGTCATAAATTTCACAGATTATGAGTGTGAATAGCTGGAAGCAGTGTTCTCCTTTCTGGGTTTTAAATTCTACTGCTGTTCTTTTCATTGTGTCGTTTGTGCTCTTATGAAGGGAAAAAATGAAGGACTAAGTGTCACAGGAGAACCTGGTAATGCTGCACAAAGAAAACCTGTTTACTGCTTGTTCTTTTGATAAATAGCGTGGGGGCTTTTTGCCTGTTTTGGCATGCTATTCTCTCCTTTCTTTTCTTTTTTTTTTTTTTCTTTTTTTTTCCCCAGTACTTTTGAGTAATTTTATAAGTACCTTTGTGGCTGCCTTTTTTAAAATGACTGTGGTAATTCTAATGATGGCATAAAAAGCTTTTCAAAATACAGTGCTGTCCATTTGACTATTGACTAACTGTTTGCTGCCTAATTTATTGCTCACAGCATGAGAAGGGGGAGCCTGGTATGTACTGTCTTGCTCAGTAGTGCCCTGGGAGGGAGCTAATTCTCCCTGAACGCTGCACACAAAGAAACAGAAGACAATTCCTGTGTTAATTCCAGCGATCTTCTGCAAAGCTTCTCTCTTTAGCCTTTGCCTTCTTCTGAATACCATTTAAGAGCATTCAAAGAGATCTTTTACCTTAAAAAGAGGATTTTTTTGGAACTATTTCTGTTATACTTACATTCCTCCTCAGTCTGAAAGTCTCATAAACGGTAGCATGAGGAGAGGGGCTTGGCAGCATTGCGGGGTTTTGTAGGGTGTCTGTCAGCATGGAGCAATTGTCCTAATTTTTGCTAAGAAATAAACACAGTTCATCAGCAGATTTTCCCAAATTGTTCTTTCCTTGTCCAGTCATCAGTATACAAAGTAGTCACCATGAAGTGCTGATCCCATGGACATCTCGCTGTTCACCTTTATCAGCTTCGAGTCCTCTGTTCACTTAACTCCACTATAGTGTTTTTGTCCTCTTAGTCTCCAATATCGTCTCCTGCACTGAAGTGTTTAAATATCCAGCGTTGTTCAAACATGCACATTTGACTCCTCGAGCAAGTCCAAACAGAAAAGTGCTGATGTGACCAGATCAGATTCTGTTTCTCTTTGTGCTAGACAGTAAAACTGCTCTCAGTTTCTGTGGTAAGGCTTTCATATTCTTACTAAATTATCTGGACTTCATGATGAGAAATGGATGTTACATTGCAGGCTTTATGTATTCAGAAATATTTGTGGTTTGGTGCTTTGTCTTCATTTGCTATGTGATCCCCTTTTCCCTTCAGAGCAGACACACAAATAAATACTTTCTAATCTAGCAGTTTACTATGCTTGAGTTCCTCAGCTTGTTTCTTATCTTCTGCCTGTAGAAAGATGAATCTTTGTGAACCCCTGGCTCCCTGCAACGAGTTGTTTACAACTCATGTCTTCTCTACTCTTCTTTTCCTTTTGATGTGAGGTTGAGGGGACTCTATTTTTATTTTTAAGACTTCTTTACTTTCCCGCATGCTTTCTCAGGGGATTATTTCTCTTTCTGTCCCTTATCCCCGCTGCTCTCCTCAACATGACTGCTTTAAATATTTTCTTCATAACAGTTCTTTACCCATGCTTTTCTCAAAATAAAAGAGCATGACTTTTAAATACTCTCCAAACTGTTATTCAAGACTTGCAAAATGCAGCATCTCTCCCTGTTTACTGTTGTGTATTTCCTGATTTATTTTACTTGCCATAGTCTCTTCTAGGAAGTGATTGGATTGGTTAAGTTTGAAAGGAGTGTGTTTTCCCATCCAAATGCCATTTTTGTACTTAGATCTTGCAAAGACACAGTTATTAGGGAAGAAATAATGAAATAATTTATTTTTTCAGATTTTTTTCTGTTTTCGCTTTTTTTTTCTCTCTCCTTTGAAATATGGGCAACAGGCCTGTGGCAAATGAACTAAACAGCTCATAAACTGAACAGCTTTGGTTCGTTCATGAGAATGGAAAATTTGTGCAGACTGCATGCAATTAGTCTTTCAGTTTCCTTCTCTGGTCAGATCTCTAGAAGTTTTTATAATAATGGTACCTTCATCTGATGTTTTCAGTTATTTGAAGGGAGAGAAACAATGATTTCTTTGCTAAGGATTTGTTGTCCTTTTCTGAAGTGATGCAAAGGAAAGATGAGCAAAGTGAGAAAATGTGATGCCATAAGAAATACATTTGCCTAAAACTCCCTAATATCCACCACTAACATCTTTAATAAGCTAAAATGATCGTTGTTAGCAATGGTCACTATAGGTCTTAGGGGAGTATTTGTGCTGTTCAGCTGGAGGGTGTTAGATTAAGCTACCAGGGCAAGTGGGATTCTGGAGAGAGCAATTAAGAACAAGAACCTCGTTTTAATTCCTCTACTAGAAAGTAGAAAGATTGATTCCTTTTTTCATAATAAAAAGAAGCGGCCCAGGATAGATAACCCTATATTTTGGCTACCTAAACCAGATACACAAAGCTAAGGGAATATTCATTATTTGGCTAACACCTGCTCCCTCTTTGCCTTCCTCAATACTATTTGTTTAATCCATGATATGTTGAACTCACAGATCATATATAGTGTCTTGTTAGTTCAGGCTTAGCTGGAAGCTTTTAGAGGTTATTTTTGGGCCATCTGGAACATGAACTTTATTCTTCGCAGGCTGGATTTTAAAGGGGCTGATGAACTCATTTTCCAAGGTTAATTTGACAGAAGAGTGGTTTTATCTGTGATATCAGTTAAAGTGAGTCTATCCATTATCGCTCATTAATACTGTTTATACTAATTATTGTAACTATATTAAATGCATTATGTTGCCCATACCCGTACTGTGGCTTTTCTGTTACTGTCTCTCTGTTCAAATATACATTTTTAATTGGAGAAGCCTTTTGCTTCTGCTTAAAGCATGCTAATCGGAAATATAACAAACTCTGAAATGTAACCAAATATTCAGCTCACAGAATTCTGATGAATAAAGTTTAATATAGCAGAAGAACAGAAAGCAAAAAAAAGGATGCTGTCTTACCTGAATTACTGAAACCATCTTCATAATAAACATAACATAAGAGAAGGTGTTGTTGCTCCTGTTCTAAAATAATAAAAGTATTGTGCCCAAGTACATGTTCACTTATAGCGGCAAATTCATTCTTGTTCAGAGAGCAAGCCCACAGAGTTTTGTGACTATGCTCCCCAAATCAATGCTTTGCAAGAGATTTAAATGGAATAATCTTTAGCTTCTTTTGTAATAGAGGGAACATTGTTTTAAGGTATATTTACATTTTTGTGTCTGGAAGCTTTCCACAAATGTAAACATGAAGGTTTCTTTTGGTGTCGGTCCTACAGAAATGCTGAAGGATGGACTTGAACTGAGCTTGCCAGTGTAACAGAATGAGTAAAAAGCGAGATTGGCAAGAGAGTACCATACTCTTCCTCAACCCTTTGAGGTTTTTTATGACCCTTAAAATGATTAGTGACAACAGTAGCCAAGAAAGCTTCATAGGTGAACCAATGTGTTAGATTTGCAATCACTATAATGTCCTAAAATCATATGCCTGTTTTATTTTAAGAATTCTTGGTTCAAAGCACTCGCTCCTCTGAATACAATCATAGTGAAGAAAGGAGCTGCAGATTATATTCTCACTATGTCTGCTTTTTTCTTTGAATCCATTTGTTGCCTCTGTATCATTTTTCCCAAGTACATGTTTGCTGTTCTGTTCTTTGTCCATATTATCTTATCTCCTCCCCACAGAAACTTGGTTTTGTTACCAAAACTTTTATTTTTTCCTTCAGATCTTTTACACACATGGCTGAATCTTCCAGTTTTGTCCACCATAAGATTTTATTTTAAGTTGCTCTTTAACATTGCTGAGAAATAGACATGAGCTCAAGGGACACATCTCTGTGAAAAGCGAGGATATGGGTACAGAGAAGCCTTTGCTCTTACTTTCCCTTTTTATTTTGGTGTCTGTGCTTGTTCTGTACAGACTCTTCCTGAACATCATGAAACTCGGCTCCACTGGAGACTCAGCTCCTGTGAATGTGGTGCTGGGGAAGAAATGTCAAAGGGAGGAGGCACAGTGATTTGAATCCCCCCTTCTTGCAGGGAGATTCTGATTTTGGATAGGTCTTATAAACTGTAACATGCTTTAGTTCTCTCTGCATTCATGCATGAATACTTGAAGCAAGCATAAAATTTATAGTATTTGCAGAGCAGAGCCTTACAAAAGATTATGGATAAGGTAAAAACTCTCGGGATATCTCATCCTTTTAAATTAACTTGTTCCTTTTGCTAAAGATGACCAGCTATAGGGAACATCCATACATTTTTGTATGGCTGAGCACTGTGTCACGTAACCAGTGCTTCAATTATTCTGGCTAACTCTGTCTTCAAAGTGTCTCACAGAAAATTGTTGGTTGGTGGTACTTGAAAGACCTAAATGTTTGAAGGAGTAAGCTACCGAAAAAATGAAAATGAAATAGTAATTGTGATGTTAACAATTTCTGAACATTTCTTTATTCAGGAAAATTGTTCCAAAGCACTTAAGAAAGAAAAAGAAAAGAAAGAAAAAAAGCCTGCATCAGGCTAAAGCTATGTTTGTGCAGGCTTCATTTTTTCATTTCATAGCTATGCAGGCTGTGTTCCTAAATCCCCACCTGGAAGCTTATTTTCAGGCAGACTTCCTAGTCCTTATTCTTAATGTTGTTCAGATACAAAGTGCAAAGACAAGCATGCCCAGCATCCGTGGAAGTGGAGAATGGATAGACTCATCTAAGGACAGGCATGTTATAAATGGGCAAGGTCTTCCAGAGAGCTCTGCCAGTCTACCCTGCGTGTGAACTCTCTGCTGCCTTTGGCAGTCTTTCAGTAATAAATACATTGCCTTTTTCATATGCCAGGCCATTTGTACTATATGCAGCACAAGATTTTCTTGAGTGGAAGGACGATGGATGCTTAGAAAATCGGTATTGGTCTTTTATTTAGACTGGAAATTGTTGCTAGGGCAGAAAACTGTGGAGATGGGGGTCTTGACATTTATATAAATAGAAATAATCACAACTGATGCTGTGTCCTGAGCCTTAATAACTTTTTTTTTTTTTTTTAATGCATGTAGAAGGTAGAGTTTATAGATTACTCCCATAGAACTGCAAGTGTCAGTGCAAGGGAACCAGTCATCCTAAAGCAAGAAACAAATACAGGAAGCAAGATATGTGCTATATTTTGCCATCTCAGTTGCTGAGGGTTGCAATGAACAGCTCACTTCTGCATCTTTTCTGATTAAAGGAAGTAATTTATATTCATGTTTTATAAAAATTAGTCTGGCATCTGCCCCATCTTACGGTGTTCATTTTTGCACCTTGACAAATGCAGTCACCAGGTTTGAGTGTGTAGTGGTTAAATGACTGATTGCAATGCTTCTCATCATGGCACAGAAACAAATGGTGTGGTCTGACAGCCCTGATTTTCCTGAACCCTTTTGTCACTAAGTGTGAAATTCTATGCAGTCATAAATAAATAGAATTTAAAAAAGAAAATCTTGCAGATGTAATAGTTTCATGGCGGTAGTGTCTGTGTGTAACCTGACTTTATTCCCTAAACCACTACTTCATAATGTAAAGCATTGTTTTGCAGATCCAGACATGATTCATGCAATGAAAAGATGTCTCAAATGACTAGTCATATTACTCAAAATACTTTAGTGTTGGCACAAAGGATCTGAGTGCATACTGCACATTCATTTAAGGCCAAATAATCTGGCCTCACTCCTAGTGAGCAGCACTGTAAAATTTGACATTACCTATGTAGAGCGCACTTCTCAGATTTGGGCAGAGTGGCATAAAGTGAATTGGGCTACAACCCACCCCGACTATGAGCACTGCATTATATTCACTGAACTCTGAGGCTGACTGTGAGTCACTGTGTCTTATTCATGATTTTGTGGTGGCTTCTGTATTCTTCATAACCTGTTTACAGGAATTTGCTCAAGTTGAGCTCAAGTAGAAAGTTATCTTTCAGTGACAGATTTCTTTATATTCTCCGGGAACTTCAGAAATATCAAATATTTTCTTGAATGATCCCAGTGCTGTGTTACTAGCTGTATTCTGCCTGGAGTTCACAGCTCCCAGTTTTTTAAGACATGTTGCTTTGCCATCACTGCAGCATCCAGACTCGGAGTGTGTTTCCTGTTACCCGATTTTTATCACTTCTTTGAGAAACAAACTATCAAGTCTTTGCATGAAGACTGCCCAAGAGGGAGTCCAGCAGTCCAGTTAAACAGGCGGTTCTGGACTCGAGAATGACAGCATGAACACGAGTTCCCAGGGCTCGATCGTGCACCGTGTGGATCCCTATGTGGCTGTCCAGTTAAAAGCTCCAGTTGTTCTTGTGGTAGCTTAGCAGCAGAAAGTAAAACTCACGCAATCGTGTAATGCCATAACTTATCAGCTTCTTCAGTTTGTATCCATCTGAATACAAGAAAGTACATATATGTGTGTATATATATGTATATATATATGCACACACACACTTATAAAATACATACATATATATACACACACACACAGAGCACCCACACACATGCGCATGTGCACACGCACACACACACATATGAACATGCATGTGTATGTATATCCCTAGAGTGTATGGATAGCTCAAATCATGATCTAAGTAGAATAATTGGAGTCTCCTCTATTATGGAAGAGAAAGAACTCAAAGCCAGCTGAAACATCCTTGTGCAAATGAAGGGTCTTGATATGATGGCATTTTGGTGCATCACAGTTCTAGGCTGAAGACGACTATAAAATATCCTTCTAATACAAAGAAAGAAGATATTTGTGTGTTTAGAACATTCTCTGATGAATTCTCATTCTTTCTGTATTGAAATCTACATGTATTTACAAATAATTCTATTGTATCTTGTTCTATCCTAAAGAAAGACAAAAGAGATTACATTCAGTTGACTGGCTTCTCCCTAGTTGGTTAATCAGTCTATAATTTTGAGCACTTAATTTGTAGGAGAGATTGAATAGTTAAAGTGTATGGAGTTAGCTCAACTGGATTAGCATTACTATCTCCACAGTTACATTCAGGGAAGAAGTTTGGGAGGGTTTTGGCTTTGGGGGAAAAGGAGGAGAGCTCCTGCTTTTGCAAAGGAAGCTTTCGTAAGCAACAGCTGAAAAAGCATGTGAACTGAGTGTGTGCATAAACTAGTACTCACCAGGTTCCGTGTTTTTTTTCTGGAGACCTGTCACGTATTTAGTAAAACTGGCTTTCTGTCTCACGTGACTTGGTATAAAATGGAAGTTAATAATATTTCCCTGCAAATGCTATGGCATTTTCTAATTTCATAGAGAGCCTTGCTAAAATACTGCCTGAAAGAGACTTAGGGCAAGGACTTTCAAGGGTCCCTGTGTGGGGAGACATGGGCTTGCAAAAATGAGAGGGGGCTGTCTGATTTTGTGTTTAAAGCACCGCCATTTCACTTCACCTCTTTCTCATGGTTCTAATCATTGTTGAAAAGCTGTCTTTTCAATTTTTAATATACAGACTTCAATAGTTCCTTTAACAGGTGTTTCTCAAAAGGCAGAGTTGGAGAGCCTTCTCCTAACTATTATCTCCCGACACTGATTCTGAGTTTGGTGGCCAAACTGAGAGACAGTAATGAGCTTTATGCATTTCGCTTCCACTCTCATGGTTGTATAAGGTATAATTAGCAAGCTATGGAGCTATATGGAAGAAGGTGAGAAAAATATTTTCTGGAACATTTCTCATTTCAGTGGGAAAGAATGCCTACCCTTATAATTGGGTAACACCTCGTAAAAGTGTTAGCCAAGTGCAGGCTGCTGATCTGAGAAAGTGAAAAATGTCTCGACTGTCTTAGCACTTCTTCCCACCAAGCCACTATTAGATTTTTCCTGTTTAGTTTAAAACACATAATTTTAGCAAGGGAGAGAGAAGGCAATTTGTACATCCTTGATGTCTTACTCCGTCTTCTCCTGCCCTTCTTCGGTCCTTTAGATGTCTCTAGGCTATCAAGGCAGCAGTGTTCTTTCAGTACAGTCCTGTAAGGATTTTTTTAAAGTATGTGGATTAGTGACCTGTTTGGTCATATGACTTTTCAAAATAACATGATCACTGGACATCTATCTCATCAACAGAGCTGAGTAGGAAACAGTTTTCTTGATAGTGTCAGAAAGTCTCCCTATTCAAGGCAGAAGGAAACTGAGGAATCTTAAAGATTTCTTATTGGAAGAGGGAGGTTATGCCAGCATGTTCAGTAACTTTGTTGCTGGGTTACTCACCTGGGCTGCAGGAGATAAAGTGCACTTACGCACTAGAGCTTACCTCATCACAGGATGCTGGCTTGCAAGGGTCTTCCTCCCTGGGTCCAGGTGTACCTACCTGGGCCTAAGCAATTTTCCTGAGAAGACCGTTATCTGAAAAACTGCAATATTCCCAAATGCATTTAGGTTTGATAAAACTTTATTAAAAATGAAACTTTTCCCTCCCCCAGTTTCATTCAAGAATAGAAAAGTTGATTATCTGTAGGTACAGCATCCCAAACACTCAGAATATTGCATGGTTTGGAGGTGGCTGAACTCAGCCCTCAAGAGAACTAAAATCAAGTCATTGTGGTAGCTTAGGCCAGCAGCAGCACTAGATATATCTTTGCAATGCAAAGCATGGGACTGAGAAGCAATACAACCAGGCCATCACATTGCAACACCTGAGCTGCTCTGTAGAACTTACTATTTCATATGCAGTATCCCACTAGGTAACAGCAGTCCTCCAGGGGCCTTCTCCACTTTTTGCTCCCTTGTTGCCCATCTCTAACATCCCACAATGTTGTGCATTAGAGAGAGACCCATAATGGTTGGTTATGGTAGTGAAAACGCACAGGCTTGAACATTACTCGGTCCTCAGGGCAAAACTGAGAAAAACATGCTGAGATCCTTACAGACCTTCCAGTTCTCATAAATCTGTCCCTGGATTGGAATGACTTGTTCCACTCTCCTGTAACATTCAAAGCAGGTAAAAGTATGTATTTATAACACTACCGAATTGCTGCTAACAGTTCTTTGCTCTGTCTCAAAATTTATGGTAACATATTTTTCTAACTGCAGCAATTTGCCACCAGCCTTTAAAAGGATTTCATGTATAAAACACATATTAAGAAGAGGGAGATAAATCAATCTCTGATGATTACAAACTATTATGGTCACTATATAAAACTGTACATTCATACATCACACTTAAATTGGAAATGTGTGTGTTTATAGCAACTTATGCAGGGAGGAGGAATGTCCAAATTCAAACGACAGTGCAGGTTGGGGAGTTTCCTCCTTAAAATTCTTAGAACAAATCTTTATGTTGTTGAGTATTTACTTGCACAGTGTAACCCTTATGTTTGCCAGAAGAGAGATGCTAAAGCAAACTCCTACCCACCCTGTTGGGGCAGAGCAGTGCTTTACGGTTTTCCTTGTGGGGCTACAAGTGGGTCTTTTTTACATTGCTACCTGCAGTTCACTCACAAACCCAGCCTGGCCTCTGTGTTTCCCCCCGGAGCTGGCAAGAAGGAAGCAAACTGCTTTACTAGTACATAGGTGTGTGCTTTTGGCTCGGGGCTGTTCTCCACATGGATGAGCCATCTGTGAACCTGTGATCGGCCTCTTGGGGACAGCGTAAGCCCTCACTGCCACCTGCAGACAGATTGGCAGCCTTGTGCCAGTTGTGTTTCTCTGCGGCTGTGACTATTTGCCTGGTGGCTTGGAGGAATCACGATGGTATCATCAATCTCTGTGGCCTCTTCAGCTTGCTTGGGTCTGTCAATAGTTCTCTGGCATTTTTCCTTTGCTGTTAGTTCACAAGGACATTTCAGCGTTGTGCCTAACTCTTTGAATAGTTGTAGGTGAGTTTGTACCATACAAAGCCTTAGTCGTTTGCACTGCTTGCAATGGTTTAATTCTCATGAAGAGCAATCAAAGAAAATGCCATGTACAAAATAGATCATATATAACAGGCAAAAGGTGTAGGTAAAATATATAGCTAATGACAACAAATCAAATAAATACTGTCTCCCTGGCTCTGTGAGATGAATACTTTCCTCTCTTCTTTCTGAAGTTTCCTTACAAGTGATCTCTCTGATGTTTTACATTTTGTTTTATTTTATCTTTGGCAGGGAAGGCTTAGGCAAACAGTATGATGTCCTACGCACACTGTCCTATTTGAAATGAGGATTAGGGAAAGGGCAGGGGAGGACACATATGTGCACATATGCACAGGCATTCCAACTCTGTTACTCTCGTAGTAGGAAAACATGATCTCAACTATTGCATTTAATCATCATCTTCTGTAAACTGAGAAATTGAATGGCTCAGAAGCTAAGGCACTTAAATCTGGAGATCGTGATGACTTTGTGGTGAGTATTGTTTGATCTGGGAAGTGTGCCCTTCTTGTGACTATATCTATATTTGTCTATATATGCCCTTAATAAGATATGTTTTAGAAAGGTGTTCATGTTCATAGGCTTTACTGTTGACTTGGATAGGCAGTATCTGATTTGGATTTATTGAAGCAGATGCTAAGCAGAGAGAAAAGATTGACATGTCTGTAGTGGTTCCATAGCTATCTGAATTATTGTCCAACTACAGCACTAGCACATATCTAATTTAACACACATTTCAGCAGTGACCATGGTAATAAAATCTGAAATGTCTCATTCTTCTTTCATTAAAGTCGGAAGGGAAAATAAGAGATCTGTATCAATATGAACACAGAGATGTTCCTGACCGACATAAAATTAGCTTTCTATGTTACAAAAAAAAAAAAAAAAAAAAAAAAAAAAAGACTAATCCTGTTGTTTTAACATGTTATGCATTGTGGGCTGCATTCCTTTTACGCAGATGTGATGCTCTGACGTAAGACATACACTTGAATGGTTAATTGCAAAGCTGCCTTTCCAAAGGCAGAGGGTGCTTCATTTCTGAACTGTACCTCTGTGCTCGCAAAAGGGAGACAGAAGGTGAAAACAGCCCGGATCTCCAATTTAGAAAATTAATTAATGAAAACAGGATATAAAGCATGCATTCCAGGCTGTGCATATATCTGAGTTTCAAAGTCATATTGGGCTATCTCGCACTTCAGCGAGCCAAGGTAGGCAGGCAGCTCACCGTGGCATTGTTTCCTGGGTCGTGGCTGGTCAGTGGACTCTACCTTCCTGCTGAAAGCTCAGGACCGGGATCTGCAGGTAGCTTCCCCAGGCAATCTGAGCAGAAGAAAGCCTGCGTTTTGGATCCGCCCACAAGTAGGGGCCAGGTGTGCTCAACAGCTTGTCCCCTGAGCTGGGGTTGTCTTCCTCAAAGCTGTGTTGCAGGAATGGAAAGGGCTAACGCCTTCTCGCAGCACTACCCTTCTTAACGTGTCTGGCGAAGTGTTTCAGCACGGTTTGCAGCTGGGGAATGAATGCTTTCACACAGCGTGCGGGTAAATCCTGAAATGAGGCACTTGCTTTAGTAGCAGCTGACCTTAACAGAAGACAAGCCTAAAATCAGTGGGAGATAGGGGGTTGCTACAACTTTGCAGCAGGTAGGGGGATCTTCAGAGTTATGCTGAGAAAAGCTACTTTTCTTCCTAGCAAGTGACTATGTGGGGATTATACAGCTATGCTTAAAGCAAAGCAGTTTTGTAGCTGATCAACATCTTCCTGATAGAGTAACCTATCACTGGAAGTGGGTTTAATTAATCTTAGTGTACCGTGAAGGTGCATAAATTTTATAAAAGTTTTTGGACAGTCTTTCACTTATTTCAACAGTTATATGCTAACAAGTTAATATAGGAGAAATTGGTAAAACAACAGGATTGAAAATACATGTTTTTCAGAACACACATATCTATGAATTTGTTACTTTGACATTTAGTTTTAGGATTAGTCTAGCTTTAGATTATTCTGTAGGATGGGAATTCAGAATTTTGACTAGCCACAGTACCTCATGTAGAGTAATCACGATCGAGTTATCCATTCATAAATGCTTTAATCAATCATTTGACACATAATAATGTTTAGATTTAATGCCTTATGTAGTATGATAAAATTCTCTCTTTATATGTGTATATAAACCTCAAGAGGGTAAGTTAATTACTTTGAGAAACAAAAACGAATTTCAGATTGAGGGTAATTAAATTCTCATACACAGTGGTGAATTATTTTAGCTATTCTATATTGACTATAAGTTTATTTTATCTGATTTTCATTATGCAGTGGTATTGAATAAGCATAGTAAAATCTACTAATGATGAGACTTTTCCCCATTAACAGTAAAAATAATCCTTTGAAACTTGTTATGTTTAAAATGATTTACCGTAGTGAGAGCAGGAAAACTATTCAGAATTATAAATAAGCATAGCTGTATCCAAGCAAAGAATGATAGCAGGGCTAAAGTGACATTCATGGTTATTTCTTAGAGAATTTCTCTTAAACATACCTCTAAAGGAAGTACCTTATCAAAAATCTTGGGATTTTTTGATTAGTTTGTCACTGGTGAATTTAAGATCCATTAACAAGCTGATTAATTGTTTACCATGTTCAGCTCAGATACTAAAGGAACATGTTACCTTGTTTTTAATGCCTTACAGAAGCTCTAGGTAATCCTGCCATTTTAGAAACTCAAATCAGTTAAAAACTATGGGTTTTTTTTCCAAAGATGACAAAAGAAGGGAAATATCCATGAAGGCTTGCACACACTAAGCTTAATTAATTAATTAATTAAAAGCACACAGTCTGTGATGTCAGGCTCCATCATGGAGGATAACATCTCTCACAAAGTTTTTTGGACTCCTTCTGGAGGGGAAGAAGTATTCGTATGTAGATGTTTGGATAAGATGTTTTCTATAGGTAGCTTATATTCCCATTATATTATCTGCCATGAGCTAGAGTAGGAAAAGGCCATCCCTTTGGATGTATGACCACACCGTTTGGCTGTGCTCAGGAATTTTAGGTGTGATTTTTCCATTCGGCTGATCCTAACTTGCATATCTGTTTAACTTACCAAATGGATGTTTTCATTCCAGAAGGAGCATGGCCTAAGTAAATGGATGACTTAAGGAAAGGCTGCGTCAGAAGGCACTTTAAGATAAGACCGTAAGTAGATCTGTAGATCCAGATAAAAATTAATATCTTCACTGGGAAGAGAAAGTATTTGATGTGAACGTTTGTTTGCACTTTCTCCCTTGTTTGCACTATCTGCCTAATCTGTTTTGGTCAAAGGGCCAAGAGGTTTCCATGCTCAAAAGGAAGTTTGGAAGTGTATAGTTCTGACATTTTATTATGAGCATCCTACTGGGGTATTTTGTCTTTCTCCTCTTCAATAAGTAACTGTAGGATATTATTATAAGAAGTTCTGATGAAAAAATGTGTATTTCTAATCATCAGGGTTGCAAAGGGAAACTAAAATATGACTGAAGAATATCATAGATTTTAAAAGCCAAAACAAGGCAAAATCTAATTTTAAGGCAGTTTTGAAATTTGGTGTGCCTGAGACATGCATTTTAAAATTCTACGTTGTCAAAGTGTGTGTTGTTACGTTAAACTTACTCTGCCAGGAAACCTATATACTGACGACAGTTTGCTTACTAGAGTTTTGTGCAAGTGCACACCTTCTGCTTCTGACTGCTCTGAAGATCTGAGATTATTGCAAGTCTTATTTTTTTGTTTGTTCATTTGTTTTCCACATATTTGAATTTTAAATGGCACATTAATCATTTTGAGGGTTTTTAAAGGGAAGAAGGTTAACTTATTTAAAAATCTTTTCATCCTATAGCCTACTGAGTTGCACAAAAGCTGTCAAAATCTTAAATGTAGGTGGGCTTCTGTCTTTTCTGCACATGGATTATCGGAACACTGGTTTTCAGATGAGTCTGGCTTTTTCATATTTTCAAATTGAAAAGTAAAACTGGTATAAAAACCAAAAACATGGTAGGACAGAAATAATAAAAATATTAATAGACAATGCAAGTTTTTCTTGGCAGAAAAGGAAAATGTTAGTGTACTGGAGTAACATTTGTTTTGTGATAATGTTTTAGTTATGTGCATATTGCGAGATGAATTTAATTGCCCTTTCAGCGAGGAGCAGAACTGTGAGAACAAGAGTTGCCAGTGACGTCTAATGTCTTGAATTTATGAAGACTTTTATTCTACTTTATGTAGAAATTTCTGTGTTCCCCTCTTGCTCTGATATCTAAGGATATTGAGACATTAATGAACGTAACTTCATAATAGCCTTCAGAGGTAAGGAAATAGTATCATCCTGACTGAAGAAGGGCAACTGGTAATGGAAAGATTTAAGAGCAGGATTTAAGGGCCTCATCAAAATTCATGCTGTACTTCTTACCTCTGAGGAATTGCTGGTCCAAATATGAAGTATTATAAGATTACCTAAAATTTCTGTGCTTAGCCAATCTTCACCTTTGGCTCAAAAGAACCTTTTCATGAGGCCTTGTCTGTGCAGATGAATACAGATATGGGAGCTGTGAAAAGCTGTGATCAGGTGTGGACAGTCATATGTTAGCTGCGCATGGTTTCCAAAGGGATAAGATACCCTTGGGAAATCATTTAGACTCATTAGCCTTTTTACAAATTTTGCATTATTGGTACTGATATAGCAACGTGTTAATGCATCTAAATAGTTCGTCACCTGGGGCTGGCTGTCACACCAGTGACAAAAATGCAGTTATCCCCTTGTTGATATGTAGATTAAGTTCATTGACATGTCTAGTAGTATTCTTACTGGCCTGCTTGGTGGCTGTGCGGAATTCACATATTAGGAAAATGTGACATCCATCATTAGCTGTTTTTGAAATGTCCTTAAAAATGGTATGTAGAGCAACTAGTATTCTCAGAGGTGAGCTTTAGTCTGTGGCATGAACTCAAGATTTTAGGAGTAGGCTTATCTCAGACTTTCCTTTCTGCTTTTAGAGCCTTCTCCAACTCCTTTTCTCATAGATCTGCAGGAACAGCAGTGATCTTTTTATCCTTACCTCCCTTCTCTGAAATAAAACCTTCACAAAACCTAAGCATTTAGCTCTTCCACTGAGAAGAGAAGAAAAAGATGAAGAAGTACATATGATAGATATTCTTCCAGTGCCTTGCTGATATAAGTAGTATAAAGTCTCATGCAGAACAGCATTATTTTCCAAAGATTCCTCAAACCATTCTGATAATCTTGAGCCTCTAATGATAACGCAGTGTTTAATCTCTTCCTTCTCCTCATCCTTCAAACTAACTTCTAAGATCACTTTTTCATAGCACAGTACTAAAAGCATTTTCATCTTAGGATTATATTTATATGGTTTAGAATATCTGCCCTTTAGTTGTCAGAGTTCAGTTCCCAAGCAGATAAATAAAATTCCATGTTAAAGGAATGTATTTTCTAGTTTCTCTTAGTTCTTACCAATGTTTCACCTGTAAGTACCCTAGTGAGTCCACTTGAGTAATTAGAATGAAAAATGAGGCCAGTACTCACAGGCACAAGGCTATTTTTTTCCTTTGTTTGACACAGCATGTCGCCTTGTGTTCATTGCAAGCTGACACTGACAAGTAAGAGATTTTCATTTTCTCCTTCCCTGCTGTTTCACAATGAAATATGTTGGCTAGGAAGCCACACTGAAAGGGCTGCTGACCTGATGCAAAGGTTCAAGCTTTCAAAATGTCTTCATGCTAAATCAGGAGGAAGCCAAGACCTTTCAGCTTGTTGTGAGAAATTGGAGGCAAAAGTCTAGCAAATACAGCATCGCCCGAGAATTTGAAGATGAAGAGTCAAGTTCCAGTCCTGTATTGGTTAGAGCCAGGACTTGGAAAACATCACTGATTCACAGCTGAGTGCCCTTATTATGAGGCTCTCGGCTATTTCAGGGCAGCATGCAGTGTTTCATTCATTCCTACCTATGCTCGCTCTTTGTTTTGATGCAAAATGCCATTTAAAAACACCAGAAAATGTCAGGCTAAAGTTTTATCTAAATTTATAGCTTCCAGTGACAAGCTCATTTCTGTTAATGTTCATCTTCAGGCAAGGGAAAGCCCTAGACTCTATATTGTACAAGAAGCACTGTCTTCCAAAGCAGTTGGCCAAGATTTGTTTTTGTCCTAAAGAATTATATTCCAGTATGTAGCTATTTTGTGGTTAATTGGATGCACTATGTTTAATGTATCCATTTACTCTGATCTTTAACTGGCTACAGAATGATTTGCTCATACACGGATATCCATGGAGGCTGACTAGTCTGACCATGATCAGATACTATAATTTGTTATATCATCGATAGAATGGGGACCAGGGAGTTTTCCTTCTATGCTGAATAATTAATTAAGTTCAGCAAGATGATGGAGGCAGCCTAATCTTTTAGTAATAGCCCTCTTAGGCTGTGTTATAGACAAATACTATTAAATAAGAGATAGTTCTGACCAGCATGATGCCTAATCAAATCAGAAACCAAAGTCTATCTTCTGTGCTAATCCTTGGATGTCCCTTAACTACTATGGAGCAAAAAGCTTCACAGCTCCAGGATGTACTAGGGCCTCCTTTTGATTATACTGAAACACTGACTGCGCTTTCTGAATGGCATGTTTCCTTAGGATGACAGTCTCACTAGTTATCTCTTCCTTTTTTAATGTATATCTCTTATTTTATTCCTACCCTTCTTGTAGATCAGATCCCCAGCTCAGCTGGATTGGGTATAACTTTGTTTTAGCCAGGGCAAATAGTGTCATAGACATTACATAAAGATATTGCCTGGCACAATAAAGTCAAATACCTATGCCAGACAGAGTTTCATATCAATGAATGATCTCCTTCTTACCTAAATTATGGCCTGATTAGTGCTATTGGCAGTGCCAATGGCTTATCAAGGTTTGATTTGCGTTTATAAGGAGGCAGATGCAAGGCAGAAATAATCAACTTTTTCTTTCTGTCCCAATATTTGTTGTTTCAATGATTTTCTATCTGAGTTTTCTACCTTTTCTTGTGGCAGAATTCATCTCCCTATATTTGCTGTGTGTTCACAAATGTTTGTACTTAGTGCTAGTAGTTGCTGCATAAACTATGTTTGAAGTTTGTCCTCTCCCCAAATCTCAAACAACTCAAATGATAATCTAAAAATGGCTCTTTATGAATGCATGTTGTATAACCATAACCTTCTATAATATTCTCATATCAGGAGTAAATGCAGTTCTAGTGTAAGTGGAAGGAGAGGGGCAGTTGCGTAGCCACGTGGTGTGCTGGACTAAGTGGGGTTGCAGGGGGAGAAGGGCTTGGAACTGACCTCCGAAGAGCTGGCTGGTAGCAGGTGACATGGTCTGGCTGACGCACTGGCAGCACAAGCAGGCACAGCAGAGGACATGTGGGAAGGCAGGCAGTTCGGTCCCAGAGGGAAGCGATACAAGGTGAGAAGCTGCAGGAAGACTGCCAGGAGCACAGACTTGAAGACAGAATAAAGATGTTTGGACATGCCTTCCATATCTCTGCTTTCTTCTCCTCGTTGCCCTCATCCTCCTATCTCTAAATCAGCATTACCCACTTTGAGAACGTGTAGTTAGATTCTGTAGTCATTTCAGAGGTGCTAGGTTGTATGAATATAAAGCAAAAGTTATTCACAAACTCGTCTTTCTTTCCAACCCCTTCCCCTCCTCCACTCTCCCTTCCCCTTTTCTAGCCTTTGGCCTGCAATTTAGCCTGAAAATTATAATACCTTTTCCCTAACCATGTCAGGCTCCCTTTCTTATGCCTCTCATTTCTACTATGGTTTCTTACTCAGCATGCAAATAAGTAATTTTCCTGAGAGCTTTTTCCTTTAAAAGCCTAAATTATCTCTACTAGTTTATCGGGTTATTTCTTTAATAACACTAGCCTTCATGATTTGGGCATGTTCATTTCTAAGAAAGAAATAATATATTGATAGTTAAAAGCAATTTTTGTGTTTTTTCAAATTTTTATTTCTGGCAAGCATTGTAAGATGTTGTGCACTATGTGCCTCTATCCGCTTATGGATGCAAATCTCTTTCCTTGCCTCTTCTTTAGTTCGCTTGTATTTCTCTAGTGTCTAGCAGCCTCTGCAATGGCCCAGGATCCTGTAGCACATCATGTAGTCAGAACAAAAAGGTGCCCCTTTGAGGAAGAAAGAAGAAACAAACACAAGCACAGGGGAACGCTACAAAGCTTTATACTTTTATAACATACTGGTATTCTGGATCTGTGTTAAAGGAGTACGTGTCAACCATTAGAAATACGTACTGGAACTTCCTAACTCTCAAGACTTCCACTCTAATTTTTATTAATTAATCTTAATGCTTATGCAATGGACTTGTTTAGATGATGCAGACTGGGTTCCCTTTGCTGTTCAATAGAAGCATTACTGGTACTGCAGCTGCTGTACGAGTGTATAATTGTCTGCAGCAAAATGCATGCAGAAAGTTACAATGTAACTTTCTTTACATCCTTTTCATGTAAGTTAGACTATTTTAGTTTCATTACTGCAATACACAGGCTCTTTGCTGAAGAGGCAAGTTATTCTTCTCACCTAATTTTTTAATATATTAAAAATATATATAAATATATATATAAATAGTCTAAAAGTAAGAACAGTCACTGGAATTCCCTTTACAAAGTAGACTGACACTCTACAAATCAAACAACTTGACCTTACAGATGGCATCTGCAGTCTACTATCTTCGTAAATTAGGAGCAAGAAAGAAGAAAACAGAAGATGGTCATATGAAATTGTAAGGAAGTCAGACATAACTGCTTTGGAATTCAGAAAACTATCTCCTTAGAGGGTAAGCATTGACCTTCAGGGCAGTACCAACAATTTTATAACATGCTCAGAAGCTGATATCTCAGTGGCACAGCATCATAAGTGGCTGTACACAATATGTTTGCCCTCTGGTAAAATAAATCAATGAGAATAAATAGTGTAGTGGAACAGAACACAGATAGGCACATTTTTTCCTATGATGCAAGCTCATCCTTTTCATGTAAGAGAGGAGTGGAGTAAGAGGAATAAACAGAACATCCTATCACCCAACAGACGCATTAAAAGGTTATTGAAAACAATCCTAAATCAATCACAAAAAAGTCTGTATTTTGGGATCAGAGTATCAGAGGGAACACTTAAAGTGCACTACTCTCTCCAGAGGCATACCGAAAAGGGATTTTTATGAATGCTGGGTTTTGTTTTCTAGTTCTAACTTAAAGAAGGTATATCAGCATATTATAAGAGGACAGGTTTATTAGCAGGAAACAAAATGAAGATCTCATGAAATTCAGAGTTAACTTATAGGACTTAATCTGCTAGAAGATAGGCTGAGGAAAACATCAGGTACTTGGTGTTTAATCAAAACTGCTTCAGTGCACAGGACATAAATTTGGCACATATGTTTTTAAATTGCTGTATACATACAATTGCCTATTTTCTTTTTTCCACTTTTGCTGATCTCTAGAAATGTCTATTTGAATTTCTAATCAGGCTTACTTAAATGGCAAATATGTAAAAGTCAGTTGTCTTGTACCTGTGGTTAGGGCTTAAGGATGTAACAGCATCCTCTGCAGAGAAACAGCTAATATCTCTTATTAGACTATCTGTGGAAGTGAAGAATACCAGAATAATACAGTTCCTGGGCTCACCAGATCATAGAAAAGGCAGAAGAACTAAGCATAAAAACAGGTGAAGAGCATCTGTGTCTAACCTGTGTGTTGCTGGAAATTACTGCTTATCAGATCTGCCAGAGAGTTTTGAATTTGAAATCATGCCTGTTCCTTCTAGTTGGTCTCGTCAATGCATACTATCTTTGGTTTACCAAGTGTGTCTCTCTAGCTATCAATATTTAAAGAGCAAAGATATTTTCTCTGACGTTTTATTAATAATCACATAGCACTTTTGTACTGTCCTCAAGATACTAGAAAAACATGAATCCTCTCAGCTGTCAGCACTAGTTGCATTTAAGGTGAGAAAATGCAGACAGAAGAGAAAAATTGAGCTACCACAAGCTCAATGAATTGAATATCATTGATTCATGGTTCCAGCCTGTCCTTAGTTTATTTTACACAGACCAAATAGTAATAGTGAAGAGCTGGTTTTCTAAAAATAGTCATGTAGCCACAAATACCAACACATAAAATATGGTTGGACT
Source organism: Rhea pennata (assembly GCF_028389875.1). Lineage (NCBI taxonomy): Eukaryota > Metazoa > Chordata > Aves > Rheiformes > Rheidae > Rhea > Rhea pennata. Next base: position 98,367,217 of record NC_084663.1, on the reverse strand, counting down.
ATGTAGTTGAGGAGTATAGAAGAATCTGTGTAACATTTATGGAATGAGATCTTGATCCTCTTCCAGTGTGTGTGTATGAAATTTAGATTCCTAATAAAAACAGTTCTTTGTGAGCTTCCTTTATGCTAACTATAGTGATTTACTATTAATCACTAATGGTAAACCTGAATCAGAAAAAGTAAACTGTAGCATCTGCTTTCAGCTAATTCAGCTAATTAAATTCTTTTCTGCTCGCATGACTTCAACTGTTTTAATGAAATACAAAGATTGTAAATGATATTAACATTTGTCTACTCTATCCTTGTCTCTTTACCCACTCACTTGTTCCTATGTGAAGAATTTCAGTAACTCACCTATGCTGCCAGAAAATGCTTATAAAGCAAACTATTTTTATGAAAAAATGTTTTGCTATTTTTATTTTACAACACAAAATTTCTTTAACACAAGCTTGAGGTGAATGTTATCCCAGATTCTACCTCGCGTCTTCCTAGCACTATGAAGAGGACATCTCTGAACATGTCTTTTTTTTCTCCAGAACAATGTTTGTCCTAGACTGGAATAGGGTGCAAATTATTAGCTATGCAATTAGTTATGTTAGTTTTGGCCTACCAGCTATCAGAGTATCTGTTTGTGGTCATTCATGGTATGGTTTATCTTCTGCATTAAAAAGGCAAACAAGTGCCAAAGTAGAATAGCTTGAAATGGCTTCTGAGGACTAGCTTAAACAGCATTTCATGCTGATTGCTATTATGCCCTGCAAGCAACTGGCTGAGAAAACAAGAATAAAGTTAAGAAAGCAATGTGTAAATTCCTTCAGATGCACCTTTCTAGGCATCTGCGTCTGAAAAAAAATAATGTGGAAAAACCTGTGTGGGTGAATCCCATTCAGTAATTGCAGGCCACATGATGATCTTGACTGCCAAGCATGTTCTCATTGCTACGTTTTTAAATCCAAGGAGGGGAAAACACTGAGTGGAGTTCAATTGAATTTCAGGTACTTTTCTGCAGAGCATTGTCCTGTAGCTGGAACTCTTGATTCTGTTGTTTTTAAAATCATTGCAAGTCCATGAGTACCCTGCTATTATCAGGGCATTTAAGCGTCCAAAGAGGAGAGGGACCTAGTTCATTCTCTGATCTAGTTTCTTATACAGAACTAGGAAGTCTGAGAAGCTGTCTGAGGAAAGCTGCTGGAGTTGCCTGGCCTGTCTCAGAACATGCTCAGGGAGGTGGTCTCCTGAGGAAGCTGGTGCTGTTCATACTGTCGTGCAAGTTCCTGTCTAATCTGCCAAGTGGAGGTGAGGTCAGAGAACCTTCCTGTTGGGCGAGGATGAGTCACCCAGATGGGCTGTACTGTTTCTATTTCTGCTAGTTACTTGTGTTTGACAATCTTCTTATGTCACTTCATATATGGTAAAGAGGACATGAAACTAAGGGATGGTTCTCCTTAGAGACGCAAGCCTGGCCAAAGGCCTTTCTCTCTCCAGAGACTGGGGCAGCAAATTGCATAATTCAGTAGAAAATTGCTGACCAGACATGATCATTAGATGGCCAAAGCCCTGGCACCATATATTTCCTTAGACATTATAAAACAATACTCTTGTCGTATAGTGTATCCTGTATAAATAAAAGAAAGAAAATAATCCTACTGAGAAATCAGATGCTGCTTCTTAAATCTGTTTCACTGCTCAGTCATCTGAAACAGGATTTTGACAGTAAAGGAGTGTACAATCTCGCTAATATGGAACAGTTCTCTAGAGCACATAACCAGGCCATAGCAAGAATGTTAGCAGAGTATTCTGTATTTGTAAACGTGCACTCTTCAAACATTTTATTAAACTTTGAGACAGCTTTTCATTAACCACAGCTTTTGACCATCTCAAAGTGATTTTTTGTGCTGCTGCAGCTATTTTCTGTTTATCATAAATAGTCTTCAGAGTCAAGCTATATATATGACTATTTTTTGTGCTTTTATCTTGATAGAAAAGATACTGGGTCAGAGCAGGTAGATTACACCAAAACAGCAATCTTTCTTGGTCATTTTTTCAGCAAAGTTTGATGACATTGGAAGGCACTCAGGATGAGGATGGTGGAGACCCTTCTAGCTGCAAGCAGTTTGGCAAAAGGATGAAAACCATCTTAGAAAGGGAAAAATAGACTTCTTGAAACGTAGCATGTTTCTGTTGTCATGTAGAAACATTAGCATTATTAAGTTGTGTAAATAATTAAAAAAGAACTTGCTGCCTACTATTAAAAAAAAGAAGTCCCCACAAAAGATGAAGTGCTTAAAATACCTGACTCTTCTCAGTGCTGTGTCATTGCACAGTTATAGCATCTCAGTGCAGATTCTATATATCATACTTCCAGTTGTTCAAGCACACTGGCTTTTCACCAAATTTATTTTTGTCCTGAGTCCTTCAAAAACAGATTTCTTCCACCATCACTACAAAAGGTGGTCATCTTCATTTATTCAGATCCTCTCCCTTGCGCTTTCTCTCTCAGAGAAAAGAGAAAAAAACACTCTGTTCTTTTATCAGGAAGCCTTCTTGCAAAAGAAGAAAGTCAGTCTTTAGAAGTAGTTTAAGTACTTCTTAGGAGGGAAAAAGATCTATCCAGTTATCTTAAATTTTGTACTGTGAAACAAATTTAAAAGTTTGTGTTAGTATAAAGATTTAATGTGCACCTATTTAAATGTTCAAAGTCTTAAGCCTTCTATTTTTACCCCTTCTCTTTCCTCTGAATGAGTGTTTCATTTTTAATTATGATTTTACATACTTGATAGCACTAATAGTCCATCAGCTCTAATATACTGTCTCTCACATTAATCTGTGCTTAATGCTTCTGAGAAAAGTGAAAAATCTACAGTGCCATTGAGAGACTTTGAATTACTCTGAAGGAGCAAAGCATTTGGTTCCTGTTGCCTACGGCCATCAGCCAGCTTCCTGAAACATTAGCTGTGATTACTCTTGTAATAGTCCAGCGCCTTTTAAATCTGGAACCCCGTTGACTAAAAGAGACAAAATGCAAATCGTAGATGATGAAGGTGATGTTGCTTTGTGTTTCAAATCCTCATTGAATAGAAACAAAGTCTTTGGGTGCTTGCAAACTAACAGTTAATTTTGTATTATTTCTGTGTATTATTTCTAAGTGCTTCCAAGCATTGTAAATTTGTAATCTATTTTCTTTGGTTTACCAAGAATTGTATATATTTCCTTTGGTTTTTGAAGTCCTTTCTAATAACTAAAATTTTCCTACACTGTATTCCACAGTTCATCACCATAGATAAGGGACATACAGTTAGAGGCCTCTTAAGAGTATTTTGTATCTCACTCCACAAGTGTCTCTTGCGGAAAGCATTAACCCTCAAATTCATGATTTGGATGAGACATTCCTAGAGTTTAGAGGTATTTGAATCTCAGAATTTGATGTAAAGTGAGTTCACTGACAAGCCATCTCATTAGCTGGAGAGGTTTTTTAATATTACAATATTATAAACTACTTCCTTTCGTTGTGGGATGACCTAGTAAAGGTCAGTGTTGTTCCAGCAAATTCCACAGTTACGATGAGCAATTGGTTTAGTTAGCCATTATGAACTTTTCCACACACAAATGGCTAAATAACTTCACTAACACCTGTGCTAGTGGCTTTTTGGTTAGGGTTAGAGTACCTCAGTAGAGCAGAACTAGGAAATAAATGCTACCAGTGTCTCTTTTATGCCTGTTCTGTAAATAAAGAGATGATTTCAACTCCAGCCAGGCTGCACAAATAAAACCAGAGGGGTATGTAGTCCTTGCTTTTAGACTAACGTTGTTTCAATATGATGCTAATTTCAGATCGATGGAAGGTCAGTGGTAACGCTTACACTGTGCTGAAAACTAACACCGGCTTTTAGTATTGATTTTCATTAGATGTATAGCTGGGTGGTGGGTGAGCAATATGTTTTTGGAGAGAGTTCTAACACTGTAACCATATCAACAGCTACGCTAACAAATTCCCAGAGATATATGACCTCAGATAAAAATTTACGGTGTGTATCAGCTAGCACTGGAGTTAAATGGATTTTAAAATGAACCCGCGTAGCTGTGACAGCCTACTTGTGAGGTTATCAGCGTCGCAGGTGAGCTTGCTTGCTTGTGATTATACATGAGCAAGAGTTAGGAGCTCTAGGTAGACACAGAGCCAGTCCACTTCTGCTCCTAAGCCTGGGTGGGTGGGGCGCTGGCCGTTGAGTTGGTCACATCCTCTTCCTCCCTGTACTAGTAATGGTTTCTTTGTGTCAAGATGGCTTTCAAGTGGATATGTTGCCCCCTAAGAGCTATATAGGGAAATGAAGATCTGAAGATCAGAGAAAATGCTTCTTGGTACAAAACGTTTTCCAGTTATTGGCATATACTGTCTTTCAGAGATAAAGCAAAGTTGTTGCGTGGATAGTGTTAGGTTCAATGGAAGTATTGATTACGTATTTTGTTCCTTATGGGCAAAATACCAGTGGGATGCAAGTAGACGAAAAGATATCAAGCTGCAAATGCAATTGTCTTTTTGTCTTTCTAGTTCTGACCCAGAGCCTAAACTCATATGAGTGGAAAGATTGAAGGTATGTTGTGCTTTGTGGACATTCCCTGCCAGTTAGCCTGAGTGGTTGAACAGACCCTTGGTGACATCCCAGGTGCCCAGTTCTTCTTTAAATTGTTTAGTCAGCCTACATATTCAAGCAGTTCACTTTGCTTTCACCGTTGCAGAGGTCTTGGAGAGACACCAAGTGAAACCCAACATATCAGCTTTATCTAGAACTGTCATGGGTGTTCTTTATAGCATATATGTTGTTTTGTAAATAATTAGTTTTAAGGCCTGTTGTAAAGTAGACGTTCTGCTACTTAACTTAAGGTGTTTCTCAAGAAATGATGCTATTTAAGCAAAGTGGAAGGACTATCCTGCCTGCATGCTTGTCCTTCATTTGACCTTGTATATGTGGAATGCATATTCCAGCTGTGGATTTCTTTGACGATCCTTCTACTTAATTTACTGAGTGTTTTTTTTTCCCATTTCTTTGATGAAAATCCACAAAACCTGCATCACATCTCTTATTTATTTTCCTTTCTGTGGCCTTTAGTATTTGTCACTAGACCCTTCCATCACCAAGCCTGTGATGCAAGTACCTGCGTAAAGCCAAAAAAATTCTGCATGAGAACACGTGAGGAAAAATGGTGCTGATGAGAGATGACTGCAGTGAAATGCTAATGTGTGAGGCATTGATACTACAAGCTCTGGCACGTGCACTGTGCTTCACAAGCTGGGATATGCTGACCCTGCTGGTCACGTGGACAAAAAACTGAACTATTCATTTCGGTCAAAGTAATGGGAAGAGTCATATTACAAAAAAATGGGCACTGCCGAGCTGTCATTCGAGCAGAGTCTGCATGGCAACAGCGCAGGCTCGTCTTCTGCCGGGTAAATGAGAGAAACCTTCAGAACATGGCATGTATATATAGATACGTGCATTTCAGAAATAGTTCATCATAATATGAGGAGTTACTTGGACTGGTCAGAAAATGAGAATTATATTCAACAAAATCTTAAGATTTCTTTACCTGGCAGTATTCTATAATGGGATAGAGTAGTTAGCTCATGTTTTCATGGAAAAAGTGGAGCATAGCCTAGAACAAGGAATCACTTTATGGTTAAGACTCTCTCCTCAGGGTATGAGATAAAGATTTATATTCTTATATCAGAGTAAATAAATACCTGGAGGTGGAAAAACTATTTCAACTGACTACCCTAAATGTTGGCTGTGCTTTTAAACCTCTTTCCTCTTTCTCCTCCTCTCTGGCCCTCAAAATTTACCTTTGGTCTCTGAAATCATTACGAGAGTTTTACTGAAGCTGGTCAGTCCCCGCTAAAAATTTGGGAGGAGAGGATAATTTTTTCTCTCTTTGCCTGAAAAAATCGTGGCCAAGTCTAACAGCTACATGTACTTGTGAAACCTGATCTTTATACAGTACTATGCTTGCTTTAGATTGTGTTCATTTATATTTCTGAAAAGAGACAGAAGAGCCTACACACAAATAGAGTAAAATATGTTATATCAACCACACTCTAAATGCCTTGCCGTTGTATTAAATGGTGACAGTCCAGTATGCCTTGTTTCATCTAGTATCTATCAGTGCATATGGAAAATGTTAGAAAGAAGAGCTGCAAAATTTTCATTGATTACTCAGCATGCTGCTACATGTAGATGTAGAAATATTTTATACAATAGATGTGGTGGTGGACTTTGGGATGTTAAAATGTATTTGATACAAACTAAAATGTTTCTGTAGAGAACATTCAATATCTTTAAGAAAAAAATGGGGGGTTTCGGTTGGTTATTGCAATTAAAGTACGTTCTTTGCTTATGCCTTATCTTAATATTAAATAAACCATCCATAGTCTGGAAAGATAGAGAAACAAACACACAAGTTTGATATACTACTTACTAACTGTGCATCACCACTTATAAGAAGAGAGTGTTACTGTAAAAGAGATTTTTTTATAAAATAACACCTATTTGTGGAGTGTGATGTGTGTGTTTGGTAGCTTCAGTCAGTGAATTGAAATCTAATTTACTGACATACATCTGGCAATGGCATCTCACAAGAGGAACTGCATTATTAGCAGGGATCATATTCTTCCTTTCACTGTGTAGTTTGCAAATGTTTAATAGACACTTTGGAAACAGGGAAGATGTAATACACATGTACAATGTTGGCTGTCACAGCTTGCCTTTGACATCTCTTTTTTGGGGGCTTCTGTATATTAATTGCATGCACACTGTCAGTGGAGGGTAATAAATTCTTTATTATCTGTGCTGTAAATAGGTAATCTGTGTGGGCATCTGGTAACAGGAATGATTTAAGAATTGAGATTGCTGCCAAAATTAACAAGCTGGGCACATGTGTATGACTCTATTGTAATAATAGTTACCTTTCAGGTTCTGTGCTACTCAGTAGACAGTTCTGTATTTAAGTTGGGCTCTTGCGTCTTATGGGTGTCTCTCCTGACTGTAAACAAATGCAATTGCAAAAAGCTATGCATGTTTGGAAATCTTACATGACAGAGTATCTAATGACTTATGTCTACTTTTTCCCCCTCTTCAGTGTTTCTTCTGATCTCTCTGCATGCCCTGGCTTGCATTTCTAGCCAAACTGACCGATAGGAGGTTGGTAGCCACAATTATTCATTGTACTCCTGCTGAACTGCATGAGTCATTTCTGTGCAAAAAGATTTTAGGTTTTGAGACTTTCCTAAATGGGTGTGAGTGATTGGGCTGAATCAGTGTTGCTTCAGATCCCGATGCAGAGCGGCACAAAGGACTTCCAGCTATTATTAATTCAAACTCAGCAGCTCTCAGGATCAGGCACAATGTTTAATGTATGTTTTGCAGCAGGACTGGTGCTAAGCTATTAACTGAAGCTATTTGTAGACTGTGCAGAATAAGGGTTCGGGCTGATGATGAATGGCCTCATTGTATTAGGTCATTATGATCTTAAGTAATTTTGTTGGTTGATACTTTTCATTTTACACCTGAAATCAAATAAAAATGATGAATTGCAGAGAAATAAAAAAAGTATAATTGGCACAATTGGTTATTACACTCTGTGATTGGAGGTAATGAATTGCAGCAGGAATTAAAGACAAAGGTATGCCAGTTAAACTGAATTTAATCTGCTTAAGTAGTGAAATAGATATTTCTGTCAGGCCTTAATTTTCTCAGGTTATCCAAAGATATTACAGCATCCACAGTCCATGCATCTTCAAACTAACGATGTACAAGGGAACCAGACTGAATCCCATAGGTCTGATTCACAGCGGAGTTTAGCTCATCATCAGAATACAGAAGAACAAAATTGAACCAAAAACAAAATCAGCCCTGCCCAAATCTACTAACCAGCTTTTAGCAAATCTATGTTTTATGGTCTATCTCCAAAAATTTGTCAGGCAAAATAAGGCTTTTTCAGAAGAGAAATGTCCTAAATACCAACTTAGTACTGCTTCATACCACTTAGTACACACAAAGCATTGAAACTGGGAATTAGTAAGCTGGCAGATATCTGGCAGGATATCACAGGAAAAGGAAAGTATATCCCCTTCCTGTCTCTGCCCCCTGCTCTTTTGAATAAGTGAGTTAAGATTTAAGCTTGATTTCTCTAAAATCCCTGATAAAGTATAGTCAGCACAGGAGCAGGACCTGTTTGATATCTCATAACCACTGAACTGCTGTATCATTCAGTGATACAACAGTATCTGAAAATCCTGTATTGTATCTTTTTCAGTGTTTTATCACACTTCCTTAATCAACCATTTGTAAGAAAAAAAAAAAAAAAAAAAAAAAAAACTAAGGAATTCTAGGAGCAGAAAAAGTTATCTAACTCTTTAAAGAATTAGTCACAAAAAGTTTTTCATTTTGTGCCACGAGAGGTAAATTATGCTTCCTGAATTAATAGCTGGCACTTGCCACAAGGGAGATTTCCTTTACTAAGCATGGAGGATGCTTTATTCTTGCTGGCCAGCATGCTTTCCCCTAACAAAAAGGGGTTCATCTGCAATCTGGAAAACATTTAAGAATGATGTATGTTGAAGATTTTTGTCTTCTAACTCCTTAAACAGACTTCAGAAATAATGGCATGCACTTCTTAGCAAGGAGCCTGTTAACTAGCTTTTGTTTAGGTTGTGAGTCCTTTACCTTGCATCTGTTAAAAATAAAACCCAGCAACCCAGTACTCCAAATAAAACCATCCTGGAAGCTGTAGACACCTGAATTCCCACGACAAAAGGGAATGTTGCTCATGCCGGGACTGCTGAATGCTAATAAGCTTGGCATGGCACCTTCCTGCAACTCCTTATGAACCTTGCGATTCAAAAAATTCACCTTGAAGATGGCATATAATTGTGTTACTCATTTTGTTTGTAACTTTTATTGTTAATACTGGCACTCTTTTACAGACCAAGAATAAGATAATCAAATTTAAGTAGCAGCCTTGTCATTACATTTATTTGCTTTTGGTAACCTGTTTTGGGGCCTTAGATCATTGTTTCCCCCATAAATTCAGTCACTATGATATATTTTGTTTTCTTTCTCCTGTAACTCCCACTGTTGTCCCACTATTTTTTTCCTCCAATGAAACTACTTAATGCACTTTTTTTTTGCATCTCAACCTTGTTTTAGACTCATCTTTCTTTTACAACCTTTATAATGCTACAGATGTTTCTCTTTTCATCTATTTCAACATGCAGACTGTATTTTTACTTCTACTTTTTCTCTTTCCATTAGGCTTCCATGTACCTTACTTGTTTTTCCAATGCTTTTTTGTCCTAACCTTGTACCCCTATTGCTAACTACATGTTATCTCTTTGTAATCTGTGCTGACCCTGAATATTTCAGATCGATTACTAAAGATGTTAAATGGAAGATTTATATAGTCATTTGGAATTTTCTGTTTAGACCATTGCCAGTAGAAAAAGAGTGAAAGAAAAGTTTATAGAAGGTGTGGCAAAGGGCTAAAATTAAACAGGAAAACATTTTTGTACCCTTCTCACAGAAATTCACCTAGTAGATGAGGTACACGTAGTAATGTTATTTGGGAAATAACACAGGAAACTTGGAAAACCAAAAGTTTCCTTGTGAATTTAAATTGAACTCTTTTAGACAATAGTTCTAAGGGCTCAAAACGAATACCCTTTAAATTTCTTTCATCTCTTCTCATGCATTTTGATTCTGTGTATGAAGATTTATAAAACAGATACAAAATGATGAAAAAGCAAATGTTTAGCCAATGAAATATTTAAACAGTGTTCAAAAACAGGTGATATGACAAAGATGTGAATATCAGACTCAGATTGGGACATGAATTTACATCTAAGTGAGGTGTAATTTTGTGTACAAACTGTACTGTTTCAGGGGTGTATAAAAAAGATCAGAAAACCAATAGCTGAGGTTTAGCATCTGTGAAGGTAAATGAGATTTCTAGAATTTTATTTTGTGCTGATGCACTTAAACCTTTCCTACCTCTCCCCAATCCCCATCTGTTAGGTTGTCTTGCATATAAATAGTTAAATTTTCATGACGCCCTCAGTAACTGCCTAAGTTTTGACAAATGTGTATATTTTCCTGCAAACCTCATCTGAGACATAAACATATAAAAAGAACTTGAAGCAGAATGAGTTCACCTCACTAACTTCTGTTTGGAAAGAGTTTCATCTCTATTTACTCCTGCCCAGAAGACAGCTGAGCAGGGGAGGGATGATGAACAGTCTTGTCTTTATTTCTCAGCAGAATACCTCAACCATGACCATAGGGGATTGCGTGTAGAAGGAAAGATGTGGCACAAAGCATCTATTCAATTTTTGTCTCCTCTACTCTTACTACAACTTAGTGCAAATTACAGTGTGAGGTTTTTGATGAAGATGACTTTTCAGCTGAGAAGTGGGCTGAGAGCAATTTGCCTTACTCAGACCACTGAACAGGCATATGTCAGAGGTTAACAATATTTGCATGTTGTTTTGAACTTGTATTGGTGTTGAACTGTGTAATCTAACATATGTAACTGCACTCACTGTCGTGAAATTTAAGAACCTTGAAGCTATATTGTATTAGAAATCACTCTCCTAGTACATCATTACCTTTTCATTACCTAGCTGCTAACAAAATCTTATAACTATTAACTAGCTACAGTAGTTCCTCATGTTTGGATGCTTAACTGTTGTGGACTTCTTCAGTGACCAGAATTGTAGTTTAAGTGTGACTGTAGCTATATATAGCACAAACACAAGACAGTTATAGTTAAACCAAGATATAGCCAAAGAAATGCTGCATCCATCAGGCAAAATATTTCCAAAAGACTTAGGGAAGCATTGGTACCATAGCACCAGGCTGTGGAGAAGACCTTGTTAGGTGTATGGTATGCGGTCCTGGATGGTCTGTGATCAAGGAAGATAAAATGAGGCAGATGGAGATATAATTTGGGAAGAGTTTCTTTGAAAAGAGGCTGAAAGAACTTATCAAAATGCGGGCTGAAAGGCCTCTAGCATATTATGATGTGGGAGGGAGGGGAGTGAGAGGAGTAAAATCATAAAGATCTAAGTAAAAGGGCTATATAGAAGAAACATAGATTTTCAATGGCTCTGAATAATTTGGGCTGGAGTTCAGGAGATAATATAAAGTTCAGTTATGTCTTTCAGTGGTAATGGAGGATTTTTTTAAAAAACAAAATTTAATATGAAATTTGATACATTCATGAGCAGGATTGTGTGACATCCTTTGCTACAGCGGGAGACTAGATTAATTGACACTGTAGTCTCGTGTCAGTCCTATATTTCTAAACTAGACATCATTAATACAGTCATCAAAAATAAATGCTCTATTTGCACAAAGTCTGAAAGGTATGTTTAGTGACCTCAGACAAAAATTCTGGAAAGAGAAAATATGTTAACTGTTTTGCTTGTGTGTCCAGAAACACATGGAGTACAAAAGTGTGTTGCATTATAGAGGATTACGTTAGCACAGATGGATAGCAGTGAGCAGCCAGAAGAGCAGCTCACCCATTAGGGTGGCGTAGCTGACACTGTTCAGAATTGAATGCCTTCACTGCCCTGGGGAAAAAAGCAGGTGTGCCTTGTTGCCTGCCAGAAGACAGAAAAGAATCATGTGCAGGTATTTGACATAATGGGAATGGCAAACTTGTCTGAATTATTCACAGCAAGGCAGCACTTGAGTAGCTTAGTGAAAGGAAGATTAAATAAAGAAATCTGGTTTTACAATCACTGCACAGCTCTAGAGCTGAAGCGATTGGGAGGGAGGTAGGGGAAGGAGTGTGATGCTGCATAGATGCCCTGGGATGGGAGACCTGGATCTTGAGCAAAGCTACTTTGCTTGACCTGCATGCAGTAAGTTCAGAATTCCCTCAAGCCCAATTCTTAAGCTATAATTTATTTTTGAGCAGTTGCTTCCCAGAGCTTTGTGGGATCACCAGTGGATTTTGAGGACTATCCTCCATTTCTTATATTCTCTTCTTAGCTGTTATTAGACCACATTATATTTCTGCTGACAACATCTGTATCTTAACACCATCTTGGTTACCTAGAGGTTTTAAGGAGCATATATACCACATAGGAGAATTAAAATTCTCACATTGCAGTAGCAGCATTGGGTCTCTTTCACATGCTAAAACATCAAGAAAGTGCTGATATTGTCCCTGAGTTAACGGAGTGATATGTAACCATAGTTCAGGTGGATGATCTGGTGAAAGACAGCAATACAGAAATTAAGAAGAGCAGAAAGGGACTGGTGTTTAAATTGAAGAGAATCATCACTGCTGATTTGCTTTTTAGCTAAATATACCATCTTCTCATTTATTCTTTTCAAATAGCACAAAGCAACTCAGTGTCACGTCAGCTGATGAAACTAAGTGTTTATTCCCTGCCTAAATCTTGCATCTGGTAGCAATGTAAGTACATTATGATAAAAAATATATTTTTACTGAAAGGTCTCCGACATCCCTGTACAGGAACTCTTTGTCAGATAAAGTTCAAATTTTGATAATTAAGCTAAATAAATTTTTCAGGCAGAATAAAATGGAACTTGTCATTGTTATTTACATAAATGCTACTTAACAATTTCCAGTTATTTGGAGGCTTTGAGCATTTCAAAATTTTGTTTGGCTTGGCGGACTGCAATGTCAGTGGGAAACAGGCTGGACCATCAGGTTGTGGTCATCAAGGTGAAGTTGAACTGGAGACTAGGTGCCATTGCTATCCCCTAAGGTGTTGGGGCTTGGGGGCACTAACAGTGCTAAATCCCCTCAACTGGGCTCCCTCAGGACCTCTAATGTACTGGAGCAAGCCCAGGGCAAGTCACCAAGCTATTTGGGGACTAGAGCCCATGGTGTGGGAGGAGAGGCTGAGAGTCAGGTTCCTATAGCCAGGAGGAGGGAGGCTGGGGGAGCTACTAGTGCTGCCTGCAGTTGCCTCCTGGGGGTGCAGAGCAGATGGAGCCAGACCCTTCCCAGAGGTGCCCAGTAATGGAGCAAGAGGGAGCAGCCACAAAGTGCAATGCAGAAAACTCCCATTAGCTATTAGGGGAAAAGATGTTCACAACAAATTGGAGCAGGCTGTGCAGAGAGGCTGAGGAGCCTCTGTCCTTGGTTTCCCTGTCCAGGAAAACCTGGCTGGGGCAGACCCTGAGCAGCCTCATCTAACTCTGAAGGTGGATCTAAAATCTTCAAAGCTGGTCCCGCTCTGAGAGGAGGATTTAGCCCTGATGATTTCAGAGATACCTTCCTACCTAAATTATTCCATCATTCTATGAAAACTGTTCATTTGATAGGGAGATGTTTTCTGTTATTTGCAAATGGGCAAACTGGGACATCAGTTAAATAGGTCACTGAAGGGAAATAAAGCTATTTAGAGGTATCAGCTTTCAGTAACTATTTGCTTTAAGCCTTTCCTGTTCCTTTGGACTGTATATTCATACAACCTCATGGAATCTGTGTTGGTCTGAACTTACTGTAACAATGTTGTTTTAGCAGACTAATGATCTTCCCCATCCACATTACCCAGCTATTTTACAAGTTATTAAGTTATATTGAGTATACAGCTACTTACATGCTCTTTGGCCAATTATTTTTAAGAGAATAGCCCTTACATATTTTCATTTATCAAAATAAGCAGGTGGCAGTGTCAGGAAGGCATGAGAGTTTACTTGCTTATGCTGAAGTGCAAGCTTAACCATTGTTTAAAGGAGACAGATGAATACACAGAAGTATGTATTCACTGATCCCAGCAGGCATCTAATTTTTATAGAATGCTTCTTGTTTAGAAAAGTAGAGGAAAAAAAAAGCTAAAATGACTTTTTTCTTTTTTGTATGTATACACCAGACTGAAGAGCTCTAGCTTATGAAAACTGGAAAAAAATTGACTTCATCTAGCTACTGGAGCAATATGCATTTGCTGTTGAGCCAAGCAGGGCACTGATACAGCAGTCCTTTTGTGTTGGTCAGCTTTAAGAGTCAGGTGCTGCAGTGTGTTTTGTAAGACCTGTTTAGTACCTTCTACTGCCTTACAAGTATATAGAGCTAATTTACATCAATTTGAGAAAACAGTGGGTTAGAGCCTTCACATTTATTTTTAAAGGATTTTTAAAGGCTTTAGTAACTATAATTAGCATGTTACATGAATGTAAACTGATACCCATACTTCTCCAAGCCTTTAAGTTTTTGCTTTACTCTATATCGAATGTGGCAGTGGTAAATATTTCAAACTTAAAGTGATAATGGTATTTTTAGAAGTCCTACTCCTACTGAGGTCTTCTAATCTCAGGACTATGGGATTTAAATAGGAAGGCAATATCTCTTTCCCTCCTCTTTTATTCTTAATTGAAAAAATATGACTCAAAGTACAGATGAAAGATTCAAATTGTAGTCCATTTACTAGAAGAAAGCTCACTCTATTTATGACTTTAAAATCTTTCTTTCAAATACAAGAAGAGTCTTCTGCTAAGTACTTGTATATAGCACAGCTGTAAATTTTTGTTTATCTGCTGTGCTGCAATTTGTGTGTCTGCGTTTCTCATCATGTTGTGATTACTGAGGGTTTTTTTTTTCTTTATATTTGAGAGCTCTACAGTGCTGGCATTTATCAAGAGAAGACACACAGCCCAGCCTCACATAAATAATGGCACTGGGCCAACTACAGCGAAGGTGGCTGCCAGCACAACTCCACTGAAGTCAAAGGAATTGCACCATGGGTGAGTTTGGCCCAATCCTACATAAGTAGGACTTGCAAATAATTATTTTTTTCAGTAATTCATCATCTGTTTAATGTAGTCACAGTCTGGTTTGGCTTTTTGGTTAAAATAGTATATTTGAGCAATTTTAAGTAGACAATGGGGTAAATGAGCTTTTTTTTTTTTTTTTTTTTTATTTTTTTTTTATTTTTTTTTTTTAGCAGACTGGTTTCTCATTTACCCTGGGATGAGTGCTGAATAACTCCATTCAGCATACAGTAGCATACAATAACACTGGGGTCCAGTGAATTCAAGGGAAGAAACATTGTACTGAATATTTGGTGGTTTTGTTCTGCTGTTGTGCTTAATATATTGCATTTTAAGTGATAAAATGGTGCCCAGTGCCTGTGATGACTGCTTTTCCCTTGTGGAACATTTCCTTAATGCAGATGCTCTTTTGCACAGTTTTTAGAAATCTGCTAACACTGATTTTGAATGATGCCTGTTTTGATTCCTCTTATTGGCTGTTGTATGCTTCTGCTTGTAGTAATCAGCCTCCTAACTAAAGAACGAATGAATATACAACTTGCTTTTTGGAAGGACAGAAAAAAACATGCTTAACTTCTAATAGCAGGGCAGGTCAGTCAGATTATCATAGGCCTAATTTGCATATTTAAAAGACAGAGGTTTAGCAGAAGCAGCCAAGTGAGATTTGGATGCTAAATTTTGGGCGTATGAATGAATTGCAATATGATCCAGACCTGAGATTCTTACTGCTAACTATTGCTGAAGAAGTGTCTCAGCACTAAGCCTTTTAATTCCCGTTCTTTAGAGTTTTGAGGAAAGCTTAGCTCAGGCCTATATTCGGTCATTGCTATCCCATGACTGTGTCACATATTTTTGAATAGCAAATATAAGAGTACTTAAGAGTCTTTGCTGTCTGGGTCACCCAGTGAGATTAGGAATTGTGACATTTAAAGCAAGTGGCCACCTAAACTGCCTCAGGACATGACACACTAGATCTCCACAGTAGCTGAGAAACTAGAAAGCAAATACAGAGAATATCTATCAGTGGTATTATTCTGAAAAGATTAGAAACTTTTGCCAGTATGTCTGAGTTTTGCTGGGGGAATGGAGGAGAAGACAATGTCCATCTATGATTTTGAATTCCTGAAGTCACTGCTTGCCTAAAGCGCCATATGAAGAGACAACTAGAAAGAGTAACCCACAGAACTCAAGCTTGCGCAGCCTTGTGCAATAGTTCACATTTCATAAGAAACTTGCACCTTCAGAAGGTGAAACAAAGTAACCTCCATGAAATAAGCTCTCATTTAAAACAACAGAGCTACTTGCAGAGTTTGTTGGGGTAAATCCAAAATTTGTATTTCAATGACTCTAAAATTTGAATACAGCATTCTTTCTTGTTAGTTGGGAAGACTTATACAGGATCCTGAAGAAGATGATCTCTATCTATAATAGCTAGTTCTTGTAGTTCAGCTAAGCCAGTGACTTCAGTCCCTAACCATTTGAGATCAGCAGGTAGCTCTAAAACTAGTGCGCGTAATGATAGCAGTGGAGAATTTCAGGGAAAAGTTTGAAGAAAAGAATTTACCTCTTTCACATGAAAAGTAAGAATCTAGAAATCATAGAATCAGTAAGGTTGAAAGGGACTTCTGGAGATCATCTAGTCCAACCTCCTGCTCAGCAAGGTCACCTAGACCATGTTAGACAGGGTTGCATCCAGGAGGGCCTTGAATATCTCCAGAGAAGGAGACTCTACAACCTCTCTGGACAACCTTTGCCAGTGCTCTGTCACTCTCACAGGGAAGAAATTCCTGCTCATGTTCAGGCGGAACTTCCTGTGCTTCAGTTTCTGCCCATTGCCTCTTGTCCTGTCACACGGGACAACTGAAAAGAGTTTGTCCCCGTCCCCTTGACACCCTCCATTTAGGTACTTGTACACATTGATAAGATCCCCCCTCAGTCTTCTCTTCCCCAGGCTAAACGGGCTCAGCTCTCACAGCTGTTCCTCAGAGGGCAGATGCTCCAGCCCTCTGATCATCCTCATAGCCCTGTGCTGGACTCTCTCCAATAGCTCCATGTCTCTCTTGTAGTGGGGAGCCTAGAACTGGAGGCAGTACTCGAGATGAGGCCTCGCCAGGGCTGAGTAGAGGGGCAGGATCACCTCCCTCCACCTGCTGGCAACACTCTTCCCAATGCACCCCAGCATACCATTGGCCTTTCTGGCCACAGGGGCACATTGCTGGCTCATGGTCAACTTGTTGTCCACCAGCACTGCCAGGTCCTTCTCTGCAGAGGTGCTCTCCAGCAGGTCAACCCCCAGCTTGTGCTGGTGCCTCGGGTTTTTTCTGCCTAGGTGCAGGACCCTGCACTTGCCCTTGTTGAACCTCAGGAGGTTCCTCTCTGCCCAGCTCTCCGGCCTGTCTAGGTCTCTCTGAACGGCAGCACAGCCCTCAGGTGTGTCAGCCACTCCTCCCAGCTTGGTAGCATCAGCAAACTTGCTGAGGAGGCACTCTGTCCCCTCATCCAGGTCATTGATGAAAAAGTTGAACAGGATGGAAATATAACTTTAAAAAAAGATGCTCTTAAATATGAGACTTATTTTATTGTTTTAATATTAGAATTTACTCAAACCTATGTTACAATTATGTTGGATAGAAATTTTGGAAAAAAAAATCCAAAACCACCATTTGCCTTTACATAAAGGGGAGAAGGAAAGTGATGAAATAAATTTGTTCTTCCAACCACACACATAAGGAAAGCATTAAGGAATGATTCTAAGCCAAATGCATCTCTATTTGTTCATTTCCATGAATGAAGAAGCCTTCACATCATATCCTGGCATGTTAAGAAAGAGTCCATGTGTTAGCCCCAGTGGTGTTCTATTTTACAGGCTATTATCATATGCTTATCATATGCTTATCATATGGCACAAGCTACTAGAATTTTGTACTAGTAGATGTCTATGTTCAACTTTCTTGTGAGCTAGTATTTGCTTTCACATACAACTTGTTCCATTAGCTAGCATTAACCAAACAAACTAGATATCAGGATAAATACAAAGGGATATGTAATTTTCCTTTTCTTATAGGTCTTTTTATACTGTAAGCAGTCAGTGTGTAAAACATTCTTTATTCTTGGCTCCCAGATCCTGGGACATTGTATACTAGGAACGACAGAGGGACCCGTTAACCACAGTCATCATTGCCTTGGCCTTGACTCTGAGGTGAATGACAGAACTGGATAGATTAATCAGCAGGAGTGTCCCATGTTCTGCACTGACAATTTTTAATGAGGTTTACCAGGTTAATTAATTTTTCAGTTATATAAATGTTTCACTTGAAAAGCAGCTCTGTTTTTATTAATTTGGCAAATTTTACAGAAAACTAAACTGTATCAATTGTACATAAACTAGCTGTGACAAGCTATAGGGAGTAAAATCTCCAAACCAGGAGATACACTCCAGAGAGACTAGGTGGTCCTTTCTTTTACTAAAGCTACTACTGCTAATCCATTAAGCTAAATACACATTTCACAGCCCGTTGCTTCTTGAATACATTCAGTTGCGTTCATCTTGTGTGCCAAGTATTTGTTCAGAATACACTGAATGTAACATTTAGGTTTTCTGCCAAAGTGGCCTCTGTCAGGCCTCCCTCCAGCATTCAGCTAGCTACAAAAGCTGTTCCTTGCAAGTGAATTCCAGCACTATCAGTGTTTTTTCCTGAATTATTATAGTAAGAGCACTTCTTTCATTGCTTCACAATGTGAATATTCAGTTCCACAGTTATCCAATGCGGACAACTAGGCTATTGCCTTGGCAAACCAAAGACTTGGAAAAGGTGCCCAAGCTAATACTCTGCCTGCCTTCTGTTGTCTCTGCTCTTTAATGCATTCAGGTTCATGTCAAAAATTATTCATTCATTAAAGCATATCCTTAAAATCTTTCCAGGGAGAAGGGGAAGATGCATCCTGTGCTGGTTACATATGCTACCTTAAAGCAGCTTCCCTCTCGAGCTGGTCTGTACTTGTCTGTCTGTCATCTCCCCGGACAGTCTGGGATTATACTTGCAAATAGAATTGTCAACTGTTACAGAGATTTGAACACAGTGACACGCATGCTAATTCTCTTGTTGCTTCCCAGCCTTAGGCTAACTAAAATTAATTTTCCTTGAATCATTTCAGAGGAACATTCTCTGCAAGGCATAAAATTGAATTTGGTCACTCAGGGTTAAAATATTGAACACCTTTACTAATAACTTACCAGAATGAGGCTCCAGTGCACAACAGGAAACACATTCTGGGGATCCTAGTATAAATGAGAAAATGATGTAACACAGGTAAGTCCTGGAAAATCAGACAAAACTTTAGACTAACCAGAGCAAGGTCTTACAATGATACTAACTTGTTGCAAATGTGAGTGAGGTGTACATTTTGGCAGCGTGGATCAAGCTGAAATGTATGATCATCCTTGCCAAAGCTGTATTTTTAAGGCTCTTTACTACTTGTTTAGGTGCTTAGCTACAAAACCAGCACAGCAATGTACTGGCTTTCAAGTCATGAGCGGTTCCCCTTGTCAATTTTTTTAAAAATGTGAAGTCTCAGCCTATTTACTCAATATGTAAAAAGATCTGAAAGTTTCTATTCCCTTAGCTGTTCACATTTCAATCTCATTTTCCTGTTGAACGGTGGAAGTTGCAGACAAGCCTTTTCCCTGCACACAGTCTGTGTGTGTGCTGGCAGGAGGCAAATTCCTGGCCTGCAAAGCACAGCAAAGCCATTTTGTTGCTGAAATATGCAGGCAGCAGAGCTTTGGTTCTGTGATACAGGCTTGTCACCTTGAAAATGTAAATAGCTACTTTGGACACGGAGCTGTTGTGCTCGGGCAGATCACTGAATGCATAAGCATCAGCTCCAGTGGGCCCAAGAGCAATCTGGTAGTGCACTTCTACAGTACTACTGAGCTGAGAGGCATTTCTAGAAGAAATGGACTTATTCGTGCCTTTGCAAACTGCTCCTGTTCCTTCCGTTGGACTGGCACTAATGGTGATTGGGCCCTTGGGGAGATAAGTTCAAGGAGCTAAAGCAGCAGAAAATTAACTCTACCAAAAATAAATGAAATGATTTCCTGCCTAACATGGTATTGAGTCTGTCTAAGAAAAGACATCCTATCTCAGGAATAGGTTGCAGTTAAAACTCCTCAGATGTATCATAAAAACTGACTACTAGGTACTTTGAGATACTTTTATTATGGATGTGAGGGCTATCGCATTCAGATTTATTGGGTTCTCATTTTATAAGCATTATAAAGAAACCATCAAAAGAGGCACAATGCTCATCTCATTGCTTTGGCTACCAGCAGTAATTTAATTTGGGTTTTTGAATGTGGATGAGGCAAGCAGGACAGATACTGTACATCAGCAGTGTATAGAAGACAGGCCATATTCTAACATGCTGTTGCTTTTCTGCATCTACCTCTATCCTGCTTTTGGAGGTTTCTTTATTTCTCTTGTCATTTACCTTAGCATTTGCTGCCTGGTCCCTGATGGAGTGCCACATAGTCACCATTTAATTGTGATGTTTAGAGCATCTTTTCAGTAATAAGGTTTTATTACAATAAGCTTTGAAAACTCCCTGTGATGGCTCAAAGAAAGAGCCGTACATCATAACAACTTTGTACTTCTGTTGAGGCTTAGACATAGCTTAATGGTGAAGTTATATTGAGCCAATTCCAATTACAGATTGTTGATTTACATACAGACATGTGGAGGAATGGTGCAAGTTAGTTTCTAAAAATGGCCTTATAGAAGGACATCAAGACCCACATTTGTCTTTCTGCAGCTCTGTGAGTTTGACTAACAGGATGTTGCCTTCCTGATTGGACTCTCCACAGGTTTTGCAAACAGCCGTATCATAATCTTTTCTTTCAGAAGTTGGGGATTTCATAAATAAATCTAAACTCCTCGGTTATGAAGACTTAGACAAACTTACTGATGTGTAGATCTGGAGAACAGTCTGCTTCTAAGAACTGCTTTTGTTGTCTTATTTCAAATTAAGGGAAACCTTTTCACAAGTAAAACAAGTCAACATTGGATTTTACAGCAATTCTAGTTCAGTCTATTCTATGAAAATATTGTCTGAGGGATTCAATTAAAAGGAGTACGGAAAGGATATTGTGTGCTCACATGTCCAACTTTGCATGCAAACTTTGCATTTGCAGAAAATGTGAGTCATCTCTCTGTCAGCTGAACTGTCTCAGTAGTTGCAGCCTTCTATGAACATCAGAGCTACTTGCTACCTTAGAATAGAAGAGAAATCAATCAGTTTTTTAAAATGTATTCCAAGTTGGTTTTTTCTCCTTTAGAAAAAGCTCAATGAGTTAATTAGGAAACACCAGGAAGGAGGACAGTAAGATGCTCACTGCTGTTTGTCTGAAACAATGAAATCTGTTAAACCACTAAATCTAATCAGAGAATTACAAAGGCCTTAAGGCCTCTTCCACACTGGAAATATAGTTGTGCTAGCTCAGCCTTTGATAGAGCAAAGCTGCTGCTGGTTGAGTTCTGCTGGCTGCCCCAGCCACTGTGTACAGGGATTTGGGCTGAGCTGTTTTACAAATGCATTTTGAAACACCAACAGTGATTTCAGCCCTAGCCACATGGGCCTTGTTTCACACAAGCAGTATGCACAGTATACTCCTTTCTTCATTTGTAACTTCCTTTGCCTCCTCTGGATTTTGTCTGTTCTCTGTAGACTACAGGAAGCTCATGCTTCCCCTCATACATGATATCAGTGCTGTGGAAGAGTTTTTTTTCTAGCTCAGCTTTATGTTTATTTGGATTATTTTCATATTAATGCATGCATCTAACACACACACATGTACATGTATATAATGACACACAAGAGACATGTGTAACAAACCTTTTTTTGTAAGGATGGTAATTTACATTGGAAATTTTATCACTGTAGTATTCACTCACAACTGCTTGACATCAGTCTTTGGTTTGGTGTAGAAACTACTGCCCCGTACTATTTTTGATTTTGCATTTATTAGATGTTCTCCCATGTCTAATATGGTTCCAGTGAGACCCCAATTACCACTACCTTCTGCTATGCAACTTCACATCAGCATCCTCAACACTGTCTTTGGACTTCAGTGCTTACTACTAGCTAATTAAAATGTGTGCTAATCAGTACAGATATGCTCATGTTGCCATGCCTTGTCTCTCTTATCTGACCTGTTTCTTCAGGTGTGTCCTTCTGTCCCATATTGCCCTCTCACTTTGAGAGTACAAATACATGGGTATGAGGCAACGAATGGGCTCCACTGTGGGAGAGTGGGGGCAGCTGGTGCTCTTGCATGTCAGGTAGGCTGCTTCTCTGCCAAGCTATCAGATTTTTTCACTGTCATTACTTGTTCCTTGCAGTGAGATGTCTACTGGCTACTTAAGGAAGTTTTGAATGGCAGTCAACATCTTTGCATCCAAATGTCTTTGATGCAAGTATTTGCACTATTTGAATACTGAGTAGATTAGGAAATAACCTGTGTGAGTGGGTTCTCCTCCTGCCTCTCTCTGCTCTGCCTTTCTCTCTCTCTTTCACACATGCACACACACGTACACACACACTCATTTTATCCCAGTACCTGGATCTACATTTATGTTTAGTGCTGCTTCTTATTCTTCCCTGCAAAGCACTTATTTCACCTATCCTGAGAATAGGTCCCTGAGGCTGGCTCATTGTGGCTTGCCTGCATGAGTCAGTGGTGACCTTCAAACATGGAAATGTCACAGTGGGATGGTACTCTGATAGCTAGTTACAAATAATGGAAACACTTGTAGATTTTGCTGCTCACTGGAGCAAGAGCAAGTCTATGACAAAATTAAGTATTTTATTTCTTCTCCTCTTTTTCCTTTCTTCCCTTTCTCCTCCTCCCCACAGTGAATTTGTCCCAGACCAGAAACAGTAACCTGAACTGCAACTCACATATCAATTATTGTATGTGGGCTGGCGTTGGTGTTATGCTTGCTTTTAACAATTTTCTGTGCTGCATACTGAAAACAGATTTCTCTGTTAACCTGTGTTAACTCTGTCACTCCCAAGCAATATAAGTGAATGGGAGCAAACAAGAAACTCAGCAATACTTTTTTACCCTCTGTTTCTCAGTTCACATAATCAGGTATTGAAAACTGGACTGAAACCGAAACATTTTGTCATGGCTGTTTTTGACTAAATGACAGCCATTGACTAATACACCTTCTTTCTTGTAGAAGTGGGAGGGAACAGTTAAGGTTGTCGCATGTTGACCGATTGCCTTTTTTCTAGCCTGAGAATTTTTTTTCTGCTGCATATTCAGAAAGTGGGTTTTCCACTGTGTCTATACCTGTACTGTATCACTGGAGTGCACAGAAATGCCAGCTGGGTCAGTATGTTCTTGGGGCAAAAGTAAGTGTCCAGTATAAAGCTCAGATAGTTGGACTGGATCCCTGTCCTGCTGAAGGGTTACAATGCTTTTTCAAGGAAACAGTTTCCTCAGTGGATTTTAACCCGGGCAGCTAGAAATCAACTGCTGTGTGGGCAGTTTGACCTAATAACAGTGCTGGCCTTTCAGACGATTTTAAGAATGGTGCTTATTTGGCATTTACTTGGCATTTTCTTGTTGTATGGGGGCTAGAGAAATCAATTGATTAAGAATTAGTAGAGGCTAGAGAAATTAGGGAGGTTGGAGGTTAAAAGAGAATTGAAATAAAACAAACAAAAAAAATCGTCCTCAGAAAAGGTGAATATGTATTAATTAGTTTTTCTGATGAGTAAACAGGTCAATTTTAAATAGGCAAAGCATACCCTTCTTTCCCAGGCTATGCTAGCTGGCTTGGAGAAAGGCTTTCTGCTCTTTTTGTTGGTCTTACAAGATTTTCCAGTGCAGGCATAGTAAGGTCTGAAGCACTAGCAGCTGCCTTAAAAGACAGAGATATTAAGAGCCAGGGGAGTGAAAACAGATGCTGTGTATTCTCCAGCAGCAGATGATTTATCAATGGGATAGAATATAACAGGAGCACTTTATCTTTCTGAATAAAAACCTTTTTCTTGGAAATGGGGGCAATATGGAAAAGAAGGAAGTAAAAGTCTTGTGTCTTAAAAAATAACTTCCCAGGATCAAACTGCTCTCTACATGAACCTTTGGATATGGCTTATGAAAAGGTATTTTTCTTTGGCTGGGTGTAAATGAAATCAGCAGCTAAGTAGTGAATATGGTAGAGCATTATGACACACTTTATATGCCTCCCAATATGAACATATACTGTGTGTCTAAATATCTATCTATATAAATAAGTACCAAATTTTAATTCTCCTGCTATTATAGTCAATATCAGGTAGAGTCTTGTCATTTGCTTAGAGGATGAGAGGGCAAATTCTTGCATGTTACCAGGAAGCACCTCCTCAAATGAGAGGAAATGCTACACAACAGTGGATACTCTTGTGAGGGAAGAAGTGCCCCCAACATAACCCTTATTGAAGGGAATTTGTAAGAAACTTACCTTCTGGGGTTACAATCTCTTCTTCCCATGGTAGATTTTGATGTCTTTTCTGCTCTAATTTCATAAATTAAGCTCTATTTTGTTAGTAAAGGACACATATGAGACAGCAGATCCAATTGGAAAAAAATTTCTGTGTAGATCTGAAAAGAGCCCTCAGCTATATTGGTGTCAAGGTGGAACACTTTTATAATAGCACTGTATAGGCTTTATTTTTTATGGGGTTTTTTTATGTAATTCAAACCAGAGCAAACCCCCAAACAAGGGATGGAAGGTGGAATAAAAAGTGGAACAAATAAAGGAAAAAAAGAAGCATCAGGAAAGCAGCAGGGAACACAGAGGAGAAATAAAGAGTTGCATAGAAAAATAAATGTGTTTCTCTTTTCCTAGCAAAGGAAATGCCTTAAAAAAAGGTTCAATTGCTCTTTAATAAAAGTGGCTGGAATAAGGGACACCTGCATGATGCACCATAATGGCAGTAGAGAAGATACAAGGGTCCAAAAGGTTCTTAAGATTTCTAGTATTTTTCTTATTGGCAAGGCATTGTCAGAATTGTGAGTTTCATTTGGATGGAGTTTTGTTTTACCATGTGTGTTTTTATTAATATATTGAGCTTTGCAATGTATGGGAATGAATGAAATAGCCTTCTGGGCCTTCTTCCCTGTCTGCAGGTCTGCCAGCCCCAGGCCTACAAGCCTGAGGGATTCTTTTGACCCTCTTGGTGCATCCATCTGTTAAATATTTCTCTTCATACTAAGAGCATTTTTGAATCTTCAGATAGTGAATGTTAAGATATTCATACTAATAAATAATAATAAACATAATTGAAGGCTGCAGTCAACACCATCATAGAAAACACACCTTGGTGACCCTTTTCCAAAATATATGGCCATTATCCCTAGCCAGTGCCAGTAAGGGGCTGCTTTAGTGCTGTTTTCCAGAAGTGGGTCCAGTCTGCTGATAAAAGCCTGAAAAACTTAGTGCCCCCTGAAACACGCTTCGTGTGGCCACTGAATATTGATGTTGGGGACAAGATACTTAAGAATGCATGAAAGATAGTTCATAGGGATGGGGTGAGGGGATATATCCTCCAAGAGACACTTTATTCCTGTTCTTTTACTGTTGACTTTTGTCATACTGAGCAAGACTGCAAAAGCTAGGGCAGAAGGAAAGATGAAGTCTTTCCTATAAGCATTTCAAAACACACTTGAAAAGCTTTTTGTTTCGAAAATGAATTATTCGGTTTTGTAATATAAAAGGGAGAGAAAACATTTTCATTTGGATTAGAAATGGGAAATGTTTATTTTATTTTTCTCTTTACTTTCCAGTGTTTGAAAAAAACCATTAAACTTACTTGAAAAAAAACTAGCTAGGACATGGCTGTGGTCTCCCAAGGATCTACTGAATTAAAATACATATTCCCCCCCGCCCTGCAGGGAGGGTGTATGTATGTGTGTATATAGATATATATGTGCATATGTGTATATATAAAGGCACATAGGATTTACTTGAAAATGATTGAGGTGGTCTTCAAGTCTACCCTCTCTCATACAATCTTCTGGGACATTCTGCAGAGTTCCAGAGGTCCTGGATTTGTGAAGTATGGTATTCTTGTCTGTATATAAGGTTTGACTGTGCCTGAATGTCTCTGGTGACATTTGATTAAGAGCATTGCAAGAGTTCAAGTGTTGTAAAAGAGTTGAGGAGTCAAGTGGATAAAATGGAGAAGGCTCCTGTACACCATGGCATATTAATACTGTCTCACCTAAATATCAAAAGACAGCACCTATAAAAGCAGGGCAAACAGGCTTTCTGGTGGTATGATTCTAGTTCAGCTTAGATTTTCAGCTGAGAGCAACAATTTTTTCCTTCTGAATTCTCTAGTAACAAAGAGCAATTTTCCTGTACAGAGGCCGAACTTTCCACCTCACCTTAAAAGCTGTCGGTGCTTTAATAGGTCATGCTGCACAATTCTCTCTCTCTAACAGGCCTAGTGTAAAGTCCAGAGTGCAAATACCTGCTTTGCTGTTTGTTCTATTTCATAGAATCATAGAGTCGGTAAGGTTGGAAGAGACCTCTGGAGATCATCTAGTCCAACCTCCCTGCTCAGCAGGGTCACCTAGAGTGTGTTAGACAGGGTTGCATCCAGGCAGGCCTTGAGTATCTCCAGAGAAGGAGACTCCACAACCTCTCTGGGCAACCTGTGCCAGTGCTCTGTCACTCTCACAGGGAAGAAATTCCTGCTCACATTCAGGCAGAACTGCCTGTGCTTCAATTTCTGCCTATGCTACTCATTATCAAGATTAAGAAAATAATTATGTTCTTTCTCTGCTATATTGCTTTCCATGCGAACATCAGAGCTGTCCCCTCACACTTTCACCTGCAGTTGTAATCCCACAGTGGGGATGCAATCACTACCATTTTACAGGCATCTATATGGAGGCACTATACGGAGTCACCAGGTACAACTTATTTCAGGTACTCAATTGGAGATGGATGTGCAGGAAATTAGTTTTTGGAGTGTTTCAGTTCTGTGTAGCACCAGGTTTGTACATGTTTTGAATGTCTGCAGGACTTTCAGATGCTCTGCAGTTTTCAGTATCAAACCTGACCATTAAAATTTGGGTATCCAGAAAATGGAATAGCTCAGACTTGATGACTGCTCATGATAAACTGTGATTTAGGTAATTCATCCAGCATGACAAAGAAACTTGTTTTAGCAGAGGCATGGTGTTGCAATAAAATAAGATGCTGGCCCTTCTGTTGCCTTGGAGCATACCCAAACTAACGTACTTTTCAGGGAGACATTCTTCTCTTGATGCAATGCCTTATGGAGCCATCTGAGCCCGATTCACCCATTTGTTGACATCTGCATCTTCCTAATTCAGAAACAGACTGAACAAAGTTTAGTTAACTAGACAATTCCTTGTAGGATTTGAAAAAATAGAAGGTGGAGAAAAGGCAAATGCCAATTTGCAATGACTTATTAAACTGCAGTATATGACTTCACAGTGGAATAGAAAATCCAAATGAGGCTTAAACAAGAAGACAAAACCACCAAGTTTATGAATGTAAAGTAACAGAAGCAGAGTCTATCTCAAATTAATGGGATTCTTTTCCATGAATGACAACATGGTCAGACTAAATGGAAATGTTGCCATGCAGGAAAGTTAGGAACCTGAGCTCTATGATCCACAAAAGAACTGTGCCTAAGTTTTTAGCACAAATGGCATGCACGTAAATACATCAGAAGAGCTGTGTATCTTTTGCAGGGCAAATGATGAGTAAGCGTGATAAAGGTACACAGGTTAAGGGTAGTGATTGGAGTATGGTACTGTGAAAATGGCATGCATTCTCTTGACATTTTTTTTCCTCACGGCCTCAGATTGTTTCCTATCCCTTTGGTGTTCCATGTGAAATTCAGCTGCTTTCCTGTTGAGAACATGACTTCAGAGAATTTCAAGAAGGAACTTCAGATTTTTAGAGTCATTAGCACCTGAGCTGCCTGGGAAGTTATTTTTTTTACACAGCATTTTTACCCCTGTGTGATTAAACTGGGAATGCACTCCATCCCGCAAGCGAAGAACTAATTAAAACCCCAAAGATACAAGCAGTGGTCTCCGGCAAACAGACGGCTGCCAAACAGAACAAATTCCCTGTTTGTAAATACCAAAAGACAGGTTTTGATCTTGCCTGGAAGGGAAGAGGCTTGCTGCCAAAACAGCTGCAGCAGTCTGAAATGTTGCCTTCTGCAGGTGCTTGGTGCCAGCCTCTGCCAAAGGCTCCTGTCCCTACAGCGGGCTCCACCGAACAAAATGCGTGAACCTGGCAGCTTGTTGCCAGTGATTTTGTTGTAAGCTATGCTGCCAGGCCTTGCACCTGAACGACTCAGGAGGGCTCTTGTGGCTTTTTATGCCAGTTTTATTGATGGAGTAGCAGAAAGCAGCTGAGAGGGCATGAAAGGAGAACAGTAACATCTGAAAACAACAGTTATTTGTGGGAGCAGTGAAGATCTTGCCAGGGTTTGGCCCACCAGCATCAGGGGAGTGGAAAAGGGGAAAAGGAAAGAAGAAAGTAGCTGGCCTAAGCCTTCTATAGCTATCTGTAATATATGCCTCTGTTGAAAAAATGTATTTTAATAAAAACTCAGACTGAGGAGCATATATTAGAACATCTTTAATGCTTAGGCTGTTTTATTTTTTGGGTTAGCCAGGTTATTTAACTTCTAATACTAAAGAAGAGAAATTCAATAATTATTCATGAAAGTATACTCCCAAAAGCAGACTGTGAGGCTCTGACTCCAAATACAAGGCAGTATTTTAAAACACTAGTTTTAAGTTCCTTTAGCACTTGGGAGCATCCAAGACTACAATAGTAAAAAGCCTGTAGATGCTTAAATGGAAACTTATGGATAATTAGTCTACACTCAGTTTCATACCGTTGATACTGCCCAACTTTGCAAGCCTGTGTGTACTCTGTGTGTGATGTCTGTTCAGCTGTGTCTAGCATGGCAAGTTTTGAATGCTGCACTGGAAAATCCCAAATGTCCAGAGGAAGCTGAAATATTCCTAATCTGGGGGAAACTGGAAAATCAGAAATGGAGTTGGTAGTTTTCATAAGTGATAACCACAGAGAGAGCTTCTGGGCCAGAAGATGTCTTATAATCTCGAAATAAATTAGGAATTAAAAATGTAAAATTAGTGAAGTCTCCACTCATTTCTTTTTACTGAGGTGCTTTTTTTTTTTTTTTTTTTTTTTTTTTTTTTTTTTTTTTTAGTTTATCTCTTCAGCTGTAAAACTCTACTTGGCTTCTTTTTTTCTCAGGAGACCTGGCACTGTCTGGGGGATCTCAAGGAAGCTTTCTGGATGCAGCAATACCTTCCCTTCAGTGACATGTTTCTCTAGGATACTGATCTGTCTTAAGACTTCTGGGAAGCAAAGCAGTTAAGTGACATTATTAAGAAAGAAAAATCCTTTTAAACTGCATGCTCTGTTCAACTTTTGGTAATTGCATGTTTATGGGTGTTACCCCCTTGCTCCCCTTCGTCTTCCCCTGTAGCTGTAGACTGTAAAGTGCTGTACTCCATGGCTGATACCATTTCCCACATGGTCATGATCTGTGGCTCTTCTGATTACCGTGGATACTTTTGAAAGTGGAAACAGGTCTGTCACGATGTAAATTAATGATATTCTAAAAAATAAGTCTGAGCTGTCTGGTGTTAAAATTAAAGATTAGGAAGGCCGAGACAAAAACAGTGTAAAACAGCTTATAGGAAGGTAATGCCTTCTGTGAACCTGGTGACTGAGGCCTAAACTGGGGAGAAAAGTGTTCACTAAGGTGAGAAGCTCTTTTGATGTTTCCTCAAGGAGAAGACAGGGAGGCCTCAAACATGTTTTACATCCCATTTTTGTTAGTTTTGATAGCTACTCCTGAAAGAGAAAAACCGAGAGGACAAAGAGTGGAGAGAAAGAGCGAGCCAGATGGGTGAGCAGAGCGAACAGGAGAAGTGCGGAGTGGGCAGCGAGGAGCCGGGGTGGAAGGGCTGGCACCATGGCTTGCCCACGGGGTGAGCAGCACCCAGGCTTGCACCTCGCTGCCTGGTCGATCCTGCCGGTCCTGCCAGCGAGGAAGGTATTGCTGTGGGATCCCAATCACAGTGAGAGGCAGCGAGCAACCTCCTCCCGGCTTAGCCGCTGCTTTGCCTGGAAAAAGGGCCATGAAATAACATCAAGAATAGTTTTACTGCTGTTCCAAAAAGCCAGGCAAGTCTAAGCTTACATAGCAAGCAAACAGGATTGGCAGGCACTGTGGCTTTGCACTGTTAGGTTTATTTGCAGTACGTAGTCACTTAACAGTATGGTTGGACTATCTCATTGAACCTTCACTGAAGGACTCTGGGTAGACTTGCTGCAGGGACCCTTGCTGAGGTGAGTAAGGATCCGAGCTGGTGTCATCTCTTAGTTTAAAGTAGTTTAAATTTCTTCTGGAAATCATATTTGTCCTGCTGGGTAAACTGAGGCATAAATTTGGGAAAATCTTTTACACAAGAGGTCATTTTCTTCCTGTTAGAAAAGATTAGTTTAGAGTATATCATGTTCTCCCAGCAGGTGCTGTCAGAGGGTGATGTATGCATCTTCACAGGAGGCAAAAAACACAGTGTTAGACCACAGTTATCTGAAAGCTTAGGCTAAAGAAAGGACAAAGAAAACAGTTACAAACAGATCTTTTTAGATGCTGCATTGACACTTGCTGGAAAGTTAAAGAACAGCCCTGTCCTGAAGAGCTGACGATTT
Source organism: Rhea pennata (assembly GCF_028389875.1). NCBI lineage: Eukaryota > Metazoa > Chordata > Aves > Rheiformes > Rheidae > Rhea > Rhea pennata. Next base: position 98,336,617 of record NC_084663.1, on the reverse strand, counting down.
GAGGGGGTTGTTTTGTTTCTTTCTTTCTTTTTTTTTTTTTTTTTTATGATCAGAAAACATCTCCCTCTGCCCAAGTGGATTTTCTTCCTGCCCTTGCTCCCTCCCTTGGCCCTGCCTTGTCACTTCTGCAGCTGATGGCTGATCCCTCTTGTGCTGAGAACTCTTATTTTCAAAAATGTTTGAGTACCCAGCTTGAGGTGTCTTTTAAAGTGGCCTAGAATTTAGAGCACCCTTGGAAATCCAGACCTTTTCAGCCTGGCAGACCCCAGCTGACTGCAGGATGCCTGCCAGCACCCCCAAATGGAAATGTCTTCTCCTTCTCCACGTCTGCCACCCAAAAGCTCTAGCCCTCCTTTTCCTTTGTTCTCTGTATTGCATGTGTGTTAGTGCCACTCAGTGTATAAGCTGGGCAGAGATTTCTTCCTTGGTCTGTATGTGGGGTTATGACCATTTGGTTCTGGTGGGGCCTTCTTTTTTCTGTATTGCTAAAACAAAGTGATGAATCTGAAATCACTTTACCAAGGTCACACTTTGCTTCAAAATTAAAAGCAACTTGAGAATGAAAATAGCATTGCGGAGAAAGAAACAGGTCACGTTAGCAGTAAACGTGCATTCTGCCCGCCAGCTGCAGTCCGTGGCACTGTTGCCTCCATTTCTCTGGGTCTGCCTTTCATTAACGCACCTGCTGCCTGCTCTGCAAACGTAACAGCTTCTCTTGGGGTAAACATAACAAATATATGAGGCTAATGAGAACTTGTTTTTCTACTAACCCAGTCACGCACACAGGTACTGAATTCATGGGTGCCCGTTAAACAGCAGAGAGTGGGTTTGGACATGAGGCCACACACCTTCATCTGCACACTTGAAAGCACATGTCTCAAGAGCATCTGGTCCTTGAAATGCCAGAGGGAGGGGATGCAGAACAAATAGCAAGGTAAGTTTAATTAGCTCAGTAATACCACTGCAATGCTAATGCCTTCATGTGTAGAATTTGTATTCTGATTTTAGCAGTAGCTAAAAATGTATTTTTGATTATTTCATTTATGTTTCTTATTTGTTTTATTTCACACTAGGAAATACTGCAGTGATTACAGGACTATACAGCTAATAAATAAGCATCATAAAAACTAAATGAAAAATATTAGACTCTTATATGGCTTTGCTTGTTGTTCTTTATTAGTAATGCTAGCTGAAGTGCAGCCGCTAAGATATACATACGTTTAATGTGTTTTTTGAATATAAACAAGGTGGGGTAGGACAGGACTTTGGAAAGCATTTAGCATTTGTCTAATTGTTTGCACTAATATAAATGGCAAAGCTGCTGACTTCTGTCAGGGCACAGTTTGGCTGCTGTTTGGTGCTTTAGAGAAGCCAGGGTGTCATCCTTTAAAAGACAGTGGAGCCAATTTCATGCTGGCTCTTCCCAAATGCATCAAAATGTCTAGCCTTTAGGGCCTTTTCAGTCCCTGATCTGCTTGCCTAAGTTTCTGCTAGATGTTTATGTGATTGCTGGTCTCTTTGGAATTGCTTTGAAATCACCAATGTATTAATGAAGGCTGTAGAAACATCTTCATTATTTTACAGAACCTGACACATAGTAACTGCTGTGCCGTCCGGGAAAATAAGGGTCTTATTTCCGAAGAGTCCACAGCCTAATCAAATGTGATGTGGAATCAGATGCAAGTGGAAATGACAAAGGAAAGTGCTGGAGCGAAGGGACAGAGGAGCGAGAGGGGATAGCAGTGACTTGCTAAGTCAATTGGTGAAAATACACATCAGTCTAATTTTAGTCTTCATATTTCAGGAAAAACAACTATAGCTGCCTACGTAACTGACTTCTTTCATGCACTGATTTTCAGGGGCTTAATGGGGAAACAGTTGAGGTGGTAGGAACAACTGAGGAGGGAGGGATAAGGTAGAGAAAGAACAGAGGTGTTTGTGGGGTAGATATATTGAGCACCAACAGCAAAAAGAGAGGAAAAAATAGAGGTTAGTGCGTCGAAGGAGGAAAAGAGGCAGTCGCACAGAGTGCCAGGGTGAAGGAACCCTGGTGTTAAACCTGATGGACTGAGAATGGCCTCACTGATTGGGACTCAGTTATCTCTGTTATACAACCTTCACTGTAGAGGTTCTACCAGAACAATATTTGTCCTCTGCTTTTATGATTCTCCAAGCAACTGTTACTGTCACCAGATAGGTAAGGCAATGTAAGTACAGAAACTGTTCACGGGGAAAGTTTGCTTGAGCTTACTGTTCTTGCTACAGTGTATGAGCTTCTCCTGAAACTCCTTTCACTGCATCTGCACGATGATGTGACCTGGGTTTCTCTGACAGCTCTTTGACATCCATGAGGATGTTGGTGATATCACTGCGGTGGTTTTACTGAAGTTTGCTCTATTCAAGCACTGTAACTAAGGAGCCTAAGCTGTCTTGGTGGGTACCTGTGTACCAGGGAATTCATTCCCATAGCCTCAGAAAAGCGTGAGTCAGAAAATGTGGTGTGCGGCTTACGACTGCCAGTCTTTGCCTGAATATTGAGACCCAGTCATTTAAAGAGTCATGAGTAATTTGAGATTTGCCTGCTCTTTGTTTTGCTGATAGGGGCTTTTCTGCTAGAATACCTGCATGCTTTGTAGCCTTTAACATACCTGTTCCCAGCCCCCTCCCTTTTTTTTTATTTTTATTTGCTTAAGAAAAAAGACTTGTCACCATTACATGGAAGGGAAATTAAGGCACAGAAAACCTCAGCAGTTTGCCCAGAATTGCATAGGAAATCTGTAAAAAGAGTATCTAGGTGCTGTGACCTGATGTGGATGTGGAATGCAGTTTATTTTAAAGGTGTCCAGGTAAAGTATCTTTTTGCAAGCAAATCCGTTCATTGTTACCTGACTCTGTACAGGTGCTTGAATACTTGAGCTGTTGGATTTGGGTAGACAAGAATAGTAGAAATAATTTTTGTACATAAGGCTAGAAGCTTAAAAGCTTGTATGCATTTCAGAGGAACACTTTATACACTTTTTTGCCTACAGATGCCATTTTTACATCACAATTCCTAACTGTGATCCCAAATCTCTTTTTAAAAATTGACACTTTAGAATCAGATAAATGATTAATATGTGTTATGTATATGCTAGACCAGCAAACAACTGTTTAATTTGGACAAGAATATCTCAGAAGTGAAGTTTCAAGGAGGTAAAATCTGCAATTTCTGACTAACATTATGGCAATTAATTTTTAACCTTCTGCCTGTTCCTACCAGGGCAGAAACTGTAGCTATTGCAGTGTTTTAACCACTGATTGTGGCTGACTTGGGATTGGTGATTCAAGCCAATATTTACTAGGCAGATTCCTTGTCGATGGTCCAGACAGGTGAGGAAACCCCAAGTGGAACACGGAAGTTGAAATCTGTTTATACATTACAGGACTCTAGAACAAAGGTTAGCGTATTTTATTAAAGAAACGCATGAGGGCATAGGGACCCTTATTGTGGATCTGTAGAAACTTGATACTTGATCAGAAAGAAAGAAAAGCTGTTTTGTTTTTAGAACTGTGTAACTATTCCTAAATTGACTCTCTATGTTTGCATGCATGTTGAAGAGAGAAAGGAAGGACGTGGTTTGATCAATCAAAACTTACATTTGAATATCTTTTAATCTTTTCGTTTTGATTTCCTCCACCTATACTTTCTTTTCATTTTTGTATTGTCAATGTCGAAATAGCATTTCACTTTAGGACTGGGAAACCAGATATATTTTAAGTAAAAAACCTTCACTGATACTAGGAATACAGTCCTTTTACTATGAAAAGTTTCTTTTAGATGAAGTCTGTTTATCAAAAAATTCTTGACCAGCTCTATTTCCCTCTGCCTCCTATGTGCATTTAGCTAGCCCCAGAATCATTTCTGAGACAAGGGATTTTTCTTGCTGCTTCTTTTAATCCAACATGATGTCTTTCAGTGAAATAAATTCCAACCGAGGGCCAGAAACTGTAAAATGAGATTGGAAATTTCTTTAGTTTGTCAGATGTGATATCAGTGCCCCTGTTTGACTCAGGGGAGTGTTTTGTGGAAGTGACTTGAATGTGTTAGTTTATTCTGAATTTAATAAAGCACCTAGCCAGGCGTTCCACACTGTGCAAAAGCAATCCAAACACTACCACAGTAACTATCTTACGTGTGAGAGACTGAGCCAAACCACAACATACGACTGCCCGCATCCAGATTTAGCAGAGCGCCTTCCCCACTCCCGCCGCAGCAGCCCTGCCCTTGGGAGGAGTTGTTCCTTGACTGAAAATCTATCAGTACTGCATAAAATCATTCTGCAAAAAATATGCACTTATCAGAATAAAGTCTGCTCTTACAAATTAAATTTTAATAGGGCCTTAAATTTTTCAAGCAAACCAGATCTAGCTTTTGCCCTTTTATTACAGTGGTAACTCCAATTATCAAAGCTGTAATTAGAGGCATTTCAGTGGCCCAAGTAGTGCTCATGCAGTAGATTATCTAGACCTTTTGCTAATGGACTGGGAGCAAGAGAATTTCCTGTAGTATTTCTCCTTTCTTCTTCCCCCTCCCAACATGAATCAACTTTGCTCTCAATCGAAGTAGTGCTTATGGTGTTTATTAAAGATTTATTATCTTATGAGCCCACATATGCTGAAATTGCAAGGTCAAAATTCATTCTCAGGTAAGGAGAGAGCACAACAGGTGAGTTGTGACTATGTGAAGTCTTGCCTTTCATATAGTTCCTGTAATTTCCCCGTGGATTCAATTGGAATTAATGCAGTTTTGTTGCAATGAAAGGAACTCACCTAAGGATCTCTCAAATCAGAGAAATGAACAATTGTGTAATGGTCTGCAGAGATTAGGCAAGATGAGCTTGATACTGAAAAACTTGACAAAAAGGTAAAAGTATTTGTTGTTTCTTTGCTGAACAAGGAATTGCACATGCTGGAAGAAGAGCTGCTTTTTCCTGGTAGCTTCACTGTGTAGCATAGTACACCTGCAGTGAAGTTGTTGCTTTCAAATGTATGTATGGCAGATTTGGGACTGTGGACTTACAGTGGCAAATTACTGCTTATTTTCTAACTGAAAACCCTGACTGATTTCTGTAGATTCTGCTGCTCGATGTCACTGTTAGCTCTGTTTCAAAACTTAGTTCTAACAGACAAAGGTTTCCTTACTTTGTCATCTTTACTCAAATATACAGTACTTCCTTAGTACTTCCATACTATTACCCAGACTGTCTTTTTATAAAGACTGAATTGTGTGTCACATTATGTTTTCTTATCCAAATTCTCTCTCAAAGTCATGCTGATGTTTCACATGCTCTTTTCCTGGCTTATAATAAGCTGTCATACTTTTGGAGGGAAACCACCAAAAAAGTGTCTCAGCAAATGATGTTGCCAACTCTGTAGCTGGTGTGCTTGATACAAGTACTTCTGCAGTTACCAAATCTGGCAGAGTTGTGCTAGTGCAAAAGCTGCAAAGAATTTCAGGAAAAATTCAAGTGACATGGTTTCATAATTTGCCTTTATAGTGATTTAGGAAATCATGTTATTTTCCTTGCACTGATAGTAAGAGCGAGATCTTTGCTATGAAAAGGCCTCTTATCTGTCAGGTCTGGAGTGCACAACATTGTGGAAGATGTAGAATTCCTCTGATAAGGTTGTCTTACAGATCCCTGTGTCAGGGAAGGTAGCTTGTCACGTTAACTTAGCGGCTGCTAGTCTTTAAAGATTAATCTTTCACTACTTTAGAGTAATGCTCTAAAAAATTAAGAAGCACCTTCCAGCTGGTGAGGATGCCACTGTACAGTTAATAGGAAAAATATTTGGCATTTTAAGAGCCTTAAAAGACCCAAAAGAGAAATAGGTTTAATTCTTCAAAAGTCATATTGATTCTTGCATCATGCTCAGTTTGGATTGATCTGTTTGGAATGAAGGTTTGGCACTAAAGAGAATTTAAAAATGTCAAAGAACTGTTGAAAAAAAGGGGAAAAATGCATGTAGAGAAAACTGTTATCAGTATTGAAAAACATTGGCTTTTTTTATACTGAGTAGGATTTTTTTTTTTTTAATGAATTGATTATCTGTATCTTTGAAAAAGCATGTTGTATGAGCCTACTAGAACTGCAGTGGGGGAAGATTCCCAGTTACTACCATGAAGCGAGGATTTTCTGCCAGCTGCTGAAAGATCACTTTAATCCAGATGCGGAGAAAGTGACTCAACTCCCTTTATTAGAGACATAAGCCCTCAATATGTTGCACTCGTGACGTACAGCATGCTGACAGGGCTGGAATGTCATGCTCTGCTACAGAAGGCTGCAGTAGTTTCTTTTCAAAGGTTGTCTCTTTGGCAACACTGAGTCTATACTGCCAAGTTACTAGGTTTTGCAGACTTGATATTTCTCTATGAACTGTAGGACAAAGAAATTAGTTTTAGTCCTTTCTAAAAGCTTTTCTTCTTCTCCTTTCTGTCCCAGTGCACACCTGCTCACAATGTGTGATGGTTTTCTGCATGTCTAGATAAATAGAGCTGATTGCTATTAACCTCCTGACATTTCTGAAATGGCCATCAAATCTTTCTCTATGTTTATCTGCTTGCAGGAGTGACTAAGTGTGACTTTCGCCTTTCTTCTGAGGAGACCTGTTTCTGACTTCTTTGAATTAGGAGTGAAATATATACTACTTGAGGATTAGAAGAGAAATTCCTTCATGCAGCGATTCCTAAAGAAATGCGCAAGTGAAACATGTAGGTAGATCTAAACGACCCTTCACGTATTCAGAACAAAGGGAGATATCTCCAAAGCGGTTGCGTGCTTTCTTGCATGACTAGGTGAAAATTAAAAAGAAAGTAAAAGAAAGAAAAGGGGTAGGGGAAATACCCACATATCCTGGTGCAAGGACCAGTGACCAGAGACAATGACGTGTGTGTAAATGCGCAGACTGAAGAGGTTGATGTGCACCTCGTTCTTCAAAAGGCCATTGTAGCCCACAAAGAACTGCAGTCACATTAGGCTTCAGGAATTGTGTGTCAATTATACAACAATACTATTTTTTTTAAGTTGAATATACATACTGGTTGTGTTCTAAACAGATTAACAGCAGATTGGCTGAAGTCTGTGGCTGAATCTACCTTTCACATCTGTGAAATAATTGGGCAAAGAAATATCACCGGTCTCTTTTGGAAAGGCAGGTACGAGTAGCAGCAGAGCATAATTGTTCTCTAGCCGAAGTCATGACCTGCTTTGCCACGGCTTCAAACTGAGTTTGCAATAATCTTTTACGGAAGGGCTGCTGCTACTCAACAGACCCTGGTGATTATATTTAACTATTTTGGCTATGCAATTGTTTACAGCAGAATTATCAGCAATACAGGATTAGGAAAATAAACCCATGAAAAGCAGGGGAAAATAAACAAATCTTCATTTCACAGGTTGTCAAGATTCCCTAGTTTCACTTCTTTGCTCAGAACATAAGGTAACTAGATTATTTTGTTATCCCAGTGCAACTATTGAAAATGAGAAGGAGTGAAAAACTACCTTTGTGTTTCTGGAAAGGGAGAAGGGATTTATGCATTAATAAGTTCATCTTTTTATTAGTATTGTATTTTGCCTATCGGAATGATCAGGCTGACTTCGAAGGCCAAATTTCATTGAAGGAAAACCCTCCCCAGAAAATTGCAATGGTGATTTTTATGTCTACTCATTAGGATTTATTATTTTCATTTAGCTTTCAGCAGTTGAGAATACTTGAAAATTCAAGTCAATCTCTTGCAGCTGATTGCAGTGATAGCGATCTGAGGCAGCGGTGTGCGTGCTCCCTCTAGTGAGCTCTGTCCAACGAGATGTGGTTTTGGTTTGGCAGTTTTCTTTGGGGAGTTCTCGTGCTTTAGGCAAGGCGTTTGCTTTCCCTGGGTAGAATTCACACCATTCTCTGCCATTCAGTTTGGGGTGCCCAGCAAGCCCTGACTTCTCAGCAGTGGTTATTTAGACCGAGTTGCTGTTGGAGAGAGCGAAGGTCAGATTCTCTCATGGTCAGCTGTTGTCTGACTTTTCCACGCTTGTACGTGACACCTGAAAAATCCTTTTCAGTTTACTTATACAGCTCTTTCAACTTTCAACAAACAGCAATTTTAAGATAAGAAAGAGCAGAGCACTGACTGATGTTGTGTCTGTGAAGCACCTTATATTGTTCAGGTAGAAGAAACTTCTAGTGGAAATGCTCCCCTGGATGGCACTAGTCAGTGGTAGAGCACCCTGTCTGTACAGGTATGAACTCATGGCAAAAGGCTCACATGTGACAGACTGCTCTACCCATTTGATGGTACTGACTCTCCATTAAATTTGTTTAATATATTTATATGGAAGGGGGAAGAAATAGAAAATAGAATGTAAAATCTAATTTTTAATGTGAGTTTCTGGGTTTCAGTGGCATACAGATAAGCATATCCTCTTATTGAGACCCTAGGGTATACATATAACGTACCACGTACTCCAATGAGGATTCAAATGAGAAGTAATAAATCCAGCTTGCTACATGTCAAAAATGGCTCTATTCCATCATGATGGAAAGGAAGGGTACAAAGGAGAAGGGGAAATACATTGTGGTTTTGTTCCAGCTTATCATCTAGCCTCAAAAGCAAAAAGTAGAAGCAGAGTTTCAAATCACTTAAGAGCTGCATGTGATTATTATTATAGGATCAGCAGTGACAGACTCTAGGTTTGGAATGGAAGAGAAAGGGTTCTGCAGAAATTGTTTCTTTCTATGCTTAGACCAAAAGATATCTTCTGGTTGTTCTCATAGTAAATGTCAGTCTTGAACAGGATAATACGAGAAATGCAGGCATAAGAGGAAAAGGAGTGAAGTGTTTGTTTAGAATTTCTTGTGAGAGCCCCTGGGAAATTTGGTTTTGGATAATCAAATTATGAGTTAAGTCAGGGAAGCAAAACATGGCTTTCATTTAAAACACATTATTGATGAGGCGGTTTCATAATGCATACAAGCCATTCTGATTTCTTATTAACCCCCCCAAAACTTCTTGAGCCCTGAGCTGGAGGAAAACCAATAGATTGTTTTGGCTCCCCTTTAGGTTTCTTAAAAGGGCCAGAAAAATATAGCCTGAAGAGGAAGCAATGGTCTCGGCAGTTCTGCATCAGAGCTTCTGTTCCAAGTGTGAGGAATGGAAAAGATGTGACCTCGGGGCACAAATTGTCTATTCATCATGAGGAAATAGAAAGATTCATCTAAGGATGCCCTATTTAAAGTCTATAGAGCACTTTGATTATGGGCATATTTTCAAATCTTATTACTGGAGACCAGACGGAACCTTTTAATTGGTTTTTGGATATCGGAGATTATGAAATTGCTGTGATTACTAGATTTGGTTTATTTTAAGAGAAAAATACACCCCAAATTCTATTCATAATCAGTACCCATTGTTTCTTTACATAAATTCTGCTGCTATGTATGGCTTTATACAAAATCAGCAGTTCAGTAAACATTTAAATCTTTTGCATTATCCTTTCTTAGAAATCATTTTCAAAAAAGGAGAATGAAAAAAGCAAGCCAAAACTTGCTATCTTTTCCTAGGCAAAACTTTTCCTGATTTGAGCAGATATTTCATTCAAGTACTAGATGATTTGACTCCAAGAAAACTTTTTCTCCCCTCAGTTTCACTGGGATGAAAATTCACAAAACCAGGTTGCAGCTCGTTAAGTGTTCCCTCTTTCAGTAATCGTTTGCAAAAGACAAAAGATATATATATGAACAGAATTAGAGTATAAAGACTTCATGATTCAGACCACTGACAGTTCTGTGGCAGAAGAAACCAGGCTTATCCATGGAAACCAAATATTCTCCAGAAGAACTCCCTCCTTCCCCACCCGCCTTGGCCATACAAGGACTAATTGTGGTGTCAGCTGCTGCAGGAATGTGAGGCATGTATCTTGTGTATCGAAAGAATAGTAACTGCTGTCAGCAGCATTCCTCTTACTCCAGCCACGATTGATGGCACAGGGAGCTGTTTACACAGTCTTTATTCAGTTTACAATGGGAGAAAAAGCCTTAAATTTTTTTAAAAAGCTTTTATGTATACAGCATGTACATTTACCTTTTGGAAGATATATAATGTTAATGTTTTCTCACTGCTGTCTACATGCTCAAGGCATCCTGGAAACCACAGATATTTGGGGTTGCAACTGTGCTATTTCCTTTATGCAAAGGGTAGCTAGAATTTTCTTCTAAGTAACAATGTGAAAATTTTGGTTCACCAAATAGAAGATGACTAGGCAGTTGTGTTTGGAGTGAGGGCATCTTTTCTACTCCACTAGCTGAAATGCCACTCTTGGAAGTACAGTAAGCTAAGCATTACTCCAGTATTTTACTTCAATTCTCATATCAAAGCTGGCATTAACATGCATGCATAGAGAGCTACTAAAACAGGGTCCTAATACTTCAGTCCAACTGCAGACCAAGACATTGATGTAACGAGCTTTTGTAGTTCATGTGCTCTATGTATCTAGAGCGCATGAACTCAGAGTTTGCCATGGTGGAATACAGAGTTCCTGTTAGCTGCCTCTTTACGTTTCACTCTTTATGTTAAGTCCTTGTGAATAGAAATCAGGTAGCTGGAGAACACAAAGTTAGTGACTGCAGGTAGACATGAAGAAATGGGTCCCCAATATTCCTGGTGGCTCATCTTGACAGGCTACGATTTAAAAATAAAATAAAATACATGATTTCTCTTATTTAGGATGTTCAAAGAGCTGAATTTTTTGTACCTTGTGCATCTAGCTTAACACGGAATCCCTTGTTATCCCTTCAGCGGGCTAAATTTGGTCCAGGAAAACAGGAGAAGCAACCAACAAATTAATTTTTATTAAGGACAGCAGAATTTTTTTTTTTAACTAACAAATCTTATTCAGCTATACCATACAAATGAATGCATTCAGAGCTGTAGATGGGACAACTGAGTGCAAATATAAATCCTCACAGAATATCTCATAAGAACATACCTTTTTATTTTTCTTTCCCCTTCATTGACTCAGGTCACTGAAGATATCAGTTGCTACTCATAACTCAGGAGTCCCAATGGTGTTTCAGACCATTGAACTGCTAAGAATTTGAAAGTAGCTTAGGCTTGAATTTTGCATACATAACTAGGATAGTGAGGGAGTTCATTCCAGGTTTTTTTTCCAAGGTAGATAGGGCTCAGAGTCTGATCCTAGCTCTGCTAGAGCTTGCTGCACTCAGCCTACCAGTGTTTCCATTGTTTGAGGGAGAAACACAATTGTATGGCGATGGAATAGTAATTTTTGCACAGATGTGTTTTGAGAACTAATGTCTGTGAAATATTCATAGAATCAGTAAGGTTGGAAGGGACCTCTGGAGATCATCTAGTCCAACCTCCCTGCTCAAGCAGAGTCACCTAGCACATGTTAGACAGGGTTGCATCCAGGCAGGCCTTGAATATCCCCAGAGGAGACTCCACAAGCTCTCTGGGCAGCCTGTGCCAGTGCTCCGTCACTCTCATAGTGAAGAAATTCCCCCTCACATTCAGGCAGAACTTCCTGTGGTTCAGTTTGTGCCCATTGCCTCTTGTCCTGTCACATGGGACAACTGAGAAGAGTTTGTCCCCATCCCCCTGACACCCTCCCTTCAGGTACTTCTACACATTGATAAGATCCCCCCCTTTTATTGAACTCAGGGACAAAAATTACTCTGCACATTTTAAAATGGTAGTGCTGGGATTCAGCATCTCTTAATTTCCAAAGGTGCCTATTCAACCACATAGCAATGGAATTCATGTTCAGTTAAAATGATACAGATTTTGTCTGTCCAGTGACTTTTTAAGTAGTCATTCCAGGTTCAAATGGGTGTAAATCAGAATAACATTCTGGTTGTCTTCAAGCCTGACCTGCTTTTCCACAAGTTTCTATCTGAGCTGAAGACACACACACACACACACACACACACACACACACTCCCATATCTCTCATGGAGCTAGCTGTCTTACTGTTAAAAAAAAAAAAAAAAAAAAAAAAAAGGCAGAAAAACCTGATGCCGTTGAAAGTGTGCTATAGCATTGTTGCTTAGGTGACAGGTGCAGGTTACATTTGTAGAAGTCAAGAAACATAGCTGATAGATAAACATTTTCTGGCTGTTAAGCTTTGCACAGCTATTGGCACCATCCTGGGGCTACTTAACGAAATGTAAAGTAGTAACAGTTGACTCATTTCATCATTTTAATGAGAAAAAGCATCAGGAGTTTAAGAGTCTAGTAAAAATCTAGTAAAAAAGAGATAAATATAGTGATAAAATTAAGTACTCTTTAAAGGATGTTAGAATGTCATGTATTCCATAACTGTTATGTTTCTTTTTAGCAGAAATGCCATTTTCTGGAAAACAGATGCAATATTTATAACCTAACCATAACCTTGAATAAGATGTTTGGAAAAGGTTATGGAGACTAAAGAGCATATTGTTTCTTTGTCGGTTATATTATTTAAGATTCTGACTTGTTATTACTAGTTTGATCCTGACTTAACAATGGGGAGAGTTTTATTAGTCTCCATTTCAAATCGTGATGCATCAGAAAGCTATAAGAGAGGAAGCATTTTGTAATTCTTAATTTTCCTAGGTTTGTGTCAAAGTATTAAAATATAAGCAGGAAAAAATCTTGATTTTTAAAAAGTTTTTTGTGTAAGTAATAAAAGTAAAAACTAGAAGAAATTAATCTGAGTTATTTTTTAAAATGGATTTTCGTTGTCCAAGGCAGCAGTGAAATGCCATCTGGAATACTGTTGGCTATTGTGGTCATCTAAGCCCAAGGAAGCTGAACTGTAATTAGAAGAGGAAAAGAGTTTTTGAAAAAGTTCAGAGGAAAGCTGTTCTTCCATCTAAGGGGGGGGGGGGGAAAGAAAGAAGCTTGGCACATTCATTTAGCAAAATGATAGCTGTGAGAAGATAAGATATTGCCTGTAATATATGGAGCAGAGAGAGAGAAGAGACATTTAACCCAAAGGACAGTGTTATGAGGATAAATTGGAATAAATTGGCTATGAATGAATTTGGGATGAAAATTAAGCAAATTTCTAACAAGTTGCAAAGCAGTGGGGTCAAAAATTTTTGACCTTGGTCGATGCAGCAGGAAATTTTGATGATGCTACATATAATGAAACAGGCTGGGAATTTCTTTATTCCTGTAAACAATGTTAAAATAATCTATGGATTTATTCTAAATTTTAAGTGTTTAACTCAGTTCACATTCCCTACCTTAAACTGGGTTAAGGCCATTCGACTTTTGAAAGAGAATCTCTAAGCAGGAGTTCTAAGGCAGTGGAAGTCGGTCACGTCGCTCACGTGTGTTTGTGGGGACTGATGGGATCTCTTGTGTTATCCAGGCCTCTGCCCCGATGATGCAGTCATGATGTCATCATGTAACTGTCCCTATACGCACACAGGCACTGGAGACTTGCAAGACCTTTTGCCTTCAGATATGATAACTAGTAAGTCTATGAGGAGGTAATTCTCTCTTTTGAAGTCTTTTCCTCAAACTCTTAACTCAGAAAGAAAAAAAAAAAAAAAAGAATTTGTTCAAACAGAGTAAAGGCCCAGAAATCAGCTGGGAATTGCTTCCTTTATTGTTGAAGCTACCTTAAGTCAAACCTCAAATTCCATTTCCCTGGACTTTAAACTGTACTTTTGTTACAGTGTGCATGTATGCTAGAGTCCAAGGCAGGCTGTCTCTGGCAGGCCCTTTCACTGCTTTGACAAGGGCATATAGGTGGTTTGTTCTGCTGATACATGTTTGTCTATGTGTGGTTACAAGTATGGTTTCTTCAGTAAAAAACAGTTTAAAAATTTTCCGACTTTTTCTATTTTAAAATTTGGAAATTTCTTCCTGATTTCCATATTTCAGCTCTTATTCTGCAGGCCTTCTCCACCTTCTTTTCCTTGGTGGGGAGAAGGAGATTGCAAGGAAGGGGGTGTTTACTTAATCTTTTGATGATAATAACTTCAGCAGTCTTACTGACTGTGCTCCTCACACAGTCTGGTTGGTACAGTGCAAGAAATGGGAAAACCGTGGTTGGGGCTGAACCAAGGAGTGGAGGAACTTCTTGAGCCAGTTTTGCTGCCAGGGAATTGCTTGTATAACTTTACCATTAACATAGTGTTTACGCCAACGTTGTACAAGAATTACTAGATAGCTGACAGGTAATAAAATGAGGCGCTTAGAAGGTTAGGAGTTGGGCACGTTTCCCAAATTCTAATATAGGGCCATTCTGGCAACTTGCTAGGAGCACAGACTTTACGTCTAATTAATATATCCATTTATTAAAAAGTGGCTGTGTATATTATGTGAGTTTTGGTTTATTCTTGCACTTTAGATGGAGGATCCTAGGTATGCAGCTGAGTGACACCAAGACTGATGAACGGGATGCGACCATAACTCCGTTAACTGACATTGGTATTAACAGTCCTCTGAGAGTAACCTTGCAACAGGAGACTACTGGTGTGGCAGGCGCTCTGTCTTGTTTCTGGCATTTTTCATATGCTGGTGACAGGCTGGATGAGATCACGCGAGTTTGGCTCTGCGAATGAAGGAGAGCCTTTCAGCGTATTGGCACCGGCTGTTACTGGAAGATCCTGCTGGAAGACAGACCTGTCCCCAGGTTTAAGTCAACCTTCTCCATATGTGAAGTTGCCAGTGATGAAAGTTACTTTCACAGCTGTTCAGCTGTAATTATGCAGCACCTTTCGGCTGTCGGCTGTAACAGGCCTTGAGCACGGTGAGTGTAGGTGTTTTGTCGTGTAACACAGCTCCTGGGGCTGCAAACGCCGATCTAAATCAGGGCTGTTGCCACTGTGCGTTCTCCCTACCTTCGGCCCGTACTCTTGCCAGTGCTGTTGATTCAGAGCTGCCCAAAAACTAACTCCAAGCAAAAATGGTTAATTTTCAGAGGGATCAGTTCCTGCTCACTGTGCAGCTGAGGCTGACTTAAACTCTCTGCGACCATGCCAAATGGGTCAGCAGGACAGGTATCCCTTCAACCTTTCATCCCTTCTTCCCATTTGTGAGTACTGTCATAATGTTGGCAGAAGTAGAGTTGTGATCTGCTTTTGTTTGTTTATGAGCCAAGCTGAAGCTTTCTTCACTTCTTAAGTCTGAAAAACAGGGAGTTTTGTTCTGTTGACTGAGCATTTTAGAGCAAATGCAGCAACTTCTCAGTCTCCAAAAATTCACCAACCACGTTTCCATTTCGCCAAATGAAATTGTAACTGCTGTGTTGCTATTGCAATCACTCATGTGCTTGCACTTCGCAAGAAAATATCTCTGAAGCTGAGCCACGCACAACCCTCATGGTGGGGTGCTCTGCTTTTAGGCTATGGAGGATTTTGTGGGCTGCTGCCTTGCTTGGAAGCTGTTGTCAGGGCACTTGTGGCTGGGGAGCTGCGAGGCAGTTACACCTGAGCAGCTCAAGCTGCTGGAGGTGTCGGTGGCGCTGGGCCGCCGGTCCCGGCAGCGGTGCCTGGCTCTGCGCGGGGGGCCGGGCTGCCGCTGCCAAGCGCTCGTAGGTTCGGCTGGAGGAGCCTGCCGCCTGGCTGCCCGCCGCGGGGAAACAACGGTTGCTGCGTGAGTCTAACTGCGAGAAAGCGTAAGAATTTCTAACGCTCCCCCTCTCCAAAACCAGAGACTTTGGGGAGAAAAGGAAAAAAAGAAATCATACAGACCCTTTTCATTTTGCTTTAAGCCTCTCTGAGGAGGATTAACTATGGTGAGAACCGCTGCAAAGTCATCCCTGAAGTCTAGAAAACAAATCTATATTTGTCTAGTACAATCACCCCAAATGTGTTTAGCTGTATTGCTTTTTTTTGCCTGTAAAATGCCTCCTGCTACTTCTGTTTTTTTATTTAAGACGACGTATATTCTAGCCATTTCTAATTAGACAGAACACTTGGAAATGGTGGCATGTTTTCTTTTGTGATATGCACAGACTGAGTCATTCATAAAGGGACTGTCTAGACTGACTTTTTCTAAAGCTGTTCAAGTTGCAGTGCGTGTTTCCCTTTGGTTTTTGTAATCAAATTTTCATAAATCTCCAAGTGTGCAGTGCATGGTAAGTTTGTGTTCTAGCTTCTGTAAAGGTTAAAAAGTAATCAGTGCTTTGTTTTAGGATGGCGTTAATCAGGGAGACAGTCTGCAAGAGGAATGTCCTTCTGAGAAAAAACTTTGATCCAGTCTTTCTGGATTGTAGAGATTTCAGTTTCCTACAGAAAAAAGGGATGGAGGGTTGTGAGAACCGGAAGATAGAGGCTCCAGGTTAAACCTGGAGCAGAGAAACTGCAGTACCACAGCTCTGGTTCTCATGCTGCTTTAGTCGCTGGTCTCGCAAAAAGTGACATAAATACATATGTACTTCTCTTTTTTCTTTCCCTCTAACTGGTCAAGTTTAGCTGGGCACATGGAGATCTAAATGCTGTTTAGAAAGCACCGTAAACTCTCCTGGGATCCTGCGAGGATTAATTAGTTAATGGTTGTCAAAAGCTTTGAAGATGAAAAGAACCAAGTATTGTTTATTAGAACACAGCTTAACATAGCTCCTGCTGGTTGTATGAGGGAAGAGAGAGAGGGAAGAGATATGAAAAAGTTCTCAGTCAGGGCTTAAAATGTGGAACTGCTGCTGTGCACTGGACTATGGGGCTCTGCAGCGAGAACGAGCAGGGGGCTTTGATGGGGCAGCTCCATGCACCGGATACGGCTCCCTGCTGTCAGGCTAAGCCTGCTCGAGCTTTTGGACAGCAGACACAAGGCAGCTTAAGCTTGTTTAAAAACAAAATCCTGTTTTATCTCAGCTAATCCATGCCTATGGTGTACTCACTTGTCACTTAGCATTAGTGTTTTCTTTTTTCCTCTTAAGGTTGTGTTTTAGGCAAATAAAACTAAATGCTGATTTAAAGGTGAGAAAAGTAGGAATACTTCTATGGTAAGTGCTATCAGACACACTGTTGACTTTGCTTTTTCCTGGCTCCTGGGAGAAAGATGGATGAGCAGAGCTGAGCAGTAATGTATTCAGACGACTTGCCTCCCACGGAGCAGTGATGTATTGGGGAACCTCAGGCCAGGTTGTATTTCAGTATTATACTGCAAGGTAAGACTTGACTTTTTAGTGTGTTGTTTTGAAGATTTTAATAGAGGTGTAAATAGGCAGAGCCCATTACAAACAGAAATCTTCTGCAGGACATATTCTCTTACATATGACAAAATGAAACGAAAGACAGTAGATCAGGGAGCAAAATGCCATGGTACTGTTGAGGGGGAGATGAGTGCAGGAAGGGTGAAAGGATGTGCAAGGAAAAGGAAGAGCTGGGGAGTACTTCATCACACGAAGTAGCGTGAGAGAAGCAGGAAGCAGCAGCCTCCTCCTGGAAGGTTTTCCTCAAAGGATCAAGAAATGAAGTGCAGAAAGAGTGCAGGAAGGGAAAGGAATAGGAACATGTATCCAGGCCTATCTGGAAGTCCACTCTAGTCCCCTCACCAGGTTTTCTTTCTGTAGAAAACTGGGAGAGATCTGTAGCTAACACACACAGCAGATCTACCCCAGTGAAGAGGTGGGGTCAGGCTGATTTGTGCTGCTGGCCCCAAAATAGCTTCAATGCCTGAAAATACAGGGCCTACAAGAATACTTCATTCTCCCATTTAGAGAAGCACTGGGGTTACTGAAAACTGCCATTAATACTTGGAAGTTCATACCTGAGTGACAGGTGAAGAGAAAACAAGTATATTTTATGAAGAACCCATCTGTGATGGCTGATGAGGAATTAATAGTTGGATTAAAACTGGATAGTGACCAGTGATCACGGTCTAATTATGTTCAGTCTGGGCAAGCAAAAATGATCCTAACAGCAATATGAATACTTGGTGTTACCAAGGCTGTCCTCCAAGCACCAAGGGAAAACTCTGAACAGAAATCATCCAGAGAAAAAAATCAGAAAGAAAGCATAAATAAGGGATGGACTTATGTTACATAAATGGTCCAAAAATGCATATTCCACTGCCAAGATAAAACAGCAGCTTTGTTGAAAAGTCTGTCTCGGTTCAGTAGTATAATGAAGTTGGGATTTGGAAATTAAAAAAGAAAAAGAAAGGTGTATAAAAAATACAGACCAGGAAATAAAAAGCAATCATTACTGATCCGAAAATATGAAGCACAGAGAAGTCATGGAGAATTTCGTGTCTTGCAAGACAGAGAACAGTAAGAAGACTTTGTGGTAGATCTTTAAATCTATTAGGAATCCTGGTAATTGTACATGTCTGTCCCAAGGAGAGGGAAATAATAAAAAAATAATTGCACAGAAAAAGCAGATGGATTCAATAAACATTTCTGTTCTCTGCTTGGAAACTCTCAGACTGATATACTTGTATTGCCTAAGGGTGAAAATGTTTTTTCTGAGTCATTAGTAATTTAGAACACTACTTAATAATCTGCAGGCTGACAGAGGTTGCTGCCAGGTATCCTAAAGGCATAGGCTAAGAAGCTCCCTCCTCTTGGCTCTATTTTATTTTTAAGATTTGGATTGTTGAGATCTCTAGAGAGATGCCTTAAAGCTCTAAAAGTTTTCAAAAAGGGCTGGAGACAACTGTCCTGGGAGGGTGGGAAAAAGTTGGTGAAATCCAGAAGATGATACTGTCTCTGACAGCCAGTGTAGCCTTATAGGGTTGTCTAACATCTCAATTTTTTTTGCTATTCTGCCATACAAACTAGGAAAATATACAGAAGTAAGGACCTTTTATAGGAAGTCTGACTTAGAACAACAGATAAAAGACTGAGTGGGACCATTTAGATCATGGAACTGAAGTTTTGTCCCTGCAAGTGAAGGTGGGTGGGTGTTAGGCTTTTGGACAGATGCCACAAAGCCTATGCTGCTGCACAGGGGATGAGCAAGACTGACTGTGGGCTTCAGCTGTGTCCCAGTCCACACAGTAGGAGGAATTTCATTAGATGAGAATGCCTGGGTATTCCTAGAAAGTGGATCATACATAATACCGTAGAGGAAGGCAAAAACCATCCCCAAACTGTCTCTTCCAGTCTCATCTTGGAAGAGGAAAAACTCCAGTATATGTTCCATGTATGTCATATATGTGAACATGTTAAATAAGTAAAATATTGAATAGTTAGCAAACTTTAAATGCTACAGTTATCTTCAGTAAGTGAAGATATGAGAAGGACGTTCTGCGTAAGTCAAACTTGAGTTCAGTGCTATTTTCAGCAGTGGGAGTTAAATCACTGCTGCTAACATTTTCAGATGTATTGGAGAAGTGCTCCACCAAAAAGCAAAGAAGGGGCAGTCCTTCATGGAGAGCAGGAATGCTAAGCAAGAGTCCATTTGAATGGAAGCCACTTTAATACAAGAAAACAAATGATGTGTCTAGAAACAAAGAACAATGTAAACAGAATGGGAGGAAAGGAAAACGGTGACTCTGAGAAGGAGTTTAGAGTGGACGTTTGATTGTCATGAGGGTTTGGTGGAATTCAGTGGCAGAAAGGTCAGCATGCGCCTTGGACATACATGGAGAAAAATGTCTGAAATTAGCAAGGTAATTTTCTATGCAAGTACAAAATAGATTTGAATATTGTTTCCATTTCATACTTTTTAAAAGGATATTAAAAAATTACAGAGAGCGAGGAAGAGAGCAGTGCTAATTATTCAAGGGGAAGAGGAAAGGCTGTATAGTGAGATGTTTGCAGGCCAACATGTTCTTTATACCAGAGGAGACCAAGAAGTGACTTGATCAGTGTGCAAGTGCTCCACAGCAAGAAAAAGTAGATACAAACAGGCTCCTTAATTTAGCAGGGAAAAACACAACGAGAACTAATAGCTAGAAACTGAGCCAGACAAACTCAAATGAAGCATTAGACATGCTTTTTGTATAGTATCTATTTAGCTGTTGTTAACCACTGGGGAAGAGAATACACAACAACAAAGGGAAGGCAGGGATTTCTTCTTATTAAGGCCAGCTGTCTTTTGGGGTGATATTCTTCAGCCAGCTGTGAGCTTGGCTCTTTCACACAGGACAATCAGGTGAAATACAGCAGCGTCTCAAGCATAGGCTCTCTTCAAAGACTTTGTGTCCAAAAGAGGTATATTGTATATATATTTATATTAAAAGGTATATTATATTTAAAATAATGTAAGCATTGGGAAATAGTCTTTCATTCCCCTGGCAGTGTCCCAAAACATATTACCCGCTCTCTTTTTCTAGCACGCACTGCTACATCTAGTTGCACTCAAATTACTCTCATCTGAATGCCTTTTTCATATTAACCTTGTTAATTGAATGGACACCAGCTTTCCTTATGGCTGCATGCAGTGCACTGACTGTCCTCTGTGCCAAACTCTTCTGAGTTCAATAGTGTATGAAAGAAAATCACAGTCCTCTTGTTTTTGTGACTGTATTTTGTACGGTTGTGGAAGTACAGCCAAATGCGGGAGACTGTAGAAAGAAGGCAGACAGTAGTTTTTAGTGACAAATGAGAAAAGGAATCCCAAAAGCCTCATTCCTCAGGACTGGAGAGAGAAGTAGGCTTGTGAGGACTACAGAGCTGCAGGAAGGCTGCTTTGTCTCTCTGTTTCTAAAAATTAGAATGAACGTCGACTCTCCTATGTAAAAGTCTGAAGGGTCTGAGGTGTTGGTTATTGTGGTGTAAGTTTGTGCTCACGGGCAAGGTATCTGATGACAGTGGATATGCAGAACTACCTTCTGTCTTAGAGATGGGTAAAATTTAAAGTCTAGTAAAATGTCATGAAATAAAGCTCAATGCTGGTAGTTACTCATCCTTCTATTCCTTCTTTAAGTGCTATAATCTGCAGTGCATTAATTCTTTTTCTGTCTTTATGTCCAGATCAACAATCCAGTTTTATTTCATATCTGTCATTTAGACTCAAATAATGTCTCTCCTTGTTTTCTTATTTTCCTTTAGTTCATAAACATCAGTTTGGACAGCTTTGGATCTCCAGTAGTTACACATCTTGCTGCCTGTCTTCAGCTGTCATGTTCTGGGGCCTTCCAAAAGGCACACATCATGCACTACTTAAAACTTTTGTTTAGCTGGTTAATTATTTAAGTGTAGCGTACTGGTATGCCAGATGCTTCCTGGGCAGGGAAATGTGTCGCTTGCATTCTCCTGTCTGTGCACGTGTCTCTCCTTTTAAACCTGCTGCCTGCTGCAGACTTCTTCAGACAGATCAAATTGTTTCGTGGCCCTGAAGAACTTGTGATTCAGCATCGGCTTTTGTCCGCTTTACACAGCTTAATTGCTGCTTTACACACTGCTTGCAGCCTCAGCACAGTAGACGTGCAAGAAGGTGAGTAATGTGACACACAGGTCGCTGCAAGCTCGTTGTTTTAAGCATCCCTGGAGGCTAGTGGGAGCTTTGAGGAGGACAGATGAAATACACTGCAGAGCACCCTCTTACAAGGAAGAGCTCTGTTAGCTGTTAGCTTTGGAGTACATGGACAGTATCACAGTGTCACAGATGTTTATTGCAGAGAACTTTTTTTTTTTTTTTTTTTTTTTTGGGGGGGGGGGGGGGTGGGGGGGCAGCATTGCCCATCCTGGTAAGCTAAATGTGCTCTCTTGTGAGGCGTTCTTTTCCTTCAGCCCTTAAACAAATTTCCTGGTTTTCTGTGTACACTTTCCAAACCAGAGAGGAAAAAACTTGTCTTCATAGATTAATCTGTTTATGGAAAAGCAATGCTGTTTTGTGCTTGTTAAGATTCAGATCTCATCTAGACTGCTGACTTAAATTCAGCTCTTCTGTGTTCAGTTCTGGGGGAGAAAAAGGGATAGGAGGGGGAAATGATATTTTTAAGCAGCTGTTCGGCAACCTGAGAAATAATTTAGGGTCTTAACCCCACAGGTGCCCATGTCACATACTATATATTACTATTTATAACCTTTGGGGCTTTACAGGCAAAGAGATCAGAAGGTGAATGTGCATGGACATGAAGTCAACTAATTTCTTATGCCTAGATGTGATATCTCCAGTCTATGAGCAAAAGATACTGAGAAAGAATATTGTGAAAGCCGTGTACAGTGAGCTAGTGCTATCGTGCCTCCATGCTGCGCCTGCTTCTCAAAGGAGAGGGGGGAGAAAGGACTTTCAGACTCCAAACCAGTTACTGTCGAGACTTTTATAAGAATTATAACAGTTTCTGGAAACTGTCCTTTTCAAAAGCCTTCATAGAGACTTGTTATTCATCATATATGGCAGTAAGATGAATATAAAAAGAGCTCATATGTTGGCTTTTGTATTAAATTTTAAAGCTAACACAGTGCTAGGCTGTGTGTGAAAGTAATTTTGTTAATCTTATTCAGTAGATGATTCTATCAGATACAGCTGTTATACTGCATCAGGTTTAGTGAACTGTAAATTCAAGTGGTAAATTGGTAAAGTATTATCTTTTAATTTATGGAAAAACAAACATTAGTTGCAGTAGCTAATAAGAGTCTGTTTACTGTGGCTAGCTGAATAAAGCTGCTGTTCTCCACCGGCTGACTCTTTAGGTTGAACAACTGATTGTATTTTGTTCACATGGGAGTTTGGTCCATATTTCAAAGCTTTGTCCACATATTTAGTTATTTACGGGCTGTATTGCTGATGGACTATACCACTGCCTATGTGACCAGAATCAGGAAGTAAGATATGGGTATGCAGGATATGTATCTTTGTGAGCGGTATCTTCTGCATACTGCACCTTTATTTTTCCCCTGTGTGGGCTGCCATTTCGCGAGCCAGAGTTCACTGCCCGCTCTGACAGAGTGCAGCTCCGGTTAGAGGCTGTCATCCTTCAGTCACTACTTCAAAAGAAGAATGTTATAGCTGAAAATAAGGTGGACACTTCAGTTCCTCTGGACTTGCAGTTCACTGGGATGTAAATACAGCAGATGCTATTCCAGGAGCACCAATAGAGGCTGAATTTTCTAAGAAGGGCAGATAGGACTTGCATGGCAGTGCACCAAGTATTGGGGGCAGCAGTCTCATCCATATTTGTGGTATGCTAGAGGAAACCTTGGAAGGGAGGATGGGAAGAAATAGGGATGTTTCTCTAACAAAATGGGTTGTAAGCCCTCCTCATTCCATTTTCAGATGCAGATACTTGCATCAGAGAGAAATGATAGTTTGGAAAGAGTTTGGAAAGTTTATGTCAAGTTTTGCTTCTGTTTCTCGCAACTAGTTTTTAGTTATTTAGGTGCACAACAGAAAAGTGCGCTGGGGAAGTCAGACGTATTAGTTGAATTAGTTTGTTTCTGACACGTCTCAGAAAAAAATGGTACTTGCTCCAGACTAGTCCATGTGGAAAAATGTTCAAGATAAGAAAGTCATTTTATTCAAGAAAGAGATGTGAAATGCTCTCTTTTACTTCTACAAGTTGTCTAAGCTTTGTTTAGAGGAGATGCTGTGTCCCCTACTGATGGCAAGTGCCACTGGAACCTTTCATGGCAGTGACATTCCTGCCTTTCTCCCAAGCTACTAACCCACCAGTTGCCATGATGGGATCAGAGCAGGTGCTTTGTTGGACTGGCTGGAGTCTGTGGAGCCTGGGGACAGAGAGAGGTTGTGGACAAGAGGAGGGATCTGCCTACTCACTTTAACATAAGGTTAAAGGTGGAAGTGGGATAATCTCCTTCCCTCTGTACCATTCAGGTATGGGACTTGGCATCTCTGCTTCCTTGAGGAACTCTGCTGGTTCTTCAGTACAGAGCTGAGTGGGGCTGGCACAATGCCAGCATCCTTGGCTAGTAGCTTGTTGATAGAGAGATGGAAAGGAAAAGTCAGAGGAACTCAGTATCTCAGGTACTACCCCTTTCCAGGAATAAAAAGGCCATGCAGTGGCAACATTCACATGCGAGCAGGCTGGAAGCTGTAATGAAACATGCAGGACAAATGCTGCTGTCATCACTACCATAGAAATCATGGTAACGTACTACTATGCACGACGATAAAGGAGCACTAGGTGCCTCTATATGGTCTGTTGCACCTCTGTATGTAAAGACACTTGGTACATCTACATTAGCATTGTGGTTTGGGTCAGGAGTTTGCTTGGAAGTGCTTACCTTGCTTTGGTTGCCATTGCAGAGTGGTGCCAGAGCACGTGGACTGCATTCCTCTTCAGATGAATCTTAACTGGAAGATGTACTCCAGCAACTAATGGGGGGTTAGTCCACAGGAACAAAATAGAGCCACTCTGAACTAAAATCTCCCCAAAGAATGTGTCGTGTCAATGTCAGGTCCTTACATTAGCCATTTCACTCTTTTACTTCCTTTCTTGTTGGGCTGCTCTACTTAGTGCTCTCAGTATAGCCATTCCAGCCTTTGTCAGAAGTGTACTTTGGAACAGAACACTGTTCACCCACTTTTCCTGGGATCCAAGTTGTGATTTTCTGCCTAGCCTTCTGCAGTTTCTAACTTTCTTTTTCCCTTCACTTTGTCTTCCATTTATTCCTCCAGTTAAGTTGGGATAGGAATTCCAAACATCCTGGTCATTGTACGGCTGCAGGTAAGTTGAAATTGAGATTTTGAAAGGGCCAGTCAGTGAAAATAACCAGTTGCTTTGTCACACTTAATGTGATTTGCTCTGGCCTTGCAAAATCAAGATTTTGCTTCTGTGCATACTTCTGACCTGGAACACCTTGCATTTTATGCATCACTGTGCAATGATCGTTTGGTTGTAACAATTAAGCTGGGGATCATCTCCATCAGTCTTCATAATAATCTTCTATTATATTTTAACAAATGAAATGAGAAATAAAGCAGCCTTTTCTGGCCTTGGCCCTATGCAGATGTTCTATTAAAGCTCTAAATTGCGTGACATAGCCTCATAACTATTAACTGCCTGCAACTACATATTAGGGAACCGGTATGTAAAAGAAAAAAGAGCAGACTCTGTTTGCCTCAGCTGAGAAGATTTTTGGAAGGAGGAGGGAACACTTTATTAAGGTGCAAAAAGTCAGCATGTTAAAATGTTATAATCCTTTCACAGAATGGTTGGGAAAGATGACTTAATTGAATGCTTCTTATTATATAAGATTAGCACTTAACTTCCTGGAATCATATCTTTGTCTTTACCTACCCTACTATAAAATTTACCACACGAGTGAGAAATGATCCCCACCCAGGCAAAACAGATGCAATACAAACACAAAGAGACAGATTCCTCTGAAAAGATGGTGATGTACAGCTGCAGCCACACTGTTCTCTAGCTGTAGTCAAGCTGCCTCAGGTCTTGGTGGAATTAATAACAAATTTGTATCATAAGCAAAAGGGTTATTTAAATTAACCCACAAATGTCTTTATGTAATACTAAATTTCATGTTCTGATGGTGGTCAGATGTCTAACATCTTACACATGAAGTTATTTTTTTTCCCCCTTGGTACTATTGGGGTACATTAGGATTTACTAGGCTGTGAAGCATGGAAACTACTTGTCCTCCTGTTAACTCAGAGATCCTGCCTTTGACAGTGCAGTAATTATGCTGATGTCAAAATGCTGTGTTTATTGCTGAAAAGCCATTAAAAAAACAAAATGCTTTTTTTTTTTGGTAAAAGCACACATTTCTAGTTTATAAATTGCCTTTTGAAAAGAAATGCCCATCAAACTTAGCAAAGTTATCTGTTACTTTGCCTTCTTCAAAAAAGTGATTGATAACTATTTTCAGCTTCACTTCCCACTGCCTCACTTAATGAACTGACTTACACTTGGCTGCGTGGAGTATGCAACCTGATTAAGCACTTACTTTATTAACATGGTTTCAAAGCTGTAGCCAATGGAGAGTCTTACAGACAGCCCCTTGCCACTTTTAATTTCCTGCTTACCTTTGGTTTAAAAGAAACTAGTGTTTTCCCCCCACATCATGCAACAATGAGGGGGGGAAAATGCTTCCTGTTAACACTGAATAAGGAACTTGGGTCTAGTAAAGGCAGTAAAATTAACTCAGAAAGCTTTTAGGGGTTTTAAGGTTGGGAGCTGAGGAAAGCTAAGCTAGAACCCTCTTTTTTTCATAGCCCATTAAATCTTTGAATGAATTCCATGGAGATGATGTTCAGGAAGATTACTTTAAAAGCCAGAAAAAGAGGGTACCAGGAAAGATGGGGTTGGAAGCTCTGCATCAGAGCTGAGCAGGAGGCCCTTGAGCATCCGGGGCACTTGGGCAGCCACTGGTGTGCACCATAGGTGTTGTAAGAGCCTTCAGCATGAGTTGTGGGTGAGACTTACGCACCTCTTCATCTCTGATGGTGGCAGACTACAGAAGAATACTGAGGAAAGAGATTATTTAGGCAAAGTGTCTCTGGGATGCTCATCCTCACTGTGTGCATGCATGGTGGGAACTGAGCCTGTTTCCGTGATGGTCCCGTGCTCTGGCTTGAGGCTGCCTCAGCAATGGACCAAAAGCAATGTAGAGCAAGGTCTAAGATCTTGGACAGACCACTGTGCTCAAGACTTTCACGGTCTAACTGCTCCTAGCTCTCCACACTGAGCCTCACTGAGTGGCCGCAGAAATGTGTGCCATCTCATCATCTGCTCACAGTGAATCTGTAGCATGGTGTGTGAGCTTGAGGTGCTAATGGGGACAGCAGAAATCGTGACACTGAAACCTAAACTGCTATAGCTGAAGATCAGATGCTGCTTCAGAAGGATGGGCAGGAACATGCTCTGCTGCTGCTGAGTCCAAGATTCAGTTGGGGGAACTTCAGGAGTTAATTCATGACCAGAATTGCAACATTTTAATAACAAGTCATTAAAAATGTCTCTTGCCAGTTTTCCTGTTTCATCCCTGAAAGTATTCTGTACTCGTCCACATGCCGCTACTTTTTGAAGGCTTTCTTCGTTTAACGACCATGTTCCACTTCATTCAAAGATTAATAGCAGTGCAATTATTAATTGCAAATTTATAGCCTTTGCCAAGGTGGGGAGAGTGAGTGCAACTTCTCATAAACATTAGCTCCAGATGAAATGCCATGATCAAGGTCTCAGCTGTGAAGCTGTGCTTTTAATTAATTTTCAGATTTTTGTTCGTTCTGAGAGAGATACAGCAAGAATCTGCAAACACTCATTTAATCTGCAGGGGCCAGATACGGCTTTTATCCTCCCAGTGACTGTGGTAATAATTTGCCTGTGTGATGACTGCATACTTCTGCCCTCAGGCATAACAGTGCCTTAAGCGCTTTGAAGAAACATGGGAATCTTTCCACAGAAAGGTCAGAGGGAACTGCCCCTAGCTTGAGGATTTGACTCCAAAGATTCCCAGCCTAAGAAACTGCAGTAAGAAATATGTTTTAGAAAGAAATGCCATCTAGAAAAGCTCATGCTGAGAGCATCCTTCAGCCTGCATAGCTGGCTATTCTGGTGCTTATTCTTCCTGCTAGAAATTGTTACACAATGAAGATCTGTCCGCTGTCAGGCCTTTTTTTGCAAGATTAAGCACACAGTGATAACATTTGTTGAGTTGATCTTCAACAAATTGAGATGATTTGAGTTTTTGAAGCCTCGTGTTGCAGGTTTTTCTTTTCCAGACCCAGGATTTCTTTCTTGGCCGTACTCCCATCCATTGGAATTGTTCCAGTTTTCCAAGGTTTATCATGATAAAAATAATTCATTAAAGCTAATGAATTGAAGAACTCTCTAGCTAACATATTTTAGAGCTTGTGGGGCTGAGGATAAGTTAACCAAATTTGTAGATTATTTGTGCCCTTGATTAATCTTGGCAGATACAACCTTTTTAACCATTTCCCAATGTTTGGTATTATACAGGATACATACATTATCTTTTTAAATTTTCATTCTACTGAAAACTTTTAACTTTTTTGCAGTATTGTTTATGATTTTGTCTGTATCTTGAAATGTATTTAAAGCTTTGTCAAGCACTTTTTTTCTTATTAAACATTCCATCTTGTTGTCCTGTTGACAACTGGCCTGCTAAGATTTCACTGAGTGTCTTGCTTGCTCTGTAAGTTGCTCACACCTTCTAACCACTCCTGCAATTTTTCCTTTCTTTAAAAATTAATTTTCTGAGATCATCACTGAGATGATTTTTGCCTGGCAACACTTTTTTTTTCTCTTATATAAATTGACTTTTGGAGGCTTCCAGTAGTATATAAATAATTCTAGCCTTGTATATCCTGATATATATATTTTAGTCATACTGTTATCAGCTCTTCTAAGTTGAGGAAGAAATGACTTCTTTAAAATTTTAGCAGATTTTTATTATGGTTAATTCTGTATTCTGTGAACACAGTGTAGAAGTGTCCTGGTTGTGATTTTCTTTTGTAGATGAAGACCACTTTTAATTAAAGCTACTTTTTTGTTCGTTAAGGTGAAATCAATTTTGAATCATTTTATGTTAAACAAGTCTAGCTGTTTTAGATGTCCGGTAAAAATTCTGCAGCTTAGTATCAGCCATGAATTGTTCTTTTTACGTGTTACTTTTGGAAGTATAAAGAACAATGTTCTTGGTTCTCTGGTGGGATTTTCTCATCAGATATAGAGTTCACTCATCTCTTGTTTTTACTTCTATCAGTTACAACATTAATGCTCAAGTATTTTATTTTTAAAAAATCTGATTCAAATTAAGGAGATAAGTGCCAAATCTAATGGGCCCCAGCTTGCACAGTTGCATTGGAAAATGCAGGTGCTGTGTGCCAACTTGGTCATATGTAATGTTAGTTTATTTTTAAGTGTGTGGTCTCTGTGGAAACATAGCAACTGAATGATAATGGTTTCTCTGATATATTTATAAATTGTAATCAAGCTATGAAAAATGAAGCAGTGAAAATCCTGGTGCCTGGGATATGGAAAGTTGGGCATATACTGGTTCAGTTCTCTCTAGCATAGCATGAGAAATCAGTATGTCAGGGCTTTGTGTAACCCCTAGACACACCTGAAAAATGTTTCTTTTACTTTCTCACTGATGAGGCTCATCACAATTGTTACTATATTTTTCTGAAATCAAATAGTGGAAAAAAATATAAGGGGAAATTGCTTGAGAAGTAATTTCCATGCATTGATATGCTGGTTGTCTTCAGAAGCAGCTGGAGAAGAGGTCCCTTTGGTCTGATTCGTCTGATATGGAGGGCTGTATCTTCTAGATGAGCCTGTGGTGCTGCTCTTCAAAGCTGCCTTCAAAAGGCCTCTTGGCTCTCTAAGTCATGCCGTGGCAGTGGGCAGAAGTCAGGCTAGTAAGTAAGGCTTACATTTGTAATAGTAATTCTGGGCCTTTTCTTTGTAAGTGGTTTCCAGCCTAACCTCTTTACTTTGCTAAGATGAATTTGTTTTGCATTTTTAAGCATCTCAAAATGAAGCCTAACAGGCACAGGAGCCCCTTTTTTTTCTCCAGAACAACAGAGTCACATAAATTAGAGTTACAAACAAACTCATCAGGGTGCCGGCAATCCCAGATGAATTTGGGCATCTGAGAAGTTGAAACGTGCTTCCTTGACACATTTCAAGGACCAGAGGAGAGCTCATGTCCTGAGCTGCTGCGGGAGTGGCACGCGTTGCATAGTATGTTCTCTGGCACAGAACGGAGAGGGGCGACTGCAAAAATGACCCCATCATGCAGCATGAAATTAAAAATAGTAAAGATACTGTAAAGTAAAAAGGTAAAAGACTAAGGCCTCCTTCTCTGTCATTCTGTAGCATGTTTTAGCCATTAATTTCAGTCTTCTGATCATTTCAGCAATCTCTAGTAATTCTAATCTAGTTTTTTCTCATATGTGAACATTTCTAGCCTTGCTTATTGTCTAGCCTCTAGCATGCATATACAAACATGTGTATTTATATATGTATACACACACATGCATATATATCAATATATAGATACATAAATATGTAAATATGTAAATAGACGTGCACATACGTATTAGAAAAGCTTTAAGCACCTTTGCACTTAAAGTTACTGCATGTGTAATGTTGTGGCCCTGGCTTGTATGTTTTGGGTAGCTGGATTCTTAGTACTATATTTTCATCCTTTCCTTTTTTAAGTTAAACAATAGTCATTGGGCTTTATAGTCCTCTACCCTTTATAATCCCTAAACTAATCCAGCCTCCTGATCGCCTTCTCCCAAGATTTGTGTCAATTGTTGCTATGTGTTAGGCAGATGCTTCTAAGCTATGGCAAAGGTGGATGCAAATGTTGATCTCCTCATTGCAGTCAGATCCTTACAGCCTTCTGAAGCATCAAGGTGTAAGAGGGGTCATTCTGCCCAGGTATGCCAGGTAAATGCGGTGATTTTCAGTTGTGCTTTAGTGGAGGGTGGCAGTATTTGCCCAAGATTTTTAGACAATTTGCAGGGAAAAGACAAAGTTAAAAAAAAATAGCACAGCATGGATGTGCCTTGGTTGATCTCCCTGTCCTAGAACAGCATTTGGAGAAAGAAAATAGCTTTAAAAGAGAGCGCTAGAATATCTGTCTCCGAGAACAGATAATGATCAATGCATGAAAGCTGTATTTTTATGCTTGCTGCTCCTGGATCATGTGCAGGGCACCTATGGATTCCTATGGATGCAAGTCATGCAGAACTCAAGAGAAGAAGCTGAGTAACAGTACAAAATTCGCTTCTTAAAAAAGGAGAGCTTAGTTCATTGACCCAGCATGCAAGAAGAAAGTTAAAAAAAAAAAGTTAGCGTTTTTTATTTTTCATTACTGTTTTGTTCTGCTTTTCTTATTTTTTTCACTTACTGTGCAAGTTTCCCTCCCTTTTGTTGCTATAGATCAAAGCTCTTGCCTGCCTTGACCTTACTGCTTCTGTGTGCAGTTGAAGCAACTTGCATTATTTTTGATGCTTGGTTCACCCTACGGAAGAACAGAACTTAGCAGACTTGGGGAGAAGGCCTTAAAAGCTGAGTCATTAGCTTAATGGATCAGTACTCAAAAGTTAAAATACCTGTATGTTACCATGACTATGAAAAAAGTTGTATAGATTTTTGTTACTGGATGCTTCACCACAAGGTGAACAGACAGACTAGGAAGGAAGGGAGTCAAAGATGTTTAGCAAAACCAACTCTCAAGGTCTTAGATGCTTTTACCAGAGGTAAAAGCCAGAGGTCCTGGCCTTACAGCTTGATGACTGTTTTAAGTTTTATAGTACTTTCTGTTCTGATGTGTGCAGTTGTTTTATTGAAGATGGCTGATACTAGAAAGGGTTTTCTAAAAGGGCTGAGAGTGGTCACTGATGTTAACTGTATCTCTTCCCTTTAGGACAGTGATGCCAAGTGATTTAATAGTGACAGCTTGACCTTAAAACTCAGCTGTCCATCTGCACCTGGACCATCACTCCAAGCTCCCACCATAGATTGACATGACCAAGCATAGGCACCTGCTCTCCCTCTGTGCTAGGGAAGTAGTAAATCTTAGCAACGAGGAAGACAAACGACTGGACGCCAAAATCTCAGCCACTACAGCTAAATCTGTGAGGACCTGTGTATTGAAACTTTTAGCTTAGGAGCGGTACACCACTTCAGAGGGCTGTTCCTCTTCTCTCCAGAGCACGGGCTCTCTGTGGTCTCTCACTGAGCAAAGAGGTGGAGAAGAAGGTGATTTTCTTGTGAAATAGTAGCATAACACAGTGATGCACAGCAAGAAATTTCAGCTGAATCTGTTCATTCAGTTGATTAGAGCTTGGTGCTAATAATGCCAGGGTCATGGGTTCCATCCGAGTATGGGCCACTCATTTGAGGGCTGGACTAGATGATCTCGAGAGGTCCCTTCCAATCTTACCAATTCTATTATTCTATGACTCACCAGGGAGGGAGTATTTATTTTCTGGTACTGTCAGCAGGAAGCAGGCGTTCTGTACTTAGGCTATAGGTTGTAAGCCCACAGCCTCTATTACCCAGTGTTTTTGGTGGAGTTGTGCCAAAATTGTGCAATTGTGATCTGCCACAATTGCAGCTTGAGCGGGCTTCACCAGCCTTCCTTGTTTTTGACTCTTTGTTTTGCTTTAAAATTTGGGTTCATTTTAGGCCATCGTGTACAGGAAGGACAACAGCTGCATTAGCATCTCTCATTAAACTCTGAGACATTGGATAGTTTGATGTCGGCAGGATTATTTTCTATTTTTCAACAGTGTGCAAGAAAAGTTGGATCAATTATGTCTCTCTCTCTCTCCTAAAATGCTAATCAAAGGACAGATAAGAGTTTTTTTAAGCTGACATCTAGTATGCTATATAAGTCAAGATGAAGAGATTATCCCCGTAAGTTTGCGTCCTTCATTTAGTGAATAACAAATAAGTTAAATCAGTTGATAATAGTGAGGTAAAGTGTGTGGCAGGTAACAAAGCAGTTACAAATTTTGTAATTTTGAGTGGATGCCTTGACCTGGGAAAGCAGATATGTGCTTGTGTGCAGACTTAAAATCACTTCTGAGCTACCTGGATGTTTGAATAAGTTATATTCTGAACTGATTTGCTAGCTGTTCCTATGATTTTGGGGTCTTTTGGGTCCATAAAACTCTGGATAAAATTTCTTAATGATTTTTAAAACTCAATGTATAATATTCATTTTTTTCCAAGAATAATATTTTGTTACAAAGTTTAATATTTAAAGTAGCTCCTGAGCACCACTTTGGCTGAGTGGGGGCTATTCTGAGGTGGTGCAGAGAACAGGCAGGAGGGGCAGAATCTATCATTTCTGTCACTGTATGTAACGCTGATGACACAGGAAACATAAAACTTTTCTCCATTGCAGATTTATATGGCTTCAATAGACAGTTTTGATATTTGAAGTGGTGGCCTTTAATAATTTCATTCCCACGGGAGAATGATCCAGCTCCTTTCAGGTAAGTCCACACAACAGGACATTAGGGTGCATTCGGAAGAATGTTGCCAGTGGGTCGAAGGAGATGATCTGCCCCTCTACTCAGCCCTGGTGAGGCCACATCTGGAGTACTGCATCCAGTTCTGGGCTCCCCACTATAAGAGAGACACGGAGCTACTGGAGAGAGTCCAGCATAGGGCTGCAAAGATGATCAGAGGGCTGGAGCACCCGCCCTCTGAGGAACGGCTGCGAGAGCTGGGCCTCTTCAGCCTGGGGAAGAGAAGACTGAGGGGGGATCTTATCGATGTGTGTAAGTATCTGAAGGGAGAGTGTCAAAGGGATGGGGCTGGGCTCTTTCCATTGTTGCCCAACAAGAAGACAACAGGCAATGAGCAGTACTGAGACACAGTAAGTTCCATTTTAGTATGAGGAAGAAACTTCTTTCCTGTGAGAGTGACAGAGCACTGGCACAGGTTGCCCAGACAGGTTGTGGAATCTCCTTCTCTGGAGATATCCAAAACCCCCCTGGATGCAAGCTTGTCCAACATGTTTTAGGTGATCCTGCTTGAGCATGGACTAGATGATCTCCAAAGATCCCTTCCAACCTCAACCAGTCCGTGTGATCTGTGTGATAGGTTTTTCATTTTTTTACTGAGTCTAATCAAAGAAAAGTCTGAATGAACTCTTCCTCATGTATGTATTTCTTAGGTGAGATTCAATTTCTTTAACATCTGGGGCCATTTTGGGTCCTCTAGGACATCCCAGACCTCTGGAAGACATTGGCTGATGTGATGCAGAACCCACAGGAGATCCCTTGTCCTTCTGAATCAACTGGAGGTGCCAGAAGATAATGCTGTCTGTGTGGCGTGGCCGTGTTTAGACAATCTCAGTGCAGTCTCTTAGACTGTGCTTTATAGAAAGGCAGTGCTGTCACTTCAGTACTCTTGTGAAGCTGCCAAGACACAGCAAATTGTTATCATAATCATGTAGTGCTTTTTTGAAAGAAGGAAATATGTTTACATGCCTGTTTTCTCATGTTTACATGAGTACACTTTACATGTTTACATGAGTACAGTTGGTAAGATTCCACCACCAGATGTTGATCCACCTTGCTGTTAAATTGGATAGGATTTCATCATGTCTCATATTTTATTTAACTTGGCATGCTTTATTTACTGTGTTCTCTTAGCCTGCCAACTTGAGAGGTGTTTACAGAGGAGATGTGCTAGTGTTGTTGTAGCAACAGTCATTTGAAGACAAGAGGCAAAACCAGATCTGTCCGCTGAGATATCATCTTTAAGTGAACCAGCTAGTATAATTGGAAAAAGTAAACAAATTTTCTGGCACAGAAGCCTTCCTCAGGTCTGAAACAGAATCAGGAAACTTCAGAGCCAAATATAAATTGAAAGCAATTACTCAGGCATGTACTAGCTAAGCTACCTCCGAAAGAAAAGGTAACTAGTATGTGTAGAATAGACAAAGGTGATAAGACAGTTATCTCTCCAAGGGAAAGAGAGGGGGAAAAAAATTTTGTAGCCTCTGGAATGTGGAAAGGTTAGTGGAGGGAAAAGGAAATTATACTGTGCTATAAAATCAATGTCTTTATTGAATCCCTGCTTTTCAGTGACCAGCAGAGTTTAAAATGTTAGCTCCAGGGTTTTCTTTGGAAGGCATTTTGTAGATCTTCTTTAACGACCAGGACTGAGTGATCAGAGGTGGCATGATGGTGAAAAGTGTTAAAATGGATATGTTATGTTTGTGTTAAGAGTCTATCACAGAGCTGAATCTCAAAAATACTTGATTGAGGCATTTTAGTCCTCTGAGGGAATGCTGAGTCCCTGAGGATAAACTTTAGGGATTAGAAAGGATCTTTTAGGTCAGATGATACAAACTGTATGTTTATGTTTGTCTGTACTGCAGCTGATAGTGTAATAGTATCACGTTAAGAGGATTTGTTCATGGTCAGTGTGCTTATTGATGGCTGTCTTTCATGTGTGAGATAGCTGCAGCTGTTATTGCTAGCGTGTTCAGATCCTGAAGTCTATACTTAATTTTTATTGACTCTTGTCTGAAATTGCCAAATTTTCTTAAAACTCAAGGCCTTGAGGCTGGAGAAAACACACAAAGTGGGATCTTCTGATTGCTCAGGTGAGTTCTGGGCTTTTCTCTGTTCACAGAGCCCTATTGCTAAGGCAGCAGATCTGTTGCCAGCCCAACTCTTCTGGCCCCACACCAGCAATGAGCAGTGGGAGAAACTGGGCTGCAGCACTCCATGCCATGCCTTGTCACACAAATGATTTCATGTGCTTACAATAGTAGGTTGAATGCCAGTTAGTGGAAGATACCTTTTCTCCCCAGCTCTCCTCATAGTATTCCCTCATGAGAGAAACTTCCAAGGAGAAGTTGGGATGACAATTCCCTCTGCAGTGCCTACACAGGAATTACTTCAGGAGCTGGGAATCTGATTTCTTCCTTTCCTTCTCCCTAGGAATCTTTTTGACCTGCATTCTTATTTAAGAAGGTAGACTCACCACAAATTAATATAATCGCTTTGATAGCAGCCAATACTGGATGTTTCAGAGGACTGACTATGTAGAACCTGGAGGGTAGCTATGTTGCTGCTGTGCAGGATGGGTGTCGTACTGAGACAACAGCCAAGGAATGGGTATAGAAGATTTCCCCAAGCAACTGTGAAATGAGACTAGTAAAGTAATTAAGAGGTCATTTTACTACTCTGGTAGCCGCTAGAGTCTCTATTGCCATTTTCATGTTAAATAAAGCACAATTAGGCCTGACATATTGTCCTTCTTTTAGAGCTTGTAGCTGAGCTGATGGCAGGGCACAAAGTAATCCAGACTGGATACAGTTTAATTAAACAATCTCAGAGGTGTTGTATTGCTTTGGATGTTTTGATTTTGTTATTTTTTACTTATCACAAGTATATACTATTCTTGGTATGTTTTTTTGCCATAAACAGGATTATTTAGTCAAAGTTTGTATTCCTAGGTAAGAGATTACAAGATCTTAATTTAACTACTTTTATTATGTATAGCCAGTTATAATTGAGGCTGGTAGTGATACTTCCACACTAAATTTGTAAACTTTTTAAAATCAGGCTCTTACAGCACTGTTCCTCAGAAACTGAAATTATGATAAGAATGCCATGTTTGGAGCATTTCTTGTTCTTTTATTCTGAATATTTTGTGAGCAGACCTGATTATTCTTCCATTACTACATTGCTATTATTATTACCTATTCTTTAATAAGCTAGGCTGAAAGTACCATATTATTTTTTGAAATATTTTGTACAATTTTGCAGGTATGGAGACCTTATTAATGAGCTAATCACTTTGACATGCTCATACAGGTTAATAATTCAACAGTGCATTAGTTATGCTCATGTTAATAGAACCCTTTTTTTCTTCTCTTGTAGCAGAGAAGGCACACTCTGACCAATTTGTTACCTTTATATTTATTCATGTCTTGGAATTTATGTGGTTCCCATCGAGTGCTTTGAAATCACAACTGCATATCACTTTAATAAAACTCAAATCCCATTGTTTCCATTTTACGAACTGAGGAGTAAAAAATGACAGCCTGTATTTCTAAGGTGGCCCAGCCCTGCTGAGGGCTTGTACCATATCTCCGGTTCTAGTTCTATGGCTTTGGACCACTTTTGCTACAAGACAAGCAAACTGAAACATCTCTTTATTTTATTTAGCTCTACCTATGTGTGGGTCAGAACCCAGCAAGCATTCCTTCCACTCCGAGTGTCACTTAAGTAACTCACTTGTTGTAGGTAATTGCAGGACTTGATCAGTTCTGAAGGCACTGGTTCCCCCCTGGTGCTGATGAAGGTACAGCAAGCACTGCTTCATGCCAAGAGTTATCCCTGTAACTTGGTTTTGAAAAGGAGAAACAGCGATAAGCAGCCTCCTTAATTCTGCTGGCAGAGTTTGCCCACGGGCTGCTGAGATTCTGCAGTCTGCCCTTCCTCACTTAGATTGGAAAGTATGCGAGGTCTCTGTTTTCTTTGAAGGTTGTTCCAGGTTCTTTTGTTTTGTTTTTCTTAAATCACAGTATTTCACAAGTAAATGTGGCTTGGAAGTGCAAAAAATGATGAGGCTGCACTATTAAAACAAGAAGTCCAGATGTATTGTTTGGCTAGAAACAGAATGGTTCGTTCTGTATTAAATCCTAAGGCTTGTGTCATTTATCTTGTTTTCAGAAATAGTACCTCAATATCAGAACTTGAAAAATCCTATTTCTAAACCCAGAATTACCTAAACATATCATTTTATTTAAAACCATTGATTTTTATTTAGTTTTTGGATTGCAACTTAAACTGTTCTGAAAATATTCTTTAGACTTTAATTCATAAAAATATTTTGGTAGCAAACCCGAAACTTTTGGAAAAGGGAGATTTTGGAAGATTTTATTTACTGCAAATATTCTGCTCAGCTTGAATTCCATGAGTTTTCAAAATCTTTCTCTGACCCAGTCTAAACTAGGTAAGTAAATTCCATTGCTTCTTTTGGTAGTAGTAAGGAAAAAATTGGCAGTAATAATGCACAATTCTTTGATGGGAGGGCCAATTTCTACAGCCGGTGTACTACCCTTTTCAAAAGTTGTCACCTACATGAAAGCAGTCTCTATCCATCTATGTTACTTCTTTCAGTCTGCTCAGGAGATTGTTCAGCACCTTCACATTTTCTGTTTTCTTATGGTCTCATCAACCGTGATGGTCCCATCAACTTAATGCTTTTTACCTATGTAAAATCAGACAAGGCTTAACTTTTTGCTGCTGCTGTCAGCTAACACATTCTGTTATGGCTTTGAATTTCTTTTTTCTGAATTTGACAGGTTTTCAGTGACAGTAGGAGGTAAAATTTAATGAGGGCTATATAGCTTAATCTTCAGTTTTCTATGCTTTCCTACCTCTTTGACCTCTGTTCTGATTTCCTGTTTAAAAAATAAGTCACTTCATAATTTCTTCATAACATATTCTGTCCACCTCCTGTTCTCGAGCATTCCTAGGAATTCGTACTGTCTTCTTAACTAACCTGTCATTTGTGGACCCTAGCTGTAATTCTTAGGTGGATACTTGGTAACCATTCTGAATTTTGCCAAATGAAACAGAAAATTCAAGGTGTGCAATGTTTTGGAGACAATGAGACTTGTCTGCAGGCAAGAGACTTTATTATAATTCAGACACTTTGTTATTATTCAGACTGGTTACTGAGCTGCCCTAGCTCACCAAACATACATAGGGAACTGGCTTTACTATTAAGAAAAAGAATTCTTAAGGCATTTCAAGTATGAGCTTAATTTGGTCAGCTCAATCTACTATATTAATGCTAGAGCTAAGTTAATCTTTTCACACAGACAGCTACAATTTGACATAAATTGAAGTTGTATTAGTCAAGGGCAATATGCTATTGTAAAATTTTGGTCTACTTCATTGCTTAATTATTTTAATAAGTATTTATTTATACAAAATGAAGGCAATGGTGTTGAATATCCTAGTCTTTTTTCACTCCTTTGAAATAGTGATCCAGCCTTATCTCTCATATGAGCAACTCCTCCTCCTTCTCATGCATACTTTTTTCCTCAATGCAAGGCATATAGGCAGATCATTATAATTGACTATGCACATTAAAAGAAAGTACAAGTGGGGATATAATTGCTTCTCAGAAGCTGAAAGCACACTGGTTAGTAATATTTGTATCATTTCTACCTGATACACATCTGTGACAGATTTTCTGCCAAAGTGGTGTCATCTTTATCTTAAGGTTTCCTACAGCATCCACCATTCTTTGCCTGTCCAAAGTTTTGAACAGTTTTGAACAGCAGTGCTGAAAGTTAACATGTTATGTTACAGGCCCAGTGAATTTACTAGAGGCAAAACTGGATAAAGAATCGAAATAATTTCCCAGCTATTCCTCTTTCATAGTCATTGCACATGATCTGTTAATAATAATCTTTGATAGAGCTATACTAGAATATTCATTATTTGTCCTTCCCTTCCCAACAAGGATCTTGTAAGATCTTTGCAAGGAACTGTTGTACTATCTCTACTTATTTCCAAACATGGAAAAATACATTTGTAAAGGGAGAAATCATGCTTGATCAAATGTTTAACCTTTTACAATGAGCTGACCGGTCAGGTGTACAGAGGGAAAGAAGTGAGTGGTGTTTATGTTGACTTTAGCTGGCCTTTAACACTGTCTCCCATAACATCCTCATAGATAGACTGGTGAAGTACAGCCTAGATAAATGGACAGTGAAGTGCATTGAAAACTGGCTGAGCTGCTGGGATCAAAATATTTTAATCAGAGGCATGAAGTCCAGAGGGGAGACCAGCCACTAGTGGCTCCTTATAGCCCAGGAGTTAATATGGAGGCCAATACTGTTTAACATCTTCCTTAATGACCTGGATGATGAGACAAAGTGCAGCTTTAGAAATTTTGCAGCTGATATAAAGCTGGAAGGAGTGACTGACACAACAGATGGTTGTGCTGCCATTCAGAGGTATCTCATCAGTCTGGAGAAATGGCCAGGCAGGAATCTCATGAATTTCAATACAGGGAAATGCGAAGTCCTTCACCTGGGGAGGAATAAGCCCAGGCACCAGTACGCACTGGGGGCTGACTGGCTGGAAACCAGTTTGGCAGAAAAGAACCAGAGACTCCTGGTGGATACCATGTTGGACATGAGGCAGCAGTATGCCCTAGTGGCAAAGAAGGTCAACAGTCTCCTGCTGCATTAGAAAGAGCATTACCAACAGATCAAGAGAGGTGATTCTTCACAGCTGCTCAGCCCTAATGAGACTGCATATGGAGTGCTGTATTCAGTTTTGGGCTCTCCAGTACAAGAAAGACACAGACGTACTGGAGCAAATCCTTTGTGGAGAAAGGCCACAAAGATGGTTAAGAGCTTGAAGCGTCTGAAATATGAGGAACAGCCAAGAGAGCTTGAACTATGTAGCCCAGAGAAGGGAAGGCTTGAGGGAATCTTATCAATGTATGTAAATGCCTGATGGGAGGGAATAAATAAGACTCTTTAAAAGCCAGACTCTTCTCAGTGGTATCCTGTGAAAGTAAAATATGCAGTGGGCCCAAACTGAGATACAGGAAATTCCACTTAAACATAAGACAAAAATTTTTTACTCTGAGGGTGATTTAACACAGGAAGAGGTTGTTCGGTGAGGTTGTAGAGTCTTCATCCTTCCATTCAAAACCTGACTGGGCTCGATGGCACCCTGAGCAACCTGTTCCCATTGACCCTACTTTGAACAGGGAGTTTACTCTAGGCAATGGGAAAAGGTCCCTTCCAACCTCAACAATTCTGTGAAATAATATGCTGGGTGTTGTGTAAGGCTTGTCTTGCTATTACTCCACCTCCCAATGAGCAGTGCCCTGGGACAAATATATAATGCCATTAAAGTAAACCTGACAGCAAAATAAGAGCAGCCTGAGGATGTCTGGACTCTGTTGCTGGGGCAGCACTGATAGTGTTCTGTAAATATTAAAGATTCAGGAAGATAGCTGCAGCTGGTAGGCATTTCTCAAGGGTCCCAGGAGCATGCTGTGAAGGTTGTGGAATCATGTAGTAAGTCATCATTCAGGGTTCCAAGACCAGAAATTGTGAAAAGACTGTGGACTGCCTGCCAGCATTCTGTGAGAACATATGAGGACTTATGTTATTGAAGAAGAATCCCTAAGAGCCAGGAATGACTAGAAAAGCTCTCTGGAACATGGCAAGTAAAGAATGTGCCTGACTTAAGCTGCCAGGGCTTGCAGAGCAAATCTGATTTGGTTTCTAATACTACCTCTCAGGACCTCTGGCTGTAGTTAGAGCTCCTAGTCTGCACAAGTTCAGAAGAGACACAATTGATACCTTTTGGATTCTTTTGAGAAAGTGTTCACATGCTAGTGTTCAGGTATTCCAGTTTAAAGGATCATCCTAATGCAAGGAGGAGTGCCTTGATGTTAAGCAAATACCCAGTTGTTCTTAATTCAGACCAAGCTAAATTGGATGTAACAACATCCAATATATACAGCATTGTTTAAAAATATTGATGCATAAGGAGTAAAACAGAAGCTGTTTTGTTAATCTAGTCATGCTAAGGCCAAATATAAAAGACCTCTTCTGTATTAGCCAACCTGTTCAAAGTGATCTTTGACTCAAATCGTCAGGGATGTGTTACCATTCTGTATGCTTACAGTTACCAATGAACACAACATCTTCCAAGTCAACTCTATTAGCCTTCGTGTGTAGCTCCTCTTTCTTGGAATCTCTTGGGTTTCCACGTTTGTTCAACTATACATTGACCAAAAAAGAAGTTATCTATCCCTTTTTTTTCAGGGAACAATGATTGGACATCTCCCCACTTTGGAGAGACTTATACCAGATTTACAGATCAGGTACCAGCTCGTAAACATGACAGGCTCTGTTGAACTCATTAAGGGCATAATACTTTCCCCTCACTCCCCCCTTGTCACAGTCCTTCAGCAGGTACATTTCACTGTGAAATGTTTCAGGCCATTGAACATTGCATTTTATTATTGACCACTAAATTGACAGACATACTCAAGGCAAACAATACCAATTAAATGAACATATGCCTTCCATTACTACTTTTTGATTTAGAACAGATATTCCATTCATTAGCCACTCTTGAATGACAGAAGGTTTTGGGCAGACAAACTTACAGCTGATGGAAACCATAACTGAGGCTTTCATGCAGAGGTAATGCCAAAAGGCAGCCATTGGGAGAACTTTGGTGGTCTTAAATTGTTCTGTCTTCCCTTCATTACAAGTATGGACAACATACTAAATCAGAGCATCACAGCAACTTGTATGATTTGTGCAGCTGTAGAGACTACTAATGTGGTGCCACATTTGACAGTTCAGACAGAAATGCTTGGGGTTTCGGAGTCTCCTTCATTCCACAAGTGGCAAGAAGGTATTGATTCACAAAATCAGATTTAAAAACAAAAATGATTGTTCTAGCAAGACACGCTCTCAAAGAAGTCAGCAAAGTGAAACATCATTCCCCATCTTCATGCTAAACCCAGAAAAATTTCAAGATTCTCTACTGTTATAACTGAAGTCTTGGTTATGGGCTGACAGTCTGCTCATGTCTGTTTTGTAGAAAAATGCCTCCAGCAGAAGAGGATTTCACTGTATTCTTAAATCAAAACAAACTGGGAAACACATTGCTATTTGTGTCAATCTAATGCTACACAGCATGTGTGAACACATGACATTATTTTGCATGCTGGTACTTGCCACGGATCAGACTACAGAACAATTACCTTTACTATAAAATTGTACCTTCTCTTACAGTGTCTTCAGCTTTAATGAAGATCAACTGTGACAAAGCTACACGGAATAATCGAAGTAGCAGAGAAAAATCCTTTTTGAAAACAAAAGGCTTTTTAAAAAGTTACAGTAGGCCTGGGAGAGTCATGAGCACACTTTATTCTCTAACATTTTGGCTTTACTCTGTGGAACTTTCTGCTACCAGCAGGGAATGAAAAAATGCAGTTGACATCTAAACCTGGCATTTGTCTCCATTAATGCTTAATATGGAGACTATGTTCACTTGGCTTAGTCTCTGCCCGTCAGCTACTTTCCTCTTTAGGAGAAAAGAGAACAGGGAGAAGCTCAATACAATTAGGCTAGCTTGTTTTGAACCAGGATTTCAGTGAAATCTATAGGCAAGGACCAAATCTGCATTCTAAGAAAACAAAATTATATTGTAGCCTTGCTTGTTGCATCTCGTTAAGAGATGCTACTCCATCTTCCCATCCATTACAAAAGTTTTCTAGCAGTCTTTTCATGTCAGGAGCTGGAAATCAAGTTTTAGGCTTGGCCTTTCCTTCAAAGGTTAAAGGAAATGGAAAGTCTGTGGTATGGATGTGTTTTGAATTAGAGAACATATCTCAGTGTTATTATCACAATAGATAGCACTGAAGAAAGTAAAACAGTGACAAAAGCAGGAGGCTGAAGAGGGCTTCTGTGATCACAAGAGCAACAGCTCCTTGGTGGATACTTAATCTAGCACCAGGAAATCTTTGGGAGGTTGAACTGGATGATCTCCAGAGGTCCCTTCCAACCTTACTGATTCTGTGTGTGATCAGACTTAATGATGCAGTGAAGTTGGAACATACTTCCTCTGAGTGGTGTTTCACTCTCACAGGAGCAACCCTAAACACTGCAGATGGGGGCCCTGGTGTGGATGTAACTCGTCTCAGACTCCATATCT
The DNA here is from genome assembly GCF_028389875.1 of Rhea pennata. NCBI lineage: Eukaryota > Metazoa > Chordata > Aves > Rheiformes > Rheidae > Rhea > Rhea pennata. Next base: position 98,293,525 of record NC_084663.1, on the reverse strand, counting down.
CTTCCTGACCTAGAGTTGTCCTTATGTCTCTTTCATTAAGCAGGAATGACTGCAACTTGATAAAGCAAAGTATTGTGGCAGGTAGCTTGTAAATGTATTCATGTTAGAGGTTATTCATGTCATCTGGGCATGCTGGATGCATAGACCCTATGTTTACTTACATAGTTCCCAGAAGTACTAGTCAGCTTCTAGATTAGGATGCAGATTACAGCAGTAACCCAACTCTGTAGTTTTGGGGGGTGATTGCCGTGCAAAAGAGACCTGGGCGCAACCCTCCAAAGGAGCCGGGGCAAGCTGTGACGCTTTTCTGTAGCTGAGACTTACTGTCCAATGAAAGGTGACAGTTTGCCTTTAAACCACAACAAGTCAAAATATCATTGAAAGACAACACCAAATGCAATATAGGAAATAATAAGACCAAAGTCTGGGCCAACACTGTTGCTGACTAGAGTTTTGAGGAAGACAACAGAGTTGTTACAGCAACAGACGAAGGAGATATAACTAGGGCAAGCACCCGAGCCTAGGAAAGCTAACATAGCTATAATTGAGAGAAAGTCTAATTGGGGTCCTTTAGGCATACATGTGTTTGCTGTACTTGCACTTCAAGCTGACCAAAGCTGAGTGCCTGTATTGCTCTAGTCATGAGCCCAAGCTCATAAGACCTGCTGAGGAGCCAAGTGCATAGCTGCCCAGCCAGTGGACTGCTTTAATTAGGCCATGTGGCTACATTGGAGTAGTTGTAGTGTAGTTGTTGGATTACAGTTGGTTGCAGAGTTCTTTAGAGCACAAGCTGACCATGTTTACATTTGCCCACAAAGTACCACATGGGAATACCATGACTAAATTTTGGGAATATTTCCTTACATTTTTGCTGTCATTAATAGAGCACTAACACTCAGAGTGATACAGAGTAGAGTGGCAGCTATTACGTGTCACTGTGCCACCTTTCACTTGGCTCAGGGCGAGTAACCTGCTTGGCAGTCATTAAACATTAGCCCCTTAAGCCTGAATTTATACTAGTGTTCCTGCCCCTCATACCACTATAATAGTAGTTATACAATAATAGGAGTTTTTCTAGTGTACACACAGCCAAGGGAAGGGATTAGAATCAGCATAAATATGGCTTAGATGAATACATGTACTGCTAGAAGGAAATCAGTTATTTGACCTCAGGTTCATATTTCTGTAAACATGTATCTTGGCAACGTATCATTCAGTTTCTCAATACGATGCCTTGCAAGCCCTTTCTCATTTATCTCAGCTGCCTTGTTGTGTTACGTTACAAATGATTGCTGTTAATTCTGTGTTTAATTGCGCTTAGCGTAATTTATTTGCTATCCAGTGATTTTAACTGTTGGACATAACAAAATACAGTTGTTTTCTCTCCTGCTTTCTTCTGCTTCTCATTTGTGGATGCTGAAAGCAGCTGGACCTGTTCCGTGTGAATGGAAATAATTATGAGCATGTACAACAAATTCATTAATCTCAAGAAAGCATCTTGTGTTGAGCTATTCCTGGAATGTTCTCCATGAATTATCTTCCTCTTTCCTGCCCCTCCAAAATGACTTCCTTTTAATTTTGTACCACAAACCTCTTTTCTGTGAACCTACCTCCTTCCTTTTACTGATTGGGATTGGAAGCAGAATGTGTTTTGACTAAAATGACGTGTTTTGTAAACTAAAACGCCTATCCCAGATGTTTGGAGGAAAGCTCTGCATCTTTCAAGTGTGATTGGAGCACTGGAGTTGTTTCTCACTTTAGTGAAGAGGAATTCTCTCAAGATGGGAGACCAAAAGAAAGTGACTTTTTTTCTGAATCATTGCCCCTTTTACTTTTTAGATAGGTTTATCCTGCGTTTCAAATGCAGTGCAGTCAGGACCCCTGTGTTTTATTTTATGCAATTTGATTTTCTGGAAGAAAGTCGTATTTTCTCTGCTGAAAATCTTGTTTTGTCTACTTTTGGTTTTGAACCCCTGAGAACAACTTGTCCATTCTTTGAACAGACTATCAGTAAGTTTTGTTTTATTAAAGCTTATATGTACTGCTTGCCCTTAAGGTCACCATCTCTTGCAGGATTCTGCAAAGCTCCTGAAGTGCTCCAGGAGAGACCATGCTTAAATCTGAGCACAAATGGTGTTTTAAAGCAGCTCCTGTCACATGAGGGAGTGACTGCGAAGGATGCCATGGATGCCCTCAGAAGGAATAACAACCATGCAACGCCAAATGGCAACTGATTACTTAGTGTGTGTATTTCCAGTGGCTACTTATCCACACTTTTTCACATCCAAGCACAGGCACTTGTGTACATAACCTGTGATGTAAATAATGAACTTACTGAGCGGTATAGATAGAAATTGCTCCTGTGTCTCAAACTCAAAGCCGATAAGGCCTTTATCATTTCCTTTTAGATATAACTAGGTTTGATCATATCAGCGAATTTTACCAGCTTTTCCATATTCTATTTGTGTTAGTTCTATTACTTATTTATCACAAATACACTCTTCTATGTGAAAAATGAGGCCTGCGTTTGATCAGTGCTTAATGGAAGCATTTGAGGATCCTGCAGCTAATGTTCATTGTTATCTGCTATCAGAATAATGACAAAGTAGAGGGGAGGTCATGTGTGGTATCTAGTGCGATTAGTCTTCTAACGCTGTGGATGTGGGAAGAACACAGCTAGGTAAGATATGCCCCTGAGTAAATACACAAAGAGTTCAAGGCTAGCTTGAAAAACAAAAACATGCAAAATCAGCAGCTTCTTCAGTTGCAGACTGTGTTTTTATGTCTGAATAATACTAATTTGCCTTGGGGAAGAATTTCAGTGAGAGTGCATGAAGATGGAGTGTGGGGAGAAGGAATATAAGGAACTTTGGTATGGTAAGGTATTATTGAACCTATATATCAAAACAGATTTTGCAAAGGTACATTTCAGGTAATCCGAATTACGAAAGCTGAATGATGGTGCAAGTTGAAGAACATATATATGCACTTAAAATGCATTGTATGCCCATCTGACCACCAAAAATGCAGCCAAGTAAAATGAAGTCGATTAAGTGCAGCGATGCACCTGCTGCTGAGCATCCAAGTCAGATTTCTTGTTTCAGCTGAATTCAGAGTCCTGGCTAATTTTCCTGTGGAAGATTGGATGGTGGAACATAGAGCCTTCTGCTCACTTTGTGAATGGGCTTCAAATCCAGAAGTTGAATCTTTTTGGACTGTTAGTTCTTTCATGCCTTGGAACTAGATTTCATGATCCAGGAAGTCTGTTCCAGGTCCACATTAGCCAAAAATCCCCTTAATCCACTACATGCATATGCAAGCTGGTCTTCATGTCTTCTATTTCCTACAGGATACTTCTTGAGTTTGCAGATTGTCCTTATAGTTAGGGCTATAAAGTCCTAGAAATATTTTGCTGGAATACTCTAGTGTTAGTGCTATCAGTATAGAATTATCAGTCCATAATGGAATTTCTGCTTGAAAAAGAGACAGGCACAATAGTAGAGATGATAGCCTAGGAAATCAGCAGGCTAACTGTGTTTGGTAGGTAAGGGCTTGACTCTCTGTTCTGTGTACTCCTAATGATTGACCTAGGTACATGGATATGGACTAGTCTGAGGTGTGGTTCTGAGGAGGACCTGCTGCTACCATCACACTGAAAACCTTAGGTTTGTTCAGATTAAAAATACTCCAGCTTAAAAATATTAGAGGGTGAAAAAACTCTACTGGCAGGAAAACTTCAGCTGCTCTTTCCTAATCTAGAAACCTGCCACTGGTTACAGCATAGTACTGATTTGTTTAAAGGTTCTGATTTGCTTATTTGGGAGGAAAATAAAATCAGTGCTAAAAAATCTTACATGTTAAAGATAAAGAATCTCCCTCTTTAATGATGATATCTTTGCCAAAAGGGGCTTCAGTTTTTGTGCAACATTATTTTAAATTTAAAACTTCTGTTTATGAAATGAATAGTTTTTCTAGTGGTATGGCCCTTAATATACTTCATTTTTGAAACTGTAGAACTAACTCTGTATTTCACTGTCCAAAAAAAAAAAAAAAAAAAAAAAAAAAAAGCATAAAATCTGTTGTATTTTCAATGCTTAGTGTTTTTCTGGCATGTATTATGAGTAGAGCTCACTGAAATATCATAAATAAATTTCATAGCAACATCTGAGTTCTTCATTGTATTGTCACACTAATCCAAAGAAGAACAGATCTGATTCATGGAGAACAGAGTTGTGTTGGCATTAATTTCTAAATCAAAACCTGAGTATGGCAGATGCCATGTGCACATAGATGCATAGTGGGAATTAGGGTAATGGTCTGTCCTATAGGTGATAGCTTACAAAATGTTCTTTAAAATATCCTTTCTGTCCTACAAAGGCAGCAGTGCTTTTGGTTAGATAATGCATTGTAGGAGTCTGAAAAAAATCAGCTATTTCTATAGAGTCACATTAGAGTCATTTAATTTAATTGCTGATCTTGCATAGTTCCAAATCTGTGAAGTGCAATCTGCATTAGCTTTCTAGTGTTGTAACATTTTCTAATATCCTTTCTGGTTCACTAGCATTTTCCAAGGTGAAAATCTCAGCTGTTTTCTGTTAGAGCCTCCTACCTAGGAAGAAAATTTAAGGTCAACACTATCAGGTGTTTGTTCTTGCTGGCATTTAGATTGTATTTTCTTCTCCTCTCCCTATGTATCCTAATGTATCTTTCTGTTCCCTGCCACATCTCTGCCTGTGAAATCAGCTAGGCAAAATTACAGCTTCCAGGCTCTCCAGCAAAAGGAGCCTCCAAGGCAAAGGAGTCTGTGTATCCAAACATTCCTATATTACCAGCAAAAATCTTCCTGTCTGATTATGGAGATACCTTTGCACAAAAAAATTTGGTTAGGGGAGAATTTTGCATTCATTCTGGAGCAGAATGAGAAAGCCATTTTGCATGTAAAAAAGGAGAAGTAACTGCCCATATGAAGGGAGCAAACTCCATACTGTTTTTTAAGTCATTTTAGACTGTGGCCGGGGAGGACAGCACTTCATATTGCCCTAATTAAGATTCTAGGGGGGAAAAATATTTAAATCATTATTTAGTATTCTGCAGAAGTGCTAAGTCCTACAAGAGCATCAGCTAGATCCATAGACCTCTCTAGGGGAGGTGAGGTAAGGAAGCATGACGATAATTTAATGTGTACAGATGCTGGACTAGAATAGCTGTATCAAACGCAAATGCTGTTGATGAGATAGGGACCATTTTAATTTGGCACAGGTTGCAGATTATATTTTCTGTATTTACCCTCTTCATGGGTGTCTTCTGTGGAGTTTTAAATGTATAATTAATGCAGCATAGAAATGTGCACCAGCCATATTATTAAAATTTATCATGGCATTAGCTTTCAAAAATGACTGCCTAACAAGTAGAAGCTAAAGTTGTAAAAATTGGGTTTTCTGTGAGGAGCTCCATAACAGAAAGCATTGAAATTTATCTCAATATTATTTTATTAGAGCTTTTTAATTACTGTAGCAGATAAGCAGGACTGGCCATTATCTTTGCAAAACATTTGTATTAATAATGGCATGTAATTCAGCACGATTGTTAGAGAATATTCTGTCCCTGTGAAGAGCCTAGTTGAAGCTGATAAGTAAAAGCCAGGCTTTTGCAGGGCAGGAAAAGCCCTCTTCCACTGGGCTCCCAAGCCAGAGTTATTTTTCTCGACTGAACTATGTTCTTTCCTTAGAAATACGGCCAAAGGAAACATATCACATATCTTCCTGAGTGAACGAGTAACAACAAATTGTGAATGTATGTGTGGTAGCTGGAAAATTAGTCACTTTTTTTTTTCTTTGAAAGCAGTCCTATTTGTTTGCATCAGGCAAGACAAGACCGTTCTGTAATCCCAAACTATGCTTTTGATTACTTCCCAGCTGATTTATTTTCTTTTGATGTAGATACACAGTATCAGCCATTTATTTAAAAGTGCGGATTGGATACTTTGCCTTTTAGTGGGATGCTTGTAACTATAATAATAGATGAAAAAGCAGAAGTTCACATACCATATATTTTAGCGTACCTGCCATTTTTATCAAATTGAAATGTTGAATACTAACACTGAGTTTAAAGTAGAAGTAGTGATAGTATTTGAGTAATGCTACAGCACTCACTGAAGCCCTTTGTATAGAGTTCCTGATTTGAAGTGAAATCAAGATTTAAGTATCTCATGCAGAAATGATCTTTTAGTGAATTGTCTAGCCAAATAACTATTTATAGATATCTTGTATCCTACAAGGGTGTGTAGTTTATCTGTGTGAGAACACATCTCCGTATTCAGAACACATGTAATGAGACAATGAAGAAACGCAGTGGATTGTAGGAATGCCACAAGAAATAATATCCCGTTCAGCTTGTAATGAGATTTTTAAAGAACTACTGAGAAAATTTCAAATATCTATGTTGGATGCAAACAAGTTTTCATCCTTGAATTGTCTCAACTTTATTCGATTCAGGACAGTTCAATGTTTGCATTATAACTTCACGGTATTTGGAATCAGACACAGAAACAGGGTTATTAGGATCGATTGCACTCCCTCTTCTTCACTAGTCAAGGCAGTATTATTCCTTAAATTATATTTTTCTGTTGTTTGCTTGGACTCAATAAAGATTTATTAGACTGACTTTGAGAGAGGAACAGCTGTAGGAAATGAACCACACAGCATGAAGATAAGAAGGCTTTGGGATATTTGAACTCCTAGGTGCACCTGTTTTTTTTCTTTGATTCTGGAACTATCAGTCTTAGTTCTTGTTCAGACACTTCAAAACCCAGGAAATAGTTCTCCTAATTTTAAAAGTAAAATAGATTATAGTTTTTAAATTGAAACTTGTGAGATTTACTTTTCCTGTACTAAAGAAAGGGAAGGGTTTTTTCAGAGGGAGATGTTAGGAATTGTGTAGCGAGCAATAGAACGCTGAAAAATTGGATTTATGTGACTGGAGATGCCATTATTTACTAATTGCAGTGCAATAATTAACAGAATAATAAATATGGGGATAATTTAGCACTTACCAAAAATAACTAATAGGATAATAGATTTGCTCAAATATTTATTTTAAGAAGCCATTTGTACAGCTCTTTCTAGTCTTTCTTGTAGATTTTGTGCAAGTCTATGGGGGATGGAAATAATACGCAGACCAATGTGGAAATGGCACAGATTTTAAATATTTATCTAAAGCATCATTGATGGCGCAGGAGATAGTGCTCCTTGAAATGAACAGGGCTGCCCATGGTTGAGAGCTACTGTCTCTCATCAAAACCTTAGGGAAATTTCTCCATAGATTAAACCCTTATTTGCAGCCAGAACAGTTATTGACTGCAAACTGCAGTGTAGAACAGGGTTGTCAGGGTAGAAGTTGCTTCGTGCCAGCCATGCTGAAGCTACTGTTCTTGTGCTTCTTGTGCTATAGAGCACATGCAAGCTAGTGCCACTTATTCTGACCTTTTATTAGCTGGAGAAACCTAGGTGCACATTTGCTCAGTTTCTTTGATTTGCATTTTCTTGATTGAGAGAGCAAGACTGGCTTCACAGAAGTGGATTCACATCAGTCTGTTAGCTCTTTGTGCTACTCCGTACGGCCCCATTCCTCAATATTCATAAAAAGTTGTCACAAAATACTTGATATGTTCATGTCTTCAGAAGTGCAGTGGAGTAGAGAGGCCCTCATGCAGGCATGACAGCTGTGACATACAGCTCCATGATGCAGGGTGGGACAGGGGAAGAAGGCTTACAACTACAGGCTTGAAAAGCGAACATGAAAAAGAGGTATTCTTTTTGCTCTTTGTTGGTTTTCATATCTAGCATGCTCAGGTCACAAGGAAAAAAAAATTAAAAAAAGGCAGCCTATTTCACTCGACCCCAAACCCCTTTTGCAGCCTGCCTTACAAGATTCCCTGCAAGATCCCCTGAAGAATCTGTCAGTTTTCTCCAGTGGGGGCTTGCAGCCAGGCATTTTCAGCAGGCCAAATTCTACCCTAACTGGTAACACCTGTACAAACACACTTGGCACTGGGGTTGCAGTGGAACTGCTTCCCTCTTAATATTTACTTGGGACCATGGGTAGGCAAGCAGCAAACAGCCTCCTTCCCTCTGCAGTGGGGCCTCAGTCAACTGGCAACTTGGGGGAAAAAAAGCTAAGGGAGAGATTTCTAGTCATGGCAGTCTGCTACAATGACGGTTAACAGGGAGCAGATCTGGGAGTGAAAATAACAACTTTAAAGCAGTTCTTCAGAAAGGCAACATACTCATGTCATTTTTCCTTTTTTTTTCTCTGCCTCTTACACCACAGGATGCCTCATGTGGAAAAGCATAAAAATATTAAACACATGTAAATTTGTGAGCTGGAATTCTCTGGTTGCAGCTAGATGCATGAGCCAAACCTAAAAATAAATCCTTTAAAATATAAGTCCTGTTGGGAAGACAAAACAAATGTAGAACAGTCACTGTCAGAGCAAATAGTTTGCCTGTTGTTGACACCCTTGAACACCTAATGTTTCCTGTGGGTTTCCTGGCTTTCAGTCAGACCTGCCCTCTGAACAATCTCACTGAGAAGGACCTGAAAGATGAGTCCCATCATAACATGAGCACAGCTGGCTAAGTACAAACACACTTCAGATTTTTTTTTTCCTCCCACCAAAGTTTAAGATGTAGCACAGGCTACTTAATATCCTGGAGCTCTTCGTGAAATTTTGATGACTACTCAGTCTAAGGGAGAATGTCCCTGACTAGAAAAGGCCCACAAAGGCAATGCTTTGGTCTAGTGGCTTACACTGAGGTTTTGTAAAGCTGTCAGTACAGCGCAAGTAGTTTCGGTGTGCCTTGATTTCAAAGTGATCTCAGTTGCACTGTTTCCTGTACCTCTAGAGGTGATATTATTGTAGTGCATGAAGGGGAATGCTGCTCCTAATGTCAATTTTTGTATGCTAAGTGTGTCCTTTGCAAGGGAATTAAGCAAAGCTGGGGGGACTGGAAACCAAGACAAGATGATGATTCAGCTCCATATCCCCTTTCCTGCTTTTGACTTGTATGCTCCACAGCTGCTCAGCTGTGCCAAAATGTTGTCCTCACTTCTCAAAAGCCACAAGGAAGCTTGCACCAGGAACAGCGTTGCTTCACTTTCTTCACCTGTAGGTTTGTTAACACAAGTGTGCTGAAACACATTGCTTAAGTTGTATCTCTAATAGGTCACGTTTCAGGGATGTGCCTTGTCACACACACACCATGGAAGCTAGGAGAGGTGAATGACTTCTTCCTGTTTGCATGGGGCCTGCATCTCTTCCTACAAGGAACCCCAGAGTTGGGGAATTGATTTAATGTCTGGATGGGAGCTCAAGGATGAAGTGACCTTTCGGAAGAAACAGAATACTGAAGCAGCATCTAGAAGGTGAGCAATTTGCAGTTAGTTTTCCATGTGTTCCTCTGCTGTCACTTGAGACTGTTTTTCTGTGAAGTATAGTGAAGAAGGCTTGCTATTCCTCTGGGATAGAAATAGGGTTTGTTGGAAGAATTATGTTTCAGAAGTGTCTACTGCGATGGCAGTAAGGTGGAGTGGAGAATTGCTGTTCTTGGATTTTTTTTTCTTTTGATTGAATGATCCCTTCAAAATACGTTACGGACTGATTTATTTGTCTGCACTGATATCATTGGTATTCTGTTTATCCACAGAAAAACAGCAGCTGAAGCGACCACTGTATAAGAAAGGCTTTTATATTTTAAGCACCTGCCCATCAAGTGTCTTACACAGATTCATTTCATGCAGAGAGATCACCAAGTGACACCTTTTCATCACTATCAAACTGGATTTGGACAAAGGATGTTGACATAAGACTCGTTGTTTCTACCTTCATGCCTAAATCACTGACCTTGTCCATCTCTGCACATGCTTTAAGAAAATGGTTTTTAGAAGACATACCTTAAAGCTTAGATAACAGCTGCTCTTTCTTCTTCTTCTGAGAAATCTGCTTATCAGCAGGAGGAAACAGTTAAAATGATTCTTGCAGGATAGAGATACTGATCTCTGGTGTCTTTTATAACTCTTTTTAAAACTGACTGGTAAGCCCCTCCAGGATATCGATGGACAATTAATGCACTGTAGGTTTCCCTCTTCCGTTCAGATGTTTGCTTTTGACAAACCGATGGTGGGACTGCGTACAGCTACCATTTAAATTGCAGAAGAAACAACATCATTTCCTAAACAGGATACAGGGAATGCAAATGGCAATCTAGGGTTATGTCTGAGTCTTTGCTAACTAAATTTTTGCCTGGGTGTTGTAACTCTTTCATTCATATCCTAGATATGGCTGAGTTGCTCAAGATTTAGTATATATATATAAATATATAGTGCAGTTCTTTTCTTCAAACTCAACTAAAAGTAGGTACTGTCTTTTTAAACTCATTTTAAACAGGGAAAGGCAAGATTAGTTTTACATATTCTTACACATTCCTTTTTCTTGGCATGCAAACGTGTTGCTAGTCGTTGTAGGAAATGCTTTGGTAGTAGCTTTCTGCCATTTCTGTGTGGGACATGTAAGAACAAATAAGGGAAATATAGCTATATAAGAAATATAGCTCTTTGCTATAACCACTCTAACAAGACATGATTTTTGAGGTAGAGTTGTTTTCTGAGAACTAAGCAATGGAGGCTGTCAGAGATTTCCAAAGAGGGAATCTCTAGCGTTATAAAATGCCCTATTTTTCAATATCTAGATAATAGCCTGATGTGACTAGATTTATAGGCAGGGTCGGTTACACATCCACACTGTCATAATTCAAATAGCCATGAGGGCTAGCTCTGGCAATAACCAGCTGATGGCCCATGGTCTGCATGCAGCGTGCAAGGGCACTGTGCCCAGCAGAAGCAGGAGTAGAGCAGATAAGGGACTGTGAGCAGGAAGAGCCTGATGATTTAGGAGGGGGACAGCAAGGGGGACAGGACACAGAACAGGAGTGGGACTCTGTGAGCCAGCAGGTACCAGTCCTAAGGAGCAAGGAGATGGAGGTGTGCAGGAAGCAGCCTGGCAGGGCATGTGGGAGGGCAGTGCAGGACAAGCACAGTGCCAGGTAGCTACAGAAGAAAAGGAGTTTTCTGCACCAATGCCAGAAATGGGGGAGCAGTGAGAGCAACAGTATTAGCAGGGTGGGGGGAAAGGAGTGGAGATAAATTCCCCAGAAAAGGCTCGGGAGCCTGAAGGAGGGAAGGAGAAGGAGCTATGCGCTACAACAACATCTTGTTTCTAGTCATTGCACCAAAAGCAAATGTCATTACCACCTTGGTGCCTTCATTCTGGGCTGTAGATCCTCCCCAGGTGATCTACATGCTACTTAATGATGAAGATGCCCCCCACCGGGGAGGCAGTGGTCTATGGCAGCAGTTGTGGCTGGATAGATAATCTCTGAGCTGCCTAGAGTCCTCTTTGGATACCACCTGGAGTCCCCTCTGTGATCTCCTTTCAGTGGGCTTGGCTAATGCTGTTAACCCCACTTAAGGTGGCAAGCAGTGCAGTGACACACAGTTATCCTTGTTAGCATAGTGGTAAGCGCTCTGCTGGGTAATTAAATTGCTCAGCTTTCCCCACATTGGCCTTGAGCGCCACCAAAAAAAAAAAAAAAAAGAAGAAAAAAAGGAAAAAAGGGACATATTAATGTGAGTCACAAACGGCAGCAGGAAAGACTTTCAGAGGGCTGATGTGCAAACCAATTTCCTGGAAAAAGAGTATTGTGTGTGTGATATCTTTAAACTGTGAAGGTTTTAAAGGGCATGGTCACAACCCTGTTGTCGAGGAGCTGTGAACTGTGTCAGACTGCAGCCAGGCTGCAGTCAAAAGAAACTTGGAGTCTCACTTCGAGGTGGTGTGAAATTAAAAGCCAAAGGCCAGGGCTGTTTCACTAACTCAAAAAAGAATAAACGAAGGGGAATTTAAATGCAAGAAAGGTTGGTATGGATGAAGCAGTCAGGATGTAAAAGGGATTAGTCGGAAATTCAGACATTTTTGAAGAGGGAGGTTTTTCCAAGCATTTTAATTTTTGGTCATTTTTCCTACTCAATTTCTTCTCTTTGGTTATAGTCAAATAGACTCATTAATGGATTACTGGTATAGTAACAGATCATGGAGGATATATTTTTTTTCACTTCGAAGACATATAAGTTAAGCATTAGTTTGAGAAAATCAAAGCAAATTAACCTGAATTTATCTTCCATTTTACTTTGGAATCAAAATTTAGATTTGAAGAATAATGTGTGTCTTCAGACTTTAGCACTTAGGCTAAATTAGCACTCTGGGAAAGGCTTATCTTTGGCAATTCCCTGCCCTCCTACCCTGGTGGGGTGATAGATGTTTATTTAATTTGCACAGTACAGCTATTTGAGACAGGCAAACACAGGGAGTTTATTGCTCCCCTGCATGGTTTATAGCTTAACACCTGAATTTCACTACTCTTGTAGATTAACAACCAGTGCCATTCATCTGGTTTTACTGGGGTGAAGACAGAGGACAGTCAAAACAAGCGAATGTGTAAATGTGAACATGTGTCAAAAGAGGCAAGAAAGCTAGAATTACTTAATTCTTCTCATCCTTGAGTCTGGTTATTAAAGATTTTATCAGTCTCATGGTAGAGAGGCTCCCTTTTAGCATTACTTTTACCTGAGGAGTTGCTGGTGTGGTTGTTCACCATCTGATCACAGCTTTATAGCTCTAATAACTAAGGGCCAGGCTTGGGGCCTCTCTTGCTCCTTAAATAGCTATTGATTTTGAGGCTGTCTTCAGGCATTGCTTTTTCCTGTCTCCTCCTTTGCTCTCCGCCAGGTTCTGAACCTTTTCCAGCTATGACTGTTCCTATGGTGTCTGGGATGTCTGTCTCGGGGCTCTACAACTTTCCCCAAACTACTTTCTCACTCTGCTCCTTCTAAAGCCCAGAAAACAGCTCATTCTTGTGACGCACACTCCTCAGGTTAGGTATTTGCTTCTCGCTGCCTTCCCACATGCCACAGCCCGTCGGTGAGGAGCACCTTCGCTCTCGTCCACTGTCTAGCAATCACTTTCCATACAAACCAAGCTAAAGTGAGCTCTAAAAGAAAGGATTTATTCACAACAACCAAAACAGAGAGCACTGGCACAAACATTTAGAAAAGACAAGTTTTGAGAAAATGAAAGGAAATTGCTGTAAATCTGCTGAAACTGTATGTAAGAGGTCACCATCCATTTACCTGTTTTCAGCCACCTCTTACAGCTGCTTACCTGACTGGTTCTTTAGCAGTTCTGTTCTTCTCTGTGCCCCAGGCTTCAGGTTGCCTCTCTTGGAGATGTACCTTTCACAGCAAAACCTACTAGCTTGCATAACCAATGTGCTCCTCTGATATCAGACACCAGTTTATTTTTTCGACTCAGTTTTTACCCTCCCAAAACATATTTTCTTCCAATGTATTCAGGAGGATGCGTTCCCACTAAATATAGACTCTGCTTTTTAGGGGGGTCTGGGGAAGTATTACTTTAGCAGATTATGTCTCATAGCTGCTCTTTAACTGGCTTATTTAACAACTTCCAGAGTTACCAGAGAATAACACCTCCATTTTCCTCAACTGTCTTCCTATATAAACCAGCATTAATTTTAAAATGTGAAACACCTCTATTTGCTGGACCTTCCATTGGATATCAGTTCAAAAACTGGTCACAACACTTGTCCAAATCTCTATTGTCAGAAAAACATGTAGCTCTTGAGACTAAACATAATGGTAATCAGCAACTGATTTGGGCTGACTACTGGCCAAAACTAAACTTTTGAGGGGTAACCTTGGGCTTTTCAGAAGGCCTTAGGAATGAAACTCAGATTTTATCAGGTGAAATATAGATGAATGAATTTTCAGAACTAATAGTCTATCATAAGAAGAAATTCTTGAATCTTCTCATTTTGTTTTTAAAGCTTAAGATTCTTCTGGAAAGGATCTCTGCCTCTCACAGCTATGATGATACTACACAGGGTTGTAGTCCGTTGCGCACTTAATTCAAGCAAGCTGGAGCTTTACAGGACAAAATGAAGATCTGCCTTGGAGCCATTGTAGCCTAGAGAAGCATGGATGGTGAGCAGCCGTTTTACAGAAGTAAAGTTTTATTGTTGCAACCAGATGTTTTCTAAAGAAGGTAACACTTGATTTAAATGTTTATAGAGATTTAATGATATGCAGGGAGCTGGGCACACTGACTGTGTTGGGATTTGTTCAAACTGTCTTCTGGGTGGAAACACTGCTGTGGCCCTGCTTTCATTTGTGCAGAGCTTTCTTCCCACGCTCTTTTCCAGCTCTTCAATTTAGGGTGAGCTCTAAAGTGGTAGTGGAAAATATGTCAGTTTTAAACTACTGCCTTGGTCTTTTGAATTAGTCAAAGGCTATGAACTGTTTTTAATTGTGGAAAATGGTCTTTTGATCTCCTTTGAAAAGTGCTCAACGAAAGTATTGCTGTGTAAGTGGGTTAAGTTCAGCCACAGGGCTGTGGACTACTACTAAAAAGTAGCTCTGCTAGGACATAGAAGGCATTCAGAGAACTCAGAAGAGTATTCATGCATATGTAAATATTAAATTCAGTAGTCTATCATCACTGTCTTTCAGTTCTCACTTTCAGCTTGACTTCAGCTGGCATGAGTTTCCATGCATGAATATTTGTGGGCTCTGAATTTTAATTGTTTTTCTGTTGGTCTCTCTGTACTGAATACCCAGGAGGAGTCATGCTCATTCAGCTTAGAAACAAAGACAATACAGTATGATTGGCAACAAAATCACAGCAAGGCACTGTAAAGAAATACACGATCCTTTAAAAAAAAAAAAATATATATATATATATATAAAAGCAATTGGCAAAAATTGTAATTTTGATTTTCCTGAAATTATTCAAAACTTCTTCACTCACACTGAGCCCAGGAAAGAGATGAAACTGAAAAACTGAACTTCACACATTAAAAATACACTGGTAGGCTATTAATGTATCTTTCTATTGTAATATCTATTTTACTTTGCAATCTGTGTGTAGATTCATCACTTTCTGCTGTTTCTACTGACAAAGTGCTCATGCAACTGCTATTGTTGATCATTTCTGGAAGCACAATGTGGGACTGGCATATCAGATTAGGAGGGTCTCCTTACACACTGGAAAAACTAATTCAGATCTCATTGCTACCTTGTAAATGCACAATATTTTCCCACCTTTATGGATAAATGTATTCTCACTGTGCAATATGTGAGAATTCATGTGCTGTCTTAGCCAATTTTTATGTTTTGGACAAGCTGCTGTGATATGTATTCAATAGTGGGTGGCCTAAATTTGGAGAACTATAAAGCCTATAGTTTAGCAGTTACTGAGTGGTCCCTTCCATCCAGGAAACTTGCTGGTTATGAGATCTAAGTAATGCAAGTAAAAAGGAAAATGTATCAGGCATATATATATAGCCTCTCCTTAAGGAGCTTTTCTGTAAAACCGTTGTGCTGTCAGAAGTTAATAACGATCCTGTCACCAGATAATGAGACAGGAGCACTCATAATCCATTATTTTCATTGAACATAATGATTGGTAGTGCTGTTACACATCGTATGATCTTGTACTAGAGAGATAATGATTTCATGTCTGTACTCTTCAGTGCTGGGAGGCATTTTCTGCATAAACATACACACTTCAGGATGTCCAATTTTAGAGGATGGTTAAAACAGCTCTTTAACTTGATAGAGTCCTGATGCTGCAGGACTTACAGAAGACAGATCGCTTCTGTCGGGGTCAGATTCAAAGGACAGATCAGTCCTTTGCCAGCCAGCTTGCTCGTGCAGAGCAGCTACTTTCAGACTCTGCTCAAAACCCAAACTGACAATTTCAATGCATTTCTCTCAAGTTTCCCCTACCAGACTAATAGTTGCAGCAGTTTCAAGTTAGCAGGTTTCAGTGCAGATTAGTTCAACTTGAAAAAGATTCAGAGAAAACTTGGCTGGCCTGAGCAATGTCAGTGAGCTTCTGAGAAAAATGTAGTTACCTATTTCTGGTTCTCCTGGGACTCATCATTTCTTCTAATGAACTGGCTGAAAAGCAGATTATACAGCATGCTTTTGTTTTAATCTCTGCTTACTCATTAAAGTTCCTTAAGAAGCTGATCCTAGGAAAATGTGCCTAATGCTTTCATGAAGTGTGCTGATAACCCCTTTATTTCCAGGCATGCAATTTTAGGTGCTAGTTTAGACCTGGAAAGTGAGACTGCCTACCTGAAATACCCCATATTCCCTCACTCTGCTGCTTTGTCACTATTTCCATTAGCCTTCTAGCTTAGAGGCATCTGCTGTAGGAAACGGAGCCAGCAGATAAGGATTTCTCTGAAAAATCCTTCAGCTTCCACTCCTGGTTTCAGACTAGTATGTCCTAATGACAAAGCCTTCTGTTTCATGTAAAGAGACTTTTCTGTAATTCTCTTATTTTGTAGTTTTTGCTTTATATACTGTTCCCGGAAGATCCTGGTATATCAAGGCAGCCTGAACATTTTAGTGAGGTGCAGAGCAACCTTTCATTGCTGTAAATGGTACCTGTGCATGTGCCTTGGCTATATTTAATCTTTTGGCAATTACTGAGGCAATGAAAAGAGACCTCAGCTTGGGGCAGAGAGGATGAGGAGGGAGTAGGGTGCTGTGTAACCTTGAGTAATTAAAAAAGGAGATTATTTTCTTATTTATAGGAAAACAGTTTCCTTAGGCCACAAAGTATCATGGTTGATTCAATTGTCCGTATGCCTAACAAAATGTAATTGTCCCAAATGACATATGAGCCTTCTGTGGAAGGTTCATTCAAATCTTGCTTTAAATTACAGATTCCTATTTAATACATCCTTCTAAATAACTACCTAACCAGTTATGCTGCAGGGGTAAACAGCCAGCACCATGCTAAGTAGCTGCCTGTTTAGCCACTTCCTTCCCACAGTTGTTTTCTTATCGTTAGATAGTTCTACCGGCATTTTGAGGATGGCAGACTGACTGCTTTCCGATGGCACCTTGCACAATCAAGCCTTGGATTTGTGCTGATAATATGGATAGCAATTGTAAGGATGGTTTTTAAGTCTTCCCTGCACTAGCTCCCTGCTGCGCAGCAGCTTTCAGTCACAGCCAGGACACAGCTGAATGAATTACTCAGACAGGATCTCACATGCTTATTCAGTCCTGCCAATGAGGTAGTGACTGGCATGAAATCACCTTAGCAGTGGCTGTGCCACCCGGAGTAAGCAGCCAAATACGAAGTGTTGCTCCACACAAGTTATCTGGTAATGCCTGGGGCAACGCAGCTTTTACTGTTTCATCCTCAAAGGCTGCAACACACCAGTCTTACTCCTTTTCCTTCCTTCCCGAGCCGTACCTGGACTGGCACTGACCCAGGAGAGCTGGCCCTTCTGCAGTGGATGGAGAGAGCTGAAGCGACTGAGCTCTGTGAGTGGTAGGCACAGCCCACCCAGTGCTGCAGTAGGATGTTGCTGCAGGCTGGCCTCAAAGGGAAAAGCCGCTCGCTGGGTCTCCACGCATCAATCAGGTTTACAGCCAGCCAGCTTGATGGCCTCGCTTGTGTGAAGAGTTGTCACTTCTTCCCCACAGATTATGCTTGATATGATATTGTGTGTCTGAAATACAGATCTCTTTGACAGTCTTTGGAGCAGAAAAGTAATTACTGGAATTTTGTAAGATACTAATCATATACAAAGAGTGCTTATTTCTTTTCCTGACTGTGTTTTTCAGTTGTGGATAATTTTGAATTCTTTATGGTCTAACTTCTGATCTCATTGCTTCCTATGAGTGATGCAAAACACTAATCATTTATTTTCCACTCTACATGGATTGGTTATGGCAACATACCTGCCTCAGGTGGGTGATTTGTATATTTAATCAGCCAATATAAAATCACTGTGAACACAGTTTGCTTTTGCTGGCACTGAGGATAACAGCAGTAGATATAGATTAGATAAGTGTTTTCTCTCTCCAGTTTTGGTTTAAATTTAGGCAACAGAAGATCAAATGTAAAGCAGGTGCATAAAAATGATGTGATACAAGGCCAAATGTTTTATGCATTAAAATTGAATGAGACCCCATTCAATCGTCTGAATTACCATAGTGATGAAGTAGCATGTAGATCTGTCCTTGAATATCAGGTGCTACTGTTCTGTTTGAAGAAAGCATTTCAGCTCAGAAAATAAGTTTCTTTCATAAAATCATAGAATCATAGAATCAGTAAGGTTGGAAGGGACCACTGGAGATCATCTAGTCCAACCTCCCTGCTCAGCAGGGTCACCTAGAGCATTTCCTATTACCTTTATGTACTGTTACTTGCTGAGCTCATAGAAAATGGTGTTTCAATGTGGTCCTTCAGACTTATCCCACATTCAGTGTTTCTAACATGGGTTATGTATTGCTTACTTAGGCTCTGCAGCTCTGCTTTGAATGATTTGTGTTTCTGCTTAGAAGAAGGCCCATGTAGCATTAATCTTTTCTGTAATTACTGTTGGAGAATTGGGTTTTCTTATTTCTCCTGTCACATCAGACAACACTTGAATCTTTCATCTGGCTTTCTAACAAAAGCAAGGCTCATAAAATCATGCTGTTACGGTGTGCATCTGTTTGTTTGTCTTCTGTGTCCAGCCACAGTGAAAATTAAATGCTGAGCTCTTTTTAGTTGAATTTAACAAAGTGGCAGAGATCACAGAGAAAAATTGGTTCTTCTAAGCTTTGCACATTTAGGGATCCAAGTAAC
The DNA here is from genome assembly GCF_028389875.1 of Rhea pennata. Taxonomy (NCBI): domain Eukaryota; kingdom Metazoa; phylum Chordata; class Aves; order Rheiformes; family Rheidae; genus Rhea; species Rhea pennata. The sequence goes on along the minus strand of NC_084663.1, from coordinate 98,274,738 downwards.
AGAGAGAACAAGCAAGTGCTCAGACTGTGGAAAGGGCTGCAGTGTGATTCAGATCTGACTAGACACCTGGGAACCCCCTTGGAGGAGATACCTTCTAAGTGCAGCAGCTAAGGAAGACCTTCAGCTGGAGCTGCTAACCAGCCATGAATCTTTGAGGAGTCTGATCTCTGTAGTTCCACTTAGAAACACATGCTGCCCATGTCACTCAGAAAAGAGACTCAGGGCTGTTGGACAGATGGTTTCCTGCATCCCCTCCTAGTTAGCTTCTGTACAAAGGCAAATCTGACACCAGCTTTCTTTCCTCTCTTTCAGCACCCATTCCTTCTCTTCTCCATGACGTCCATGATGTGACTGGCCTCAGGGAGTTGGTGCTCCTTTTCCAATAAGTTACGTTGTTTGGAAATCAGCTAGAGGCTGTGCAGTTTTCACAGAGCAGGAGGACAGGAGTCCCTTCCTGCTCTGCTACTGAGACCGAAAACTTCCAGAAAGAAATTGCAGCCCATCATCCTGATAGTAAAGAACCTGTGTCCACCTTCATAATCAGCAGAGCTGCATCTGAAATTCTCTTTATTTTAACTTTGTGCTTTGGATTTTACATCGGTAAGATACTACCTGTGCATCTGTGCTGCACAGAAAAAGCAAGGGAGAAAAGCCTGTGGGTGGCAACATGAAGGTATGTGGGAAAAGTCAGAAAGGAAGAGTTCAGTGTTACCTATGCTGGAACACTATGTAAAGCTAAATAAGGGGAACAAACCTGGAGGATGAAAAATTTTTTCCTGGTCTTTAATAGACTGCATAGGAAGGAGTTTAACATTCAGATGCCTGTGAAAGCCATTTAGTCAGTGTCATGATTGTCATGTAGTTTGATAACAAGAAATAAGCACCTCATCCTCCACTGCTACTCATGCGTGTACAATTCTTCCCATTTAATTCAGCAGGACTAATTATCTGAATTAGTGGCATTAGCTTGAAGCTATGTTTTTGCAGATTGAGTCTCTGGCTTTCAGAACAACTTCTTTAAAAGAATTAGTCATGTCTAAATACAACAGAACTGTCAGACTGCATCTTCTGGCTTTGTCTGACATTTTGGTCACAAAATCAACCTTATGCAAGACTGTCCTCATGGCAATAGGCTTAAAGCAGTGGTTACTCTAATTTTGTGTCGCTGACAGTGTTAATAGGTTCATAAAGTTTGGAGAGTTACCTCACTAGCTGACAGTAAATGAGGTTAAGATACACTTCATTTTACCCTCCACTTCACTGCTGGACTTCATCATCCACACTCCTGGGATGTCTGTAGTCCAAACTGTTTGTAAATCAACTCCCAAACTAATGCCCATTTTGATTTAACTTACAGGATGGACATAAAAACTAGAGCTAATTCTCAGGCAGATCCTACACCCCTGCCTTGACCACAACATCCGTTAAAGAGGCAGGCTGAAAACAGCAATACTTCAGGAGCTGATGCACAAATGTCTTGGACATCTCTGTTTACTGGGCAGCAGCATCCGTTGGATCAGCAAGGTGTACAGCTGGAGGAAGCAAAATCCTCTGATTTTTAACTTACAATTTAAAATAAGAGGCTGTGCTTATCATTACAGTCCTGTTTTTTTGCAATGAACTGAGGAGCTTCAGTAACTTCATAATGCCTGCTTTTATTACTGAGGAAAACAGTGGAAGGGTTGAGGAACTGCAGAACTTGTTTATCCAAGGATGGGTGACAAGAGAAGAGGAGTGTAACAGCCAGGACATAATTGTGTGTTTAACTGTTGGGCTCTTTTAGTCTATACGTCACTTGTCACCCCTTATCTTTAAATGAACAGTTCATAATTAAGTAGTGTGAATGAAAATGTGAAATTCTACATAGTAAATACTGAATTTGCATCTCATTTATCTTTTTCAAGTACTTAATGAATTTCCAGTTTCAGCTAATGAATAATGGAAATTTCAGGCCCAGTGTCCTACGCAGGGAAATTAATAATGGCCTGAGGATACTTTCAAGCCTAGCAGCATGGTAGAGATAGCTGAGATGTCAGAATACGTATTCTTCCTTAGAAGATCCAACACATTCTTCATATTCATTCCATTTGGTATATAGTTCATATTCACAAAGGACTTGGCACTCACAACACATAAAACCTGCTCTTTGAGGATGAAAAGTGATAAAATTGCCTTCCTTTACCTACTCTGCCCTTAGGGTTACCATATGCTTTGGTCTCACCAACAGGTCTTTTTCCATGTGGAAACTTTGACTAGGGCTGAAAACTTACTAGTGTTTGCTAGGAATTTGTTAATAATACATTGTAAGAAATTTGAGATCTCCCTCCCTTTCTTCAAAGATGTTCCAGAAGTCCTGAAACAAGTCAGATTAATGGATGGGAATGGGAAAACTTCCATACTCAAGTACTTGGCATAAAGAACGTTTTGTCATCACCTCTTTAATTAGAAAAGGAGCAGTGAATAAAAGTTTTCACCAGCTCCTGCTGCTACAGTGTAAGAAAAAGCAGCTCACTCTTGTAGCTGTGGTTTCTGTCACTTTTGGCATTCAAGTCAAAGTCCAAAACTTTAAATGTGGAAAGCGAAGCTTTCCAAATAATAGACAGTGGGATAAGATAAAGTCATTTGTGGCAAATACGTAACATGCCATATCCTAAAATTGCCAGATATGACAGATGTGTAGGATTTAATTGCTCATCCTTGTCTGTTGCTGGAGGTGAGTCCCAGACTGCTGCAGCATATCCATGTAAGATCTGATGTTTTCTCTAGAAAAGATGGAATAAATTGCATTAAAAAAACCCTCTGAAAATTAATTTAAAATCTTGTTGGCAAGTTCAATCTTCAGATTTGCAAGTCTTTGCAAATATTTTCTTCTAGAGGTACAGCCTCTTGAACCAGATTTCTGCGTGTGCTGTATAGGCTTGCTTTTCTTGACCATCTTGAAAATACCAATAATCATTAACAATAAGGTTGAAAATCATTATTCTGTGTTATCCAGAATGTCTTTTCATAGCTTCTAGCTTGTTGTCCTTTCTACCATATGTGTTAGTTAAAGCTCCAGATGTTAGTTTGTGTCGTATTAGCATTATGAATTTTATTCTGTGTGTTAACCAGCCTCCTTCTGAAGTCATAAACATGCTTCAGGGGGAGTGCCTGGAAATATTTCTGCAAACTAGCTTTAATTCCTTTCATATGACAATCGTAAGAATTGCCATTCTGCAGGCATATCTCATCTTGCTGTACGTCTGGCACTGTCAGGATCACAGCCTTCAGACGCATGTAGTGGACAGCTAATAGTTAGAGGTTGTCAGGCATGTTTTATCTGAACAACTTTTTCTGCTGGAAAAAAGTGGGGGTGTGGGTGAGGCATTCAGGAAAAACATAGAAAGCATCCTAAAGTAACTTCAGTTTTGTTGTAAGACAGAAATGAGGGCTGCCAGGCAAGCAAGCCTTTGCCCATCTCAATTTTGGAAGTTGTGAGATAATATCCTGATGCTTCCTTCCACTTGCCCAAGGACCTTGACTCCGGGCCTGGCAGGAGGACAGGGCGATTGTACCTTTTAGCTGTTTCTTTTCCATCTTGCTCCTGCTCAGAGTGAGTGAAACAGGCAACACCTTTCAGGTGGGACAATCCTAAGAATTTCAATTTGTGACTCCCCAAATCAAATTCTCGTCTTGCAAAACAGCACGCTTCAAAAACCACTTTTCAAAATGAAAATTTGTGCTTGTGGTCAAAAAGAAATCTACTTTTAAAGCAATAAAATTCAGACTATATTCAAAGTGTATTATGAGAAAAGGTTTGCTCATTTTCCTGTTAGTAGTTGCTGTTAGACTAATCAAATTGCTATTTCTTTGTAATTATTTTAAGCACTTAAACTTGTAGGTTTGTGAGTTTAGTGCTACCCACTCCTGTCCTTTTTAAAGGATTGCAACATCTTCATGTGAAAAGCATTTTTCAGGAGCAATGTGTGTTTTCTGCATTATGCTTGTCAAACGGAATCATTTAGCAATTGTTCCCTAAATTTCACTTAATTATCTCTCAAAAATGTGTGTATATTTTAGTACAGTCCTAAACAATTTCTTGATGACAATTTGAGATACTTTATTTCATGTAGTTGTCTGCCAATCTATAAATAATGGTTTTACCAACTGCTACATCTCATTCTCCATTTTGTTCAAATGATCTTTTTATTCTACATTGAATACAGTTTTGTTAGTGAAATAGATTATTTTTTTCCTTAGCCTTTTATTTTTCTACTGAGGAATTGCTTTCTGTCAGCATTTTAAACCAACCATATATTTCTACATTTTAACTTCTGGGGACTTTATATATGTGTGTGTGTGTGTGTGAGTGTGTATTTTATAGATATATAAAAAACATAAAAAGCTTTTCATGAAGTTCTTGCAAAGCATTCATAAAAAAATAAAAAGAACTTACCCAATAAAGTGACCACATTTAAGTAACTATAAAACTCAGACAGTAAAAACAACAAATCTTCAGCTTTTCAATTTGTATAATGAATATAGTCATATTTCTTAAAATTAATGTGTCTCATTATGCTGCTAGGCTCCAATTGCCAGTTTTGTTCATATGTTTTTATATTTGTCCGTTTTGTTTCCTTAGAGGCCTGTACCTGTTCTGACCCTATGAAATGCTCTGTGAAGAAACTCCATTTTTACCTGGCAATAGAAGGATCAAAAGCAAAAGATCCCAAATCCATGTAGTATTGTGCTGTGTTTCTCAAAGATGTCCATGATTCACTAACCTATGGTAGATCAAAACAGAAAAGAATATTCTTAGCTTTGATACTAAATAACAGTAGATCGAGCAACCTTCCCTATGCTGAGACTTTAGATACACACAAATAGCCTTGCTTGCCCCAAAAGGTTTCTGTTATGTGTTAATCCCCATTCTGCCTTTTTTTTTTTTTCCAGTAGATATTGCAAGATTGTGGAAAGAATACCTGCTCAGCCACAGTGTATCCCCATGCATTCTGGCCGCTGCTTGGGTCCCAGTAGTTCAGAGAATATGGTATTTGTCGTTTAAGTCGTATAAATTGATTTGCGGATTCTTCTGTCAGAAATGGTGCTCCGAGGACACCTGAAATGGAAGCTGAGCAGTATTTATAATATCAGCAGCATGGTTTAGTACGTACACTTTTATTTTTTTTATATATCAGCGTAGCATGTGTTTGAAATTTTAGTTTCTTTAAAAGAAGTCAAATATGGTCTTACCTTAGATCTTCAGAAAGATTTTTTTTTATACCCTGAAACTAATAAAACAGCTCCTATAGATCATTGTTTTCCTGTTGAATCCAAAGTGGATAAATTTACAACCAAATTAAAGCACTACCTTATTTTTAATACTAGTGTTTTGCAACAGAAAAAGTTTAGACTGGAATTGCACTCGTCTCAGGTGTGCTGAGAAACTTGAAGTAGTGTGAATTTCACAGCTAGCTACTTCTGAATTTCACTGCACTCCCTAAGCCCTGTGGAAAGGTGAGGTGTAGTCTTTATTCTCCTTAGCAACAGCACAGAAATTATCTGCCTGGAAGCTATTCTGTGGACAGAGGATATTGTACTGCTAATCTTTTTTTGCACCACATTGCTCTAGACATTTTTTGATGTCATCACAGGTGCAGATGATCGTCTTGAAGCAAGAATTCCTCTCGAGAAAAAAAGCTAAATTCCTCACTAACTTCATATGAAAGGCCTTGGTAGGGGAAAAGTCTTTTCTTGTTAGTCTCCAGGGTTTTTGACTTACACCCATCTAGGGCTAAACTGGTCTGAAATAGCACTTCAGTCCAAATTGCACAACTTTCAACAAGGTTAGGTTTAAACTCAGATGAAGTCACCCAGTGTGAGGCCAGTGTCCATAAACAAGCTTGCTCCAGTTTTATCGAATGGGTTTAAGTGAACACCTCAGGCTGAACTGCATGAACTGGCACAGCTAGGCCAAGCACTTGAACTAGTGTACATCGAGAGTCTGTCAATAGGAGTTTTGCAGGCCAGGCTGTTGCAACCCTGCTGACTCTCTGTTGCTCTTAGGCTCAAGGCAAGAATCTGTTCAAGAGGGGAATTGGCCTGACAACATCCAACATTTGCCCTTATGCGCAACGCTGAGCAGAACCCAGTTCACTCGCCCTTACTCTTGCTGGTTTTGCTGAGCAGCTGCAGTGTGGCCACTCTTTAGTTTTTTTAAAAAGCAAATATGTGCTGAGGCCATAGAGGTAGCAGATGTGCGAGGTAGAATATTTGTTACTCCTTTTCACTTGTATTTCTTTTCAGAGTCAAAAAATTCTTGGACAAAAAGGTGAGAAAATGCTTGATTGTACATTTGCTTAGCAAGTGATGAATGCCTCGGTAGTTCTTCCCTACTTCGGTTTCTTCAGATTCGAGGTTACTAGAGTCAGAAACTGGAGGTAGAAATTTTGGAAGAGGAGATTTCTAAGGAACACTATCTTTACCAGTTTTAACTAACATACAAATAAACCAAAGTTCAGACATCCTGTGTGTAAACTCTTGTAGTATGAAATGCTTTCTCTCTTAGGTAACCAAGGAATAGCTATCTCTGGACTTCAGAAATCAAGTAAAACTTTGGCCAGGGGAAAAAAAGATATATTTTTTGCCTTTGTCTATTAAGCTGCTACCCCTCTGTTCCAGAGCTGCATGAGATAAAACAAAACACCAAATTTCAGGTTTTCTCTGGCACTTTACTGTTATCCAGTAGAAAATCTATGAGCTATTAACTTCCCTTTAGTTAATTTGTTTTGTTTAGGTTTTAAATATTTTGTAAAGTCGTGATCACTCTTCTGGACTAAGATAATTGAACTGGGATCAGAATTTGGCTCAGTAACAGGCTTCACTTTTGTTTAGATATATATACTTAGTATATAGAGGCAGCATGTGCAGCTCTCCATCTCAGAGAAAACTTACACAGAAACCAGGAGATTGGAATTTTAGAGCATCCACGTGGGGCACTAGAGAGACTGAGGAGCAAGGGCATAGGTAAAAGTTGATGAAATTGCTCAGAACGTGTAAAGTTGAGTTGAGAGGCATAAAGAAGTTCAAGTTCTAGTGAAACAAAGTTAAGTCAGTGTTAAGAAGGCTGCACGCATTGGATGTGAATGTTTTTATTCAATTCTGTTTTTCCTCCTTTCTCCAAGATGAGTATGTTATTTAAAAAGCATATTTAGAGATTAATAGTAACCGGAGGGAAAATAGGAGGAATGTGTGTGGGAAGTGAACTGTTGTAAAGGCTGTATCAGCTGCTACCAGTCAGAGTATTTGTTTCCTTTCATAATTTCTATAGATTCACTCAACATTCTGATATGAAAATCAAATTACAGAAAAACTGGCCATTTTTCACATGCCAGATACTTAGCTTGTGTAATTTCTGCCTTCAACAGATAGTTTTGTCTGGCCTGTATATAGCATTCAGAGGGAAAACTATTGCTTCTTATTACTCCTATGATATCTTCTGAGCATCTCATTTTGGCTTAGTGAGAACTGGTATAAAATTAAACTTAACAGAGAGGAGATGGTGGTAGCCTCTTGTCATCTTTAGTCAAAATTGCAAATGGGTACTTAATCCAGCCTTGAAGGTCAGAAAACCTGATTATGGAGAAGGCATATTAAATAGCTTGGAATTCTGGGCTACTAAGAAAAAAGTATCAGAGTATAGCAAGCAAATTATACTAAAAGGATAAAAACAAAAGCCTGCATGGCTCTTAAGTTACTGTGCATTAAAATCTCATATCAGACTCATATGGGAGCATAACTCTATTGTGCATGGATAGATTTTTAGAAAGCAAGATACCTAGCTGGGTGCAACTCCAAAAACTCTATAGGGAGACATCTTTTTCAGTCAGCTGAATGCATAATGATCCACTTTGTCATACAGACAAAAATGGAAGTATGGGATTAGATTTGACACCTTTGTCTGTTTAGGCACCCACTAAATTGATACATTTTTCTTTTCTAAAAAGCTGAGCAGTAAGAGCTCTTGAGTGCTTAGCAGTCCTTCTGGAGAGGAAGAAGCCACCACTTGCATATCTAATGAGAGAATTTAATCATAAGGAGACAAACTTTTAGACATGCTTTAGTTTAGCATACACTTCTCCCCTGTAAGGAGTCTTGCTATGTGGATCAGCGGCAGTGTGTAAGCAGTGAGGAGCAATCTCAAGTCCTGGGACCAAACTTTAACCCTTGTGTGCATCCACCACAGGCAAGAACAGATTGTGCCTGACTTGCCAGGGTGTTTATGAAAAATATGACCATTACTTAGCAACACTTTACTCTCTCTTAAATCATATAAACTGGAGCTATTTGTTTCCTTGCTTTCTGAAGACTATCACATGTTTCTGACAATCTGAAAGCTATTGCTGAAGTTATTTATGTCAATGGAACTTAAATGTTGTAAGTCAGCAGTTGCTGTGGCTCTCTTCCTTTTACTCTAGTAATTCTTCTAATTATCGGCTTTAGTAGCTGTGCCTGGTCAAAATGTCAGATCACAGGGGTATGCCTGCCTGTGCTATCAGATATTAAAGCCAACAGTTAGACAGAGCTAAACTTCAACCTTCGACACTTTAACCTTGCTGAAGTTGCTGATGCTGACGTGTTGGGAACTTTGAAAAGGTAAATTGAGTGCTGCAACTCAGCTGTGTTCCTTAAGGTTAGGTATGGGCCGGAACGAAGCCCCGTGCTTCAGCTCTCTAAATTTCTAAATCCAGAAAATATTTACAAAGCCATACACTAGTACATAGTTGTCTTTCTTTTTTTTTTTTTTTTTTCCCCCCATCAAACTTCCAAGTATATCTTGGACAGACTTGTTCATAAGAGTACTTTGTGCCAATAAAAATCTTATTTTCATTTTTGATCAACGTATTTTGAAACATGCAAGGATTCAGAATACCACAATGCAATAATGTAAGTGCTGAAATAAAAGAGTGGAAGTGGCTGGTTCTGTCTTAGACGGTTTTCTAAAGTATTTTTGTAGATTATGTGACACTCCATAAAAATCAGGATGTGGGTATCTGTCAGTACTTTACAGGTGTATGTTAACTGCTGCAGGGACACTTTTTGGATTTTATAGACCACCTTTGTGTCACCATGTGTCACCATATTTTCAGTTGAAAAGCATGTTAAAGTTATGTTAAAATAAAGTTAGGTTAAAATTAAACTCCTGCATATTGCCTTTGCCAATGGTGAAAAACAGATAGTTGTTTGTGCACTGACTATGTATCCCTACATATTTGGATGGGGACAAGCACTATAATAAAACTAAATCAGATTTGCTAATGCCTATTGGCTGTAGAATTTAAGTCACCTATTGTTATGCGATTGAACGTAGTTTGTATCACCCAGTCTTTGGAATTTTGATCGCATCTGCTTATATTTAAAGTTTGAAGCATAGTCATCTCTATTCTTTGACAATTCTTAATTTTCCAGCACAGGACACAAGAGGTCTCTGGTTCAGGAGATGAGATCTCAGTCATTAGCAGTCATTAGAGATACATCATTCCCTCATCAGCAAAGGCAGACAAGAGACAGACAATCACCCATTGAATGTGTTGGTGTGATGCCAGAGGTCAGGAAATTTTGCGAGGACCAGTAATAGCAAGAAATATGGCAAAATTCCCAGATAATCCTAGGGAAAGAACGACTTTCTCTGCAACAGAGAATGAAAAATGCTCCACTCTTTGCTGCAGCACTGTGTAAAGGCTGAAGAAAAGCTCCAACAGCCCCAAAAGCCTATTCCCAGAGGTGTGCAGTGGTGCAGTAATCATTTGTAGTGGCTGAACTGAGGGTGTGATGAAGTGTCAGGTTCTCATTACTGGGCTTATAGGCTCTTTTTTAATTCACTACTATCTTGATCATTGCTCAGAGGTTTCACAGTTAATGAAAAACTGAACTGCACATTGCCAATGATCAATGCAGCTTTTCAGAACTCTTTTAAAATCAGTAGTAAATCGTTTTTCTTGTCTTGTAAAGAAAGAACCTTGGAAAGAGGGCAAACAAGGTTGTTGTGAAAGACAGAGGGAATAAAAGGGAGATAAGAGCAAAGATAACATTCTTCCAAAGCAGTGTCATCAGGCTGCTCACAGCCTGGTTTCTGGTGAACCTGGATGTGTTGTCCTGGCCTTTAATGGAAAGGTGGTGAGGTTCAGGAAGACCCAGAAATGGTCCAAGCTCAGGTGCACAACAGATCAGGGAGTGCAAATAAAGGCAAGGGAAGGTATCTAGATGTGCTGTAACCTGCAGCAGAGAGAGAGCCTGCAGAGCCTCAACTGCAGCCAAACCGTAGGGACATAAGACAAGAAAGAAAGAATTTGGTCCAAAAGAAAGAGTATACTTGAAGGTGGCCCCAATCCACAGCACAGCTTTTTTTGTACTGTGTAAGGGCAAAACCTCTTTTTAATAATCATTTCTCAGACATCCTTTTCTCCACTGAGAAAAATGAGTGACTTCATCAAACTATGACTGCTGCTCCTCTTTTACTTTACTGCTCTGTATAAAAAGTGAAATACTTGGGCTGTTTCCCTCATGTGGGAGGGAGGCTTAATTAATTCATGTTTAAGTATTGGCTAAATCTGCCTGCATCGTTGTGCCTTAGTTCTTCTTCTCTTGTCTTTACAGCGTGTGTGTTGAAGCACTGAGATCAAAGAAATGCTTTTAATACATTCATGTGGATGGAGCATCTTTCCATGATTTGGGCAATCACATGAGAAGTCTAGAGTCACTTAGTGCCTGCCTTCTTTGTTTTAATTTAGTGTGAAATAAATTAGTCTCACAGCGTGCACATCACTGATCCTTGACCATACCAGTCTGTATTTCTTTGAAAAGAACATTCTTTTAGCCTTAGTGATGCTGCAGTCCTGCTCCATCCATTTACACAGTGGTGTAAGTTTTACAAAGTGATTCTGGATTTTAGATGCCCTGGTTGCAAGGCGTTATAAAGGTCCAATGATCAGACAGTCTGAGAGCGCTGAAAAAAATCAGTCCTCTTAAGCGATTTCAAATCAGGCATCCCAGAAATCACTTGTAAAATTGATCATTTTGAGCCCTTACAAATGCACGTGAACTGTTGGTGTTTCTTACAAACAATAAATGATGTGATCAGAATAAAAAAATAGCGTTAAGCTTTTTGACAATATTAACAATTCAGGAAGTCATCCTCTATGAGACTTTCTCAGCCAGGAATGTGTTCTCACCACCAAGAGCTGAAAGAGGTTCAGCAGGAAGAGCTTCAAAAGCAATCGCAAGGAGCAGAATCAAGACTGTATTTCACAGACTTGCTGTGTAGCCTTGTGCTCGCCCACTCTCCCATATGTCCTCTCTGCAGTGATTTCCAGTTAATTCTCTTTTATCAGCGCTATTCTGGCTGTAACATGGTTTTCTTGCCAGCTGACTATTTAGCAAGCCAGAAGGAAATGACAGGAGAGAGGGTGCCAGGCACTTACCTGTAAACAGCAGAGCAGGCACCAGAATTTGAAACATTTTCAGAGACATTGCAAATTGTCCAGAGAGTGTTTCCTTTTTAAAGCAGGGACAGCCATACAATTTTATACTTTGCTATCTTTAGGTTTATAAATCATTCACCAGATACCTCTAAAGTGTTGGTGCAGTCAGAGGGCAGGGTACAGTGCTTAGCTCTGATTTGTCTTGTATGCCTCTGTTCATACACTTTGGACTTTGCAAGCTGATCCTCTAGTGAGACACAATAACTCATTATTGTGTGGGTACATTAACTTCTGCTTAAGCTTTATAATGTGAAATAGTACACTGGGCTTGTTCTGTGCATGCTGAACATGGCAGGTGTCTGAGAATCAGGCTTTTGCTTAACTATTTTCCCCTGGTTGTAATGGAGTATGTGTTTTATAGTTTGTGAAATGAGTGGCGAGAAATAGTGTTTGAATCAACCTGCTCCAAGAAGTGTCTAAATATGCAGTGTATTTTAGTTCTATAATGCTTGGATTGGGAAAAACTTCTAAGAAAACCTCTTGAGAATGCACTGGGACAGGAAGGGAAGGAGGGAGTTCAGTACCTGCCAACTAGAAAAGAATCATAGGATCTTTTGTTTTCTCTTTCTATTGTCAGGAATCTGCAGAGGGTGGGTCACTGTGAATTCACGCTATCTTACCTTTCTCATGTCTTCGGGTATATTTTACTCTCCCCCCTTTTTTTTTACATAATTAATTGCTTGTAATTGTTTTGTCTTGCTGCAGTCCCATTCATCTTCCTAAACTCATATGCATCGAGGAGAACAGACCCATGGAAAAGCTGAGCTTTATCACACATTGAGGTGAGTTGATCTGTAGTTCACCAGCTCAAGTGTACATACACTCAAAGACTTTTAGGTCAGAGAATTAGACCTTGTTGACTTTACAGGTTCCAGGGACCAGATTCCATACTGTTGGGCAGGAGCACTTCATTCTTAGAGTAAGGACAACCATGGTAAGAACCACTCAGTCTAGATAGTGAATGGACCAAAAGTTTGTTGGGAAGTGAAATAGCATTTGCTTATGTAATTATAAAGCCCTATCATTTTTGTCATCATACAGTGGTAGACAGGAGGGAGGAGGGGAGATATTTTGGCAGCAGGCCTAATACTAGAATTCCTAACTTTGCTGTATGTCATTTAGCAACTTAAGTATTATATTAGCATCATTCTTTAAAAAAAATAAATCAACCCTCCCCCCAGAAAAATTATGCTCGGAGGCAGGTACTCTGCACTCTAGGAACACAATAACCAAAAGCATTAATCATCTGAACTTGGAATATTTGGATCCACCTTCTCCACCTCTGAACTACTAAATTAAGTGTTTGATACCAGCCTTTTGGGGGACTAGCATTAAAGACTGAAAAAACTAGCATTAAAGGCTGAAAAAACTGGACTTTTGCCAGTGGGTAGCCCAGGTATCTGGCAAACATAAACTCTCAGGAACTGTAGACCTCCTGACAGAGCCTCCATAGTTATCTTTTCTAGCTTACAGACCTTTTTGAGCCATCTTCTCCAGTCCGTTCCACACTTAGCTCTTCCATGGATCTGCTTTCTATTGCAGTTTCCCTTCTACAGGCTTTTCCTCCCAGTTCCTGTTTCCTTACCTATCATGACATATGGAAAAAATATGTTGACATGTCATTTCATATTCATCACAGTTACCCTTTCTTTAATGTGCAGTTTGCTCATAGAGAGAAGAGTTAGTGAAATGGCCTAGGCCAGGTGAGATGATAACAGCCTCTGAGGCTTCCTAGTTACTCGGGCACAAGGAGCACTGCTGGACTGGCAACATAGACCCAAATGTCCTACTCTTCCTATCTCACCTTTCTTTGTGTCATCTTGTTGTCTTTGTCTGATTTTAGTCTCCCTCCTGCCCTCCCAGTCTTTCTTGTCCAGCCTGCCTAACTCTTGTCTTCTTCCAAGATTTATCTTCCCTCCTGCTGTGTGCAATTTCACATGAAATGATTCCACACCCATAAAGCTGAACTTCTTCTTATTGAATAATTTATTAGTCCCTTGTATATAAAGTGGCTTCCCACTGCCATTCCCCACCCAAGTCCTTTCTTCCTCTAATTTCCTTACCACTTCCATGTAGACATAGAGCTGCCTCCTGCCAGCTTCCTCCCCAAATCCTGCTGTGGCCCAGGCTCACTTCAGCTCAGGATACCTAAGAGGAAGCTAGTGTCCTTTCCTGGACCTCTAATGAAAACAGTAAGTATATTCAGTCTGAGGGTTGCGTATGCCCAGCTGTCTCACATAGAAAAACTTTTCGGAGCCAGATATGTTCTTAGCTGTTCTTTGAGGGCATTATATAGGCAATCTGGACATCACTAAAAATCATGAAAAGCTTTTACTGAATATAGAATTTTAGCTGTTAATCCCTAACAGACAAACAGATTGCACATTTTTTGGAAGATATATGACTTGGCCCAGTGGCTCAAATCTTCATATGGAGAAATGAATCATCATACCATTCTCATATGATACCCTCCCTCTCTTGTCAAATTTCTGTACCCTACTTTAAGGCATGGAAAGCTTTTTCAAAGGAGTTGTCACCAGAATATTCAGTATAACTTAAATCTCCCCCCCACACACACATGTCCTTGTCTCATTTGCAGAAATAGCTGAGATATTGGCTGAAATGCTTCCAAAAAAATTCAGTCTGAGGCAGACACCTAACACGTTTTAAAAAAAAATCAGATGAAATGATAAAAGTTTAACTAAGTTACAACCATGTGAAAGTAGGATTATATAAAGGGACATATCAGGCAATCTTAAATGGTACCAGCATTATTAATAAGATTAGGTGCAAGTCAGGCTTCAAACAACAGAACTCTAAATTAGCAGAAGACCAGATTTTTTTTTTTTTTTTTTTTTTACCTTTCATAATTTTATACAGTAAATCACCATTTCAGAGGAAAAGTCTATGTTCTTCATCTACTGGAATCAAATAAAAAGTTTTTTTTTTTCTTTTAAGAAAAAAGGTAAAAAACTAAAACAGTAACTGACTATGGCTGGAACAGATTTAGAAAGAGCTAGAACAAAAGAGACTGGGCTTATCTCAAAAACATACCAAGGAAGATGACCATTGGCTTTATAATGTGGTCTCTGTGTCCTGAAATATTTTTTCAGGGGGTTTGACTAATGAAGTAGTTATAAAATAGCTAATTTATAAAATATCTGAAATACATAGGAATTCTCTGTCTTTAAGATCACTTGCTGCTTCAAGTTCATTGAGATTAGCAAACAGATGGTGAAGTTATTTGGAAAGGGCACACAGATAGGAAACCAGTCTACAAGACTCAGTTATAGAACAGAAAGGAAGATCCAGTTGAACAGTTTGAGGTCATGAGCTCGAAAATGCCACATTCTTTTTCTTCCTTGGCACCTGTTTCACACCTGTACCTGTGTCTCACAACAGGAAGCTTAACTCTTTTGGTCTAGTTTTGCCACCTAAATATAAAGGCAGTTTCTTATACTTTGCAAAGTGCTGTGTATCTGTGGAAAACCATCATCTTCTGTGTGGATTTATTATCAAATATTTCATTGGATTCAGTTTGTCTAACATTTACCAGTTGTGTTTATTCAACTCCAAGACAGCTTTGACTTAAGTGGGTCTGCTTACACCAGTCTTGAGCTTAAAAAAAATAAAATTAAGTGTTGTGTTGCTGCGATATTTTTCTGGAATGCAGATGAGATAAGTGCAAGTAGTTTTTAGGAGAGCATAAAACACACAGGGTGTGGAAGGTTTCTCTCTGAAAACAGAGCAGTAAAAACGTGTACAGAAAGTTGCACACCATCCTGGGGACAATCTACTATGAATAACTAAAAACAGGGCATTTATTAGCAGTCTGAAGAGCCTGAGAACATTTTCACCTTGTCTTGGTGTTATGTTTGGCATTCTCAGTGTGATTTGGACAAGCTAGACTGAGCAAGGATGCAGTGCAAAGGCAAACTTGAGCTGCTTAAGTGAAGCACTGCCTTTCAAGAGTCCATGCATGAGGAACACAGCAATAGCTTAATGTTTAATGTTTCTTGATGGATTCACAATACCTTAGGTTTGTAACCATCTTTTAAATGTATTTTAGCTTTTGATATCCATCACATTCTGCGGCAATCCACAGCTGAACTAGTGTTGAACCCAGCGGCTGATGACTATTTGGGGAGAGTTTCTTCTATCTCCTTTGGTCTCATGGGGAGAGCTGGTGTTGGCCCAGCCACATAGTTTTGTTCACTGTTTCTCGGCTGGTGGGAAGGAAGGAGCATTAACATTGGGACCATCTGTGGTGTGGGCACTGCTAACAGCTCAGCACAAAAGACAGCCCTTGGCAGGAGTTCTGAGAAGGTCCTGGGGGCTTCCCAGCACTTTGGGTCAGTTGCTGATTCCTTACTGGGTTACTCCAATTACTATTTTCTATACTCTCCCATACAGTCCCCAAGTAGCCAAGTCTTGGAAGGCACCTGCTGGGAGCCTGGCACTGAAAATGAGTATCGACATGCGGGCTAAGAGCAGCACTCTGGCTCCAGTTGCCACAAGCAGTGCTGGCACGGATGCCTCTCCGAAGCCACCAGCACCATGCTAGTGTGCAGCCTGTCGACTCAGCTGTCTTTAAAAAATGTTTCAGCTTCTGGGGAGTTCATTCTCCCCTACTTTTCTGAGGTGATGGTGTACAGGCAATTTATGTACTTCTGTGTGCAGTGAGTTTGAACTAAGAGCAACAGGGAGATCTAATGTGAGTAAATTAACAGGCTTTTTATTAGTTCCTCCTTCAAATACCTAGCATGTTTTGAAGGTAGCTTGCTGTCATATGATATTTGCCACAGCAAGATTGTGCATTTTATACTTTCTGGCTTGAAAGTGTGTTTTAGTTCATGGTTTTTTATTCCAGTCAGTTAGATTTCTTGCTGAGCCCACACTCGCCTGTGCAGAACAATACTGCCAATGCAGCTGGTTTTGTGCTCAAGCACTTTTCTTCTGTTCATCTTTATGAGTCCTGAGCACAGGCCTGAAGCTCTCTTGACAGAGGGAAAAGGTGTGAATGTTTTAACTGGCAATTTTTAGGAAGCATTGAGCTGCATAGTACTCTCACCTTCTTTTTAGCACAAATATTCCTTGGTTTGCAGAATTGTAGGAGCTGGCGTGGTAAGTGCTCTGCCATGTGCACTCACTAGCCCAGATCTCCTAGCCCTGTTCCTAACACACAAGGAGGGCCCAGCACAACCAGGGACTTTGGTTTCCTTCCTTTCTATAGTGTTATCAGTGCAAAGTTTAATAAGGGATGCCAAAATTCAGTGGAGTGAACTGGAAACTTAAATAATCATTACTTTGAGCGTTCCCCTTATTTACAAAGGCAAATTCAAGCTCAGACATGACTGCAATGGCTAAGAAACTCCGCATCTCTTTTGATGCAAAGGTTTAATTACTAATCTTCTAATGTCCTCCTTAGAGTGTTTACTGTATCGTGTACAGCATTTGTCTACATTTTCAGCAACTTTGTTATGATTTACATTATGCCTGATTTTGTATCTACTAAGTGTCCTATTTTCAGGGAATAATCTGTATCCTCAATAAACAGCCAAGTTAGATGAGCTACAATTGTCTGGATTGCGTAGAAGATAAGTTCTTTTTTCTTTATCATTGAACTCAAGCATAGGTCCAACGGTGTAATTGCGTGGCCAGCTCAGTCAGCACCACTGATAACTCTCTGATGCTGGCCTTGCTCTCAGCTCGCCTGAACACAGCTGCCCCAGTGTAACACACTGGCATGAGGCTGAACAAGAAGCTGAAGCAATGTGCAAAATCTCTGAGAAGCTGTCAGTACTTTATCTTCTGAAGCCTTACTTCCTATTGTGCAAAAGATTATGCAGTCTTGGGGCTTTTTTATTTTTTACTTCAGATTTCTGCTTTAAAATCTCCTACGGTAGCATAACCTGCAGTTCTCGTGTGGCAGCCAGGAATTGTCACAGCGTTCAAGACAGGTTGCTGCTGTCTGATCCTGCTGTGGTGTAGGTATTAGCTGACAACTCTTGGAGCCGTTCTAATCTATCACTCCTTATCCATGACAGAGCAGCAGGGGCTTGCGGGCACAAAATAAACGTTCCCCTTGGCGTAGTATAAGGCTGCACCCAGAATGTCCTGTCTGTTTTGCTGCCTTTTTTGCCAGCAGTGCTGTGGAAGCTGAGGTAGGTGCAACTTGGGTAGCTTAAAGCAATTTTAAATGCAGAATTCTTTAAGTCCTCTCTCTTCCAGAAATTAGTATATATTGCTGCCAGCCCTGCATCGGTTTGGGCCAGTGTTCATGAAGTTTGACTGAACTGGTCAGGACAGGACATGATGAATCAGTTTTCTCTTACGTGAGCCCTTGGAGGGATGACATGTGCGTGCGGTTTCTCAGCTAAAAGAGTAAAGCTGTTGGGAGTGTCTTGTGCTGTCATCCCCTTCCTATGTACGTAATGCAGCAGTTTCCAACGTCTACAAGCAAACAAATGTTTTAACTTGTGGTAAAGTCAATTTTTATTAGTTCTTTCTAAAAGCTGAATAACGTCAGCTAAAAGTATTGGCTTTGACGTATAGGATTAAGGGTCAAACCATAGCCTGTGTTCTCAAAAAAACAGGGAAGTTAGTGTCCAGATGAGAAATAAGACAAATCTTGTAGCTGGAGCGATATGAGGAGCATTGTTAGTGCTCTCAGAGGCTGCAGTGGGAATTAACTACTATTGGTGTGACTTCTGCCACAGGTGTATTTAACACAGTTGAGTTAAGTCCTTGTTCTGTGGAGTCCGTCTGTTAATCTGGCTTCAATCCTCCTGTCACCTGCTGTTGCTGAATGTGGGATGAACTGATCCTTATGTGCACTTGGTAAATAAGGCCTGGTTTTAATCTCATTATAGTGGTAAATCAGGGCTAGACCCACTAGGACTGGAGTTACGCAGATGTGAAACCAAGTTTGGTCATACTAATTGCAAATACATGTGTCTGCATAGCTCTTGCTCTTCATAGATCATGCTGTCGTAGTACCACAAAATGGTTTGGATTTCTACTAGATTCAAAAAATGTATTAGCCTTTCATCTCAGTAGAGAATAGCCCTAATAATTGTATCACCACTTAAAGTGTTGGGAATGAATGTACAGAATATAATATAGACAAAATATTAAGATGTAGTGTGAGCAGGAGTTTAGATGCCTCTGTCAGCGTTTCAGTGTTCAGAAGTCCTCCACAGAAGCCTTCACAGTTGTGTGTCATATCTGAATCGTCAGAAAGAGCTGCTTTCACCTGGCTCAGGATGTCTGAAACTGAGGGCACCACTCATGTTCTTTACATGACGCAGTTACTTTGCTATTGCTAATTGCTTCTCATTCTTAAAAATGTTCACAGTTATTTATTTTAGATCTACTCGTGATTTCTTCAAAGCAGCTGCTGAGATGTTTGACAATGCCTGGAAAATATGTTGCTTTTAAAAAACAGATATTTTTAATTTTCATGGATCTGCTAGAGTGAGGAAGATATTCTCTGCCAGCCAGCTATTCTTTGACAAAATCAGCCATACTCTACAAAAGTACTAAGGAGGATGGTAAATGAAATATGATCTGCATGAAGCAGCTGGAATGTTTTAGTATTTTATCTTTTTAATTATTCATTGTTTGCTAATGAGAGAAAATGTTTTATTCAACCAAACCTGTATTGTTGTGTTCCCTTTGCTACTGAAACAGTGAGTGATGTCTGGGGCTGCTTCCTCTCCAGAAAATACTAAAGCTGTTCACTGTATCTCATAGGAAAATAGAACAAAACTTAATGACAAGCTGTTATAATGGTTTGTCTGATTGCTTGAAAGAAAAGCACTGTTTCATCAGCGCTAAAACTAATAAGCTATCTAAAGCCGAGATGGTGTGTTGGAAACATAAGTCTCTGATCTTCAGGTTTGTATTTCTGGGTTACTGTTTATTGCAGGGGTAGGAAGATAAGGTTTCTCTCTCGTGCTAACTAGTGGATCCAACACTTCTAAATTCAAAAACTTATGTTGCAACTAACATGCTATTTTGAGAGAAAATAACATTTTCTTATTAAACAAATATGTTGCAATTAAGCGTTTCACTAAAAGATTCCCATCAGTAACTCCAACTGGTGTACAGAAGATCCAGCTTTTAGTTGCCAGTTAGTGTTGATTTTAACTTGTTTTTTGTCACCGTTCCTCAACTAAGTAGTTTTGGCTGGCTGTGAATTTACCATCTCCTGTGATCATAGAGTATGCACTTTCTAAAACACACTGTTATCACACATGCAGATTTATTCTCTTCCATTTCTTTATTTAATAGGACTAATGCTTTAAAATATCTATCAAGGATAAAGGGAAAGCTCACTGTGTGTGAGTCACTAGCCAAAGTTACTTTATAATGTTAAGCCACAATAGCTCGGTAGCTGTATGTGGGGGAAATGGTAATTTTTAAATGTAATAATTTTTGATGTTTTTTAAAAAAACAACAAAAAAGTAATTCCTAATTTAATACCAGAAATTTTCTTTTTAATCAAAAGCCAAGTTATGTTTCTAAGACATAAAACATTTTTTTGTAAGTTTATAAGGGCTAGAAAGCTGTTATTTGTATTCAAGGGTTTTTAAAATATAAAATGTCTAGATGAAGAACTGAAATACTATGTCAAGATGAAAGGAAATGGCCAATATTTTTCAACTTTTACAGTGGGATCTCTTTATTTAAAACTGGAGGTGGGAGAAAAGTTTCTTATGACTGAATGCTTCCAGGAAGCTATTAAGTAAAGCATGCCACAAAAACATGACATAACAGGGACTGAATGTTGAAAAGATGTTAATTCATCAGTGTGCTTCATGAGCTCAGAGATACAGATTTTCGTCTTACAAAACATGTGGTCCACGTCCCTTAATGCCTTGCTGGCAGGATGGAGAGCAGGGAGGGAGTAAAGGGTCATTTCAGATGCACTTGTGAGTTAAAGGGTAATGTAAGGTAACGTGATACTAAAACTCCTTTCTACTTTGTGAGAAACTAATGTTCTTTGAATAGCCCATTGGCAAGCCGTGTCTTGAAGTTTGTCAGTGAGATTATTGAAGTGTAGAATGAAGGAATTAAAGAGAGATCCTCGTGGTGCCTTGCCTCTTGCCATCGACAAGGCTGCAGAAAACTCCAAGGCTAATAGTTGTCTGGTCCCTTTGCTGCTGTGTAATGTCCCATAAAATGCTTCCACCGCCTCCACTCTTGCCCCTGGAATACATGATTTTGATGATAGTGAGATATAATGGAAAGGTCTGTGACACGATCTGCTTAACCACATCATTAGAGGCTCAAATAGGAAGGGGTAACTGTGACAAAAAGTCAGTCTTTGTGAAATTAAGCTCCAGGATCTGTCATCAAACCCTGCTAGCTGGAGATGTGCAATTCCATCCACATCAGTAGCATTCAGGTGTTAATAAAAATGAGCAATTAGCTGACAAAGTATCAGCCTCTGAGGCACTCTTGAATGTCAGATCATACCCAGGTTTTGATGCTGTAGATGTATCCCAGCGAATTCCCTCTGCAAGTGCTCCGTGTCAATGATATATGTTCAGTGAAGTGCTCAAGGTTGAGACGAAAATCGGATTGAAATACAAGAATTCTAAAAGCTGCAAATCAACTCCTGGAATACTTAATGGCTATTTTATTATTTTTTAACTGTCCCTGACGTATTTAAGCTTTCTGACCTTCCCCTTGCATCAGTAGCACTCTCAGCTTCATTTCTCCTGAAATATTCAGTAGCTTGCATTCTGAAGCTTTCCACCTCTTAATCCTCTTATTGTCTCTCTTGATATCAACCTCAGCTGCTGACATGACAGCTTTTTCCAATATGTATGTGAACTAAATGGTTTGGATAAAAGCCAAGGAACATCGTGCCTCCTGGAGAACTGTAGTAAACAGATATTGCATTAAGACCTTGCTAGCCAGAGTGAAAAGAAAAAAAAAAAAAAAAAAAAAAAGAGAAGAAGAGCAAAAAAAGACACTAGCAAACTATTGCCTGAAAGACAACTTAATTCTATAAAGCTTGTGAAGGACACACAGGGCTCACTGCTCTTGGTCAGCTCCATTTGCTGTGGGGCCTTCAGTGTCACTTAGCTTGCTGCAAATGGATACAAATGGCATTGAAGTTTAAATGACATCTCTTCCATGGAAGGGCTTTCTTTCACTCCTGCAGATGACTCGTTGAGGTGAAAATTAATGCTTTTGGCTTTTGGCAGTTGGTACTTTTCTTTAATATATATACATTTTAAGAGCTTTTTTTTTTTTTTTTTTTTTTTTTAAGGAAGACTCTCGTTCAGGAGCCCCTTGCAGCAGCCAGCTGTGCTGCAGGACGAGTGCTGCTGGTGTCATAGCGCGAGGGCCTGAGTTGCTCGTTCGCCCGGAGGGTTTGACATGCCAGACGGTTGCATGCACGCTGAGCCCCAGCCTGCTCGCTGTCACCGCTGCCCCTGGACGAGGCTGGCTGCTCCTCCTCGATGCCGGCAGCGCCTCGCTTTTCAATTAAGCTTCTGTTACAGCTGTGTGAATTAGAACGATTCCTTTCTTGACCTAGATGCCCTGTCAGTAACTTTGCTCTGCTAAGTCTCAGAGACTCGGGAGCTACCAGACATGACATATACACTAGTAAGTAGAGGAAGCCCCACGACAGAGGACGTCGCGCTGATTGCCCCAGGTAAACATATGGAGAGTGAGTACGCTGGTCTGTGGCCAGCTCTTCAGTTTAACACTCTTGGCTGCACGCTCTCTCAGGAGCTGAAAACTCCACTTTGGAAATGTCAGGTGATGACATTTTCATTTCCCTTTGAAAACTATCCCACAGTCAAACGGATCTTGCCTTCTAAAAACATTTCTTTTCCTTCTTTCTTTCTTTTTTTTTTTTTCAGACTGTCTTCATGTTTCAAATAAAAGGGATGAAAAACAGTGTATTTTGTGTTTGGGTGCATAAACCTATTCCTTGGCATCAGTAGAGCCAGTAAACATATTGTCAGCTCAGCTTCCTTACAGGAGAAGGCTTTTTTGTTTGTGTTTTTTTTTTTGTTTTGTTTTGTTTCTTTTTTCCCCCAGGTGAGCTGTTCTCAGCTGACCTCTCTGATCCATCCCTGGTGGAAGAGCACTACCCGCTGCACAGGGCTGAGCTTTCTCAAGTTTGCTCTGGTAGTTGATCCTGCTCAAAACTGGAGTTGAGCTGGGCTAATCCTCCTACTACCACAGCTCTCTGACAGTAAAGATGAAACCTTTTTTTTTTATTTTTTTTTATTGTCATATGGGGGAAATATTTCAATAAATCTTCACATGATAGTGAGATATCTCAGAAATGAGTGTCTTCACTTGCGCTCCTCCCTTCTTCTTCCGTATGTGCTGCTCGCCTCCCCTGCTGCCAGGAGCCTCAGCTGCAGCCTTGAACAGAGGCCAGCATTTGCTTAGCTCCCGTCGGGCTTGAGAGGGGTGCCAGGGCAAGTTTCCTTTCTGCACAGCTTGGAACAAAATGAAATGTGTCCATATGTAGAAAATAACTGCAGTAAATGGCAGGAAATTGGAGGTAGAGTAGCGCATTAGAACACTTTATCGGTTCTTTTCTGTGGGGATGAAGGAAAACTTATAACCAAAAGGCTGAACTCCGTCCTAATTTCCAAGCATTTTTTTTTCCAGTAGGTAATGATGGGCTACTTTCTCTTGTGCTTTTTGGATGATGGATGTGGCGTGACCCCTAGTAAGCTAGTTGCATTAGTGCTCAACTGCATAGCTAAAATGAATTTTCTTTAAACTAATAGAATACCATATATGTAGAGTACTTTATTAAAAGAACAAATATGCTTCGATCAATAAAGAACATTTGTACATTATTTTGCTAGAAGAAAAAATTCATATTAGATTGGGGGTTTGTTTGTTTCTTTCTAAGATGACTGTGCATTTTCTTAGAGGAATAAAACGTGAAATTGATCTTTATAAAAGCCTGTCTGGCTTGCTTTACGCAGTAGCACCACCACATGTCAGAAAGCAGCCAGAGGTCCAAAGCACAGTATTTACTCTTCATTCTGTGATGAGATAAAAGACTCAGTAAAACCTGCTTTAAGGAAAATATTGAATAGTTCCTGTTAACCCCATAAAAGTAAGATACTAATCTCGGAATAACCTTACTAAAAACTCTTCTTCCACCTTTGCTCAGTTTTACGGCATTTCTCATGCCACTGCCTAAATTGTTTAAGGTTGCAGCGTTCTCCCTGCATTGCTGTCTCTCCAGAGCTCACCGTTTGTTAGCTGGTGGATGCAGTCCTTGCTGGCCTGAGAGTTCTTGTGTTGCCTTTTATGTTTATCAATACATGCTGGGATCTTCCAGCAGAAAAAAAAAGTGAAAATCTAGGAACAAAATCACTGTCTTGCTGATGTCCTGAAAATTGCTTTTCCCTTTAAATAGCGCACTGGTAAGAATTAAGTCTGGGACTTTCATGTTCTCTTAGATAGCCACTTAAGATAAGCTTTCCCTTAAGCCACAGGCACTGAGGAGTCAAAAGAACGCTTTTGCTCTGAATTTACAGGCTTCATGGTGACATGTAGTTAGTGTCCTAGAAAGCTGAGGAAGAGCAGTGCAATTAGAGGCTCAAAATAATATTGGCAAAGGTGAGTGTATACGAACTTTTGTTTTGAAGCTAATGAGAAAAGAAGCTTACAAGGAATACTCATTAATTTCCTTAAAATATCTATAATTTTAATTAAAACATGATTTAAACAATACTCATTATTTTCCTTAAAATAGCTATAATTTTTATTAAAACATGATTTAAGCATAAACTACTATATACTATTTGTTACTTAAAAGCGTGGTACCTATACTCCCATTCTCAGTGTTGTGCTTAGGCCAGGCAAAGAATAACCACTGGTGGTCCATTATTTGCATAAGGCCATTTATCCTTTGAATTCAATATTTTTAAGATAACTCAACTCAATGCCATCTGCTCATGAGAAAAGAATCACCATATGCTCGCATCTCTGCATAGTGTATTTTCTTACATGATCCCACGTAGACATTTCCTAAGAACTCTTTCTTACAACTGAGTGTAATGGTGGTAACTTGCATTGGTTTGAAGACTGTGTGGTATGAATTTGCATAATTTTGCTGTTGTGTTTTACAAGTTGATGTAAGAATAGCATTAAAGTGTTCTAGTACAAGAATGCACTACTTTATAGCTTATTTCTCTCAAAGAAAGTAAGTAGAGTATTACAGTGGAGAAGTCCTTAGTTCTCTGAAATTGTTTTCTAGCATTCTCTTGGTGTGCCTTTTTTTCTTTTTAAGACAGTATTTGTTTTTTTTTTTTTTTTTTTCCTGAGTAACCAAACAGTCTTGCCATCCAAAGGTATCTTTGTGATTTGGTATTTTGTTTGGTTCATGTTGCTGCCGAGTAGATAATGCAAAGTCTATGTCTTGGTATTTTTAAGCCTGACGCACTGAAAATAAACTGTTCCCAGGATGACATTGCCAGGTATTCTCGCAAGCCAGCTCTGCGTATTTAATTCTTTGAAAGACATCTGGCAAGTTTGATTTTCCCTGGAAGCAGAGCTCTTCATTACCTGCTGAAGCTATCAGTACATATTGAATCTA
Source organism: Rhea pennata (assembly GCF_028389875.1). Lineage (NCBI taxonomy): Eukaryota > Metazoa > Chordata > Aves > Rheiformes > Rheidae > Rhea > Rhea pennata. The sequence continues at coordinate 98,249,619 of NC_084663.1, read as the reverse complement.
CTGGTTCTGTAACTAAAAAAAACATGAGCATGTGTGTTTGCAGTAGTGGTACTTTGTGATGGAGCAGTGAATCTCAGTCTAGTTTGTAACTTTGACGTTGCCAGACTGCTGATCCCATTAATGACAGGCCGCTTGCTCTTGTGTTTCTCCTTATATTAGAAAAAAGGAGAGCTGTTCTTACCTCTCCTGAATACTGAAAATCAGTATACTCATACTTTTGAAGTATCTAGATCTTCATATAAAATATGATTCAAATATTGGTTAATTTGTAAATAAGGCAAATATTTATGGTTTGATGCAAAATTTGATATTAATATTGATCCTGATTTGGGTAGAAAATGAGTCAGACCACTGGAGATAGGCCACTTGTCTCTGAAATCCAGTATCTTGATTCTGCCAGTGGCTAGAGTCCAGTTCTGCACCAGGGAGAGGTGTTTGTATTAGCTGGACCGAGCTAGCTGAGGAGGGAAAAAATGTACTGGATTCCTGTTAAACAGAACCACCGATAATATAAACTTGAGTTCTCACAAATGCTTTGTTCTGAAGTATCATGAATGATAATAGTACAAAGAAAATACTGTATGTTTTTGAAATTGGACATTGGGCAAGTTAGGGTACTATATCTGATGAGTGCCTCATAAGCACAAGTCAGTAAATAGGCAGTCTATTTGTGTTTCGGAGGAAGCGAATGATTTTATTTATTCTGGAAGTTTTTCTAAATGGACATGAGGCTCCAAGATTATTAGATTCTGTGACAACAGACTGAAGTCTAAGGGCTTGCTTTTAAATCATCAGCTCATAACCCAAGGTCTCTTTTTTCTTCCTCTTCTTCTTCTTCTTCTTCTTTTTTTTTTTTTTTTTTTTTTTTTTTTTAAGTAGTGGCTCACTTTATGGTAAGTTGCAAGAACTAAATGGAATACAATTATATAATCATGAATAGTGAAAAGCTAGTGGGTTATCTAACACACTTTAATTTACAGTTGTTGCTAACTGAATTCTTATTTTCTGGCGATCTCTAAGGTATTTTGCAGAAGTATATTTCTTTATCATTCTGCCTCCCATTGTCTTCAAGGTTTTCAGAAGAACGCTGCCTGTTGCCATTCATATCCTTGCTTTGTATGGATATAGTTTCCAACTGATCTAGTTAGGAGGAATAGATAAGTACCTGGGTCTGAAATGATTTTTCCCCTCTCTACAGTCTATGTTTATCCTCAAATTATCATGAACACAACAGCACTAGTACTGCAGATTTAATCTGAGCCTGTTAGGAGTGTCAGATGTGCTTCTGTCTTCTTAAAATAGAATAACGTCTTGACAACAAGTTATTTGAAAGTAATTGGCTATTTTCTAATTTTATTGCATGTGAATAGGAAAGGATTTCATATTTTTCACTGACAAAGATGCAACGACATGTGCATACTTTTCTGATGTTCTGTGAGAAAGATGGTCTCAATGAGGTAGTTTAGTTTGTTTAATTGTCACACAAGTGCTTTCAGTAAAGCTTCAAGTATCCTTTCAATCTGATCAAATTTAAAGCTCTTAGATATTTAAGTGACTGATGTTTTTAAATCATCTGTTTATATTGTTTTGAATAATAAATGTATAAAACCATACTTACAAAAATTGAAATTTGTCCTTTTTTTTTCCTTTAGAAAGTGTATCTGTGAAATACAATCTTCATTCAGAGATCACTGCCTGTGTTTTGTACGATTACTTTTTTTTGTAGAAAGATCAATTTGTTATGTGGAGTCACTTGCTAACATCTGCAAATCGAGAAGATGCCTAACTGTGAGCCCTACCCTGTGGGACCTGGCGTCACACGGTGAGCTGCACCTCCTGCGAGAGCCCCCTGGTTCCATCCAGTCTTGCTGCCCCTCTCACCAGACTAGGTGCTGGTCAGGAGAAGCCACATGTCGTCACTCTTTCTAGGGTGAGAAAAGCAGCTACATAGAGCTGTGGTTGAATAATTGACTTCTGATATAATGAAAAACAACTTTTCTAGAGAAAGGGCTCACTGGTTTGCCTCATTAGAAGGTACTGCACCAAGTCTAGAGCAGCTGACAGGGCAAGCAACAAAATGAATGCTGAAAAACCTGAAAAAGGAATGGACTTGAAAACATGAGTGACAAAAAGAGAAGGAGGGAGCAACATAGTAGTAACTGTCGTAATAAAGCATCTGACTCACAAACTTTTATCCAGAGACCCAAAACGTTTATTAAAGCAGCAAGAATAGAGAGGCCACAGAGAAGGTGCATGGTCTTTGGGGTCAGTACTCTGACTAATAACCCTTCTTACTTACAGATTGGCTCATCCTGTGCTGATTGAGGAGGGAGAAACAAATGGAGTAAATGGGCTGTGCCAGACTTTTCTTGCAGGAAAAGAAATGGCCAAAGATAGATTTATGGGACAGCAGAGCTGCACTCTTACACCTTCGCAAGAAGTCTTCTTGTCCTCAGTGAGCAGAGGAGAGAAAGGAGCCCTCTGTGGCTGAAATGTAACAGCCCCCTGGAAATACCTGAAGAGCAGAAGGACACCAAAGAGGAATTTGATCTCTCCATAGGTGAGATATACTTCTAATTTAAATGCTAGTAGTTCACACCCTCATGTTTATAAAGGACTCTTAATAGATATTTGCCCCCAACAACTAATGGACGTTTTCTCATACACAGGCCTCAAGGAAGAAAGCTGAGAAATTTTCAGAACATGCTTTTACTGTGGTAAACATTAGCTTTGCATACGGTGAGGAGAGATGTGATCTCTGCATGACAAAAAAAAAAAAAAAAAAAAAAAAAAAAAAAAACGGGGGGGTGGAAGAAGAGAAAAGGAGGGGAGGTAAGCATCTTCATGCTGTAAGTATAAAAATAATCAAAAACATTTCAGGTATGTTGAGAAAAAAAATCCATAAGCGAGAGCGTGGTGGTTATGTAGCGTGGTTACAAGGGATGAGGGATAGGGAACCGCAGCTGCTGCCAAGCTCACTGCTTCTCCTCCATGGTTGCTGTTTTCACCCTGCTGTGTTTCCTGTGCTGCAGTGCACCCAAGCACTGACTTCAACTTCACGTGTGCTTTTTATGTGTTTTCATGTTGCCTCCAGAAACTTTTCTCCTTCAGATATGTAACTTGGTAATGAGGCTATTGATATGAGAAGCCCTCATGACAGAGGGCTGTGGACAGCAGCAACAGTCTGACCTGGAGCAGACTGCATGATTTTGCTTTAGTAACATGTGTAATAACAGCACGTTGTGATGGCGTTGAGTACCAAACAAAATAGTAGATAAGCAATGTTGTGTGAATTATCTGTACGTGAATGTTTGATCTGGTGTTTTTGTTAGAAAAGTAAATTGGCCTTCTCAGCTGTTTATTTAGTCATTTCTCTTTGGGCTTATGAAGCAGTGCAGTTGTTTCAGGTGTTATAGTTCTCCTTATCTTAGGTATTGATTTACCTATTTTGAGACTCTGGCAGTGAGGGCCAACTGTAGCATTTATTAACTCAAATTTTAGTACAGCCTTCCAAAACAGTATCTCTATGAGAAGTATGGTACTGTTAGTGGATATTTAGTCAGGCACTTCTTTCAGATAAGCATTGAGGAAATACGTGGCAGAGAATGAAATCTAACACCGTTCTTCAGAGTGCAAGATTATGACAATAAAGCAGGGCAAATCCTTTACAAGATGTAAGCTGGTTTTCATAGATTGTTTACTGGATGTTCAGCCATTTTTACTACTTTTTCTTGACCTAGTCTTTGAAAAGATCTCTGCAGAAATAAGAGTCATGATATACATTTTAGAACTATTGGTCTCAGGTTTGGGAAACAAAATGAAAATGTTAACTATTACTAGATCATTTCTATGATTTTGTTTCCCCCTAACAAAAACTCCTTACAATTCTTTCTTTCTTCAGTAAGGCTAATTATCTTGAGGGTAATTCTCTGCTTTATGACTTCTCAAAAAACAAAAAGTAAAATAACAAGAATATTTTTTTCTAGCCTTGAAAAAATACTACAGGGGTTGTACTTTTTAGATAGTTATCCCAATACCTTTATAATCATCAAGTACCAGAGAACCTATCACAGTTTATCATGAGAATTGTGTTGTGGAGGTGTCAGTCATTCTGAAATGCTCTCCTTTAAAAGGTGAATTAAGACAACAGTCCAATGCCACCTTTGGTGTAAGGGGTAGGTACAAAAAGCTACCATTTTAGTGATTGAATTTTTATGATTTTTATGGTAGTCTTTATGTGCAGTTATGCTATTGTATGCTGTTGCTACTGCATACAGTAACAGCAAAGTTTCATTTAAGATGCCTTACATTCATGGCTTTTTATAGAATTCAGTCGCATAATTTCTATATGGTCATGCTTAACATTGGTAAAATACTTCAGTCAAAAGCCTGAGCAGATGACTTGAGTTCTTACAAAAGAAATCAACAGCCCTACTGTATTCTGAGAAGAATCCCTGTAGATATAGTTGTTTGTGTCCTTCACCTGCCTTTGGTGTGGGCTTTCTTTAGTGTCTTTACAGAGCATAACACACGATGCAAGAACCTTTTTTCAGCTTGTATCTTACACGTAACAGGATATTCTTTTTTGATTTTTGTTTTGTTTTGTTTTCCTTTACAGATCTGATTTTCCAAATACTTTGAAATTTTCCATCATTTTCCTCAGCTCCTCCTCCCAGTGTCTCAGCCTGAATCAACACAGAAGTGTAGTATTGCAGTCATGATGGTCTGGGGGCCTAAAAGAGACAGAATTTAGAAAGAGAGCTCAGAGCACATCCACTCTAGACCTCTTGATGTTTATTTGAAAGATAAATATTTTTCTCTAGGAAGTTTAATTTTTATGTAATATTTTAAAATTAAACACAGTGGAGACCCGGACTGTATCTGGAGACTGGTGAAAGAGCCATTCTGAACATTGGGCTGCCAGATGAGTGGCACAGCTCCACTGGGATGCTGAATTAATACCTCTAGCAGACACTGCAGGAGGAAGGGTCTGTTGTTATGGCAAACTAATAACACCTGTGGGGGTGAAAAATAGCATAGAAATGACTGCTTTTTTTTTTTTTTTTTTTTTTTTTTTTTTTAACATATGGAAAGGTAGTGAGGACACTTGGTTGTGGGAGTGAAATGGTGTCATTCTGGTAATATTCATCTATTTCTTAATGGGTTGGGTGAACAGTTCAGAAAATGTATTTTTCTAAAAAAAGAAATCTACTCCTGCCTGTGCTAGCTCAGAATTTTTTACAAGTATTAGCTAGAGGAAAGAAAGAAAAAGGCAAGTTAAGCTCTAAAAACAGAGGAAGACCCACTGGAAATATAGTACACTTTACTTAGGGCAGAATCTTTTATTTATTTGAGAGGTTTTGTGTTTTCAATATATGCCCAAGAGAACTATGGTTTCAGTTAATTTTTGTAGAGCATCATTAACTTGCTGTCTTATATATCATTCACTGACATTTTTAAAAGAAAGTTTAAACTTTCTGGGATCTTTTTTCCTTTTTTATGCCTTTTTTGCCATTTTGCCAGGAAGAATATCAAGTGTGCCAATAAATCCTGATAATGAATTTTGCAAAGGAATGCTTTAGAAATTTTGATCCTACAAGAAGTAAAATGGGCTAAACAGAAAGAAGGTATCTGGATGCCAAGGGAAAATATGAAAACTCATAAGGAATAGAAGTTACAAAAGAAGAATCTTGCAGAGAAACTAGGATAGTTGGTGGTGGTCTCAGAGCACTCTGTCTCCATTTTTAATCCCTTGTACTTTTGTGCAGAATTCAGCAGCAAGGACTGGTGAGCAAAAAACATTGGGAAAATAAGGGAGCTGAATCTCTGGTCATGGAGCAGAGCTCCCAGCAAACAGGAAAAGGAGGAACAGCCTGAAGATACTATTGTTTTTTTACTATTTTGAGGTCAGCTCAGTGGCTATTGGATTGAGCTACTCTTTTGGTTAGCATATGGGAATATTTCCAAAATAGCTTTTGTATACCTTAGCTACTGGTGTATCTTCAGTAATGATACATGCTGTACTAATGGGATCATACAGAGAAGACAGTCTTCCTCCTTCTGTTAGCTAAATGTCCTCTGCCTACCCTGGGCTGCCCAGCTTTCCTCTTTTCTTTGACCTAAGCAAGGATTTGCTCTCTCAGATTAGTCAGGAAGAGCACCAAGACTGTTTATGGAAAGGTCCTTTTCATTGCCTTCACTAGAGACACTGGAAGGGAGAGACCATAGTCATCATTCTTCATGGGAAGTCTTCAGAGGGCTTCAGCTGGAAGCTGTGAGCCAGGAAAGGGAAGAATTAATAAAGTCGCATAATTAGGGTAGAGAATCATAGAATCAGCAAGGTTGGAAGGGACCTCTGGAGATCATCTAGTCCAGCCTCCCTGCTCAGCAAGGTCTCCTAGAGCATGTTAGACAGGCTTGCATCCAGGCAGGCTTTGAACACCTCCAGAGAAGGAGACTCCACAACCTCTCTGGGCAACCTGTGCCAGTGCTCTGTCACTCTCACAGGGAAGAAATCCCCCCTCACATTCGGGCGTAACTTCCTGTGCTTCAATTTCTGCCCATTGCCTCTTGTCATGTCACATGGGACAACTGAGAAGAATTTGTCCCCATCCCCCTGACACCCTCCCTTCAGGTACTTGTACACATTGATAAGATCCCCCCTCAGTCTTCTCTTCCCAAGGCTAAACAGGCCAGCTCTCACAGCCGTTCGTAATAGGGCAGTTGCTCCAGCCCTCTGATCATCCTCGTAGCCCTACGCTGGGCTCTCTCCAGTAGCTCCATGTCTCTCTCGTACTGGGGAGCCCAGAACTGGATGCAGTACTTGAGATGAGGCCTCACAAGGGCTGAGTAGAGGGGCAGGATCACCTCTCTCGATCTGCTGGCAACACTCTTCCTAATGCACCCCAGGAGACCATTGGCCTTCTTGGCCACAAGGGCACATTGCTGGCTCATGGTCAACTTGTCATCCACCAGCACTGCCAGGTCCTTCTTGGCAGAGGTGCTCTCCAGCAGGTCAGCCCCCAGCTTGTACCGATGCCTCAGGTTATTCTGCTATTTTTTCCCAGCTCTTCAGGCTTACTTCCACCTTGCTCTTAGCTCTTTTTTTTTCTCCTCCAAAAAAGAAAGGTTTTCTATCTATACTGTCCATACTAGATGCTCTAGAAGATCCTGCAGTACAGCCGTTGCTGCTATGTGATTTAGTAACTTTGCTGGACGATCATGCCTTGGGCCTACACCTGTGTGTCATTAAATCCCACTAACTGATAAGTTTGTATCCTGTATGGATAGAGTATCCCATTATAAAAATTGCATATAGCCAAATACTGAGTGTTTAGTTCCATTAGCTTTAAGTCTAGTGGAAATGCTTAAACTGACACATATTTTCAAGAGTCTGGCAAAGTTACTCCAAAGAAAATCCATAAATCCTTTAATTTCCTACAGAACTTGCTGTGAGAATCCAGGACACTTTAGTCTAGTGACTCTGGGTTGGCTCTGTGCTCTTTGCTTATTATGCATCTGATTTTCCCCATACATTAGAGTTCATGTTTTGTGGTCTGCAAATAAACTTAGTTAAATGCCTTCCAGAATGATGGTCATGAGGAACCTTTGGAGCTATATTGTTTTTTGACTCATGGATGGGAATATTTATTCAAGCTGAGAAGGCAGGGACAGCACACATGCCTTGTTTCTTTCATAGACCCGGGTGAACAAGGTTACGTTATTGTTGCACTCTTAGATACTTTAATTCTCAAACCAATGCACTTGAAAACCTAAATAACCTTTTTGTCATGGTGGGAAATTGACTTAGATGGCAGGGTGACTCATAATTTAAGCAGAGTTCAAATCACATTGGCAAGCAAGCCTGCTTTAGTGTAATCATCTGTAACAAAAGCTTGGCAGTCAGCGCAACCTAGGGCAGCAGACATGGTACAAAGTAATCACCTTAAAAGGTCCTCTTGTTTGTTCTTTTTTTTTTTCTTGAGCGTCTCCAAAAAAAAGTTGCAATATAAGATTACAGGTCACTTATGCAGCTCTTTTTTAATGCCCCCTTAATCTTTCAACACATCATTTAAGCAGAATTGCTCTTGAAGTAAATCTTTCCATGCCTAATTAGTGGACAAGTTCCCATTCGTGTTGGACCTGATCCAGCTCTCTCAAATATCAGCAAAGAGACTCCAGCTAAGTGTACAAGGTGAAGTAATCAATTATTTAGCAACTAAGTTGTTAACACCAGATCTTTATGGAAAGATTGATCATTGTCTCTGTAGTTTCTAGCACAGGTGATAATATATAAAAGGCTGCTGAGTCATTTTTCTTGGCTAGTGTTGTAGATGAGCTGTAGGTGCAAAGGCTCTGGTAAAGCATCCTTCCAGCATGTGAAATACAGCTGTTCTGAACAAAGATATTGGAATTACCAAGCACTGATAGTTGGCACAGATCAGTCTGAGTTTCCCCTGTGTTCAGCCTACATCTGATAGAGTCTGGTCCAGCATTAAAAAAAACTGTTATCTGAGATCATCTTGCATTATAGCCGGTGGCTGTGGCAGACAGATGCTGGTGCTGCAGCTCCTGTGAGTATGGGAGCTTTAAGCAAGTCTTTGGTAATACTCAGTTCCAGTCCTCTTAAAGTGTTGGCTCTAATGAATTACAAATTTTCGCATGCAGTTCCATGGTTGATGATCCTTGGATGATAAGCTATGTTTTTCATTTTGTTCTAGCCTGTCTTTCTGCAGTTTTATCAGATTTAGGCTTACTACTGCTTAGCTGTAATTTTTCTTGTCTTCTTTCCCTTGTGGCATTGCAGTATGGAGTCTAAAAGTAGATTGTTTTGAAGTGCTTAACCTTGACCTTATCTCTGCCTTCTAGTGTAACTGCATTTGGCCAGCAGAGTGCTCCTGAAAATCTTTCCCTACCTGCTGTTGTAATGTGCTTGTGTGCCGCAGGGTAGGATGCAGATTGCACCTGTCATGCACACAGCTGGATGTCATAAATGATTCACAACTGTTTTTAAACAAGGCTTCTCTTAGGAAAAGGCTTTGTAGTAAGCGCTTAATAAACTCAGCAAGCCGCTACAAAGAACAGCCTAAATAGGACAGGGCTGGGGATCTGCTGCATACATCAGATGATGTCTTTACCTTTCCTTAATACAAAATTTTAATATCACTGAATCAGCTGCTACAGTTCAGTTTTCTGACACTGTGGACCACAAACATGTGGCTTTTCTCTACCAGTAGTTGTTTTAGACTTGAGCAGTGGCTGCCTTAGCCTGTCACAAGGCTTAACCTTTGCTCTATGCCTTTGTTTTAAAATCCTGCTGAGCCTGCCTAAGGGCTCTCTTAAGTAAATCACTTTTCTTAGATACCTACCCTAAGGTGTTTGGGGTCCTGATAATTTTCTTTCAATTGCTGTTACCATTTCCCTTCATTCTTTTTTCTAATTTTGAAAACTGCTTATTGGTGACAACTGTTCAACAAGAGAAAAGTGACTGATCCTCCCAGACAAAGCTTTCAAAACTGACTATAAACAATCTGTTTTGCCACTACAGATGTTTAAGCAGATTCGTTACCTAACCAAGTATTCATATGAATTTTGCAGCATTTAAGCTGAGATAGATAGATAGATAGTGAACTGTTGAGCATGGTAGAAGGCACTATGCATAGAACTGGAAAGGGACACTTTGTGGAGGAAAAGATATCAAAGTGGAGTGACATCTTGTAAAATGTTAAGCATGAAGTAAAGAGGAATAAAGAGATGCTAAAGAGTGCTGGCTTGAGGGAAAGCAAATGTGGCAGTTTTGTGGTGTTAACACAGTGAAATCTTTAGCTTCTGCTCTCAGGAGTTGCTTGCTGTTGCTTAAAGCCTCAAGATGCTATGCTGAACCAGAAAGGTGGCTGCCTGTTAAATAATGTCAAGACATCAGTTGCTGCAGGTTTCCTGCCTTATGTTGGAAAGCACTCTGGATCAGCAAGGATCGCAGGAATGTAAGCTTTTTAGTTTCTGCTGCAAAAAACATATATGCTGCAAGTCAACTGCTATCTTATAAGTGAACTGAGGAAGTCACTCAGTGTTGAGAAGGGAGAGCCCATGGGACACAGCACTGCTGCAGTGCTGCTTAATGTTTTAAATGTGTGTTTAGTGATAATACCCGCTTTTTCCATCATTTTCTGTTTCTCAACACTTTCTAGTGCTATATTCTTTCATTTGTGTGTCCCTTCTTTGTCTGATCACTTTTAAATATTATCCTGGATTCCATTATCCTGGTTCTCGGTTGTCTTTAATGGATTTTTCTGTGATTTGTTCTATTTCAAGTACCAGTTGCAATTTCTCTTTGTTAATGCATTATATTTGCCCTTGCTCCTTTTTTCCTGTGAGATCCAAATCTCTTCAGATCTTATAAATGTGCTACTACATTCTTACATTTGTTACAAATTGTGAATGTGATATTAAAATGTGATGAAGTCTAATCAATTCCATACAATAATGCTCTCACTCATGAGATCAAGGCATCATGCAAATGATACATAACTGGTCCTTTTTACTCCCTCTGCTGATTTCTACTGTTTCAAAAGCTTTTTATTTGTTTGGAGATGGGGGGGATGCGGAAAGTGGCTGAAAGGTGTCAAAGAAAGACCAGTTTTAGTAATTCTGGATAGTGCTTCAATTCATTAATTGGTTTTGTACCCTTTTTAGTCACAGAAATAGAGCAAACAGTCAATTTGGTTATGCCATTTGGTGCTGGGGAATTTCAGCCTCTTAAAATCTGGAAGAAAATTTCTGTTTTCTGCTATGAGTAAGCTGGTGCTGGATATCTTATGTCCATTTCAAATCATAAAAGCGGAGACCACGGTTTGTGACAAGGGAATTGAATTAGGGCATTTGGGAGCTGGTCCCAGATCTCCTGAGGAAATCTCTGCTGCTTTTTGGCTCCTCTGTCAGTCTGTTCTCTGCAGGTGTCAGAAGTCTTCTTCAGACTTACCACTTTGCTTTTCCAAAGTCTGGGTGGTGCAAGGCCTGGACAAGCCTAGTCCAGGGGCCAATCTCCATCACAGAGTTGTCTGCACACTGGTTTTTGATCCTTTGCTTCCACTGAACATTTTCGCAGGGACTGAACCTGTCTCTGCTTTCCTTTTGCATGACATGCACCATCTCTCACGCCTGTGGTTCACGTCAGCTAAAACCTGTCTGCTCCCCATGCCCTTCAGCTCCTCCACCAAAAACATCAGTCCTGAAGACTTCAGGCTGAATGCTGATGTCGTCACTGTTCAGCAACCTTAATGTGGATGTTTGGGTTTCTTTTGGTTTTTGCTTTTAAGAGATCACAGGTTTTATACCTCTCTGTCTTCACCAGCAGAGCTCTTCAGAGTCAAGGATGAAGAGGAATTATTTATACTATAAATCTTTGATTCATAATTCTCATCTTTTTGTGTTTATGAAACTGCGATCTTCATCCACCCTTGGCTTTTTCAGGGCTGACCCCTTACCAGCTAGCTTCCTCCGCCATCTGGATTGGGATCTGAAACTGCACATCAGACTGCATTTGTCAAGAAAGTTCTTTTACACAGACAAGCAGCAAGTAAAACACACTACATGGGGGACTTAGAAGCACACACCTGATTCTGTCTTTCAAGGAGCCTGTCTCTAAATTCTTTACCCATTGATTTAATTGGTATTTTTTCTGTTATCTACCACTTTACCAGCAATTTAGGTTGGTTAATTACTATGGGCAAGTATCAGGCAGATGTTCAAGCTCCCTCCATTATTATCAGTGTCATTTGTTTTGTTTGGTTCATGCTTGATCCACTTTTTTTTTTTTTTTTTTTTTTTTTTTTTTTTTTTTTGGCATTTCAGGTTCTGTGTGTTTCCTCTTATGCTATTGCCAGTATCCTGTAGGTTTCTGGACTCCGGTAATCCTTTGGACTAAATGCCCATCATCAGTCTATTTTATCTGTCGTACCGTTGAATGCTACACTGCTTCAGGTGCAATATTTAAATTTCCTATCTTTCAAACTTAGCACTGTTCTTGCCCATTGCAGGGATCCTTCAGATGACCAGAAAGAGTTAGGCTATCTGTACTGCTCTTTTCTTATTCTGCTGAATTACCACTTCCTTTGTGCTTTTCTTAGTAAGCAATGAAGACTAGTTATTGATTAATAAGTAATATTTCAGCATCTGCAGCTATTTCTCCCCAGTCACTATGGTCTCAATGTGTAATTGTTGTCTTAGAAGTTTCCACACTAACTCAAATTTCTGGCTGTGAGACACTTTTTAAACCCATGAGGCATATCTTTGAGACTAGCATTCATTGAAATAACATTTTTTTGACTCATGATTACTGCTGGCAGATTAAGGGGCAGAGCTGTTTATTTGCTAAATCTGTAGCTACATGTTTATTCTTCTTTACAAGACTGATTTTCTTCTAACCTCCCCTCCCCCCCCAATGTCCCTCTGATTTTATGTGAAGCTGATGTTACCAGCCTTTTCTTTATTTTTTGTCATACACACAAAAAAAGGTTGAAAAGGGCTGCAAAATGACTTCTTGATTCACAGTCCTTGAGTATACAGAGAATTTGTTCCTTCATCAAAACCACCAGAGAGGCAACACCCTTTCAAAGCAAAGGCTGTGCATATAAAACCTGGCTTTTGTGCTACCCAGGAAATGTAAGTAAATGAAGCAACGAGTCTTTTGTAAATCATATGAGCTTCAAAAGCAGGTTGCTGTTTGCAGTAGCGCAAGTTGGTTGCCTTGCTCTTTTTTTTCAATAAGGCTTAGTATATCTGACAACACATGATCTTTAGTCTAAGTACTGATCAGGTGGCTGTGACAAAAAATGACAAATTCAGGGTCTGCATAGAGCCTCAGTTTCTCCAGTTCATTACAGTGACTAATTATAACCCTTCTGATCCATTCTTCTTGGTTCAGTAGTTGGAGCTGTAATATTTGTTCAAATTTTCCCTTAGATAAGATGCAACTTTGCGCATGCACTGACAAGTATTAACTTTGGATTCCTAGCACTGCACATATTTATCCATTCTATACAAGCTGACATTTTGCATCCTTTTGAAAATGCGTATAAGAAGGAATCTCAAGTTCTGTGCTTAATCTGCTAGTTGAGAGAACCAGGCAGTCTCTGTTTCTAATAAAAAACCTCCAGCTCTTGGATGGCTGCTCTCTACTTTTCAATAGGACAAGTGTTTATGCTTTATTTTAAAATTTGAGCGTTCAAAAAGAAATTACCTCTGATTTAGTGCATTTTTGCTCATCTTACTAGTTTCCAATTTGAAATAGACTCTTTGGAGCAATCAAGAATTTATGGACTCATCTCATTAATTGTTTTTGACTTTAATATCATAACAAATCTTCTGACAATTGTTAGTTTTTATGTTCATGAGTAATTTATGTCTTATATTGTCAATGAAAGCTTTTTAAAAGAGCACTATTAGATAAATGGACATTTCTGGTAATCTTTGCAAAATTACTCATAAAAATTCAGTGCTAGTGGGGGAAAAAAAGAGTCTGGTAATGAGACTAATTCACTCTTCAAATGTTACAATATCATTTGAGCATTGTCCCATTATCTTAAATCACTCTCAAGTCTAAAAGAACCCTTTCCCATTTCAATTTTCTCTGGAAAGCTTTCTGTAAAAGCAACGAAAGTATCCAAATTAATTTGGAAGATCACAAAATTGCTATTTCTTTTTAGAGGAAAGCTGTCTTACACTGATCTCTTGTATGCAAAATTATCTTAATGATATCTCCTTTCATCTTCGTGTTCTCCCTTGAGCAGTTTGAGTGCTTTCTGGCTCTTGGCGGTTGCAGCTAAACACTTAAAGTGTATGTCAGAAATGTTGTAGTCTTGAGTTTGTCTCCTTTTTGTTCCAGGAGCTGCTTTGATAGAAAGCCAGTGACATCTTTTCACCAAGTATGATATTAATCAGTGGTTCCCAAACTTTTTTCTTTTTTTTTTTTTTTTCCAATTTTATATGGGAACTCCCTCCTAATGTGGGGCTCTGCTTTGCCACTGTTGCCCTTTGGTACCAGGTTCTTGGACACCGCAGCCAGTGATGTATCCTGAGGCCTTGCATGCTCCGTTGGGGAGGTGGGTATAAGGGATACAGAAAGCCTGGTTCATCTACACCCTTATTGCCTCAGTGTCTCTTTTTCACTTTCATCAGTGCCACCTCTGGGAAGGCAGGCAATACGTCCTACAGAGCTCAGCTGCCTGTGTCCTGCACAGCCAGTTACCTTGTGCCAGGGGTGTCTCCTGGCCGATATGTGCGCTCTGCTGGTGATGAGAAAGGGTGAGAAAACCACAAGCCATTTAAAAGTTTTTTTTTTTTTAATTTTTCTTGTTAACTCTTGTGCAAGTTTTTCCAGTCTCTAGCAATCTGACTGTGCACTCAGTTTTAGCTTAGAATGCTGCTGTTCCACTTGGTAAATGTTACTGCCAACGTGAGTGTTATCCAGGAGATTTTGTCTAATCACTTGAGTAGTCAGCTTGAGTTAAGTCAATCAATTTGGATGAATCAAAGAGCTGCTTGTGATTGTGGTGCATTCGTTTAATGTATCTGTTAGGTATGTATGCTGGATACCTTGGATGCAGACATTATGATTTCCTTCCTTTAGTCTCATGAAATTTAAAAGCACATCAGATGGACTTCTGGAAAATAGTATTGCAAAGATGAGAGTGAAAGGTGACTTTTAGATTCTATGTTGGTTTTGAGTGGCGTATCGTTTTTCAAGAAAACGGTTTAGGTTTTCTGATAGCCAAGGTGCTGAGCATTGCAGACTCAGGTATTATTGCTCTGTAATTACATGGCCCTCAATGTATTAAAAAATATTGTATGTGCTTGTAAAAATCTTGAGAGGTGTCAGATCCACCCTTTGAAGAAACCATTTGTTGTACTCCTCTGCATGCCTCCTTTCATCTCCTTGTCATTAAAAAATGCCACGATGAATGAAGGTAAAAGGGAAAAGCATAGCTCAAGATTGGTATGCAGTATCAACCTGCTGGCTCTATTTTGCTCAACTGTGTGCATGCTCAAATTGCTTTTCAGTATGCACTCCTGGTTTACAAAGTGCTAAGGCTTATTTGCCAATAAAAAGAAGTATTTTTTATTGTTTGACTTTGTCATAAACTTTCTCTGAACTTGCAGAATATTAAGACTTTTTAGAAACAGCATCAAGTGTCATGGATGGAAGTATTACCTCATTTTAAAGAAAAGTTTTGCTTAGCAAGCAAAAGAGTGATTTAATTGCTCTAAGGACTGATAAACAGAAGAGGAGTAAGAAGGGAGTGGTTCTGGGTCAGCTATCAGCAACATACAGAAACATTTTGAAATAAATTAGCCTACTAATATATGCAGTTCTCCTGTACATCTTCAGTTTCAAAAAGCATATGCAAACTTCCTATTGGATCATAGGATTTCTAAATGGCATTGAACCTGAATTTTACTAGCAGTAGGGGAAAAACTACTTTAAAAAAATGGAAACTCTACACTCTGTGAAAGAATGTTTATTTCCTTCAATTTTTTTCTTATTTTCTTTCTCATCCCTTAAAAACATTATTCCCCAAGTGCAAGGGTACTACTTTCAGACCTATTCTTACTGCAAAATGATCACAAGGGGTCAAAATTTGCAGGCTCCTTGCAAGAGAGACTTGATTGGAGGCTACCCAAATTACATCTTAGTTATTCTCTGGACATGTGGAGCTACAGCATGCTAACTGCGGGAAGCAGCCGTGCTTTTACCTGTACAGCTTCAGGCCTGCGTCCTGCTTCCCTTCTTGGTTTTGTCAGAAAGAGCCAGCAGTCAGCGTGCTCCTCTGCAATATTCTGGCTTGGTCTGAATAAGCCTTTTCTGGTTGTTGCCGTTTGGGTTGTTCTCTGTCCTTTCTACGTGCTCAGGCCTGTAACTGACCCTTTCCCCCCCACCCAAAACGGGCTTGTGACCTGAGTGGATGCTCAGCCCGAGAAACCTCAGGCCGATGAAGCTGCCGTGAATAACTTTTGTGCGGCTCGCGGAGGTGACTGGAGCCGTGTGGACGGCGGCTCGGCAGCCCCGGCGCCCTGCGCGTGCCGCGTGGCCCGCAGGCGGCAAGCCCTCCGCACCTCGCAGCTGCGAAACGTGATGATTTCTGAATCCAACATGGCCGAGCTGTCGTGGCACTTGTCAGAGAAATGTCCTTATTTCCCCGAAAGATGTGTTTTGTAAGGCTCTAAGCTAGGCTTTAAGCAACTGCTTGGTGCATGCCGCCTAGCCGAACAAGCTGCAAAAGAAGCTAAGCGCTAGTTCAGACCTTGGGAAGAAGCTGTCTCGCATGAAGCCGGTGAGGTCCTGCAGCATGCATAACCTCTCTCAAGCAAATTCAGAAACGTTGCCTTCTATTTCCAATATGCTACAGTGACACCTGGCCTATAGGGCCCGGGATGCTCCTCTAGAAAATCAACACCGGCGTGGGTGTTTTTTTGGGGGGTGGGAGGTGGGGGCAGTACTACCCGGTTTCTTTAGAATGTAACTGTTCCAGCGCAAGTTAAGAGCAAACTGAACGAAAGGCTTTTGAAAATTACCCCACTGGCAGCATCAGGCAGCAGAGGAGAGCAGCTAAACTGCTGGCTGCTAGTTCCATCGTTTCTGTTGCGGAGCAGGAAGTGCTTTACTTAGTAGCCAGCTTCCCCAAGTTTGCCCCGATTCTCTATTGCTTAGACTTCCTTATGGTTAAATCAGTCGTCCTGTGGGAGAAAACAACTGCATGTTGGCTCCCCGCCCCCGCCCGCCTTTATTTCTTTCTACAGTCTTGTGCCTCTTTACAAGCACACGGACTTGAATTTGGTGCTGTTTCTCTGGGGGCTTATCCTAAGTAGAGGCTGCCTTTTCCTCCTCTTTCCTCTGATGAAATTGCCTGCTCAGGTTGTATTACTGAACGCTCGGGAGAATGCTGAAGGGATGTGTCGGATCCTTGGAGAGAAGCAAAGGCGCCATGCGAGATACACAAAGGATGGCTGCCGTGTCTGAGAGACAAGGAAATCTGTAGGAGATTATACCACACCTAGGAAAACTCTGTCGAAAATGCTGGTTCCGTTGGTGAGAAAGGTTAGGCAGACATTTCTTCTGTTCCTCATAGATCACATGAAAGCCGCGTGAAACCCGATGTGCTGGAGCCTGTGCCGGCAGCCAAACCACTCGGGAAGGGAAGCTAGAGAAAACCCTCCTGCCTCTGGCCACCTCCTTGCTCCTGGGTTTGGATGTCTCCTGCAGCCTCACGGCTTGCCGCTTGCCAAGGCCGTGCAGGAAGCCATCAGCAGATCTGCACGCTGACAGGCCCTGCAAAACCTCCTCTGGTGGCCTCCGCTTGCAGCACGAGGTTGCAGCAGACACCTCCAGAAGCCCCTTCCCACCCAAGCTCCTCTCTCCCTCTCGCACCGCTTCCGCGCGGTTCCCTCCAGCGCTGCCTGCCTTCCTCGGCAGTGCCTGCACCAGGCTTAGTCTCCCGACGCCGACCTGACACAAAGAAACACGGGGGCAAACTCTTCCCAGGCTTTTATTTGGAGCAGAGAAGGGACGGGGGGGCCCACGATGCGGCAGCCTTTCTGCAG
Source organism: Rhea pennata (assembly GCF_028389875.1). Classification (NCBI taxonomy): domain Eukaryota; kingdom Metazoa; phylum Chordata; class Aves; order Rheiformes; family Rheidae; genus Rhea; species Rhea pennata. Next base: position 98,232,024 of record NC_084663.1, on the reverse strand, counting down.
CAGCCAGCAGAGAGCCTGTGTGCCTCTGCCTCCGTGCTCTGCAGCAGCCCCCGTCTCGCGGCACCTCTGGCACCTGCATCCTCCGCTGTCCCTCTCACTGCGCTGCGAGGCAGCAGCAGCAGCAAGCTCTGCGCAGAGTGCCGAGCGCTGCCCTGAGGCGCGAGGACCATCGCCTGGGAGGCGCAGCATGTGGGAGGTCGGCGATGCGCGCGGGGGAAGGAGAGTCCTGGGCGAGGGGCCGGGCAGGCACAGGGCAAGGCTGAGGGTCTGCGTGTGTGGGGCAGGCCTCTGCCCTTGCTCCCGCGCTGGCTGACGGGGCGAGAGGCACGCCGTCCTCCGCATGCTGAACGCCTCCCGCCAGAGGAGGTGCCGCGGCCTCGGCTCCTCTGGGCGCTGCTGGGGCCGGAGGCGTGCTCTGCAGCTCACCGGCTGCTTCCCTGGCCGTGTGCTGGGGCTCGACGGTGGGCGAGCGCGGCACCTCCTCCTGGCACCTTGCCCCGTCCTCCAAGAGGCTCCTGAGGCTCGGCCTCACCCAGGTCATGCATAGGGAGATGCTTTGCTGCAGCTCCTCCCCTTGCAGAGCCTCTTCCTCAACCTCGCCTTCCTCGTCGCTCCACTCCGGTGGTTCACGCTGTGGCGCTCCACCAGCTCTCCTGCTGCCTCCCCTCTCACGCTCCCTCTCGGGGGCATGCGCATAGAGCCGCTCCAGCACCTGCCACTTGGAGCTCGCGTCCTTCAGGAGCTCCACTCGTGTCAGCTCCGGTCTCCACAGGTTGTAGAAGGAGTTCCTGGCGCAGAGCTGAAGCGAGAGAGGGAGCTCTGTGAAGGCACTTGCTTTGCCCAACACAAACTGCCCCCCACGGCCCTGCCAGCACCGGCACCGTCAGGCCCTTGCAGCAGGGCACAGCGGCTGGCCCCGACGCACGGAGGCTTCCCCCCTGCCACCGCCCACCCCCTGCACTCACCTCCCTGGGTCGAATGTTGAGGCGTCCTGACGCGGTGAGGGAGAAATGCTTCCCCTTGCCCTCCTCTTCCTCGCTCTCGCTCTGCCTTGGCCTCCGCTCCTTCCTCTGCAGGCAGGCTTCTCACAGCTGCGCCAAGGTCTGCCCGGTGCGCGCCAGGCAGCTCCTCTCGAGCTCCTCCAGTGGCTCGGTTTTGATGGAAAGCACTGCGAGGAACCGTGAGGTGTTGTCCGGGTGCACGCGCAGCGTCCTGCCTCGGAAGCGACACATGATGCCCAAAGGCTGCTGTCTGGCGCCCCGTGCCGCCGATGGTGCTTTGGGTGACGGTGGAGCACAGCCCCGGCCCGACGATGCTGGTGCACCGGCTCCTCTGACCTCCCTTTGGCCACCGTGAGCGTGGTGATCAGGCTGTTGCGGAGCTGCGGCCTCTGGGCTTTTACTGTCCTCTCTGCTCTGCACCTGGAGAGCGCTTGCCAGGGCTGCTGCAGCAGTGGCGTGTGCCAGCATCTCCTGCACGGCGCCTGCACTCAGCTCCTGTGTGCTGTTGTCTGCACGAGGCTGCACCAGCTGTCGCCGTTGTCCGGGGCTCCTCTCAGCTGCATGGACGAGCCCCAGGCCTGTGTCCTCTGGAGGCGTGGCAGGGGTTGCGGGGCTGTGTGGAGCAGCTCTCTGCCTCTCAGCCCTCCTTTCCTCTGGTGGGGCCATTTTGCTGTGGCACCTGCCCACCATGGCTTTGGCAGAGCACCGTGGTTCCGCTGTAAAGCAGGGGCCGGTGAGCAGAAGCTCCTCTGAAGCACCTTCGGCCCTGGTCTCCTGCTGTAGTGCATCCTCTGGGACAGAAGGGGCTGCTTCTCCCGGGGCATTCTCAGCACGGGGCACCTGGTCTTCTGCAGGCGGCAGGTCAGCGCCTTGGGACACCGGGGACTTGCTTAGCACCCCGTCCTGCACCTGGCCGTGCACCATGGTGTCCAGCCGTTGCGCCTTGACCTCCCGGGCACAGGCCTTTCTGGGAGCGGCGAGCACCTCCCTCTTCAGGTCCTGGCGCTGTTGTTGGGCAGTCCTGCCGAGAGCCACCGCCAAGGGCAACTGTGGCAGCCTTGGCACTGCCAGGCAGCTGGGCCAAGGCTCGTCCCGCTCCTTGTGGCCGGCCATGCCTTGCACCTGCCCTTGAGGCATGGTCTGTGCTGCCGGGGCAAAGGAGGAGTGTCCTGGGAGCTGCCGGCTTTTCCCGGGAAGAATGCTCCACTGTGTGGCACCACTGTCTGGCACCAGCCTCGCTTTCCCCGCTGTGCAAGACCTCAGCCTGGCCTCCGGTGTGCAGTGGACACGCTCTTGACTTGGCCGGGGCAGAGCGCCAGCTTCCCACTTGGCCACTCGAAGGGCAGGCAAAGCAAGATGGCTTGGCTTGAGCTCTTCCCTTCGCAGCCTCCACCCGCAGTCCAGAGCCTTCCCAGCAGCACCAAGGGGCGGCAAGCGCTCCCTGCCATTGGCCTTGCGCCTTGCAGAAGATCTGCAGGCTGCTTCCAGAGCAGGCAGCTGGCTTCCTCCTGGAGACGCGGCCCTTTTGGCCACAGAGGCCTCCAGGCCTCCCTGGGCCTGCCTAGCTGCCTGCCTTGGCAGAGGGGGCAACCTGGGCACAGGCAGTGTCTCTCTTCCCCTCCTGTGCTCTGCCACGAGAACATCCCTGGCACTGTCCTCTTCCCTCTGCAATCCAAGCCCAGGAGAGGGGAAAGTGGTTGCAGTCCTTTGCCCCACTCCCCAGGCTTCCCACAGGCACACTGGTGGCACCTGCACCACCCTAAACGAGGGCAGCGCTCTCCCAGCTGCGCAGCTGCTGCCCTGCTCCCAAAGGCTGCCTGCGCAGGGAGCTGCCCAGCGTGGGGCAGGAGATGGGCAAAGGCAGTTCCCCTGAGCAGCCGCAGCCATGTCCTTGCAGACTGCTTGGCGAAGCAGGCCGACAGCCCGCGCGGACCAGGGACCTCGTGCACCCTCCCACCACTGCCCGCCTGCTTCTTGGCGCCTCCAGGCAACCACGCAGAGCCTTTGCCACCATTGCTGCGCAGCTCCCATCCCTCACGGCTGCTTCTCCCTCCACACCCACCACTCACCTCCCTTCCGCCTTCCGGCGTGCCGCGAAGCCCTTGCATGGGCTGCGAGCAGCCCTTCGGCTGCTGCTGCTGCTTGTCCATGTCGAGGACTCACAGCTACTCTGGGGACTCGCTGCTCTGACGCCAGAGGGACCTGCTCCCTCCTCACCGAGCTACTCCCCTCAGAGTGTGAACCGGGTCAGGCCCGGCACAGCCAGGGTCACCATGGGGCCTGCCCCATCACAATGCCCGAGGACGCATGATGCCACCCCCATCACTGAGCCCTGCCTCTTACCTTGCACCCCCCCCAACCCATGACCACCTCCTGATGATGACCACAGCCACCCACATCACAAAGCCTTGTCGGTTGCCGTGGGCACCCCATCACCGTGTCTTTGCCTCCAAGCCTCTGCTCCCAGCTCCTGAGCCATCCTCACCGCTGGCAACTGGGCAGCAGCAACTAGCCTCTCTCCACCTCTCTGCTCCACAGCCCTTGCACGGCCTGCCCTTCTTCCGGCTGCCCAGAGCACACGTCCACCACAAGGCCAGCCCTCTTGCTCGGCCCAATCATCCTCACCCCGACCCTCTCCAAGGCTGCATGCGCCGTCCCCACGCAGCGCTCCCTGCCTTCCCACTGCTCTCCCACACAAAGGGCGATTCCCGCTCCACCCCTTCCCAAAGAGCCTGCATCATCCGCGGCAGTGCTCCAGGCAGGGGAGCCGTGGCCCCGGGTCCCCAGGCACATTGCAGCCCTCTGGCTGCACTCAGATGCCCAGGGCCTCGTCCTGGCCCTCAGGCAAATGTGAGAGTTGTCCCCGTCCTCTTGGTCTCCAAGCACTTCCTCAGTTGCCTGCATACACTGGGGGGGGGCTCCTCCGCGGCTGCTTTTCAACACATCACCCAACACCTTCTCCTTGCCCTCCCGCGCCATCACTTCCTCACTCTTCTGGGCGTCACCGGCTCCCCTCAGGCACTCCTGCCTTTGGGCTCTCCTCCACCCCGGTGTTAGTACCCATCTACCTGAGGCCTTTCTGTCCCACTAGCAAGGAGGGAAGAAAGGAAAGGGACACAGATACATGGAAATCTTTGAATCAAATATGCCTACATGTACATGCAAATCTGGTGAGACCCTCGGTGCCTGCACGTTAAAGCCATGTTTTAAAAACCGGGATCTGCTTTGGGTAGAATTTGGTAATTCTGGTGTGTGTTAAAAATATATGCAATGTGACTAAAACCTGAGCTTTTTCTCATAAGAACTCAGTATTGAAAACAATAAACAATCTTAGTACGGTTTACTTCTAAGTGAAACATGCTGCCCTGTTCTGTTCAGGGTCTTTAAGTCCTCAGTTCTGTGCTGGTGGCTGCAATGCTTGGATTCTGTTTTGAAGAGAGTCATTTTTTTTTCAATATGAACGTGGATTGTCACTTCAGAAAAGGAACTTTCCGCTAGCTCAGAGGGCTTTCTTCGTGGTGTGGGCTGCCTTGAGTCATGGAGCTCTGCTTCTTCCCAAGTCCAGTGTCCTCATCCAACACTACCCTCAAAGGTGTGATTTTGGGGGGAAGGGGTTTTCAGCTGCCCCAGAAGAGTTGCTGTCTTTTGTAATGCTGCTCGTGTTTGCCGGATCGCACTGCCTTTTTGGTCGTGGGCCTGGAGGTGCTCTTGCAATACTTAGCCTCATAGGATCACGATAGAGCGATTGGCAAGGGAAACGGCAATCCTAAGAAGCGGAAGACTACCCCACTGTAAGGAAACCTCTCCTGGGCAGCGGGTACTCCCAGCACGCTGTCATATTTGCGTCTCCATCATCTTCTGGTCCCGCCTCAAAGCAAAACAGCTCTTCTACCATAAATGGTTTTCACCTTACAGGTAACATGTTGAAATAACTGTAGAAAAACCATCTTCTGTGAGTCGATATTTGAGCACATAGGAGCAGTGTGCATGATTCTCCCTACGTCGTTAGAAAACTCAGGTTCATCGTGGCTGTTCTTGAGCGTGTAGATTTGTGGGATGAATTTCCGGATCGAGATGTTAAATTGCTGTCTCCTAAGTGTTGCTCTGAGAGCCTGCTTGCAGTGACGTCAGTACCAAACTTCTGGTGACTTCAGTAGAAAAGCTTTTGCTTTGTAGAAGTAGCTTTCGACTGCTTTAAGAGTTTGGCTGGTGCCTTCTCTTTGCAAAAGGCTTTTTTTTTCTTTGCATTTGGAGGTTGCATTTTTGCTCGTTCTTCAGCAACACTGTCGGAATGTTGCTTGGCAAGGCTACCTTTTTGTAAACAAGAGAAAGGAGAGTATAAAAGCAGAAGGACGAAATGTTAATGTTTTGATACAGTTACTTCCTGTATCTACCTTCCTGTATCATTTACTTGTGGGAACGAACTGTACGGATATACTAGCTTTAGCTGTAGCAAACGCAGCTAGCGCAAGTTCTGCTTTGGTTATTATTAAAGTGTTGGAGCTACTTTGTGTTGCTGTATCTTCCCTTGTTTGGGAGACTGTAGTGACGAAATAACTCCTTTAATGGCACAAGCTGTACCATCGAGAGTAGGATTTGCTGATACTGATAAACCCTTTGTTTTTTTGATGAACTTCCTAGTAATTCTTTAGGTAGGTCTTTCCTCATAGCTTTCCGTGTTTCCTTTCTTGAGTTGAGCGTGAAAAATGACGGAGATGCATTTACAACCGGTGTTAGAAACGTTTATCGCAGTAGATTGTTCTGTGCCTGGATTTCGTTCTTTTGCTGTGTTACTTTGCTGTAATCCCTAGTTCTTCTCGTTTAACACTTCTGCGGTTAGAGAGGGAGAATTAATGTGAATGAATTTACCATTTAGCTTATTTCTTCTACTATGAGAATAGACTTTTCTTTCTTTTCTTTCTTTTTTTTTTTTTTTTTTTTTAACTGGAGCTCGTTGAAGTTCCTTTTTGGGAAGATTTGAGGTAAGGAAGAGCCAGGTTTTCCCGCTGGATCACACCCCTGTGTCTAGTCCAATATGTGATTAGTTTGTGCGAGGAGGAACACGGGTGGTTCCCAAGGCAGCCCGGAGCCCCTGCAGGGAGACGGAGTTGCCGTTTGTCTTGTGGAACATCTGCAAAGCTGCTTCTCCCCTGCACGTTAAACTGCTGCTTTCCATCGCAGTAGAAACGTTTTCAAGAAGTGCTGGTCCTCATAGCTCCTCGGCATGCTTACTCTGCCGTTTCAGTTCCTTTCTAGGCGAGATTCCTGTAGACCATTTCCAGTCTGTTAAATAGAGGGGAAAATATCTCAAACCTTAACGTTTGTAGAACTTATCAATCAAATGACGGTGGCAAATAAGATTACATCTTCTGGGCTGTGTGTGTGTGTGTGCTGTGAAGGTAGCACGGTTACTCAAACTGTCGCTTTGAATTTTGTTTTTCCTTTTACAGTTGCATTCCATGCGTTAATCGTGATCTTCTCTGAGCCATGCTTCTTAGCTTTTTTTTTTTTTTCTTTTTCTTTTTCATGTTTGTTTCGGAAATTGATGTCGAAGACATTGCAAACACAGTGATTAGGATCTTCCTGTGTCAGTTGCATGTTCTACTAGCTGTAATTCAGGTTTCCATTTCCTACTGCTTCCTCATAGCAGAACTACTTTGTAAGCAGTTTGTTTTGTTGCGCATGTGCACATAATTGTCCGTTAACAGAAACTAAATTCTTTGGCTTGGCTTGGCTTGGCTCGGCTTGGCTTAGAGAGGAAAACTCTGTAGTATCGTATTGGTGATTATGTGACATTATGGAAGACTATCTCCTTCAGGGATCAAAATTATTTGTCCAGATAAAAATAGCACACATCTCTATACAATACGTACAAATACTCTCTTTGATTCTCTCTCTCTCTCTCTCTCTCTCCCTCTTGCATGCAGTTAAAATCGAGGTGCCCATGGTATTTCAAGCTGCCTGTGTCAGCTGGGTTGGTTTTCATGAGGAGAGCACGTGTGTACTTGTGACCTAAGCTCTGCACCTGCCTTTCAGTTGGTTTGCCAGGAGATAAAGATGTGTAAACTGCAGGAAGCACTACCTGACCCTCCGTGACAGTACCTCATTGCAATAATTGCTAATCCCCGAGTGAGACAGCCATGTTTTGTGTGTAACACAGAGGAGGAGGTTGTGTTAGGAACAGTTTGGATGCTTACTTCAAAGCACTCCCAAACAGAGCAGGTGCGACAGAGCTCGCCTAACTCTCTGCAACAAGCTTTTTGCCCAGTTCCCCCCTGAAATATCCCTGAAGTGATGTTGGACAGATTTGTGTAGCTATGAAAGCTCTCAGCTGCTACTACTATACACATCTCCAGAACTATACTGATAGGCTTAAGTCCCCACATTTCTGATTCCACGTGGTAAACAGTCTCTGTCCATTTCTGGCTCACCGTCTTTCCTCTCTTTGCCAGATTCACCTGTTTGGCTCTGGAAGAAGAAGCTGAGAGTTGCTATTGCCAGGGCCTGGAATAGCCCAATATAGCTGGGCACGAAGGGCAGAAGGAGCAAAATACTTCTGCCCGTCGGTGCATGAGCGGCTACGCACAGAAGTTAAACTGGGTATCTGCTCCTTTTGGAAGATGAGGAGTGATCCAAGCCCGAACCCAAGTCAGCAGTTGATCCCCTGCGTAATGGCAGCAGTAGGCCTGACTTGTGGCAGTATTTTATGCCACTTTCCTTCTTCTTCCCATCGGTGTTTCTCTTTCCAATGGCACTTAATTTAGATGTGGTTCGGCATAAACAAACCACGTCTTCTAACTTGATGTGCCCGAGCTTTTGGGGGCGCAGGAGCGGTGAAGGCCGTGTTCACGTGCAGCTCACAGGAAGCCGTCCTTTGAGGACTTGCTTCCCACAGCTCTGGGCGTGGCTCGAGAGACTGGAAGTCTGGGACGAGGACTTGCTGGGATCTCAGCAGTGGGGAGAATACCAAGGTGCTGCTTGGTATTGTCGACTGCCAATATCTGCTGTTGGGGTGCTGCTGCTTGTTGCTTATGGGAATTAGAAAACTGATGATAGTTCCCAAGTCACATGGAGCACGTGAAAGTCAATTTGACTGTAGTTCTGGCCAAGTGTTAAAGAAAGCCAACTTTCCTGCTTCCAAAGATGTACTTGAAGCACGTGGCTAACATGGTCAGATGTCAGAGGCGATGGGTAAGGATGCCTTATGAGAAGAGGAATTGGATCAAGGCGTTGGACTGCCAGCTTTTCTGCAGTCACGATGGACATGGCGCTTGCCGTCAGACAAGACCCTTCACCTTTCCTTTCTGCCCTCACCCCATCGCACCGCTCTGCAGTTGTGCACTTTCTGGGCTAAACGTAAACTGTCCGTCCAGATCACTGGACATGTAGTCCTCAAGCCTGCTCACGCGGGAGCATCAGAGCACTTCCCCCAGCTTCCACTGAGCTTCAAACCTAGAGTAAGAAAGCAAATGACACCAATGTGTGCCAGGGACTTTCAGTAATGCTTTCTGTACTGTGTGCGCTGCCTTCTTCCTCAAAACAGAAGTGTCTCTGCATTTGTCAGAGACAAATTGCGTGGGGCTCAATGAGAGGACCAGAAATGCTTTCTCAAAGTTTTCCTAAATCCACATTTTTTAACAGCACTGCCTGCCATTTTACCCAACTGTTCGAGCTCCATCTTAGCCACCTCCACGTTCTTTCTCCTTTCAGCTCTTATGGCTTTCTTCTCCGTGCCCTGTCCTGTCTTTAAAAACATATTGCAGCCTTTCCCCATTTTGATGTTACATTTCCCACCCTCCCAGGACTAATCAGGACTACAGTATTTGCATGTTTTAGTTTCACCAGCATGCGATCCACTTGGAGCGTGCTCACTTACTCTCCCTACAGTTTGTTGCAGTGTGGGCTCTTTCTCTGGGCTGCCTGTTCTCCTGCCCATAGAGCTCTCATTTCCCATGGTTTGAGCCTCAGAAGGGCAACAGATCCCCTTTATATGTTTCCAGTGCGTGGTAGCTTGTATGCGGCTTCATTTACAGTTGGATCATTTGACTCAGGTGGACACGCTGGCTGGCCATACCAGCGGCCGAGAAGGGATGGTTAGGGCAGAGGATAAGGACAGGGCAGGTTTATGAGGAGGTGCCTCCCCAGACCGCTCTCGTAGCCTCTTGTGACTTGTGGCTCAGCTTGCACCTGAGCAGGCGCAGTATGTTTGTGTTTAACGGCCTTTTTAGGAGCTTGCTTTCATGGGTTTGTCCAATTGCCTTTGAACCCCTACACAGCTTCAGGATCAAAGACAATTTGTTTAACCTTTGCATTAAAAGTACCTCCTCTAGCTTTTTATTTTTTCCTTTATTTTTAAAGTTTTGTCTGAAGTCCCACAGTTCTTACAGTTCTTCCCATGACTCTCATGTTTTTATGCATTTTTCCCCCATCCCTTGACTCTGAGGTAGAAGAAATGTGGGAGCCGCTCCCCGTTCCCTGTGTGACACAAGCAGTGATTGCCTACCGCTGAGTGGGATGAGGTGGGCTATTACAGTCACTAGTGCACAGTGCCAAGAACTTTGATATTTGATTTGGAAGAGGAAGGCAAAGACAATTTCAGGCCTTTCTTGTGATTAGCCATACTCTTCGTACCAGCCGTACTTACTGAACATTCTTAATGCTTAGCTCAGGAACATCACACTGTTTTTCTATCACTCCTGTGATGGGGCAGTCTCTGAAACACTCTCAAGGTAGAGCGCTGTGTAAGCATTTACTGCTCTCTGCAGCAGTTCTGGGAACCTGGAATTGGCTGCAACAGCTTCAGTGTTCAGAAAGGGGAGCTGGAGAAAAGCTCTTATTTCAGGGTTCATACGACCAAAAGTGAGGACTCTGTCTCTGAGTTTTATATTACAAATGCTATTCTTGTTGAACCAAAGCTATGCTGAAGTCATACTACGATGGGAAAATCCAGAATATACAGAAGCATCAACTTTGCCAACAGTTAATAGACTCAAAAGATGCTATAGGCTAATTTGTACTTATTTGTGACAGTCTGATTTTGTTTCCATTTTTCATGTATATAAAAAAAAAGATTGTTGAACTTGAAAATATATTGAGGCTCTCGTGGAAATAGGTCTGGACATTTGAACGTTGCAGTTCAACATATATAACAGAAGTTGTTTTAATAGCATCTTGGGGAAAAAAAAATAGCCAGACCTAAGCAGCTCCTTGGGTTTCTTTGGGTCTGGGTTCTTTTATTCTGATTACATATTTATATACTTCTGCATCTGTGGAGGTGTTGCTCAGAAGCTGGCTGAAGAAATGGCAAGTCAGCTTTCCTGGTTTCCTGTGACCTTAATATTCTCAATAATTTATTTTTCAAATCTGGATACCAATGAGTAGGTTTCTAAATTTGTAGATTTAGAATCTGTAGAATTTTAGGCTCTAAAATTAAAATACAGAGAAACTAAATAATTTAAAGGCTGCATTATTATTTGCTTTTGATAATATCCTTGCTCTTAAATTGATGAGCACTCATATAAATTATATCTTGAGTGGTTCAGTAAAGTGCTTAGAACTTTAAGATCTTTGTTTTTTGAAACTTTGCCTGCTCTGTCGCAGTTTTTCTTAGCAGAATATTGGAGTACATTTAGTCTCTGAAAAATTTATTTAGTTGAAGTATAGTGTCAAAGCTTTTTAACAACACTGGAATCTTTTTAGGGAGTGCATTTTACAAATAGATGCTGATATCTATTCTTTTACTATAGCTGTATTTGTTTTTTGGCAGGTGGGAATGGCATTTTGAAAAGTGTTTAAACACAGCTGCTTCTGTTGAACAGGCGACATGTCAAGAAGCTTTGGTATGTAAAAGACAATTAATTTCTGCAGTGTGCCCTCATAACTGCACATCTCCATTTCCATTTCCATTTGCACAATAAACACTTTAAAAGTGTCTCCAAATTGCAGGCATGCAAGAGTACACGACTTACCTAAAGCTTAGTCAATATCTTTCCTATGCATTGAATGTCTTTATATTTTCAGAGGACTTCACAAAGATGAGGTAATCCTCACTGCAACCCTTGTATTAGGTAGGTTGTTAACTGAAAGGAGAAATCTTTTGGAAGTCTTTTCTGCAAAAGAAAGATCTTTTTCAAAGCAGTGCATACAGCTGCTTGCTCTGGTTGTTTTTTTGCCCACTTGATATAGCAAAGATTTGCTTCTCTGATGTACGTTCTTGAACTGCAGACAGTGCAAACTAGTCAAACATATTGCTCTGGCACAAGAAAATTTTGGCTGTATAATTTTCAAGGCAAAAGGGAATAGCTTTTCTCTGGAGCATGTTTAGGTATCTAGGTGCCAAACGGCCTTTGACACCCGCAGAGGCAGTTCCTTACAAATGCAGGTAGACAGTAGAAGTGCCCTGTGTTGCTCAGAGTGGTAAGCCAGAATAACTGCAACTACAGAAAGAGAAACAGAGCTGGGATTTAGCAGGATTATACCAGAAAAAGTCATAAAAAATAAAATACCTTTGTTTCAGCTAATTCCCGCACCTTGAGAATACACTGCTGTGCCTTCATTTGCTTCTTTACGTATGCTATACATTACTTCTTAACATTAGTTTCATTTTATATCTTTGCCTAAAGAATGTGTCAACATTTTGTAACTGTTGATTTGCTGATTTTATTTTCATCCATTTTTGTTTAGTCATTTCTAAAGAAATATGAGAAAGAGTGCAGCAATTTGGTGCATCGTATTAGTCCAGGCTGTGTTGCTTCCAGAGAAAAGAATTGAGGCAAACCTTTCAATTCGAGTCTGCAACTTAACCATTAGTTTGCATTAACTCACTCAACTCTTTTTACAAGCATTATTGTAGAGTAGTCTGCTCCCATTTAAAATTTGCTCTCTCTTCCTGGTGTACCAGGGGCTGAATCCTTATGCTTTACAGTAGGGAAACAACAAGTCTGAAGTTGGCCAGCTTATAAGGTTGATTTTGGTTTTGTTGCACTCTTTATATCAGCAGTATCCTGTGGAAAAGGGTCTTCTTGCCAATTTAACTCTGGTTTAAAATTCTTCTTTTTTTTCTTTCAGTCTCCTGCCATTCTGTGGCAATATTTATTTTGTGGAAGCCTGGCATGAGCTTCTGACTTTCTGACATGAAAGTGATTCTGTGTCTCAGTTTATCATAATGCAGTTAAACAAGTACAGCACAAGTCACTCTGAAGAACTGCAAGGACATGTACTCCACATCAAAAGCTTAATAAAAAGCTCCTGTAAATAGTTTTTCCCCCTCAATGGCTTTGAAATACAGTATTTTCTTGATTAAGTTGTCTGTTCTCATGAGGAAGACTACTAGTAATAACAGTAAGAGCAAGGAACATGACATTTAATTTGCCTTTAGAGTTAAAAAGGGAAAATTTCCAGATGGTATATGAAATTGGAAGATTTATGTGTCTCAGGTATACTTATTTTGATGTAGAGTCAATAATATCAGCTAATTTTCCTTCCCAATTAGGTACATATCTTCATACACTGAAGATTGCAAAATGGTTGTAGCAGAACCAAATCTTTCACTTGCATGAGAAACAGCACTTACTGCTGGTATAGTGCCAGAAAATCCCTTCTACAACACATGGAAACTACTGACAAACATTGAACAAACAGGGTTTGCCAAGCTTGCTTTAGATCGTCAGAGCCTCATGATGCTCTGCTTCCATGTAGCATGCCAGGTACTCACTTACAGCCTCTGCAATGCATGTCTTTAAAAAAAACAAAAATCAAAATTAAAACAAAAAAATCCTAAAACTTCCCCTGAGCACCTTCTGGAGCAAAACCTGCTGGGACAGAAACCCAGCTGGACCTGAAGCTATCCAAAGCTGCTTCTTCCATAAAAACACACAACTCTGCATATTCTGTGACTGCTTAGCAAAAGTATTAGAATTCAGTGGAGTGGAAAGGAAAGCCAAAAGTGTGTATTTAATATGTTTGTATTCAATTATTCACCCTGCCTAGTCATAATATGACATTTTATAAGCATTTTTACTGGTTAGTCACTTTTTAACTATCTTTAAAATGCTGGAAATACTGACTTCTGTAACATAGGAAGCACAATGATTACTAATATTTAGAAAATATTCTGCCCACTTTACTACTGCTTGAGTCACACAACATGCCCTATGAAAGGAGAGATTAGGTCGAGAGATTAGGTCAGTTTTGACCAGAACAGTCTATACCTTCAAAAACTGCTGTTAGATGATCAATAATCTTACAGAAAGCAAACAACAAACATTACTGGGAAGGAAAAAATGCATACTAGGCCTTTTTGCAGGAGAGGGTGAAGAAGAGGATAAGGGAGGAAGATGACAGCTTCATAATACTGCTATATGGAAAAAGTCTCAATACTACTACTGCTGATAATAATAATGCAGTTAAAATTATCATACACACAATTCCTAGCTTCTGCTCCTTTCCCTGACACTATGCTTATCCTTCCACTGTCCCTTGGGGTCTAATGTTGATGGCTTTGAGGGAGAAATGGGGGAACATATGGCTCAAACCCTTAGCCAGGAGATACACAATGTTGATGATTTCTTATTCCTTACTTTAGAATCTACTTGAGGTACTTTTTGTGTTTGATAACGTGCTTTACACCTCGCTCTTTCTTCATTGGTTAGTTCACATTACAACTAAATTTCCTTTATATGGTGAATTTTATGTAAGTTGGGTGCTTTTTGTTATCTTTGTTACCTCTGAAAGTATTTTTTGTTGTTGTTGTTTTTGGTTTTTGCCAAGTTACAGGCAAAAATTTCTACATTTCTTTAACTGGCCATTGGTGAGTTGTTTCTAGTCCTGGGGCTTCCAGTGTGCTCTGTCCCTTGCCCATGCATCCTGTGCCCCATCACTTACCATCCCATGCCTGCACTTCTCTACACCATGCCCTGTGTCCCCTTGTTCAAGACCTCTGCTGTCACACCGTATCTTCTACAAAGAATATCTATATAAAACTACAGCTATACCATGCAGAGAAGTAAAAATAAAACGATTCAGGCATAATACTTGGTCATTACCTAAATTGCTGTTACAGCTAAGGTGGGAAGTGGGGGGAAGCTCCAGGTATGTCAAGAAATGTTTGGACAAAGTAAGGTTGACAGGGCACTGTCCTGAGGCCTCACAAACTCAACACAGAGCTTGTGGCCTGTTATTAGCATTAACAATATTGCATTTATTGGGCTACAGGGCTACACCATACTAGCTACAAAAAGATACAACCCATCTTCATTAGTAATGTGATGCCAGTTAGGGATGTTACTCTAGGAAACATTTTGGAACTACTTCAGTTAGTTTTTCAAACCTCATGTCATTTTTATAGTGCCACATTTTCTCTTCCAGTGGGATTTATGGGCCCATCTCCTGACTTTTTAATAAGAAGCATGACAGCAGGATTCAGTCACTCCTGCTGTGGATGGGCCGTCATCTATTACACTTTGAGTCCTGTCATTTCCTCCCTCCTGAACACTACCCAGCGTGGGATCTGGAGTCAGTTTAGAGAACATGAAAAGAAAGCTCTTCTGTGACAGGCTATTTTGAAAAGGTTTTTATTTTTATTTTTTAATGGCAGCTGTTTGATAGAACTTTTCGGAATACCTCATAGTTATTTATAAAAGCTTCAAGGAATGGCTGGTGAATGTGCATGAAGAATGCAGTTAAACACAACACCCACAAGAAATGTGGCACAGGGTAAGACATCAGGCCCCATGTTTACTTCAATGTGCCAGTGGCTTTGGTTCATCTATCCTGTCCCCTGTTCCCACCTCCCTGAGATATGTGCCTTGCATGGAGAGTGCAAACACAGTGCTTTCATGTAGAAAGTAGAGGCTCTAGGGGTATATGGACTTGTACCGAAATTCCAAGGACTTAGGAAGAAGTCAACCTTTCAATTCATTAACAGAGGCCTTTTGATGCAGTTGTTTTCTCACTAGCTGACTTCAGTGTTGCTACACCCAATGAAAGTATGTGTAGAAGGCAAAGGCTGATTGACTTTTTATGTTCGTGATTGTGTTGCTGTATATTATTATGTAGGTATCTAAGTAGCTAGAGAGAATAAAGTATTCAGTATCTTTTTTGCATAGGACAAGCCAGAGTCATCAACTAGTTCCCTAGGAAAAGATCACTCTAATGACCTATGGGTAGTACACATTTTTGATGAAGCAGAGTGGTGCAGCAGAAGCATGCTGGGCCTGTAACCCAGAGGCTGATGAATTGAAACCATCCTCTGCAAAGGCCTTTTATCCCCTAGTCCCTCTCCCAGAGTGGTGGGGGGCTCTCACTTTGGGGGCTGAAAAAGCTCAGCTAGAAGAGCATTAGACTAAAGATCTAAAAGTCCCTGGTTTAACCCTGAGCTTCAGCAAGAGGGTTCCTTGTTGCTGCAACCCTGTCTAACATGCTCTAGGTGAACCTGCTTGAGGAGGGGGTTAAACTAGACGATCTCCAGAAGTCCCTTCCAACCTTACCAATTCTATGATTCTATGATCATCTTTGGCAAACATTTGCAGGGGATGAGAAGGATGGAGGAGAAGAAGGTGATCAGGAGTAGCCAGCAGGGATTCACCAAGGGCAAATCCTGCTTAACCAATCTGACGGCCTTCTACGATAGAGCAACTGGCTGGGTAGATGAGGGCAGAGCAGCGGACGTTGTGTACCTTGACTTCAGCAAGGCTTTTGACACTATCTCCCATAATATCCTCCTACAGAAGCTCAGGAAGCATGGGTTAGATGAGTGGACGGTGAGGTGCATTGAGAACTGGCTGAATGGAGAGCTCAGAGGGCTGTCATCAGTGGTGCGGGGTCTGGTTGGAGGCCTGTGGCTACTGGCATCCCCCAGGGCTCAGTACTGGGTCCCATCCTGTCCAGCTTCTTCATCAATGACCTGGATGAGGGGGCAGAGTGCCTCCTCAGCAAGTTTGCTGATGCTACCAAGCTGGGAGGAGTGGCTGATACACCTGAGGGCTGTGCTGCCATTCAGAGAGACCTAGACAGGCTGGAGAGTTGGGCGGAGAGGAACCTCTTGAGGTTCAACAAGGGCAAGTGCAGGGTCCTGCACCTAGGGAAAAATAACCCTAGGCACCAGTACAAGCTGGGGGCTGACCTGCTGGAGAGCACCTCTGCAGAGAAGGACCTGTGAGTGCTGGTGGACGACAAGCCGACCACAAGCCAGCAATGTGCCCTTGTGGCCAAGAAAGCCAATGGTCTCCTGGGGTGCATTAGGAAGAGTGTTGCCAGCAGGTCAAGGGAGGTGATCCTGCCCCTCTACTGAACCCTGGGAAGGCCTCATCTCAAGTACTGCATCCACTTCTGGGCTCCCCAGCACAAGAGAGACATGGAGCTACCGGAGAGAGTCCAGCATAGGGCTACAAAGATGATCAGAGGGCTGGAGCATCTGTCCTAGGAGGAACGGCTGCAAGAGCTGGGCCTGTTTAGCCTTGGGAAGACAAGACTGAGGGGGGATCTTATCAATGTGTACAAGTACCTGAAGGGAGGGTGTCAAGGGGATGGGGACAACCTCTTTTCAGTTGTCCCATGTGACACGACAAGAGGCAATGGGCAGAAATGGAAGCACAGGAAGTTCTGCCTGAATATGAGGGGGGATTTCTTCCCTGTGAGAGTGACAGAGCACTGGCACAGGCTGCCCAGAGAGGTTGTGGAGTCTCCTTCTCTGGAGATATTCAAGGCCCGCCTGGATGCAAGCCTGTCTAACATGCTCTAGGAGACCCTGCTGAGCAGGGCGGTTGGACTAGATGATCTCCAGAGGTCCCTTCCAACCTTACTGATTCTATGATTCTGTGAAGCTCATATTGGGTCCAGCTTAACAGTGAACTTAGCTTTTGAGCCACACTACTCTTTGTGTTATATTTATAGCTTTATAAAAAAAGCCTCGTTCTGGTGAGAGCAAATGTGTATATGAGTGAGAGCCAGGCAGCAATGGGATCTCAACAAAAACCTGGTTGTGTAGAGGAAGCAGCGTAGACATGCATCCTGATTTCATGTCCATGGAGAGATGAGCTCTTTTCTTTGGACCTAGGATATAAAAACATCTGGGGACCTGTACGCCTGGTAGCATTCTACTCTGAAAAGTGGCTTTGTAAAATAAATTTAAAAATTACACCTTGCTTCAGATTGCTCTACAAAAAAGAATTAAGTGGCAGGGAGAAGCTGCTGGCTTTGGCTCCCAGCAAGGCTCTTAACATTGTGCTTTGTTCTGACTGCATGATTTTAGCATAATCTTTTAGAGAAAGTGGGTTTTACTTGCATTCAGTGCACTTAACAATTGGCAGGTTTTGCCGATGTACTGAACAGTCCTAGTGTAGATCCAGGGTTTTTCTCCAAGCAGTGCACGCTCTCTAGAGCTAACAGCTAAAATTAGTGATGCCTGATTTGTCATTCGATGTTGAGAGGAATGATACAGAGTACATTTAGAGAAGGATCTATTGTATAAGACAAAGACTCTCTTATAGTAACTCTGAAGAATTGCCCAGTGTGTGAACAGTGCTGTGTTTTAAAACATCAATGATAATCCCTTGCCAGGCAACACAGGATAGTGGTAGCATATAATATACTTTCTTTACTGATTCTTTCTGTTGTATTGATTGGTCCTACACTGTAGGTGTGATTGAATAGGATGCTTACCCTCCTCTGTCCCTTTGGGCACTCTGAAGAAACTAGTGCATTTGTCAAATGACAAAAAGAAACTCCGTAGTGGGTTAATTGAGAGACATCAAAAGAAACAGAAAACTTGCAGTCCCAGGTGAGCTGTTACCGAAGTTTATCCAGCTTCACATCGTTTGTGGTTTGTCTTCATCGGCCATTCTGCTAAATTCTGTGTGGATGTGAGAATGGAATATTGTAGGGATTTTGATTGCTTGTTTGTTTTATGGGCCGCCTCCCCGCTTCCTAGGAAGAGCAGATAAACAGTATTGGTAAAAGCAGCAAGAACCATGTAGAACTTCTTCCATGGCTACTATGGGGTTACAGCTGCCTAATTAATGATTGCTTGGTTGAACTCGCTTTATAAAAAAAATCATAAATACCTCAAAAATCTCCAGGTTGATCTATATTTTTTAAATAAAACACTACATTTGACAGGAAAAGTACTAAGACATTCACAGCTCTGTTCTAGGTATGGGTGTTTATGAGTTTGTCATAAACCTTGATTCAGGTTTTTTTCAGATTGGCATTGGGATTCTGGAATCCACTGGAATCCCTTATCCAAATGCAGCTAGAAGCTAATACATCAGAAATAAATATATATAATTTGCTAAATATCATATTTACAGGGAATGAAACAGATGGTTATTGATTTGAAAGATACAAACTTTCTTCTGTCTATACTTGGAATACAGAAGCCATTGCTTGCTTTGATGTAGTAAGTAGTTTAGGAATTGCAGGTTGTGAGGAATAAGATGAATCAGCACTGTACAGGCAAGATGTTTTCCAAATGCTCTTAAAAAAATTATCTACCTTAATCCATAGAAACAGTGGTCAGAAACAGTGCAAAGACAAGCAAACTCTTTCAGGAACTTAAGCCTAATGTTTGGTTTCTGAGGACAAATCCTGCCTCAGGAATTGCTGGATCAGATGGATGGGCAAGGGATAAATAAACATCTGCTGTTAGAAAGAATTTTCATCGCAAAACTGTATGGTATAGTACTTCTTCAGATGACGAAGTGCTTGTTCTAGGAAACAAGCTTCTAATAGTGTGGAACAAGGACATCTGTTTATTTCTATTTATTTTTGGAACAGTAAATTACTGTTTAGTGAAGCTGTCATTTCATGTATGTTGTTTATTTCATCCCAATTTCTAATTATGTCTTGTCTTGAAGGAAGAAGAAATCATAAGGCCTCTCTTAAATATATTTAATGTTTGATTGCTGTCTTAGCAATTTGAAAATTTCTTTCTGAAGTAGATTTTCAGTAGTAGTATGGTTCTAAAAATTACTTAGCATGTTCATTTTTAGGTCATCTCATTTCACCTTTCTGTCATGTCATGCTCTTCATCAAATTATTCTACCACTTCCCAAGAAAGTGTCTTCATAGAGTTATTATTAATGGTCAGAGATGAAGACAGTGCCACACATCTGGAATTTCTCTCCTTTGCTTTGCAGTGGTAAAAGGACAGGAACTGGTTTCATGCTTTATTTGCCTTTATATCAGCACAACTGTACATTAAACTGATTTCTGTATTTCTCATACAATTACTTTTGCGAGGTCACCACCTGCCTAAAACGTGGTGGATGCGTCATGCTGTTCGCCTGCAGGCTGCAAAGCATTGCAGCCCATGTACCATTTTCCTCCATCCCTGGCGGCCGGAACAGGTGGCGGCGCCAGCATCCGTCGAACGGGACTGCCTGCACGGCAGCTGCGTGGGGCTCTGCAGCAGCTGGTCTCGGGCTCTGACCTCCTGGCACATTCAGAGACATAGGGTTGTCTGCCTGAGTTTCCTTCTGAAAGTGGGACCTTGTCCACCTGAGCGTTTCCAGAACGGTAAATGTACCTTTTTCCACTGCCATGTTCTGTTGCTTGTGCTCCTTAATGCTCTATCTTTTTGAGCACTTGTGATAGCTACAAAAGACAGGCTTTGCAAAGGATTTCTGGGATGTTTGCTGTCTTTCCAGCTCTTTGACAAAGCGCAAATTGGACAGTGCACCACTCTGCCTATGCTCCCCCACTGCTGTCAGGGCTCCTGTGGGATATGGTTTGACGGGTTTTTGCAGTCATTTACTTTCCCTGCTCACACCCCTCTATTAAATCCCTCCTGAGGGTCATGTTTTTCTTCTAAGTCATGGAGTCATCTCTCTGTCTCACTGTTAACTGCATTTTTGGCTGACCCTGGTTCTTGCTTCACCAGCTCTCCCTTTTCGTCTGTCCTCAGCTTTGCAGCCAGTTTGCTTTCTATCCCTGTAGTGACATCTGTTTATCGGTTGCTTCACTGGGTTTTCTAGGCTACTCACTCCGTTTTAGGGAAGTTAGTTTTGTTTCAGGTTTTGCTGTTGCACTCAGGGCAAGGTCTGTTCAGTTTATTGAGGATTTTTGACCGCAGTTTATATAAGAGGCAGATGCTTGGACACATGTCAAGTTTTGTAAAAGCTACCAGCCAGAAGTCTGATCACACAAGAGTGGTCAGTAGTTGTATGCATTGCTTTAAATCTGTTTTTAATAGCAAAACTGAAATCACTTTAACTACAGGAAAGCAAATCACCGACACGTCTTGCGACATCCTTTGCAAGCTTGGAGTAATCTTTTTTTCCCTTTGGCTCTCCTGCTCATCTGTTATTTCTGATCTGCTTTCCTTTCTTCTCTAGAGAATTGCAAACGAGTTCCCTAGTACCAAATATCAAATTTTCTTTTCATATTTCTTTCTTTTCTAGAACAAATTATGTTTCCTTACATAGATGACAAATGACCACAGAATTAAGTTACAAGTTAATTCAGCATTTCTCAGTATGGCAAATGCACATCTCTTCTGTTCATAACATTATTTTCTTAGTATTGCTTCTGGGAATATTGCTTTGCAGCAACTTAACAAAGCAACTTAACCAGCTGGATTACTATTGTCTTCATCGCGGCAGATCTGTTGGTTTTCAGCAGTTTGTCTATACTAGCACTGTATACACAGGTTTCTTTGTATCTGCTTTATCTTGGTAATTAGCTGCCAGAAAGTATAACTCTCCCCATTCTAGTTTAGTCCAATGTTTGCAGTTCTTATTTAATCCATCTTCACTTACGTTAAGCTTTTAGTTGTCCCCAAAGGAATGTGGGACAAGGATTTATTAAAGTTGCACACTTAGAGCATATAGAATATATGAATTCATTCAGTTCATAAATGGGGCAAAGAACGATTTTGTGAGTCACCAAGCACCAGTTACCATAGAAATGCTGAAATTTTACTCAAAATTTAATACAATATCCTTGTGTTATTGCATTACCATCTCTTTGTTTCTTACGAAGTCTCTCATTTATCGAAACTGCTGGCTTTTCATCTGTGGGCAAACTTTAACTAGCCCCCAGACTCTCCCGCTCCGGAGGGCAGAAAGGATGGGGGCTGTGGAGCCATCTCTGCCAAACTGAAAAGCTTCCAGCTATGAGGCTTTGCCTTCTGTTCTTCAGTCAGCTTTTTTACCCCATATTCTATTGTGCCTTCTGTTTCTTTGATTGAAGTCCCTTGTCAAACGCTTTTGAAAATCTAAATATAACTACATCCTCTGAATTTGCTGCTATGTTGGTTGTAGGACCTTCAGAGGACTCTTGCAGGTAGGTAAATGTTCTTTCCACCAGCTAAATGAATCTGAGGTAACACTTCAGTTGTGTGCGGATCCTACGAAATTCTGAAAAACCCACACGTTTTTACTGTGCCAGCTTTATACTACATCTTTATACTGCAGTCTTTTCAAGTTAGACCATCAGTGCTATTGCTAGAGTCACTTTTTAAAAAACTTTTAGCCCAAACTACAGAAACTTCTGAGGATTTTCGGACAGAGGGGAGCCAAGCTCTTTTAGATACTTCTTGCACTAAAATAAGCTGTCAGAAATCCTGAAATTTAGTGATAGGATGATGCGGAAAACGAATGCATACTATATACTTTTCAAAATGTAGTACAAACCTATTATTCTTAAAAGAAAAAGAATAGTCTTTGTTATACATTATTTGAGTCATACTCAGACTTTTCAGGGCAGGAAGTGTAAATGCATGCATACTATTTAACTATGCTATTTGTTTTCATGCATTAACGTACTTTGACTATTTATAGAAAACATGAAAATTTCATTTAAAATTTTTCAGCTGAAAACAGTTGGAAGCTAGCAAAGTATGTTGCAAAAGTATCACATGCTTGTCCTATTATTCTCCCCTAAGCTTTCACTAGCATCATTTCTGGGAACAGAATATGGGGCTAGATGGGCCCTTGGTCTGAACCAGGTCCCCAGCTTATGTGTGCTAGTTTGGCCTGATATTTATCAGATTAATACATCTACTTATTCCATGAAGAAGGTCCAAATATGATATTATGCAGGATGGCCACTCAGTATAAAACCTGTATTCCTTGTGCAATGAATACTATATGAATAATTTTCTGCACATAACATGTTTTATATGTGTTGAACATGCATTAGAATAGCTTTTAAAGAATCACTGGGTGAGCTATAATTTGGATGCTGAACTATGATAGGTTCTCTATGATAATTTATTATGGAAACTGTTTGTATTAAAATCAACTAGATTACTATTCCCTTTTTCGATAATAAAACTTTTTTTGAAGAAAAATATGTTTGCCCTCTGCTTATCTTGCAATCTTCCAGAGATTCTGGGTAACACCAAAACTCAGAGCTTTTGAAAGTATTACATGAAGGGTCATTTCAGATTTCCATTTCTTGAGTTTCCTACATCAGGAAACGAAGTTCAGTTGCTCAGTAATGTCCATTACTGAATTGCCAACAGATGGTAAAATTACATGTCTGCAGGCTATATGGCTGCCTTGTGTGGTTGGGGCGGGGGGGGGGGGGGAGGTTGATATGCTGTCACCTGAACATGCTCAAGGTGCATCTTCTCAGTAAGAGTGGATGCCCATAGATGAGGCGACCTTTTTCCTCCGCAGGCTTAGGAGGGTATTTAGAAGTTATTTTGAAAGGGGTTTTACAGCTTATTTCTGTAGCTGTTTCTTTGTGCCACAACATCGGGGGGCATACTGAATCTGAGCATTAAGTTGAAATGTCAGTTGCTAACCTTTGGAATAGGCATTTAGTGAGCCCTTACCATTTTATGACAGGCATATATAATTAAGTGACTAAATTTCATACATCTTTCCCATAGAGGACTTTTTTATTAGGAACACAAACAGCTCTTTGTTCTGGAGGCAGCAGAAGTCCAGGATCAAATGTAAGCATTTCACCGTTTGGTTTCATGTTTTCTGATGAACACCTACAAAACAGAACTAGAATAAAAAATTAAAATGGTCTGTGCACAGCACCAGGTCTGTGCAAAAAAAGCTTCTATATGCAAAGGAGAAGATTGCACTTAGAAAAAGTGTCATTTCATCTTACAGAGACCTTCTTTCTGGTCAGAAACCCATTTAGAGTTAATGGAGAACTAGACATGGTCAAACTTTACACTTATTCATGAGTTATACTGTAAAATAGTGCATGGGCGTTTATGAAATGGACACACCAGCAAGACCATACTTGTCCTTTGTCAGCTTTGTGTGGTGGCTAACACACACGTCTAGTCTGAGTGTGTGCGTGGAAGAGACTTGCGCAGGACAGATGGAAGAAATATTCTGACCTGTTAAATGCTGCACGGGAAAGGTTCAAAAAATGAAAATAGGCAAAGAGCTGCCCAAGGTGCAAGACAGGTAGTGAAACTGGTGTGCACTCATGTGGCATGTGATTGTGTGGGAAGAACTAACACATGTAATGTGAAGATGACCTGGTCTGGGTTTACTGCGTAAATGCCTAGCATTGCTCAGGTACTAGCTTCCCTGAAATAATCTCCAAGAAATCTGCCGACTGGAAGTACCCACCGTTCTTTGCTTTATCTCTCTTTTTTTTTTTTTTTTTTCTTTTCATATATATATATATATATATATATATATATATATATATTTTTTTTTTTTTTTACTGCCTTTGTCACTGGCTGTGTGAACTACCAGGATGCATTTGGTATGTACAGTGTAGTCAGTAATCTTTTGGGGAAAGGGCATTGATATGCCAAACCACAAATATTTCCAGTCATCTTGCAAGTCATGAATAGTGATGAAGCTCATCTCTTGTGCTGGAAGTTTTATTACAGATCCACTCAGGATTCATGCTGCTGCGATCTGGTAATAGCCGCCTAGGCTGTGATATTGCAGGTCATGTCTTTGGCAGGAGGACTCGTTACACTGCTTTTGTG
This sequence comes from Rhea pennata, assembly GCF_028389875.1. Lineage (NCBI taxonomy): Eukaryota > Metazoa > Chordata > Aves > Rheiformes > Rheidae > Rhea > Rhea pennata. The sequence goes on along the minus strand of NC_084663.1, from coordinate 98,208,111 downwards.
AAGGCTTGTTCATTTATTACAGTTCTTTGTCAGAATACCTCCCAACCCATTTTTCAGGCAGTTAGCTCTGTTAGTACTGTTTGTACTTTGCTGCAGTTTTTATTCAAAACACAAAAGTAACTTTTTTGAATTAGATTGTTCTTCCGTTGCCTCCAGTCTCAGAAAGACCGAGTCACTTCTATTTCTGCTGACTGCATCTTCAAAGATAAAAAAAAAAAAAAAAAAGTGAACTAAATAAATGGCTTTGCTTTGGATGGAGACCAGGCCTCTAACACTTCAAAGTTCATTCTCAAAAGGAAGGGATTGGAAAGTTAATGTAAATACAATTGGGAAAACAACGTTCTTGCATTACAGCTCCTATAATTCAACTTGCCCAATGTTCCTGCATAGTGCCAAAAGAAACAGACTGTCAGAAAGCAGCAAATAAAGCTGTATGTTTAATACGAGTTTAACTTATAAAGTGCTGCATGACTAACACTTGGAGTTAAACTGACTGGGATAAAAACTTATCGGTGCTGTCAGTCTTCATGCTTCAGGATGTAAATTAATCACTCACAAAGGTCAGGAAGATTTTCTTCCTCTCACAGCCTGTTTTCCTTCCTTCCACCGCAAATTTGTTGAATATGAGTATATTGATTGTTTGCTTCCTGGTTTATTTGCCTTCCCTTCATGTGGACTCTTGCTGGAGATTAAATGAAATATTGGTTTAGCCTAATAAAGTAATTCCTGGTCATATTTGCAGCAAGCAGTAGTGAGGAAATAGGTTGCCTCATGTGAACCTATTAGCATTTTATTTGTTTTCCGATATCAGGAAAAAGAGTTGTGTCAGTCTAGATCTTTGGAAGATTAATCTGTCATTAAGTTAAGCACTGTCATCAAAATAAAAGGTTGTCAACCAATGAGCTGTTAATTGAAAAACTGTTTTTTACATGGCAGTCAGACAGAGAAAGGTAAAAAAAACTCCAAAAAACAAAAAAACCTCCCACAGTTGCACCCAGTTTCATGCAAAAACTGCAAGCAGGGTGTTGCATAAGAAAATAATGGAACCTTAAAGCTGGAGGCCACTTTCCTAAAAATGTAGAAATTAAAAAAAATGTACATCAGTGTACATGTGGATGTTTTAACACAGCGATACACTTCCTAGACAAGTCATTCAACGCTGCATCTTTGGTTCTTGTAACCTAACCTGTGACAGTGGTGTGACTCTTGGGTAATTTAAAAACACTCCTCTCGAGAGATGAGTTTGCGTGCTGCTGAATGGGCAGGGGCCGGCGCTTTGTCTCGGAGCCCCACACGGCTCTGCGCCGTCCGGGAAGGTACCCGGGACGCCCCTCCGTGCCGCCGTCCCATACCAACCGCGAGCCCTTTAGAAAGTGGAAGCAGGTTCAGCAAGGACCTGCCCGCGGAAGGACACGTCCCAGGCGATGCTTCCACTCTATGCAGGGTTCAACACTTGTGCTATTAAGCTGAAAATGCCTGTTCCTCATCTAATTTTGCAGGTGTCACTTCGCAGTCAGGAGCACAAACACCTGCTTTGCAGGCTATGGCTGTTGTTGCAAGTGAAGTGAAATGCAGTGACAAAGAAATAATCTGTGTAAGGAATTTCTTTAAAGCACTAAAATATTCGTATGGGAACAAGTAAGATCAAGTCTGACTGCAATGGTGATCCTAAATCACCATCACCCAAATGGTGATCCTCTTCTTTCTAACGGGCTGCTTAGAAACCACTTCTCACGCCAGCATTTTACAGCAGTGTACTGTCACCGAGGACTGAGAACAGTTACACTGTAAACATGAATTTACAAAATTTCTTGTAAACCGCGGTGAAAGGCTCTGCATGCAGCAGGAAAAGTAGCATGGATAAGCTTTAGCATGGATGGACTTTAAGTGTTTTAGAGCCAGTAATACTCTTAACTGGCTGACTGAGCCCTCTAAATCTCTGCCTTGGGGTATCACTCCCTTTAATTACTTGTGGATCATCTGCTTTAAAATGCTAGCTTATTCTTGAAAGGGTTATATTGCTGATGCAGTGAAAGCCAACATACACCTGCTAGATGGGTTCAATCAATGCTTCCTTACCATTAGTTACACAAACATAGTTAACTCAGAATAATACTAAACCCTGTAAAAAGCAGGTTTATCAGCTCAGGGGATTCTTTTTCTTTCTCTTCCTCCCTTATACAAAAGAGGAAAAAGAAAAAGAAAAAAGAAAGAAAATCCAGTTCAGTAGTATATAGGAGGTGAAGATATCTATTATTTATTAACTTTCAGAAATGGAAATTTGATAGCCAGAGGCTAATTACTAAAATTACAAAGAATTACAGGAAAAGCCATTTCCTGAAAATAATGTGAATTCAACACTCCAGAATCAAGAGAGTAAAGTACAAGCAGAAAATAAATCAAGAAAGGCTTAGAAGGTACTAGTGCATTATTTAATATGAACCAGTTGCAGTGCTTTGCTGCAGTGCAGAATGGACTTTTACAATACAAAAAGTATAACAAACTCTTAATGCCATTTGTAACTGAACAAAAGATATCTGCACAGATGTATGACACCTTTGGTGGAGAAAGCAAAGGACTTAATATTAAGGAGTAGTTTTAACAATTGCAATAGGGATGGATTACATTAGGAATTAGCAGGCAATTTAAGATCAGAAAATTCCTCAACTGATTGAAAGCAAGATTATTTCCTTCCATTACACTAAATATCATTAAGGTTTTGAGTGCTTACAGTGCACAACTGTTTCTCACAGGGGAGAGGAAGTCTAACATCGAGCACGTCATCAAAATGTGTGTCATTTATTTTCTGGCAGGCAGTGGAACTCATCTGTTTTGAGGTGGCATTGCAAGAAGCTGTTTAGGTAGGAATCCTTATGGTCAAGAGGAACCATAGATACACTGCTTTTACTATGCTCTGTTTCATGCTTTTCTTGCAATTAAATACCTGGCTATATGCAAACAGTGTCATTTTTAGGAGGCAGCATGTGTGATAGAACAGAAATGTGAGTTAGGATCATCTGGTCTGACTTTCCAGGTCTCACCAAGTCACGTTACAAATGGAAGTGCCCAATAGCTGTTTCTTAGCTGTAAGAAATTGGCAGAATAGAAGAGGGTAGTAATTTTCATTACTATGTTCAGGCTCTTTGAGAAAACTGGCCTGGTTCCTCTTACATTGCTGGGTATCTGGCAGTTTTACGTGCACATGATCAGCCATTTAATCTGTCAGATGGAATAATTTAGGATAGGTTTGACGAATGAGTCACAGAACGCACGTTATCCCTGTTGTAGGCATAGCTGAAATGTCTGATAACCATACTTTAAACCATGCTCTACCTCATTTTTATGTGCTCAGACAGGTAGTTCATTATTTTTAACAACTCTCATCATTCCTGAAATAAAGCTACGAGAGTAGCTCCAGTGTTGCTTTCTATTTGTAGAAATGTAATGCCAAGAATTGGAGTAAGTTACCTCTGTCTTGAACATTTCATTCCTTGGAAAGCATGATGTCGCACCCTTTCTTCATCTTTTCAGTCTGCTGCTGGACCTTGTTATCATTAGCTATGTCAACACATATCATTAGCTATGTCAACACATCATTAGCTATGTCATACAGCCCTGTGTAGCTACAGGGCTTGTCTGCGCTGACTTGCAAACTTACAGTGGCCACAAGAATCGAGCAAGAGCACTTTGCCCCATTCCCCCTGCTGTCCCGGCCTGGTCCACGTGTCCAGGACACTAACACCATGCTGCACTTCAGGGGCCTTCTGCTCTCTTTCCTTGCAGAGTTCTTTAAATTCTTTTTTTTTTTTTTTGACATCTCTTTTAACCTAGAAGCTTGCCTGTCTCCTTTCATGGGCTAATAATTCTTGGCTTTTCATGACGTACTTCTATACCACACAACTAGACCTGGGATTAACTTTTGTGGCCAGTCTAATTTGGTCACAGGTGATAATCAATTTGCTTTTACTGCAAACCAAGTTACAATATAATACACAGACTCTTCATAAAACCAACCTTGGCAGTGCAGCTGTAGTGACAAACCTGGCAGCGCCCATGGATGGCAGAGGATCAGTGCCAGTTATTCTGCAAAAGACCTTCTGCTGCTCTCAGGTGGTACCTCCTACCATCTCTCTTTAAAAAAAAATAAAAAAAAATTAAAAAAGAAAGAAAGAAAAGAAAATTAAGGAAAATTATGGAAATTATAACAGCTCTAAAAGTATACTTAGTATATTTTAAGCTAAAGCTTGGTATAATAAACCTCATATCCAAGAGCAAGTGTAAAATTTTACAGTCATTTTTAGTAGGTAATAGAAGAGGGCAATTGAAGCAGTTACATGAGATAGATGACAGGAAATTGTAGGACAGTACAAATCGATACGCCTGGTCAGACAGCAGCTTTAATTTCCCTCACTGACAGGCAGCGTGCACCAAACTGAGCGCTTTTGCTGCCAGGCCAGCCCACCTTCTGCTTTTTCCTTTTGGAGTTCGCATTTAGGGAGGCCGAACACGTGAGAGGCCAGCGAGCCTCTGCCTCGAGGGTCGGTTGGGAGGTCTGAGCCCTTCGGCACTCTCGGTTCTGCCAGCAAGTGTTAACAGGGTCCCCATGCTAGAGTAACTTTGTAATTACCAGGAATATACACGGGAAAATGGGGACCATTTTCAGTGCAGCACTTAAGTTGTAAAATACAAAACTAGAGTATTAGCGTAAACTGAGGATTACATGGCCAGGAGTCTCGTTCCGAGTCATAGTTTCCCACCTCCTCATCCCACAGGCAAATGATGTTATTTAACTGTTCATAAATTGCTCAAGGTCTATCCTACAGTGCTGCAGGTGATCAGCAGCCTTTCCTTGTACTGAACGTAACAGAAACTCTTCTACTTGCTAGCAGCCTTTTTCTAGATTTTATTACGAACTTGATTTAGTCTACTTTAAGGAATTTTGCCTTTTATATGTGCTGAAACTGTTCTTTTGCTCTTTTAAAATTTTAAATCATAATTCTAATCAATTTTGAAAAGCTGCTAGTGTATAATTATGCATTCAGCATTTTTCTGTAAATAAATGCCCCCAGATGTAAAAGACACCTTTAGGATTCTTGTTTGCATCTCTCTTCGTTTCCTGGTACTTTAATTGATAAACCTATGGTTAATAAAATAAATCTGATATTCTTGTTGCACACATGCTTCCATTATTTTCAGAAAAAGAAGACTTTAAAACCAGTGGTTAAACACCTATTCCCTAAATTGCTATAAAATAGCAAAGATTCTTTTTAAGACCCTGCTGGGAACAGTCCACCCAGTATATTAAAGGCAAGGACTTATCCAAAAGCTCAGATCCCTTAATCATGCTAACTTAGCTTCAGCTGTGTATTTTTAGCCTATGGTTAGACCAGTGTAATTACCACCGTGTGCAGCTGTGAGCAAATACATGTGGCACTGTAGGTGCTTAGCTGTGGCGTGCCAAGCACAACACACACAGTCTTGTAGGACATAGAGCTGCTTCTAGCTTCTATTTGCTATAATATGATTTTCCCAGTCTGGAGCAGTTGCATGCCTGACTCTAAGGGTGCCAGAATGGTCAAATGCATTTGGGCCACCTTTTCTTGATTTTGTTGGATGAAAGAGATTAACAAGTTGTAGAGTACAGCATGGAGGAGGTAAGATAAATGGAAAGGGCACATCAATAACACTAATGCAGATATTCAAATAGTGAATATTCAAAAATATTCAGGTGGAGGTGGCTCTTGGTAAATATTTTTTTTCTCCAGTGAGTAATGCAACCATTTATCCTTACGTGGTGTCTTGGCCTGTAGTGTGCAGTATTTTTCTGCACTTTACAGTATGTGTCAAAGCTGTGGCAATTGTTGCTTTGAATTGTTTCCTGTGCTTCTTTTAAATCTTTGTGAAAGGAAGCCCATCAAATAATAGGTTTAACTTAGTGGATTTTGCAATATGATTTAATTTTTAACAGTCAGACTAGAGGCCTGCCAGTATGAAAACACTAGATTTTTTTTGATCCAAAAATTTTTTAAAAATCCAAAATGTATCATGCTAGCTATTTATTAAATGATTTCATTTGTTTCTCATCTACATTCTTTCTTTGTAAAGGTACATATTCACCTGTCACTTGTAAAGCTAGTTAAGTTCTGTGATTTCACACAACTAAACACATCTTACTTACTGCTTACGAAAATTTGGAGCTCTAATTCAATCGCCTTCCCAGTAAAACGGTACCTGTTTCCTAATAGATGCCAGAATAGGCAGAAAGTTGCCTTCTGTTTAGCTTTGTCCAATATTATTAAGCCCAATTTGCAACCCAGCTACTTTACCAATATTTTTCCCAGCTCGCACTGTGCGTATCAGCCCTCCACCCTGTCTAAGACAGGATACTTCTCCAAGCATCAAGCATCTTGTCCTCTGGTTCCCAAAGCAAGAGGAGATCTCACCTTCTCTCGCAATGTTTACTCAAAAAAAAAAAAAAAAAAAAAGAGAGAGAGAGAGAGAGAGAAGGAAAAAGGACTGTATGGTCTCCCTGGATTTGAAATTTTAGTTCTGAGCTTACTGTGGCAGCTTCAACATGTGTTGAAGGTGAGAGCGTGATAGCAACAGTATCTCCAACTTTCTTTAAAGGTGCTTTATGTTCTGCTTATTTCATGTACTGAAGACGTCCACACCATTAGGCAGGAAAATGATGCAGCATCCACAAGATCTTCCCTGTGCCTATCTAGGAGGACAGAGGAAACTTCAACCTGTTACTGAAGGTCGGATTTTCTATGGCAAACACCTGAGTAATCCCAGATTCTTTGAGCCATGCCTTGAGTTCACTCGCTATTCTAGAGCTTGAATTGTTTGAGTTTGAAAAGCTGCACAAAATATCCAGAACATCCTAAACTTAGGTCACTTTTTCATCAGTTTAAGGCACGTGCCCTGCAATTTTATTCCAAGTACAGATTCCCAGATGGGCACAGTTAACCTTGAGGGTGCCATGTGAGGGTGAGCGTGGGCAAAAACCTCAGCTTGAGGCCTTGGCCCCTCAGTTTTGTGCCACAGAGCTGATTGCTCACATTGGGGAAATGCTATTCAGCTGCATTAGCGGTGACTTTTAGTACAGAGGGGAGCTGACAAATTCCTCTCTTCACAAGTTGAATTCCCATTTTGTGGCATTATATAACTCTAATCCTGGTTTCAGCACTTTAGCAGGATGAAACTGGCAGGTATTTGGTTCTTTTCCTGTCACATAACCGTGGTGCAGCGCTGGATTTAGCAGGGTGAAATGAGGATTTTCATCTCTTAGTACCTCTGAAGCTACTAATAGCAGCACTCCCTGCGATTGTTCAGGGCTGTTATTCAGGCAGTGGAAGACTGTTCCTCTTTCTAGACAGAAAATTGAATTAAGAGTGAAACTGCAAGTACTTTGTCCTTGGATGAGGTAGGAAGTCTTTGGTTTAGTGCTGAACCATTGATCAGGAAATTGCATAAACTGAAAACTTAAGTGTTTGGCAGGTGCAGTGTTCCTACCAGATTTGGAGGAAGAACGGGGGAGCACAAGAACAGCTCTGAAACATTGCAATGGAATGAAAACTAGATGCATTGTAACAGCAGCGTTATCTAAACTTCCCTTGCAAGTGTCCTTCCTGCTTTTTTTTTTTTTTTTCCTGCATATTTTATTTGGCTGGTCATGCACTATGTGTTTCACTTAAAGACTAAAATACCAAGCTGCTTCACTTGCAGATTTGGCTTCTCTGTTGTGTTTAAAACAAACAAACAAACAAAAAATTGTTATCTTAGCTTGTGAAGATAGAAGCAAAGAGTTTCAGATGTTTTCAGACAATTTCTTTCCTGAGACAAATATGAATAGTGTACTAAGTGAATGTTAGAAGTAGAGATATATTCCAGACTCCTGCTTTTATGAACCAGTCCTTAAAACTGAGCAGCTGTAGGTCATAGATGGAAAGAGGACCTGGTTCCATAGCAGGTTTATGCTCCCCAGGAGTCTTTTACATTAAACAACCACTTAGTAAAGCAGAGCTTAGCAGACTTGTCCTTTTAACCCAAAATAAATAAATAAATAAAATTTAGACAGGTGCTAAGATTGAACAGGCAAAATTTTATCAGGCTTCAGATGTAAGGATTATCAACTTGTGTAATAATGAAGTGGAGATAAGAAGAAGCTTTAAAGAGGTATTCGTTAGCAAAATGATGAAATCTCTGTATGAGCAAATGTATTTGCTGTGACCAGCACAGATTTGTTAATATAAAAAGATTAAGTCAGTTTCCAAGAGGAGAAAAATAATTCTGAATTTATAAGAAATGCTAAAGTTACTCAAAAACATTTGAACAATGTTTTGTCTCTGTCAGTGAAAAAAAAAAAAACTGCTACTGTATTTTATTCTTTGATGCAGTAGATGTAGTTCATAAAAGCGTGTGAGCACACAGCTAAACTTGTTAAAATACACCCTCTCTGCAAGGGATTTCTTTAATCTGTTATTTTATTTGTGACTACTCCATAATTAAGTTAGATATTCAGAGAAGAATAACTGCTGAAGTAGAATTGCACCAGGCTTTAGTTCATGCATTAAATAATCTATTCAAGATGTGTGTTATAACAGCACTATAGCAGCTTTCTCACATCATGCGTCCAAAATTTAGCAGATGTCCAACAAAATCTTGAAAAATAACGGTGGTTTCCTAAGGCGACATTTCTGCCTATAGTGAGAACTGCACTAAACCCATCCTTTCAGCAGGGTTCTGCCAGAACGCGCTGCTGCCTTAATATCAGATGTCCATACAGATAATTACTTCTGATATGTCATCAGTGACAGGTTTTACAGCCAGGCTTTTTGCAGGTAAAATGAAGCTTGTAAGAAGCCTGCATCCCTTACTCCTGTGGTTGCACAGGAACTGGGGGTATAAAACACAATCTCACGTGGGCTTGCGGCAGAGTTGCTGGGTGCGCTAAGCTCCTGCCTGCGATTCAGGATGCATTGCATTTACCGAGGCAGCGAGTAGACCTTCGAAGCTGTGATTAGCTCACATTCATCTTAAGATACTCAATAATTCAAGCAGGGTTATTAATGCTTGGCAATATGAATATTGTTTCTAAAAAGAACCTTCTCCAAGTCCCTTCTCTGTTGCAACTTGCACCCTGGGCACCAAACTCACAGCCACCACATACCCAGGGAAGAGAGATAGTGTAGTGGTTATCACATCTGCTTTACACGCTGAAGGTCTTGGGTTCAAGCCCCAGTGGAACCAACACCAGGAAATCTATGGGAGGTTGGACTAGATGACCTCCAGAGGTCATTTTCAGCCTTACTGATTCTGTGATTGGAGATCCATGCCTCGCTCTGTGGAAACTGTCACGTGCCCCCGGGGAAGGCAGCTCTTCGCTGCCATTTCCAAGGGCCAAGTGAACCAAGCAGCAGGGAACTTCATCCCTGCGATGCCACCTGACAAAAACAGGTGCCGAGTTGCTGCATGCTGTTTGTGGACCGAGCAAGGTTTTGCTGCAGCTCTGAGCAAGCCCTCTTCTCTTTCTGCTGTGTTTCAGCTTCTTATCTGAAAGGCAAGGAAGTATTTCTGTTAAAACACTTGTGGTTTTTTGTCATTGGTGTAAAAATAAAATTAAAATAGCTTTCTGTCCTTCTGCTGGTGCTGTTCAGAAGACTTTTGAAAACCAAATTCAGCTTTCGTGATGGCAACAGATAAGCACAAATAGTTGGCCTCCAGTCCAGTTCTTTAATTTTAGACCCAGAAAATTATACAGCACAGCTGCCAGATGGTTTAGTATCATCTTACACAGCTGGTTGAAAAATGGAATCAATTTTCATAAAATTGAGACATTTCTGCTACTAAAGCTGTACTAAATTGAAAACTGCCCACTAAGTAAATTTTCTGCTAGCTCCTCTAATGCAATGGTGTGTACTGAAGTCTTGTAAGGACTTATGGAGAAAGATTAAAGCCACACGTTTTCTTACTGAGCTCCAAGAAGTTAAAATCCTGCGGCGTTTGAAAGCATAGTTTTATTTGTTGCATACACTTTGTTGCACTCCACTGTACCAAGGGGGAGCTTTGCCACAAGCCATGGTCCTTGCGAAAGGTGCCCCAAGTTATCAGGACATGACTTTCCTGGCCTTGTTATTTTACAAGTTTTGCTATATTTCCTGCAAGCCTGGGTGCAGTCAAGAGAATCGCTTACCTGCCTGTCCATGGAGGATCTCGCGTCTGTGTTTGAGGTAGGTCAACTAGTAGTCATCTGACTGTATTCAGTTGTAATTGGAGTATCTTCCGTTACACAAAGTCCATGCTGTAGTAATTAACAACTGATACTTCCTTACCCCAAACGGGAGGAATATCCTGCTCCCTCAAGTAGTTCAGATTTATAGATACAGGTATAGCTCCTATTTCTTGGGAAACCACAGTGATATTTCACCTGACGTAACACGTGGAGACATTAGATAATTGGTACCAATACACACATTGATGTAACTTTTTTTCCAGGAAATTTTGTAAGGGAAATGATTTGCCTTTCCTGTTTTTAAGTTGGTGCAATGTCTAGTTTTGTCTTCACTGGCATTAAAATTGTTCTTGAAGTAAATGGAAGCTGCAGGAGTAGCTCTTGGTAGGTGCTGGTGTTAAACTTGATTATTTCCGGCCGTGAGCAGAGATGCTGCGTTCTTTCTGCAGATAAATTATTGCCCACCTGTTTTTAGAGCTCTGCAGACCTATAGTGAACTCAGAAGGCAGAACTAGCACCATTCAGGGAAGCTGTAGCTCCATCCAGCTGTATTAGTAAGCTGCTTTCCTTTTGCTTATAAATATAGCTAATTCACTTTTAAAGGGAACAGCTTGCAAGCAGCTGTAAGGTGAAAGTCAATGATCAGACATTTTCAGGCAAAGTGTGAATTGCTTCCCCATCAAGGACCCAAAAAACATATCGTTATGTTTTGGGGGATCTTTTTATATTTTGCCCCATCTTCCAGCATGAGGAATGTTTACTCTGTGTGCACAACTGCTGGGGGTTGGCGTTAGTGAAGGGTGCCAGTGGCGGGCTATAGGATGTGTCCTCTCCCACAGCCTTCTCTAAGGTTTGCCACAGCATAACTCAGCCTTCAGCATTGCCACATTTTCCCAGAATTGGCCCACACAATTCAGCAGCCTGTCACGGCTGTTCTGCTGAGCTTCATTTAGATCAAAAGATTTGGGATTTCTGTTAGTATCAGAAGGCAGGTTTCTCAGTTTTCCTGACGTTTACTCCCCAGTACTTGAGAATTAGTACTTTTAAATACCCCTATGTCACCTACAAGGGATAGGAGGATGACTCAGCTGTGAAAATGCCATTTTGCTCCAGCTGATAGTAAACATTTGATTTGTTCCTCCAGGGCCTCCATACCCTCCTGAAACAAAACAATGTTGGATGATGCCTCTTTTTTTCTCTCTCCTTTCTCTATTTGCTTTTGTTCAGCTTCAGTTTATTCCTTTACAAATTTCTCTTGGTTCCTTTTATACTCTTGCATAATACCAATCTTCTGAATATAAATACTAATTCTTTTTCTTTATTTATAAAAATAGCCAGAGTTCTTCTGAACAATTAAAGAAGTCAGAATTGTGCTGTAGCCAAGTAAAAGCTATTATATAAAATTCATTTATATTCTAAGCTGATATACCGTAAGATAGAAGTAATTATTCATTGTGTATGCTACTTTCTAAGGAAAAGAGAATTCTTTGATTTATATTCTTAAATTTATTAACTGAAGTACATTTAATCCTCCAGAGAGCCTTCTCAAATTATGCACAGTGAACAAAAAGGTTAAGCCCAATTCAGAAAACTCAAGTTCAGCTTTCAGTTATTCTCTTAAAACATTGTGGCACTCAAGACCATCAAAAGCACTAATACAGGAAGAATTTAGGTCACTTAATGCAAGAGTTTTTTGTTTGTGTAAATAGTTCAGTTTCTTTGAAGAGAGGCTGGAAGATTTGGCCTTAGACTTACTAGTGCCCAGTGCAAAACAGGAGTGGTTGATCTCGGAGTACCTGTTCGGCTTTGCAGGCAATACGCCAGAAAGTTTATCTCATGTCCTCAGCAAATGAGATCAGTGCGGTGATCTTCACGAACTGCGAGAGAAGCAAATGGAGTCCATTCCAGCTCAGCTTTCCAGGCTCATGCAGGCAGCTCTTGCTGTCAAAAATAGTTCACAAATTTCACTGTGATTCCTTTTTAAAGGATGAGACTTGGTCTTGCAAGTAAATTAACCTGCAGTAATTCCCTCTCTCCCCATCCCCCACCATATCTGCCAGGGGAAAGAATTTGATAAAATGTTCATGCTCACTGTTGCCACTCTAAATACATGTTGAACACGTGACTTGTAGAATGGCAAGTTTTTCCCTTCAGCCCATATCTTCCTGGATCTTTTTCCACTTCAGTGGATATTGGTGTTTAAGAACACAAAAGTTTGGGATAGATCAGAGCCTTCCTTAAAATGCAAAGTAATGAAACTAGCCGACCAGCTGAAGCTTCTATTTGCACCTGAGGACAGTGGCTGAGGAACCTACCTGGTGTCACAAGCTGCATAGGTAACTTCCACTTCTTAAGCTAGAGAACACTCTTCTTTTTATGAATTAAGCCTTCAGACAGTTTTGGAATGAAAATCACTTTCTCCCCCCCCCCTTATTTCTTTTCAAATACTTATTGCAAGACTGAATCAAATTTATCAGAGATTTGAGCTTAGCGTTCAAGTGGTTTACTCCTCAACAGTGAATGCTGATGTGCTGATCTGTTGCATGATGATGAAAATGGCTTAAAACGCAAAAAAAAAAAAAAAAAAAAAAAGCAAAAAAAAAAGGCATCTGTAATACATCAGCAATTGTCTGGAAACACTAATCTTTACTTTCTAAACTCTACCAGATTTCCTGTGCCTTCATTTTAATTGCATGTGCTGATTAAGCAACTTTTAGGCCATATGTTCTTTTTTAAAAAGCACTGAACTTGTGCCTTTCCACTCACATCAACTGTAACTTTTTAGTGTAGAGTAGGTTATCTAAAAAGTATTTTCTTCCAATTTTTTAGACTGAAACACAGAATTTCTTGCTATCAATATCCAGTCAAACAGCACTAGAATAAATGTTGTGCCTGCTGATATGTTTTAATATCTTGAAATTTGTTAAGAGTTCTAGCAATCAGGGACTATCTTTGAGATTGCTGCAGCGTTGAGATAACTTTGCAGCATAGTTAATGCTGCATAACAGAGTAGTGATGAAATATCTCTTGAGGAATACAAAGTATAAAGGGTGGAACATTTTCCCTATATCTTTATTTTACATTAAATTCCATGCTGGTTTTACTTTTATATATTACCTCTCAGGCTGTAATGCAGAAAGCCGATAGTGAGATAAAAATCTCATCAGTTTCTTCTTTGCTCTCTTTTTCCTACCCTTTTAGTAAATCTTACTGTCAACTCTTTGGGGTCCTTCTCTGATAAAAATGAGAAGGAAAAAAACAAACAAACAAACAAAAAAAAAAAAACACTTCCCAGCGTTTTTGCTCTGACCTCACTATTGTAAAAGGCTGGCATTTGGCTGGCCTCTGCACAGGTTCAGATAAAACTTTTAAGGCAGGCTATAAAGGAAGTTCCTGAAATCACCTGAATTCTTTCCAACTCTGTTACTGTTGACTGTATTGTCCAAGTATAAATGTGTATGTATAGTAGTTTTTGGCATAAATGTATTTTAAGGGGGGGGGAGGTGCAGTGTTACCTTTAGGCATGAGAAAACAAACCAGTCTCTTTAGGTTACAAAAGAGTATTTTGGCAAGGAAAAACTTAGGCTCTCGCTTGCCGCACCTACAAAGTGGACCTGCAGCAAAGGAGTTGCCATCTTAACTGTCCAAGCAGAACTTAGCAGCCTGGGGAAAAGGCGGCAGAATTCCTGAAGCACTTTCATGAGTTAAACGACACCCCAGTTCAATGATGGATAGTGAAGAAGAAAAACATGGCCCGTTTTGGTGGGCACCCATGTAGACATGCAGATGGATCATGGGAGCCAGGGAGATGGGGCCTTGGGGTGTTTGAGCTGAGCCTGCTCCCTCTGCACCCAGCAGCTCCGTGGGGATGTGGGAGGTGCTAGGGTGACCCAGGCCCTGAGCGCTAATCACTCCGCTTGGATAATCCCCAAATCCAGACTCTGTCCCAGCTAGGACTGACAGATCAGATGTGACTACTGCTGTCAAATTGAATTACAGCCTGTTTATCAAATGCAAGGTGGCTTTTTGAGCCTGGTGATGCTGAGTATGCTGTGTGTGGTCTTCAACTATAGGTTATGTAATCATTTTATAGACATTGGTTATAAAATTAAGCAAAAGGCTTTAATGAAACTATTTCATGATGTTTAATATCCTTCTGAAGCTTTTATTACTTTTCTTATTTCCTTTTCCCCATTATTGTAGGGTAAAGGAGATGGTTTGAGCTGATTTTAAGATAAAGTGTTGCATAAGCCAGTTGCAGGAAAACAATGATGGCACCTTAATACTTTTTATAAACGGCTTTAGTAGAACTAGGATATTACCTATGTAGCCTTACCAGTGATTCAGAAGGAGCTTACAGAACTAATTTCCAGAGGCATGTAATAAAGTTTATAAGAACCACTGCAAATTAACTAATAAGAACTAAAAAAACCCAATTAATGTAAGTGGAATTACAGGTTAATAGCCTACACCAAGGAGATGATCAAACGGTTATCACAACTCTTACGATTTTTGTCTTTTTAATAGGTGACATCAGTGGCACCTGATTTTTGTCCCTGTAAGCATCCTAGTTCTGGTAGCAGGCAGATTTCTGCATATATATAACTTTCCCCCTTTTGAGAGCAGAGGTAGTGCATAAGACAATAATAAGTCACTACTTTACAGGTTTATTCCTGTCTATTCAGAGTTGCATATTTTCACATATGATTACGCTAAAAAGTTTATAGGCAAATTACAGCAGAAAGCATCGCAGCAAAGAAGCACTAAGCCTCTGTGAAAAAAATAATGGGAAGATGCAAGTAAAACCTTAAGAAAAGAAAAAGATTTCAAGGCATTTCTAATAAATGTGCAAATTCAAAATAAACTGGCTTTGCCTTGCTTTGTCTCTAGACATCAATCTAAGACAGGACCATCTTCAGAAATAACGTCATTTCTCCAAAATCATTGCTCTTTGTTTCCCTCAGTCTGAGCAGCAGGTGAATAGAGATAAGCCAATTAAATATTCTTTGCATCACGCCTGGAATATAAGAATAGCTATACTTCACTAGTCAGAGCAAAAGCTCTTCTGGTCCAGCATCCTGTCGCCGCCTACAGCTCATAGGATATGCCTGGGGAAAGGGTACCCTGGTCACCCGCCCTGCTTCGAGCAACCAGTGTCTTCTCAAGCAGATAACAAGTTCAGTACAGGGGTTTAGTGGGCTTTTCCTCTGTGAAATTGTCTAACTGCCTTTTGAACCCATATATACTTGTGGCCTCCATGCCGCCTTGTGGCAATTAGCTCCACGTTGTAAGGATGCGAGAGTTTGTTCTTTAAAACTTCTGAGCGATTCTGTCGCTAATCGTTTCCCAGGACTATTTCAAAGAGTCCCTGGGAGCCTCTCCTAAGGCTGTCTTTCCTTTTCAAAGGAAAACGAGACTTTTTGGATCGGTGATCTGCTATTTTTACGACCACAGTTAAGATTGTTGCCTGTCACTCTAGCCAAGGGATCAGATAAAAATTCAAAGCGGCGCAGGCTCTCTATGGCCTTAAAGTCCACATGTTATTCCCATGCATTGCAGAGACTGATGGTGCTAATATATAACACTTAAGAGTCTCGGTAAGAATTTTGCTGTGGGGGAAAAGCTTAGTGCCTTGAAGCTTGTCCATAAAAAAAGCTGTTGACGTCTCTTGCCTTGATATCATGGACCTCACTGCCTGTAATTTTTAGGTTAGAACTCCTTCATTACGTTTTTCTCACGTATTTCATAGCACTGCAAAAAGAGGACTCAAAGTCTCCAGACACAATTCTTGAGAGCCTCAAGGACCTTTGTTTTATAACCTCTGCTAGTAATCTTGAGTCACTTCCAATGCACCATGCTGGTCTAAGTGCAGGTGTCACCTGGTACCATGCTGAGAGACTCCAGGTGACCTGGCCCTTTTCTCACCATGTTCAGAGGAAACTAAGCATGTGGTTCACAGCCACTATTCAGGCAATGGGTTTCTACGTACAGCTGCTGATGCTGGGCAGGAGGAACTCTCTGGGATTAAAATCTCTTTTCCACCCTGATGCATGAAAACAAATTCTTTTTTTTTTTCATCCTTTCTTGTAAGGTCTTGTCTTCTCAAATTCCTGCCGGCTTTTCTCGTCCATGTTTCTTTTCCTCTTCTAGCATTTTTTCTTCCTTTTTATTACACTGCTTTTATTACCCAGCATGCAATTTCATCACCACCTCTGCTTTATTCTGCATTCTCCCTCACTCCATTTCTGTTTTCAGGACTTTGCTTGTAGGGTCATGTGTGTGAAGAAATCCAATCCCTGACTCACCTGAGTGTGCAGATAAAATTCTACGAAAATTATGCTTTAACTAGAGAAGTCAGTTTTCCTCAGAGTGGTAGTATTAAACTGTTTTTTTTTTTTTTTTTAACTGTTTTTTCCAGCATAACCATTCTAATCTGCATATACTTCACCATTATAATTCACCTATACAGCACTCCTAATAGAAACATGGTCTGTGAGAACTCCTTTGGAAGTAATTTCCTCTCCTACCTGTGCTTAATTCTATTTCCACGCACCCATTTTATTCTGGATTGTTGCACTGCTTCTTCTAATCATATGAGTCTTCTGTCTTACTTCTTTTCCAATTCTGACTTTTTGCCAATAAGCATGTCTTGTTTGTTTATTCTGTCAAATGTTACACTGTAAAATTTAATTTTTTTCAGATTCCTCATATAGATGATTTGGAACAGATTGGTGATTATCTTGGAGAGTTACTTAAACAAAATGCAGATTTCTTTGCCATGTTAATCTTGTATTCTGTAAGGACAAACACAACAGAGGTAGGAGATCCTTCCATGTTATATGAAGGAAGTACGTTTTCAAGGACTGAGATGGCTTAGTCTTCGATATTCATATTTATGCTGTTACAGTGTTCGGAAACACATTTGAAAATAACAATATTCAAAAATTACTGTGAACTCTTATATTCAGTTCTTGTATTTAAAAAAAATGCTCTTGGCTTCTGGAATTTGAAGCCTTTGTTTTTTTTCTTTTGAATGCTCTTGTTATTTCTGGAAAAATAAAAGGCTAAATCACATGAGTTGTAAAACACTTACTCTGTTTCCCTGAAGCATAAACTTGGCAGGTATATACTTGAAAAATTCTGCATTGCTATTTCAAAATAATAGCTATTGAAAATTCTGATTTGATCAACAAAGATAAAAGATTGAAGATTGCTTCTGCAAGTTACTTCTCCTTTGTATGCTCTTCTTGCTTATTATAAATACTTGTTGCTTGCTTATTACTTATTGCATTTGTATTATTAATACAGTTGCTTTCTAGAGAATCAGCAAATCTTTGCCCATCATTGATATTTTCAAGCAGAGCATTTCCAAATGGCAGTTCACACATTTAGGGATGTACTCCCGTTTTATTCAGTATTTTACCCAGGTAAACCCTGCTGCTTCTCAGTACTGAAGACGGTGATCCCGTATCAGGTAGCACGTTAGCAGACAGCTACTGTTGCTCTGTAGAGACTCTTGGAAGGGCTGCAAGGAAAGACCGCAGCTTAGAAAAATCCCTTATTAATAACAGCTACCGTGTGTGTTGCTACCTGAGTCCTCCAGACACCCAGACATGTTTTCCCCCACAGCAGCACTGTCCTGAGCGGCTGCAGGCTGGTTTGTGCCATTAGTACACGCAGAAAGTCCTCTCTGGGGGCAGCCTAGTTTGCTGCAGCCCTGCTGCCCTCCACAGTGGGGGCTTGCACGCACTTCCGAGAAGTATTTTGCAATTCAGATCTTACATGATTTGAGTGTCAAAGCCCTTCAGCTGTCTTAAGAATTAAACCCCAGGTGACTGCGTGAGCCTGCACACTGTGGCACACTGGCTACCCTCACCCTCCACACGCGTCAAAGCCCACTGGGGTAGCTCAGCCCAGGTCCTGCCACGCTGCCCTCGCTGTGCCCACCTGGCAGAAGTGCAGCCGCTCTACTGCCCTGTCACTTGAAAATCAGATGCGATCACAGGATTATAAGGCTTGTTTATAGTTTCGAGCTCCAAATTGTGAGAGATTTGTGTCTCTTGGCTGTCGATACCACTTCTGTGATTAACTATGCCAGAGCCTCATCCAGAAGGACATCCGGCTCATGCAGCCCGAGCAGTTCTACATGGGCCTCTGTGGGCAGCTGAACCTATGGAGCAAAGTAGAAATACTAGCTGGTTTGTGCTCACCTTTTCTCTTTGGAGGCCCCACTACGATCTCAGAGGTGAAACTACATCTTTATGGTAGGTCGTTCTTAATCATAACAACCATATTTTTACATTCCAGCAGCTTGTGTGTGCCATAGTTCATACAATAGGACTTAAAAATACAGTAAGATTGTAAACAGCTATATACTGCTATAAAGTATAGATGTTATAGTATTACATTATAAGTTTCCACAGTCTCAGCCACCAAAAGAAGCAGTCTTGCACTCACTCAGCTGCTTGCCACCCTTTTCCATGCCCGCTGTCTGTACGTCTCAAAGTTTTGTGAGACCAGTCAATGCAAAATTTAAATATTTTTGTTTAAAGCTAACCATTTTTTAGTATTTTATTTATTGCAAGCTTTTACCTGGGCTAGTTCTTAACAATTGTTCCCAAGTACAACCATGCAAACACTCCTGCTGGCCTAAGGGAAGGCATGGGACTGAACAAGCAGTGGCAGTGGGGGAACAGCTTTAGGACACTATTAGCTTATGCCAGACTCAAACGCTTGTACGACTGCTGTCTAAGGACAGCAGAGTATGTTTTGGGTTTAGTGGATATCTGCTTTAAGTTCTTTCAGGTTGTCTAAGTCAAATCATGCTGCAGGTTTGGCCCATAATGTCTGCAAGCAAAGATCTGAACCATGGTATATAAAGAAGTAATAAAAATGAGAAGTCAGAGAGCACACGTTTGGGCTGCAAGGCAGCTGTCCAAAATGTATTCATGTATTAAAAGGAGGACAGAGGACATGTTCTGAGAGACTTCACTTGAGAATGGTAGCAGCCTATCTTTGTGGGTTTTGTTCCGGGAAAGACATGGTGGGAAGGGAAAGCCATTGCAACTCAGTCTACCATTAAGAGTGCCAATATGCTGTGCAAGCTACTGTAATATGTATGTGCATTACCATTATACATGTAGCCCCTGCAATGTTGAAAGGACATTTGGGCTGGAGGTTTAGTTAGATCCTTGTGAATTACAAAAAGGTTTAGCAGCTATCCTCAAAATCTATGTTGCTTATCCAATAGGCAGACAATTTACATAACTTCAGCACTGTAGACGCTGGTGCAAATTGGGCCACCATCTGCAGCGGCATCATTTGTCCTCACGCTGTGCTGAGGCTCTGAGAACAGGCTGGGTGTAAAGACCATAATCAACAGATAAAACCTTGCTGCTCTAAAACTGGGTACTGGTAATCTTGCCAAGATGCTATATTTACTTAGTCTATATCTGTAGTGATCTGTAAGAGGTTTAACGTAGCTCTCAGAAGCAGAGTTGGTGTTCAAATGATTGTTGTTGGGCAGCAACTAGAGCAAAGGAGAATGAGCATTTGGATGAATAAATACTGAAAAAGGGATTTGGGAATGTTTGACACTATGGGTGCCGCTGGATCAGCGGATGATATTAATGCCTTGGAAATTCATCACTGGTACACTAAATTCATGAAGGAGTGCCCATCTGGACAGCTTTGTCTGCATGAATTTAAGCATGTCCTGGATCTGCATGGACTTACTCCAGAAGCTAACAATTACGTTGAACAAGTATTTCACACATTTGACATGAATAAGGTAAGAGTTCATTCTTAACTGCACGGCTTTCTTATGGCTGTATCATTTGATCTATGGATAGCACATCTCAAAGCTCTGATAATGCTGAGGTGATGGAGGCAATTCAGAGATGACTGAATAGCTGGCAAAAAAAAATGTGAATGGCCAACAAACAACTTCGAATGCTTTTCCTAGTAAATTTTGCCCTTCTGAAAATTGTATACAGTCATTCTAATACATGTTGAATAGTTTCTCATCATTGAAGCCTGAATTTCTGTTATTATTTCCAATTTTGTAATGTTTTGGAAGTTTTATTTACATAACCCTGATCGTGATTTTTTTTTTTTTTTTTTTTTTTTTTTTTAAGCCGTAAGTGTTTGCCTGGCTCCACAGATATTAAAGCTTAAGGAATACACAACACAGAAACAGTATGATGCTTCCTCTCACCAAATGAAGTATTTCGGCATTTGTTCTGAGCACCTTGCATGGCTTAGTCTGGTATCAATCAATCCCCCTTTTCCAAAGACACGTCTGTCTCGTTTTGATTTCTCATCCTAGTTTTACTGCTTAATGTCCCAGATGAACCTGAAGGCATCCAATGACTATTACTGGCATTGCTGTCTCTCATTCTTCCTCAGTGTTCATACAAGTTTTTCAGCCATGAGACCCATCCAGAAGACCATGCCCTGTTATTTCTCCCTTGAGCCAAATTATCGCTTCCTTATCAAGTACTGCAAAAGAAATTGTCGTACGCAATTCCAATAGCTGTGTTTGCCCTTGACTGAAAGAAGGTTCAGGTTGAATTGTCAATTCCACCCCAACACTCAAAGTCAGCTTTCAACTGAAGGAACATGTGGCCCCATGCTGGTACAAAAACCTGTTAAAAAAAGAAAGCATTAGTGCTCTCTATCCATGCCATTGACTTCAATGAATTCAGAGAGTAATGAAAAATGTGTTATTACATGTATGACTTTAGCAGGAGATTAAAACTGATGATCCAAACTGTGCACAGAACTATTCCAGATAGTTTCAATCTCTAGAAATGACCTTTCTGTTGTCTGTTATGAAAATTAATTATATTTGATTCACTGCTTTTCCTTTTTCATTTGCTGAAAGTGGATGATATCATGTGTACATCCTTTGTACATTCAACATTTAATTCCTTACATGATGCCCAGTAGCCTAAGAATTTCCAGAGCCAGTACTTTGGTTATATAAAGTATTCTTGTTATGCTAATTTTCCCCTAAAATTTAGCTAGTCTTTTTTGGTATTACATAATTCTCTTTTTAAAACAATTTCAAGTACTGTTCCTATAAAATGATATTCCACATGTGGTGTATGGTGTTTTCTTTCCAGACAGTTATTAGATGATTAAATATGCTGCAATGAGATTAAGTAGTATCACGTAACTCGGTAAGTGTGCTAATTACACGCTTACTGCTGGCTAAGTTGGCCAGCAAACCTCAAGTCCGTTAAAATGAAATCTGACTGGGATGGAGTTGTCACTTTATTGTGGTTTTTTTCAATTAACAAATAAGGTACTCGTGCATTGTGCTCCCCAGTAAAACTGTATCAGTGTTTACGTTCTTAAGTTCTGCATGTGGACAGTGTCTGAGCTCCCCTGAGAGCAGCTTTGCTCAGTAGTACCCAGGAGAACTTGTTTCTCCTGTTGATGTTGATCTATAGATTTTCCAAGTGTCTCTTCTACTTGGTACGTGGAACATCAAGTACAGCGAGCTGGAGCAGAATAAGCTCAATCACAGCCTGGCAGGGTACAGTTAGTCTTTCCCATCGTACCCTGCTCGCCTTTCTTGACAGTTTGTAGACCTTGTAATATTAAGTATATTTAAAAGTGTAATGGTTTTCTTCAGTTTTTTATAATAGTTTTAATATCAAGAATGTGTGTATAGATGCTGATGTCTGATGTCTTTTTTATACCCTTTGAGCATCATGATCTAACAGGTTAAAGCTGTGAAGAGTGCTTTTCTGTTTATAAGTTATTTAGAGTACCTTTCTATAAGAAAAAATATTATTTGGCCAAGGTCAGCCCAGTTATCAGCTGGGAGCTATGTCTTCAACTTAAGTTATATGCAGATCACACACAAGTCAGACATATACACATGTAACAGGCTGTTAGGTGGTCCCATCCATCAGTCTCTGATCCCCTTCTCCTGTCACCTCACAACTTTTTAATCAATTGGTGCATTTCAACCAAATTTGAAGGTATAGGAATTTCAGATACCTAATTCCTAAAAGGTTCACGAAAATTGGCAGCTGGGTAACAGGGATACACCCAGAATGACTGCTCCAGTCCAGCACAATTCAGCTTTTATTCATTGTTTAAGGCAGCAGCTGGCTGGCAAATAATCAGGCATTTGTTTTCTTTTGCCTGCTGAGGATACAGGGTGAGCCAAGGTACCAGAGCGACGAGATTTAGGAGACAAAGACAAAGCTGGTACAAATCTACGCTGCTTTTGTTTCGCTGTTCCCAGTAGAGCTTGTTTAATTAATGTTCCATGTTAGATAGAAAAAGATGTTTCAATGTTTTACCCCTTTGGAAGCCTTCCCCCCATTTTAAAGAAATTAAACAACAATTTGGCCTTCAGGGCTTCATAAAATCCACTGTAAAACTGTTATGCCAGGTTTATAACTTAATTATTTAATAATGAGTTTCCAGCTAAAGATCTGATGCTCCTTTCCTGTTTTGCAAGATGTTTTTAACATTTCTGCATTAGCTACTGTAATCGGAGGCATTGATTTTATTGTATATTTTCTTAATTGAGCTGTTGCAGCAGAAAGTCCAGGAAAAGTTATTTAGAAGGCAGAATTGGAATGGTATGTTTAGAGCAGCCATATACTTGAGACTGTACAGTCAGTATCCTTTTACAGCCAGTGATCGTATGAAAAAATGTGGCCTCTACTCTCAGATAAAATGCTGTCAAGTTTTTCCCCTTGTCCAATCTGCTTGTATAATTTAGTGGCTGAAAAAGATGGAATGCTTAGAGAAATGAATTTGCTGAACTAGAATGTTTTACCTGAATGTCTTTTTCCTTTTTTTGTTAAAAGAAAAGTCTAACTTTTTAATTAAATGATAATGATATAACTACAAGTTTCAGACATAACACACAGCATCTGGATGAGCTGCAGCTCAGTTTTATTTCTCCTTTGCCTTGAGTAAAGCCTTGTGAGAGCCTCAATGTAAAGCCTGTGGTAAATGACAGGCAGGATCTTTTAAGCCATATGCCTGGGATTTTATAAGCTTCTACTCTGGGATTCACCCTGACTCTGTTTAGTTTGATATGATGTGTATATTTTTCTGTTGTAACATAGGTTTCCTGTGAAGCTGTTTGATGGGACTGCAGACAGGCTCAGGAAACGAATTTTAAGTAAGAAAGAGTGATCTGTTGGCTTTCTAGCCATCCAAGAGTAAAGCATATGGGATTTTTATGGCTTGGTACAGGCTTTCTCAGTAACCATATCCTCACATTGTATTTGATCATTCTGACTATATGGACACTTTTCTAACCAAAGTAATGTCTGAGCAATGAAGAGAAGAACCCCAGAAAGGTTTCAGCCCTGATATTCATGGAATTGCAGAATGGAGGTCATCTAGTCAAACACTTGCTCAAAGCATGTCCAGATAGACCAGGCTGCTCAGGGCCTCCTCTAGTCAAGTTTCAACCATCTCCCAACAATGAGTTTCCTCAACCTTTCTTGGCACCTGCTCCAGTATCCAGCCTCACTCATAGAGGGAATTTTTTCCTTACATTGAGTCGGAATTTCCCACATTCCAGTTTGTACTTGTCTCACATCTCTGGAAACAGTCTGGCTCTGTCTTCTCTATGCTTGTCCAGGAGGCAGTTGCAGGCAGCAAAAGGGGCTCCTCTCAGCCTTTCCTCTTCCCAGCTGAAGGAGCCTGCTCTTGCAGCCTCTCCTCCCATGCCCTGGACTCCAGCCCCTAAGTAGCTCAGTGGCTTGCTTCAGTACAGCTGATCTCCCTTTGGGGAGCCCCAAACTGGACTAGTGTTACAGGGGTGGTCTCACCCATGCCAGATAGAGGGGAAGGAGCACTTCCCTCAACGGGCTGGCAACACTCATGCTAATGCAGCCCTGCATGTGGTTGGTTGCCTTCACTCCAAGGGCACACAGCTGTCTTGTGTGCAATTTGCTGGTCACTAGGACTCCAGGTCTGTTTCTGCAAAACTGTTTTCCAGCTGCTGCATGGGGTCATCCCAGCTCAAGGGCAGGATGCAGTGTTTGTGCTGAAAACCAGAAGAGTGCTGTCAGACTGTTTCTCCAGCCCCTCCAGGTCCACCTGAAAGGCAGTCCTGCCCCAGTCCACTGCTCCACCAAGGTTGGTGTCTTCTACTTAATTGCTGAGAGTGCACTTGATCCCATCATCTGGGTCACTAACAAAGACATAAAACAGTACTGGCCCCAGTATTGAACCTTTTGGGATGCCACTAGTAGCCAGCTACCAGCTGGACTTTGTATTGCTGATCATGACCCTTGGAGCCCAACAGCCCAGATGCCTTCCTACCCCCTTTGTCATCCATTTATCCAGTCCATATCTCACCAATTCTAATTTCACTTGGTAAATCCGTTCTTACAGAGACTACGTCAAAGGCCTTGGCCAGAGTCAAGGTGAATGACAGTCATCCATTCCCTGTTCTGTTCCACAACGTCTCAGTTCTCCATTGCTGAACTGAAAGGCACATGCCCTCCCATTTTGAAAGGCAAACATATATGTGCTTCCTTGCAAGTGAATCATATCCCGAATCCATCTCAGTTGCACTTGAACAGTTTATATTTACTGAAGATTTGGTCTTGAGTGTTGAGAAGAGAACATATGGAGTGGTGCATTCTAGTAGATTAGATATTAAGTTTGCATGTGATACAGAAGTTTTTTGTAGTCCCAAGTGCCTTACTATACATTTGTTTTAAATGAAAAAACAGATTTACCAAGCAAAATTAAAAGCACATCTAGCCTCATATTGTGGCCAATGGTAGATGCCATAGGAAAAATATAAGGGCAGGGCAACTATGCAGCAGTGCTTGCCCAGAATACTCTTCCAGTTTCCATGAATTTGTGGCTTACATCTCCAGAGCTAATTGTGATGACTTTGTATCGAATAACTTTAAATGAGTTTTTCTGCTATGGATTTGTCCAGTTCCTTTGAAAACATGCAAGTCATTTACCATCCACAGTACTGTGGGGCAAGAAGCTCTCCTGTGGGAACATCATGAGATTGCATGGAATAATGTTAGAAAAAGGACCTGCTCCTAACTGTCTCTCACTCTTTAAAATTTGAGTTGAAGTAAACTGTTCGCTACTCAGGTGCACTTCTATTTTGAGAGATTTTTCTAGAGAGATTTTTCATGAGGCATTTAAGCCAAATAACTATGTCTGATGGCTTTATAACTGGCAAACCACGTTAGTGTGTTTTGCTGCTATGAATTATAAGAAAATAATCTTAGTTTTTCACTAAGTAGCTTCTAGATTTATGAAGGCAGTCTAAATTTGGTGGTTTGCCTATTCTTAAATGTTTGCTTTATGAGTAAACTTGCTTCTAAAACCTTACCTGTGTATAGTACAGTCATAGCACATTTGTCTTCTGGACTCTGGTCTTGCTAGAGAAGTCCAGCTCAAGCTCCTTTCTATGCTCAGCAGAGCCAAAGGATCTAATTTCAAGATGACTCATCTCTTCACAGGGTTAGGTGGACCACATGTGCTCTTTCTTCCTGTATGCTTTGGTGTGATAACAACCTACCTGCTTTGGTCAATAGAAATTATTTAGCTCTTTCTTAACAGAACAAAGAAACATAATTTTTAATCTGTTTGTGAAAGAAACATCACATAAGTCAATGTTCCTAAACCCTCTGAAGTGTTGTAAGGTTTAGGGATGCAAGAAGTCATTATTGTTCACACTATATAGTCCACTATAATGCAATTTTACTTCTAGGTTTCACAGAGATTAAGAATTGCAGGGTTAGGAACATTTTCTATAAAGTCTATGTGTTATTCTTCTTCTGTTGGAGGATCAGATTTTGTCAGCTGCTATGATGATAAAATCAGTGCCAAATCTTTGACATTGCTGGATGAGGAAAAGAATTTGGGACATAACCTCTTCTAGCATACCTTTGGCATTCAGGATATGAGATTTCCAGCAACTAACAGACTTTGGTGGGCCACAGGCTACTCCCTGAACCTGAAATCACTGAAGGTGTCCTTATAAACCTCCACTTTATGTGATATTGAAAGAGCCATACTTCAAATACTCAAATTTCTATCCCTGTATTATCTGAGTACCCATCATTAAGATTGTATAGCCCTCACCGAGACTGTGTGAACAGAGTGCACATTAAGCAGATTATACGTATGAAGTTATATAATTACATTTCAGTGTCCTGTTCCTCCACCCCCGCCATGCTCTTATTGTTTCAGGATGAAAGGAATAAGAAAGTATTTCTGGTTCTTTTTGCTTTAAGACCATATGGAAAGCAGTTATCTCCGGCTTGGTTGAGATAGCATAGATAAGTCAAATACAAAGCATGCATTTTTAATGGAAGAAAGAATCACAAATGCCTTTAGCAGAAAAGCCTCCTTCCTTAGCTCTGTTTTACATACTTTTGGAACAACTTTCAGATTCCTGTGTGTGAATTTTACTGATTTTTGACTTTAATCTGACAGTTCGTGTGGGAGATTATCAGAACATTTGTTTTCAAAACTAATGTTATACTCATATGGTCTGTTTGCATATAATCCTCCTTCAGTAGGATGAACACTTCTTGGCACATACTAACACCAGTTATCTCAGGAACTAATTCTTCCTGTGCTAGAGTTGTCATATACATTATGAGCATTTTGCAGCATTTACAACGCTCCATATTTTCCAAGGGGCTGAAGGCAAAGTCCTCCAAATAAAGTGCAGCAGCACCATTTCATGGTTCAGGGGAACATTCAAAATCGTGGAGCCTGCTAACGTTCAAGCAGATCTGGGATGGGGAGAGCCCTCACCATTTCTCCTTCTACCTCATGCAGACCTGCAGAGATCATTAAGAGGTTTGTGGTGGTTTTGCAGTTCCTAGACAAGAGTCTTAAAATACTCATGTTCCCTACCTTTCACTACTGGAAAGCTTTGTGAGTATTTTTTGCCTGTACTTCTTCTTTTCCACCCTCTCCAAAGCAAATTCTCTTCAGAGCTACATGTTTTGGACAGCTGCAATGAATCTAAATTTTCTTTTTCTCTTTATTATCATTATTTTTACTATTATTTAAAAAGTTTGCAAAATAATAATACAGCTATTTTTGTTCCTTGCCTGCTCTCTAAAAGAAAGCAACTTTTAAAGCAGAGCAGCAGAGAGAAGATAGACTTGAGTTATTGTGTAGAAGATCAGAAATCTGAAGAAAGATAGTGCTATTTCTTGTAAAGGATAATGGGAAAGAAGCCAGAAGTGTAATGAAAAAAGTAGAGCCAAAAAGTAGGAATAGACAGGAATAAGACAAGTAGGTAATGGCCTCCAGAAGGGAGAAGAAATAAAAAAAAAAAAGAAAGAAAGAAAGAAAAAGAAAAAAGTGTAGTACTGCAGAGAGAGCCAAGTCTACATTTCCCACAGACAGAGAAACCATTAAACACAAAGGCGTTATTCAGCAGCTGCAACAAGTAACTGTAATCCTAACTGGAGCCACTAGGAGATGCAAGTTGCTCAGTGTCTGTTAGTGTTGGGAAAGACAAAACATCAAGGAGAGCATCTCCAGTCGATGCAACGGTTCCTAGGTAGGGACAATATCTCCTTTTAATTATATGTTTACTGATGTGTCTCTCCATTGGCCAAAATGCCTAAGTCTGCGTGTTTGATTACTGGTGAAGAAAAAAAAGGGGGGATATTTTAATACCCTAAATTCTTCCAAATAGCTGTGCTGTGTAGGTAGGTAAAGACAAAAAGCTAGGATTTAGAGTTGTTTAGAAATCTATAATACTGTTAACTGGAAAAAGCCAATTTGTCTAAGCTGAAATCCTTTATGAAAACAGCCTGCAGCATCAAAATCTTGTTGTGGCGGAGGTTAAATCAGAGATACGATACATAATACGTAGATTTTTTGGTGCTCAAGAAACAAGAATTTATGAATTTAAATTGAAAATGACACTTTTAAAACAATAAATTTAATAATAATTACATAAGGTGAAAATCAAGTGTTTAAAAGGTTTTCAAAATTCAGTATTTGATTTTTTTTTTCCTTCCTCCCCAGATTATAAGCATGCAAGAGGGATTACTTTTCTTCTTTTATTTCTCACAGGTGGAGTCAGGGCACCTTTTTGGTATCTCAGATTTTCTTTGGATGACAGACTCATATCTTTTTGTTTTTAATTGGACCACTTAAAAGTAACAGTTTAATTGTCTTTGGACTGTCTTTCTGTCCTTAATCAGAGGTTGTTAGTCCCACTTGCTGTTCCCTGATGCCCACAAGGCAGTCCATAAAAATCAGTGAATTTACAATAGCTACTATTCCTGACCCTGTAGGCATAACTGTCATAGGAGGATATATCTTGTGGATGACTAGTAATCTTGACGTAAACAGTAGTTTCAGGAGTGGGCCCTTAGTGCTGTGTCTTCAACTCCTCATGGAAAGCGGAAAGTCAGTATCTCAAAGTACTTCCCTTAATCATCAAAACGAAAAAGAAAATGGACTATAAATGTGTTCTGTAGAGAGTATAAGACTTGTGATTCTGCTGCACTCAGTCTGCTGGGTATTTATAGACACTAGTGTGCTGTACTATGTGTGGCTAACAAGATCAAAGGAGGCATATCTGTAAGTGGTTAGTTTAATGACAAAAAAGCCTAAGCTAATCTACCCACAACTAAGATAAGTACAATTTCCTATCTCATCACAAGGGCATGTATCACTGTGCAGTACTTACAATCTGAGTCACGAATAATGGAGCAATAGTACAAAAACGAATCAGACATAGTAGGCTGCTTTAGATATCTTTTCGTATGGTCACTGCCTTCTGTTTGTGTTTTGAAAACTTCCACAGACCCAGGGAGTTGATTGCTGGTAGATATCAAAGGTGTACAAGGAATTGGATTGCCAGCTACAAAACTGTGCCAGTGCTGGACCAACGTTTTCAACCAGAGAATAATCAAGTGATTGTACATGTATTTCTGCATGCTTTGCTGAATATGCCATGGCTAAAATGCCACAGAAAGTAGTTATGAGCTCTCTTTTCCTCTTCACCATGTTTGTGTTAGGAGGAAATTGGTGGGTCCTCTCTTCTTAGGCAGGGAGATTGAGATTGTACCCTGCTAGAACCGTCCTCAGAGTTTATTCTGATTTGCTTTTGGTTTATAGAGGAGAGGGAATTGATCCTGAAAAGCAAGCCTCCATTCCAATGAAGATATGGGAGGAGGAAAGACTAGCTAGCTTGGTTGTGCTCCCTGTCTGAGGAGGCCAGTCCATCTCTCTGAGGAGGATAACCTCCCCTTTTCGCAATTTTGTTTGCTGTCAGATGACTCTTTTTCAGTTGGTTAGCCAAGGTGGTCTCTCAAACACCTCACCTAGCTCTGGTTTGAGCTGGGAAGTTGTGTTCAGCTGAGAGCTGAAGCTGGTGGGAGACAAGGCGTAGCTATAAGCACATTGGGAGCTGGTAGCACGTCCTGTCGAGGCAACTCCCCTCTGCCCCTGAAGCTGGCCGTGGCAGGTGCCTTGCCAGCAGCTGCAGATGCACTCAGCATCAGCAGGACATAACATCTGATAGCAGCAGGGTTGAGGAAGGGAAGGCATTGGAAGATGGCTGAGACAAGGGTAAAGTCCAGAAGCATGGGCTGAGTCATACAAGAAAGAGAAACAGCACTTTTCAAAGCAAATGGTAGGTAGAAACTGCCAAGGAAGGAAAGAGGCAGTGGGGATGGAGTCAGCTAGAATGGATTCAAAAATCAAGAGGAAAAGACAAAAAGTGAATTAGAGAAGTGACAGCTTTTAGAGGAGAATCATCTTAAGGTGCTTTAGGTAACTTTTTTTATTTGAATGCATTTAAAACTCAGCATTCATCACTTCAAGCTCTAGTAGTTGTCTCTTTTTTCAAATAGGTGACATTCAGCTGAATCTGTCATGGTCAAAGATGTGTGATCTCCCTGTTTTATAAGACAGGGATTCAGTATCTGCTGTTTACAACTGAGTTACCACTGCTGTCATAATACCCAAGAGAATGAGAATATTCTCTTTTTTACTTATCTGCCATTGCTGATATCAAGGTATTCTCTGAGCATCCTCCTGTGAAGATACCAAAAATAGCAACTTCTATTTTCCAATGCTGTCATAAGACTACCTTTTCTTACTTGGAAAGAAGTTCAGATTACATTGTCCCTTCCAAAACTGATGAGATTTTATATCATTTTCCGATCAGTATTAATTAATCTGATTTTTTCTTGTGTTTTCCTGCAGAGATAGTTTTGCTTTACTCACAGTGTGCATTTTCTATGTGTCATCTTCCCACAGTTTTGCAGTAGTCTATCCTTGAACCAACAATCCTTTGTATTATAGGGAGGTCATCTTCAGCGCAAATATGCAGTTTAACTGTTTCCCGTTTGAAATTACTGCTTAATTCCCAGAATATTTTTCAGACTCCAGAGAGCTACTGCAACTTCTTAGCATGGCTAATGTAAATCTCAGTAGATTCTGTCATTTTATCTTCATCTTTTAGCATCAGACTAGTTTGGTATGGATAGCTTATTTGCAGGTGCTGCACTGTGCTTCCTTTACACAAACTGGTCTCTATATCCTTCGTTTGAGTTTTCTTCAAGATGCCTTTGCTATATTAATTTCTTCAGTTCAGCTCCACATGGTTATGAGTTGTTTTATGAAAGCAGAAATAGGCCATTGCCATTGGCTTCTGTAACAGGTGATTTGTGTAGAATTACTATTGTTGTAGCACGTGCTTTCTCTGTGTGGGTTTATTAACAGCAGTCAAACCATGCATCAAGTTATAAATTTTAGCCTTTTGATGCTCCATAAAATTCACCTCCTGTTTTTTGATTTGTGGGATTTTTTTTTTTTTTGGTCAGGTGTAATACGAGCTCTTACATACAGCTCCAGTTTCTCACTAGGTGCAGGATGCTTTTAGACTAAACCATAAATCAAGTCATTTTTTCCCTGGGCATTTTTGCTGTCTTTTACAGGTATTTTAGTTATTGTTACATTAAACTAAAGGGATCCTGAGAATAAGTATTAAATTAAAGCTGGAATGATCTTAAAGTTACATTTTCATGTAAGTTTTCTACCATACTGTACAATATTTGACAAAGTTTGACTAGTGAAATATATGAACACAATTTCATTCCTAAAACCTCATTTTGAAGCCAGTGTAGCAGTCCATCTAATGTGCCTCAGCTACTAAGGGTACATTTCCCCAAGACTTGTTATTTGGAAGCTGGTAGCTGCTGTGTGGGTTTTCTTTTTTTCTTTTTCTTTTTTCTTTTCTTTTTTTTTTTTTTTTTTTTTTTTTTTTTTTTTTTTCCCGGGGTGCGGGAAAGGGATCTTCACTATGTGACCAAATCCCAAGTTCCTATGCCTCACTGGGATCCTGGGAACAATGTTTGCATAAAGTGAAGAGATGCAAGAGCTCTGTTGTTGTTTGAGTGGAACAGATTTCTCCTAAGACGTCCTTCCAAGAGGAAGGGTGATGAGCATTGGGTGAGTTAGTGATGGACAGTTTTTGCCTAATCATATTAGGAAAGGTGTGTAGCCTGCTTAAGTCACATTCTCTGTTGTCTGGCACAATGATTTCTCATTACTTAGGGACCTGGGCATGACAGCTGAAAAAGAAATGAGGGACTTGGTCAGACCCTACATACACAAGAGGCTTGTCTGCTATTTTCCTTCAGCTCCCTTACCCATGCTTCATTTTCCTGCACCCCCCATGCTACCCCAGCTGATAGTCACCTGCAGAAGAGCAGTGGACTTGAGTGCAGGCACTCCCCACTCTGCAGAGAAGAGCACTTCACAGCATGGCAGGGACGCTGTTGTGTTCTCCCACTCCCTTTTCACCTCAGCTTGGAGGCTCCCTCAGCTCTCATAAATGGTCTGAGCCACATAAGGACTCTCCTGCCCTCCCAGCCATGGCAGCAGAGCAGAGTGCTCCCAGCCCAGACATCTCCCCTGTGCTCACAGACACTGCAGAAACGCAGTCCCTGGGATCAGGCAGCTGCCCTAGAGCTCAGAAATGGTCCCTTGGGGAAGGACAGCACCATAAAAGCCACCCAGTTTGCTCTATGTGCTCTACCTACTCAACCAGGTTTGGCTGAACCTATGACAATGTCCATGTCTTCCTGTGAGATCTTCAAAAGTTCACAGTCACTTGAGGTGCATTCAAACTTTCTTCTGCATATGTCTCATTAGGAAGTACATGTTTTGAAACTTAATGACGTCCTCATGGAGAGAGCTGTAGCATAACCCGTTTTCAGCATGTGGAGTCCTCGGTAAAAACTGTCCTGATCCCATACAATATTGATTGCTCTCTGGCTTAAGTTGGGCCTGAGGGAGGCTGCTGTTTTTCATGAGGTGCTCAGCACCTCACAGGACTGTGCTCTTTAATTCCATCATATGATTGTAAGTGAAAAGGATAAGTGGGTGGGACTGTTTTCTCCCTCCATCTCTCACATCCTATGATTTTTACACTGGTATTTTTAGCACCAGATTTGCCTTTGCTATAGTAATGCTCCTGAGCCGTTCACCTCCCTGTATAGCAGCTAATCAGTGCCAAAGTGTTTTTTCTCCTTCCCTGACCTTATAGAGGAAGAAAACAGGCATGTTTGTTTAAACTCTTGCCTTTTTCCATCCTTATTGATAGCATAAATCATAAAAATTATTTACAGCCAATCCAGGATTAGACTTTCATGTGTTGCTAATGGTTTGCAAATAGTTTAAAGTCAACAAGTCTGAGGATCTATTTTTAACTTTTTCAACATGCGTGTTCATAGTCAGTAGGAAAGATTGGATTTTCATGAATTATAATTTCAACATGGCTCAGTTTACTTGTACCTTAGCCACGTTACAAAACCCCAGCTGGTTTAAAACCAGGCATTAAAGGTAATCTCACACAGGTACAAATAGTCACAGAACGAAAATAGAAGCTTACGTTGTAAGAGGTTTATCGTAGTCATTTAAGTGCGGTATTTGTCTGAATTCTGGTCGTGAGCAAGCCTCTGAACCTGAGAGATACAAACCCAGAAAAAAAGAGACATTTGCTGTGTAATAATATGGGTGCCAATGAATCATTACCAGGTGATGGCCCTGCCCCAGAGATGCACCATTATTACAGCAAATTTATGAGAGAATGCCCATCCGGGCAACTTAGTCTGCACGAATTCAAGAAACTTCTGGGTCTGCAAGGGCTGGATCCACAGGGAGATTTGTACATTAAACGAGTGTTTGATATCTTTGATCTGAACCAGGTAAACCTTCTTTTCTTTATTTCTTTAATCTCATACTGTGATTTTGTTTGCGAGTTGCAGCCTGCAGGCTCTTCTTTGGGCTCTGCTCACCAAACTGCTGCTGGGGAGAGGTTTGCAATTACAGTGCACTAGAGGTAAAGATGTGGGGCTGGACTTTGAGTGCTTTGAGTAGGACTCTTAGAAGTAGCTTCATTTAAAGAAGCTACTTTTGTCAAATGAGATGCAAATTGCAGTTCACTGTTTATTCTTCTATCCTTTGCTTATCTCCATTGTATGTGGGCGTATCAAAATATTAGTATGCTCAAGTACAAAATTAATGAGTAAGTTTTCACGGGAACATTAGATAGAGAGGGAAATACGGTCTCCACTCAACCGATGAGGAAGCGCAGCACAGAGAAACAGATTTGCCCAAAGTGCTTTACTCAATCTGTAGCACAGAGGAAGTGTAATTAGGATGCAGAGATAACACCCAGTGCCCAAATTACAAGACCATCGAGATTACTGAATGAAGAGGTAAAGCAGCTTCTCTGGGCTACATTTCTAATTTAGTCTCCCTGCTCCTGCAGTAGCTGCTTGTGATTGCAGTCAGCTGTCCATGCTGTAGCTGGCTCCCAAACAGACAAGGTATTTTCTGCATTTGTATAAAGGCTGAACCTGTAGCCGTATGCTCCCTCTGTGTGGCACCTTTCATTGGGTGACTTCAGACCATGGGGTTCTGGAGGAAGAGGGGAAAGATATCAGAGGATCTAAGGACTGACAGACTGGCAGGCAAGTGAGGTGTTTTCTAGGTCTCTTTTGAGCATTGCCTTAAAATTTTAGGTCCTAGAGCCAGGCAAATTGAGCCCTCCTTTCACTGCAACACCAGCGTGCCCCTGGACACTGGCTACCAGCATGTCCTCCACACACTTGTCAGCCTTGCAGCTTCTGAGTTAATTTAAAAGTGGAGAGAGAGGAATAAAGACAGGTTCAGAAAGAGCATTTGCTCACTTTTAGCCAGTGAGGCAGCAGCCAGGTGCACTTAAACAAAATGGCCATTTTGCCAATAGTCACTTCTCTCTCTAGCATTTCCAAGTTGTGTTGCTGACTGTTTAATACCCGGCTCTGCAGACTGTCATCAGTCACATAGATGAAGCTGTTGAGTTGGTGGATAACAAAGCAACTTTTTCCATAAGAATTAAGCCATAAGAATTATGAGAGGGCAGGTGCATGTAGGGAGTTAAGAAATACGTCCATTTTAATCACAGAGGGACAGATAGCAGAAGGAGCTGCAGTGGGATGGCCAGCTGCAGGACACTGGCTTTTCAGGAGGGATTGCCATCCTGACAGAGCTCAGCTGCTTCATCTATAAGACCAAACTCCTCTTTTTTACTGAGAGCACTCTTGCTAGCTCTTTGTCGTTGCTTTTACCCCTATCTTCCTCAGATGAGCCAAGATCAGTCAAGGGTGAAAGGTGGGAAAATGGGCTAATGGTCAGGAATTCAGTGTCATAGAAAAATTGCTTTTCTACCCAGCTGGGTTATTGCAAGCTGCGGACTTTGGGATGGCCATCACTCCACCAGGAAGGGCTGCCTATGTCCCACAACAGCACCTTGCCATCCTCCAAACAGGGATGGGGCCAGTCACCTCCACTGCCAAGGTCTTTTGCAAACTATCAAATACTTGGCCATTAAGCAGAGACTGTGATCCTTGAACATCTTTTGGAGGGCCTTAACATAGCCCCTCTTCCAATCCCAACATATACTCTTTCTGGGACCTAGGTATTTCTCACCTAGGTCTGCTGAAAGTTTCGGTGCTCTGTATCTGTGTAACTTGGAGCTGAGCTGTGGTTACAGCAGGTAGATCTTGGAAACATCAAGCTTCCTGCAGCAGAATGGAAAATTCAGCTATGGTCATAGGCAGAACTTAAGCAAAGTCATAGTTTGTAGATTAGCTTCCTAGTAAAAAAAACAAAAACAAAAACAAAAAAATAAAGAAAAGAAGAGGCACCCAAGTTCAGAAATGTATGCTGGTCACTAAGTCTCTAAGCATTTGCAAAGGTTATGTCAGATACTGAGAGGATCAACTAAGCTAGGGAAAGACATCAGGCAAACAGAACCAAACCTGGTACATTTTTAGGCCAGCATAGATTTTTACCCAAAATAAAAATGGAAAAGAACACTTTAAGATACACGATTTGCATCCTGAATTCGCGCCAGTTTTTTGTAGAGATTTACAGATTTGTTGTGTTTGAGTTTCTATTAAGTATAATGATTGCATTTCTTTTACCATACAGCCTTGATTATTTTGTTTCTTTTTCTAACATTGTTAACAGCACTCTGTTTTTGTAAGTTTAATTATATTGCTTTTCCTTTATTCCTTTTTTTTTTTATTTAACAATCCCTATTTTTAAGGCACACTTTTAGAAAAAACAGACACCAATCGAACACTTTCAAGTACATGTTTCTAATGCCTTTTATATGAGAAGCTGGGAATAAAGTGGCTATAGACTAGCCTCTCAGGGCAGGAGAAACAAATGCTGTGTTACCGATGAAATAAAATAAGGGGATCTCCTCTTTCCGTACATTTACTTTTTGACCAGTACCCTTTCTACAGCTTTTTCTTCTCTCTGGGGATTTTGGCTGAAATACAGGCTCTAGTCTTGAGAAGTGCTATTAGTTAAGTACTTGTAGTTAAGTACATACGTGAAGAGTGGTCAGTAGATGGCTGACTGGGAGTATCACACTGTGTGATCTTAATAGCAGTTACGATTGTGCAAGTACGGGGTCGTCAGCCTTCCGTGACACTGTGCAGAACACACAGGCACTCTGCCTTGTTAAATAGATGATAACTTTTCATCGGCAAGCCACAAAAGTTAATGAAAGTACATGATTGCCTGTATAACCCATGTGAATTTGGAAATAATTTGGTCATCTGGGTGCTTGCTTACATTCAGTTTCCCTCTGTGTTACAGATATTTCACAAATTTGTAGGCCAAAGTTTGATTTCCTTTGCTTTTTTGCTCTTCTCTGGTTGTTACTTTCTAAATAAGGGGTCATTAGCACAGTGAGCAGTGGAGTCTCTAAAACTTTTCGATATTTTTCTTTTTCTTAATAGTACCTTATATACCGAAATCTTGTTTGGCTTGATGGCTGGCAACTTGAACCTTCTCCTATCCTTCCCCCAGCTGACTATTTTATAGACGTATGTATTCGTGGGTAGACAATATCAGGGTTTAAGAGCATGTTTTTTTTTCAGTTTAATTTTTTTGTAACTTCTATTGCTGTCACTTAAAAGCAAGAGGAATGGTTGACAGTTGATCTAAATCTAAAGAAATTAATTTTGGAAAACTTAAGTTATTTAATCAGGCCCTCTGCTCTCAGCATATTTTGTTCTCATGTAGGCTTCTGTTTTCTCATGAATAGACATCTGCTCAGAAAGCTGTGTTAAAATGTTAGGCCTCAGGTTAATCTACAATACTAATTATAGAAGCTTAATGCTTCCTGAGTTAAATCAAGGCCACTGATGCTCAGAGGCAGTCTATCATAGAGTAAGATGATAAGACACTCTTAAAAGGTACATAGGCTTTTTCCTCTATTTTTTAAAAACAGCTAGTTTGAAAATCTCTCCCAGGTAAAGTGAGGATTCTTAACCTCACCAGAAGCTAATGGGACTTATATAGAAAAACCTACAATAGTGGATTGCATTTCACCTCCTTGTTAACCTTTTGCTTCCATTTGAGGTCTGTTACAGATATCTTTCCTTTACCTTTAAAAAGGATTAAATAAACTTCCACAAAAAAAAAAAAAAAATACTGTCAGTAATCCGGCAGTGGTGAAAAAGGATTGTGGTAGTGCGGCAGGATTTCCCCATTTGTGACTGACTGAAAGCCTCAGCAAAGCTTGTTACACTCAAGTCATCCATCCAAGTACCAACAGGAATCCAGCTGCAAGCTGGCCTTTAGAGGTGCCTGGATTTCTTCAGGTTGGAGATAATAAAGTAGCTCAGCTGGTGGAAACGGCTCTGCTCAGCAGGCATATGACATGGAGGGGAACATCCCCACAGCATGACTCAGGGTCATGAAGAGATACTCACGATTCCCCTGGTCTCGGCAGCAGCCAAACCAGGTCAGCTCAGAGCATTGCCTTAACTCACTGTGCTGCAAGGGCAGCGCCACCCTGGCCACCTGGCTTCAGGGCCTCAGTCATCTCGCATGTTTGGGTATGGTAAATCACTGCGCTGCATGGGTGCTAAGGCCCAACTCAAACGGGGGCACCTGTTCAATGGATGAAAGCTGTTTCCAGTCAGTACCCGCTTCTCTTGGGGTGTGGTGATACGTCCTAATTCTCCTTTATGGACTCCTATGTCCTATGTCCTAATTCTCTTTTAGAAAAGCTTTCTTCTCAGGAAAGTACCTCAAAAAAGCTAATCATTGCTTGTGTGTGTGTGTGTGTGTGTGCAGACTGCATCTTCCAAAGGCAAGTCAAAGGCATGAAGTATGCAGTATGTTTTCCAAATTTCTTAAACAAAGAAAAGTTAAACAAAGGTGCTAAGTCAAAGCTTTTCATCCCTTCCTTGATCTCTGTGGAAAGTTTTGCTAATAAGTAAATAAATAAATAAGTAATTGTGCTATTGAGTTTGAAAGTTGTTCATCATTGTTAGCTCCACTGAAAAAGAAAAATGCTGAACATTCAGAACTGTAAGTGCACAGTAAACTTTTCCTGAGTTATCACTAGGAGTGTGGGAGTTAGCATTTAAGCAACCATTTTACTCACAACTCCTACATTAATACTAGCAAGCATTATTTATACAAGGGGAATGGCAACCTAAGAAATGGTGGGTTTATCTTTTGTCACAGCTTTCCATGGAAAGTCTTCAAAAATAATGCTCTCATTAAAATACAAGTGCAGCAGAGATCATTTTTAAGAGATTCCTTTTATTAGGTTGTTTTAGGGGAAAGTGATTTCAGTCTTCTCCACTCTTCAGCTATTTGTAACATAACAGTGAGAACACTCCAACCAAACACAACAGTTCAGCAAATAAAAGCACACTGACCTCCTCTGCTTTTTTATTCCTTCTGCATCTCAGTCCGTATGTTACTGCCATGCAGCCCTTGTTCATGCAGCTTGCAGAAGAATTTCAGAGATGAAAAAGTTATGTTTACCTAAAATAATTAAGTGCTTAGCAAATATGATGATGTATATTTGTTTTTCTGTGCAAATATATAATATGTATTTCTGGCAGATTTTTATATCATTCAAGAGTGAGGTTACACCAGTGCTATAAGGGAGAGCATTTCTAGAAAAAGAATGCCTAGTATACCAAAAATACCTTGGTAGAGTTAGCTGTTCTTAAATAGAACTAAGGAAGAAAAATCCTACAGCTAACATTGCTACTAATTCACACTTTTATTCTAAAAAAATCAAAAACCTAGATCATGACACTCTAACAGTTTATTTCTGTTTATTGTAGCTAGAAAATATATGCTGAAATCTTCTTAAAACTAACTAAATCTGGTGCTTTCCGTTACTGAGATGTATTGTGACATTGAAAGTCATCTGAAAGACTTCGGTCATTTAATCAGTGTATTGTCATCCACCTTCAGGAGGTTGCAGTTAGGCTTGCCACTGCTAAATGTAATGATTGAATAATGCAAAGATTGATTGATTGGGTTCTTGTGACCTAAGAAAAAACAAAATTCACAGCTATTTAATATGTGAAACAATGTACTGAAAATGTGATGCTGCCACGGTAGCTCTCTTATTGCTTACTTTGGCATTAATTTTTGAAATTAGCCAAAGGAATAAGTATCTGTCACTTTGTAAGAAAATTGGATTTTAAAAGGTTGGATAAACTGTGAAAAGTAAAGAAGATTAATAGGATTTTGGTATGTAGCACTGGAGGAAAATTATGCAAGTCCAAGGGATTTTCTGCTAGGTCTTTATAAAGCACTGGCTAGTCTCAGTGGAGAACAGTATTTTTCACTACA
The DNA here is from genome assembly GCF_028389875.1 of Rhea pennata. Classification (NCBI taxonomy): domain Eukaryota; kingdom Metazoa; phylum Chordata; class Aves; order Rheiformes; family Rheidae; genus Rhea; species Rhea pennata. The sequence continues at coordinate 98,168,690 of NC_084663.1, read as the reverse complement.
CTTCTTGAGTAGAGCAAGTTGGTAGATGCAGAAAAATGGACACTCTGCAGCAAATGTTTAAGAAATCTGCAGATGAGGAACATCACCTAATTGATGTCAGTCTTTGGTCATCTTTCTAGCTTGTAGTTTTTCTTTTAGTATTTAAAGTAGCTCTGTGATAAACTAGCATTGCAGATTAGACTATAAAAATAGTTTTAAAAACAATCCATTTAGAAATCTTAGGATGAAAGCTCAAACAGGCTGCTGGATGTAGAATAAAGTAAGCAAAAATGGGCTACTTAAATAGAAGTTAACTGTGTGGAGAAATAACTGTGTAGGAATGTAATCTAAACCTCAAATTACGTCTTTTTGTTCTTCTGAAGAGTAGTTTCCCTTCACGCCTTGTACTTTACATGATGCTGACAGGTGAAGTGTTGGAAAGCAGATCACTATTCCCTTTTCTCCTTATCCCTCTTTCTCCCCCACTGTGCTTCTGGGTCTTTATAGTTTTGATTTTCAGGAAGACTTATCACCTGATTCTGTGGTCTGACTGCAAATAGATGTTATCCTCTCTTGCTATAACAACATGAAAAGGATTTAGCTGTGTATCTCTCTGAGGGTATTGTAGTAGTAGGACATACTCATCTTTTCACCATGAAATTTTCTATAAAATCAGTGGTTGTGCCTCATATTCCACCCACAAAATATACAAATGCTCACAAAAATGATTCAATATTGTTCATAGATGTTCTTCTTTTTCTCTCAACTGATGAGTTGCAAGAAATGGAAGAATATTATTTCCACTGACATGAGCCCACAGTTCTAAATTTTTGCTAAAAATTCTACTCAAGACATTATTTTGTTCAAGACTGGCATGGCCCATGGCATGGCCCCATGATGGCAGCCTTCCATGTTCTAATGAAGGCATAGTAAGCACTTCAGAGCAAATAAATTGACTGCTAGTGAGCAATACTTCAAACACTACCTTGGACCTAAAAATTAAGGGTTTCCTCCTCCTATGGGGTGAGTTAGAATGGTTCAGGGCATCTTTGCTGTCTCTCTTTCTCTGGAAACTCTTTTTGCTCTCCTGTTGGCACTTTCTTTCTCAGATCATCTTGCACTGACATGTGCTCAGGACTGGGATTAGTTGCTGTGATATGAACTGGCAGGCTGCCTGAGAAACTGCCAGAGCTGTTGGCCCCTCCTTTACACCTTTGGTGGTATTACCAGCTTTGGCACTGTTAGCACCGGGTGCAATAGGTAACAGTTGGCCAAAGCAAGTAGAAAGAGAGAGGATGATAATTCCAGGAATATCTTTCCAGGCTTTTCCAAACAACTTTCCTTTTTTGTATCCTAAGTAAGTCTTCAAACAGTTGGGCAAAGGTAAGCTCAGTTGCATGTATAATTTTGAGGATGTCTTCAGGCTGGAATGACTCTCTGGGCAAGTATGCTTCTCCTAGCTTACTCTAGCCAGTGAGCTTAAGCAAAGCAGCGAGATTGCAGCAGCAGCATGTACACTAGAAACTAGGCTATGGCACCAAGAGCCATGTACTGCAGCTGGCAAGACACGCTAGGTTTTATGCTATTCCTTCTGCACTTCTTCAGTTACTTGTGTTGACCCAGGACACACAGAGAGCACATGCTATCACCTTGCCCAGAGATGTATCATCTTGTCTTTCTGGTTTTGAAGCCCTTTTCACTCTCACCGTCAGCCCTCATTAAGTCTATACACAGGGAAGTATTCATAACACATCCTTTCTTTTCTTCTTCTGACAGTCGTGCCATTGCAGAACCAGCAATAAAAGCATGTTTGTCAGAAAATTAAACAGCTTCTAAACTGAGAGCTAGGTGAAAATAAGAATAGAGATATCTCTTAGCCAGAAATAACACTTCTGCCAGAATTCACAAGCACTTATTTTTTGAAACACTGTGGGTTTTTTTAATTGGCATGTATATGTACATGTCCTTTCCCCATTACTTTTGGACACAATCCAACAAATGCAACAAAACCAGACCATTTGCTTCTCCTTAATCTGGAGTAATGTTGCATAAAATTATTTCAAATATAAAGTAACCAGCCTGATTGCTGTAAATAAGGAAGATGGTAAATTCTGGTATAGCTATATTATTTTTGGCAGTGTGTTTAAGTGCCTTTTAAATGTACTGTACCTTTATAAAAATATTCCATAGAAGTAACAGAAAATAACTTTTGTTCTATGAATATTTAATCTCGTTCCATGAAATACTACTCTACTAATGTATAGAATGTTTTAAAAAATGTCTTTGTTCTACTTCTTTTTTTTAATCCAATTTTATATATTCATTCCAGAAAGGCTGTAGGAATCTATTACTTTGCAAAGACTTTCCCACAATGGCAGGTGCAATTTCACAGTCTTTTGTTTTCTAACGGTATGGCAGAGGGCTTGCCGCTGTGATAGTACTAACTTGCACTATCACACCGTGTCATTACCAGCTAAAAACCTATTTTAACCTTATCATAAAATCATCACTGCTGGGGTGCCCCAAGGCATGCCCCTGTCCCATGGAGGAGAGGCTGCCTTAGGGTCTGTGCACAGCATGGGCATGATGGGCGATCGCTGCCCCGGGCAGCGGGTCTATCGTGCTGCTGAGCGCACACTCACCAAGGCACCGTGTTTCCCTTGCACTTACTCAGTGACCAATATTACACATCAAATCGAAGCAATGACATTTTTTCAGCACACGGTAGAGGATTTTTTCTTTGAAAATTTCATTTAAGTAAAAACCAGTATGTACTCTGCAGCTTTCACTGAACTTTAAAAATGCTTGGAGTACATGACTACAACTACCAGCTAATGCTGTAATTTCATCATATTGTGTGAACAGGCAATGAAGATTAACACTGTACAATTAAGCATAATTACTTTTAAATATTAATTTTTGCTAAATTGTAATATAGCTAAAGAAGAAAGTAATTTTAGTTGGAAACAGCTAAGGAATCTGTTTATTTACAGAAAATTTATGTATTTTTAAAAAATGCACCTATCACCTTGAGAATTTTTTTTATTTATTGCTATACTCATTCAGAGAGCAGTTAAAGGCCACACCTGCCTTATATTTTCTTCTGTTCCCCTTTTATCACTCAAGTGTTACTTTGATATGTCCAAAAGTATGCAATTGTGAATAATACATTTGCTGGTGATAACAGAAAATGAACCAAACTTGGGAAATGAAAAGAATTGCATAGAAATGCAACAGAAATTGAACATCCATTTTAACTAATTTAGTCACAAAGTTATGTAGTGACGCTAAATTTGTAACTGCTTTCCTGTGACAAGACATGATCTATCACCTTCTGTTTTTTATGGAAATAAAGATGTCAGTGTCTACTAGGTAAAGAAATGAGTGTACAAATATCTTCACTTCTTGCAGTCCTTTATCTGAGACGATCTAGTGAAAAGCTAATATAGAGTAGTTGAAGGAATGATAGCAAATGTGTTTAACTTTTGTGAGGATTCTTGTATACATCCCTTGAGACACTGATTTATAACACACAAGCTAAGAACACCTAGGACAATCACCCAAATAGACCATCTTTGCCACTAGAGGACATGTTTCTCTTTAAAGCAGTTCTTCTATAGCCTTATCTTGATTCCTTCTTGGGTTTGTCAGGCAAGAAAAATCTGCTTGAATTTTCAGCACAAAAAATCTTGCTGAAAAAATATAAGGCTATGTGGTCGTGGCTACAGTTTTTAGTTTTCTTTCTCTTACCAACTGCTTTGTTTTAAAGGAGAAAGAGGCTCCAAAAAGCACAGGGAAAGGCTCCTAACTAAAGACTGAAAAAAAAAAAAAAAAACAAAAAAAAAACTTTGCCATGCAGGAGATGATGGCAGGCAACAGGGTCCTTGAGAGATGTTTGCCTTCTCTACAGTGGTCTTGGGCACTACTATGCCATGCAGCAGGCTAGGCACAGCTTCCAGCCCAATATTTTGTCTGCCTTCTTTTCCAGTAATCTTGAAAGAAAATGGTGAGTGATGGCAAGGCGGTGGTGGTGAAAAGGGAGCTGTTAACCTCTGCCCCCTCCCAATATAAATGCCAGCTTTGGTTAGGTAGGGCACTGGCATTCCACATGACCACAGACTGCACAGGTTCTGGAGTTCTCCTTAAAGTCCCTCTAATATCAGATTTGAGGGATGTGTCAAAGTGAGAGTCACACATAGCTCTGTGTTCAAGAATGTGGATACAGCCTCTGTGGAAAAGCTAAAAGTCTTCAGAAGTAAATAGAAAGCAGAGAAATGCAGGAAGATGAGATGGAGTAAAATGCATCCTCCGTTGGTTTGCCCAGGTGGAGAAAGCAGTGATATTCAAAGTGGGGGCTGGATAGAAAGACAGAAGCTTGTAGGATCAGCTATAAATTGCACACAGTTCTTGTGAGCTGCTGTAATCTGCTATTTGACTTGAGCCAACATTATAACCTCTTCCTTCTGCTTTATAAGGCTTAAGTCGTATTTTAAAAGCCTAGGGGCGAGGAGAGAAGATGACTTAATGTTCCAAGCCTTAGGTCTGAAATACCTAGACTGTCTATATTTGCATACTCGTTAATCCTGGTAAGGTTTGCTGAGCTATTTATTCTCCTGGTGCCAGGTTGAGTTCTGTGCAGTTTAGAGGCATTTCAGGAGCAAATGTAAAACACAGACACTGCTTTTTTTGCATAGACCCTCAATAAAAGTCCACAGTACTCCTAGTAAGACCACGAGTTCACCACTCTTAAGGTTTTGAATTGGCCCAAAATCCAATTTTGAACTGATTTAAGAAATTGGCCCTGTCCATACGCATAGCTGTTGCGCTTTGCAGTAGATGGCTGGCTCCATCACGGCTATCTCAGTGATGCTGCATTGACACTGCTACGAAGTTGTATTCAGGTCAGAGCTGCGCAGCTACAAAGCAGCGCTCTGATCGTTCTGGCTGAGCCTTGACTTACAGCACTTTTTGAGGTCAGTTGTGCATTCACAGCTTTTCAATTTTTTTTTTAATCTGTATTCGAATAGTTTGAAGTTGAAAAGAGTTTTCTAAGGACCCATAAAGATTAGCAATACTATTCTAGGTACCAAAGGATAATGTCCTTCTTATGCTTCCAAGACTGGCGTATTAATCACTATTGCATAATACTATAGCTCCTTCACCTGCTTTTCCTTCACGGGCTACAGATCTCTGTCCTCACTACGTAACAGGAGCAGCCTCCAGCAATTGCATATAACCTGATACTCTGAAGCAGTAACATCTCATAAAAGGATAAAATTAAATTACCCTGTTCTCAGGAGATCCAATAACTAATGTGCAGTCCCCTTTTTATGTACTGCTTTGCCCTTGCCCAGCTGCACGGACATCTCCATGTATCTGACACAAAAGCAGATGGCACTTGGCAATCTACTTCTTTGTAGGCTGGTTTTCTGACTAGTTACATACAATCATGTAGAGATGCTTCAAATAATTTAGTTTTCAGAAGATAAATCCTCAAACTTCACCACCATTCTTTTCACTGAGGTGTACCATTCTGGTTAGCTCAACCTAGGCTCAACCTAGGCGGAAGTGAATAGTCTTTCTGGTCCATGTTGTTTAAAACCAGTTTAGTTGCAAGCTCTCCACTTTAATCTCTTCCTTTCAAAGCAGACTTTCACAGTTCCAGCTCAATTTAGCCCATCAAATATGAGAAAGGTGAACTCAGACTCTCAAGCCTTCAGCTTTAATATTTCTTTCTCCAGTCCTAGTGTTACTGAATTTCTTTTGACTGATTGAGAGCTGAGCAGTGGGAAATGTCTCACAATTTTAGGAGCTTTTGCTAGCAGAAGTGAGGGTTGATAGAAGAGTGAGACCACTGACCACCTCTTTTGCCTACATTGAAACCTGTTCTGAATTCAGTCCAATGCTTACAGGTCATGATGTGCTAAAAGAAAAAGGGACAAATTCTGCTCAGTGTAATCTGTGAGATTAAGAACTCACAAATGTACAATGCACACGTGACACAACTTTATGCCTGTAGTTAGCTTAGCAAGTTCAAATGTACCACTTCCAAAGCTTTTCACTTCAATGTAAGGGTCTGTCTGGAGTCAGAGTTCTGCATTGCTGCCATGTACAGCGACGTCTGTGATAAATTTCAGTGCAAAAACCTGCAAAAGCACATCCCCCTCCACGAAAATAGCTTGTTTAAGAATGGCATGGTAAAGAGTGTTTTAGGGGTGTACTATTTCTTTTCCTTGGGTTTGCTTTCCTTCTGCAGCTACACAGTCTACAATCTCACTTTTAGTCCAGCAAGAGTTAAAGGTCTTTAGGTAACAGTAGGCCTGTTAGCTCTTCTTCCTAGATGTGTACATGTTTCTACAACCATGATGAGAGTAGCATTAGAAATGCCAAGGACAGCAGATACCAAGTGTTGTGCTGGCTCCAAAAGGGGCAGAGATGGAAGAGCTTGTCTTTTCTTCAGGAGCAAAAGGAGATGGGGCCAGAGAGGGAGCCAAAAACAAGACTACAACAGGAGTCCGAAGTCTACCCAGGAGACAGGGCTAGAGCAAAGCCCTAGCAGATGTCTGAGGCAGATGTCTGTCCATCCAGGAGACACGTTAGCTGGAGCACAGACCTGAGGTCTATCCAGGAGACACGCCAGAGAGAGGACTGAGACAAGGTCATCTTGAACATAGCTCAGACAAGGACTGAGGACCTCATCCTGAGCTTAAATGGGCTCCTGGGCCCATCCACATCCCAGGGTGTGGATGGAGGCCCCCAGTGAGGCTGGTCAGGACTATTAAGGCCTGTGAGTGCCATCAAGTCCCTGGCAATTAGTTTTATATAATCAGCAAGTTCTCCCTCCAGTTCTGGAGTCTTCTTTTACATTTGTCTTGTTAATCAAACTGTCAGTTTCCAGGGACTTAAAATACACTTTTGTCAGTAAAAAACAAAATAAAAACAAGTTACAAATAGAAAGTATCAAAGGAAACACAGCTGTACACAATTGTAATGTAAGCTGATATGTCCTTGTGCTTCTAGTCTATCTAATCAAGCTCTTAGAGACCAAAAACCACAAAATCTTTTAATTAAATCAACTAAGCTAAGCTGTAAGTCCAGAGAGGTCAAGGAGGGCCAAAATTTTGTGTTTGGCCCTTGGGGACGTGTAAAAGGAGTTTTGAGTATTTTCTGGTGATTCTCAGGGCCAGTTCCTTGCATCACGAAACCTTCTGATTGCACTGCTGTTTGCCAGAAAGGCTGCCAATCTCAGCAGATGCAGAAAAGCAACCAGCTTTGCCTCCCTAAACAGCAGCCCCTGAGGACTGTTTTAGGAGATTTCCTTTCTCTTTTTCATTATACCTAGAGAGCGTGTCTTGTAACCTTTTCCCAGTTGTATGGGTGGAGGAAAAGCACACTCATTTTCCTTTGGGACTTTTGTGGGATTCCACCATAACGGGCTGCAGCTGAGGAAGGGAGAGGCGAACTCCATACAGGCATGGAAAATGAGCCTAAATAAACACAAACTGCATCGTAAATTACACAAATCTGTCCTGTGTTCTAAGCTGTCAGATAAGCAAGTTTCACCACCATAAACTGCATTTAACAACCATATTGCAAACTAGCCCTTTGGAATAACTGCGTAAAACACTGCAAGTGAATTCTTTTTATCTTCTGTCACTGGTGATCAGCTCTGCTTATTACTTTTTATGGCAGCCCTTTGCTTGTAACTGACTAACTTCCTAATGGGCAGTAGATAACTTTGTCCACTGTCCAGCGTGAAGTTTTACAGAGTCTGGAGACACACAAGGACCTACCTACAGACTTGTCTTGTGAAAGGTTATAGAGCAGCAGATGGGTAAATCAGCACTGTAGGATTTTCTTAATAACATCATAATGTAATAACTCCTCAGTATCACAGAACCACAGGATGAGCATCATGTGTTACTGTTATGAATGTTTTCATCATTTAACACACTCTTCTGAAGCGCTTGGATGCTACCATAACAAATAGTATTTCCCTTTATCTGAGAAAGCTCTGGATATGTGTAACAACATTACTACAGCCTTCTGCATCAAATAAAAGTTTTCTACCTATAATACACGTTTTTAGGTGATGACAGGGAAAAAAAAACAGCATTATTTCCTACCGATCCTCTGCAACACATTTGGTTCCATATTGCATAGAAATACTGAGAAAGCAGACATGACTTTTTTTATTTCCAGTGCATCGACTACTGAGGTTAACATGGTTGATGGTCATTGCATGTCTGAAGAGCGCGGCTGGGACTTTATGAGCAACTGCAGTTTTTCTCACGTGTGTTTCAGACGTGTTTTTTCTACCTTGGCCTGCCTCCCTTTCTCCTTGGGACAATCCAAAAGATCTATCAGAGTAGCCTTCCATATGCCCATCAGGTTAAGCTGATGGTTTCACTTTCCAAAGAGCAACAAAAGTGACACCAAAACATAGGAAGCAAGCAAACACAATACTGCTCTTCAAAATCCAAGGAAAAATATATGGGAGAAAGGAGAAAATGAGTCTGGTCACGAACATCCAGTAAGCCTAAAATTTCTGGTTTCAATAAACAGTATGAGCTTCAATAAAGAAGCAGCAGTACGTCAACTGGATCTGACCATGTTCTTAACAGATCTATAAAATGAGATGATGGGAATATAACCTGTACTTTCCATTACATATTTGATGTTTCTTGAAATTCAAGAAATTGGAAAATTCAAAAATTGAAATTCAAGCTAGTATGCCAAAAGAAGCAAAGCTTTCAATATGGGGCTTAATCTTGTCAGAAAACTTTACAAAATTACTGCCAAATTTCATTTAATTCTGAACAGTAGCTGAAGGGTGCTGTCTTTGCTGGATTTGCAGTTGGAGGAAATCCAGTGATCACAGTAGAACCTATGCAGAGAGTCTTTGAGCAATGGTCATCCTGCACATGTTCTGCATGGACAATTTCTGCATGCATATTGAATCCGGTGTGTTTGACACATTGGATTTACCTCTTATGTGACACTCTGGCAAACAGCATTGCACCGCAGGGCTTCTGCATTCTGGTAAAGGACATGGCAAACCTAGCCAAAAAGCACTAAACAGGCATCAAACACTGCAAGTATGGCAATGAGTAAACCACACATTTACAAGACTGGTTTTTCTTTAGTCTAGTGGAGTCTGGGTGATAGACTAAAATGTGATTGCAAAACCTCAAAAATGCAAGATCTATGTGGATGTATGATGGTAAAAAACACACTAACGCTACTAGATACTCATCCAATCTTCTCTTAATCACAGACCATCTGAAACTGATAACAGTCTTTCCAAGGTTTTCCAAGGGACTGGATTCTGGCCAATGTAACGATCACAAGATTAAATTTACCAGCTGTGAATTCTTTTTATATGTGAATGAGAAACATTCAGAGCATGTACTGCCAAATTCAACAACTGTTTCTTCCATTTTTAACACATTTTTACAGAAACAAATGAATTGTCATACTCTCGACCACTCAACCATTAAGTTCTATCCTTGACAGGTTTTTGTCAGGTGCTTCAGGGAAAGAAGCAAAAAATAGGGGATTAAATCAACCTGAAATGCTCTATCCTTATGAATATCCTCCAATCCTCAGTATTTAGAGACTGATTTATGACTTGAAGGTTTTATACCTCTCCCAAAATGTGTCAGTTGGAGAGACCAGATGTTGATATGGATAAACCACGACATCTGGAGATCATTCCAGGTTGTTGGTTACCATGTACAATACTTGCTACACGATCTCTCAGACAAGCAACACCTGGAGCAGCTCTATTGCACTGGAAACCATCTGCATTTCTACACAGTACCTATCCATATGAACATAAGCAGCACTACTGTAGAAATGTCATTAGTACCAAACTGGGTATCCCAGAACTCCCTCTTTTGCATTCGGAAGTGTACCACAAAATTGTTTTCCTTCTCCTCAAAACAATGTCAGTATCAATTGCTTAGAAGAGATTTGCTTCCCCAGCTTTGGGGAGAAAACAAAAGTGACTGTGCTAACACGGTTTCTATAGTGCCTTCATTTGAGCTCATCCTTTTTAAACACCACAGGAGATTTCTATGTTAAGGTGTTTTATAAATCCGCTTATTTTACAGGGAATTTGATGACCTGTTTCTAAGAAATCGCCAGAATGAAGAGGAAGAAAATATTTTTAAACACTTTTTTTTCTATTTCTCTTAGGATGGTTTTATAGACTTCTTGGAGTTCATAGCTGCAATAAATTTGGTTATACGAGGGAAAATTGACCAAAAATTGAAATGGTATTTCAAATTGTATGATGCTGATGGAAATGGATGTATTGACAAAAAAGAACTATTAAGCATATTCACGGTAAGCAAGTTATGACCAATAGTAAGTGCATTTGATTTATCATATTGCCTCTGATGCAGTGGTTTTTCATCTGTTGTAAATGGAGTGTCTGCATTTTACCAAAAATTTTACAGCTGTAAAACCAAAATTGTTCTCGCTAGTGACACTCTTGCCATTATTTTCTTGTTTGTTGAAGTAAACATATCTGAGCAGTATTTTACTTTAAAACACAGTTCTACAGGTACAATGTTTTATTGCAAGTGAAAACCTGTAGGAACAGCACTGACATTATTTTGATAAACTATACTATAAAGCAGCAGAGAGCTGAAGCAGTATAATGAATAAAACAGCTGGTCACAAGTGTTTGTGCCGGTGTGGTGGTGTGGAAAAATGGCTTCTCAAACTAAACTTTTGAAAAAATAAATAAAATAAATATTGGAATAATTTGATGATGTTTACATTAGAACATTTTATTTGTTATTGAAAGACTGTTAGATTTGTTTACTATAAATCTCATTGTCATGTTTTCAAAAATTAAATTGGGGAAAGTTAATTTTATCATCAAATCATACAGTATCACTTTGATACAAGTATTGTAGAAAATTTTGCAGAAAACAAGTCCATTCCAAACCCATAAAACCAAAGCAGTATAATTCTTCCTTGTAAAATGACTTCTATATTTTTCAACCTGCTCCAGTGAAATAATATTTTGCACTTCAGTAGTTGCTTTCATTGAAAAGATGTTATAAGGTGCTTTGCAAATATGAATGACTTTTAATACAGCTCCCTAAGTGTACAGAACTTGTTACACATCAAGATTTTGCTACAGGGAGCATAAAATCCAAATAGGGATTTAATGTCCTAATAAACAAGGAAGGTACTTTTTCTGGATTGTGCATTACTGCTGGTATCTGGCTAGTCACTGCTGGAGACTTTCAAGAGCTGCTGCCCAAATAAAAGGAACTGGAGCCAGATTAGCCATGGGGTCACACAAACAAAGCTGATGCATGTCCTTCTAAAGAACAGCTTTCTAAAGGCAGAAGGCCTAGATTTCTTCTCACTTGAGACTAGGTACCTGTCTAATGTAGATATTCTCCATTATATTCTACCCAAAGGCACTGAGGCAACTGTTTTTATTTTAGGCTTTATCTGAAAAGAGAATTGGAATCCTTTTAATATGAAGATCTCTTTTTTAACTTACCTGGTTTTAAAACCAGTTCAAACCTCTGTGTGCTTTCTTCTCTTTTGGAATAACAGAGCCTTAACCTAAACCTAAGTCATTTGACTTAGGCTAGATCAAAATAGGTAGGCTCTAAATAAAAACAAACATATGGGCTTGCAGCCATTAAGGGTCCTGTTTACATCAAGCATTAGTAAAACAAGGCCTTGTCTAAAAAGATATATCAAATCTGAAACATTAATTTAAAACAAAGAAGTCCTGTTAGAGCTTCATTTGTCCCTATGGCTACGCAAACTTTGGACTAACAGATCATTATCAACCATCAAAACTCTTGACATATAACCATGCAGCTTTTAAATGCCAAGTTAATTTGTTTTATTATTTAAGGTGATGCTGTGGTAGTCACTGATTAAGTACTTCGGTAATCACTGCTTTACTCTTAGCACTACAATAAAATTAACTTTGACAGAAGTACAGCTTTTTTTCCGAAATCTGCATTGAGGTTGGCCATATAGAATACCCAAAGTATATGAAGTGCGACTGAGTAACACAAAAGTTTATGTATCTATTTATGTAAAATTCTTGCTTCCTTTTGGAACTCTGTGTAAAGTAAGATAAAGACAGTGATGGTCAGGATTTCCACACCAGTGCCAAATACACTTACCTTACATTATACTTAAATACAAGTTCCAAATAACATCAGGAGCACTGAAATAAGTGACTGACAGGCAGATATTAGAATAAGTATAGTTTATAAATTTGCAAGAGTTACTTATACAACACAGTTCACTTGAATATAAATCAGATATAGAAAAACAAATTCTACACTATGTGCATTATAGAGTACCTATGCATGTGCATATATTATGTAGAGGTATACTTGCATTTTCCTAGCCACTTAGTAACTGTGAGACTGATTCTGAGGCCAACTCTGTAACCACACGCTTAGAGTTAAACTTCTGCTTTAATGTTTACTGCAACTGGACTGTTGGTTATACAGACTCCTAATTCCTTAGCTAGCATGATTACCACGATGCAAAAACCGTGGTCTCAGTGAATAGGATAAAATTTTGCAAAGATATTAATTTGCCCCTTTACTCCAAGTGACGGGTGTCTTTACAACAGAAAAGGTACAGAGACCTTTTAAAAAAATTTCTTTGAAAGATAAGTAAATTTTTCCAACTTCCAGGACTGCAGGACTGCCAGTCTGACTTTATTTGTGATTACTAAGTCAAACATTTTTTAATAGAAAAATGACTTAGGCTTTCTCATCATGCGCATTCAGCTGTGAGGAATAATACTATATTCAAATCACAGAGACCATGAGGCACTCTCCAAAGACACAGAACTCTCCAGGGCAAGACAAAAACGCTAGTGTGGGATCTAAAGTGTACTGCAGAACAGAGGTGCCACATGGCTTCAGAAGACCTTCCGAGATATGTAAATTAGTTCTGTAATCTTCAGGCTGTGTAATGTTAATTAATTTTTGAATCCTCATTACTGAAGATTTGCTCGAAATAGCTATTTATTTGGTGATTTTTGAAAGGCTTAGTGAACTAAAGGTTTGCATCCCAATTATTGGAGTTGCCAGTGTATTGCTTTCACTACCTGATAAAGTCTGAAAGAACTTGCCGCATTTCTGCTTCCAGGCTATCCAGGCTATTAATGGCTACACTGACATGTCTGCTGAAGAATTCACAAACATGGTATTTCAGAAGATAGATGTGAACAATGATGGTAAGAATTTAGGTTTTCTTGGCATTGGTGGGGGGAAGGCAGGATCTCCAAAAAGAAAGTGTGGGATCAGGGAGTTAAATACACTATTGAAGAACTGACTGTTTAAGGTGAACCCAAGGCCTGAATCTGTTCATCTTTATCCATATATGAACAGAATTACTTCAGATCTTCAGTGAAGTATAAACCAACTGACACTGTTCACCTGGCATGGGAATTAGTGCAGTAGTGGCTAAAACATGGAGCTCTTGCACCATTCGTCTAAAATGCCGGTGCTCTAACTGCATAGTAAAATGAAGGTGTGATCAAGGCCTTTTTTAGCATGTCTATGATGGCTTAATTTATCTAAAATTGATAAGAAAAGCAACTGAGATGCATGGCCACACATGCTCTACCATGTTCTAAGGACTGGACAGCCTATCTGACGGCCCTTGAAGTCTGATTCTTAATACATGCTAGAACACATGGTGCTGCTGTTTCTCATGACACCTAAATTAAGCTAATTGGACTTGCAATTGGAAATCAAAACTTCAATTCACTGCTTTGGAATTGCTTCTAATAGAAGACACATCACATGTGAACATCTTCCCTCCTATTCGCAATCATGAAGATCCTCCTCCTGCTTGTAATTATGTTATACATCAACTTACGTTATATATCAAATTATGTCATACATCAAATTAGGTTATATACCAACTCCTGACAAATTAGGAATATTAGGAAAACATTGCAGAGCAAGATAAAGTCCCAGCTGGAGATTTGGGGTGCTTTTTTGTTCATTTTTGTGGTCTCATTTGGTAGATTAAGGTTAATTAAAAAAAATGTTTGCAATATATAATCATAATACATATAGTGATCCTGTGATGCCTGTGAATAACTTGCAAAGGATTTTTCTCCACCTGTTTGGCTCATTTTGGGGGCAAATGCAAACTACAGGCTCCAAATACATATTTATATTCTAGAATCTAAAACCAATTCTATGATTATTCCTACTTTGGCCTCTGCTCTGCCTATATACTTATTGCAAGTAATAGTTGTATCTGATCTGGACCATCAGCTGAAAAGATAGCTTGTGTGCTGATAGCTTGTGTGCCTTTCATTTTAGCAAGAAGATGCCAGAACATGAATTATTCAGTGTGTTCCTCATAACACTCCCATTTCAAACTGCCTTCCATAGTTAGCTCTTTTTCAAAAAGCTGCAAAGCTGTAAGACAGCAGGGTTGACTCAAACTGCCCTCAAAGCGGCAAATTTCCACAAGTGTAGCTCCAGCAACGCTACTGCCTTTAGTCCTTGTTGCTGTTTATTGAAAAAAATAAATAAAGAAAGAAGGCCAACAGTCAAGTAAGTCGAGCACTCTCCTTCCTCACACTAAAACACAGGAAACAATTCCCTGGTTGTAGGGGCCAGACCAAGACCTCCCTCCACCCAAAGACCCCAGGCGCAAGCAAGGCTCAGGGAAAGAGATGGGGAGTGAGAGGGTGCCGGGGCTAGGGTGACGGAGAGCTGACCAAGGGACTGGCTGAGCAGCAAAGCCGGAGGGAGTCAAGCAGACAAGTACACTGAGATAGGTCATTCTGCCTCTGCTCCTGCTACGGTTGTATCAAGGTCCAGACGGGGGTCCCGACAGGAGAACAGCTGCAGGGCGCCATGTGCCAGACCCTGGAGAGGGCCTGACTCCTCTCACTGAAGCCTAAGAACCAGGACTTCTCTCAAACGGGGTCTTTTCAATTTAATAGCATGTACACGACATTGCTCACCAGCACGGGGAGGGCCCGTAACGCTGGCGAGGAAGCTGCCTTTACGGCAGATATGGTTTTCACAATTTTCAAGAGCTGATCGTTTCCTTGTTTTACATCAGAGGAAACTTCCAGGGTTGCCATAAACAAAATCCAAAACTCGGACAATAAAGCTCCAGAGAGTACTGAAATTCCCAAATAGCTAGAAGCCATCTAGCTAAGCATTCACCAGAAGTGTGTGTGATTTAAATTGCTGCTTGCCCATGCCCTGGGGCATCCGGCTGTTTTTCTGTTTGCCCGGCCTCTTTTCATTTCTCATTTTAGTGAGAAACCATTCATTTAAATAATTTCAATAAGAAACTTTAAACTGTTCTCAGAGAAAAAAAATAACTTTAAACCAAACTCTTCTTTTTAACTCCAGCCCTTTTTCTCCTCTCAGAGAAAAATGCTATCAGTAGAATAATTTCTAACCTGCACTCCTGTGTGCCTTGCCAGCAGAAATATGCCTAGAACCGACCTAGGACTTTGCTGAAGAACAGGAGAGGGAGCAGGAAAAGAGGAAGAATGCTAAAGGATATTCCAGCAGCTCAGAAAAAAAAAAAAAAAAAAAAAAAAAAAAAAAGATTTTATACTTGTCTTGTAACTTCCAAGCTATTACACAAGTTTGAGGTGTGGGCTCCCCAAAACAAGGTCTCAATCTCCATTTCAGTTGCTTGGAAGAATTTCTATAATTAAACCACTTAACTGATTTTTACTACATCTTATCATGGCTCTAAATAATCCCAGTAGTCAATACAGGGGGAGATGCCTGGTAATCCTCAGTAAATCATGTTCTAATCTCCATTAAGGTCAGGGCTGCCTGCTATAGGCTATCTCCAGTTATGTCAGTGAAAATAGGTCTGTGCAGCTAAATTCAACCTTGATGCAGCCTTGGCACACGTCTGCCACCACAGATGCTAAACACTCTTAGTTGTCTTTGACTTCAGTGAAAGCTTTGCTTGATCTCTTTCAACAGAGGAAAATGAGTCACAGCTTTAGGATCAGATGCAAAGTGGGAAAACACTAGAAAATATTCTTCCTGCATTTGCATATCAATGCAAAAGAGAGGAAGAGGTAATCTTCTTGGGGCAGGCAATCTGATATGATAGCCTTGTGCTGGGCTGAGGGTGATTGCTAGGTTCCTTGGTGTCTAAGAACTATCTGATTTCCTTTTAGGGGAACTGACCTTAGAAGAGTTTATCAGTGGTGTGGAAAGAGATGGGAATCTACTGGAACTGATCACAAAAAGTTTTGACCTTTCCAACGTACTCAAAGTCATACAGAATGGCAGGAGGCACAGCATCTGAAGGCTTCAGTGATGGATGTAGCATCTGTGTCACCATTTGCAAGGAAGATAACATGCGATACAATCAGAGAGCCTCACCTTGTCAAAGTCTGCCCGGACAATATGAGGCACCCAGCTCCAGGAATAATCCCCCCTCAGAATTTTCACTTTTGACTCCATGTCTCTCTTTCTTTTTCTTTGTTCCTTCTCTCAGGAATGACTGCGGTGGCTACAGGGCACAAAACTTTGTCCACACATAATAGAAAAACTATTTGGTGCAGTACAAATAACTTATCTCTATAAACACTGTTGAGAGTGACTGAAAAAACAATGGCAGTATCACAATTTTTTTTCTTTCTAGAAGACACAGAGTTAATGCTCTATAAACACTGTTGAGAGTGACTGAAAAAACAACGGCAGTATCACAATTTTTTTTTCTTTCTAGAAGACACAGAGTTAATGCATTTCTTCTTTTACATACAGGTTCTGTAACCTACTATTTAAAATGTCGTAATAAACTTCTAGATAGGATTAGCTTCTGTCTGGATCAATTAAGAATGAAGCCTTCTTTGCATTAACTGAACATTTGCTCTAATTAGTGCTCAGAATAGGACTGGATTACCTGGGAAACACCTCAATCAGCTTAATATTCCAGAGACCTGCATCCTCTTTAAAAAGCTGTTTGCCACTCTTGACTATATTTCATCTGTAAATTAAAATAAGGGGATGTTTTCCTGTTAGGGGAGGTGTCAGCTACTCTTCTTTCAAATTAACCTTTGCAGAAGCACTGGAATGAAAATTTTTTAGATTAATCTTTGTAGAGTAGAATTAGAAGTTCAAAGAATAGGTAAAACCAAATTATTTTGTAGGCACCAGAATGAATGTCATTTGGATTCACAGTGATTTGTGTCCTTTGACTTCTATGTCCTCCTTTTCAAAACAGTTCTACTTCTCATGGGGCTCTTTTCCATGGCTGCAAGAGACAAAAGGTAAGAGGTGTCACGACAGCTATGTGCTGGTGAGACTGCTGGCTCCTCCTGAATTCTTCCTGCCTTTACCTCACAGGGAATACTGATTTAGGTATTTTTGCTCTGCCTAGACACCCGGGCAAAAGCTTTTCACAATCCAGTCTCTCTGAGACTTCTACCTTCTTCCAAACTGGGCTGCAATCATCTCTGAACCTTGTAGCCATTAGGAGCGAGAGGAAAGGAGTCACAGGCTGCATGATCACATATGCCTCATTTTCTTGGGAAACCATGCTAAGAGTAACCCAACCTTACCATATAAGTAACAAGATTAATTCTATGAGCTCAACTGAGACTGCATGAGCTGGCTGCAAAGAGAAAACTGCAGTTCTCTCTGGTTCTGTTGGGACTGATTCTTTCTCAAGTCTGCAACAGGTTTTATTGAATTACAACATTGTATCATAAGAGTAAGTTCTCCTTGGCTGGCAGTGTCCTGCAGGCATAACAATAATACTAGTTCTTGTCAGGAGTACCAGCTTTATGCAAAATAATTTGTGCTTGGACTATTGCAGGATGAAGGAAACAATTATTAAGACTTCAATAAGCACAAGTTTTTCTTCCAAATGCACTTCAAATCTGCGTCCATTTACACAAGATAAAATGTGCTCCTTCTCTGTGATTATCTAGTTTCTGGTTTGATCAATAGAATATACTAAGAGTATGCAACAAGCATCACTTGACATTATAAACAGTTCTGACATTATAGTTCTGACATTTGCATTTTTTATATCCTTTCCGAAAAAAAAGAGAATGATGCATGAGATTGTTGTTGGGTTAGGACTTTAAATCTGTCTATTTACTTATCACTGACACATTAATATGTAACTGTCAGTATCAGTTTTCTCTACCTGGACTTCAAAAATATCACTTCTTTAATGTAGTGCTTTTGCATTTAGCTTCTACCAGGGTGGTTCAGAATTGGTTTAAAACTATTTAAAATAAAATGGTTCAGTCTAATCTGTTTGGGCGTACGGGAACAGCTGTGTTTTGGATTCTTGCTTTTAAACTAATGAAGTTACTGGCTTTGAAAAGTGACTGCTATTTATGTACATTGACTTTTTTTATAAAAGGATTTTTAAAAGAGAGTATTTCCATTTAAATTTGCATAGTTTTTCTGTGTAGTTGTACTTATTTGATGTGAATTACCAGTTCAGGAAGAGTATTGTGTTTAAGAAAATAATGAATGTAAGGAAATTCTTAGCCATCTTTTTGTGAAACTGTATTTTAAAGGAGTGGCTGACATGCTTATTTTCTACATTTTTACATGAAGTCATTTAGCAGAAACCCATGTAATTAAGAAATAAATATATTTTCTCTTTGATAGAATACTTTGGCATACCATTTCCAAAATACCATTTTCCAAAAATTTACCTACTGCAACTCTGCATGTGCTTAGGAATACTCCTATGACTTTATCTATAATACTAGATTTTTTTTTTAATAAATTAATTAACCTAACTTTCCTTTGACTACTTGAGCATCATTCAACGCACAGGTGCTTGAAATATGCATTATGGCCACAGTTGGCTATTGATCTCATTCTTCTAAATCTGACAGCTGCTAATCAGGTGTAGCAGTGAAATCAAGTGGCATGCAGCAGAGCCATCAAGCCTGACTCCCCAAAGTCTTGTTCAGAAGTTACTTGAAGCTGCAGTCTGGAGTAGTGTAGGTCAAGTTGCTTCACAGTAATGAAGGAATGTTGTAAGCTGATGCCTTGGGTTGGTTATTGCTATTTTAATAGACAATAGAAAAGGGAAAAAGAAACCAAGTGTTAGTTTATGTTATATCTACGCTTAACAAATATGTAGATTGTTAACAGGCGATGCGGAACCACTGATTTGGAAGACTGCCAGAGCCTGCACTTTTTTTTTTTTTTTTTTTTTTTTGGGTGGGGGGAGGGAGGAGGGGGCATGAATGCCAAAGCTCCCGCATGGGAGAACAAAATAATTATAGTATATGCTCTCAAGAAGTGCCATGGTCAAGAGGACTGATGTAGATGTCTGTGGGGAGTACCTGGAGAAGCTGGGCTGTCTACTTCATCATCCCTGTATGGCTAAGAGATTTTAGGTAAGACAGATGTGCACTGAGCATGATTACTCATTTTGTCACTGTATTCACCTTGGAAAAAAACACGAGCATGCAACTCAAATCTGTGTGGCCAGGTGAGCTTAGCCAGTCAACAATGTAACTGGTAGTTCCTTCTCTAATAGAAGGTCTTTTAAGAAATCCTCATGACCTTATGCTTATTTTATTGTATCTGTACAGCTATAGGTAATTTGTGTGACATTCTCCTCTTTTAAGCCATTCATAATTGCCCTAGCATTATCTCTTTTTTTTCCTGCTTGTTCAATACCCTATGAAAATAAATATGTAATTTTTCTTCTGAGAATATGGGAATTCAAGGCCACAAGTAAATCATCTTTTCTTGTAGATATGAAATTGCTTAAGCATTAGCAGACATGATTAAACCTTATGCCATAGCTCATATTGCTGAATAAGTGAGGGGAAAGCTTGCTGTACTGTGTAAAAGATACCAGAGCTGCATTTAATTTCTGACCTTATGTAAGATTAGCTCACCATACAGACCTTAGCAGCTAAATATTCAAAGCTCAAGTTTCCTGTGCACTGGAAACAGGTAGATATTTGTCCATTTACTTGAGGAAGTGGGCTCAAAATCTACCACATGGAAACATTAGTAGAAGACTTGCAGGATTACAGAAATGACTGCAAGAATCAAGGAGGGACTTTTAAATACCGTATTAACAACTACTGCTAAATGCAGTTGAGCATTCCAAAAATAAGAAATGTACATAGCTTTACTTTTGGATACTTTAGAAAAAAGCATTGATTTTTGGATGTGCTCTTAGTAGAAAGCTGAGTGAGAAAACAGAAAAGCTACTATTTTAACTGTGTTAAAATTATATACTTAAGCTATCTGAGGAACAGTGCTGGGCCACTATTGATTACTCTTGATTTTTCAAATACCAAAGGAATTTACCACTCAAACTGTCTTCTGTTTCCTCACAGAGGGTGTTCAATAGCATAGCAAAATAAACTTACTTTTCCTTGTTCTGCTTTAGATTATTTGCAATAGTCGTCCAACTTACCAAGGTACCAATAGGTATGTGTTATGCACAGCGGAAGTTTGCGTGCTGTGCCGAACTGTTTGCTTAGGAAAGCCACCAACTTCTTTTTGCACAGGTCACTCAAAATTCTGATTGGCAGTGATATTCAAGCACTGCTTTTCACAGCTGGGTATGACTAACTGATTTAAGAAGAAAATGCCTGGTATTTTTGTCTTCCTATCCTTTGAGCCATCTAGTCCTATGGCTCTTTGAATATACATAGCAATTACAGACTTCTTGCACTCTACCTGTCTGGAAAACTTGAAGCATGCTCAAAATGATAAATAAATGTGGACTTAAGAGACCCTTTGTGGTCCCATGTAAGTCAGTGATTCCACTGACTGTAAACTGGAACAAAATTTCTTCATGCTTATATCTAAAGAAAATATCAAACTCTTGCTTTATTCAGAGTCTTATTAACCTTTTATGAAGCACTATTTCTGCTGGCCACTGCAGAGAGGTGAAAGGAAGGAATAAAATAAGTATTTTGAGAACACTTGGAGAGAGAGAAAGAGAGGACTGTATTACCAACACTATCATTTTCCTTTTTTAAAAACAATGAAATATTCATGAAAAGGACATACATGCAGGCTTTGAGCATGTGTTTTCATTCTTAGCATCCATTTACATATTCCTTCCATTCCCTCTCCCCAAAGTAATAAAAATGATGATGTTTTACATTGGTAGTGTGCCTCTAGCATGTAGCTTTAATGCTTCTGGACAGGATGGGAAGAGTTTGCACATTTCCTCCTCTTTTTATTTAAATTATAAATATTTGACAAACTGCTTCTATCCTAGAGGAATTAAAAGTCCCCTCAGATTTAAAATACAGATAGCTCACTTTTAAAGAGCTGCTGACATTTGGTGGACATTTGCAATTAGACAAGCTTTTATTGTTCTTCTATTGTTCCTTTAATACACTAAAGATGCCTATATTAAAAGACCATCTTTATTCCATTTTTCTTATCTACTTTTTAATTAGGTCAGTCTTCTCTTTAGTATCCTGCTCACAAACTTAGCCTCTAATAAAAATGTCAGCTAGTGATCGACTTCTGGTGAAGCTCATGATAACTCAGTCATCTAAGTAATGAGACATCTTCCAATAGTACTGCATTAATAGTGAACAGCAAGCAGCTTATAAAACACAAACTATAACTTAGGACCAGAACTACCTCTAAGCAAAATTTTTTTTTTCAGTTTTCCAAGAAACTTTGGGTTCTTCCTTAGGACTCTAAAGTACACTGGGGACATGAACACACACAAAACCCAAGCTATCTAACTATCAATTATTTTTTCTAAGTATCTAAATTGGTGCAGTTCCTGAGTACATAAGTTAGGAGCTGATTCCCTTGATAGTTAGTGGAAAGAACAGGTACTTCCTAGTGGTTTTTGATTGTTATAGGGAAAAACATTCATGCCTATTTAGATAGAGGATATGTTCTGCTGTCACCTTCTCTTTCTCCTGTCCAGCAAAATGCTTAAAAGCTGCCATGTCTCTGGTTAGAAACCAAATGCACAAAACAGGCAAGAAGCTATTTTGAAGACCACAGGCAAATACTAATCAATGATCTTTACATAGCCCAAAGTGGGTGTGGATGTGTAAGAAATGACCATAACTGCATGTCCTGCAGGTACACAAGTTAGGGCAGATAGTTCAAGAAATAAACTGCATCATTATATTGGAGGGTAGAAAAATCCTTGAAGCAAAATCCTCCCCCAAGCTCCAAAGTTTTTTCCTGAGAGTGATGATGCCAATATATGTTTGTGACAAGACAGTCTGTTGCTAACAGGAGGGAATATTTTATGTGACATGAGCGAGCAAATGAGATGTGAATAGAGCATGACAGGTTATTTGTTTGTATCTTCTTGCTATTCCCCTCTTTCAGTCTGCTTGTGGCTGAAGTCCTTTTCTCTTCCAAATTCTTTTCATTTTTTTGCTATCAGTACTACTGGAAGTTTGAGAAAGAGAGAGTCTGACCCTGAGAACAAGCAGAAGGAGATAGATAAAATCAGCTGTACAGCATCTCAGGATTAATCTTATGCTGGAAAAAAAAAATGTTTACTCAGAGATGTGCTTGCTACCTCCACTGCTTATTTTGCTTTCTTTGACTTCTGCTTTGCATTGACATTCCAGGCACACTGAAAAGATCATTTTTCCTCCTTACTGCAGAAAGAGAATAAAGCATCTTTTCATATATATCTAAAACAGAGACATCTGGAAATGAGAAATGTAGTGCAGAGAAGCCTTGTGACACCATTCTCATCACAAGGCTTTGCTTATCAGACTGATGGAAGGACTTCACGTGTTGTAATGATTTGCAGTAAAAACTGCCACAGATGCTGTTAGCATTTGTGGAGTTTGAGATTAGTATTTGGCTGCAGATCTTCTTCCAGATGTTTCTGCAATACTGAATAGAGAGCAAAAAGTTACAGAAGCCTGAATGAACTTAAATGTTTCTTAAAGGCCTCCTTATTTAGAATGACTCCCACTATAATCTATTCAGTTGTATGGTCACTAGGTACAGTGAGGTATATAAATACAGCTTTAATTTCCACTCTAAAAATAATCACAAAATCACAGAATGGTCAAAGTTGGAAGGGACCTCTGCATATCATCTAGTCTAACCCCCCTGCTCAAGCAGGGTCACCTAGAGCACATTGCACAGGACCGTGTCCAGGCAGGTTTTGAGTATCTCCAGAGAAGGAGATTCCACAACCTCTCTGGGTAACCTTTTCCGGTGGTCTGACACCCTCACAGGAAATAAGATTTTCTATTTTTGATTTTTCTCCAAGCACTTGGCTACCAAGTCTTTATCTATGTCCTATGATTCTTTTTTTTTGTTGTTTTTTTCTGTAACCTAGTCCTCCAGCCACCTTCAGGCAGGCCCTACTCTAATTGAAATTTTTCCCTCACTTCCTTGAAGAAATCCCATGGAAGAAAGCAATTGGAGAGTGGAGGGCAAGAAAGGCAACAGATAGAAATTCACGTGCTGCACATTGATGCGAGCATCCCTTGCACCTCGGAAGCAATAAACTCCACGAAGGAAGTTGAAGCCCTTGTGTCCGGATGGGTTTAACTCCTTGCTGTGTAGTCTGCAGTGGTCAGATGTCAGAGGTGTGAGACAAGCAGGACAGCTTTGTGAAGCAGTTCTGCCTACTGACCCTGCTAGTAGCCCCAAATTCTTATGAGCTGGGTAACGGGGGAAGGACACTCCCTTCTCTTTCTTAATTTGGGTGAGGTATAAGTCAGGTTTGCAACATGTGGGAGTATGTGCCATGTAACTCTTAATTTAGACAGTTACCTACCATAAAAGAAACCTTCGACGCTAGAGCGGCATGGCAGGCTGTCGAGGGCTCCTGGAAGGTGTTTGCAGCAGACCTGGGCCACCACCCCATGCCTGCTACCAGGACAGCGCCAGCTCTCTGGAAACCTGCTGCATTACAGTTGCCTCTGTTGCGTAGAGGCATTCATTTCTCCGCTTGCAGGAGAGACCCTGAGACAGCTGACTTTGAGGAAAGTTTGACACAGCCGCTAGAGAAGCAGAGGGTTGGAAGAGGAGGGGGGAATGACAGCTTCAGGTATAGCTCTGTTTTCTTTTTGTTCTCCGCAGCAGCGAATCTAGCTTCAAAGCGCATTAATCTTTTGAACCGGAGCCCACAGAAAACGTTTTCTGTTTTCCCCTGGCAAGCACTTTTTCCTGTGTTTTTAAACCACTTCTACATCCAGCCCCTACAAGAGTCCTTGTGCCAAAATACGCCATTCTGAAAATGCCCTTTCACTCTCTGCGTACAGTAGGTCTCCCAAGTAATTGCAAATGTTTGTGGGCAATTTTCTAATAAGGACATGGACCCATTCTTTTAATGAAATTCATCATTTCTAGCTGAGGAATAGTGGTAACATCATCTATCCATCCAAGTCACCAGGCATATGTTGGTGAAGCATGCAGACCCAATATTTACCTTAACCACTTCAAAAATTGTGGGCTAATACTGATTTTCCTAGCTCTTTGTTAAACAACTGCAAATGAGAAATAAATTCAAAAAAAAAAAAAAAAAAAACTAAAACAACAGAGCTTGTTTATGCATAATTTGTACGCTCACAGTAGAAAGGCTATGTATCTCAGCTAAATCATTTGCAATGAATAATTCTACTATTCTGTACAGATGCAGAGCTTTGGAACTTACAGAACATTATGGAAATGTATCTTCAGTCCTCAGGAGATATGAGAATTTTAATTCCTGGCACTGAAGGCAGGCTTGAATGAGAATATGATTAAATTTTTATAACTGCTTGATGTTTTCTTGGCTCAATCAATATTCTTTTCAATAAGGCCTTGGCCTGTTTCAGAAGCACCGCCAATATTTGTTGTTCACTAAACGTGGCTTTATTTTTCATTCCTGCTGATCTGATCAACAGAGTGACATAGATCATAATGAGTGCTGTGTTCAAACGTTTTAAAACAATTGAGTCTCTTCATGCAGGACAGGGGTTAGACAGCCATGCTGATTGCAGCACATCTTTTAGTGGCCTCTGTTACAGATGAATATGCTTTGATACCACCTCCAAAATACCTGATTGTGACTGTTCATCTGCACAAGCTGGCAGGAGTGGATGGGAGCACAGTGAATGGTTTTTTCTCCCCTCCTTCAAGGGAAGCCCTAAAGGGACGTGACAGATCATCACGCATTCTTCAGAACTGGCATCCTGGGGACAGACCTAGTGCCTTCCATCCTGATGTGTGTGTGAAAGCGCTCAGGGGAATTGGCTAAAATTATTCAGTTGTTAATACTGTCAAGCAGTAGGATGCTAGACAAGAATTTAGGATGTGCCTGTAGCCTATTCACTGATCGAGCAACAGTCTGTGCTTAACCTTGGGCAGATCACTTAGCTCTGTGCCTCAGGTTTCCTATCTACCAAAGAAAGATGATAGTAATTCTTACCATGTTTTGTGAAAGTTTGAGATGCATTCATGAGAGGCAAGATGAGACTGCTGGGTGATAGCATTAACTCAGCACATTGGCAATACTCAGTACTTTGCCAATCTGGGCAGTAGCTACTTCTACAAAATGCCAGGTGAGTAAAGGATTTGGTGCAAAAGTCAGTCCAGACAGTGTTTGCTGATGCTGAGAAATTGAGGAAAGCAGGTAATGAAAGGGGCAAGAAACACTCCTTTTCAAGGAAATTATCATTCTTTGCTTTAATAGTAGTACAGTCTTACTGTGTCTGATTTCCAGGCTTTATCCCTGATTCTTCAATGATTAAAAAGTGGCTTTTGTTCTCCATATTCCATTTCTAGATGTAGTAGAAAAGAAGACTGGTCATTTCAAGGTAGTAGCTGCCCTGGTAATTGCTCGTTTTTCCTACTCTCAGACATGATGGTGGAACTTCGGACCTGCTTTCAAAAATGAGCTTATAGCAGCAAATATTTCAGTCGTAAGATATTTTTAGATGTAACCAGGCAAGAACTGAAAATAGCAAGAAGTCACTAATGCCCAAAGCCTCAACCCGGAAGAGGCCTGATTAGATTGGAACTGATTAAATTCCTCCCCCACAAAATGAAACATGTTCTTCACTAACTGAAGGCAGGGAACAGCCTTCACAGGAGTGAGCCAGGAATTGCAGCCTTTGAGCCTACACAGCGTTTGGGAGCCCAGCAGAGAATTGAGCTTGATGGGCAAGTCTCCCTGAATTTTGCTTCATATAAGCCTATAGCCAAGGTATTTTTCCCCCTTTCTTCTCATATACAGGCAGGGTTATGGTATGCTTGGGTGTGTTTAATTATGATAAGGATTGAAAACAGTTGTCTGTTTTAGAGAGACGCTCATGGGGTGACTGCCTTATGTGAAGGAAATAATTTGTGACTGTGGATAGAGTTGTGTAAGGGGGAGTAAAATACCATTTCTATCCTACCTCAGAGAGAGGAGGGAGGGCACTGCTCCTTGCAGAGGAACTGGAACACAGTGCCTGCTACTGCATCTGTCCTGTGCAGAATAATTTACTGTGTATTTTTCTGGGGTGTTCATACTCTGTTTTCCATGGGCAGCCAATGCCTCTCCATGCCTACAGCCATTTCCTGCTCCACGGTTCTTAGTGACTGGGTATTTCACATCATCTGAAATGTCTAATTATATTCGCTGACTTGGCACAAGCTGAGCTGTGCAAGGGTTTCTGGGAAAGAATAGTTATTTTACACCTTCATAATCCTCTGTACAACAAGTGAGATCAGCATGTCTAAAGAAATACACTTAAGAGAGATGAGCTTGCCATTCAAATGGTCAATATGATATTTTGACCATATCTGAAAATCAACATTTACAGAGAATAGATGTATAAAACCCTTTTTATATGGCTCTTCAGAGGATGCATTCAGAAATGATTTACTATTCTGGATACGTAAATACTAAAAGATATTGATTGACTGGAGAGAGTTCAGAGTAGAATAGTAAAAAGGATTACTTAGTATGGATGTTCTGATATACAAAAAAAAAAGATTAAAGGGATAAAATACTGCTTGAGGCCTGGCTAACTGATGAGCTAGAGAGAACATAGCTCTCTTCCGAGTGATAGAAACACTATGAATAAAAGAATTACATATGGTAGCATACCATAGGGTGAGCAATGGCATGTACAACTCAATTCTACAAATTATTCTTCTCTAAGTCAAATTAATCACAGGGATGTTGAAGTTAAATTTTCTGTCAAACCTTTCTGCATAAATTTATTCAACAGAATTGCAGAAGAGTTGAAGCCTGGACAGAAGAGCAGAAGAGCTTCTAAGTGGCAAAAGATTTTTTTCTTGAAATGTCTGCGTGTCTATATCATATCAAGTAATATTTTCTTTTACAGTAAAAAGACACAGTGTTCAATGTTTATGTAATCATAAGATTAAAAATATGCTGGCTGTCTTTATACCACAGGAAATCTTCAGCTGACATCAACTATGCCCTTTCCCTGTGGCAGAGCGGGAGTGGGAGCTTATTTAAGTGCAAAGTTTCCGAAGTCTGTTTGGGAGTACTGACTGCTCAAGCAGGACATTTTCACCTCTCCGCTGATACTGTCCACGACCCATGCTTCCTCATGGCACAGAGGACAATTACAAGTTTCCAACCCAGACACTTCAACTCAGATGAGCACTGCATCTATCCCTCCCTGCAAACTAGTTTTGCCAATCCTCAGTTAATTCCTGCTTTCAGAAATAGTTTTTATGATTTATTAAGTATCATTATTGACATAGAGCCTAAGAAGAGAGAATATTTTGTTTCAGTAGGTGCTACACGAACACAAGGCAAATGTTAATTTGCAATCTCAGTAAGTTAGAAGGGATGGCAAGCAGCAGACTCACAGGGATGTACCAAGGAATACCAAGAAAAGATTGGTCATTTCCTGGTCACACAAGCATCTACTCTGGTTTTTATAGGGACCTTAACAAATACAGTTTTAACATTATTGCTCCTGTTTCCTCTTTCTTGCTTTTTTACAGTTTGATGCACTACTTCATTTTGAAGCCTGCACAAACACACCCTCTAGACAAAAGCATTATCTATTATTTGTTGACTTTATGATTCCTAAGGCGATGGAATTCAAATTTTTTTGTTGCATCTTATTAAATATATTAGTTACTAGTGGTCTGGGAAAAATTTTGTATGCATCTGCTCAATGCCATTCTCATTTTCTCACACGATTTGTAGAAGAAATTCTTTACAATTGAGTGCTCCTGTCACTCTTCTGAAGTACACTGTGAATTGAAAATAGTTGAAATTAACTACTGAATAGATTGTGTTTACTGACTGATCTTCTATCAGTAAGATTGAAAGAGCAACAACATCCTATCCTTATTTTTCTAGGTTAGTAATTACCTCAAATATAAAATAAGTCTGGAGCTATTTCTATTATTTCTAGTATAAAATTATGTTTTAGCAAAATTAGAAGACATTAGGGTTAGAAAGTGAATGACTTCTGTTAGGGAATATCAGAGGGAAGAAGGTAATCTCAGCCTGAGTGTGAACTGTATTTCGGTTTTCCAATTATCAGATCAATGCAAGGGGATGACAAAACCCCACCATGAAGGTCAGAAAGAACCTGAACATGCATGTGGGATCAGGTAACAGACAAAGGCTCTATCTAAAGTGAGGACTGAGCGCAACAAACAGTTCTCAAGTTGTATTTACCAATAGCTTTATAGGCTGTAGCTGCCTATAGCAGAGCTTACAACTCAAATCTGGGTGTAAGTATAAAGCTGATAGCTGAAGCACAACGTCTTGGCTGCTGTGTTTTGCAGGGTAATGCTGGGCTCTGCCCCCTGGCTAAGGGCTTTCAAAGTGAAGTGTCGCAGACTTTATGGTGTCTTATTTTTCCACACAGCACTAGCACTTTGTTAAAAGAATTGCATAGTTAGTTACCCAACACTTCCTTTTATTCCTCTCATTAAATGCAGTGGTTCAGCCTTTATTTGCATGTCATCTAAAGCCTGCCCTGAATACAGACTTACTCAATTACTCAAAAGCTTCCTAACAATGTTCTGGCCTATCCCAATATTTGAGCATTTTGAAAATATTGCAGAATTTATTTTTCCAGGAACTCAGGGGGCACAAGTAGTAGTAATATTCCTGTTTTACCCAGGAGAAAAGAAAGATTAGAAGGACTTGAGTCAGACTGTTGAGTGTCCACTGATTTTGGCATCCAAACCTGAGATGCATAGAATTTGATTTATTCAGAGTAGTTAGCATTTCTTTTTTATCTTAAGATGTGTATATAAGCTTTTATATATTCAAAGCAAAGCTCCTATCAAAGTGAACAGCAACAGAAAGTGCTGAGAGCTTCTGCAAATCCAATCCCAACTGGATATCCAAAAAACAAAGAATACATAGTTATATGATTATCAGTGAGATTCTGAGTTTTGGCTGATTTGTCCTGCATTCATCCAAATGGGAAGAGAGTGAAAAAGATAGGGGAGAAATTTTCATTGGCATTGAATTATCATACTCATCTTTTCTCTTCCTTCTGCCCCTATCAACACGTTACTTCTCTGGTAACCGGCTTGTTTATTGCTCAGATATGATTTAACCCATGAATACATGGGTTCATGTCATAACAGTTGAAAATGTACATTGCTGACACCAGAAAAAAAAGACATGGCTTTTTTTTCAAAACTTGGAGACGGTGAGACCTTCTGAACCACATGATCATAAGAATATTTCAAAATGAGTTAAAGATTGTATTTTTCTTTAGTTCTGCTATCTCGGAAAAAAAATTATTACAACCGAACTCACAAACAGTAAGTAGATAAATATAAATCAGGTTGCGACAGGAAGCCATGCTGAAAATACAGCCATATCTTTATGTTGGAAAAATGGCAAACATTTGTATAACGGGATGTTCCAAGGAACTGCATGTGCTGACCCTTTTTCTGTAATAAAGGAGTGGTTGTTTGGGGAAATTAGAAAGTCTCTGTGCTGGTGAACAGGTAATGCTTGTAGTGGTGTCACTCATCATCTGCCTCCCTAGTGACCTCATCCGTACGGAACTAGTTAAGGTATGACTACAAAGGGCATGACGCACGATGCATTGTTGCCATTTAGTATCAAATTCTCCAGTCTTTAATTGTGACTATTTCTGCTGGATTTAACAGAAAAGTTATATACTGTTTTGGCTAGACCTGTCATGGCCTGGGGCACACTAATGGGCCTCCCTGCCTCCCCCCCCCCCTTGAGAGCAAGGAAGTTTTCATCACTTTTGGTAAACATGCATCAAATCAACTGCCTTATCTAAACAACTTTTTGTTATGTTTTGGTTCACTGTAAGCTGCCCGGCTTTTTTGCGGCCTCAGCGCCTGTCGCTAGCTTTATGCCGCGGTTATTTATCCCAAGGCCCCCGAGCTGCCCGGCTCGTCCGAACAGCGCTCTGGGTTTGGGCTCTGAAGGCACCACCCCGAGACCCCCGGCTCAGAGAGCGAGCAGCAGCAGTCCCAGGGTGCCGCAGGGGTTTGATCAGCTGCGGTCTCCATCCGGTACTAGTCGGAAGGAGCCTCCTGACACCGCCGCCATAACCACCCCAACCGCCTCAGCGCTTTGGCAGGCTCTATCCGTAAACGCCCCTCGTGACCAATAGCCGCTCGCACTGATCCCACGTCCAATAGGAGCTCACGGTGTGCCACTGTTGCTAGGTAGAAGAGAGGCTTAGTGTAGTGTCCAATCACCAATCCGTTCTGAGCCCAGGAGCCAATTCTGAGGCAGAGTTGACAGGAAAGTGGAAAAGGGTGGGCCCTCGGGAGCGGCAGCAGCCAATTAAAAGAAGAGAAGTCCGCTCTACGCGCTCCGATGGGCTGTGGCGCCCTAAGTGACGTTCGCAATCTCCAATCAGAGCTTGGGAAGCGGCGCCAAGGGGCGGTTGCGGCGCGCAGTTTGAATTCGTGTGAGGGGACGGTGGTGCGGGAAGCGGCGCGCCCGCTGTCCCTGGGCGCCGCGGGGGAGGGCGGCGGCGGCGGCGGCGCGCCGCAGGCCGGGGGGACGGGCCGGCCCGCGCGCCATGGCTTTCGACTTGGACAAGCATCTGCGGCAGAGCAACGCCCGCTTCGTGTCCGCCATCAACCGCATCCTGGAGCGGGTGAGGGGCTCGCCGCCCCGTTCGTTGGGCGCGGGCCGTTGAGGGCAGCTCATCGGCCCGGGGCGGGCGGGCGGAGGCCGAGTCACAGCAAGGCCGCGTCCTCCCCAGGTCCCTCGGGGGGACGACGGGGAAGGGTTTCCACCTGCGCGGCCTTTCCCCTTCCTTCCCTCCGAGGCCTCCGAGAGCTCAGTCCGCCTGCGATTTGTCCTGCCAAAACGACATGTGGCTTGGCTTGGCCTGGCCTGGCCTCGTCGTCCTTTCGGGAGGCTGTTACCCAGCAACTCTTTGGGTTGCTTTTCTTTTTCTTTTTTCCTCTTTTTTTTTTTTTTTTTCTTCTTCTTTTTTTTTTTCGAGGGTGCATCTGATTCCGAGTGTGTCTGCAGTGACAGATTTTCTTTTCTTCGTGCATGCTAATTTGCAGTCACTGACGTTGGATTATGTTCATCAGTTAATTATCTGCGGTGTCACAAAGTCCCATTTTTTCCTAGCTGCAAAAAGCAGCCCTTGCCTGATGTCTCACACAGCTTTGCAGTCCTTACTGAGTCTTGTGCCTTGGCATGTCTGAGCTCATTCAAAGCCAGCTTCTTGAATGCTTCTACAAAACTTAGATTGGGCCTGCCAGTTTGGGCAAGTGATGGAAATTAATGCCTAAATTGCCTTTGCTGCTTACTTAACCTAAGTTAGCTGCAATTAGATGATGTGTTTCCAGTGAAACTAAAAGGAAAAGTGAAAGACTCTCTCCAGGAATCCTACTTACCTTGGAGCCTTTTTTTCCTTAAAGATATGGAAATTGTGTGCTTCAGACTAGAGACCCACACATTTGTTCAGGATGGGCAGCCCTGCTGTTTTGGATGATGGTTTGTGTCAATGTTCGGGTGCTGGCATAATGCCAAGCCAGATTCTAGAGCACTTTTCTCATCTAATATTGGATCAGATATTTTTGTATACTGTAAACTGTGGACACATACTTGGTGGGTAATTCCAGTTCCTGCAGGGAAAGTTTAGAAGAAAACCTGTAATAGAATAAGTTACCTATTTTGAACACTTTCTCTGAATCTCTATTTATCAGTGGCTGTTCTATGTCTTGAATTTGAATGACTTAGGTATATCCTTAAAATATATGTGATGTCTCTAGGAGTTAATGTTTCTAGATTGCTGAATTTAAATTTATGCTAGTAAAACAATATACTGATAACTGCATGTTTCAGACAAAAATAAGTTATAAGAACAATATTTAAAGCATTAAAACCACTGTTTTGACCATCTATTCCTATCTTTAATCATTCTTTTTATTTAGTATAATCATCCTTTTGAAGATGATTTACTTATTTCCATGGAAACTCTCACTTATGATACACCTGATGGTAAGAACTTCTTAAAGTTTCACTATTTACATGCTATATATTTAGACTTCCTGAAACAGAAAACTGTTGACAATCTTATGGTGTCTAATTTCAACAAATACTGATTTTTTTCTACTCAGATATCTAATTTCATATGTAAACTTTGATATGTGCGTATAAATATTTGGAAAATTTGCTTATGTGCACCATTTTAGTCTGTGCTGGGTTTTAGATAATAAAAAAAGAGTTAGTAACAAAACTCTGCAGAAAATGATTGATATTTGGACGGCTTGTAGGGGAAAATATCAAAATGGAGGAGAAGACTGAGGAGAAAGAAAGTATGGAAGGTATTAGAAGTTGATATGCATGACTGGATTCTACAGTTTGAGCTCTTACTATTTTGAAGGCTGCTGTAAAGTGATAAATTTCTAGTATGTAAAATGTCAGGGTGGGCTAGATAGACACTCCCTTCTTTAATATTGCAGTGAACATTCATGAGGCTAGCATGACTCTCTACCATGTTGTGGCATGTCATGGTTTTCCAGTGTCTCATTTTAATTGTCCGTCTGTTTTAGAGTGATTAATGAGTATGTAGAGCTTACTGCAAAACAATTGTTATTCTAAAATAGATCACTCTGGGTTTTAATGGGAATTGTGACTTAGGAGTTGGATGATGTTATTGGAAGACTATATATTCTGCAAGTTTTCTTCTCACTGAAGTGAGGATATGGTATATAAATTCCTCACCAGATGTGGTTTAAAAAAGAGTTTACTGGACATGCACATCAAGTAGTACACACTGTCAAGTACTATGCAAATGTTACACCAAATAGTGTTTACTTTCTAAAGGCTTTTCAAACTGATAAGTTTCCATGTTATAGCATTTTGTACATGTTATGTGATATGTGTATATATGTTTGTTTACATAGAGAGAAGTAAAATGTATACAGTATTGTAACACTCAGTCTTGGATTTGTAAAAGCTTGGTTATGTGTTTGACTTGATAACCTCTGCTCATGTGTCATAGGAATATAGATCTCGATCTTTAACTGAGACACATGAAGCCTTAACTATAACTTAACTAACTTCAGACTCCATGCGTTTAAAAAAATCTTATTTATTTGCTTAAGTAAAACAACATTTTTTTTTTTTGTTTCCTCCTTTCTCCCCCCCCCCTCAGGTGTATAATGCTTTTTGGGTTTTAGCTCAATGTTAGGTGGACTCAGCATTTGATTTTTCTGATTTCTCAATTTTAATTTGAATTTTTAGTGTTCTTTATTTTCATTTTAAATTTTTATTTTAATAGTTGTTTTGGCTATTGTTTAGACTTGATAAAGTTTTGTTGTTAGGTAATGTGTTCTTCCTAAATATTATATTTGTTAGAAAGCTACTCAATATCGATATGGATTAATAGTGGTATATATAAAGCTATATTTGTATTAACCTTTTTTGTTATTTCTAGGACCAAAGCAATGGGGAGAAGTGTCAACCAAAAACCTTAAAAAATGGAGGAAGAAAATACTTAAGGTATCTAATAATATAGTCCTACTATGCAGATAAAATGTAAAACACTTCTTTCTTTTTTGTATATTATATATTTATATATATAAATATATAGGAATATATTCTAATCTTTCTGTACCACTTAATATTTGTAGGAGGTGTTAATCAATGAAGTCAATCACTTTTAAAATGTGGCTTTATGGCACCTCATTTGGTACCTTTGTCAATACTATTTGTCAAATTTACCTTTGTCAATACCATTGGTAAATGTATGGAAAATATATGTTAGAAAAAAAAAATAGGAGCACATCCTTTTGGATCTTTTCAAATACATGCTAGCTTCAGTGCCAATATTCTGAAGTAGAATGTTTTAGTTCTGGTAATCAGCTTTTCAGTTTCAAGGGCCTTACTGGTCTAATCTGTAAAACTGTGCTAGATTCTAAAATAACTTTGCAGCACTCAGGGTCTGTTCTGGGCTAAAGCCATTACTGTTTTGGGCCTGCTATCTGTATGTTTTCATTCTGGAGTATTGATGTTAAACAAGCAATTGCTTCTTTTCAAAATAAATTATATACTGCAAAGCTGCCAAAGACTACGTTGCATCTAATAAATGGATGCTATGCAATAATGTATCATATTCATTTTACTGTTTCCATATGTGAACCTTTTGACACACAAAATATTAGTCAACATGTAGTTATTCTGTACACATCAAATATTACTTATTTTGTTTTTTAAATATAATATGCCCACATTGCTTGCCATGGAGTCTAGAAATGTAGTATAAAATTACTAAAGCTGAAGTAGTGACATGCATATTCTTTCCTAAACTCCTCCACACAAACTAAACAGTGAATTTGATCAAGAGCTCAGTTTTTCTCAAATAACAATAAAAAGGCAGCCTGATGCCCCTTCCCCAATATCTGTCTAAAAGGCTAAGTTTTGTAGTGTTCCTTGACAGCTAACTCGGAACCTGTTATGAATCACACAGAGTGAAAGGATGGAGAGTGAAATTCAGTCTTGGGAGGCAAGAGTAGATTTAGTGGGCAGAGAAAAGAGGATGCATCTCCCTTTGTCCTCAGCCCCTGGAAATACCTTGGGTAGCTTCTACTAAGGGTCCCGACAGGAAATTACTGCACAGCTTTATAATCTGAATCCATTAAGGACTACAAAATAATTCTGTGTTAGCCTGTCATTTGTGCAAAGGTAGCTGTAACTTAGGTGCTTTTAGTGGTTTTAACTGCAGCAATATGGCAAGATGTAAATCAAAGTGAATCATCAGGTAAGCTTTACCATGTATTTGTTGCTTTGCTGGTCAGGCCTTTTGGAAAGCAGAAGATGATTGAATGGTTATTTAGGAAGTGCCTGACTGTAAAATATACCAAAGTAAATAAAGGCATCCAAAATAACCTTACTATTCTAAGATTCTTCTGACTCTTTTTTTTTTGTTTGTTTGTTTTTAATTGCAGCATGCTATTGGAAGTCGAAAGAATGCAGGTAAAATGTTTAAAAGAAAAAAAATAAGTGCTATAAAAGATCTTATCCAGAGATCCATAATAGATTATGTCCTGTTTTTAAGTCAGACTTTTCTAGATACTCGCAATTAATGCTTATGTTCTCCGTTTTGTATTGTCCTGAGAAGTTGTATGTTCTGATAAAATATGTTTTTACCAGGCAAAACGAATCTTGCCTGGGAAAATCATGATGTATAATATAGTAAGAGTTTGTTAGGCTTTGTTCTAAGGATTTTTTTGATGTGCTGTTTGTATTATGATGTTCACCTGAGAAACTTTTATGCTGAAGACTTGAGGCTAAAACAAAACCAAGCATCTCCCCTTCCTCTACAGCTGAACCAGGAAAATCTATTTGTACAGTATTCAGTTGTATACATTAGACCAGCCTACAAAAATAAAATACTGAACTGGGAAATAAGGGTTTGTTATAGAAAAATTCAGATGGTCAGACACTCGACTGTTAAGTTTCAGAAAATGTATGTTCACAGGTTTGAGCAGTAATAAGATGACTGGGTAGGACCTGCAGTGAGATTTAGAAAGGAACAGTGTCTAGAGATTAATTTTTCAAGTTAGAGTATTTGAAGTCTTGTGCACGTCATTTTTTGCCATTGTTAATCTTCAGGTTTTGACTTAAGGTCTGAATGGCTTAAAGTACCTATTGAAGGAATTTGCTTCATGGGATTTCTTTAAGGCTATAAAGCTTTGTCTAATTATTTCTTTCATCCATTGTTCTGCATTATAGATAAGGAGATTAGGAGAAAACTTGACAACTTACATCTTTTTCCTGATTTTCATTCGATTTAAGCAAAGTCTTTAATTATGTTTTAAGCTATCCTAGCAAAGAAATATTTAACTTCAATATGGAAGATGGAGGAGTAGCACCAGTGTTAACAGCTATAAAGGGGAAAAAAACCCACAGATTTTTATTTGTCCATGCATGTTTATATGTACTATAAAAGATAACATTTCCTAGGGCATGTTCAGTTCCTGGAAATCATTTCTTTCAGTGACAATTTTTATTTGAAGCGGAGCAGTACACAGAGTAATCATTTCAACAGGTCAGCAGTAATTTGATTTTGGGTGGAATATGTTGTACTCAAAACAAACAAAACTCCAACCAAACAAAAAAAACCCTACTTCTACCTACAAATTATTAAAGCTAATATGGAAATTTGACCTAATATTGTTTTATACCCTAACATTGTCTTGATGTATGTGTTACCAATTAGATTACACAAACTTATGTGCTATTCATCGCTAACATTTGAAGTAACTTTACAAGACTCAGATATCTATGTAAAAAAAAACCCTTCCCTTGGAATATAACTGGTGTTGGTTATTCAGTTCACAATTCTGAAGTTTTAGTATTCATTTGAATGATATTTGCAAGTTTTCTTGTTTTGAATAAATTGTCTGATACTCCTATTAAGTTTTACTGGGCTAAATGACCATTCTTTGAGTAGTTTTTATATGGAAATTCTGAGCATTGGAGGACCAAGTATGTTAAATTTCAAACTCCAAGAAGAGCAATATTTGTGTCGTACATTTTCCACTTAAAATTCTTCCTTTCTTTGAGCAGAAGGATTTTTAAAGCAAAACTCCTCTGTGGTGTTTCATAGATCTTTGTCTATAGGGATGGAGATAAGAATTTCCATGGGACATCACTAATAGTTTTGTTGTTTTCTATGTTCTCAGCTTAGAAAAATTGGAGAAATGCTTTATTCTGCTTCTACGTGAAGTGTTAATATAGTTTATATTTGCAAAATAACCAAGATAAATTCCTATCCTGAGAAGTTCCCAAGCTGAAACCTAATTCTGCTGCTTATATAATACTCATGATTAAGTTTATTTGTGGGAGATGTGTCTTAGCCCAGTGTCCTACTCTTCCTCTTATATAGGCATATGCATCTTCTAATATCTGCTGGGGTTGGGGAGGGGGAAGTGACACTTGTGATGTTCTTGTAAACTGGTTAGGAAATTAAGCCTATGTGAAACTACTTAAGACTGATTTGCAAATGTTGGAACACTGTACTTAGAATATTTATCAGTGGTCTGTGCTCAAACTGAGGGGAAACTTGAGGGTTTTTTTTTCCAGGACCTGTCCTGAGCACATTATTGGTTCATACTTCCATTAAGTAAATAATAGAAAAGGGAATATCCTCGATTAACTTGCAGATGATAAGTAGGGAGAACCACTGTGAAAGATACCCTGCTGACAAATTAGAGGATTAAAGGAAACCCAGAACTTTATGTAATTTCATGAAGGCAAGTTCAAAGTAACAGACTTGGATAGGAATAATCCACTGCAGGAGAAGGGTAAAGGCTAATTAATCAAGACTGTTGCGAAAGTAGCACACTCTGTACTTGAAGATATGCAGGGTGCATAATATAAAACATGCAAAGCAATTTTTCTGTGCTGTTCAGCAGTGGTGATGCCTGTGATGAAGAACTTTGTTTTGGATGATATCTTGGCTAACTGGGATCAGTCAGAAAAAGGGAAAAATAGCCGGAGGGAGAGGTGATAGTGCCTAAAAGGAGGGGGGAGAGAAGAAAAATGCCTACACTCATACCCACACCCACGCACCCCTGAAATGAAGCCCTTATGTTAGATATTAGAGAAACTTTCCAGTTGTAACTGTAATCATAAGGAAGCTCTGAAATACGTTTATTGAAGAGTTGTTCTTAAAAATAGATTAGGCTTCTGTTAGGGATAAGCTAGATATAGTTAACTGCTTTAGAACAGAGTAATAGACAGCATCTTCTAGTCACTTTCCATATATTCTCTCAAAGCCTTAGAAAACTGGAAATCTTCAGATATATGCTTGGCACTATTAAATCATTGGAAGCATTTATAGGAGGAAGTAGTATCTACATGCCTGAGTTGGGTATGATCAAAGTTTTCTCACCATTTAACAAAAAAAAGAAAATCATGTCTGATATTTGACATGAATTTATCAGGAGATGGAAATGCAGAAAAGCAGAAAAAACAAATCCTGCCATTAAGCAGAAACTTGATTACTGGCAGTCCTAACTTGATTAAGCAAGTTAGAACTTTTTCTCCACACAAGCACTCAATCATTAAGAAGTGCCACTGCAGTGTTAGTATCAGCAGAGTCCATCTGACTAGCATTTTCTAGATCCTTTTAAGTCTAACAGAGACAGGTTTTAGCATTAACTTTTTCAGCAATGTCAAAACAGTTATTTCAGTAGCAACAGTATCAGTTTTGAAGTTTAACTGCAAAATACAATCTTACATAAAAGTCTTTGAAGCTAGTTGCTTCTACCTATTTTGGGGTGGGGTTTTTTTTAAGTCACCTTTAGTGCTTCTATTGTTGCAATAGCTAATGGAGAACAAGGTACACTTTGAAATATAAAAAAGGAGACCTTTTCTTATTAATTTTTATGGAACTTAGACTGCTTTTGCACACTGTTTCTTCTGCTTCTGATGAAATAAATCAAGATTTTGGATGAGGCTATTTGTGAAAGAAGGCAGACACAGCAATTACGGAAGGTGAAAGTATACCACAAGCCCCCTTTCCAAGACTCATAAGAAGGATGCAATAGATAGATTTGGGATTTTTTTCTCTCATGCTTTTGGAGCAGCTTGTCTTTTTCCTATTCTTCTCACCATATGCCTAGAAAGAACATGCAGTTGTCTTCCTCTTCCATAAATGATACTAGCTGATGAAGGGATATAGCTTTTCTTTTCAGTGTTGCTTCCTGGGTAAAGAAGAAAACATATAATAACATGACAGAAGTACATCTTAACAGCATTAGTCTGCTTTTTTTTTTTGACTTGAATGTTCTGCTACTTGTTGTCTATTCTTCATTTCACTCTTACGTATGTGCTCTCAATTTTTTAATGTTTGTTAAATCTTTCCATAATAAATAAAATATATGTACACAAATTAATTTGAGTACAGGTAAAATATCAATCTGCAAAATATCAAATTCTAAAAGAAGTATTTCTTTTTTTCCATGCATGCCAAGAAATATCAAAACAACAGACCAGTGATCTTGAAGATGAACATTCAAAAGTGCATCAGGTAAGGGACCCTGTGCTGCACCTACTTTTATAAATCTCTTTAAGAAAGTACATTTATGTAATCATAGCCTAATAGCTAAGAAATTAATTAAAACTGGGTGATCCTGTACAATAGCTATAAAATTAAATTTTACAGACCTATTAATTGCAGGGGATAGAATTACTTTGTTCTCTAAGTACTTTTAAGAAAATTAAAGACTTAATGTTTTTCACACACAAAAAATGGATATTTTGGTTCAGTGTTTAAATAAATCACTGCAATTGTTTGAACTTCAGGTATCTTATTAAACAATTGTTCTTATATTTTTCCTCAGAATGTAATACTTTAGGTACCTATCCCGTTTATATTCTGGGTCTCTGCGCTGTTTTTCTTCAATAAAAGCAGAGGAAAAGTTCTGGCTATAGTGTTTTGGATGAACTCATAGTTGGACAGAAATTGAGCTATTTCACAGTTGATTTCTTTCTTTTCCTTTTGATGGAGTGTCTCAAAGAACATTGAAAAAAGTATTTGTTTAAATCTGCAGTTTTGTTTGATATTTTCTGGTTTTGAGCAGGTTCTGGGTATTTAAAATGTACAGTAATATTCTTTCCTCTTATTAAATGTTGACAGTTGCATTTTTTTAATTTCGTTTTTGAAGAGTAATTAATGCTGCTTATGGAAAAGAGTATGTGAAAGTAAGCTTTCCATGTGTTTCACGTAATTACACATCCTTCCATTTAATAGCCATTGGGTTCAGCTGAATTCTAGTCTCCATTTACATTTATTTAAAGTGAGAGGGAGTGGCTGTATGTAAGTTTTAAACCATCAAATATGTTTTCAGTTAGGCAGTATATATCTAATTTTTCTTGTATACTGTGTTGACACCTAGAACAATTCCTTTTGAAACTTGATCTGTTTAAGGAGAAAATATTCAACATTTGGAGAGTGATGTGGGCAAGCTGATTGGTCAGGCATTCCTAGTTACTTGTTCTTTGTTGGTAATAGGATTGTCTGGGTTTATTGCTGTAATTTAAACCCAAATGCACTTTTATGATTGATACAAGCAGAACAATAGCTTCTTAAATCTTTTTTTTTTTTTTTTTTTTTTTTTTTGAAAGAAATCCTCAAGAATCTGGTATTATATGTGTATTGGAAACCTTCAGAAAAGGCTTCTTTTCCATATAAATGTGCTCTTTATGTAGCTGTCAGAGTACTAGACAATCATATTTGAAATACTACATATAGTATTGTTTAAAGATGGCTATTAAGAAATTTTCCTGATACATCAAAGCAGAAAGAAAATCCCTAGTACATACTGATAAAGATCTGGTGATTACAACTCGTTTGTGAACTGTTTGCACAATTATACTTTTTTGTTGTGAAATAGCTGCTTTTTCTTGTTGGCTTATTTGTCTGAATATAGAAGGGCTGAGTGAAAAACTGTTTTCCGCACATCCGTGGAATCAAATATGAATCAAGACAACATATGTACAGGTTTGTTGGTAAAGATGACGTCATTTAGGCACAGTTTGTGGAGTTGTGGTTTTTTTCTCCCGAAACTTGATGAACTAATGAGAGCAGAAAAACTTTTCGGACAAGTTTATATATGCTATAAAGTCTTAAAATGCTTTTTCTGTACTTTTAAGGTGTCTTATGAGAACTCTACTGTTGATACATCTGATATAGGTGGGTTTTTTGATTCACTTTTCAGTTGCTTTGGAAAAGATTGCAAATAACTGTTTTTCATAATTCTCTAGTAATTTTAATGTGTTCTATGTTCTTTCAGAAGGTAGAGAATAAGAATAGTAAGAGACTGAGTTATTGGTAATAATATTGACCCAAACACTTCTCTAAATCTTAGTCCTGAATCCCTGGTATGTTGGTTGAAAAGTCAACATGGTATATGTTCAATTGCCTTTTCTTAATAAATTGAAAGGAAAGATGAGATCAAAATCTTTGTGTAAGTTAAAATAAACATTTTATTAATAATTACAAATATGTAAATTAGTTTCTAGTTGATCTGGTAAAAAGGGGTATTGAATTGAGCTGCAACAATATTCAATATTTGGAAAGATCAACTATCTTTTATTCAGTATTTGTACAGTTTGCCTATCAGGCTTGTATCTTGCCTGCACGCAAGGTTTTGGTAGCTTTGACCTTGTGTTCTCAAATAATTATTTGACTACAATAATTGCGCGTAACGATATGTAACTGTTTTAAAACTTATCTAAAACTTATTACTTGATAAGATCTTTATCTTGAACATATAAAAGCTTAATATTTTGCATAAATTGAACTATGACTAGATGGTATCAAGCATTTAACTCTAATAATTAAAAGAACAGTTGCAGCATTATGGGTAGCTAGATGCTTCATATTTCTCTGTTGAGAATAAATAGCAATCTGAATATACTGTGTGCTTCTATCATTTGAGAGGATACTTTTCAAATATCTGTATCTGAAGGATAAAAACGACTTTCTGCAAACTTAAGAAATATGACTTAGTGTTTTCTCGGCCTGCATGGTGAAATATAGGAAACTGATTTCAGAAGCATCCGTAGCTCAGGTTCTGTAAGGTGTTTTGTGTGTGTGTGTGTTTCCTGCATAGAATAAATGAGTGGTACAGTTCAGAAGTTCTTGTATCTTCATGTGTTATAGGATAGATTTTTCCAAAGAGAAAAATGTGAATCTTAATTTTATATTTTGTTTCTGCAGTTGAGGAACAAAGGTTGAGCCTAACTTTCCTTTTAGCCCTTAAAAACGCTTCAAGCTCCCCTGGTGAAGCTATTTAATTTTTTTCCCTTCTTTGCTGTGCCGTGGTCCTCTGCTAATAAAGTTCCAGTGTTCTGGAGTATGATCATCCAGTGAATATAAATCGTACTAGAATTATACCTCTGCAAAGTTTTACAGTTAAAGTTTGCAGCTTGCCTACAGATAAATTCTTTCTATGAAATAGGGTGTTTTGTGACGTTTTGACGTTGGCCTGATAGTCGAGTATTTCTGTCTGTGCACTAGAGTTGTTAACTTTACAACTTAGATACTCCAGTTTATGTAGCACTCTAGTCTGATCATCTCACTGACCATTTAGGGAATATTCTCCCAGTTTTATGCCAGGTACTACTGGAGGAACAAATGGCAGAAAAAGAGAAATTACAGCAGGAACTGGAAGCTAAATCTTCTCCAGATGAAAACAGTTAAATTCTTATTGCTTCCTCTACTATCGATGTGTAGTAACTTTGAATTCCTGTAGATAAAATGACTACAACTTTGTCTTCCATCAGCCATGTGGGAAGAAACTTAGTCTGACAGGTTGGGGTTTCAATCCCAGTAAAATCACCCTGTTGGTGTCCACCCAAGGAGGACATTATGATCTGCTCCATCTGATTGCTCAGCAGGATGCCAAACTGTGGTGTCCCACAACAATAGTATTTTTTTCATATGTATCCTTTTCCAAACTGTGGCGGCAACAGCCCACAGAGCTTTAGCTGATGATTGCCCTAATAGGGGAAAAATAATGGAAGAGGAGATTAACTTGGAAAACAATTTTGTTCTCTTTCTATTGATGTAAGAATAGGCCTTTTCTTTTCTTCTCTTCCTTCCCTTCCCTCCCCCCCCCCCCCCTTCCCTCTACCCCAGGGCCTTTTCCCTTTCAGGGCAATTCTCCTTCGGTCCTCTTCCTTCTCCCAACGGTAAATTGGACAAATATATACCAGTCAAGGAAATTCAGAAATCAGGGCTTATATTGCAGTCAAAAGTTGTATGATCTTGAAGGACTGAGGCTTTATGTAATGATGAATTAAAATATCTGGCTACCTCTAGCCTAAAAAATGTTCTTAGATCTCATTAGCAAAACTACACATAGAATACTTAGAGTATGAAGTTTTGGACTTGGTTTTGAACACTCTCAAGTCTGTCTGTCTTACTTCTCACCTTTCCAGTTCTAAGATAGCCCTGACAA
Source organism: Rhea pennata (assembly GCF_028389875.1). Taxonomy (NCBI): domain Eukaryota; kingdom Metazoa; phylum Chordata; class Aves; order Rheiformes; family Rheidae; genus Rhea; species Rhea pennata. Next base: position 98,125,311 of record NC_084663.1, on the reverse strand, counting down.
TAACAAAATAACAAAAAGTGTGTTAGAAGAAGGTGACAATGCCCCTTTCCTAAGTATCTTTTGGGGGATATTTAGGAATGTAGGGAGAAAGAAGTGGAGGAATGCATGAATAAATACTTTTACAGAGCAATGCTTTGAAAGCATTTTACCTTCTGAAATGGTTAGTGCCCATCTTAACTTATCTGTAACCAGTTCTTTATCTTTAGTCTTCTTTGTTCTTCTCAAAATGTATTAATGATCCAATAAATCATGGTTTTCAATTGGAGTTGAAGTGGGAATGTAATACAGAAAAAGCTTTAACATACAGAACAATTTTGTAAAATGAAAACAGTTTAATCAGTAAGTTATACAGTGTTTTGTTTAAAGCATTTCTAAGAAACTGTTTTCATTTTGTTTTGGGCTTCAACTAAGTTTTATTTAGTGTTTATTTTAAAATTGTAGGTGAAGAAAGTGATGCTGATATAGTTTCAGTTAGAAGAAAATTTGAAGGCATTCACTTCCAGGTAAAAGTTTCAGTTCCTGTTTGCTAATGTGATAGAATAATTTTGTGTGTAATTAAATAGCTCAACTATTTAAGTAGCTTATATATGGCTAAAGAGATAATACACTATCAGCAGAAGACTGAAGTTTGCAATTTAATGCACGTCTGTAGTCAGTACACAAGATGGGAGATTCAAAAAGTAATGAAGAACAGTTTGAAGTAATTTCTATGTCTTGGTATTATTAGTATACCAGAGAAAACTATACAGTATATTGTATAGAGAAAGGCCATTGTAGGTATGGGAAAAGAATAACTAGATGAATCAAAGTAAAGAGAAAACGCTTATTTAAAAAAAAATCACTGCAGAGTCTAAAATAAAGAAGGAACACAATTTAAAAAAATTTGAAGTAGTGGGCTACCACAGCAAAAGCACACTGGAATCTTCTGCTGTTGTTTCACAAAACTAGACTATTGGTATTAGGACTACCCAATGTAATTAGCGATGAAGAAAAGTAAAACACATGCCTTGTTTGAAGCAGTTTTCCAGTGTTCTGCTTGCTCAAAGACAATTACTAAAAACTTACCTTACTTAACACAAACATTGTATAAACTGCTTCAGAAAGGTAGAGTTTCATTTTAAAGATGTTTATGATTTATTACCAAGTGATTTTAATTTTTTAAGTAGAGCTGCATTATAAAGAACAATTTCCTTTATGCATAAATTCATGGGATGTTACTTATATTGTGTAAATATTTTTAGCCATAATTATTAGTACTCTAACTTATCTCTGGGACTTGTTGGAGGTTTTTTTGCTTGGTGGGTGTTGTGAGGCAGAGAGGAAGAGGATTACTCTGAATCAATAAACTAGATAGTTATCTCTTGTTATAGGTTTTCATATACAGTTTTTTTTAATCAGTTTTCATGTGGGTTTGGAGTTTTTTGGTTTTGTTTTTCACACAGAATATGTATGTTAGAAAAGTTTGTTCTGGTTAGATATCTTTGTCTGACTAAGACTGGTTTGAAACATGATAAATCTGAGTGTGTGAAACACTTGTGTTTGTCAGTCACTAATTTCTATGTATTGCAATTAATCTTTTTAACTTTTTTTCTAAGAATCTGAATGTTGATGATGAAGAAATGCAAGAGAAAGTAAAAGTTCAGGTGGATGTGATAGTACAAGATGATGCTAGAAGAATTCCAAAGTGGATTACGGTAGCATATTTCTCTACTTCCATTAGAAGTTTTTAACTATTAGTAGTTTAAAGATGCTATATTTTTAACTTCTTATCTTTTTTAATATATACTTTTATTGACAGAGAAAGCTAACTTTCTTGAGGATGCAGCATTTTAAAAATATGTTGAATTGATTTAAAAATGGATTGGAGGTGGCTTGTCCAAATTTGCTTGTGTGGCAGAAAGCAGTGATACTATGCTAAAATTGGTTTTCATTAATTATTTTGGCCTTTTTTAATCATCTAAATGTGTTGATACTGCTGAATCAGTTTATCTGCATAATGTTACTCAATGTTATCATTTATACTGTATGTGTTTCTAACTTGCTGTTCTTTCCTCAGCCATCTCACTACAATGGAATTGCAGTTCCCATTAAGAATAAGGTAATGGCTCTTTACCTATGGGCACCATGATTACTGATAAAGATTTTCTGCTGCTACCCTCATTGCTCTTCTCCTACTTGCCCTCTGCATAAATATATATCATAGCATCTCAGATCTATCACAGCAATGACTGCAAGACACTTTGTTCTTTTTACTGTGATGGTTGCATTTGTCTTCACATTAGTAAGTCTGCTAAAAAGCCTACTATTAAGGTTTATAGTAGAAAAAAGAAACCAGTTGTGTTTCATTTAACACTTTCTCCCAAGCAACGTTACGCAGAATATAGCTTCTATTACCTACCGGATTTGCTGGAGAAGTATAGCTTATCAAAGTATGTATAGCAATATCCATGCATAAAATCTCATATTTAGGGAAGAAATTGAAATAGGATACATAATGTAGAAGTTGGTAAATAACTTTGCAAAACAACCTATTTAAAAGTGGTAACTTCTAAGAATTCTTACTGAAGTCTTCAACTAGACTTTTTCCTGCTTGTCCTAAATTTTATTCAGTCCGTTTGGACCATATCCCTATACAGGGGAGAAGATAGGGAGAGTCACAGTTTTCAGTGAGGTTTTGTTACTTCTGATACACATAAAAAAACCCCACAGAATATTAGATTTATGTGTGTGTGTATTTATGTTTTTTCTTTATTTTTCAGATAGTACCTCAAAAATCATCGAAAGGTCTTCACTTAGCTTCACCAGTGCAAGAACTGATTGGTACAACTAAATCTTTTGAGTGTGGGGTCAAATATATTAGTTATTTAGCATGTTTTATTTTTTAAAAATAAGTGTTTAATTTATTGAACATATGGACACTTTAGCCAACAGAAAAATACAGGAGTTTGGATTCTTGAAGAGACATTGGAGAGATCTGATTTTTGCTTGTGGTAAAATGTATTTGAAAAATAAGTAAGCAGCTTGTGTAAGTAGAAACAGCTACTCTACTAAAAACAGTCCCAGGAAAAACATCTGCTTGCAGAATATGGGAGAATTAAGCTCAATTACACTAAAACATAATTTTGTGGGTTTACTCTATTTTAAATGAAAGGAATATATTGAGTGGCTTTTTGTCTGATGGGTAAGTCTTTGGCGGTCAAAGTGGTACTTATGTAGTAAACTTTCTTCCTCCAAAGGCTCTCCAGACTTGATTCTGAAGAACTTAGGTGGAGTTTTGATGTAAATATTTCATGCATTAAACACTCCAATGAGCATTATCTTCAGCATGCTTTAGCACAAGGAAAGTTGCATTGGTATTAGCCAAGTGCAAAACTTCCACATCATATGCAAATACAATAACAAAACCTGTAGGATGAAGCTGTGCCTCTTGATCAGAAGTTAGAGCAAAGGCAGCAATCTGTTCCTGCAATGAATCTTATTTCTAAATATTATTTTAAAATATTTTTTCCCCAATATATTTTAGTTGTCTTGTCTATATTAATTCAAAATGGTTAAGAAAACTTTTTTTTCTTTTTCCTCGTCTATTGTGTGTTAATCACCCGTTTAGCTAGGCAAAAATGTAGTGAAATTTGCTATTTTATAAAGAATATCTATACCACATGCCATTGATTCTAAGTCATGTAATAGATTACTGGATATGTTGTTAAAGTTTTGTCTGTTTTTATGTGGTTGACTTGTTTGTTTTTTAACAGGCAACCAAGCCACTGTTTGCAGAAAGAAATCAGGGTTTGGAAATGAGTATTCTTCATCTAGATGTTTCCAGTTACATTTGCCTGGTGTTCCTACTTCAGCAAATACAATAACTGTACCCAGGCGTCAACCTGTTCCAGAAGTGAATGAAACTTGTTATGATAGTATCTTGGAAGTATACCAGTCTGCAGATGAGGAATGCTCCTGGAGTAATGTAACACTTGGAGACTTGTATCCAGGGATGGTAGAGACACTAACAAGACTTATGAGAAAGTGTTTTCAGAGAAAAGTATCTGAATATGTAATTGGACACTATAGACACAAAAGATGGCGTTCTAGAAAACTAAAGCTCAATGTAACTGTAGAGAAAATAAAAGGATTCAAACCACTTAAATTGAAGCGAGCCCTGCCCAGCTTATGCACCAGTAGTAACGAAGATGTCCAGAATCTACGTTTTGGAAATAATGCAATTAAAAACTGTGATAACAAATGTTCCTTCAATAATTTAAATCGCCTGGTGCATTATTCTCACAATGATGCAAATGAAATGATAACAGACTGCTCTGATTCAAATTTAGAACATTATCCAGCATCTGGGAAAGGCCAAAATGTCTCTGACCAGACTGTTCTTCCTAACGTTATGGCTAGAATGGGAGCGACATTTCTAGTTGAAAATCCATTACGGACTACTGCTGCACTGAAGAATTCAAAATGCAATGAAAGTGAAAAATTGATTTACAAATGTTCTTCACATTACCCTTCTATAACATCTGCTGTCAGCTCAGGGTCAGCAGCGCTTCATCTGGTAAAAGAGAGCAAAACTCAAAAAATTCACTTTCCTTTTGATGATACTTCAGGATTGTGCTCATCAATTTGCAATTTCAGTAGTGATGGTAACACTTTTGCACCAGTTAAAAACAATTCTCTTAAAAGAACATTGAATACCTTACTCAAAAATCCTGAAATAAATATTCCTGAGAGGGAAATTTCTCTGCAGCGCAGCCACTCATTTTCTTCTTTGCCTGTGAATCTGAGTCCCTCAAAGACTCAGAAATATGAAGATGCATTTGAAGAACTCTACTGCAAACTGTCTTCCAAAGAAATTCAAAAGCCTTTGGCATTGACAAAACTGCCTTCAAGCTCACGGAAGCTTGAGGAGAAAGGAAGATTAATGAAGAATAAATTTAGTGATTCTGTGACATCCAATATGCAGTATGACAGAGCCTTTGAGAAGGTTTATCAGAAATTGTGTGGTGATAGTGTTCCAAAAATCCCTGGGCTTCAGAGAGCTTCTAACTTCATGAAATATGAAGTAATACAGATGTCTGAAACAGTAAATGCTCTTGTTAACTCACCTATTCGAACTTTATCTGCAATTCCCAGAGTTAAAAGACTAGCAAATGTTCAGAATGATCTGCTTTCTTCACCTGTAAAGCGACTGAGAAATATACCTGAACATTATTTTCCTCCAACAGTATATCAGCAGATTTCTTGCAGGAAAAATGTTAATCTTCAGACAGTTGGCACAACTTTTGCAAGCACATGCAGTGACAATAATTCCAGCTTTAATGACAGTCATAACTGTCTGAGTCAGGTATTGAAGGACCTTGTAAGAAATTTGTGTAATATTTTGCTGAAATTTGGAGAAAGGCTTAAAAAAAGAGGTTGGCATTGGAAGGTCTTTAAACTAGTCAGAACATTATTCTGATCTTTTTTTCTTGGTAGCGTGTGTGTGTTTTGTAAAACAGTTCGAATGTAATCTGTATCGGGTCTCCTGGATCCTCAAATTCTATGTGAGGAAACTGCCCTGTCAATTAAGGCATTGCAATCATTAGGATTTTTTAAGTTTTAAATCAGGCCTTAGTTCCAAGTTTCCAGTCATTTCTTCTAGCATAAGCTGTGAAGTAATACTGGAGGTTCTGCTACTGATGTAACCTGTTGTTTTATTTTCAGGACTCTGGATTTCATGCTTCTCCAGATAACACCTTTCTTGTTGGTCCTCGTACTTCTCTGCAAGGTTAGTTTCAGAGGCTTTCTGAACTAGTATTTTAGCCCCCACAAGTCCTTATTTAAAGGATGAATCTATAGATTTCCTCTGCAGACTCCCATTGAGATGATAGCTCTTCTTTCTCAGTAATAATTGGATGTGTTTATATTTCATTAATAAGTAAGGAATCTAAGCAGAAAATAACTTCCTGGATCACATGTTGACTACTCTTCTGTTTGTTAACTAGGAATTTTCCTGCTATCTACTGGTTTACTGGTTGTTATCTGCTAGTTTATCTGCTGGTTTGCTCTCTACTTTTTTTCTATGAAGCTTATTGTTACATTTACTTTCTATATGTAAATATTCAGTAGGAAATTGTACTCTATCAATTGCATTTTTTCTGATATCAACAGTTTCTTCCTTGACCTGTACATAATCGTGAACTACTTATATCCTTCTAAAGCTAATAAATTACAAGCACTTTGAAGAAAGTTAGCTTTATACTTAAATATATACCATGCTTTTGAATTTGATTTGAAATTCCGTTTTGCTACAACCTTTGACATTAAAATATTTTCATAAAGGATCTTGCTGATTTAAAATACAGTGATTACGATTGTCTTACTAGGCTAATATTTTAACAACATACTGTGATGCCTATGGTACCACACATCATGCTTGCCCATTTCATCCTGTTATTTTTCATCAGCAGAGTCTGGAATTGCGGATGCCCACTCTGACAAGCCTAGTACACTGCAGAATTACACCTTTCGCAGAAGCGCACAGAAATATCACCACAAGTAAGTGCCTCTGGAGTTTCTATTAAAGAAATTTAAAACCAAGTTCTTGCGTGTTCTACATCTACTTTGTAGGCACGGAGGCTGATGCTTACAGTCCTGCATCGTGTATACTAGTATGATGAAAATCAACTCGGATCCTTGGGAGAGCCCAGGCTAATAAAACCTACAGACTTGAACACTGGGAGGCAAGTATTTCTGGAGAAAACTAGCCAGAGTCCAGCATGGATGGCCAACAAACAGAAGTTGCTACGATTAGCCTTGTTGAATAGTCACTCTAGCACTTATTTTGCATTCATTATAGAGATGCTTTTCATTTTAGCTATGACATAACTGCAAAATTGCTCTGGTTCTGGCTATGTATTTGAACTGACAAGTCCTCTTCGGTTCTTAAGATCTGGAGAGTGCAGTATGTTGCCATTTAAATGGCTTTCAAAAATCAACTCCTGTCCAGGTGGGCATATTTATCTGTGTTCTTGCTCTGTGCCAAACCAGCAGTGGATCTCTTAGGAATGGACCCAGGATGTTCTGTTACTTTTTATCACTATCAGCAGAGTATTTACATCTCAAAGAGCATTCCTTCTAGCTTCCTGGATGATGGCTTACTCGTATATTTTTCTTATTTTGCTTATGAAGACTTCTCGAACTTCAGATCCCTTAGATTATGAATTAAGAGTTAATTTTGTAGGCAGCAGAATAAAAAGGCATTCAAAGTTCACTAAACATTCTTTTGTTTTCTGAAACATTTCTGTGATACAAAAACCTTAGCCTAGTTTTGTCAAAAAATCTGGTTTGGGACCCCAAGATGCGTTACCTTTCCAAGTTCAGTCAGGAAGATGTTTTCCCTATGCTTGAGATGATCGTACAGCTAGTATCAAATTTTTCTGACTATGTTCAGGTTAGAATTTCAAAAGAAGACTGAATGTGTTTTGAAGGCATCTGTATGGAGATCATAACTGGAAAGAGGCTAAATTATTCAAAGTCAGTTTAAGCAAAGATGAAATTAAAACTTAAACATTTATATTACAAGTATGAAATGATATTAATAAAGATTGCATTAAGATTATTTTTGATACAGAGGAGTATTGGCAGGAAACTGAGTATAGAAGGACCTTTCCGTGATGTTGAGTATGCTCATTTAACACTTAGCTATGTGAATTTTTACTCAGCTGTTGAATTTACACTTACTCCTCCTTTATGTTCCTCTGTCTGCCTATGAGATTACTGAATTGTTTTGAAGAACAGAAAGAGTTTCCTCCTCTTAAAGCCTGTGAGTAAAAAACTTTGGGAGAGAGCAGGAAATCAAGGTTTCAGTGAGTGCTTTCTTCCCAAACCATCTAGAGTAAAATCTACTACTTTGTTTCTTAATTACACAAATACATGTTTCTTAATTTGTAATCTAAATGGACCAAGCTTCCTTAGGCATAGGCTTTCATATTCTTAGACTTTTATGGCTGTAAACATCCAAGGAGTGATGCTGCTCTTTACTGACTCTTGAGCACTTGGAAGTTCTATGCCTAAACCAGGTGAGAAAATGCTGCATGTTATAATGAATAGTCATGAGGGTGAAAGGGGGGGGAGAATATTTTTGTCTTGTCTGGAACTTGTCCATCTTCATCCAGAAGCTGATTATGAAAAGAGGTATTTCAGAAACATCCTTAACTAATAAACTGTTCTGTAGCTTTGTGTAAATGTTCTCATATGACTATACCATTATACCTAATTTTCAGATGTAAACCACAATGGTTTAAAACAAACACAAAAAAACATGTTGCAATTTCTTCACTAACAGCAAAGAAATGATTGTGTTCTCACTTGCAGCAACATAACTTTCATTAGCTGCTATTTGTGAATATATTCAGCAACTGCATCTCAACACTGTTAATAGATATTTGTGCTAACATAATTTAGGTTAATGTAGTAGCATTACCGAGATGTTAAAGTGACAAGATGAGGAGTTTCCACTTCAGTTGAATGCATGCAGGCAAGGAAGCCTGCTGCAAGTCACATCAAGATGTTCAGATATCTTGCTTGGGCAGTTTGTTTCAATTTCACTCTGTTTATTGTAAACTAACCAGTAAACAAGCATAGTGTTCTTTAATTTACTTTAACTTTATGATCTAAACAAATTTTTTTATATAGGGTATCCAGAAAACTAAGCTACACTGATGGGAAAGACAGAAATCCTAGCATTCCATTGGAGGACTTCCTAATCAAAACTCATGAAGGAGCATTCATGGACTGCTACAGAGAAAACATTGTTTTATAACTTTTAAAAATCAATTATGAATTGTAATTTAAATATTTTAATTAAGAAACCACAACTCTTAGTAAGCAGGAAAATTAATATACAATTGATCCTGATTTATACTTCCCTGTAATATAAAGCAAGCTCCAGGAGCTACTTCATCCCTTCTGAAAAGCAGTTCTTACCTCTCCAGTTTCATCAGGTATTTGCAAGAATCAGGGTTCCTTTTTATGCCTAAGTTTGATTTCTGTATTTAGTAGTGTTTATAATAATAGATTTTGTGATCTTTGCTATTTTTTTTATCTACTGGTAAGCTTTGATATTTTGTGTAGTAGTAATAAGGTATTAACAAGCTCTGTCTCTGCCTGAATTCCTACCTATGCCTGTTTTATACAGGTGATATTATTAAGCGCATGAAAAAAAATCTAAATGGGCCTAGATGATCTAAATGCAGTATTATACACTATGACTTGTAACATGCCTGGTGTGTAATTTTAATGTTTAATTTTTCAAGTAGCTCAAAGATGATTGTTCAATAAAATACACAAATGGATTTGATATTTATATTGTTTTATATTCTTACCAAGTTCTACCTGACACAATATACAGAATCATAGAATGGTTCAGGCTGGAAGAGAATTCTGCAGATCATCTAGTTCAACCTCCCTGCTCAAGCAGAGTCACCTAGAACATACTGCCCAGGATTGTGTCCAGACGGCTTCTGAGTATCTCCAAGGATAAAGACTCCACAACCTCTCTGGGCAACCTGTTCCAGTACTCAGACACCCATACTGAGAACTTACATAACCCCATTAATCTTTTCTATTCTAAGGTAACTTAAGAGTATATGAGAATTCTTTCTGGACATGTTTGACTCTAGAGAGGACTTCTATGCAGCAACAGAATGAAGAGTTACCCAGATGGGAAACTAGATTTATTTAAAGAACATAGAAGTAGCTCATTCCATCTATGCAAATAACTTAAAATTTTAAGAGGTAGTTTTTGACAAACCTTGAGGTGCTGGAAGACAAATAAGCTCATCTCATGGGCACCTTTTTGATGCTAGCAATAGCAAGGAACTCTGTTTTTGGCATTTGATCCTCCACTGGAGGACCCACTTTTTTTTTTTTTTTTTTTTTTTTTTTTTTTTTTTTTTAATGTCAAGACTGCTGGAGAGTATACTAATGTGTTAGTCCTATGATAATTTAATGGTATTATTAATGCTATTACTTACTATGTCTTCTTTTCGATCTCTGTCCTTCCTCCATTCTAAATAGCCTTTGTTTCTGCCATCATATTTTCTCTTCTCTACTGTTACTTGCTTCACTGTTCTATTGAATATTTGATAACTGAATGAATGCTAAGCTTTCTTTTAATAAAAACGGTTTCACACTGTATTGTTTTACCCCCAAAAAAAAGTGTAGGGGGTATGGTATGTTCTAAAAACAGGTTACTGAGACAGCATAAATCTGTACTCATCATTCCTTTTTGTCTTGTAATTATTTCTGGAACTTTGTATGTTAAGAATTTGTTAGGTAATGCATAAAAGGTTCTGTAGGTCTTTCTGAATGACATGAAGGAGCAAGACTGAACATGTACTTTCTTGGAATAATTCAGTCGTTTGAAAATGATCACCTAAATAACTGAACTAAAGAAATTTTTAAGCAAAGAAATGATAAAGAACTGGAGGAATAATTGCTGGGCTGCTCACAGTTCATGGAGGAAAGCTATATCTGGACTGTAAGAGCATTAGAAGTGCCTTAGAAAGAGCTGATGAACCACGAAAGTTAATTCAGAAGTGGAGGCTGTGAGAACCACAGTGAATAACTTAATGAAAGCTGTGATCAGGTTTAGAAAGGAAGTATAAATCGAAGGAGAATATTTACAGAAAGTACCATCCTCTTCAGCAAAATAATTTGCAAGGAAAAGCAGCTGCTGAAAATTGGTGTAAATAGATAACTGGACTTAACAACGAAGACTAAAAATATAGAAGACGTTAATTGGGCCCAAACCTTATTAAGCATGCTTGTTGTTAAATGTGCAGTCAGTGAGAGAAATGTTTCTGTTAAACTAATGATCAGGTTGAATTCAAATAACTTGTTGAAGCTGTTTGACCTTAGAATTTTTAGAGGAAGAGCATAGCCAACAGTGCAAGTGTTGTGAGAAACTTGGGAAATAGCTGTTCTTGAAAAAAGCTACACAAGCTGTTATGAAAATTATGAAAAACAAGCACAAATCCAAGAGTATCAATTTGCTTGAGAGCTTGTTCAAGAAAGCCTTTACTTTTTTCAGTCATCTCAGAGGGTTTGAATATTGTATGTGATTGGTGTGTCTGCTAAATTGAAATACTTGTATAAATATTTTGGATATCATTGATACTATTCAAACAGTCATGATAGGTGAGGCTATTGATGTGTATTTTATTTTGTCTTTACTTTGTTGCCAGTATGGAACGAGGCTATAAATAATTCCAACTCAGTCAAATTAGGATAGTAGTGCTTCATGCTCTGATGTCTCAGCGTATAGCTTTGGGTTTATTTCCTGCCCCACCCTTCACTTAAGATTTCAGTCTGAAGAATAGTTTAATATAATGCTCCATTAAAGTGTTCTTCTACTGATTCTCCAAAAGTACTTTTTGCTGCTTTTTCAATGGCAGTTAGTCTGTTTCTTTTACAGTGACTTTTTTCCTTCATAAATTTGCTACATTTCTGAACATGTCCAGCTACTTCTGCTTTTACAACAGGTGTTGGTCCTTTGCACAAAGGTGTTTTTTCTGTTTTGTGACTGTTCTCAAGACTGCTAGTTCTCCTTTAGGACCTTAAATGCTCTCAGGGCTGTGTATGTGCTCTTGAGCTCTGTGGCAACACACTCTATGTGGATTTTAAAGGCCCCAATATCTTTTTCTCTGAAGACAAAACTGACACCTGGAGGCATGCATGTTACACCAACAGTGTTACTGTTTCACGCTACTGCTACATAATGACTTCCAGAATGTATTGCATAAAAATGAATTCTCTCTATGAAAGTTTATCATCTGATGAGGTTAAAGTCTAAAGATGAATGTGAACACTGTGTTATTTGGGGAAATAAAAAGATCTATTTTCTTAAGATACTTGTTAAAAATGACAACATAAAACCCAGTACCAATTTAAATGTTAGTTATAATATTGGAAGGAAAAAATCCTCCCTGTGAGTTTTATTTTTACAGATCATTTGCTAATATCTTTACAAACTGTTGAATATGGTTGAATACAGCATTATGTTAGTAGAGGAGTCAAGATTTGAGATGTATTCTGGTATTGTTCACAAAAGGAAACTAAAGGTGTATAAAGATAGTGTTAAATTTTGCAAGATGTACAAGTACTAATTTAAACAAGTTAAATTATTCTCTGATTAGCTTTAGATGTATTGTCATATTGCTGTAGACCAGTCACAATGGGAAAGTACAAAATGTTGATGAGCAGAACAGTTTTTAATTGAAAAATCAACCAAATCTTTAGCTGTGCAAATGTGAAACCCTATGTGTTTCCAAAGTGTGTTGTTAAAACCATGTTGCTAAAACTTAGGTAGAAGAACAGTGAAACTGTGTTAGAGCTCTACAAAAACCTGAGTGGGTATTTTGGGACTGACTGAAATAGGAATTGCCCATGGTTCTCTGAAACAAAGGATTAAACTTTACTGGAATAAATACTAGCTCAATGCTGTCAAATTCTGAGATACCAGCACCTACAACTCCATCCAAAACACCTTTGGAAGCATGGGTCCTTCAAAGTGGTAGGGAAGACAGTTTGAACACTTAACTTACCCATTTTACACCATTGATATGTCTGTTTGCCAGGACATTATAATCATTCATTGCTCCTCCAGAATGAATGAGCAGATCTCACTTTACGATTACATACTTGCTTCATGAATCCACTTCAAATGCTCTCCTTCGTAGTATGAATCAAACCCATTAATCTGATGGGATCATCATGAATGGCTTCTGCCTCTGCTGTGTTTTCAGCAGCTAGCTGCTCACTATTGAGATAAATGCTGACTTTGGAAGGCACAGTGGTGGGTTTAGATGGCCTGTCTTCTAATGAGGACTCTTTCTTTCTCCTTGGTTTTCTGCGTTTTCCATTGATACTGTGATTAAGGGAGGCATAGCACATCTGATTGGTAGACTCCACCTAGAAGAAAATTCTCTTTGTATTTAACATCCAGGAGTAATGTTTGCCTTAAAATTATATCTAAGGCTTTGTGTATATATGCATGCATTATATGACTGAAGTTTCCTAAAATTAGCTGTAAATGAACGTGCAGAAAGTACACAATTAAGCTGTGGCAGCAGAAAAACCAGACCCATGTACCTTAATTTTAAGTGACTCGTGTTCTTAGGGTAGTGATAGTGTAAGGAAAAATTCATCAATGTATCATCAGAAAGATTCTCTGTTGGAAAAGGGGTATTTTATTTGTTCCTGCTCCTTGGAATGCAAGACATTTTTGGCCTGTATTTTTTTTCCACCATTCTATTTATTAGAATCCAGTCATTAGTAAGAAAATTTTTCACAGACTTTGTCTGTCTAGAAAGATGAAATCTTGTCTGTATGTATAATCTGTTTTCCAGTATGAAATCTATGCTGTGTCTGTTTCCTCTGCTTCTCTTGATGTGCAATTTTGCTTGAAAAAACACATTTGATATAGGAACTTATTTGTGAGTTTTATGAAAACAAGTGTCTAGGTGCCCTCTGGAAGTGTCTTGGGGAAGTGAGAGGCTGAAGTCACTCCTTACGTGCATGGAAAACAGCACAGGAATTGGTACTATGAATGCTTCAATTACAGAAAAAGTTTAGTTGAAGCTTGCTTGTTTTTAGGGAGCCAAGTAATTCAAGAACAAAATACAAATCAGTCAGACTTCTTTCTTTTATTGAGGCATACAGATTTTGTGCTGGGCAGAAGAGTGTCAATCAAATAAATGCTTGTCATGGGACTTGACCCATATTTTTGTTTGATTGGTGACCAGAATAAATAAAACTAATTCCTTATGTAAGGCAAGTGTGTAGCTGCAGGCTTAATTTAGCCTGTTCTGCATGCTTGTGACTGAACTTTATTGTGCCATATAGATGGAAGTGAGCTACCTGTATTTCTCCCTCATTAATGACCCAGACTAAGCAAAGGGCCAAGTCTGTACTTAATTTCACTGATGAATCGAGGCATGGTAATTTTTGTGATAAGCAGCATGAAGATTTTTGTTATGTATTGTCACAGGATAAGCATAAGACTCTGAGACACACCAACATGCCCTAATTTGGAAACCCAAAATCAAGTTAAAAAATAAAGATACCTGTAGCTCGTTAACCGGCCTTTGAGGCTGGGACTTCATCTGCTCATAACAACATTCCTCTAGAATTGGTCAAAGTAAAAAAAAAAAAAAAAAAAAAAAAAAAAAAAAAAAAAAGGTTTTAGTTATTAAAGCAGCCTGTTGAGGATTTAAAGAATACCAGATCCTCCCTGTTATAAAGCTAACTCCCCCCAAATTTTCTTTGGTAGAAGTTTGGGTTTTGTTTTGAAGCCTCACATGTAGGTATTCCTCTACTTACAGAGGTGCAAATAGCTAGAGAATTCAGATGCATGTACTCTGAAACCAACATTCATTCTGTATACTCATGGATGGGATTGTTCTCATTATTTATAGAATCATAAAATGGTAAGTCTGGAAGGGACCTCTGGAGGTCATCTAATCTAGCCCTCAGCATAGCCTGTATGGGGACTGAACCTGCAGCCTTGGCATTAACAGCACCATGCGCTAACCAGCTGAGCTAAACCTGCCCCCAAAGCCAGGGTGCTGAGCGGCACAGTCCCCCAGGCACCCTACCCACAGGGGCACCATCATTATACCAACTAAAATATGGTAAATAATTTGTAAGACTTCAGAAGGCCCTAACATCTAACAGCAGTTTAGGATCAAAACCACTGGTGCTACATGGAGGATAATGCAGCTTTTGTGTTGTTCTTTGGTTCCTGTGGATGAATATTCTGTAAGTGGATGTTATTTCAGGCTCCGAAGTGAACATCTTACAATGGAGGTAGCTTCATATTTGCCATATTTGTTAGTGAAGGCAATCCTTTTAGGTACGAGGCTATGCAGAGCCCAGGAGGAATGCTTGGTGGCTGAGAATGATGCTATGAGTTTCAGGAGTTAGTGATTAAATTGTATTCCTGACTCTGCCTTTAGTTTTTCTGTGATATTAATTCAAGTTACTTTCTCATGCCACATCTCATTTTATACATAAGTTAAATAAATTACTTCATATTTTGAGACTTATATAGTGTCGATGCATATAAGCATTGGTGCAGCTAAATTTAGGTAAATTCTGTATGTGAAAATTGATAATTTTTTTCCATTGATGTACCTTAGTTCACTTTTGCTTAACCGCAGGTAAGACTAGCAAAAAAGTCGCATCGATGTTTCCTAATACTTGCTTTAACATTGTAAAGGCTCTGAGACACGTGCTTCAATGTATCTAGCACTAGCTGCAGGGTTATGTGATATTACTGCTATTAAAGCGGTACCTTTCCGCCAGGCGTTATTACTGCAGTTCAGCAAAGCAGAGGAAAGCTACTCCTGCCCACTATTCAGCCTCTGTGGGCTCTGTTTGCCCACATCACTAATATGCAAGTTTGCAACAAGAGATGGATCTGTGAATAGCCACAGCAGAAAACAGTAAGTTTATCTTTCTGCCAGCTGCTACGGGGACAGTGACTTTATGCAGACGGTTGTTTTGCCTTAGGCTGTTTAATGTGCCTAAATCAAGCTGTTACTTAAACAGATGCAGCTCTACGCTTAGAAAAGCTCTTTGTTTTGAGATATTTGGCCAAATAGGAGCATTTGGATTGTAAAAAATCAAACTCAGTGTGTGGTCTTATGAATAGTAATAGAGTACGGTGCTTTGCGGTTCTATTCTCAAGTAGGGATTAACACAACAATTAAAAAGCACTTGATTCTCACGTTTGCTATTTAAGAAACATAGAAAGTGTTGATCATTCTGCTGTTAACCATCCATTTATTATATCCACCGGATAGATACGTTCCTGAAGTGAAGCTTACCTAAAATATCTTGACTGAGATTGCCATAAACTGGGTCATCTTCTGTATAATAGTTATCATAGCTAGAATAGGAATGGAGAAATACTTTTAATTGATATAATAAGCTTAATTTAGCATCTCACTATTTTACTTTGAGCATTTTACATGCATATAGTAATAGCCAATTGTATGTGACCTAAAAGACAGGACAAAACATGTGAGGGGAAAAATAATAGTTTTACAGAAGGGGAAGACAGGATATTGTCCATATTCTGAAAAGAGACCTGCTCTCTAATGAAGAATCGAACTCTTGTTTCCTCTATCTTAGTTAGCATAAAGCTAATCTCAAAATTACTAAACTACTGCTTGATACAGTTCTAGAAATTGTAATAATCACTTCAGTGAAGTAAAACAGTGAAAAGAGGACTGAAAAGGAGTTCATGGGTCAGTGTGTCTAATCTCTTACTCTATCTAGCAGGCACACCATCTAATCCCTTTGAGAGCTGCATCAAACTTTTCTAATCCTGCTACTCATTTTCACTCTGTGACTGCTCTGACGTGGAGCTTTCTGTCGCCAACAGATATTTATTCGGGTAAGACACCCATTTCTGCAGGAGCCAAAGTCCCCTAGCCCAGAGGAACATACTCCCTTTTAGATGCTCACCCCTTTCATGCTCCAGCAGCTGAGCCTTGCTACACAAGGCTACACATGGCAAGTCTAAAGGAAGGAGGAAAAGGTTGGAGAGGCCTGTGCCCGCACAGTCGTGCAGCACAGCAGGAGCACATCTGTCGAGTGAAACAGTTGGTGCTGAGGAATGGACAACACCATCGTATGCCTTTGGGAGAGGTTAAATTTGCATTAGCTAGTCCCACACACTGAGATCCCATGAGGAGCAGCCCTGGAGCACGGCTCCTAGAGGAGTTTCATCTCGAAGGAAGCCAATTCAGGCACTCTGAGACTGCTTCTCAATACGAACCAAAGTGCTAAATGGGGCTCTTTGGGAGGTTTTCTTAAAGAGTGCACTCCTGATTCAAACTAAAACACTTACAGGGACATGCCAAGAGAAACTAAAGCAAAGTTCAAATTCAGGTATTTGATGGTGTTCTGTATTTCATGACCTGTTGTTGCTTGAAAATGTTTTTAAGTATGTTTGTGAAAATGGGAATTGTAAGTAGAGCCACTGAACTGTCTCCCTATACCTCTGCCCAAAATGGCATCCCTTTACCACGCTTTTTCTATAGGATGCTGTAATGCAACATAACACCACTTTTCAGTGATGTTCTTTGACTAAGCAGAGCCAGAAATATACACACCGACAGACTTCCCAATTTCAAGCAAATGCATAATTGAGGATTGTTTGGAGGGGGGGGGGAGAGGGAGGGAGAGAAGAGCTTTGTATTTTATTTTAAGGGCCTTTTGCATCTGAGGTGGGATGAAATCCTTTCCATCTCCGTTTTCTAAAGCAGCTATTTTGATATAGAATAATTGAAACTTCCTGGTAACAGATCATAGGCTGTACAGCAGCTGTGAGCAATGTAAACAGACTGTTTTACTGCTTTTGAATGGAATTTGTAAAAGATGAGTATGAAGTACAAATATATAAATTACTGCTCCACAAGTATACAGTATCAGACTGTAATTCTATAATTTATCATAGTGTTCCAAGAGCTCGATTCAATTATTAGAGGGTCATTGAGACTGAGCGATAATAAATAGTGTTTTAGCTCAGTATCTTTCAGTTAAATATATAAAATTTACCATATTAGTATTGCATTATTTGATTACTGGTAAAATGAATGCAGTGCCAATGTAATATTTTTTCTGCTTTCTTTGGAAAATATTTCTTCATAACTATCCTATGCTCTGGTATTTCTAGGCAGGTTTCATGAGATCACTAAAATTTCCTCTGTGCTACCCTTCAAAGCTATCTATCATTATTTATTGCTTATTTTACCCATGCTAGAAAGAAATGTTTTTTTTAATCCAGCCTACCTTGGACTGCAGTCTTCATAGTCTTCATATATTTTAGCTAGAAAATGTATTAAAAAATAAAGAAAGTGAAAAGAAAGGGAAATGTACTACTGTTGAGTATTTCAGATTATCATCTCAACTGCTTTTGATATTGCTGTAAAGAGTAAATTGAAACCTCTAGGTTCTCAGCACCTTCGGTTGTCCCACTTCTTTATTCAAATACTTTTAATTTAAGACTACTCTAAGAAACGCTTATGAATGCAAGCCATGCTTGTAGATTAGGACACTCCTTCCTCTAGGCCCTGTTTTGTTAAATACTGTATATCGAAGACAGTCCTTTCCCCTCAAAACGCATAGGACTGATTCTGTGTTTCCGCCCCTTCCTTGTTCTGCTTCATCTTTTTCTCTGACCAGTGCGTCATGTGTTTATATTGGAAGATGAAAGGTTCATTCATTTTACTAGATTTTTTTGCTTGTGTCTCTGAAAGGTAGATCCTTTGATCCACAGATGAAGAAACTGAAGCAGAGACACAGCGGCTACAAACAGATTAGTTGTTGCTAGAGCTTGATTAATAACCCAGGAGCGTCCGACTTTCCATCCTGTGCTCTAGGACTCCAAAATTTTCTCTAAGATCTGATTCCATGAATACTGCAATGTCAGCCACTCTGACTGCAACCTTGCTTAGGATTAGTTTTGTAAATAACTGATTTTTCATCATAGAAATACCTGTCTAGTAACACTAGAGGACAGAAACAAAAAAGCAAACCCCCCAAACCCCAGCACTCGAGTAGCTATATTAATATCCTGTAGTTGTACCAATTATGTTATTCTTAGTGAATTCAGTTTATAAGCATAGGCCTTCTGTTTATGTAAATTATGTATGGATATGGATATATTTAAAGTGGTCAAACACACTAGTGTTTGCCAGCCCACTCTTGTGCATACAGCACAGATACCAGTTTTCCTGTGTGAAGGTGGTTGCTCCTGAATAGGAGTGGAAAGGATTGTACAACTGAGTAACTATATCTGTATGCATACGGCAGGTTGTACTAGCATAATCAATTCTGTTTTTTCTTTAAAAAAAAGTCATCATTAATTTTAGTCAGAAACAGAGAATGACTGTGGTCACTAGGTAACATAAATTAAACAAATTATTTCCTTATTGTTAGTGACATATTAGTTTAACAGCTACATTATGATCCCACAATGAAAAGCACTTGGAACCTGTTTTCAAAATTGATTAAATATAAAATGTGTATGAAATCTGAAATTCAAATTAGCATTCAGGAATTTTGGGAGGAGCAGGTTTTCTCAAATACATTTTGCATTAGCATGGTTACTTAAAACCATTTTTTATATCCAAGCACAGAAATTAGTTACATGAAAGTACATACACTTAAAAAGAAAGGAATAATACACTTTTAAAATGTATTTTTTTAAAAAAATATCCCGTACTAAATTCTTCACTTCATACATGTTCTGTTAGTTTGTTGTTAGAGAATGGATTTGGATAGTTGTTTACGGCAGGGGTTTGGGCAGCTAGTAATCATTCTGTAATCATATTTAACTCTCCTAATGAAAAAAAGAAGAAAAAAGAAATTTAAACCATCAAGTCCATCATTCTTGCCCAAAGATGACTTTTAGTTTCAAAAGAATCAATTTGTTGGCTTGACATCCAGCCTTTCTCTACAGGTACTTTCAAATGCTCAAACTCCGTTCCTTACAGAGGGACATCACTTACCTTCTCGCTTCTTTTTCATACAGTGTGAAATATTCAGTATCAGTGAAAGAATCAGAGCCAAACTTAGAAAGGCCAAAATTCCCCAGACAGAAAAATGGCAGTCCATTTCTGCACCTGAAAGAAAAACCTTTTATAGTACGTGTTGTCTCAACAGAACTGAATTCTTTGTGCTTAGTTGATTTCTGCTTTCTGTAATTCAAGCTGCTATTTTGTTGTTCACTCTGTGACAGCCATTGCTATCCAAACTCAATAATTAATATCAAAAATGGATGCTAAATAATAAACAGCAACATGGATAAATGGTTAATGGAGTTAGTTTCACAACAATTCAGCTAAAAGTTGGGCTACTGGTTTGCCTGTAGGGTACCATAAAAATCAGGATTTTGCTGATGAAAAGTCGTTTTAATGAATAGCTCTGAAATTCTTTATAATTATCTTGAACTTATTATTTGCAATAACTTCTTGTCTGAATCATGAAGTTTTTTGAATCAGTTCTGAAGATGACCTCTCTTCAGACAAAACAATTTATGTTGCTGGAAATTTATCTGAATAATAACAAAGGTGGTAAGATTTTAACTCTTTTTGCCACAAATTTCAAACGTTGGTTGTGTGTGTTTTCTTGCATCTCTTATTAAAAACATTTACAGAATGAAGAATTTCACATTTACAGTCAAAAGAAGAGCAGTAGCTGGGAACCAGTGAACTCCCAGACTGGCTGCAGAGCTAGACCTCAGCAGCTCCCAAAGTACCACTTGGGGCAGAGTAAGTAAACGTAGTTGCGCTAAGCCTCCCTTTGCACTAAACCTGCCTCTCCTTGAAGCTCTGTTAGAAACACAGGAAGGCCCCTCCCCACAACAAATGCATTTTGTCATTTAATTAACCCTTCAATTAGTCTAGCTCGTGCTGGTTTTCCACCACAAACCTTGCTAAAGACAACAGGCTGCTTGTGACAGTTTGATGGCCAAGATGACCAAGGTAGCTGCAAAGGACCTGGGAAATCCTTCCTTAACAGAGGAAATGCTGAGCCAAATACGGGTGGAGCATGAAAGCTAGATTTTGCCTTTCCCCAGAGGTGTAATTCATATTCTCCTTGACCTAGAGTGTTTGAAATAGAGTCTGGTCCAAAAACCTAATGAACTCCACTAATACTGCCCTGAAAGGTCTAGCTGGAGCAAAGAAGTAAAGGGGAGAGGCTGGATGATACTGTCAGGGCGAGATCTGAGCTGGCCTGTAATGTTCCTCTTATTTGGTTTCCACGCAGCTGGATTCTTCCGGGGCTTTGGCGTTCTGTCCATTTCTTAATGGAAACCTGAGGTCAAAGAGAACGAGAAAATACATTCTCATGTTGCAAGCGGGGGCAGATGTGTTTTCTCCTGCTGAGAAGACAAGAGTGTTGTTCCTTGACTCCCTGGCTCCAGCCCACCTTAGGAACTGCCTGTTCTGGTTGTGGTACTTGAGTTTTGTTTCCTAATGATGCTGGTGTTGCAAAGGCTCCTTTAGTTGTGTTTTATTCCAGCCACGGATGTCTTTTGTGATGAAGGAACAACGTAAGATAATCCTTGGTAGTGAAAAAAACATGAATTCTGCTTCTATGGTGCAGATTTCCCTCCTGATCAAAGTGATCTTTAAAAAAAAAAAAAAAAAAAAAGGAAAAAAGAAGAAGAAAGAAAAGAAAAAAAGAAAGACAGACAGCACATAGCCTGTAACATTGACAGGCTTGTGACTGTTTTTGCACATGGTCCTTCCATCCTTCCAACCATGCTCCCTCCGTTTCTTGTTCCTTTTAAATGAAACATCCAATTTCCAGTCCTGTTTCTTTCCCGCTCTAGTTCTCCCAAAGGCATTTTGGGGTTCTCCATCACTGTAACGACATTTTTCATGTTGACAGGCGCTTTTTTGCAATATGATACAGTCATTCAGGACAGCAGAGAAATCATCTGTGAAGCAGCTAATAGATATTACTTCATCTTTTTTCAGAGGAGGAATTGAAAGAAAGGGCCACCTTGCCGTAAGGAGGTGGTATCAGGCCGCATCAGGAACCGCCTGTGTCTGGAGCCCTGGGGGGATGAGCGAGTTGCACGCTGAAACTTGCAGCCTGCGCAAATCGTCCAGAACCACAGCAAGGCTCTACCAAAGTCAGGACCTTTCAATCTCCTGCCTATATCGCAAGATCATCCTTTTTCCTTCTCCTGGCATTTTATCTCGCCTGAAGTGATTGTTTTCCATTTTTCATATGTTCATTTCTCACTGGTTTTCCTATAAATTTATTTTGTTTATGGAGCAAAAGCAGTACCGTGGCGTGAGGGCTGGGAAGCCCAAGTAGTTGTAGGTTGATTAGAATAAAAAGTGTTGCACCTAATGCGCAACTCAGACCCAAGTTTGTACTTTTTTCTTGGTACTGAATGTTACCATTTATCTTTCTGTTTCAGAAATTCTGTTTTTTCTTTATGTTCCCAGAGTAGGAGAAGAACTTTCAGTCGCAGATTGAGTATTTTCAGCCCAAACTGAAGTGGAGGAGGTAACCAAATTTTTGAGGACAAATATTTTTTTTTTCTGAAGTGTTTCAGCTTCTTATTTTAATTGGAATTATTAGTAATAGTAAAGGCTGGAAACAGATGTTTCTCTTTTCAGTTTCAAATTTAACTTCTGTGGTATTTAAGTAATTCTAATTCTCTAGGCCTTTAAAAATATTCTAGTAAAAAAGAAAGCCTGAAATTTGAATTTCTAATAAAATGCACCAATGTTATAAACCTCACAGTCTATAGCTCTGTCTTAAATACAGTTTAAAAAAACTGCATGAGTGTGGAGAGTGGAAGGAGACAGGAGTTTAATTTACTCCTAGTTAAACACAGCTTAGATTCTTAATCTTAAAATTTATTTCCCAAAACTCTGATTTAAACATCTGTTTGTATTTCAGCAGAATGTATACAAACATATGTGCCACATCTTCTTTTCAAATCTAACTCTGTCTTGCCTTTGCAACACGCACTATCTACTTGTCAGCCAATACTGCTTAGGTTTTAGAAATAAAAACAATTTTCAAATCCCCCATAAAGTCACAGCAAAAGCTTTGATCAGGCACACAAGTGCCTCGCCGTGTGCCCTGTGCTTTTCTAATGTCAGTTTTAATTTACTCTTCTTTTCCAAGCACAAAGTATGAGACATTTCTTTATAGGTTAGCGTTAGATATACGGCTCCCTGCTCTTTCCCAGCTCCCAACTGTTCTTTTACTGCTCTTAGAGCTGTTGCCAGTCTGCTAGCTAATTTACAGTTATAACTAAATTATTTAAATATTTACCATGTTGACAACAGCAACAGCAGAGGGAAACCTGAACGCTTCTGTGAAGAACAATTTGTCTCCACAGATAACTACAGCGGCATCTCTATACGCACAGCAGCAAATCATGACAGCTAACTGGCTGTGCTAGAGACGAGAAAGAACGAGGCACGGGTGAATGGAGAGCAAAAAACAAACCGAAAGAGAAGCCTGATTATTAGGCTAATTGTTAGTTTAGCCTGGTCTGAAATAGTATCTTTTATTCTCTATTCTCTAATTTTAATTCTCAGCCAATCGTCTACTGTCAAATGTGGCAAAATTATTTTTTTTTATAGATTGTTTATTCTAAAGATCCTTGGCGCAGTGTTCAAAGGCATTCTCACTCTCTGTGCAAATAAAAGCCATTAAATTGATTTTTTTTTCTTTAAAAAAAAGTCAATTTAGCTTTTTTTAAAGAAAAATCCTAAGGAAAAATTAGACCCGTGAGAATAACAGACTATGATTTTAATACAATAAGCCCAAATTCTATAAGGGTTTTCTGCAATAGTCTAGTTGTGACAGAAAAACCTGGGAGTAATAGTCATTTGTTCATGACAAACAATACTGACCTGTGAAGGAAAAGAGTTCATCATACGAAGGTTTGCATGAGTAGGACAAGAATTCTGGTTTTCATTTATGAACAGCGGGGAGGAGGAGCAAGTACTCATTGCAAAGATGCCAGGTTTTTGAATGCCTAATACAGCATTTCTTTAAAATTAATGGTACATTCCTATTGTGCTGTTTCTTTTTCTTTTTTTTTCATTTCTAGTTTGGAAATAGCATCAGACTTGGAGGTACATCTAAGTGTTATCTCTATCTAAGGTAACTTACTCCATGTGATGATAATTTTTCATTTCTGACTTCAAGGATGGGTTATTCATCTCCCTTTAGTATATTTTACACTGCTCTAAACTAATAGTATTATTCACATAATACAATCTAAGGCATTAAAAACAAATGAAAGGCTTGCTAAAGATGCAGTTAGGTGTGCTTTTTCTTCTTTTTAAATCTCTTCTGACAGCCTTCTCCACCAAGGGAAGCAAGATACAGAATAAATAGACTTTTGGTTTGGCTCACTACAATTGTTTTTTGTTTGCAGGGTCCATTCGACTGTAGTTTGAAAACAGACAAACAAAAACCCAAATAAACTCTCCTGGATTAATATTTGCTATTCGGTATTACTGTAACTCAAAGGAGCGGAGATAATGATCCTTTCATAAAAAGTACCTACTTTAGGGGAAAGGGGCAGTTTTAACGATTTGTGGCCAAAGATGGGTGTTTTATCCTCCTAAGAGAGAGAGAAAAAAAAGTGCGTAGTAGAAGTACTAAGCTCTTTCCCTTCTCATTCTTAAGGTATTTTGCTTAGAGACTCTATCATAAAGGGTAAAACAGAACCATGTCATTCCTCCTTTAGTCTTTCCTACTGAGAAGGGTCAAGAGGAAGGGAATATACAGATACTCGTCCAGCAAGAATTGGACGTGCCATCTCCGATATCA
Organism: Rhea pennata; assembly: GCF_028389875.1. Classification (NCBI taxonomy): domain Eukaryota; kingdom Metazoa; phylum Chordata; class Aves; order Rheiformes; family Rheidae; genus Rhea; species Rhea pennata. The sequence goes on along the minus strand of NC_084663.1, from coordinate 98,100,933 downwards.
GTTCGTCAGTCATGGAAGTGTATTAATTACTTCGGTCTCTATCAGATTTGAGAAGACGGTCTGGAGCACAAAAACATATTGTTTCCTATACTTTCTGACTGTCTGCAAATTTGTCAAAGATAGGACGAAACTATTTTTTCCTCTTCAATGAAATAGTCAAAGAAATATTTTGTATCAATGACCCTTAGCAAAAATAAACCCATTAAGAGACTTAAGACTGAAATGTTAAATTAACATTAATAAAACTTCCACCTGTGTGAACTTTAAGGCAGTATTGATTCTCTGGAAAGGACTCCTCAAACTGCAATTAATTAGTGCACAACTGATTACATTGTAATCAGATACAAACTTCATAGTTCAGAAGAGAAAAAGCACAGAGTAGAATAAGAAGCCTCCAAACAGTAGATATTTTAAGCACAGGCTGGTGCCAATGCTTATTCTTCATTAATAAATCTTAATGCGTTTGCCGACTTAGCTGAAGATTAATGAAGGTTTAGCCATTGATGATGACTGTAATTGTGATTATTATTAATAGTTTGACTTTAGGAAACTGAGCAACCTTCTTGGGGAATGGCTAATCTATCAGAGCACATTTTTTACTATTCCCTTTTATGCATATCCATAATACTGAAAAACAAGACTTACCTATTTTCTTCTTATTGCTTTTTGGAATACTCCCCGCCCCTTTATCCAACAGGAAACTAAGTTGTGTTACATTGGCTCACCTTGGATGCTCTTTGTTTTGGACCTTTCAGCATGAATCTGTCTCTACAGTTGCCGTCAATCTTAAAGATCTCTAGACTTTCTGAGGTTTTTTCTTTTGCCTGCTTTCTTACAAACAGGAAATGTAGTGGAGGCTTTTACAGTCTCACCATCAAGCTGGCAGTCTCCTTTATTGTTTGCCTCTGAGAGAGGAAGAAAATACGAGTGCACTTCCATTTGTTACTTACCTGTCTTGCCACACAACAGGATGATTAGCTCTTTTTTGCTCATCTCATCTATTTTGCATGATACAAACTTACTTTTGGAACATTTGGATGTGACTCATACTCTAAAGCTTCTTCTGTGTGGTCTGCTCTTGAATTCAGCTAAATTATCTGGACGCCTATTGAACTAAACTGCAGAAATATTTTACCTCAAGAGTGCTATTTGATTCTTTCTCTTGAAGTTTCTAAATCAAGTCTGAACATCCACCGCTGAGAGAGCCCACAGTTTAGCTAAATTAGGATTCTGAGGCATGCAGAAATTACACAGTTGCTACCTGTGGAAGCTCTATCTAAGATATCATAATCTGCTTCCTCCGTTCTTTAAAGCCTATAACTCTATCCAAAATACTTGGGAGAAGAGAGCTGAAGTCAGTATGTGGTTTACTGTGTATTTATCTTCAAAATTTAATGGCAATTGCTTGTATTTGAGTAAAGAAACTGTTTTATTTCCACAATTGCAGTGGCTTCTCCAAGAGGAAGCTTGAACTCTAAGAGCCGTCAGAAGCTCTCCTTTAACTTTGGGGGGTTTTTTGTAGAGCAAATGGCCTTATTTTCGATTACGCATATAGTACAAGCGGGAAGAGTTGCTTAAGAGGAAAAGTGAAACACATGACTACGTTTATCTTTTTGGAATAAGTACATTGAATAGTCTTCTGTGCAGTGTGTAAAATGCTGCTCTTTGGGAAAGGCTCTTAAGGGAGAAAATATCCTTTACATTATACGTTTAGTTGTGATGTTATTACTTCAGAATATTAGTTATATATTAACTGCTTCAGATCAATATTTAGAAAGTAAGTTACTGGATCAGCACCCGATTTGGTCATGTAGGAGAAAGTTATTTGTGATATACTCTTCCATTTTTGTCCAAAGGTTAAACAGACTGACTTCCTAGAGCTTTACCAGAACAAGGCAAAATGATAAGGAGCAATTAATGTCAAAACACTGAAAGAAGTGGATGTTCTTGCACTTTATTCTATTTTGACGTTGTGATTATCTTGATAAATTACATGAGAAAGGACAGATTTTAGAGTGTAAATAGCTTTGGCATTTGTCAGCAACTGAAATTAGACAACCTCCTCATCAATATGGTTAGAACTGAAATTTAACATAGATATTTTCACACTGTTTAACCAAAAAGCATCAATACATTAGAGTTTGGTGAAAACCAGGAAAAAGAACCATAGCTCATTAAGCGATACAATCCATGGTCTGTCGTCAAACTGTGGCTTTAGGTAGAGAAGAGGTCCAGTGCTGTGAAAGGGAGAGTGCTATTATATTTAAAAGTACAGGATTTGTTACCAGCTTAGGGAAGGAGGAGGACTCAACCAGTTAAAGGGATCGGATTTAGCACTTTCATGTTGTAGGCTCCAGTACACAAAAGAGTCTTAAGGCCATCTGATGAATGTATGGAACTCAAAATGAGGCCTTTTGAAAAGGATAAAAGAGACCCTGAATTTGGAGACATGCTGGAGATAGTGGGAGGTGAGTATTGTAGTGATGGAGACAGTTGCTTGGTTTCAGCGCTGAGAGTATGAGCAGTAAATCTTAGATCTGCAGAGGATTCAGAAGAAAATGTTTTTCTGCCTTAACAGGAAGCTTACAGGGAATAAAATCCTTTGGAAATAATTAGGAGCATAATGGACAAGTGAACACTGAGAACGCAGCAGAGGATTTCTGGGTTTATAGTCCTGGTAATGTGTTAATAAATCTGCTCTCTAGAAACAAGTCTTTTTTGTACACTATCAGTTTTGACTGACTGCAGAAGCCAAGTCTAATATAAGATTGGATGTGAGCTTGTTATGCTCTTTTGGGCAGCCTGGAAAAAAGAGGATGGATCTTGGATTTCTTTCTTTGGGCTTAGCTCTTAGCTCAGTCTTTTAAGCTTGATAATAGTCGGGGGGGGGGGAAGTATATTATGAATGCTTAATCTTTTTTATCTTCAAAATACCTGGTACTATCTACAGATTAGGATAATTAGAAATCTTGGCTGTGCTTGCGTTAAGTACTCATAACTGGTAACTCACAACTACCATGAAGATCCTTAAGTTTGTATGCATCTGTGGTGTATGTGGAATTGGAAGGTCTACACTCATTTTTTGGAAGGAGAGATATGGTAGTAACCAAACATGGTAAATATCTACAGCCCCTTTCTGTGATGTGGCAGCTGGCTATGCCAAGGAAGTTACCACAGAACATGGAGCTGAGGCAGTAGCTGACCAAAGAAAGATTAAAACATTGCTGAGACCCAAACAGTGGAGGTCAGCAAGTTTCCAGATCATCAAGACCATTACTAGAATTTAAAGGACTTTTATGATTTTAAATGAGCCTTGCAGGATGGATTTTTCTTTTTTTCCCCCTGTAGTTGCTCAAATGGTAACAAGCCTCCTACAAAGCTTCTGACAAAGCATCCTTAGCAATTCCCAGCAGTCTCGACCAAGCTTCTGGAATCTGCTGTGCATGACTGGGAAACAAGGTTTCAGCCTTATCAAACTGGAAGCCATTTCAGAGATTGAATTTCTCCTCTCTTCCACCCCAAGAGATCAAAGAGCCTTCTTGAATCCTTTTTCCTCTTTAAAGCAGAAAGTTTTCACTATGACACTAAAAGGAGATTTCTGGGAACTGCCTTAGCTGTTTCTTAGAAAAAAGTTCTTAAAACTGAATATTGTGTTTTTTAAGTGTAGTGGAGAAAGCACAAATTTAACAGGTAATTGGCACACGATTCAAATATGTTACATTTGATAAAATCATGTCTCTTATTTACTCCTGGATTCATTTAGTTTAGTCCATTTTTTGCAACATATGCCTGTTGCCAGCAAGCTCTATTTTTCTAAGACTGCCGAATGCATGTTTTTCTCTAACCTACCAAAGGTGAAATAAACTGCACAGTTGACAATGAAATCAGACTTCTCTCAAATACCTACTTTCTCTACCACTACTCAAATTAGTCTTGCTTTTAAAAAGATGTCATTTCGGATGCTAAACGGTATAGTGGAAACCCCCACACAAAGAACAGGAGACACTGGTTATAGTCCTGAAAAGTATAGGTATTTCTGTAAGGTGCAAATGACTTTTTTTGATTAAAGCGTGAATATATTTTTCATCTTGAATCTTCTCTGAATTGCTGGGGAAAGTAGCTGTAGCAGAAATGCTTGGAGGGGAGCTTGTGCATGGCTCTGCTGAAGTGGAGTCTGCTCTGATTCTAATCGCATGAATATATCTGAGAAGTAGAATTGTGCTTTGAATCTAAGCACGTGACTCTGCACTTAGATTGCAGGTGCAGACCTGGTGCTACTTGTGTGGTAAGCGTAAATGAACAATAATGCTGCTGAAGAAGGGCTGGTGTAAAATCGCTGCCAGGGGAGTGTGAGGCCTTTCAAACCAGCCTCAAATCCTGTAGAGCTCTTTTGAGCTCAGCTAATTTTGTACTGCATGATAGGATTAATAACCTAATCAGGCTCATTTCTGCATTGTAGATAATGTCCTGAATTTCACTATTTTATCTTAAACCACTGTTAAGCACAATGCTATCTCATTAACTGCTCCTGAAATTATGGCTGCTATTACAAGCAGGGGTTATATCATGGGCTTCCTGTGGGGAAACCACAGTTTTTTCTTCCCAACGCTACAAAACCTTATTATCAAGGACTATGAGCAGAGGTAGCGAGAGAAAACTACTTATCTTAGTAATTCTGCACTGTCAAAATTTCCACTGAAAGCTAAAACTTCACACTTGTGCAGCTTTGGGTGGATTTTTTTATGTTGAGTGATGTAAGATAGCTGAGCAGAGTCTCTGCGTGACTAGCAAAGAGCAAATAGAACAAATGTCACTTCACCTAAAACCTGTTGAAGTCAAGTGTGGTCTTCCATTGACTGTATTTTATTTTGTGTTCAGAGAGCAACTGCATTCTGAGAGACATCTCCAGCAGCGTTTCTTTCAATAGCCACAAGAATAATGAATTTCCTGTTAAGGTTTGCAATAATCCACTTGCTGGTTTGGGTATTTTTGTAATTCTTCTTTGACACACTTGTGCAAAGAATGTGTGCACTGTTTCCCCCTGGGCAGCTCAAGACCTGATCCTGTAACTATTCTTTACACGAGTCTTCCTAGTGAAGTCATCAGGCCCCACTCTGTGCTCGGAAGCAAGCTTGCAACTCTGTCAATTTTGTTTGACCAAAGTGCGTGAAGAATTTACTAGCAGGATAATGTCCCTAAGACACTAAACCTGTGCTTTTAAAAGTTGCTTGAGAATACCACAAGTAGGTCTGTGTGGCTCTGTGGAACACAGTGTAGAAGAGCCCAAGGAGTGTGAGTGTTGCCCAAAGTCCTGGGGGAACCTCTCCAAACAGTGCAAATCTCTTCCTACAATGACAAAGCTGAGCTAATAAACCAGGCTCATTCACTGGAGTGATTAAACCTCCTCCAGCTCTGCAATGTGCTCTTCACCCTGCTTAGCTTTCTGACCCTTCGCCGCATGCTTATGCATCTGGCTAGCAGAATGCCAGAAGCTTGTTGTCCTCTGTTGCAACAAGTTAAACTTACTCTGCTTTGAGTGAAGCAATTCTAAGCACAATTTTGAATGGAAATATTCCCTGCTTTGAGCAAAATGCCACTTGCATTACATTGAGTGACTGGTGTTGCAGCTGATGAGTTGTCCTAACTCAGGCTGCTGCCTCTGCATTTGAACTCTGAGCCTCTCCCACCGCTTCCCCAAGCCTGTGTTATCACAGTGTGCTTCATGGTGGCTTTTAACTGGACTTTGGCCTAATCCCTCTTTAAAAGTTGTTGCAAACCTAGACTAAATTGTCCAGTTGTGTTTTTTTGTTGGAAGTCAGGGTCAGCTCTGTATGGGGCTGCTCCCAGCTCCCTTTGCCATGACTATGCGGGTACTATCACTGGACTCGCTTGTTTTCTCCTCTAACATCTTTCCTAAATTTTATCCCTGAAGGACAGTGTTCCCCCAACATGACACAGTTGCTGAGTGGCAGCAGGGGAATCATTGCACTAGGAGCGTTTATGGATACAAGTCTCCAAAGTCAGAGACAGTGAAGAGGAAACAGAAAATGCACAAGCCTGCTTCAGCCTAATCTCTGTGGTTGCAGGCATGTACCAGCCAGCCGAGGTATCTCTGCAGTGCAGCAGTATAGTAGTGAGACCTCTTAGATCTAACTAGCGTACACATAGGGTAAGATGAAGACCTAAAGTAATCACAGTGAAGCCAACCTTTGAAAAGTGGTCAGTGATGCACTGAAGTAGTGAATTTGATCTGAATCATTCAACTACTAAACCTTTCAACTTAACTATGTTGTGGTTGCATCTCTCTATTTAAAGAAATACCTGCTAAGTAGATACAAATAGTTGTCTCACCACATTCAGTGCTGTTGAAAGACTGTTTTCTTACTGTTTCCTGTTCAACAGTGGATTTGGGTACAGCAAAGTGTGTGCTAATTTCCTTGTAGTCAAACTGTCAGCAACTTGTTAGCACTTGCAGAAAGAGCAAGCACAGGTGTGTAGCGAATAGCTTTCCTGTCCCACAAAGTGCTATAAGGCTGGAAGTGATTGTTCTCCATTGACATAAACATTTTGATATTTCTCAGAGGCCAAAGAAAGTGTTACATATGTTTAAGATGTTATCTTGGGACATGAGAGTCTTTGTGAACTGGGCAGGACAGGGACTGCACTTCTTGTGTCTCCATGTGATAGTCAGGGTCCTGTTAGGTGTTGTGGGTACCTTGTCCTGCAATGACCAAATCCTGCATCCTTACTGGGAGCAAGTTTTCCCAACAAAAGTGCCATGACATGTTCCACTAACCTTCCTGCCTGACAGACACGCGTTCCCTAGGAGCTATGACCATTGCTGAGGAACTCATCAGCAATAGGCAATGTGTGTTGCTGCCAGTTCAGATTTACAAACTAGCAGACTAAACCTATGATTTCTCTTTTTGCTTTGTTTCTAATCTAACGTACTACAGTCTTTCTATTTGGGTTTTGTACTTCAGAATTCTTATTTCAAGGTCTGTTCAACAACTTACTTACAAGCCTACTTTTCTCTTTTTTGAAAAAGTGCTTGTTAGGAGTGCATTTTGCCTTTTTTTTTTTTTTTTTTTTTTGTAAGTGTGTGGCTCCCGTTTCTATAGTTGATGCTCAGAAAGCAAAGAGTTACGAGTTACCCTCCCTGCTACTATTGATGCCAATAAATTCTTACCGTTTTGCTTAGTCAGTACCTTATTTGTAATATTGCTCAGGGATACAGAAAATATTTACAGGAGTGACTCTACTTTTGTAATCTAAAGAACAAAATTACATAGCACTCTTTAAAGGCGACAGGCAAGTATGTTTTGATTACTATTTAGAAACTTCTGTTCAGAGGCTGATTTAACTGACGGATGAAGAGCACACATCCTTCTATGTCACCATTGATGTACATGTTCAGGTTCAGCTCTCTGTGTCAGATATGACCAGGTGGAGCAAAGACACTGTGACTGGGATGGGAGCGAAACATGCTAAATAGAGTCCAGAGGCTTGACATCGTTGCCTCCAAGCAGAGGAGGTGGGTGCCGCAAGCCATTTCCACCTACAACCAGTACCTGAACCCACCCAATGGAGAGCTTGCATGTTATTAAGCAGTTAAGCAGTAACTGTATGGTATTAATACTGTGGAGAGAATTAATACAGTGGAGAGAACAGAGGATGATATGCTATACTGTAACTTCAATGTAAAAAAAAGTCCCAGCACCTCTGCAGGAAGCTTAAAAATAAAGTGAGGCAAGCAAGGCAATGGTGTTGTGTTAATATTTGATCTTTGTGCAATGAGCTTAATTTTTTTTCTCAGTGTCTGACTAAGCTTGGGCTTAAAACTGTTCATCTTTGCTCTGAGACATAACAGCCTGGAAAAAGTATTGATTTTATGTTTCACTCCACCCTTTAATTGAAGTGAAACGTTATTCTAGGAGTATGGCAACAGGCTCAAGTGGAGAGTTTAAAATATTTTTTATAATACTCGGAGGATATTTCTCCATTTTAGCCAAACAATCACAACTTGTGTATTGTAGCTACTTGGGGGAAACAGAATGTGGTAAGAGTTGACCATTTTAGTTCGTGGCTTTCTCATCCTGAATACTTTTATTCTGTGTTTGAAACATATGTCCAGACTTTACATCCTGGGGCAGTCCAGGGTGGGTCATTTTGTAACACCTAGATTAAAGGTTTTGCCTTCCATAGCAGCAGTTTTCCTGGAGCTGTGGTACAACTCATTAGCAGTATTAAAACTACAGAGCATAAAGAAAAGCTGGAATTTTCTCCATATATTTGGAAGATTGCTTTTCTTTTAAATATTATTAACATTCAGGGTACATTAAATATTTGCACTGATACTTCTGTGCAAGCACATGCAGCATTTGGTTGACATCTGAACACCAGAATTCTTTCTCCATAGCTAAAGCTAAGGAAGCTCCTTTAAAGAAGCTCTTGATAGCTTCTTTTTTTTTTTTTTTTTTTTTAACTGTGAGAAAATTCTGACTGAGGCCATTTGTAGCTCACAGAAGGTTCCTATTTCACTGGTTAAGCATGTATAATTGGATGCATGATTCATATGCTAATGCTGTGAGTCGATGCTAACTTCTTTTCCCTGCTATCATGTAATAGAATTCAGTATTTTAATGTCCTCATCCTTTCAGCTTCTCTCTGCTGAAATGCAGAGAGGGAAGCTATGCTGAAATGAATCTGTACTGAAGTGCTTTTTAAGGCTTGATACAAAAGACTTCTTACAGGACTGTTGCGTGTATCCTTGAAGCATATCAAAGCACTTTATAAACCGAAATCAATAAACACAGAGCATCACATGCAACATGGTCATATACTCAATATTGAATTAGAGTCCATTGTGATACAGAACATACCTCCTATTCAGCAGCAACTCTGTGAGATTGTTTAAGGTCCTGATGGAAGGATGCTGCTAAGTGAGGAATGTAGGTTGACTTGTACTGAGTAGATTGTAATAACACACAATTTCCTCCATACACTGGCATTTTCCTCTGTTTTTGCAAATAGTACCATGGTATTTTAAAAAATCTGTATATATTCAGAATCTTGGCTTTGCATTTCCTCTAAGCAACACCATATTTGCAAGTTCAGAGCTCAGGTGACTTGCTGAAAGTGCTAACTCACATGCCCAATTTAAGTGCAGGAGAGATCTGTGCTAAATTTAAAGCTAATTGCACCCAGGTTTTCAGGAAGGGGCATTATCCCAGTATTTTGAAAATCTGGGGGAAAGGAGGGTGAGGAGAGAGAGGAGTGTTCTAGTCCACACCTCATAGGCTTCCCCAAAATGTCCTGCCTCGCTAGCTTCTCCCCCGTACTGATTCCCAAGGTATAGCCGTAATGATAGTGAATTGTAGTGAAGTCCAGTCTCTCTTTGAGAGACTTGACAGCAGCACCAGGAGAAAGAGCAGAAGCGTGTCTGAATGCATGAGCCTCTAGTAATGCGTCTTATTAGGAGCTGGAGGGGAGGACATGCAAACCTCTAAAACTTAGGAAATGCTGACCAAAAACTGAGGTGCCACCTACTCAATTACAACTTCTTACAGCAGACTGATTTTGTCAGTGGCCCGAGAGGTCCTGTGATCCTTTAACACCATACTGCAGGGTTATTGTGTTCAGACTAGCCATATCCCTCGTTCCCCTCGCCAGCACGCTGAGGCTGTCAGTTAATTGGCAGCTGCCTTGCTGTAACACAGATACGAAGATGTTTGTTATCATGGAGCGGGATCAATAATTGTTACACTTTCCTTCCAAAGTCTGTGGTTTCTGCCAAACATAATGACTTTTCTGCTATCTTAAAGCAAACTATGGTTTAATTAGAGGATTTTAAAACAGCCGATGCACCCATCTGTCCAGTGTGAAGACTTTCTTGTGGCCATAAGCTGAGCGGCTGGAACTTCAGATCCTTTCAGCAGACACCTGTGTTAATTTGGAGAGCTCTTCAGATGCAGCTTTCTTTTTAGGCCAATGCTGTTTTGTTCTCATCTTTTTGCCTTTGAAAACAGAACCAGCCCTGTGCTGTCAGCAGGAACTGGAGTCTTTTTCCCAGTGCCAGGGAATTTACTCATCCTCTTTTGTCTGCATTTCCTCCTTCCATCTCTGTTCAAAGGGTGCCTTATCATGAGACAGCAGAGCATGCAGTGAAAACAAACCAATATTTATGTAGAGTAAACATCAGTCAGGTCAAGATACATAATCCAGTTTATCATAGCAGAGCACCATTTCTGAGACATCCCAGAAGTTCATTTTCTGTACTCTAAACACCTAACTGAAAACATGGTTTCCATCTGGAGAAAAGTGCTGAGTTTTGTGTTGCTTCTTTAGAACGACAAACAAAAAAGTAGAGTGCACTCAGCACCAAAGCCACATCTTTATGCCACATTCAGTTCTCTCTCAAGGCGATGTTCTAGCTGAGAAAGAAATTGTGGAAGCACAAATTGAGACAGTGAGTTCCTAAGTCTCTGTGCATACTTTTTAGTGATGCATTTTGAAGCTGAACTCTTTGGATCTCAGGAAATTCCTCAGGTCATTGGTGCTTGAGCTTAACGATGACCCCGCAACATCAAAGGCTGAACGGCAGTGTGGACCTTGCTGGAAAGGGGCGAGTGGGGAACACCACAGTGAAAAAGCAAGAAGACTTTAAGATGAGGAAGAGGTAAGGAATAGAGAAAAAGACACAGGGCAGAAGTGAAGTCATTCTGATAAAGGACAAATAGCAAAGGTGCTTTCCCTAACGAAAGGTCTCCCATCCCACGCCTAGCTGGCTGACGTGAGGTTTGACCTGCCAACCATCCACGTGAGAGGAAGAGGTCACATAGTGAGAGGAAGACTGCAGCGTTGTCTCCTTGCTGAATGCTGTACTGGCATATTTGGAGAAGGCACACATGCCCCAGCTGTGGGCTGGCACAGCTGAGGAGGTCTTACTTCACCTCTCCCTGTGGTTAGGCGTGGGCTGCCTTCACCACTAGAGAGGAAGAAACTTGCTCTTGGGCCTCTGAAGAATAATACTCTGACCAGGTTTGTTACTCAGTTAAGAAGGCAGTTAATGTAAAACTAAGGTTTTTCTTTTTTTCTAGTGGCAAGATTACCTTAAAAAACACTGTGATTTACTACCTCAGTGGTGTCAGTGCCACCATTTGGGTCTCATTGTTATTGTTGTGGACTGGATCCAGTCTGTGGTGGATTCCCCCCCTCCCCCTTTTTTTAAATATAAATTCAGGTCTCTTCATACAACACTGACTACAGAGCAACTCCTGATGCCAGATTCAATAGGGAGATATAAAAAAATGAATGTTAGTTGTAGAAGCTGTAGACTTTTAAAGGGCAACTAGGAAAGGACAGCCCGGCATAGTACTGCATCATTTATATCACTTTTAGGTAAGTGTGCCAACATGCTTGATTTATGTGTGTGTATATTTGGACTTATTTTCCTCCTATTATCCCAGAACTTGCGACTGTCTTGTGACAACTTAGATGCTATTTATAGGGCTTGTGATCTTCCATCACCTGCCTGGGTTACAGTGAACACACTGGAACAAAAGCCCAAATGCTCCTCCTCCAGAGGAGGACATCAGCGCATGTGCCCGGCTGTGGAGACACGCACAGCTGCTTCCATCACAGCTCGGGGCCATGGGTGCCTCTGAACAGAGTTTTGTTCTGGAGACCAGAAAGGAAACTTTCATTCACATGGGTTTGCCATGATTAAGTTTCACTTGGAAACTTTATCCAAATGTGACCGTTCAGGGCATTTATCTGAGATTCTGGCAGCCTAATGGGAGTAAGTGGTGTTACTGGCATGGCTGGGGTGGTTTTGATGTGTCTCCGATGTGTCAGACTTGCTATATGATTACCACAAACCGTACTGGTGGTTGGCACCCACAGGTCATATGTTTGGGCTTTGTCAGACCAGGTGTCATTCTGCTGCCCAGCATGTTCCTGCCAAGCAAACTGTGGACAGAAGCATAGTGAGCCTTCTTCTGTGGCACTAGTGAAGGAAGGATCACATTAGCCTTCTAGAGAGGCATAGAAATCCTACATGTTTTCCGACCCCTTTTCATTATTTATCATGACAAACTAAACTAAAGTTCTTGGTTGAACTCATTGAGAAATAATACGAATATTGTTCCGCCACCCTGGAAGTAAGAAGGTTTGGCAATTTAAAGAGACAAAGGGGGAATGTGGAAAAAGCACTTACAGATTTCATCCTGGGCTATTCAAGCACTCTTTCTCAGAAGTAACCTGCAATAGTTAGTACAAAGAGCACCACCTACTGATAGCGAAGAAAATGAACCATATGTATACCAGACCTTCTCCTCCATCCTCTTGCCCCAATAAAGCTGCTGGAGACTTCCTGAATGCAGCTGTTAATCTGGATTTTGGCTGTTCGTTGCAAGATGTTTTAACCATTGACTCCCCTTGCTAATGGCACTGATAGGAAATCTGGTGTGTTTCATCAGTAGATAGTCTGTTCTGCCTCTCAGTGATCCACCAAAGAAGGGACCTGGGTAGTGCTCTCAACATGTGCAGGCACTACCTGCTGCACAGACCATTTGCCTATCTAGCCCTTACTGTCGTGGTATTCTGCTTCTGTACCAGTTAAGAAAAGCATATTGAGCTCTCACAGGCTGCCAGTGTCCCTTTCCAGTGCCATTCCATTGAGTGCACCTCAACCTCTTGGCTGAAATTGGGTGACTTATGAAAACCTTACCAGATTGTTTTATGTGCTCTGAGCTAGAAACATGCTGCAGACTTCAGGAGCTTAATGCTGACATGGTTTGTGGGTCATGAGGGTCCCTCTGCTCTCAACTCCCAGGCAGCCCAGCACTGAGATCACCTTAAACTTTGGCAGTTTTAAAATGAAGAAAGTCTTTCTAGAGCACTCATCACCTCTCTGACGTTAGGGCAGCCTGACTTCCCCCCTCTGTTATGGAGGAGCAGCTGTCAGTTTTCAATGTTGTGACTTCATCTCTGACTGACTCTCCACCATGCAGGGCTTGTTTTTCAGAGCCAGAATGGGCATCAAGTTGAATTCTTCAGAATCCATAATTATTGGATTAAAAGCATTTGTTTGAGTACTCTTTCTTTGGGGAGGAGGGTGAGCACATCATCTGTATTTGAACAAGGAGCATTGCCTAGTTTCATAGTTTATAGAAGGTACAAAACTGCCTCTTTTGTTGTACACTAGCACCACTTAGTGCTGGTATGTTCCATAAGTCACTAATGGAAAAATATACATGATGATATCCAATTTTTAAGTGAAGCCCAAGATTTGTGAGCCTTTGTCTTACAGAATAACTTGTAGTATCTCATAACAATTTCTTATTATGCTTTTTCTCCAACTCCTCCCCAACTTTACATAGCTTGCACTACCAATACCAGCAATAGCAGTACATCTCTCAAGCATAACACTGGGGCACTGGAAGTTGGGGTAAGACTCATTTCATAGCCACCTGTTCCCAGCCATTAGACAGTCAATTCCAAAACTGTAGATCTGGCAAATGTAGCAATTGCATATTTAAGGATTCTGGGTGTTCTGCTTCTCTAAATTTCTGTGATCTTTAATTGATACAGACAAGTTGACTATAGTCAGGACATAAACAAAGGGGAGAATATCTTAGACGGGTTAATGCCGTTGGAGTAAAAAACTGAAAGTGAGCCTCTTTTCCTCTTCAGTAATCAACAGGTTTAGTAAGAATTTAGTAAGAGTTCCTGCTTTACAGGAACAGAATCACTTGTGGGGTTCAGTTTAGTGCAGATGACTAGAAAGAGAGACTTTTTTCCTGCTTATAATTATTCCCAATTCTATTGATTTTATTTTTTTCCCCTAAACCTCTCCCCTTCAATTTAGAACCTCAATAATGTCAAGCATATTGTTCCCCAGGAGGAAAGAGTGAAAAAGGGACAATAAAAGCTATTCTAGACATGTTCTGCCCCCTGTGTCGGGGCAATGTACTTTGTCTTACTTTGCTCTGATTCATAAACAAACATGAGCAAAAAGAACTTTGCAAGACTTTTGCATCCTTAGCAGGTGCCAGCTGAGATTTTCATCACCTTGCCTATTTAAATATGACACTTTGCATACAAGCTGAAGATGATTCATAAATGATTATTTCCTTCACGAGATGATTCATAGATGATTATTGCCTTCATCATTGCAGACAGCATCTGGTGGCTGCTTCTTGACCAAGTACAGAGCAGCTAACATTTGTCTGCAAACAGTAGTCCCAAAACAAGCCTGAAAGAGTGCACATAGACAACCCAAAGGTAAGTGGAGCTCTTCTACATAATTCTTGAGAATGGAAAGCGTTATTTGTGGTACAAAGGGCTATGAATGTTTGGATAATGTCCAAATGTTTCAATACAAATATTTGACTGCAAATAATCATTGTCCTCTTGAAAATTCTCCTTGCTCTGGTACCCATAGGTAACAGACAGCACCTGTGCTTAACTTCACTGCAAGTATTTGAAGATTACAGAGGTGGTAGCTGCAGAAAAACAGCAAAATCTTTGGAACTAGGGCACATGGAGAATGGAGACTCCGCTCATTTAAAGAGAAGAACTGTCATGAATCAGTGTGGGACTAGGGCCTACACAGCTTGAGCTAGTAATAAAAATCTTAACAAGCAGGTGAAAGCTCTTTTCTTATTTCCATATGAAGGATGTTCCAAAAATACTTAATATCCTATTATGGAACAGTCCTTGTGCTTGTAATATTTTCTTTGGACTTGGCTTTAACTCTCACACCCTTTGGTCCTAATCTATGTGTACAGGAGTACAGAGATACAAGTGCATAAAGTTTCTGTATCTGTCACAGTACTGCCACAGCGGCAAAGCCTGGCAAACAAAGGCCTCATTTCTTTGCTTTATTTAGGTCGTATTCTTATTTCCTCATAAGACTTCATTGCAACTTCCTGCTTGCTTAGCAAGTGTATCGAAAAATATTTTTTCCCTTTTTTTTGTTCAGTAAAGAAAATCAAATGGACAATTGGTAAGACATTCCACAGCTAGAAAAGCTTAATGTTTTACAACAAAATATATCTGGGACTAGAAACTGGTCTCTAGATTAGACAAAAGAATTTGTGATCAGTGTGGTTTTTTTGCAATGAGTAAGGCAGCTGTTGTGCTTTTCCACAGGAAATCATGGTTAATTTAGAAACTGTTTTGTTACCCTAAAAATTGTGGTTAGGTTAAAAAAAAAAAAAGAAAAAAAAAAGACATTTGTTTGGGATTTTTTTCCTTTGTGTCTGAAGTTTATGTCTTTTCTTTAGGTATGAAGCTCAGGCAGGTCTTGCAGCAGAGGTTATACTTTAGGTGCAGCAATGTGAAACAGTCTGCTTCCTGACACTATTTATGATGTAGAGTTTTGAGGTTTGATCTTAAAATTCAAGGTAAGATATGTCCTGGAAGACACAACACTCAATGAAGTAAAGCTACCAAAACTGTAAAGTGTTTGAGTTGTGGGCATGTCATTGGTTCCACACCGTCGAGTCTGCAGACCTTAAAATTTTGTCTTGAAACTTGCGTTTTCTATAGAAAATATTTCTCTTATATTGTAATTTTGGTCCTGAGAAATCATGGGAACAAGTAGCATAGTGAGACTTCATGTGTTGTGTTGGTTTCAGTGTTATTCATTTTTTTAGTACTAATTCTAATACATCTACAAATATTTTCATGTGTATCTATGGTCAGAAAAGCCATCTAGATAAAATGAGCCCCTTTTCCAAGAATTCCTGTTTTCTGCCCCCTTGTGTGAACCTTGTGGAAGATCTGATCCTTGAATAGGATCCCTGCGCTGCCTACACTGGGGCAAAGGGGTTGGGCTGGGGGCGGTGGTGGGCGCCCTGACTGGTGAAGCAGAGGGACCCATCTGAAGTCAGCAGCTGATCAGCAGCAGCATGGGGGAGACGGGCCGCTGATGCCTGTCCATGTTTTGTGGGAGCGCTGGCACCTTGCTTAGCCTGTGTAATCCACCGGGCATTCAGCAATTGCCAGCTCTTTCTGTCCTGCCAGCAGTATTAGGAGGGGAGGGGAGATAACAGCATTGATCCCTACCCTGGTGTGTCCCAGCTGGGGTTGGTCTGACCATCCTTGAAGGGGCCTGGACTTCTCTAACACTGGCGAGAGCTCTGCAACAGCGTGTGCTGGTGCTGCAGAGGACACAGCTGTGCCCTGCCCGGGATGAGTTATTAACGCTGTGCAGCCAGTTCTCACTCCCACAGCTCCCGCAAAGTCTTTGGCGGAGGGTAGAGGCAGCAACAGCTTATTTCCTGTCTGACAGAGCCATTTGCTTCTTATGCTTAGTGCAAATGACCTTCATATATGTGTGTACCCCCTGTAATTCCATTCTCTCCTGGTGTCAGATTTAATATTTACCATGGTAAGGCTAAAATGTGTTTGCTTCTACAATGATTTTCATAAATTTACTTCGTACTGAAGCCCAGATACAATGGAGTGAAATGCAAACAAACAAACAAACAAAAAAAAGAACTTTTCTTCCTCTCTCCCTTTCCAAAAATGTGCTATAAAAACTAGTTTTCCCAAATTGAGAGCAGAACCGTTCTTCTGAGCGCGCAGCACACGCACGCCGCGGCTGCGCGGCTCTCCCTTGGCGTCGTTACGGCCGGGAGCGAACCCGGCGAAGGACGGCTTTGGCACTGTAGGCGTTACGTGGACACTGAGGACGCTACTGCCCAGCTCCAGGCTCTAGGGCAGGATTGCCTGAGGGCGTGCAGAAAATCTTTCTCTCAGTTCAGCGTGCAGAAAATGAGCATGTGAATGAAAATATGCGCCTTTTTCTGTTTGAGTACCTTGCCTAAAAACTCATCACTACAGTTGGTAGTGACAGTTACTTTGAGAGTTTTTCACTAAAAAGTCACTTCAAATAAGATCTAAACCTTTCGCTAAGTACTGTTTTGACGTTCATTTTGGAAAAGCTTGATCAAATATACTAGAAAACTGTTCTGTTTCAGCACCATTTTACAATATACTTCTTCCTTGAAAAACTGAGAGATAAAAAATGCTAATTTACCATAACCTCATTTTAAATAGTGGACTGTTTATCCCCTTTGGCGTTTGGCTTTTTGATACCTTAAACTTCCTCAAAGTACCAAAAGTTACAATAGTAACTACAACTGGTCAGAGTAACGTGCCTTTACAATGCGCAGTAGAAACTCTCGTTTCAGTGGCACCCTCTGGCTGCTACTACTTAATAACCTTTTTCTTTTCTTTTCTTTTTCTTTTTTTAAGCAGAAGGACTTGGGAAGACAGAAAATCAAATATGCTTTTCAGTTTATTATTGAAGCAAGTATTTATTACTTGGAGCAGGACGACAAGGGAAAATGAGAAGGCTAAATGGAATAAGAACTGAAGAGACTGGGGGCTGTAAAACGAAAATAATACATAAATGAAAGGTAAGTGGAAAAATACGCAGGAGAAAGCAGTGACTAGGGGCAACAAAAGATATATAGCCAAACAATGAACAGCACCAAAGTTATTTGGATGAAAGGGGATACTTCCAGAGGGGAGGAAAAAAAAAAAAAAACAGTGAGGGGGACCCAAAAGTGAAGGGGAAAAAAAAGGTTTGTATCGTTATTGAAAAAAGATGTGAAGAGATGCAGGAAAGGAAAAGTGGTGAATTGAAGAAGAAAGGTAAGTCTTCTGTTAGTGCTTTAAGCAGGCCTGGGGAAGCTCTCCAAGAGCTGGAACATCTTATTGCCTTGGGGCTCACAGTAGTGTAGCAGCAGGTACTGTTTGAATAGCTGGTTAACCCCTGTAGAGATATGTGATTCGCTGTAGGCTTCGGTGAACTGGTGTCAGCTGCCTCCTCACTGTTCAAAGTGCTACCTGTCTCTGCATGGTTTTTTCTCCCAGCAGGCCTGGCTCCACTAACTGAGCATAACCTCATGGAAGTTGCTTTTATTGGCTAGTGGTCAACTTCCAGAGAACGACTTTGGGATTCTCCCTGGGTGCGAACAGCATCTCGGAAATCAAGAAGGGATTTGGATTTGTAAGGCTGGATTCTGTGTTGTGACACGTGGAACATGACTTCGCAGTTTAGAGGATTTAGATAACAGTTAAGAAGATAAATGCCAAAGTATGAGGAAAGGTCTTTGACCTCTCATGATAGCCAGCCCTTTTTAGTAGCGCTGCTGCATAGGGAATAATCTAATTTTGCAGTTGCCTGAGCTGCTGCTAGGCCCATTTAAACTTTTGTTTTTCTAGACAATATGATTCACTCCTTCAAATCTTAATTTGATCCTCTATTTCTATCCCCTATTTCATCTCTATAAGCAAGGCTGAAGCCTACGTTTAAATTTCCTGCACAAATTAAAGGCTAGCCGGTCATTTTGTGTGGACAGTTTGTAGCACTAGCTAAGCTGTCTTTTTGATATTGAAAACAGCATGTGGCTGGAGATGTGTCCTGGTAAATTAATTTATTTCTGAGGGACTTGACAGCATGGTCCCAGCTTAATACTTCTGCATAAATTCAGCCAGTATCTTGTACCTTAGTCTTTCTCCTGATTTAGTGATTTAGTTCAGAGAAGAGAGTGAGAAATCAGCCCTCATTTGATGATCAGGAAGAGAACAACTGTAAAAGCTCCAAGGAAGGAGAGCTTGGACTTATTACCCACGAGCTGTGTAAAAGATTTAGGGAGCTGCCTGATGGGTTTGTAAGCTAACTATTGGAGATGTTGGGAACATCTGTACAGAGAAGGGTTACCATGGTTATTCTAGGATAAAAAAGGCACCCAATTCAAAAATCCTTCAGTATTGGGAGTGGTGACAACAAAATGTGAATCCTGTTCCTTGCCTTACCCATGCTTTCTTTTTGAGGTGCTGCTCATAATGAAGAAGTTAACTGGCTTGAGGTAAACAGATTAAAAGAGAAACCATTAAGTGTGTGCAGGGTTCAGGAGGCTTGGTAGTAGGATATCAACAGACCTTCATCTGGATGGTCTGAGCAGGGCATAAGAGAGCAAAAATATGTCCCCTACAGTGGGCTGTTTTATATTCAGAAAAGATGGGACCTGCTCTGCTGGAATAGCATATAGTAAGGTCGATGTTATGATTTCATTTGAACTCACTCAACCATTAAGCACTCTCTTCATTCAGTCAGTGCTGCTAACTCAGGGCCAAACCGCTCTGGAGGTAGTGCTGTATGTTATTGCAATTACACGTCTATAGCTGCGCTGCTGTTCTTGACTCTAGCACTTGGTGCAGTAGTGTGATACTGTAAGAGGGAGCATGAAGAGCAAACTGCTGCTTTTACCATCGGGCGATCCTGGAGGGAAGTAGAGTCGCATTTGCAGAATGCTGCGGAGGAGCTTGGTTTTTCTTCTAGAGTTTGTCTGAAGCCTGAGCATATGTGGAGATGGACTTCAGCGCGGTGAGGGCAGTGCATGCATACAAATCACACGAATATTCAATATGCAGTGAGAATGACAGTGCTAGATAAATCCTGGGCATGGTGCAAATCAACAACCCAAGCTGTGACACTCCTGGGACGACACTTAGAGCTTCTCTGGCTGATGAAGGCTGAAGGAAGTGGCTGGTTTGCCTAATCTGCTTCCTTTCTGCTTTGCAGAAAAAGCTCTGCCTTAGAGCTGGTAATTTCGGTAGGTAAGTACAAAGATTTTAATATTTTAAGTAGGTAGTACAATCCATTTCTTGTTTCTTCTTTTACCCATTCTCATGAAAGGTTTTCCATGGAAAAGGAGAAACCCTGGATGACTTCTTTGTGCATATTCATATGCTTTGAATACTTAGCTTCTTTAAACTAATTCATAATAGAACCAGTCATGTATGTATGCGGATTTTGTTTTGTTTCGTTTTCCTCACTTCAGGCAAAAACACTTCAAGTGGGAGAATGCCACAGGACTGAAAATGGTTGTGGGAAAGACTTGGTTTTGTTGGGTCCCAATTTAACACTCTTGTAGCTAAGTTTTAAGCTTTGGTGAAAAATAACTTTATTTGAAAGTTGTTGTTACTTTGGACTAAAAATTATTAATATTTGCAGGAAGCATCCTTGGACTCCCAGACAAAAAAGACCATTTCCTCTTATTTGCTTAGGATTTTGTGTCGCCACCAGTTTTCTGAAGGTCTTCCTATACTAAACATCAATTTTTTAGAGTGTAGTAAAATGCAGTTCCATGCACAGCTGCCTTTCGAGTAGGCTGCCAGTCTGGCCTAATGTGTCATACACGTTAACTTCAAATCTTCCCGCGTATGAGGGAGAGGCTGACAAAATTCCTATTTCACTGTAAAAATAGAAATTAAGCAGATCCATAAGAATTGTCTGTCTCATTGTCAGTTAGCTGCATCATGCTAAATGATGCGCAATGTGTTTGTGATGCCATGATTCATGGTCAAATGACTGAGAAACAAGTACCGCTCTGTGATATCCAGATACAAACCTATGTGGAAGAAGATGGTATGGAATATGCAGAGTGGCTCCACCCAGTCCATATAAGTATGCTAATCCCTGAGTGCTTTTACTAACGCTAACTAATGTGGAACTAACAGGAATTATAGGAGCTGGTAGTCATTTTTGGTGCTAGAGAATAACAATGCACTCTTGTAACAGGAAAGGAACGAAAAATCAGTGATTTATG
The DNA here is from genome assembly GCF_028389875.1 of Rhea pennata. Classification (NCBI taxonomy): domain Eukaryota; kingdom Metazoa; phylum Chordata; class Aves; order Rheiformes; family Rheidae; genus Rhea; species Rhea pennata. The sequence goes on along the minus strand of NC_084663.1, from coordinate 98,080,300 downwards.
GTATTCCAGTGAGTGTTACATATTAATGGATTTTCCTGAGAGGAGCAATGAGGTTGTCCATACGTGGAGCTACTGGAGAGAGTCCAGTGTAGGGCTACAAAGATGATCAGAGGGCTATAGCGCCTGCCCTAGGAGAAAAGGCTGCGAGAGATGGGCCTCTTCAGCCTGGGGAAGAGAAGACGGAGGGAGGATCTTACCAACGGTGTGCCTGAAGGAAGGGTGTCAAGGGGACGGGGACAAACTCTTTTCAGTTGTCCTGTGTGACAGGACGAGAGGCAATGGGCAAAATATGAAGCACAGGAAATTCCACCTGAATGGGAGGGGCAATTTCTTCACTGTGAGAGTGAGCCTCTGGCACAGGCTGCCCAGAGAGGTTGTGGAGTCTCCTTCTCTGGGGATGTTCAAAACCCACCTGGATGCAACCCTGTCTAACATGCTCTAGGTGACCCTGCTGAGCAGGGATGTTGGACTAGATGATCTCCAGAGGTCCCTTCCAACCTTACTGATTCTATGATTCTATGATTCTATGATTCTCTTGGGGTTTTTTTAGAGCAGTGACACTTTCTCATAAGTACTACATGTTGTTTGAAGTCAAATAGAAAAGAATGTGATATCCTATAGAAAATAAGCATTTCTTTATAAACAGAAAGAAATACAGTTATACAGAAGTATTCAGGCAAAATGGAAGGACGCATCCAGCTAGTAATTGACCTGAATGGTAGGTATTAAAAAAAAAAAAAAAAAAAAAAGAAAAAAAAATCCTTCTCCTGCAAGAGGCATCCGCTGGATCAGATGGTGGATCAGTGTGTCACTCAAAGATATTTGGACTCTTTGTTGTTTGAGTACCTCAGTCTGGATTTCATTGTTTTGCTTAAAAGAAAAAAAAAGAACTGTTGATGGCTAGTTAAAATAGTTAGCATCAGGACACTTAAAAGGAAAAGCAACTTTTTTTTGAGAGCAAAGAACAAAAACTAGCCTGAAATACACAGAATATAACTCTGTTTGTTCTGAGCCTGGCTTGCAAGTTGTTGTATAAAATTCAGTCCCAAGACTCTCAGGAGAAATCAAGTGATGTTTTTGCTTCTTGTATGCAGTGCTATATCAGTAAGTTTTTTAACATAAAATGCACGAGTTCTGTAACTTTTTAAAGTACAAGAAGAGGGAAAGGAGAACATGATTTTTGTAATTCAAGATCATTCACCTTTCAGTCTTAGTGCTCCGTCTTGCAAAACTCCTGTCCACATATGTCAAGGAATCTCTTGATGGCTATGAAAGGGATCTAGCAGATAGATATCTTCTTTGAAGCGGGAAAGAACATATAAGAGAGTTATTTAGCACATTATTTTGTACTTGCAGTGGTAAAGGTGAACCTTATAAGAATTGGATGATGATCTTATTGTAACTAAGTTATTACATCTGAAGTTTAGACAAGGATATTGAAGTTCCTGGGATGCCAGACATAGGAGTGCTGTTTCAAAAACTAGATGATGTAAATAAGTGACCATCGGTATTACATTGCTTGCCAAACTTGACAGTAAAAACACAGAAATAAGAATCAAGGATAAATTTTTTATATATTCTAAAGACTGCACAGTCTGTCCTTGTGACTATTTTGCATTAACATCTTCTGGACTAATACACGCATATATAGAAATCTTGTCATTGTTACAATTTATTTCCTTTTCTGTCCAGTAGTCTTTTTCTTTTTCTTTTTATTTATTTTTTTTAAGGTTCAGAGCACCTTATAGGAGAGTCTGTGTTTATCTTTGGTTGAAAAGTATTGGACATATAGTGGGTAGAGCTAAAAATAAACTAGTAATAAATAGGTCTATAAAGAGGTCCTTTGTATGTTCTGTTCCTCCACTAAGTAAAGGTCTATTTAACTAAGGTGACATGGTTCTATTTTCCTGTCCCCAAATTCCCTCTACTGCACTTAGAACACAAATGCTATGAAATAATATCACATTATTTAGCAATGTGCTAATTAACTCGACATGAAATACTCAGAGGAAGAGGGTATAGGTAAGCTGATCTCCATTAGCCTGCCAGATTTCTCCTAATAACTCTCTCACCAATTTGGAAATACAGGTTTTAGTCTTTCACCAATATTGAATGTGTTCTACAACAGTTAAATAGCATTAAAACACTGACCATTTTGCAGATCTCTATAAGGGCCACATGAAATGATTTCAATAATCTGTTATAGTTGCTTTTTTTAGATAACATCTTCCAATAATGAAACCTAACTCTTAGCATTTTGAATGTTTATTTTTTTCCCCTCTTGAAGATAAAAGGAGATCAAAATACACTATTTAACTGAAACACAGTAAGAGTTTAAGTTATGGAAAATAGCTATTTCCCACTAATAAACTAGAGATTGCAACTGACTCGGAGAGAGGCACGTGCTGACTTTTGTAGAGGTTGCCAGTGAGACTTTCCACTCTGCAATCAGTGATTCAGAACCATTCAAAGTGATTTCACATCAGAAGGGAATCTGTTAGAGAATCACACACAGCATGGGTAAGGAAGGGACCTCTGGAGATCATCTAGTCCAACTGCCCTGCTCAGCAGGGTCACCTAGAGCATGTTAGACAGGGTTGCATCCAGGCGGGCCTTGAATATCTCCAGAGAAGGACACTCCACAACCTCTCTGGACAGCCTGTGCCAGTGCTCTGTTCCCTGATTTTGGTCATCAATAGTCAATAGAAAACATTCCCAGTTTGGATTTTTTAGGATTTGAGGCTGGACTCGAAACTTTCCAACCATTGTCCAAAAACTGTCTTAAAATACTGTTTCTGTTCAAGTTTTGGTGGAGCCTTTGAATAACAAGGTTAAAAAGAGAAAGTTGAGTAATGGAGAAAATTGAGGTAATGTATTAATAGTTTAGGGTTATGTTAAGTGACTTACAATGATAAACTGTCTGAATTTCCTTCCAGTTTCCCTGTTTCCATGGTCAGAATAGCACTGAAAAACAGTTTTTCCACAATGAAGGTTTAAGACACTTCCTTAATTATGTGGAGTACTTCTTCAGCATTTAGGCAGCAAGGATGGAAAGAGGGATTGTAATGTGACGTTCTGTTATGTACGCTCCTGGAGTGTGCCATTGTTTCGATTATCAGGATTTCAGCAAGGTGGAACACAATAGAAGAGAAAAGACGACAAATTCAGAAGAAAAGAGGGGACATGTAGCAAGAACTTGACTAATACAGAGTTTATTTCAGTTAACTCATCAAATCCTGCACTGCATGCGACATGTCACTGCCTTGCATTCTGGCAGCAATCTATTATGTAATTTTTCTCCTGCTAGGGAGATGCAGGTGAGAGACTTTTAAAAACACATTTTAGACCAAAAAAGCAGCTGCTATTTAGTAATAGTTTACTTGCTTTTTTTTAGCTCAGCATAGTGGTGTTCAAGTCCACTAGAGGGATTCAGAAATACTTTGTGAAAACTCTTTGCATTATCTCATCCTTTATTTTTCAGAATATTCTGGGCCAAAATAAGTGACTTGCATTTCATCATGACTAATAGCTTTTGGCAGGTGCTTTTTCTCAGAATTTCTGGGACCTTTTGTTGGTCATGACATGAGAAAGGAATTGCTGAGGATATTAAGCTACATATCTCCGTATGCAAAAAAACATTGCTCAGATTGAATTGGGTAGGATTACAAGTCCAAAATGGCCTTCATTAGCATAATGCTATCTTCACGATCCTGTTAGGGATTAGGAATTTCTCCAAAGAACACGCAGACTGCATTCATCAAAGCAAGCAACAGCAATTCTCACTTCAGAAGCTTCCCATTTACATAACTAGTCTTGACTCATGATGCAGACTTTGTAAATCACTTTGCCAATCTAAAAGGTGCCCGCTATTCAAATTACGAAACCCCTGTGAGTGGTGATCCATTACTATGAATGGAGAGGCCATAAAAACATCAGTACCACTGACATAAACCTGATGTATTATGTAATAATGTTTCAAGTAGAACTGAGCGCTCCATTTATCAGGAACGTCTGGAATTGGGTTTTGTACAGGTTGTGAATGAAACCCTGGATGTTTCAGTCACACCACAGATACAGAATGGCATATTAAAGAGGTTGAGAGAGCTGGATTCAGGTTGTAAGCACTCTTTCAAGCCAAACACTCCCAAAGACTAGGGGAGGAGGCAGGATGTGAATGTCTGCTTTAGAGTAATGCTGAGTGTCTTCCTACTGAGAGCAAATTGTGCTGTTTGCTGTGGGAGCTGCCAAAGTAAACCCCAAAAGGCAGGTTTCTTACCTAACTCTCAGCTTGCGTAATTCAGTTCATTTCAGCAGCTTTGACATTTTACTAACTGCTATTCTTGACCATTGAGTTTCCCTGTGTAGTTCAAAATTATAGCTGGGAAAATGAGAAGTTAAATTCCTGCAGAATGCATCTTTGGGTGGAAAGGATGAAAAAGCCAGGATGCAGAAAGTCTAAGGAGGATATGTTTCAAGCTAAAATGCAAATCAGTCAGTATAACTAAAAGCCATGTTGCTTGCTGCTCTTTTTCTCTTGCTGTAATCCTTGTGTGTATTAACAGATACAGGGAATTAGTAAGTAAAGAGTTAAGACCTCATGATCAGGAGCTGGAACTGGAACTCCACTGAGCAAGCACTCGGGGTTTAGCTTCACTTTTATCCGAGCTCTTGGCATGTAACTGCAGCACAGGGTAGCACTGCTTTGTGTCATGCGTGAGCAGTAAGCATGCTAGTAAGAGACTCCCATGTACAGTAACTCAAGCCAGCTTTGCAGCTAGCCAGTGCGAAAGCCAGTGCTGAAGCCTGGCCACCTTCCTAAGTAAACACGTTCTGCCCGATGCCTGGAAGCAACTGAAACAAAATTCAAGTACTTGGTGCCTGCTGTGAAGCACACCTATCCTTGCCTGTAAGTTCCTTTAAATATTCCTCTCCCTACTCCTTGTTCTTTCCAAATGCTCTACGCAATGTGCTCAGGATAGGAGCAAAGGCTTTCAGAGGTATCCGTTATAACAGCATGTTCTTACTGGGAAGAACTAACATAGCTAAGACTGCGACAAATGTACAAGTCACCACAATCGCAATGCAGATAACAAACTTAGTGTCTCATGTCTTACAAAAAGCTTGTGATGTGTCATCTGTTCCTAAATAGAAAGTAGCTTGGGTGAAAATGTTTTGTTGTGCCAAACTGGGCCCATAGATCAGGAAGGAGATGAAAAAGCACGTGTTTTAGGAATGGTATAAAAATCAATGTCTCTGAATAGCAAATGTACACATCTTTTCTTTAGAAATCTTCCCGGTTTGAGAGCATCTTGTAAAAGTTTCATAGTAATAAAAAGCACGCATTAGCAGGGCTCAGCACGTGTTTGCAAGCTCTAAACCAATTCTGTATGTATGCAGTGTTGCTGACTGCATGATTTAAGTGTTGCTAGGAATACAGGATTTGGTTTCCAGGATGTAAAACATTGCTACTTTGATAAGTAAGTGCCTATGCCAAGATTTCTAGCAGGTAGGTTTCTATAGTAGGTTGTTACCTACTATAAATCTATGACTAGAGGACACTATTGCACCAAAACAGGCGCAACAAATGAGAATGTGGGGAAACCTGGGAATCATTCATGGCTGCACTGGGTGTCAGCTTACGGATAAACATGGAATTTTAGTATCCATGGCTACTGTTGCAGGTTTGAAGATTTAAGATTGTGGAGAATTTAGCTTGTATTCACTGGCTGCTAAACAACTGTGTTTGTTCTCTTGTGTAAGCAATCCATGTATTTAGCTATTTAGTGGGGAGAAGAGCCTTTAAATGCAGAATCCTACTGTATACATACATTCCATTGCTGCTTGCTTCTAGGTATGGAGGTGATATCAGGCATGCTGTCTGGCATGTGCAGAGTCCCTTATCCCTTGGCTGGAGGTTCTTCATTTCCAGGAGGAATATGCCACCCAGAAGGTTGTTGCCATCCAGCTTGTATTTCCCATCATCTTTAGAGATGTTGGCTTTAGTTACAGCTGGTGCCTGCTCAGATGACAAGGTTAATCTCTTCTGGATGTTGCTTAAGAGCTGCATGTGCCAATACACTTCAAATTCAGCTTCAAAGAGAGACTTGAAACCAAACGTACAAGCAAGCAGTGCAGACAAGCAATATTTAAGATATGGCTGTGCTGGGAGACTGCTTTATGGTGATGTAGTCTGTAGAAATACAGAGCACATAGATCACGTAAAAGGTCCATGTTTGTTCTTCTTTTGGAGATCTTCCACTACTGTTTCACAATTAGTTCTAGGTTTTCATTTTAGTTTAAAGAATCTTTAAGCTAAATCTTCAGCTAGTGTACTTACTAGCGCTAGTATCTGTAACTACTGGTTTAAAAATAGCCTTGATTAGAAGCCTAAAATGTCTGCTTGTTAGGATTATGAAAGCGGCACTGTCAATTAATAATTATTAAATAATAATTATGGTATAGGTAATATTGCTTTCCCCGTAGAGCCTGTCTGCCTGGAGAGCAACCTGGGAGCAAGCAGGGACTAAAGACCTGGACTAGTCCAAATTGTTTTTCCTTTCTTGTGGAGGATGAAGGAGTGGAAAATCCTGTTCAGTTTGCAATTCACAGAACTAATTTATTTTGTAAGAGTGAGGTTGTTTTTGAGGGGAATCTACATAAACTAAGTCTCTCACTTCTAAAAATGGTCTTAAATTAGCATCAATAAAACACCAGAGCCAGATATTCCAAGTCTTCTTCCATGCTTCATCCACTAAAGACAATTTGTATAATCTGCTTTTTTCCAGAGGCAAGTACGGTAGTACTCAATGCCATTTGGAACTCTTGCACTAGTACTGACCATTGTGGGCAAAGTGGTGGGTACCTCCTTTGTACTCATATCTCATTGGCATGCTACATGTGTGCAGGTCTCAGTGAGCTAACAATTACAAATCGCTGCTTAGTTTTGGATTAACATTAGAGAAATATTGGACAAACTTTGCTCCAAGTTGGCATCTTAGTGGGAAATTCCTTTGAGTAGTTCTTGCTTTCCTTAAATGGTGAGCCATATCCCCTGTTTCAAAACTCTTCAAGGGCTTTGAGGTTTCATCATGAATTATTTTCAGAGTAAATTAATGATACTACTAGCTTAACACAGAGCTGTAAAGTACATTTCTAAATTTCTATGACTGAATGAAGCAGTGCTTATCATACATGAATTGTGAGGTGATACTTTGTATTAGGAAAATACTCCCTGAAAGTCTGTATGTCTTTGTGCTCCTAAAGGTCTTGAGTGGCTCTAAAATCATTAGATTCAGATTCAGCTGTTCAAACATTATAGCCATAAACTTTCCTACTCCCATGAGTCTCCTGAATATGGAAAGCTCTGCCCTTTCCACACATTTTTTTAGTGAAAAACAGCAAAAGATTTCTTCATCAGAAGCTGAGAGCATACAGTACTGTCTGCTTTTCTCCTCTCTTGGAGGTGACTGATTCCAGCCTTTAGGGAGAATGTACAACCAAGGAGAGAGGTCAAAATACTTTTTTGTGAGTTTATCTGGAATACTCACTACAATGAATAATAGATGATTTTCAGGTTAGGGATATGTGCATTTAGCCTGGTAAAGAAAGCAGCTGGCTGTGGAATAGACTTAAGAGAATATTAATCCTTCTGCAGAGCAGGTATAATTCAATTTACCCTTTTAATGTTTATGGGCAAAACAAGCATTACTTTCTTATGCTGGGGCACTGAAGAAGAATTAGGTGGAGAACAGAGGGAGCATTTCAGGTAACTTATGAGAACTGGCATGGAGATTGAAGTTTAAAAGTAAACTCTTGCTTTTGTAATCAAGATGGGTTTATTTCCTAAAAGGAAATCCAGATTTATTTCTGTGTCCTTTTTTTTAGTCAGTACACTTCTCCAAGAAGAAGAGCATAATCATTAATGTTAATCTGAAAGCTTTATGGAATAACAAATGTAAACTTTTATCTTATAATATTTAATTACAGATGTCATGTTTCCATTTTTAATTGCTTTTCACTTATGAGGTCTGCAGATCACTTTAATGGCTTTTGATTTATTTGTCAATTAATTGTTGTTGGTTTGCATGCTCCCTTATTATGTCTGCAAACTACTTTGTGGTGGCTGACTGCAGAGGAGTGCTGCAGAAGGCTCTGCTTCCATTTCTTTTTCTGAAAAGCAAGCTGGTGAAATGGAGTTAAGCATCCAGCATAAATTAAAAGCTCGCACATGTGAAATTTGGAAAGCAGTTTGTGACTGTAATTTTAGCTAGTATAATAGAAGTGAATTACTGCCCTAGAAATATTGTACTTGGTATCTGAAGTGTCTAGAAGATGCTTTGCGATCAGGGAATGGCTTGAAATACAGATGCTGTAGACCCAGGTGCAGAACCCTAGATCCTGGACCCTCATGGTTAAAATCAGAATGTGTTTTCATCTCGGTAATAGGAAATCAGAAAATGTAAATGTCATCTTTAAATAGTTTGAGACAATAGCTCAAACAGAGGTAAACTGCCCCCACTTGCCTCAACTCCAAAAGAACTTCCAAGAAAAGGTATGGCTTGTCATAGGAGCAAGGACACAATATGCAGTTATGAAGTGAGATGAAGTTGTCTGTGACGCCACATTGCCTTTTGAACTGTTAAATGAAATTTTTAATTACTGAAGGGCTGTGTCTGAAGATGGCCAATATTTGAGGTTCTAAGAGCTGATAAAAATATTTGCTGTGACCCATAAAACTATAGGGTTTCTGTGATGTTGCAAACAGCCTGCAGAAAAAATGCCACCTCTTATTTTCCCAGAAGGTGAGGAAGAACCTGCATCCCATTGATAAATTGTAAGTCCTTTAGTTTGATTATTTCTTGTGTTTGGCTCTCTCCCTTGCACTGCATTAGTCCTATGTGTAATAAAGATGCTCTGAACTACAGAACAAGAAATAACAACTGGGAAAGGGCAGCTGTTCAAAACTCTGATACATGTATAAAATCTTGAAACTCATTAATGTTTTCAGAAATAGCTGGAGGTTCTCCAAGCAGAATCATAATCCACAAACAGTGACCTCGAAGCAAGCACTCTTATCCACAAATCAATCTTAATAAACATCAGTTCTCCTTAAGAGGGAGACAGACCAGCTGAGCATTATTAAATAGATTACAAAGCCGTTCAGAAGTCTTTTTGTGGTGCTTGAAAATATGGGAGGGTTACCAAACTTCAGATTTCTCTTACAAACCTGAAAGTCTGGTCAAGATAATGAGATTTTTGCATAAAACTGCAACAAATGCAGGTGCCCAGTCAGGCTTCTAGAAGTCAAATTGTGTCTGATGTCCTGCAATGTAAAATGTAGCAAGACTGATGTTGTTTTTATAAGGAAACATCCATTTTGCCTACTATAAGTACAGAAAATCTTTGATTTTTAACTTGGTGCTAGAAATGCAGGAAGTACAGAAATCCAGCAATATAACACAAAAAGCTTGTACAGATTCCCTAAGCATTGAAGTGCAGAGTCTCAGACAAAGTTTGAGCCCATAAAAAGTTGTTGCTGAAAACCTAGGGCTTTAAGAAAGTGAAGCTAATGCAGAGATTATCTCTAAGCCAGAGGAGATCAATTTTCTGTATTTTTGCCTGCATATTAAGTATTAAGACAACACTGAGTGGTTAGGAGCAAGTTAAACATAATTAGTTTCAAATTAAAACATCCTACATCTTACTAAATCAAGGAGAGATGAGGGAGCAAGCTGGCACGGACTTTGAGCATTCCCTGCCCACAGCAGGGAAGCTTTTCAGTAGGAGAGACTTGTGTGTTTCACACTCCACGTACGGCATTTTAATGTAAACGATTTTGAAAGTATGAGCTCGTAATTGGAAATGGATCTTGTCCCATGCTTCTGCAAGTGCAGGGGATGACTTGGAGCCCTGTTAGGAGCTGCTCTTCAGATTGAGTAAAAAGGACAGACTTTCAGTCCATGACGCAGGTTACCTCCCAAACCCTATAGTTTTAAACATATCAAGGTTTGGTCTGTCTCTATTGCAGCATCCAGCTCTTAAAGTGCACATGTATTTAGGATGTGCCTGTGATACAGAGGGGAGCCATACCCCCCCTTTTAGAGATAGGAACTGAAATGCAGAATAACTCTCTGCTCATCCCATCACGAACAAATGCTTTTAGAGTCTAAGCTCGACCCTGCTATGCCTCACACCTGAACTGGCAGCATCTCTGAGGATATGAGAAGGTGGGATTTTGATTTTAGGTTTTTCAGGAAATTTTCTAGAAACTTAAGGTCTTAATAGATTCAGTGAGATGCAAGGGCATGCTCTGAGGATTTCAGTCTTGAATTAGGGCATTAATCAAATGGTATTCAGGTTTCTGAAGATATCAACCAACTGTATGTTCGTCTGCTGCACCTCCCTGAGGATCTGATGTAACAGATACTGCACTATGGCAGTAGTCAGTCCCATGGAACATGATGACTTCCATCAAATTTAACTAATGCCTTGTTAATTAAAAATGATAGTAGAGATGCTTCTGAACATTTATATGATAGTGCACTGCCTAAGTTTAAGGAAGCGAGAGATTTGCAGCTGAAGAGACTGAAGCTATGTCTTAAACTTTGCAGGTTTTTCTGCCGACACCACAGTGGTCTGGGTGATGGTTGCTTTACCTTAGCTTTTGAGTCTTGCCTGCCATGTCCTGCTGGCCTGCTTCTGGGCCAGAGAAATGCACTGCAACTGCCTACATCAGCAATCGAGAAATTAGAGTGAAAAGGCCAAACCACTGCAAATCCTGGAAGGCTCCACTCTGCCGGGAAAAAAAAAAAAATGTTGCTCCTGCAGGCAAGCAGGACTAAAGGACTTTGTGGAGATACAACCCTCAAAACTGGGCTTTCTCTGACAGTAGAGCTGTATTATAAACTGCAGAAGAGGTTTTGGTTTTTTGTTCTTTAGGAAGCCAAAGGTTGCTTTACATTGGAGAGGTCTCAGGTGTAGTAAATTATACTCTGCATGTCTTGGCTTTTCAGTAGCCTACCTTCCTCACGCTTTGTAGACTTGTTGGAGTTAGGGGAAGGAGAAGAGAGGATCTGGCTGTATGTGGCTTTAGATCCCATCAGCAGGCTATTTGCTTAGCGTAATCTGATCTGTCACCTCTGAGCAAAGCAAATAGTCTGTAACTCTTGTATAAGCACTGCTGTCATTTCCTGAGTCTAAACAGATGAGTCCTCCACCCTCTGTTTCAGCTGACAGGTAATGGAGCTAACATTATTCTAGGACATGAGCGTTAAACACTACAGACTCCATTTCAGCAACTCCTAAACAACCTTGGTTATTCTAACTCTGGTACGTGTATCACACACAGACCTTCACAGGTCAACACTGAAGGTTTTTTATATGTTAGTGCATTCACTGGGCCACTATGCCAATGGATAGAAAGTAGCAAAAGGTACTTATCTCTCTTCATTCTCAGAGAATAAAACACTGTCTAAATTAGGTGATATGAAACCCTCTTCTCCACAAACAAAAATTTTTTGGTTAGTGGAAGAGTTAACTAGTATGAATGCTCCAAAGTATCATCTTGTTGATTGTCTTCTAGAAGCAGCAGAATTTTGAGAAATTCATTTCCTGGCTAGTGTGTGCTTCTTGGGTGAATATAAGCGTGACTAGAACCAAATAGGGTGCATCTTGTTGCATCTCAGTGCTTCATTAAATCTTAGGCTTTGTTTCTCCCCCTACCAATCCCAAGATACTTCAGACTATTTCACCAAATAGGTTTGACTTTGCTCTTATCATCACTAGCAAGCTATTTTAATGCCTAGGAAATCAGAAAGGAGAAAACTGGCAGATGGAGTGACCAGTCATTGCAAAAGTGAAGTACAGAAATTCACTGAAACCCTCATCATGTTTCAGTAAATCGTCCCTCACTGAGGGTGGAGGGGCAAAGGAAGAACAAGAGACATAGGGTACTAGTGGAAGGAGATACTCCCTTTGCTAAAGTCATCTTTTCCCAACTTGTCTTGCTCAGAGGGTAACCTCAGAGCCTTCTCTCCAACCCATGTGCTTCTCTACATAGGACTCCTGATGGCCACCTCGGTCAGTACTGGAGCCTGCCTCTGTGGCAGCCCAGTCTGTGTGGAGCCAGGCCTTGTCATCAATGAATTGATGACATGGTTCACTCAAGCTACTTCTGACAGGAAGGAACTTGCAAAGGCAACATAGGCTGGGCTGTGGGAAGTTTTTTGGGTACCTCCGCAAAAGCAGCACGAGTGAAGAATCCAATTTCTCTCTCCTCTAATTGCACCTTCACTCTTTCCTGCCTAAAAACCTACTAGGTTATTTCACCCTGCAGACTGATGGGTTTCTTTTCTGTGCTCTGTAGGAGCACAGAAACCCAGTAAGAAAAGGAAACAGTAGAGCGGAAGTGGTAGCGACCATCAGAGCATGGAAAGGGAGGGCAAAAGTATCGGAAAAACTGAGAGACAGCCTGGACCAAACAAATATCTCCTAGTTACTATGCTACCTGCAAATATCACTGAAGACTACTGTTACCCTGAAGCTGAATGTGAAGGCACATCCTGGCTCCTCTCCAGGCATAGAGGACCACAGGCAGTGTTAGTGGCCAACAAAAATTGATTCTGGCAAATAGGCGCTGTGTGAAAACACACCTATGAAGCAGTCGTAATTACACTTTTTGTCTTGCAGTTCAGCTGCAAGAAATACTTAAGGTTGAAAAGCATCCTAGACTGTAGTCATGGGGATTGATTTGCTGTTTACTGAAGGAGTCTCATGGGCCTAGAGACAGACTGCTCATTGGGAATGGGCTTGCTCCAGCTGGAGGGTTCCTAATGCACCAGCCTGGCTGCATCAAGGCCCTGCTCAGAGCCCTACAAGCCTGAAATCTTTCTTCTTTAGGGTCACTTACCATTTCTGTCATGACAGTTTTCTGTTTAAAGCAGTCTAAAGCCTTCTGTCCACTATGGCATTCTGATCTATTGTGGTGTGCACCAGAAAAAGAAAGGTATATTTATTTTTGAAACAATAGTAAAATGAAGTATATTTGTTAAATTGTGTCCATGTCTGTCACAGCTATATATATATATATATATATATATATATAAAAAAAAAACTGTAATAGATGCTCTTAACAAAAGAATAGTATAATTCAATTTGTCAAGTAAAGTATTGATGACTATGCTGGGTTTATATAGAGATCAGCAAAAACCACAATAAAAATTCAAGTTAAAAAACAGTATCTAGCTACATGTCAAAAGAGCTTTCTTTCTGCGATTCTTATTATAAAATGTAAAATCCCCAAAAGCAAATTTTAAATACATTCTCCAGTGATAAAAGATGCAATATATAATGTGTTTCAATTTTAAATTATTTTGTTCCTTTGAGTAAGTTCTTTGCAGCCTGTAATGGTTCTAAAAATGATATTGCCATAAATACCAGTAGAAGTATTAAGGACAATGGAGACAGACAGCAATTCTGAAGGGTTTATGCATTCTGGTAATGATTAAGCAAAGCACTTTGTAGCATATATTTTGTCTTATGTATGCATGTCAGACTCTGCAAGAGTATTGGTATACTTAAGGTTAAGGATGCATTTAAGTATTCTGTTGGATTATATTCAGAGCAGTCATCATCTGTCAAGATTCTGCTTACTCCGAATCCCGTGGCAGACTGTGAGAGAAACACCCAAGTCAGACTGCCAAGCACTGCTTTGCTAGTCAGAAACTGCCAGTGTTTGCGTGGCAAGTTACCTACCTACATCTAACCACTGTTCAGCTCTCACGAGCGTTCCTCCTGGGCTATACGTACGTACCTAATAGACAGAAGAATGTTTATGCACAAAACAGCACCATGCAACTAACTAGCTAATTTTGCCTTGAATGTTGCTAGGATAAAAATTCATTTCAAAGGAAAGACTTCTACCTACTGCAATCTGCCTAGTGTTGGGAGCAGGGAGAAATATTCTAACTAAATGTATATGTAATCAGGCTCAGATCAGGGAGGTTTCAGACCTGTCATTCCCTCATTTCTCGAGAACTGCATTCATGGGCCATGTTACCTAAATGCTTATTACACTACCTCCCCTCCCCACCTAAATCTTGGTAGATATTTGCAGGTTTCCATGTCACTACCAGTCACTGCATTTCTCTTAAAGAAACCATTCTGTCCTATACCCTTGCTGTACCTTGGTAAATGGATGATTTGTTCTGGAACTAAACAGATGTGTTTGAACCAGTGAAGTTTGTTTCTACATTGTTTTTTATTCTTGACTTGCAAATGATTCACAGCAAATTACTTCCTTGTTTCAAAAATTGTTCATCAAAAAGGTGAAAGGTGAAAGTTTTCAGACAAAACATTTAACAAGTCGGGTTTTTTAATCAACTGCTATACCAGGCTTCTTTCTTTAAAATACTGTTTAGCTTTGATGTTATTTTGTCATGATAGACCCAATGAAAAATTAAGAAGTGTTTTAAGCCAGTCTATTATTTTGAAAGTTTAAATGCTATTACAACATTGAACAAGAGCATTCAGCTGGCCTCGTAACTCCTACTAATAAGTAAACTAACTGCTGACATAAGATTCCTGAAAGCCTCCTCTTTCACTGACAAAAATGTCCAAATATTCTTAGAGGAGAATAACACCTAAATTACATTCTCCCCCTGACAGATATTAATAAAAAAAAAAAAATCTAGCAACAGTAATACTTTGGTCTGGATTAGAATCAACATAGTAATGATCAAGTAAAAGTTCAGGCAGTGCTAGTAGTTAAAGAAATACATTAGTTAAAAAGAAATATCAGGACCGTACCTTCACACAGCACATCTAAGCTCCTCCAGCAAGTCTTAATTACAAAAATGGAAAGCAATCCAACGCGGCATGAGAATGCATTCCTTTAGTATAACTGCCAGTGTAGACAAGTTGCACCTCTCAGGCAAATGTGAACTAGAAGTTAGTATTTTTTTCCTTAACTTTGTCAGTAATACAGCAAGTACACAACAAGTTTTACAATCACCTATACAAGGCTTCTCAGTGGGGAAAAAAAATGTTAACCATAGGGGAAATTGTTTTTACAGAGGTTTTTGGGGGAGGGGAGACACAGGAGCACTGTAATGAACAACAGTAGAGAAATGAGATAAGCCCATAGATGTAATTAGGCTGTAGGTAAATAATTTTAAACCAACCTACAGCCTTAGGGAGATCATGTTTCATTTAGACATTGAATGAGCTCGCTGCCTTAGCAAATCCATCTTTCAATGTACAATTTATTCCTGCATGTAGTTGAACTCCCTCATGGCCTTCAGGCAGTGAAACTTCTGATCAAAATTTGTGTTTTAAAAATGTTTACGCTGGGATAATAAAGCTCAGTGAACTGTATGCGATGTTTCCTGCTGTAAGGAAATATATGAATGATACGAAGGTTACTGTTTGAGCGGCTTTGATCATGACTCAGTAAGCAATTCTGTCTGCCCTTCCTGTTGAAATAAGATTGCATGATCTAGTATATGACCAAGTACCATGTTTTGGTTGTTTCTTTGGGGGCTTTATTCGAGGACTCAGCTAGCAGGGCTTCCTCCATTTGGTCCAGGACTTAGTAGTCTAGAAGACTGACATGTGGGCAACGCCCTTTTGAGGGCCATGAATACTGTATGTTCCAAAGGAAAACACTGAGGGAGCAATACACCCTCTGCCAGCACGTTAAACTTATGGAATACTCTCCAGCTGAGGGCATGACACACAACCTTCTGCAAGCAATAGAAGTTAAGAAGACAAGAATTTCAAATGCAAATCAGCTATACCTCATTAATCCCAAAGGCCACTTATTTCTTGGAAGAGGTTCCCTCTAAAAATAGGAATGTCTGGATATTATAGTAGATTGATAACAGAAAATGGAGTGTTCGCCAAAGGTAAGAGATACTGTCTTCAATTTCATTACTGCTGTACACTGTCTCTTTTTGACTTTGCAGTCTTCTTTGGAGACTGAGTTTTGTAATCCAAGTTGTGAAGGAACAGTAAGTCTTAGCAGGCAAATTTTGTGTCGTGAACATGTAGAGATGGCTGTTGAAGGGTGCAAATCATTGAGGAACTTCTGTAGTCCAACTCTGAGCTGACTTCAAACTTAGGATGCTTCTCAGAGATTCCTTGATGATTTGATCCTCTGAACTTTGGCAATAATTGTAAAACTTGTTATAGTGAGTGCCAAACCAGAGAATAAAAAGCATCCAAACGTCCTGCTTTACTGAGAATACTTTTACTATTTGGCTTGTCTATGCTGCAATGAGCTCAAGCAATTAGCCTGGTGCATAGACTGCCTCAGCGGTATCTGTGTGCCCAGGAAGAAAGATGTAGTGTGATAAAGTGTTAAAGCAGTTAGAGAACTCTTTCTAATGTAAACAGACATACACATCCTTCTGTGACAAGAAGCTCTTCCTTCAACCAGTGTTTACATATGAAACATAAGCAAAAGTTTAGCTCTGTTCTTGAATGGCCCTGGGAGCCTGATGGCTTAGGACTGCCATTCTGCTAAACCTAAAAAATCAAAAGCAAAAGTACGGGACAATTCCAAGCCGTGTACCCGCTTGTCCATGATATCTCCTTAGCATGTGCTCTAACCTCAGCCTGCATTACTTTTTGTAATAAAATTGAACATGCTTTATTAAAAAGGAAGGGTGAGATGTGGAAAGAGCTTGAAAAACCTCAAGTATCATGCAGTTGAACAAACTGTTTTCTGCTGGAGTGCTTGCTCTCTTTTGCCCTCTCTGAGCTGTACTTTCTTTCTGAGGTCAACACTTTTGAAATGCGCTAGCTTTGTGCCTCAAGCATATCACAGAGATTTCCATGAGGTAACTGTGGCTGCTTTCAAATCACTGGTTTGTCCATACAGTATATAGCAAGATGGCCCTCATGTAACACCTGGAAGGGCTGAATTTAACAGCCAGCAAGGCTGACTGAAACCCACATAGCTTTTGTGGTTTGTTGTTTACTACTTAAAGCTTTTCTTATGTCTCAAAGCACATGATGGTATACTTTAGTTTACTATACTTTAAGTATAGTACATACAGTTAACACTTGGAGTTATTTTGACCTTGGCTATGTAAGCAAGGTCAGGTAAGGCAATGCAATGCCAAATACAAAGTAGATACTTCAAAGGCTGGGTAGGTGTATAGAGGCCGAATGCACAACTGATATGGGGCAAATGTACCCACTGACCCTGTGGCAAGCTCACCTCCAAATGGGAACTACTGCTTAGCTTGACAAATCGAGGATGACCCCCCTAGGCAGTTTTAGCTCCTTATTTTCAAGCAGATGCAGGTGAATTCTGTGCTTGCAAAACAAGCTGAGCACTAAGTAATTATTTGCTCCAAGCATTTTAAGAATAACTATCCAGCATTCTAGCCTGCATCCTCAGTTGATGCATGTTTGCATTTCTCTAAGAAATACTGGGGCTGCTTGAAAGAGTTCCTTCTACTTCATTACAAAACAGAGCTTGACTTGCTACTGGAGGCAGACTTTCTCTCTGCACAGACTGCATTTGTGCTTTTGTCCCCTGAATACCCTGTATCACTATAACACACCCACATCCTCTGATACCCATTTAAATGGAGCCTTTGATCTTTGTCATGACTGCAATTAAAAACAAATTCTGTTATTCCATTCCCAGAATTTGATTCTACAATAAGCATTCTCTGGAAATACAGATTCATAATTAAATACTATAAAACAGATGACATTTGATGGTAGCTACCAGTGTCAGATTTAAAAGTATGAAAGATGTTAATTATAATATATTAACTAACTTGTTACTGCAGAAGATTAACAAGAGAAAATACCTTGGAGCCTTCTTCACTTACATCAGTTCTGCACCTTTACATTTATCCCCTACATCCCTTCCTGACTTGCAGTGGAATAAAAGGAAAATTGATTCTTTCTCTCTATTTAGTAATGACTAACATTAAGACTTAATTTCTGTATTGGCAGAAATCTAATGCCTAAATTACAGATCGCTAACTTTATCAATCAAAAAATCTTTCCTCTTTTAAAGGATATAATTGAAGTTAATATTTCCTCTGCAAGTGATTGAAACAACAAACCGGAAAGCAAGCAGTATCTGGTTGCTATTTCAGCTACATTCTACGTAGCACTGTATGATCGGGAGAGTCTTCTTCTGACAGTTCCTTCTTTAAGGGTAGCATATATTTGGTCAGATGGGATTTCCCTGTGTTCCTGGAAATCTCAAAAACCTTGAAGTAATGCAAGGCCAGGAACTGAGAAAAGCCTTTTTAAGACAAAAATAACCAGGTATTTGGAAGAGTTAGTTATGCCTCAAGATACCTTTGTACCTCTGTACCAGGATGGAGAATAGTTGCTTTGAACCAAGCAAAAAGAAAGAAAAACCTTGTATGTAAAGGGCAGGTCAGCCATGACATGTGGACTAGTGAAAGAACATTAAAATCAAATCAAACCTGCTGGCAGGTTGTACTAAAGCTGTTAGTTTCCCTACTTTTCCAGTCCAGCTTTTCTCTTCCCAGAGCAATGGGCTGCCAGGTGTGGTCTACCTTCAGGATGGAGAAGATTCAGCTTTTACTTTGGGCTTCCACCACCCCAGCACATCAGGACATTGTGTCTCCTCTTGGCCTCCCCTTTCACATAAATTGGGCCCTGGAAGCCCCACCTCTGCTTATCCCCTTCCTGCCTTTCCAGAAAGCCAATGAAGAGGTATTGCCCTACTTTTTTTTTTTTTTTTTTTTTTTTTTTTTTTTTTTTTTTTGGAGGGGGGAGTTATTGGTTAGCTGCTACAGTGTATGCTTTGCTATTTGATGGCTTTGCTAATTGTATAAATTTTATAAATGAGCAACCAGCTATCTGACAAGAATTTGTGCATGCATCCAACTGTGCAATGAAGGTTTTTTGGTTTGATTTCTTTCTTTTCTTTTTTTCTTTTTTTTTTTTTTTTTTTTTCCTTTTTAGAAAGGCAAGCTAAGGTCTCTCGATTTTCCTGAACTGCAATAAGGCAGAACAGCAAGAAAGATTTTCCTCTCTGATCACTCAAAGAGAAAGAAGTCATCCAATCTAAGGAACTGCTGCTTGCTCAGGAAATTCATTACTGATATCCCACATAAATCCTATTAATTAAACCTCTGCCATCCCAAAATGGGCTGTCACCTAGTCCCTCTGGAAGGTGAAAGGATTATTGCTAAATTTTGCCCGGGAGTTGCACTTGCAATATGATTACCGTACCTGCTAGCATTAGCCGGTGATCAAGAAGCAGGCGTGACTCTTGTAACTAGGCAGGAGCCTGCGTACGCAGTTCCGGAAGCAAGACCCACAGCGAGTTTTGGCAAGCCATGTTTGATCCGGAGGTGGCCCACAGACCAAACGTCACATTCATAGTGCTAGAGTGTGAAGGAGCTGACATCAAAAGCAGCCATGCTTGTCACACTACCAGACTAAAAAATAAATTTAAGGAAACAAAATGTTAGACAGCATAGGGTAGCTGTTATCATAACAATTTCAAATTGTAGCAGAGAGCAGAGCTCCATCTTTTCAAAACTGGACTTGCATGAGCACAATCTGATTTTTTTTTTGTGCTGCAATGTGAGAAACATCACTATACTAATGGTTTGGGGTTTTTCAAATGAATAAATTTTAAAATCTGCATCAAAGAAGGAAAGCAAGCAAAAGCAAGCCTTGTTTCTTCCACAAACACCTGCAAAAAGAAACAGATTTCTGCAAAATGAAGCACAAAATATGGAATAGATCAAGACTATGTGGATAACCAAAAAAGCTGAAGTAGCTGCTAAAGGAGATGCAGTAAAAGATATTAGCGATTCAACAGCACTCATCCAAATAAAGAGTAAGTTTGTACTACTGTGGTATCTCTTACAGATAAACAAGGAGAAACATGGACAGAAGAAGAAACATGAACAATAGCTGAGACTTTTGGGGCATGGTAGATAGGCTGATCTACAAGAAACTGTTGCCTGTCAGTAACTGCTTGCAGTCAGCTAACCCCGTCACAATCGTAAGCAAAGAAATGAAAAATGAAATTCAAGTAAAAGCCCGGGGAAAGCCCAAGGGAAAGTACCAAGTGAAAATGCTGAAAGCTTGTAATGACTCCTTTGATTTTTTACAAGTTTTACAGAGCTCCGGCAAAGCTTGGTACTGGGAAAAATGTCCTGACAAAATAGAATAAAATGCAAGTCCTCCCCTAGAAAAGAAGAAAAACATTTGAATTAACTTATAACAAATGTTAAGCTGTGATAAATCTCAGTAACTTGAATCTGAATTATCAGAAAAAAAAGGAAATATTCAGGACCCATGTTCAGCACACCTGGCATGGGAGTGCTTAATTAGATGGCTAGGACAAATATTAACAATTCTCCACTGACCCCTAGGTGAGATTTTTGTGCTGTTATATGAATGATCACAATTGGTACACAAGGGCTGCTCTCTGTATAAACTACCAAAGTCTCATTTTGTGGGTAGAAAGCTAACTTGCTAATTATGTAGCTTTTCTGGGGCAGTCCAAGTGATTTACAACCCTGGGCAGATACCTGAGAAGCTCCCCAGAGTAGAAATTTGACTACTTCCCTGTCTCCACGCCTGGTGCACGTGATGGGGCAAGTGCTCTGGGAGCAGAGCTGTGCAATATCTCAATCCTACAATGTCTGCTAAAAAACATACATCAGTGATCTAAGAACAGAGCAGTTGCTCACCCCCTCTGACAGTCGTTGTGCACACAGGTGAGCAATGTTGTTTGCTGCTGGTGTGCTCCCTTTACCTTTGCATGCTTGCTTTAAGATGGCAGCATGCCAGTTGGTAAAATTGGTCTAACTTGAAGAAACTCTGCTTAGCAGGGGTGCTTACCAAAACTTGTTGTCTAGTAAGAAAGACCAGGGTTAAACTAGCTTATTCAGGATTAATGCTGAGGATGTTGAGAAATACATATATATATATATATATATACAGATAGATAGATAGATAGATATGTGTGTGTGTGTGTGTGTGTGTGTGTAATGGCCAGTGCAAGCTCAGAAATGTGGCATAACCTTTCCTGCAGTGCAAGTTGCTGTTAAATTCCACCCCCAGCTTTTCTAACTACTTTCCCTTATTTCCTCAGGAAAGTTACAGCTTAATCAAAACTAAAGCTTCTGTGCTGGAGTTTTTATACTTTCATCTAGTTAAGTGAAGTGTGCTTATACTAGTTTCCATCTATTCTACCAGAGAATGTTTTTCAAGTAATTGCTTAGAAACAAGCCAGAGCAAAGTTGTTTTTTGGGTTTTTTTTTTTTTTTTTTTTTTTTTTTTTTTTTTGTTTGTTTGTTTTTCCTTGCTTAACAAAGGGAAGCAAATCCCAATGCAAATCTGGAACCGTTTGTGAAATGGAATTTGCAGCAAGAAAAGGTCATAAACTATTAATTGATTTTGCTGTGAAACAGAACAACAGTTCAGACACTATTGCTGTTCTCATAGCAAAGTTTTGATACAGCTCAAATAACAAATCTTGAAACAAAATAATCTTTTGATATCTTTGAACTGCAACAAAATGTTCTATGTTGATTTTTTTCAGTCAGAACTGCAGAAGTGAAACAAAATCTGGAGCCTTTTAAATCAGTGGCTTTGGATCCAAATCTGAACTTTGTGGCAAGGTATATTAGACAAAAGCCTTTTTTCCTAAAAATCTTCCTCTGTACAATTTTTATTCCTTATTAATCACTTTAGGCATATTCACCAATTTGGAAGCTTTGTTTGTGAACTGTCTTTGTATATTCCTTCTGTACCCTAGATAAAATATACTTCCAGCTCGGCAGAGGACAAACTTGCTTTTTATTCTCTGTAATGTAGCAACAAGCCAAATGCAAAACTGTGTTCTGGAATACAGAGCATTAAATTTCAGATCTACGTCTGAGCTTCAATCTGTAAGTAAATGGCATTTAGGAACAAGGTAGACCCTACCGGCAAGTCATTTGTTGAAACTTATTGGTATAGTACAGCTGATTAAAAGCAATGAATCTGCAGACTTCCAAGGAGCACAGTGCAAGGTGATAAATGAGAAGCTGAATAATTGAAGTGCCATTTTTTAGTACACCTCTGCAACATCAATTTCTCTATTGGAGCCTTTGAACAAAGAGGTGCAGAAGGGGAGCTGAGACTGAAAGAACAGCAACTGCTATTCCACAAACAAGAAATGCCTTTACTTTTGTTTTTGGGGCTTGGCTGGAAAAAAAAGGGTATTCATTTTTCAAGATACTAATAGAATACTTCAGATTGGCTTCTTATTTAATCCAGACTTCTTTTAGGGAGAAGCAGGTCAGAATACAGCCTCATCAGCTCTGAGACAAGCACTGGTTATAAATTGATTTATTGCTGTAGCTTGACTCTATGTTTGTCTTTGCCCATCTGTTTCTGTACGTCATATTGCAGAATATGACTGTGTATCTCTGAATCGCAGATAGTGCCAAGTAGTTGGAGAGGATTTTTGAACTTTGAAACTTTTTCAGGTGTAACCAGGAATTCCACCCTGTGTGGCAGCAGAATTACTCAACAAAAAATACTGTTTCTGACCTAAACCATTCATCCGCTCCAAATATGTTCAACTGTCGGCTGTTTAGGGCCAGAGTTCAAACCAGCCGGAGCTGCATGCTGCAGCAGCATAAACTGGGGCTTGAGCATCCTCATCTGGCAACACAGGACAGTAAGTGGCCACCTCCCCTCTCCCTGTGCCCTGGTACCAGGCATTTGTGCCAGAGAACTTCCAAGACCACTTCCAAAGGAAAGGCTGTCGACTGGGTTTTCTCAGGATGGAGATATCTGCTAAAGTTTCTCGTTGCTCTGATAATGGTCACTGAAGAAGCCAAAAAATCGGAGGTTGATCTTGGAGGAAGATTTTCAAGGGATACCAGAATTAAATACAGTGCTTGAAACCCAGCTTTGCTGGACTGTGCTGTCAGTGTTGGGGCTCTGCATGTGTGCACACATGTGTGCATGTGCATGTGTGTGCACATGTGTGTAGTGCCCAAAGGCAGTGAAATCTCTGTGCAAGAGGAATGAGAATGGGAACATCTGCTTCTACAATGTCTGTGTGCACATATGCATATACCACAGTGTCATCTGCCATCAGTCAAGGCCAAGGCATTTGCTTTTTAACAATGTTGTTGCTGCTTATGTTGTTCAAAGCTTTTTAAGTTTCCTCTCTTAATTTATTCAAGAATTTACTAATTACATATTGCAGTTGATGTGTCTCCGCTTCTCACTGTGATGTGAGACATGAAGTAATAAGTAGGCAATATTTATTTACAGTGTTTGTATGAATTGTCCTTACAATGTAAGAGTCTTTGATCCTTCTTGTAAAGAAGTTAGCTATGTGGGAGATTTGCCTAGCACTTCAGAGGAAATCAACGGTGATCATTATTTTTCCTAGTCCTCTTATCAGCTTGGTTGACCAGTGTACATCAAAATCACAAACACCATATCTTTGCAAACACCTCAGGTGTAGAGTTGTGAGCTTGAATTAGGCTTCTCTTTGATTTCATAGCAGTGAATCATCTTTGCACAAACCAGAAACATCTGATTTAATGCTGGGAAAGACAAACAGATTTGCAGCCCTGTAGTCAGTGGCAAAACTGGCAATAAAGCTTAGGAATCTTTGTACATGAGTTCAGAGCTTAAACAATTTTGTCATTTTTACTATATAGCTTTATTTCTACTGTTGAGTGTTCATCATAATGTTTGTCTATATCTCCTGCTGAAAGGTAGTGTGCTATGTAAGCCCATATAGTGATAATGCATACAACTTTTTACAAATGCTTGTTACAAATGAGAGATGATTGTATAATGCACTAGTCTTCTGGGTGGTTTGGAACAGATTAAGCTTCTCTGGAGAAAACTGTATTCTTCTCCAAGTTCTACGGTATTTTTACAGCTGATGTCCAACTACAGAATAAGTATTCAGAAATGCTAAGTCTGATCTTTAATCTGAATGACAACCATCACTTTGCTTTCCACTGAGGAAAAAAAGTGTTACAGATTTTTAGTTATATAAATCAAATGACTAATTATCAGTTTCTCTGATAATATACAAGACCCCTATGATATTGAATTTGGTTTTGGTTTGTGAATCACTCACTACCTACTTTTATATTAGTGTTTCTGTAAGTGGCAATTACAAACACTCAGGTAGACTGGAAAGTTGGTGGGTTTTTTAGTGCCTTTTCAAAAAACCTTCCTTTTCCACTCTGGAAGCAGAAAAAGTAATATCTCTACTGATTTAGGGGACTGGATAATATGTTCCTCCACACCTTTGGCAAGATGATGAGAGGCAGTGAATTCACTAACACTGACTGATCACACAGATACCCAACAGCTGTGAACTACCAATTAAACCTTTAGTAAGTGTTTATATTGGACACAGCAAGCTGGCTATAGATACCACAGTGCAAGAGTATAGGGACTGAATGCTAGTCAAGTGAGACCCTAATTAGCTAATTCACTTTATAAGTACAAAAGAAAGAACATATAAGCATAACAATACCTGGCTGGCTATATTTGAAGTGTTAACTGTGAACAGCCTCTAGAGGATATCTCGTGAAGCATAAGCTTGTGTTGTGACCCACGAAGTAATTCAGCATGATAAACAAAGCTATTATTACACCTCTGATATAACTGGAAGCTAGTCACTTGGCAGCTGTGAATTCTTACCCAATTCCCAATGCAAACACTTTCTTTAATAGGGTGGTTCATTTTAGATTAATCTTCTATAAAGAGTCATAGTGCCATCTAGAGACTGCACAGAGATTTTGAACAGCTTTCAGATCTGAGTTTAGAGGAACAGAGAAGTCTTTGGATAGCATACTTATGTTTAATATATTATTTCTTGAGAACAGTGCTTTTCACTGAAAGAGTGGTTTTCTTTGTTATTATTGCTACTCAATTTTGAATACAGAGCATCACTTCCATTTTTTTGTGTGTGTTTTTTGAACGTAAAATATGAAAATGCAAAGAAGACTTGCAACCAGAGGAAGGAGGCGTAGTAAACTCAACCCCTGAAATATTTCCACTCCTGAATTGCAGCTGCTTAAAAACACATCACGGTTGCAGAGGGCCCTGTGCACTTGCAATACCATCCCTTTGAACTCCCAGGCTAATGTTGTTGGCATATGCTTTCCCCTGCTGTATGTATCTGGAGGGAAGGCTCAGATAGGAAGTAACTTGATTTTCTGGCCTTCTTGGTAGGAGTTATGTCAAGAAATATATCTGCTTAGTGTTGGCCAACATGCTGTTTTCAAGAACGTCACTTCATAGCTATTCCAAGGTATGCTGGAGGCAGACAGCAGAGCCAGGGACTGGGGGCTGATACTCCCAGTCCATAATCTGTGGGAAAAATGCTTGGCAAAAGCCACCTACCAGATGGACCAAGACAAACAATCTGGGATGAGCAATGGCAAACAGTAATACAATGTAATATTTTTCGTAATTAAACTCAAGAGGTAAGATTAATGTCCTGTAATGAGAAGAAACTAATCTGACTTTGTTGAGGCCTGAGAATTGTCCCTTTAAACCATTGCCTGCAGCTGTGAAGGGAAGTTAGGACTCCTACAGCAGCTTCAGGGGCGAGCTCTACAGGACTGGTAGTCCCGTAGTCTCTGCCCCACTCAGTCTCTGTAAAAGCTATTTCAAACCTGAGATGATAGCCCTTTCCAATTTGTTACTTAATGCTAGGTGTTTGAAGATGTATGCACAGTTTTGTTTGGATGTCGTGCAAGTTTAAACCCTTTCTTTTTCTTTTTTCTTTTTTTTTCTTTTCTTTCTTTTTTTCTTTCTTTCTTTCTTTTTTTTTTTTTTTTTTTGGTAAAGTATAAATGGAGATTAGCTAACTCAACAATAACTGTAAAATAGTTTGTGGGTTTCAGAAAAATCCCTAGCAGGCAGCACGGAGCCTGTGCTAGACCCTGTGTGTCCAGAGGGTGCATCCTGCGCCTCTTGCAGAAACCACTCCTTCCCTGGGAGAGGCGTTGCTGCTGCTCCTACGAAGAGTGCACAGTCAACGTGGTTAGCTATCCTGGTCTGACTTCAATGCTTGGTTTTGGTTTAGTGAATGGGTTTTCTTCTCTACTTTCCTCTTGATGGCTACCACAGCTGGCCCAGGATGCTGTCCTGCAGGGAGAGCCATAGTGCATGGCTACAGCCAGGGTCACCTGGTGACTGCTATGTGTGGGGAGCCTTGACCTCTCCTGAGAGAGCTGGTAGCATGGCTATGCCAGGGCCATCAGGGGTTTTGGAGCTGAAGGATGCCCTTAGGAAGGGGCATACCTCTACTTTTCATTCATGCCATCTCTATGCAGCCCAGGGGTGCCATTTCGTGCCATTTGAGTGAGACATTATTTTATGAAAGATCTTGAGGAAACCTATTGTGCTTCTTTAATTTGACAGGGCAATTTGCTGAATCACTTTGATGTGAAAAATCAGCATGACGGACCTTTCTTATTTTTCAATAGTCGACATAATTTCAAGCTAAAACAAAATGCCCAGCATGTAGTCAAGGGCTAGGGCTGTAGAGCTGAACGGTCTAATTGGGCTATCTTAGAGGTTGTACAAGAAACAAGATCTACTTGAAAGCTTGCTGATAGCTCTGTTAAAAATTGCTTTTTAGCTTAAGATTAATGATCTTCAAATTTGCAAGGAGACCTGTTTATAAAAGCTAGTTTTGCTGTAAATCTAGATGCTCGCCTTGTACTGTGTTACAGTCACATTCAGGGCTTTCTTAGCTCTTTTGGCTTGGTCTCTGGATGGGTTTGAAGTTCGCCAGTTTGGTTTATCAAGTTTTAAAGTTCATATCCAGTTTGCCTGCAGCCTGGATGGGACAGCTGGGAGCCAGGCAGGATAAGCTGGCCGGCAGGGCAGAGCCTTATTGACCTATGCCCTGTCCTGCAGTCCCCAGCGAGCTGAACCAGGCCAGGCCATGGATGGTGGCCAGGATCAGCCCAGGGTTCCCATCAGAAACTGCATAGTAAAGTGGTTGTGACACTTTTTAGTGTGGCATGTCCCTATAGGTAGCTTATAGCAGTCTTTATGCGATTATATACTCCTATCCTTTTCTCCTCTGTAGGAGTTAAGTAAGCTTTGTGGGTAAACTCCTGGATTTCCAAAGAAAAATGGAAATGTTCATGCTGCTAATTTTCATTTCTGCTTCTATGTTCATAATTCATTTAACCAGCGCAATAGAGTTATTTTCAGAGGCACCAAGTCAGGGAATCATTCCACACAGCTTTCATGCTGTGAGATGGAGCATTTGGGCTTGTTGGATTTGAATATTAATTCCATAGTAGGAACAGTAGCAGCAGGAGGCTTTATCTGCCAAAGGAAGTCAAAATGAATCAGAACTGAGAACTTCATCAGTAAGAGCTGGTGAGTGGCAGCCATGCTGCTGTAGTTTAAGTAATTTTTTTCTTCTCCCTCACTTAACAAATCAAATGGCAGAAAAAACAACCCTGCCTGATTCAGTGGTTCAAAACCAAGCATGCAGTAATGCCCTTACTAAATAGTGACTGATACATACAAAAAAAAATAAAAAATAGAAATAAAATAATAACAAGGTGCCCAAAAGAACAGGGCAGCATTAAGTAACCCGTAAATCTAGAAAGCTAATTTTGGCTGAAGAGGTAAGCTAGTTGATCTAGTTTTCTAATTCTTTCTAATTCTTTGAAAAATAACTAAAGCTAAAAAAGAACAGGTAGAAGTTTGGAAGAATGTTCTTCACTGAGAAGTAGAGGTGGCTTCCCAGGTACCCAGGTAAATAGTATAAAAATATTGGTTTGCAATGTAGTTCATGGATTATGCTTATATGAAAGTCACAATTCTAATTCTTCATACTGCTCTGTTGCATTACTTGATGCATGATCAATGCCATCCATATGTTTTTAAATAAGATATGGTTAAAGGGTCTTTATCTATATTCCACTGTATATTATTCTTTTCAGCATTTGATTCTGTTTTAAGGAAAGATTTGTGTTTTGTCCCACTTACCCACCCATTTTTTCCTGGTTCCCTTCCTTTCCCCCCTCTGTGGCTCACCCTCCACCTTTCCCTTCACCTGTGGTTTACCTTATCCACTGACATGTTGCATGGTTGTAGCTTACTCTTAATTCCCCTGCTGCTCTTTCCATTCTAGTCTCTTCTATTTTTAAAGACTCCTTCTACAATCTCACTTATGGTTCCTACTGCCTCTTCCTCATTATGTGCTCCTTTTGTCTGTCTCTAAGCTGATCAGATGCATTGCCTGGAGCTCCCAAGCCCATCCCTCTTACCTGGTGATTTGTTGTTAAAACTGTTCTTTCTCAAGTTTGTAAGAGCTGAGGAGCAATACTCCATTCTTCTAAACCTGCTAGACCTTCCCAATATTTTAAGTACATGATTCTTGAAATTTTCATGTCCTTTATTTCCAGTGATTGTATGTCTGTTGGGTTTCTTTTTACTCCTCAGAATACTTCTGCAGCACTTAACTTGAGAGAGACTTTTCATTGCTTTCTAGCTTTTTTGAGGAATCCTAGCAGATTCTGACTAGGTGTCTGTTTCTACTTTATTTTAGCTGCAGCAGTAAAAGCACCTACAGGTTTTTAACAACTTGCTGACAATCTTCATAATTTAAACTTTTTGGTCTAAACCAAAATGCACGATGTATTATCTGGAATATCTGACCATCCACCCAACCTCCCATGTAGCATTCATCCTTTCATCTTCTCCATCACTCCATGATGGAGACAACTGACAAAATGGACACAACTGGGACATCTGTAGGCTACTTTATTCAGACTTCACCTAAATTTTGCTAGTTCTTTCTGAATACCAACTATAGGGCATGTCCTTTCCTACTCATCTCTACAGATAAGAATCCTTCCTATCTTTACTGTCCTTCCACAGTTTTTATCCTCCTTTATACAAAATGCTCTACTACTTATACTTTATTTTTCTACATATCTGCTACTGACAGATGGCTTTTGGTTTAACTTAGGTGGATAGCTCTTAAGTTTTCTTTGCTTTTGACAAATGCACTCTTGTTCTTCTGGTATGTCCCACAAATTCTGCTGTAAAAGGTCCTGTAAAGACCCCTTTCTTTCAGGATGTCTATGACTTTAACTCTTGTATTCATTTTAGCTCAGCTCAGCTGACACCCACAAGTAAAAGCCTCTATAGGAGGATTCACAGCTATCTGTCTTGCTTGAAGATATGCATTCAAGCCAAGGCTCTGCACGAACTTATCTTGTAAGCACAAGCACCAGCACCCTAAGACAAGCCTTTCTTCCAAAATGGCAAGCTATAGTTGCCGGGTATGCAGTGGTCTGGTGAGGACAGGGGCAATTTGCTAACAAGGAGACTATAAATAAGAGTAAACAGTACTGTTTCTACTAAGAACCTCAATTTTACTTCTCAGCAGAACCTGCGAAGGGAGAAGGCGAGACAGGATGTCACTGTTGAAGGATGACAGACCACTACCATAGTCAGACTCTTGTGTTCAAATAGTAAGATAGAAACTACAAAAGAGACTCTTATAGTGAAGTTATTTGGGGCAAAATATGTAGCAGCAGTATTGATGTGATCAACTGTAAATACATTTTGACACCTTTCACAGTTTTAATTGCACCCTTCTTAACAGGAAAGCAGTACATTTAGGATACTGTAATGTGAACTGAGTTCTTATTGCATTTCATGAACTGTTTTGTGAGCAACTGAGACCTGTGATTGCAAATGTCTAAGTCAGAAGCTGATTATTCAGTTAACATGAATAAGGACCATCAAGCGGAAGGAGGGGGTTGCTTTTGTGAAAATGAAGCTGAAGACTCTGCTTTCTGGATCTTGAAGATTATGTTGTCACACTAGATTGCTAAAAATAGGTCTAAGGGTGCTGATTACCAAGATTTGAGCTATTTAGGATGGATTGAATGAACTTCAAGGAATCATTTTTCTGGTAGAAATAGGATTTCACTAAAGTCTAAAAGAGGAATTTTGGTGGATTTTTTTACTGCTTAAATCTGTAACACCTGGACGTGTTTCAGGTCAGGCTGAATTGCTTCTCTGCATTTGCTGCACAGCTGAAGTGCTCCACTGTAGGTAGGATTTCCCCATCCCTTGAGCCTCTGTTCTCCCCTGGCTGATCTAAGTATCTCAGGAGGCCCCATGGTCTCTTTGAGAGGCCAGTTTACACAACCATTTTCTTCAATTTAAAAACATGTAAAACTCTCATATCAATGAAACACCTCCCCCCTTTTTTTTCCCTCTCACAGAGTTTTCTTTTTTTCTTTTCTTTTTTTTTTTTTTTTGGTAAGAAGTATATTAAACTACATGCAAAAATTGGATATATTATAATTTCAGGGAGAAATTTAATATGGATCATTGAGAACCCTGAACACTGGGCTGCTAGATAAAAAGGAAAATATTGTTTTATGATTCTATCTTGCAACTTAATTTTTGAACTATTCTGGATAGTTTCTGGACAAACAAAACTACATATTCATATTTTCTAATAGATATTCATATATTCTAACACCTATTCATATATTTTACAGTTCTGTAACTTTTTTCATTGTTTGAATCTATAGTTTTTAATTCTAATTTTAGCAAAGTTTGCATTTTGAAGGATCACTTTCAATTAACTTGTATTTTAAAAATCAGACAATCTGTGAAGAGGGTTGTAAATCAGGCTTTTCATCCTAGGTTTATGTTTGACTAGCAAGCAACCGTAAAAAGCAAATGTAAAACTTCTGGAGACTTGTGAATTATTATTGCTCTAACTGCAATCCGTAAGTAATAGACACACCAGTTAAATTTTCTTGTTGAATTTGCACTATAACTGCATACCTCAGGTACAACTCATATGCAGACCTCAGGTACAACACACCGTCGAAACACAAGCTCATGTAGAGCTGTCTACATCATGCTACAGTTGTGAATATGGCAAAATAAAATGTAATTTAGTTACTATAATATCAGCTTTTACAGGTTCACTTCGTACAGCAAGTTAGAGTATTTTGACTTAAGATATAACTCAACAAGAACTCAAATTTGCAGAAGATTTAGCTAGAACTCAGCTTTCTGGTTTCATATCTTGTTTCATCTGCGTGTTATCTGGTCAAGCTACAATGGCCCTTCAGCTTCCTGTTTTATTCACAACTTCGGCAGCTTTCAAGTGCATTGTTTTTTTTTGGCGGGGAGGGCATAACCTTCTTCTGACTCTTTCTATTTAAACCTGATCGGGGCTAAACATACACCTAGATCATTCCCTGACTGCTCAACTTTTCACTTTTCCAATCAACCTCGTGCTTCCTCACCTTCCCCTTTCTTACAAGGATCATTATTAAGAGCTTTACTGTGTTAGAGCTGCAGCCAGTATAGGTGATAGAATCAAAATTCAAAATGTTCTTGATGTACTGAGGTGTTACTACAAAAATTCCCCACTAAATTTTATACTAATGGAAGCAAAAACTGCAAATGGTAATGGCAATATGGCAGAAAATGAATTATAGTTAGTCAACCATGACGTGCCCCATGGCTGTTCTATGTAATGAATAATAGCTAACTGTTTCGCTCTTCCACTCAAAAGACTTGTTCGATTACAGGCATCAAATTTAGAGAAGTAATAGCTACATACATATGTGGTCAGAGAAGAGCAAAGAGAACAAATTCAGGGCTGGAAAGCATGACTTGTGAGCTTGGACTTAAGGAAGTAGTTGTATTTTGTTAAGAAAGCAGAAGACTGACTGGAGGATATATGTGTTTTTAAATGCAAGAGATGATTGTTAAGGAGAGAAAAATTGGTTGTTTTTCTTTCCATAGCATGCTGGGAATAGGCGAAGAGGCACTCTCACCGGAAAAATAACTTATCTCTTTTCCCTTTTGTCCAACATCTAAAAGGCTAGTTAATCACTGCGGGAGGCTGTCCGGGGAGCTGTGAAATCTCCTTCAGCGGATAATGGAAAAAAACCTAGTCCTGTTTTGAAGCAGAATGAAATGATTTTAAAAGCAGATTCACGATGGTCTCCGACTCGTTTGGTGTAGCTAAAATTTGGCTGATAACGCCTACAGCCTCAGCTGGGCATGACTGCCTCAATTGCTCCAGCCTCGTTAGAGGCACTGAGGAACGCTACTGGCTGTGCCTCTCTCACACCTTTTCCTGCCCTCTGATGAGAAAGTCCATACAGCAGATTCCTCAGCATAGTATTGTTTTGGGACATCCATGCTGTTATCATCTCCTAGGATATTTGTCGCAAATTGCACAGAGCCTGGAACAGTTTTCAGTCTTTTGCTTCTGCAGTGAAAAGCCTCTAATGCCACAAACAGTCCTTAGCATGAATTACAGCGGCTTCAAACTGTGTCTTCACTGTAAGCACAGCCAATCTGAGAACCAACTGCACGCAAGAAATGAGAGCAAGTTTGCCCACAATGATTTTTGCCAACCAGGAATCCAGCAACTTCCTAGAGAGGACTCCTGCAGCCTGAGCAGAAGCCCAGGCTCTAGTCTGGATGCACAGATGTTATTACGCTAAGCAGTAACCTGAATTTGCTGAGAAAGACTCTGCTCCTGTCATGTAGGTAACACCCCTTTCAGTTTTCTGCTATTCAGATGAGACCCTCTCAGACAGCCTAGAAATTTTTGTTAGTGAACACGGGTGAGGAAAACCAAGTGTTGTTCTCTTTATGTATTTCCCTAGCCTGTAAACCGAAATACACACAGATTTCATTGCAGTTAATATTGTCAGTTCTTACTGCTGACGACTTACGGGGATGGTAGCCTGGTTATACAGGTTTGTGTAAGCCAGAAATACTTGTCAAATTTGTGAAGCCCAAAGTACTTGTTAGGAAAATACCGGGCTTGAGTTTATAGCCAAATTTGGCCTGGGGAGACATGCTGTTACAGGGCCCCTGCACACACCATATAAGGTATCCTAGCAGTATTGCTAGGATAAGTCCTGTCTTGGCTTTGCCTGAGCCTTGCATTTTTGTTCTGGACTAGTCTACCAGTGCCAGAGCAAAGCGTATGTATAGGTGCATGTGTAAGAGACAATGCAGAGTATAACATCTGGTTTGTTTAGCATGTTTGCAGTTTAGGCAGCGATAGATCAGATGGCATGTATATAACCTCTCTTTCTCCCTCTCAGACTTTCTCTTGTATATTTCTATGATTTTTCCTTTTAAACCAACTTCCTAGTCTCAAATCTGCTTGAATTCTACAGATGAGGATTGTAAAGTAGAAGAATCATATTAGTGCCTGAGTGATCCTCTTCTACATTGTGGTGGGGCTGTCTTGATTTACCCTTTAAAAACTCAGTTCTACTGGAGATGCATTTGCATTATGCACAGTGAACTAAAACAATGGTTTTGGTGCTCAAAATTTCCTGTTTTAAAGTTAGAAGTGGGAAAAAGCTGTCAAACTCTTTATTTGAATAAAGAACTGGAAACCTCAAAATGAACGGAAAATATGAGTAAGCTTGACCACAACACAACATTTTCTTCTCCATCTAACTACGCTTACTAATAGGAAAGATTTTTAAAACAATGTTCTTAGATTAACCAGACCAAAGCTTTAATCTTGCCCTGTCAAACACATCATTGCCCCTGCCTCCAACCAAAAGAAATACATCAGAAGTGGGACCATGCTCATGAACAAATTGAATGCATTGCACAAAGTAGACCACTTGACCAGCGGTAAAGGAAATTCATTTCCTTCCTAACAGAAATCTACTGTAATGATTACAAAATCTAAGTTGTCTTTAAAGTTTAACAAAGACGACTATGCACCTGCATGCCACTAGGAAAATCTTGTGGTCCCAGATTCTGACTCTGTGCCGTGCTTAATCGGGGTTACTTTTTCTCACAGAAAGCAAAACTGAAGTGTTTCTAAAGAGGAGAGGAGAAAATGCTTGTTGCTGTGGTGGGGAACAGCTAAATAGGTGTATAAACAGAGTGAGGAATGTAAACCATCCTCAGAAGAGAAAGCTGTTGTGCTCATTGTACATTCTCTTGAAAAGAAGTTTGTGGTTTCGTCTGCAATCTTCTGCATGCAGGGCAGAAAATAATTCTCTAACAAGCAGGCTTCCTTAGACATGATAAGAGCAATTCATCACCATTTAGTGCCACTTCAGGTGCTGTAGGTATTTTGACTGCTCTCTAGCTACCACCAGAAGGGCATGGGTTTCTTCATCCAAGTTCAGCACCATACCTTCCAGCCCTTTGTGGCTAACTATCTCAGATATCCTGGGATGTCTACAATGGTACCAGGTACTCTTTTAGACACACTAATCCCACTCAGAATTTTAGAGATGAGTTGATTCAGTGGGTTTCAGGCTTGGAAATTGAGAAGACTGAGCAGAGTAGCACCAATATATGTATCCACAGTTGAATACCAAGCTCAGAATTTGTCATTTTCATCAGTGTAAGTACTATTGCTCTGATACCATGTTAGCTCCGTACTGCACTGAATGCTTCCCAGATCTTGAAATAAGGAGGTTACATGTATCAGTGTATCAGTGATCATGACTGATCACTATCTTTCGTTACTATCTTTCACCACATTCAGCTATTAATTACCAAGTCTACTAATCACTGGTGTTCATTCCAGTGCCTTTTACTTATACTACTGCTTTCTCTCAATTCTTTTGTCCTTATTTAATTCTCCTTAGAAGTTTTCTCTATTCAAAGTACTGAACTATTTTACCATAGGCTAACTCATTTCTCCCTCTAACCAAAGTTTCCCCCCTTCAAATGTTTCCTCTTAATATTCTCAAACTCCTGTCCACTTATTCCCTTCAATTTTTGTCCTGTAAACACTATAGTAATAAAAATGAAAACACTTTTCATTAAGTTCTTGATAACCCTTAGCCATTATACTACTGCACTATTAGCCCTTCCTTCCACTGAAGCACTTGGTTTCTGTTCCAAATTTTCTCATCCTCCTGTGCTTTTTGAAATCATTGCAAGGTCTCTCTGATAAATTCATTCTCACCAAAGTCCCTTGATTTAACTTCTCCTTTATGTCCCAATTCTACTTTAGCATCTTTTCACTTTTTTGGAGGTCTATTGCTTTTCCTCTTTCAATGGTTTTTCAGGATCCTTTCCATTGCTCAGTTTTTTCATTCCCTGTTCTGTCCCTCCTAATCCCCTGTCAGGTTTTTACTACTGCTGTTGCTCCCCAGAGAATCTGCTTTCCATATGGTCTCTTCCTATTGCACTTCTTGCTACTGGTGGGTTTCCTTTACTCAAATCCTCTCCACTTCCCCTTGCCAAATGTCCTCTGTTTGGGTCTTGATGTTGTCTCTAATCTCATCATATCGTTGAGCTCCAGTAGTCCTGGAGCTACTTCAAGGCTTCTGAGGAGCCTAGATGAAATGGAAATGTGCTGACTTAAGGACTGGCTGCCAATATTGCATCTGCCATGGAAAGAAAAGGCAAGGGCAGAGCAAGGATGAACTTACTGCTCCTAACATTGCTGAGGAACATGGTCAGCCTGTAGATGGGGGCTGCTGCTGAAAGAAGCCCCCAACCCTCATTTCTTTCAGAGTACTTTCTCATGGGTTCTTTTGTCATCAGAGGAGCACTCTACTAAGCAGTCATGAGGTGAAAAGTGGCTGTCATTTCCATTTGCATAACTTTGAGATTTAAGCCTGCAAGGAAGTAGCCTCACAGTCACAGGCCCTGGTTCTCACGGGAGACTTCAACCATCCTGACATCTGCTGGAGGGACTACACAGCAAGGTACAAACAGTCCAGGAGGCTCCTGCAATACATTGATGATAACTTCTTGTTGCAAATGGTGGAGGAGCCTATGAGGAAGGGTGTCCTGCTATACCTTGTCCTTACTAACAGAGAGGGACTGGTTAGAGATGTGAAGGTTGGGGGCAGCCTTGGCTGCAGTGACCACAAGATGGTGGAGTTCAGGATCCTGCAGGAAAGAAGTAAGACAACAAGCAGGATTGCAACCCTGGACTTCAGGAGAGCAGACTTTGGACTCTTCAGAGACCTACTTGGAGGAATCTCATGGGTTAAGGCCCTAGAGGGAAGGGGGGTCCAGGAGAGCTGGTTAATATTCAAGCATCACTTCCTCCAAGCTCAAGAGCAGTGCATCCCTATGAGTAATAAGTCCAGCAAAGGGGGCAGGAGACCTGCATGGGTGAGCAATAGCTCTTGGCCAAATTCAGACAGAAGGAAGTACACAGAATGTGGAAGAGGGGGCAGGCTGCTTGGGAGAATTATAGGAATGCAGTCAGAGTATGTAGAGATGCTGTGAGGAAGGCCAAGGCCCAGTTGGAATTGAGTCTTGCAAGGGATGTTAAGGACAACAGGAAGGGCTTCTTCAAATACATGAGCAGCAAGAGGAGCACTACGGAAAATGTGGGCCCATTACTGAATGGGGCAGGGGCCCTGGTGACCAAGGATACAGAGAAGGCAGAATTACTGAATGCCTTCTTTGCTTCAGTCTACACTGCTAAGGACAGCCCTCAAGAATGCCAGAGCCTGGATGTAAGGGATAAAGTCTGGAGAAGGGAAGACTTTCCTTTGGTTGAGGAGGATAGAATTAGAGACCTTCTGGGCAACCTTGACATCCACAAATCCATGGTGCCCCCAGGTACTGAGGGAGCTAGCAGATGTTGTGGCCAGGCCACTCTCCATCATCTTTGAAAAGTCATGGAGAACTGAAGAGTTGCCTGAGGACTGGAAGAAAGCCAATGTCACTCCAGTCTTCAAGAAGGGCAAGAAGGAGGACCCAGGCAACTACAGGCCAGTCATCCTCACCTCCATCCCTGGAAAGGGGATGGAACAGCTCCTCCTGGATGTCATCTCCAGACATATGGAGGAAAAGGATGTGATCAGGAGTAGCCAGCATGGATTCACCAAGGGGAAATCCTGCTTAATCAATCTGATGGCCTTCTCTGATGGAATGACTGGCTGGGTAGGTGCGGGGAGAGCAGTGGACGTTGTGTACCTTGACTTCAGCAAGGCTTTTGACACTGTCTCCCATAACATCCCACTAGATAAGCTCATGAAGTGTGGGTTAGACGAGTGGACAGTGAGGTGGATTGAGAACTGGCTGAATGGCAGAGCTCAGAGAGTTGTCATCAGTGGCATGGAGTCCAGCTGGAGGCCTGTGGCTAGTGGTGTCCCCCAGGGCTCAGTACTGGGTCCCATCCTGTCCAGCTTCTTCATCAGTGACCTGGACGAAGGGGCAGAGTGTGTCCTCAGCAGATTTGCTGGTGATATATGGGAGGAGTGGCTGATACACCTGAGGGCTGTGCTGCCATTCAGAGAGACCTGGACAGGCTGGAGAGCTGGGCGGAGAGGAATCTCCTGAGGTTCAACAAGGGCAAGTGCAGGGTCCTGCACCTAGGCAGAAATAACCCTAGGCACCAGTCCAAGCTGGGGGCTGACCTGCTGGAGAGCAGCTCTGCAGAGAAGGACCTGCGAGTGCTGGTGGATGACAAGTTGATCACGAGCCAGCAATGTGCCCTTGTGGCCAAGAAAGCCAATGGTATGCTGGGGTGCATTAGAAAGAGTGTTGCCAGCAGGTCAAGGGAGGTGATCCTGCCCCTCTACTCAGCCCTGGGGAGGCCTCATCCAGAGTACTGTATCCACTTCTGGGCTCCCCAATACAAGAGAGACATGGAGCTACTGGAGAGAGCCCAGCGTAGGGCTACGAGGATGATCAGAGGGCTGGAGCATCTGCCCTAGGAGGGACAGCTGCGAGAGCTGGGCCTGTTTAGTCTGGGGAAGAGAAGACTGAGGGGGGGATCTTATCAATGTGTATAAGCACCTGAAGGGAGGTTGTCAAGGGGATGGGGACAACCTCTTTTCAGTTGTCCCATGTGACAGGACAAGAGGCAATGGGCAGAAACTGAACCACAGGAAGTTCTGCCTGAATGTGAGGGGAAATTTCTTCACTGTGAGAGTGTCGGAGCACTGGCACAGGCTGCCCAGAGAGCTTGTGGAGTCTCCTTCTCTGGAGATAGTCAAGGCCCGCCTGGATGCAGCCCTGTCTAACATGTTCTAGGTGACCCTGCTGAGCAGGGCGGTTGGACTAGATGATCTCCAGAGGTCCCTTCCAACCTTACTGATTCTATGAAGATCTACTGAATTTGCTTCTATTTTCTGTTTCTGTTCCCAGCTAATTAGGTCTTTAGGGAAAACTATGAAGAATTTGTAGACATTACATTCCTGAAAGAGAAAGTTTGCTGCTGTTTCCTATATGCTTTTCTTTCAATTTGGAGGACAGAGAACCTGCATGAAGCAGGGCAGCATTAAGCAGATGCTGCTGTTCCTTCTCAGATCTGGACTTCTGGCTGAGTCACTAACCTTCAGCTGCCTCATGGAAGCTTTTTATTTATAATAGGTATAGATAAAAGCCCCACAGAGTTTTTATCTGTAGGGAAATACAGCTGTATTTGAAAATGAAGAATCCTTACCATTACTATGAATACAGCTGGTAATTTATGGTAACGTGTGATTTCTACAGTGAAGATCAGCTCTGCTACTTCTTGTTCACTTCAGACCTGCCACTTCTAAGAATTTCTCTTTTAGGTGAATCTTTTTTCTAACTCCCAAAGTTCTTTGATACAAAGCCAAATCTATTCGCTTTATACCCCATTTATCTAAGATGTCATCTGGATACAGTTAGTGTGATAAATGATTAACTTGCAGTTAAAAGTGCATATGTTAATATATCATTTTCATGGGTATGAAGTTGTCAGGGTAAGATACATGAAAGTTACAGCTAGATGTGCAATCTAAACATAGCCATCCTTGCTGGCCAGTGTTACACTGCTGCTTTTAACTTAGTAATTATTTACCTGCTTTCTTCCACAGGATGTTTTTGCTACTCTGTGGCCAGGATGGCAGTGTTCACTGTGTCTCACACTTCATTTCTTTATTGTAATTCTTGTGTCGTTGTACACCTTATTTTGCTGAATTCTGTTTAAGCAGAGAATTGCAAAGTCTTTTTTGGACCTTTCTATAATTTCGTCACTAGACTGTTCAGGACATTGCAAACATTCATTTTATTTTTCTAAAATTCATCTCTTAATCCTAAACAAAAAATAAATGGTTCCTGTAAACCATTTCCTTCTCCCTTATAAAAATTTGATTTGTTCATGTAGCAGGCTGTGGCTTTAGTGAGACAGATTTCATATGGAAAATGATATAGTCATATAATTGACTTTCTCAACCATTGCAGCAGATCCTTTATTATATTTAATTTTCACAAAGGGAGGAAAATTAAGACTTTAGTAGCAGTGTGCTACAGCTCTGGCATTTCCTAATCACTGAGTACTTGCCATTGCAGGTTAGGTGAAGCTTTTCTTAAATGGAGAAGGATTTATGAAAAAGAAGGGGGGAAATCTCCAAATACCATCTTTTGGCATTTCCTTGGCTTCTGTATGGATCGTCAGCAAGACTGGATCCTGGAGTGGCACCACATCAGCCCAGTATCCCTGGCTCTAACAGAGTAAGCAGCAGCAGTGGTGCCAGATGCCACCATCTTGGTGAACTGAAATTGCAGAGGGTCATTGGCCTTGGGCTGAGGGGTGTCACTGGCACGGTCTGGCAACAGGGAAATCATGAAACTTCATGACAACTTTGTAGCTCAGGGAGGTTTGGTTCTAGGTATCAGAGCTGAGAGGTTAAGGTGCAAATAGCAGGTTTTGAAATCAGGAAGACTTATGCCAGTGCTCATGACTCTGGCCTCCATTTTGGCCTCAGAAAACTTTGGCCTTTGGAACACTCCAGCAGTCCGAAATCCATCCCCTCTCTTTTGAGGACTCTTGTTTCTCCTGCCATCTCTGCCCCCCAGAACCCTAACTCCAATCACTCTGCTCTATAAGTTCTTGTCTTCTTTTCAATCTCACCATCTGATTCACAGCTTCCCCCACATCTTTAGGTACTCCCTCAGTTTCCTTCCCCTCACAAACACCACCCAGCTTGATTCTTATCTCCTGCTTCCCTATGTCTGCATGCTCCTCTTCTGATCCTCCACTTCTAATAGGGAAAATTTTAAATGGCTGAGACAGCATCTCCCTTGGAGCTAGACAGCATTTCCTCCATCAGGGAGCTGCAGTTTTATACATGGTTGTATCTGGCCTTCTCGAATTGACAGTATTTTCCCAAGGGTCGCAAAAAGCACTATCCAACCCCCTTCTCTTTCCTGCTACATTTTCACTACATGGCACAGAGCCAACAGACTCCTTGATTAAATAGCTGTACTTTAAAAATAAGGGTGGTGGTGGGGAAAGAATGCTGTGTTTTGAAAAATCTCTGTTTTGAAAAATATTGCTTAAGGTGATCCTAGCAAGAAAAATAATGAAACAAGTGGCATTTTTTTCAAATTAATGACCAAGATCCTTATGTGTAAGACTCTGAGCACCTTTAAATGTCAGCTCTGTTGTTACAATGTGAAAAAAAGACTCCTCCTTTCTGATGTGGACTGTGACCAGTAGAGGCAAACCATTTCCCCTTTCCTTCCTTACCTGCATTCATGAGCTTTTAGTACAGATTGTTAGCTGACTTTTCTTACAGAAAGGTCACTAATAACACAGATGAACTCATGTATGTACTTAGCAACTCCAACTTCAATTATTTCTAGACACCTGCATTTGGAATAAGTCTTCTAATGCCAGACTTCTGATCTGGAAGTGGTCTGAAAGACGAGAGACTTTGTTTTTATTTGTCCATGGAGTTTCCATTTTTTCATGGAAAGATAACAAGAAAAACTTGTGAAGAGCTGCTGACCAAGAAAGGAAAGAATGGTAGCTATTTAATACGGGAGAGTGAAAGCGTAGCAGGAGCCTTGTGTCTATGTGTTTTGTAAGTACTCTAATATTATTTTTTTATGAGTTTTAAAATAGATGCAAAGACAAGAGTTCAACTTTCCTACTATTCACAGTTCTTCCCTAGTATTAAATGACTCAAAATTTTTGTCTATGTGTTTTCCATCAATGCTGGTTGCCTTAGGCTTTCTCTTTAGTGTGTAGTGGAAGATGGTGTTTGCAAAAGACAGTTTGCAAAACAGAGGATGGATGAATCATTCTCTGCTAATGCTGGTGTCTCTCTGCAGACAATAAAGGGAGCCCAGAGAAAATAGCTTAGCCTGACAAAATACAGTGATAAGAACCTCTCTCGAAGCTGACAGTTATGACATCCGTAATAAATGAGTAAGTAGCATTTTAGCACTACTTAGGCACTAAAAACACCTTATGGTAGGATATGAAACAGTTCCTTCTTCATATCTTCATATGCGTTATGACCTTTTAATGAAAGGTTGCCCTTGCGCTTGTATGGAAGTTTTATCTGTAGCAAGAAGATAAACTGAGACAGAAAGCTATCACGTCCTGTCCAAATTCATATGACAAGCCTGTGAATAAGCTGGGCATAGAAAAGTACAATTTATAATCCTTAATTTTAATCATTCAGGTTAAAATTTTATTTTTTTCTTGTCCTACAGGGAATAGCACTTTCACTTTCCTTCCAAGATGCCTGTTTTACACTTTTCATATAAAATAGATCTTTTCCTAACATGTCCAAAGCTTATAAGCTGTTCTGAGTCATTTTTTTTGTCTGATTACATAATTTTTAACACTCTTCTTGAGGGTATTTGTGTTTGACTGACATGAAAGTTTTTTAATATTCACATCTAATTAGTTCAAAAATATCGGGAAATATTCTGAATCAATAATCAAAATCTCATGGCTTTTGGTGAAAATCAGAAGAGAAGGGAGAAAAAGAGAGGGAGAAATGCAGTATGGGTTTTGTGGATAGAAGAAAGGAGGACTATGATATGAGAGAGAAAAGGAGAGAAGTAGCAAGTGGGGATGAACAGAGCCTTTTGGGAGAGGCACGGAGAATAAATGAAAATATTCATCCCTGACGAATGGAGAGGAAGGCTTCAGTCTTTCACCATATGGGAGGAAGGCTACTGAGCTCCTATGAAATAGTGATTGATGAGGAATTGAAGGGTACTTAGTTGTGTGTAATGAGTTTGAACTATTTAAGCATCCATAGAACATACTGTGAGCAGAGGCAAGCCTGCTCTGGCCATATTCTGAGCTGACATAAAGCTTAAGCTTGGTGCCATACTGTGGCAGGTGCTTGCTTACTTGCTTGTTCGCTTGCTTTTTTTCATTCTTGCTTGCTTTCTTTTTTTCGGCAAAGTAGATCTGCCATGTAGCAACTTGCAGACATATTTATCTGTTTGTGATGTTCTGGGCAGATGTACGGAAAGCATACAACTCCCAGTTTGACTCCTGCTAGCCTCTGCGGGTTTTCAGTGTTACGAGGAGGCAGTGTATTTGACTTCAGCCTGCTCATTAACAAATTTCTTAGCTAAACTGTAGAGATAGAAGCAATGGTATGGCAATTTTTAGAGGTACGTGTTAGCACTGTTTACAGCATGAAAAGACTGAATGCAGTTCATAGTCTGAGGGCTGACTAGGCTGTGGCTCCCCTTCGTTCACCACGGATGGAGATTCTGCAGTTCTCAATGATACATGTGTTACCCCTTTGCCTGCAGTTTATTCCCACATTGAGATTTGCACAAAGTGGTTTCCACTGTAGTGAGCAACTCTGCTAATGGTGAGCAAGGACTTAAGCATCCTACAGGAGCAAGGACTCTCTTCCGTCTTTCACATGGCACCTCACAGTCGAGTCCTAGACTCTTCTTTTATGTTTTCTTTATCTCAGAAAAAGAAATGCACATTCTCAGTGACATCCAGGCCTCTTCTAGGTATGTAAACCTGAAGCGTTTTCATTGCTCTGACTTACTAGAACTATTGTAGAATGTAGCACAGAAGATGAACTTAAGAAACTGGAGAAATACTCAGGCAATTAGCTGATGTGGAGATCCATAAGCTAGCTGGACATGGTTGACCAGCATCTACACTGCATAAAGTGCAATGGCTGCAGATTGAACACAGCACTCTTAGCTATGACTACCATACTTGTCCTAACTCTGCAAGGCAACAAAAGAGAGCGATGCATTTTGTCCGAAGTTAAACAGATCTGAACAGTGGTGTATAAAGGACAAGATCTGAGGTAGGAATGATAAAGTAGTATTCGGGTTTCTGAGGCTTAGGGAAAAACACACACATAACTAATTTCAGCAAATAGTCAAACATGTGACTAATAGAATCTGAAATATTTTGAAGGCTCTAATACATGAATAAAATGGAAAAATTAATACATACTTCAAGTTCAAAATTACCTTATTTCATGGCAATCTTGAAAGACAATTATAGAATATCTTTCGGTAGAGTTTGTATGCTCTTAATGGAAAATATCTGGATACATTTTAAACAGCTAGTGAGTGTTCATTTTCATTAAATTAGGCTGTAAAGTTGATACTGACTTTACCTTATAAGTGTTCCACAGAGTAGTTAAATGTCTGGGTATTTTCTAACATAACTACTTTTACAAGTGATATTCTGGTATGTAATTGAT
Source organism: Rhea pennata (assembly GCF_028389875.1). Lineage (NCBI taxonomy): Eukaryota > Metazoa > Chordata > Aves > Rheiformes > Rheidae > Rhea > Rhea pennata. The sequence continues at coordinate 98,036,843 of NC_084663.1, read as the reverse complement.
GGTATTTAGCATTAGGTATTCCTTGAGATTTGTTTCTTTGGCTTCAGTCTTTCACTGTATTGCAGTTGACTGTAAAAAACAACCAAATAAACGAGAATCAAACCTTGCTGCTAGGTTCAGCTGTAACAGTCTATGGTAGTTCGAATAGTCTGACAGCCGCTAAAAAGCATAACATATGAAACAATGTTTTTCACAGCTTTGAAAAACTCATCTACACTTACCGTATCTTCAGGGAACACCAAGGGTATTTTAGAATACAGGTAAGTAACCCTCATTTCATCATATGAAGATCATGCTAAAAACATTTTCCTCATTAAAAAGGATATATATATATATATATATGAACACATTACTGTAGAAAATATTTCCAACTTTGCTTTCTACCCTACACAATTCTTGACTAATTAATGTCCTACTTATTGTTGCATATGAGCTCAGAAGTAATCATTATCTATGCAGAAATCTCTTATAACCTAAGAGGATCTCTTACTTGTTGACCAAGTATTTTCTGGTTTGACCATTTCTTTTTGATATCACTGAAAAAAGCTGTCACTTTCATTACCTGCTCACTTATCAAATCAGCTTTGTTACAAATTTTTGTTGAAAGCTCTGCCACTGCTCCCAACATCTTGTAGGGGCTTCTGAATATTAGAATGATCTTTTTGACTAAAACACCTATCTACAGATCTGTGTGATTCTGAGGCAGCTGAAGTGACAACCTCAGATAATGCTGCTCATTGCTGGAATAGGCATGAAAGTAGACTATCAGTCAAATCTCTACACAAAAAAAGCTTTAATCTAGAGGCGAAGTAAGAGGACACTTCAAAATGCTGGCTCACTCCTTTGCTTGTAGCAGAATAGCCAACAGGACTGTCAACAACTAAGTAGTGTTTTAAGTGAAATGAGGCTACCAATCTCACTTCATAAACAAGACACCAAGCTGTCATATAGTGGTAACTCTTTATTAATGCTTTGGGCTGAGCGTGAAAATCATCATTTCCCATGAATAACTGAATATTTTGCTGATTCAAAAATAACCTATTTTGTATTATAGCCATTCTCCTGCATTTTGCTGTTGCACCTATCAGCACTAATAACTCAAATACTTTCAGTTTTTTCAAACCCAATTTTCCTTACAGGGTTCAGCCAAGAATATAAAAGAAAGCACTATTCTTCAAGATTTTAAAGCTAGATTGTTTTGGCTTACCACAATAATATCTTAAAATAATATATTGATGGTACAGGGGGCATTGTTTGCTTTTTTTTAAGGGCAGACACAGCCATTAACTTTCCAAGGCAGTGGCATCCAGTCTGTGAAGAGCTGAATGGAAGATAAAGGATGCATAAAAACAACAACGGAAGTTTCTTTTGCTAGATGGCAAATGAAGCCCTGTTCACTTTTAATCACTGGTATTGGAAGTAGGACCCTCATCGTGATATGAGCTGATTAATGTGCTTATTATCTGTCACTGTCCTAAAGTATCAGTGTTGCAAGAACCTCTGCACAGATTACTCAAGATCTGCACTGTGCAGGCAGTTTAGTGTGGCCTTGTGAAACCAGAGCTTTGTAAAACCTTTGGCTTCTACTTGTCACACAGTTGTTTGAACCCAGTATTTTGAGTGGAAATGAAATGTATTATCTCTAAACTCATGTTCTAAAATGGGAAGGAAGCTTGTTTTCCCTCCTTTAAACTCTGCTGTAATGGATTGCTTCAGTGCACATCTCAGTCAATTGTTCAAGCTGATGTACTACTTAAAATATTTGCAACTATAATGAAGAAATAGTCACAAGATTGCTAACACATACTATACTGCCTAGAACTGGCAGTTGGTGGTTGGCATCTGCAAGAGTTTTAGCTCCTCTGCTGGAAAAAAACTACCTTGAACTGCATGAACAGTTTGACAGTTTGGGAAAAGACAGTTTGAAGAACTCAGACCTAGGCTTGCAAAAGAAATTTTGGTCAGCTCACTGATATTAGATAGAGATATTATTTCTTACAAATTTGCATTGCTTAAGGCTCCAGAATACACATCAAAACTATTTTGCTTACCCCTCGTCAACACTGAGTATTTTAAGGAAGAAGTCTTTCTTTCTTCTTCTTCTTCTTCTTCTTTTTTTTTTTTTTTTTTTTTTTAGTCCTGGACTTGCATCTGTGTTCAGGTGGTTTACCAGGACAGCAACATCAGAAAACCTTTCTGTGGCACAGACCAAGTCCTGAAGGAAGGACAGATGACAGATGCAGGAAACGAGAAGTTTACCTGGGCACTGTGAACTCCCTGGCTTCCCAAAGGACAGAAGTGGTTCTGTTCTTCTGCAACTTAAGAAAAAAACAAGTTTGCCTTGTGATGAAGCGTGAAATTCTCCAAGACATGGACTATAGTTGGCTGAAATCTCTCTCTAATGTTTGAACTGATAAATAAAAAGAATTGTGCTTTAAGTACCTGATTAGTCCTAGATCCCTCATCAGGGATTCCTGAAGGGAGAGCAGTCTGAGATGCAGCCAGGCCAGCAAAGAAATGAGGGATTGGTTACAGACAGTGGTTAGAGAGGACTGAAAGAGGTAAAATTTGTTCATGCTAGAGTAGGAAGCTTTTGATTCCAATTAAGATAGGGGGCATTAAACAGCTTCCTCCTGGCTGCAGTGTGCTTGCACTGGGATGGTGAGGGAGGTTACACCTAATGTCATAACCACACCACCAAATAGTGGACCCTACTGTTTTAAGAATAGTAAAACAAATCTGTTTAGAAAAAAATCCCTTGGTAAAGAGTAAGCTATGTACATTCCTCTCACTTAAAGGACTTCCTGTAAAATATAACTGCAAACAAACTTTCTTCTTCCATCCTCGCAGACTTCTGTAGGTGTTCCAGAGAGGATCTTCAAAAATTTAAAGGATTTAATATACACATACGAAAAGCCAAACCAAGGACTAGTAACAAATCTTCGTTACCCAGTCAAGAAACCAAAGCTGCCACAAAAAAGTTCAAGGTTCAAGTCAGCTACAGATAATGTTTATGACGGTGAGAAATACAGTTTGGTCTCTCTTTTCTTCACAGGTCTGTGGTGAACCGTTATAAATTCTCTGAGCACAGCTTGCATGGACAGAAGTTCAACATCCTTTCCTCTCTCTTCCCATAGCTCCCTTTTTTATCAGTTTTCACAGGCTCTATAATGAATCATATATCAGAGTAGGAGAATAGTTGTAAACTGAGTCTTTCTGAGACTAAAGCTTACAGCGAGTGTTACGGCATTAAAGCGCCTGGAACAGATGCCAGCACCACAGAAATCTGGTACATGGAAACTGATTGAAAACAATGTTACTTGGTAAAAACAGAGACAGGGAAAAGAGAGGTTCAGCCAAACTTGCTTAAGGGAAAGGGTTAAATAATATGCAATCCTTGTTCTTATTCAGATTCCTAGTGATGGTTCCTTTCTTTGGTGCCGTTAGCATGGGCTGGCTTTGAACATCACAAGAGTGGATATCTGAATCACACAGTATCTTGATTATTTTTTTTCCTCTTTCATCAAAAGTCAACACAAAGTTATAGTAACTAGAATTTCATCAGCTATCTCTATTGATAGTTTGAGAAGGAAAGAACTTTTGCTAGTAAAACTTTCCCTCAGTTTAAAGAAATAAGGATTTGACATATAAAGTGGTATATAAAGATTTTTATTAAAAAAGCTTATCCCTACTGCAGCCAATTAAAATTTTCCAGTTGAACAAATATTCTGCCAGAAAATAATATTATGTTATCTGATTTTTCTACAGAAATACATCAATTTCAATTAAATATTCTTTTGAAAGAAGAGAAAAAAAATATTTCAATAAAGTTGAAACATTTTGCATGTTTTTATTTCTCATTTCAAAATGAGCTTATTCCAATCTGACTCTGTTACAAAGTGAGGTCAAAATCACAATGAAACATTTCAATCTCACTGACATACAACCTGAATCCAAGCTAATATTCCTGAAAGTTTTATTTTATGATAAATTTCAATATTGTCAATAACATCATTGAGAACCAAAAATTGTATTCACAACCTTTCCTGTGCAGGAAAAAAAGGCTCATTTTTGCTTAGATTTAGTTCGCATGTATTATTCGTTCGCATGGGAAATGACTCATTTCCAGCTCATAAGCAACATATCCTCATCCACTAGAAATTAACAAATCAAAATTGAAAGAGATACAGAAAGCAAAGCATGATGCATAATCCTTCGTGAGTATTCATGGTCCTAGGCTAGAGAAGGCTGCAGAACAGTTTTATCTGATGTAGTTCCTCAGTGGTACCAGGCCCCTGTACTTCAGTGAGGCTTAGAGGCTGTTCATTACCTTTACTGCCCAGGTTGAAAGATATTTTGATACCAACATCTAACTTAATTATCTATCGGATGCTAGATGAGAAAAAATGCCAGCCAACTGGCAGTTTAACGTGATTTGTGTTAAAACATCAATGGTCTTCTAAATTAATATGTTGAAAATAAGGGGCATATAGTGCTCAGAAGACAACTTTGGAACCAGACCAATGGTGATCATATGCTGACTTCTGTTCAAAAGTCCCAGTTATAAAATTAGGATATAACATTCTTACTTGTCAGAAATATTATGCAAACAGATATGTTAAAGATGGAGGTTTTCACAGAGTGGTATACCATGGTTTATAGTCAGGTCACTTTTACGTCCTCAGTTTGGGAAGAATGAGTAGAGATACTAATGGTAATTTGCCAGCATCCCTCCCACAAAAAAGCCACTTTTCATATTGCTGTTGAATGTTGTTCAGCCGCAGTATTCATCAGGTCACAAGCTGCAAAAGAACCTTAAAATTATCCTCTTCTGGGGCCTCTGTCTGAAAGAGTAAGTGTACCTACCAACCAAAGTGACAGCATGCATGAAGAAGGGAAATTCTTTCATTAAGCACAATTATTATGACAGAGCACATTCTTGGAGTATCTAATCTTCCGTGTGATTTATATCTTCACACTAATGCTAGATAAAATGAGCTTGTTTGGGCTAGCCTCCTTGTGCTGCAATCACACCTTCTGACTGTATTTTCTTTGTAGCCAGCAACAGTGCAACAGCCCCGGTGCCTCCTGTATCAAGAAGACTTACGATAGGAAAGATTGAGCTCTCCACAGCCCTTCATGCACTAAGTTGTGTCTTTAAGAGCCAATGCAGTGACAACCTTGCTAGGACAAACAGTACCAAAGATATTTCTCCAGTCTTTCTAACATTACTTTATGACTTCTGTCACTAAGGCAGATATGCCATGTTCGCTCTAAAAAAGGTTTTATGCTATCTTGTCATTGCTGCTACAGGAAGCTGGAAAATACTGCAGCAGCGGTAGACATAATGTTAGGAAAAATCAATTGTGAAACACATTTCATTCTCTGGTCCTGCAGCATCAACTTTTCCAGGAGATGTGCAGCATCACGGGGGGAAAACAAAACTTTCCCTTAACCATCAAAATGTTTCTTGTAAAAACACAGGCTCTTAAAAATGATCAGATTAGTTTTAAATTGTTGCTATTCCATTTTACTTTAAATTTCACCCAGACTTTCCCCTCAGACTATTTTGTTACATATTCACAGGGGAGCTCAGGTTAACGTCATGATGGACATCTCCCTGAAATGCAGTCTTCCTAAAGCAGGCACTGTATCATTTTCCTGGCCTTGTCCCTTGGTGTTGCACCAGCAGCTGCCATTGTGTCATGTGCCGGATTCAGTATTTCAAGGCAATCGGTAGAACAGCTTGCAGGACTTGGGTCACGGTGCCCATCATTAGTCAATTTTGACCATTGTTTTCTAGCCCAAGAATAGCTCGACTCCACAGTGGGAGACAGAGTCCTAAGCATTCAATATCTGCCTTTGCCCAAGTTCTCTCTCTCTCTCTCTCTCAAAAAAAAAAAAAAAAAAAAAAAAAAAAAAAAGAGAGAGAGAGAGAGAAAAGAAAAGAAAGAGGGTTTTTCAAGCTCTCCTCCCCTCATTGACTTTCCTGTTGGAAATATTTAGCAAAGAAAGGATGTGTTATGCTATAGTCACAGCAATCTGATTTGCTGATATGATTTACTGACTACAGATGATTTACAACATTTGACTTTCTCATGAAGAATGGTTCTTATGTGGCTACAACTTTTTAATACTGAGCTTGCTGGTTCAGGAAAGACAATGCAGGCTTCTCCCCCATATTGGAAATGGTCTGGAGGAACCTCTCCATGTTCCTACTGTTTGCTAGGACAAACAGTACCAAAGATATTTCTCCAGTCTTTCTAACATTACTTTATGACTTCTGTCACTAAGGCAGATATGCCATGTTTGCTCTAAAAGAGGTTTTATGCTATCTTGTATCTTTAGGTCCAGTCTATAGGACACTGGACATAAATGTTGCCCTGCCATAGCAAAGAGAATACTGAGAAACTGAATTGAATTAATATGTGCCTAGCAACATACCATCATGTTAACAGTGGTCTTTCAGGGGAGTAATTTGCAATGACAAGAGCCTTTTATATTGATTTTTAATTGAATTTATATTGATTTCTTTACAGAAATTGAAGAGGACGATTATGTTGACGTCCTACCCTGAATGATCTGCAACCTGATGACTTAGAAAGCTGCACTTTCAGACTATGCCACAACACAACAGAACAACTGGAGACAGTTATCAGCAGGACATTCTTAGGTGTGGATCTGTACCTCTGGAACTGGCTTCTTTTGGAGCCTATCAGAGCAACTACCCAGTAGATCCAATACAAGCTATTATTTCTTTTTCAGCATTAAGAATTATTATTTCTTCTAACAGACATATGCATATATGTATGCGTATGTTTTGGTTTTTTGTCCAATATATTTCCTGCTAAAATGAACAATCTGTTAGAAAACAGCAATCTAAGTATGATAAACGAATGTGCATAAAGCAGCAGTTTATGGCAGAACTGATATATGTTGACAAAAATGATACGTATAATGGTAAACATTCTAACATTCTGTTGAAATTATATGGTGCTTAAAAAATTCCAAACTCTATTCTTTCGTGCATGATTCATGTTGCCTCTTTGCTGGCAAGATGATAACCATTTCAGCTACAAATATGCCAAGGAATACTAGTATTAGCCTATAGTTCAAAATAATCTAAATTAGAATAAAAAGGCACTGGTAAACCCATGCTGTATAAAGTAATAATATGCAAATGGCTTAAACTACTTTTAATTAATAGCTCTAGGATGTTACTAGAAGAGTGCAAGCTTTAGAGAGGTGTGTTTATGAATATATCCTTTTGAATATACATGAGAATATTTACTATATTCATTTGTTGCTGCCATTAGCTCTATATTGTATCTTTATATTTATTGTATATTTAGTACACACTCTTATACTGAAGGTGACGTGCAACTAGCAGCCAAAGCCAGAACTGTTACACATGCCCTGATTCTCCTTGTTATTAGTACCAATTCCTTCTCAATCTGTGATCTTAAGAAAGACGGTTAAATTTGTCATGCGTTTGTTTAGTATTTTTCATAAATTATTTATGTATTCCATAGGGGTATTACTAGTTGTATTTCTTGTTTGCTATTTATCTTTTTCATCAGTGTTTGTTGCAGGACTTTTAGATGTTACACTGCTTCAGACTTCACTGAATTTACAGTGCTAAGTTTCTGATGTCAGGCTTAGCTGCTACTTGTCACATGAGGAAGATGAAAACAAAGAATTTAATTAACTCTGACATTGCCAAAATTACTAATATGTGTCCAAAACTCATGAATTGTAAAGAAAGTAGTTGCCCATGAAAAATGGTACTATTGGAGGAAAAAATGTTACTTTGTAGAAGCAAAATGTATTGACGCAGCTCTCTCCCAGCAGCCTGTGGGATGCTTGGTCATCCTGTGTATCAGACTGAGCATCTGCTGCATTGACATATCCAAACTATGCTAGCTTTAACTGTTAACAGCCCACATCATTGCATGGTTTTCCTGTAATGAGAGTCACAGCTTTCGTCCATGTGATTAGTTGCTCATGCTGATGTTCAACCTTAGGAAAAGGCCAGGTGACCGCAGGACACGCGGGGTTGCACCTCATGAGCGCGGCTGGGCGATTCCCCGTGGCTGAACTGACTGCTCCTCGCAGCTGACGGGGCAGCGCAGCCTGTAATTCACAATCACACCGGTGCCCACACTGTGCTGTGGGCAGTAGCACGCAGGACTCGGATTCACTGTGCTGCGTTGCAATCCAAGAGCATATCCAGCTCGCCTTCTTGTCTTTGGCCATGCCTTAGCTCTAACACACGTAAAAAGCGAAAGACAAATGAGGCAAGTATCTTTTGAAGGATCGAGCACTTAAGAGTAGTAAGCAAAGACCTGCAGTGGAAGGAATTTGACTTATTCAGCTGTACTTTACAGCGACATATTCTGCTAAGAATATATGGGGGAGGGGATGTTAACGTATACGTTCCTAGCTAGGGAAAAGGAAAAAAAAAAAAAAAACAGTGCACGAAGCTTCCAAAAAGCACACGCTAAAGCTTCACGCGTCAGCAGATACCTTTCCACCACCCACTTGTACGGGACGAGCGCTCAGCCCGTCCGCGCCACCAGACGCCTGTGCGCTCTGCTTGTCCCCAACCCCACCGCAAGCGGCACCCAACGGCCGCCCCGCCCCAGGCGGCACCCAACGGCCACCCGCGCGCCCGCCGCAGCGAGTCGGCACATAGGCACGTCCCGCTGTTACGTCACCTCACAAAAGTGGCGCTCTCTCCCCGCCCCTTCGAGCGCCCGTAAGGCAAGATGGCGAAGGCGGTGCCCCTCCCGCCATGCCTTGCGCGGCGGGCGGGGTAGGCGGGCGCTCCCCTCAGTGGATCCCGCTCGCAAAATGGCGGCACCGGCGGGAAATACGAGTGGGGACTGAGGGGAGGCAGCGCCGCGCCGCGCCGCGCCGCCGGGGAGTCCGGCCGTTATGGACGCCTCGGGCTGTATGAAGTCCCTGCTTCTGGCTGCCGCGCAGTACCGGGCCGCCAAGACGCCGCCCAACGCGGCGCTCCTGCAGCGTAGTCTGGAGGTGAGGGCGGCGTCGGTCCTGGCGCGGCGGGGAGCGGGCGGCCGTGGTGTCCGCTCGCTCTTGAGGGCTGGCGTGGCTCTTGGCACCTCCTCGGGTCCGGCCTAGGTTGGTCTTCCCCGCCACGAGCGGCCGCGGCAGGGGCCCGTAACGGCCGCCGACGCCGGTTGGTACGTGCCGCGCAGGCCGCGGCCTCCCCCCGCACGGTGCCCGCCCTCCCGCGGCCGGAGCCCTTCGTAAAGAAGCAGCGTTTAAATGTTTAACAATGTCCCCGCGTTACTACTTTATTCTTTATTATAACAGTTTATACTGTGTGTGTAGGTCTACAGGTGCAGTCTCTGTATGCCTACAGGCATATATGCTATGCATATAGTGTAACTTACGAGTATTTCCTTGTTTTTTAATTTTTATCTGCCCCTGAAGATCTGACCCACAGATGTCATTTGCTTTCACAACTTGAAAAATGTAGTTTCAAGGACAAACTAATCTTGTATCTAGAATCTGCTTGTTTCATGCAATGTATATTCAAAGATGCTTGCAGCTAGGGGGTAATCCTGTTGTATCTTCTGACCACCTCATGCTTAAGTACAGTTGTCTCAGTAGGTAGCGTAGCATGATGAAAAACAGCGACATCGACTGAAGATCTGTCGCCCCATCTGCAGGGTGCCTTTCTCAAATATAGGGTTTTTTAATTAAAATTTTAATATAGCAATTAGTATTCAGCTTAGCTGAGTTTTGGGTAATTACTGTGAAGAGGTATGCAAGAGAGATGCATAAACAATGTTACGTTGCTCTATTATGCACATGTGAATTATGTTTATTGATGTGTGGATGTGTCATTTTTGGCATTTTCTTATATGCCTTCCATGAATTAAAAATATCTCTGATCTCTGAATAGAGTATTCGCAAAGCAGCATTACCTGTTACTGCTTATCTTCGTGCAGAATAATACCTTTGTATTCCAGTCCTCATCTTTGTAGAACAGTCTGTGGTGTTAACTGAAGGCTAATCGTTAAATGTTTGTATTGAGCAATGTGTTTGATTACTCCTTCAGAATAGATAAGCCCTATGCTTTATCTGTTCTAAAGTATATGTGGGAAGAGTAAGCCTCTGGTATTAATTCACTTTAATGTGTGAGGAAATGCAAGTGTTGTTCTGCTACAGCTATTAGTTTGAAAAGAATAGTTTTTGTTAAAATAGTTTTTGTTAAAAGCTCCCCTTTTCTTATGAAAGGAAGAAACCACAGCATAAATTAGGTATTTTCCAATCCAAGACTAAGGAAATGAAAAGCCTTTTTGGTTTTGGGTGTGTTTTTTTTTTTTTTTTTTTTTTTGTTTTTTTTTTTGAAACAAATCTGAGCTAGAGGCAGTAGCAAATGTGTGTGAACATGAGTGTGTCCTATTAGAATGATACTTCTCTGTTTGTCAAATACGGCAAGTGATTTTTAATTCTAATACAACTCCCTGCTTTGACTTTTGTTCAGAAAAGTAATTGTTTGAATGAAGGGGGAAAAAATGTGTAACAGTATGTGTATTTATATACATGTGTATGTATATATGTATGTCTTTTTTTTTTTTTTTTTTTCCCCTCCTCTCTTCCTTTCCAGGTTATCTCCGGACTGAAGCTTACAAGATTATTTGCTTCAAACCAGATTCTACCAAGTGAATGTCTTATTTGCCTAGTAGAACTCCTTGAGGATGCTAATACAAACCCTTCTCTAACCTTGTCTGTGGTTACTTTGCTATCACAGCTAGGTAAGTTTTATATCTTCACTTTTTTTAGCATGAGTTTGAGAAAGCAAAGAAGAGATAGGTCTCTTCTTTTTTATCTTTTCCTCTAAGCTTGAAAATACTACCATTTTTATGAAGTGAAGAAATCTGCCTAGGGGATGCACAGGGAAGGAGAAACCATGATACATCAGTTGCCGTAGCCTCAGTTCAACCCTGTAGTTGAGGGGCTTGTTCCGTGGCAGTCCATGCGCTTCAAGTTTCTGGATTAGGGAATAGGCTCTAGTGCCTCTTACCTGTTACTCTGATTTTTTTTTGTCTTTTTTCCCCCCATTTCACAGAAGTGGGACTGTATCTAGGGAACCATGTGCACACCATAGCACTCATATAGGCTACATACATAGTGAAAGATTCACTATTTGCTTCACTGTGGAGTTTCCAATCATGTGTGAGTGGTTTGGGGGGATTTTAGTCCTTTAGAATGTCCTGTAGTTCATCTGACCTGATTCTTGATTCTTAGCCTCTTTCAAGCTTCCTTTGAGCTTCTCCAAATAGCTAGTGTGAAAAGAAATTTGTTGCTGTTTCACCCTTGCCCCCATCTCTCAGGCTGCGAATATGTTAAGATTCCTCTGCAAACTGACCTATTGCTTGCTTTCTGTCATCCTTGTTTGTTCCTCCTTTGCCTGGACTACCTAAGCAGAATTTGGCTCTTTGTGCTTGACTATCACTAGGTAACTATCAAGATACCAGTCTTAATCTACTTTCCCACTTGATCAAGGAAACAAAAATCATTGGTGTAAAGGGTTAAGGGTGCAGGACTCAAGATCTCAAATAGACCTAAAACTTTGTTGGTAAGCTGGGAGGGCAGTTCCCTCAGTGTCCATGCATCTTAAAGGAAAGTATTGGTGGTTCACTTACGTGCAAGTTAAGTGAGATAGAAACACAAATGTTCAGGAGCTATGATTTATTGTAGTTACTTGTGTAATATATTAAACTTGGACAAGGCCTTGACTCTTCTGGCTTGTGCTTAAATCACTAACTAACATAATTGTTACTTTTGCTGTTATATAGGTTTTTTTAATAATACTTTTAAATTCTAGCTTTAGACAATGAGACTAGAGAAGCTCTTCAGGATACCTACAATCTGACCAGTGTGCTGGCAGGAGTGGTTCATCGAAGTTCTACCAATCTTAGTGATCCAGTCTTATTACAGGTAATTGGAACTCATGCTTAATACTTTGTTATTGTTGCATTATGCATACAGTAACTTTTTAAAGGTGCTACCTGAAATAGTGTGTTGAGGGAAACCTGATCAAGGCTACATGTTTTATTTGCTGTCTGAGGCTAGTATGGTAGGATTTGAATACACACAGTTTGGTGTTCTTTATTTAATCTTGCTTGTACTTCTCAAATGCTCTAATTCACAAAACAACTGCTTTTTGAAAATACAAATGTCTACTTCAAAAATTGCTGCCTGAGAACTTGGAAGCTTATTTTCCAATTATTCTGAGGTAAACTTAGTTATTTTCCTGATATTGTCCATCATAAAAATCTGGATATTGTTTCTCTAGTCAGTGCATTGAGAGGTGGCTGCTGAAATTAAAGGAGTGAAGGGGAAGCTGTGGCTGCCAGTTCTCATTGAAGTTTTGCAGGGCCTGTTTGCCTCCTTCCTTCTGATCAGGGATGTCTGTCAGTGAATGCAAGGAAAGAGCTGTGCTTCTGGAAGCACTTCTCTCTAAGGAGCCAAGTGCACACATTATTAATTCTTCAGTCAAAGCATAATGTCTTGGAATCAGACTTCATCAGTTCTTCATTTGTCCTTTCTGTGCATTGATCAGTAAAGTTCTAGCAAAAATTCCGTGTTTTTTAAGTATGTGCAGGCTTTCTTATACCTGGCTCTGAGCTTTCAGCAGGTACTTGCTGACTACCATTTGTTAATTACCTCAGATCACTTTCTTTTCTGGGCAAGGAAAGCAGCAAATGAATTTGCTAGCAGTTCTGTTACCCTTCCTCCGTGGAAAATTAATTAAGCATCTAGTGAAGAACACTTCTTGTGCTCTAGATACGTACCAGAGCACTAGGAGTACGAGAGGACTTAAGGATTCACGCAACTTGACCTGTCAGTGGGAAAGATTACTGTAGATTGCAAAGTGCTTTGGGGTTTTTTTGGTGAACCTTCTAGGTATTTCAAGAGGACAAAGCCCCTTTCTCACTGATCAAATGGAGATCTTGCTGATCAAGCAATGGAGAGAATTGGATGGGCAAAAAAGTAACTTCTCTGTAAAAATAAAACCTTATTAATCTGTTTGTGCTCTTAATAAGTACATGCAGATCAATGTAATAGGAAAGTACTCAGTGTGCTTGCAACAGTTTGTGTGACTAATGTTAATGTTGCAGAGTATGAAAATGAGGTTATTGCAGTGTCTTGCTACTTATTTTTTTTTTCCTCCCAGCTGAAGGAAAAAGCCTTTTGTACTTGAAACAATCTTCAATGAGATGATATAGGAAAGATGTATGTGAATAACTTTTATTTCCTTAGAGTATTCAACTGCTGCAGAGGCTAACCTACAATGTTCGTGGTTTTCATGCTGGTGCCAACATCAATGAATTAATTTCATTTCTAATGCATCATGTGTAAGTGTATACTTGGTTGTCTTTGCTTATGGGAAATACCTAGCCAAGTTCCTAAATTTTCGCAAGATCATTAGCTTGTTGCACTAATCTGGTCTCTAGAATGAGTTGTGACGTATTTGCTCTGAAGTTGCCAGAGATTTTTCTTTGAAAACAGTTGTAGATTGTCAACTGGAGCGATTATGGGAATTTACGAGGCTGAGTTTGAATTGGCATCTTAAGTCCTTGCCCCCTTCACCAATCAAAAAAAATGGGGCCTAGCAAAGACAAAAGCCAGGAGAAAATTCATGCTTGCCATTAGGAATAGAATTATGATAATATGAATTTTGTGCAAATGTCTTGAGGTCTGACTATTAAGTGTTCACAGTAAAATCAGGACCTCCTTTTAGCTGTTATGCTCAATTAAAAGCTTCCAGCAATATGGGGACTGCAAATCTAAATTTTACTTTGCTTGGAGGAATGACTATCTATCTCAAAACCACATTTGTTGCAATTAAATTCTGGATACTTTAATATAAACAGACTTGTGGACTTTTTTTTTTTTTTTTTAAGTCAATCCGCTGAAGATGAATTAACGATACCATGTTTAGGACTTCTGGCCAACCTCTGTCGACACAACTTATCTATTCAAACTCAGATAAAGTCTTTGGTAAGAACTTTGCTTTTGTGGCATGATTCTCTGGGTTGAGAACAAGAGATAGTTATTTAACTCCAGAAAGTTAACTTTATATTTCTTATGCACCTTTTCTGTAGCAATAACAATCCTGACTTGTTTGTTTTTCAAGAGCTGTCAGTTATTTCTCCCGAACTGGAGAAAATAGTATGTAGAGGAACAAGAAGTTGGACATTTGGGGGCAGATTTAGCTCCGTTGGTTAGACCATGGTGCTGCTAATGCCAAGGTCATGGGTTCAGTCTCTGGGCTACGCTGAGGGTTGGACTAGATGATCTCCCAAGGTCCCTTCCAACCTTACCATTCTGTGATTCTTTCCTTCTGTATGTTGCTATATTGTTACACTAGCTCATATTAAGCATACTGTTTCTGCAATTTTTTTTCTATGAGTGAAAGATGAACTTAAAATTTGTGTGTCTCTTCCTCAGAAAAACTAAATGTCAGCCTAAAGACTGGATAGATTTCTGGCAAGCAGCAGTAACTTGAACCAAGAGAAAGTTTCACCTTTCAAAAGATAACTCAGTATTTCTCACTGATCTTGATGTCAGGTTAGGGCTCCAGAAGCGTCAAATACACATCTATATCTCAGGTGCTTTGTTCCCATCTCTTCATTAATTAGTGCAAACATAAGTCAAAATTGAGAAATACAATTTCTTCTGTATGGCAGGGAATGTACTGTGTTTTTCTTGGAAGAAAGGCAAAAAAGAGGGAGAAATTGTTTTCAGATCTGATCACAGAGCAGAGAGGAGATAGCTTGCTCTCTGCACGGATGTTTTAGCAGAAATGATGGAATTCCTTTTAATTTTCCACTGATCAAATTCAACAGAAGATATAGTCATTGACATCAGCTCTCTAGAAAACTTATCATTCTAAGATTCTTGTATCATTGTTTACGATTTATGTCACTTATAAGTATGTACTAGCTGTAAACTTGGTGTGTTTATAGAATGGAATAAAATCTCTAATGCCTGTGTTTTTCTTTTGTTCTTTAGAATAACGTGAAAAGTTTCTATCGTACCTTGATAAGTTTCCTGGCCCACAGTAGTTTGACTATGGTTGTGTTTGCGCTTTCAGTGTTAACAAGCCTTACTTTAAATGAAGAAGTAGGAGAAAAAGTAAGTGATTCTTTGAAGTCTATTCTATTGTTAAGTTATAGATAAAATTATCAGCCACTGTGGCTAAATCAGACTGTGATTCCAGCTAATTTTAATAAGAGCCCTGTGCAAGGTAAGTATGTGCATTGCATGTAACTTTCTTTTTCATTTCAGCTCTTTCATGCTCGGAATATCCATCAGACTTTTCAGCTAATATTCAATATTGTTGTAAATGGAGATGGTACGCTAACAAGAAAATATTCTGTTGATCTACTTGTGGATCTTCTGAAGAATCCCAAAATTGCAGATTATCTTACCAGGTATAACTTCACTTTGTAAAAATTTAAGATCTTCTTCCTAAGCTTCTGTTGGGCTTTATGCTATTTATATTCTAGATCAAACCCAGGAAAAATTCCTAGGTGCTTCTTGAATGTTACTAGTTGCTTATAGCATCTTATGTTATAAACTAAAGGAATTCTTTTGTTACCAATTTCATACAGAAATAGTGAACCAAATTCTGTCCTTTCATTGTTATTTAAGGAATATTATTTAATGGTTATGTCCAGTAATTCTGTTTCTCTGGCCATTATTGGTATTAGACAACTTGATGAATGAATGTTGCCATTTCACAGGCCTACAGTATTTTGAAATGGAATAATATTAGTGCAGGGCTCTACAATGTAGTTGTGCAGAATACTTGACTAGTGATTTTGTAAATCCATGTGGTAGAATTTAGTTGCTGAATCTAGATCTGAATCTCTAATAGTAAAAATAGCTGGAAAAATCTTTGTTTATTTTAAAATAAACTTACTTTCATTTTTAGAATATTTCTAAAGTTTAGCCTCTGACTAGAAATTACATTATTGAATCTGTGTAAATGATCAAGACTTAGATCTGCACTTGAAGTGTTTGGGGGTGAAAAGGGGAACATAGCACTTGCATTCATCACTTGGAATAAATGTTACATATGCTGTAGATATGAGCACTTCACCTCATGCCTTGGGCAAGTATTAGATCTTCTTCATGGAAGGGATCCTGATTCATCAACTAAGGTATTTATACTTTTTCAGCATAAAACTAACTGCTTATGCTTCCTAATCTGATTCTACTTGTGTAGTCAAAAGCAGGTTTCTTATGTATTAGGGTTGATGATTAAATGAACTGTAGGTCACTTAAGAGTCTTGAAGTGAGCATTGATCCTTTATAAATCTTTCAGTTGTTCAAAAAGCCATCAGGCTGACTTTGTAGAGGTCGGCTGTATGTCTGCTTTCAGACAACTAGCCTAAAGACAAAAGTCTGACATAAGCACCTTTTTCTGCTTTGACTAGTAAAAATATGCTCAGAGCTGCATTGGAAATGCAGTGTGTGCCTCACTGAATTGGCCAAATATTGACTTAATACTCACCAGATTTTTGAACTGAAACCATACTATTAGTTTCATAGAATCATAGAATCAGTAAGGTTGGAAGGGACCTCTGGAGATCATCTAGTCCAACCGCCCTGCTCAGCAGGGTCACCTAGAACATGTTAGACAGGGCTGCATCCAGGTGGGCCTTGACTATCTCCAGAGAAGGAGACTCCACAAGCTCTCTGGGCAGCCTGTGCCAGTGCTCCGACACTCTCACAGTGAAGAAATTTCCCCTCACGTTCAGGCAGAACTTCCTGTGGTTCAGTTTCTGCCCATTGCCTCTTGTCCTGTCACATGGGACAACTGAAAAGAGGTTGTCCCCATCCCCTTGACACCCTCCCTTCAGGTGCTTATACACATTGATAAGATCCCCCCCTCAGTCTTCTCTTCCCCAGACTAAACAGGCCCAGCTCTCGCAGCTGTCCCTCCTAGGGCAGATGCTCCAGCCCTCTGATCATCCTCGTAGCCCTACGCTGGGCTCTCTCCAGTAGCTCCATGTCTCTCTTGTATTGGGGAGCCCAGAAGTGGACACAGTACTCTGGATGAGGCCTCCCCAGGGCTGAGTAGAGGGGCAGGATCACCTCTCTCGATCTGCTGGCAACACTCTTTCTAATGCACCCCAGCATACCATTGGCTTTCTTGGCCACGAGGGCACATTGCTGGCTCATTTTTCCCTCACAAATTTTAGCAAATTGATGCCCTTTTGGATTAAGCAGTTTACCTTTGCATTTACCTTTGCCTCACTGCCACCTTGTGTAAATGAAACACATCTGATGTCTGTCACTGAAGACATGAAATGTCCCAAAAATATTTGGGCTGAATATATATATATATATATATATATATATATATATGTGTGTGTGTGTGTATACACACACACACATATATATATATGTATACACACACACACACACACACATATAAAGTAAGATTTGTTTCATATATATATACTTACTTTTTTTATGAATGCATTTCAACTCATACTAAATGGTAAATGTTAATATTCCTGTGGATGTGGGTTTTTTTGTTTGTTTGTTTTGAGGTGTGATAGTTTTGGGGTTTTGTTTTTTTTGATGAGGGGGGAGGGAAGGTGAGATGGGGTGGATTTTTAGAAATGCGTGTTGAAAATAAAGCTTTCTGGGGGCCTTTGTCTTCATCTCTCTGAGTGTGCACATACACAGCCATTAAGATCTCAGAATGTTTTTCCTTTACATATCTTTCTTTGTTCAAATTGCATGCGGAGGCATTTCTATTGTTAATAGGTTTCTAGGTAGAAGTACTTGATCTTAAAATATTTAAACTCTTCCATTCACTTCACACAGGTCTTAGAACTGCTACTTGCCTTCTGTTCTGTGATGGAGTTGCGTCATACTCTGCGGCAGGCAATACTGGAACCCTCAGGCTTGCCAGTCTCTGGAAATACTAGATTTGTGGCTCGCTCAAAGACTTTTGAACCATCTGTTGCATTGGTGCACTTGTCAAACCAACCACTGGAAGGCTCTGAAGACTGTTCAGTTTTAGCTTTGCAGCTGTTCAAGGAGATTTTTGAGGTATAAAACAAATAATTGACAGTCTTAGCAGCGGTTTTATGTGTTTGAATTGATTTCTGAAAAACTGCTGTTATAGTTAAAATGTTAAAACCATCAGGAGAAATTACTTGAAAATAGCATGTAAAAGTATATCTGAAGTGTAATTCTTCTTGTTCTAGAATTCCACATGCTGTAAATCAGCTTTCTTTTAAAGACTGACTGTTTTTAAAAAAACATATATCTATGCTGAAAGGTAAGTGGAAGACATGGCAGTTCATGAAGTAATTAGGTGGGTACAGAACTGTCAGTAAAGATCTGCTTTTATTAGGACTAGTAGAAGTGAGGAAGTCTGCTGATTCTGTGCTGTTTGTTGAATTTACTCCAGTGTGATACTGATCAGTAATCCCAAAATTACCTGAGATAGCAAGGGTTTGGGAAAGCTAGAAGACAGGTTGGTAGAGGAAAAGTAGAATAGGAGAACAGTAGAAAAAGAGTAGAATTTTCTTGTTCTGTAGTTATAAATATTGACACAAAACTTTTGTTACAGGATGTTATTAATAGCGGTGACAGTGCCTCAGCTGAACACTTTGTGGATCTTTTGCTGCCTGTTCTCCTTGATCATCTTCAGATGCCAGAACAGATTGTGGATGAGCTATTAGTGAAGAAAAAGTGTGAAAGAATGGTCCAGGCTATTAGTGTTCTGATAAATATCCTTTTTATATGCCTATTGACAGTTAATTTATTATTCTTCTATGATCTCTCTAAGCAGTTTCTAATGAGGAATGAAGTTTCATTTCCTCTAATGAGAAAATGCCTGTCTTGAGTCACTTAATAGCTTTTAATGACAATCAACAGCCTAATTTGGCTTAGGACTGTCATCCTGAAAGATCTTAAGTGGCTTTCTAACTGCTGTGAAATAATTGAATAGTACAGCGATGCAGGATGAAATGTGGAAGCTGCTCAACAGTATAAAACACCCAATTAAATATGGTGCAAGTTCAGTTGGTGAAATGCAAGGAAAAATAGGTGTGAAATGATATTATTTTACATCCTTCTATTTGTAAAGGGATTTTCCTTCATTAGGATATAAGAGCGGCCTTTCTGGCCTGCCTAGGCTAACCTTCTGTCTCCGACGGTGGCCAGGCCTAGGGAGGAGTATGGGAAGAAGGCAAACGTAGTGCTACTGCTCAGTCATTTTCAAGCTTCCAGCTTGAAGCAACATTTTTTTTCCTGCTTCTATGATTTTTGTCCAGTTAACTTTTTGAAATTAATGTCTGCAATGTCCTGTAGCAGAGAGGACACGACTGCAAGACAGTCCTAAATGGATTTCTATGAAGTCATCTTTCACTAGTTTTTAGCTAGAGAACTAGTTCTTGTGTTAGAGATTGACTATGTGCTTACTTTTGTTCACCTTCTGTGTCACTCATGATTTTATAGACTGTTTCATTTCCCTAGTCCTCCAGTTGCCTTTCCAAATAGGTATGCTTTTTGATTGAAAAGTGAAGCTTATTTGGCTTGTGTATTAAGTGTGGCTGTTAAGTGGCTTATAGAGTTGTATTTAAAAGTGTATTTTCAGGGTCTTATGTTTCAGTGTATTGGCTTGTGTCTTTACTACTAGATCATGTAATTTTATATGTCAGTGCTTAAAGATGGATATATTAAGTTTTATTCTTAACTTAATATACTGCTGTGTGGAGATGACATACTGAAAACGCATGCCTCAAAGGAGCTGAGTGCCAGCCGATGCACATCTCTAATAGAACACCAGTTTGTTTATAGTGGGATTGATACTGGTTTGGGGACAAAGGTAGTGAACTCTGAACTGTGGTGAGCGCACTAAAATCATGTTTATCTGTAATTTAGCAACACTTGCATGAGTGTGGTGGTGTAGTTTCAAAGGAAATCGTACTCTAGTTGAAAGCACCATTTAAATACAAGTAACTTGGTATTATTTTTGATTTCAGTTTGATATTTTGGTGGAAAAAGCTACTAGTCCAGTAGGAAAACCTAGCTTAAATGTTCTGGTATTGTTTTGGGGATGTTAGGATCCACTTATGTGGAAAAATGATTTTAAACCTCATATGCCCTAGTTGAATCTTATTGAAGTCAAAGCTCACCTGAAATGCTCATGACACGACTTTCCATTTGATTTTACATAACTAGAGTTCAGTAATATCATTCATCAGTATGTGGGGAAAAAATAGCATACTAAAGGCATATAAACCACTCCAGCTCAGTATAATTGGCTAGAATGTAGTCTAGCCTGTAGTTGCCATGCTTATTGCCAAAAAGCAGTGAGATGTAGTTGGCCTGGGATTAAGCCCTCTTCACCTTCAAGCTAAAAGTGTTCTTTAGCTTTCACTGTTGCTGTCTTTAGTATGCTGGGAAAGCTCATTAGCACATCCAAGGAATTGACCAATCTCTCTTGGTATTGGGATCTTTGCCATGCTAGACATGTTTAAATGGTGTTGGAGGGGGAAATCTCTGTTTTGTAGATCGACTGAATTTTATCAGTGCTGATTTGACAAATCTTATTCTCTTTTCTTTTTCCACTTCACTTTTCCATTTATGTTAAAAGCAAACTTGCTGCTGATGTTATTTTGAAAACACTTGATCTTATGAGCAGACTTAAGCAGGAGGTACCTAGTATGGAAGTCAGCTTCTACAAAATTTTACAGGTATGGTGTGAAATCTCTTTTTAAAGCATATCTTTGAAGGAGAGTGTCTTTAACACTGCAGTAGTTTAAATTCTGAATGATTTGTGTGCATATCTTTGAAGTGATAAAACTTCCAGGGAAATACAGTCCCTTGGGCTCAATTTTTAAAGATTGTTCCATTGTTAATCTTCTAAAATGAGAGCAGTTTACTTTTATTCAATTCACTTACACATTTCTGTATTGCATATGAAAGTATTTTCAGCTCTTTTGCAAGCATTATCTGTGTAAGACTGCATTAGGACTGTGTTTTAAAGGTAGTAAACTAGAAAAAAATTATCACAACCATATATTTGAGTGATTTGTGGTGCTGGTTACTATTAAGTATATCCACCCAATTTATGACTTTACACAGATGAAACAACTTCTAGTAGGTATTGGTCAGATGGTACTTTAACAGTTCACTTTGTACATGAAATATTTGATAGTCTGAGTAGATTTTCATATTATTCTAGGGGATTTTCTTTCGAAATGGATGGTAATGTGAAATTTAATGGGTAGTAATGGGAGTTCCAAGGTTCTCAAATTCTAATAATAACTTAATCTTATGCTTTTTTTTTGTATCATTAAAATCAAGTATTTTAAAATCTAAAGGAATTAAGTGGGTTTTTTTTATCTGTTGCCCTGACTTAAATAGGCAAATGAACTTATAATATCCCCGAATGCTAACTGTTTTAAAGTCATTTCTGTTTCATTGACTTCAGAAACTTAGAAAAGTAAACTTTGGAAAGGTAGCTTCAGTTTTGAATAAAGCATTTCTGTGCTAATAGGCCTTGATGTATTATGATGTCTTTTTGTTGTGGACTTACGTTGTATTTGATCAAAGTAGTTTCTTTTTAGGATCAGCGCTTGATTACACCTTTGACGTTTGCTTTAACATCAGACCATAGAGACCAAGTGCAAGCTGGACTTCGAATACTGTTTGAGGCAGCACCCTTACCGGATTTTCCTGCCATAGTGTAAGTTTGTTTTTCTGATAGTTTGGTAGAATTTGACATTTTTATGGTTGTAGGGGGATGCTCATGTTTCTTGGGATATTGCCAATATTGGCATTGTCCATTTGAAACAAACTTTAGAAAAACTTTCTTGTTTCCTCTTTATCTCCAGTTATAGAGACAGCAGTATTGTTCAGAGGAAGCAGCACAAACACTGATGGTAATCAGGTGAAATCAGATGCTAGAGAGCATTGTAGCAATTTAATTCTGTCCCTCAGGATTGACTTATCCAAATTCTGTTCCTGGAGTTTTGTGCTTGAACTGCATTTAATATGCAGATTTTCAGAGGACTCTTGACAAACTTTGTCAGACATGTTGTTCTTCAGTTCCTGCAGCTGAATCTCTTTGTTTACCCTTTTGCAGTAATTTCCAAGAAAGAGCAGATGGAATAAGGCATAAGCAGGATAGCAGTTTAGGAAGGGACTTAAGGTTTCCTAAATAGGAGAAACAAAACATTGAAAAAATTTACTTAATGGAATCCATGCTTCTGTAAATCTAATAAAATGGGAAAAACCTAGCTTAAAGTCATAGCACACTTCTTGCAACCTAGAGAAAAACAGACTGGAACTGCTTCCCTTTTTTGTTAAAGATAAAAAAAAAAAAAGAAAAAAAAAAGAAAGAAAAAAAAAAGTAGAAATTGTTTCAAAGGATTTGCAGATTGTATGTCTTTGATATTTGAACTGCTCTTCTGGAGTGAAGGATTCACAATGTATTGGGTTTAACTCAAAACAATGCCTGAATTACTACCTTTTGCGGGGATGGGGAAGACTTGACCAAACCGTAGTAATTTGTTTTATTGTATTTTTCTTATTGTTTTTGAGAAAGCTCAAAGATGGTGGTATGTCCAGAATTGTTTTTAAAAAAAATTCTGCCTACTAGAACTGTGACAGTTAAAATTATACTTTAATCTTTAAAACCTTGATGCTGTTATGATCATCTAGTAGTAGTATATTTCAGTAGCACTTGCATCTAGTTAGCTATAGATGTCAAGAGTGAAATATTGATTTTTCAAGTAAATGAATGTTTGTAACATGATAGATGCAAAATAAATCTTGAAGGCTACTCTAAAATGGAGTCAAAGGACAATTCAAAAACTGCTAGCATCTTCAGTTGCAGTTGAGGTGAAACTATGCAGCAATTCTCAGAAGTGATTATCTTAATTCAGAATAGCTGAAATAATTTGCATGATGTAATGAGAAGAGCCTGGGAGAAGATAAGAAAAAGCTGAGTTTTTATCAATAGATGGTACTAGAATCAATACTTAATAGACTGTTTATCTTGCTAATATTGCATGCTTTCCGAGGGTATCAGTAATTGAACTACATGTTTGTGATACTGAGAGTTGGCTTGTGAACAGATAAGGAGAGACAAGTACCAAGTATTAAGTAATTTGTGACAAGACTAAATTTTCATTGGTGTTTAGAGGTACATAACACTGTCTAGCTTAGGACAAAGCTTTATGTGAAATTCTATGAGTGCAGCTAACAGACAGTTGATAGAGCAGTTTACCAAGCCATTTCTGGACAGCTTCAAGATCTTCTTAATCTTCTGGGGATTTGACATCATATGGGTCATTGGTCAGCAGGGGGGGTAGGGGACAGGAAAAGCCTTCTTTGGAGCCCCCGATGATCTTCAAGGTGTCTGTAGCTGCCAGGAGAGGATAGCTACTAGAGGCTATGACTTCTAGCAAGCTCTAGTAGCTTTTAACAAACTGTCAGCTATCAAGAGATCATCAGGAGCTTGGGGCTTTTGTTCTAACCCACTCCTTATAGGGAGGGTCAAACACTTTTTCAGCAGGAACTAGGGAGTGCCCTTTATAAGTGCTGGTCTAGAGCATGGTTTCCAGAACACAGCTGAAAGAGGTAGTCAACAGACACAGCAGTTTTTCCAGTGGTTTGTGCATCAGGGCACAAAAGTGGCCAGCAACTGCTCAGAGCAGCATATGTTTCCTCAGTAATCATGGTAAAAATGTCCCAGTGCATGGTCTCCAGCAACCATTGAAGTAACTTTCTCTTCATGCCAGAGGCAGAAGATGCAGCTCTGCAAGTCTCAAACTGCAAGGAGTGCCTTTTAGCCTGTGGGAGATGTGCGGTTGTTGAGCTGTATTGCGAAGTAAAGGAGCTATGGGAGGAGGTCCTCAGACTGCAAGTAGCAGATGTGATGAAAAGGAAAAGACTAGATCTTCTCCAAGACGTTGCAGCTTCAAGAGCCATATCCCTCCCTGTCCCAGAGGAAGGGGCAGGTGGAGTCTGTGCCTGTTGGCTTGGGCAGAGATTCTTGTGACAGCAAAGGCTGGGAGCTTGTTTCCAGAGAGCAGGAAGAAGGCTTCTGTAGCTGCAAAACTTCAGGTGAAGCAGAATAGATTCAGTGCCTTTGTAGCAGACAAGGGGCTGGGAGCTCTGTCCAGCAAAGCATCTCTGCCAGCTGTGCCTGAGCCATACAGCAGCACCAGGAAGAAGCAGCGAGTATGAATAGTCAGAGATTCCCTGCTGCAGGGAATGGAGGTCACCATCTGCTGACATGACCTGTCACCTAGGGTGGCTTGCTGGGGGCTCAGATTCGGGATGATGTTGGAAGTCTGCTGTGGCATGTCCAGCTCTCAGATTTTTACCCTTGCTGCTATTCCACGTGGCCACCAACAATACTGCTAGGGAAGACCTGGAAAATGTCAAGTGTGACAGTCTTTGGTGGTAATGGTCAAGAGCATAGGGGCCTGGATAGTGTTCTCCTTGATCCTGCTGGTGAATGGGAAGGGCTGTGGTTAGGGAGAGGAGTAGATGGATGCTGAGAGTCAACAATTAGTTCAATGCCTGATGTTGGGAACAAGATTTTGGTTTCCATGACCATTGGACTCTGAGAATCTAGGACTGCTAGGAAGAGACAAGATCCACCTGCCTAAGCTGGCAAAGTGTTGGCATCTATGCCAGCGGCCTAGCCAATCTAATGAGGAGAGCTTTAAACTGAGAATGACAGGGGAGGGAGAGGATGGACTGATGAGCAAGTGAGAAAGTGATAAATCAGGTTGATAATGTGGGGATAACGTGAACAGGAGGGACTTCGCAATCAATAAGACAGGACTGAAGTAGGGTCAGTCCGAGCATATGCTCATGAAAAAGTGATTGCTTATTGGATCACACTATGGGGAAAACTTTCGTATGCCTTCTGGGAAATCAGCGTGACAGGATGCTTCTCTAGTGCCTTTACAATAATGCATGCAACATGAAGAGCAAAGAGGAAGAATTAAAGTCTGCATACAAACTACTAATCTATGATTAGGCTATGATCTCATTGGTACCAGGGGGATGTGTTGAGATGGCTTACACAACTAAAGTGCTGCAGTGGATAGATACAGGTCCTTCAGGAAGGATAGCTTAGAAAGCTGAGATTGGAGAGTTACCCTTTATGTGAGAGAGCAATGGAAATTCATGGTGCTTTGCCTTGGGATGGCTGATGAGCCAGCTTGAGAGCTCAAGGGTTCGAATTGTCAGTCTGCCTGACACAGGCAGTGTCATGGTGGTGTCTGCCACATACCACCTGGTTAGTAAGAAGTAGGTTAGGCCTTCAGACAACTAGAAGCAGCTTCATGTGCTCAAGCCTTGGCCCTCAGCAGGTGACATCATCCTGATATCTACTGGAGGGACAACACAGCAGAGCACAGGCAATCCATGTTTCTGGAGTGCATTGGTGACAACTTGCTAGCATAGGTGATCAAGGAGCTGATGAGGGGAAGCATTTAGCTGGACCTGATTATTTCCAAATATGGAAGAACTGGTTGGAAATATGAGGACCTGGGGCAGCCATAGCTGAAGTGATTGTAAGATGGTGGAGTTCAGAATACTGAGAAGAAGAAACAAGGCAAAAAGCAGGATCACAACCCTGGGCTTCAGCAGAGCAGATGTTGGCCTGTTTATGGACCTGATTGGAAGAATCCCAGGGGCCCCCTCACTTTCCTGGAGAGGAGAGAGCCAGGACAGGTGGCTAATATTCAAGGATCACCTCTTTAAAGCTCTTAGTTGTCCATTTTAGTGACCAGGAAATGAAGGCAAGGCAGCAGAAGGCCTGCATGGATTAACAAGGAGCTGCTGAAAAGACTCAAACATAAAAGCGAGACAAACAAGAGGCAGAAGGAAGACGGATGGTCACAAGCTGGTAAAGGCCATCATCTTCCTGGTCTGCATTGGGAAAAGTGTTGCCAGCAGGTCAGGGGAAGTGATTGTTTCCTTCTACTCATCACTGAGGAGACACCATCTGATGTGCTGTGCCTGATTCTGGGCTCCCAATAAAAGAAAGATGCGGAAGTACTGGAGCAAGTCCAGTGAAGAGTCATGGAGATGACTAAGGGACTGGAACTTCTCTCACCTGGGCCGGGGCTGAGCTGGAGAAAAGAAGGCTCAGGGTAGGGATCTTACCAATGTTTATAAATGTCTGATGGGAGGATGTAAGCAGGATGGAGACAGACTGTTCTCAGTGGTATCCAGTGACACAACAAGAGGCAAAAATTGAAATACAAGAAATTCAGTTTATTTATGGAAAAAGTTTTATTTGTACAAGTGGTCAAACATTAGAACAGGTTGCATGGAGAGGTTATACACTCTCCATCCTTGAGGATGGTCAAAACTTGACTGGACTCAGTATTGGGCGACCTGCTTTAAATGACCCTCCTTGGAGATGGTCTAGTTGAATCCCCTGCTCAGGAAGCCCCATCCTACCTTAACTAATCTATGATTCTATGGTTCTTGTGGATATAAAAAAAAGTGTTATAATGGCCAATTAATAGACTGGTTAAACTAATGAAGGATCTGTTCAATCCAAAATGCCTGGTTTTACACAATGGAATAACAAAATAACAGGCCTATAAGCGCAAGTTGAATGTAGGCTCTGTTTGTGTAGACAGGAAACAATTGAGACATGTCTTCAGTAAGGTGTTTGGGTTACTTAATTTGTCAAGATTTTGAGTAGTCACTTAAAAATCAGCTATTTTGACTTCTCATTCTCTCTGATTTGGAAGATAACATGACTAGTTGTCCTGAAAATAAGACATGAGCTTTATGCAAATGTGGGATGCAGGTATTCTATTCTAATTAATGGTGTCTAAACTTTTGTGTTCTCTTCCCTGTACAAATGACTCTGCACCTACTTGCCTTTTTTATTTGCATACTTGAGTTATAGTTAAAACTTAAGAAATGTGTAAAGTAGCATCCCAGACAACAAAAATGGAGGGATTTTGGGTAGCACCCTGCCTTTTGATTGTTCAGTGTTTTGATCTTTACGATTGATAAAAATAACTATTTGCTAAATACCGCATCTGTTCTGCTACTTAAAAACAGTGGCCTGGTTGAGGTTAATAATAACATGTTAAATATCCTGTTTCTCAGACTAGCGAGGAACAGTTTCTCTGCTGCTCAAGAGGAGCTGAACAACAGGCTGTTTCTGGTGAAATGCTGCGCTTGTGATCCATGACACGTTACAAAGCCTTATAAACGTGAATGTGGTAGATCTTCAGTAGATGACTGATGTTTTTCATTTCTACTCCTTTCAATTATCTCTAGATAGTCTGGGTATGCTGTACCTTTGTTATGTGATAATGCAAATGGAGTTATTTCAATAGTCTCATGTTTTCAATGAGAGAGAAGTTATGTTGTAAAATTGTTCATATCTTTAACCCTCACAATGGTTTTTGTAGCAAATACTCTTTAATAATCTTTGTTTATACAGGCTTGGTGAGAGCATTGCAGCAAATAATGCTTACAAGCAACATGAAAAAGAGCACACATCAAAGAGAATCCAAATGCAGTCACCCATGACCAATGTTACTTCAGTGAGATGTTCTTCATCCCATTCTTCATGTGATGATTCTGCAACTTCAAATATTCAGGAATTAATACAGAAACTCCATTCTGGGCTAGAGGTTAATAGCATTTATATATATTAAATACTTAACACTTTACAGAAAAAAAAATAAAACTAAGTTCCAGGGTACAGTGCACTTACCAGCTGAGATCAGCGTAGATTCCTGCCTGTTTTGAATGTGCTGCTTTTACTGAGCTCCAGAGCGGAACTCAAATGACAGTTCTTTGTGCTATATCAGAAGCTGGGCTCTTTGAGATATTTTTCTGCAGTGGAGTTGTCCATTCTTCTAGGTGTCAGATATGGAGACAGGTGTCAGATATATCTTAGTTACAGGTGTGTAGACTTCCTCGGATGGGCACAAAGAGTGCCTTCCCTTTCTCTATTCTTCCTTCCACCCCTGGCCAAAATAGAGGTGATTTTGTTGCTTGTAGCTGGCTCTTTAGCATTTGCATTTTGATCTTTGTGGTCTTCCTCTGAAGACAGTATTATTACTTTAGAAAAGTTTTGCTTTCCTCTGCAACAGCATGCATTGTAGATGAGACACTGGAATAGGTGCCACATACCATTCCTCTCTTAGAGGGCCATACTGTCAGATGTTGAATATTTTCATTTTTTTTTGTTCAAAGCAAGGTAGTTGCTTTATAGCTGTTTTAGATAAAGTGATAGATTGTTGCCACTGCTTTCTTTTGACTTAAAAGAACAGTATGCAAATCAAAGATTGAACAGGTGGTGTCTCATAAGGGCTTTGTAACTATGTTAGTGCCATTGACTTCAGCCTTAGCTTTGCGACCCTTCATTCTTTGTCATCAAATAAGAATGAAACTCAGCAAGCTACCCGTTCTAGGCAGTTGCTGGAATAATAGTGGAAGAGGTCAAGTAACTCTTGCCTTGGCTTCTTTTTTACTCTGCCACTGGATACTTTCATTGATCATTCTTTTCAGGACTGCATGTGATAAGTCTGTAGGTGTACTGCTGTGTCTTTATTAATGAAAGTCAAAGTGGCCACAGGTGCCTTACAGCGTTAGGTCACTGGCTTCCAGTAATGTGATGTGTCCTGCAGCTCCTAAGATTTTTTTGATGAGGAACAAAAAATTATTTTAGATACATTGTTCAGTAAATTATTTCTTAGTTTTTCTCATTAGTAGAATTTTCCTTTGAAATGTGTATTTAAACACTGATACACATTCATTTAAGATGTCCAGTACTTCAGCTCTGTGTGCATTCTGTATGTTGCGTGATGTTCAAATGTGTATAAAATGTATTTGAGAAACTTCTTTTAATAGAATAACTGTACAGAGAAAGTGAGGGGAGCTTACATAAGCTTTCCTTGTTGTAATATCTAAAGGGGCCTGGAGATGACAAGTTTGCAAAAAAAAGAAGAGAAATTATTTGCCTGTAGTGTTAGGGACAGGGAAATGAGCTGAGGACTGGAATTATGTGAGGGCTACTATTTCCAAGAAAATTATCATCTCTGCACTATTTAGAATGATTACGTAACTTTTCAGTAGGTATATGTTGTATGAACAGCTGGGATAATTTGCACTTGATCATGCATCTGTGTTGATGAACAGCTGCTCAAAATTGTTATTAGACCAGAACGCTCTAAGAAAGAGGATTCTGAAGTTGCCAAGTGGCATTCACTCTTGACTCAAGTGTATATTTAAATAAGCACTTAGGGCTTGTGTTATTGTACAAAGTAAACTTCCTCTAGTAAGAAAATGGGTTAGTATAACAAGTTCTGTTCTGGACAATGTCCTTTCAGAATAACTGTCAGGGGTCTTTTCTGATAATCCAGATGTTGACAAGGCTGAAGAATATAAATAAGGATTTTTAACCATGTGCATTCTGTCCTGTTTGCATTAAGGCAAATTACTTCAGTTAGATGTCCTATTAGTTCTCCAGAAGTTAGCAAAGATTAGACCAAGGGGAACTATTGTAGACATGATGTTATGTCTTCATAGTGGCTGGCTAAAAATCCTCTGCAGATTCAAGCTATTTGACTTAACTAGTTTAATTATTCACAGATTTTCTACAAGTCAGGTGCATGCAGTTGAGTAGATAGTTCCAGAGATGAAATAATTTAAAAAGCTAGTGGTCAGGTACAATTCAAGAAACTACTGAGCTCTTCAGATACACTTTAGCTGTCTCAATAGCTACAAATTTAATGTTTTCTGATTTCTGCTACTGTAAAATTTTCCACAGGTGAAGGAGCCAATCACTGATATGAGGATATCTGACATAATGGATGTTTATGAGCAGAAGCTGTCAGCATTAGCAGTGAGTATGACCTGAAGTGTGTGTGGATGCCTTCCTGGCTGTACATACAAAAATCTTTAATGAAAAGTGGGGTTTTTTTTTTGTTTGTTTGTTTGTTTGTTCTTGGTTTTTTTTGAGCAGTCCAAAGAAACCAGGCTGCAAGACCTTTTGGAGGCAAAGGCACTGGCGCTGGCTCAGGCTGATAGACTGATGGCTCAGTACCGATGTCAGAGAGCACAAGCTGAGTCTGAGGTGCGTAGCAGGACCCTTATTTGGGAATTCTGGGGTGAAGCTGAGTGATATTTGTCTCTTAGCTTAAACTGTGATGGTACATGTGTAACTCTGTTGCTTAGCTAAGCAATTTAGGTTGATCTTGATATGTCCTTATAAGCATCCTATTTTCATTTGGATGGTTCTTTGGAACAGTTTTCTTTTCTTCAACTTTCTTTCCCTTATAGGCAGTCAACAAAACTAACCTATTGTACCAATTACCTTTACCATTGGTTAACCATTAATGTTCACTAATCTGGTGAAACTAATCTCTAACACAAACCAAAGCCCTTATTAGAATTCTATATGGAGTTTGGTGTATGTAGAACAGCTTCTTGTTTGTGCCTTTTAATCACTTGTCATATTTTATAGGAAGATGAACTTGCAAATACATCTTGCGTCACTGCAGTGTTTGTAAGTGAGGTGTGCTTTGAAAGCTCATAATCCCTTTTTTTAATGTTTACTATAAAGATTCAATAGCTCAGGCAGCAACTTATGAAAGGCATGCATGTATGGATCTTAAGCTTTCTTCTTCCCTCCTCCCCTCACTGACTATGAAGGGAGCTAAAGAAATTTAGAATGAGCTAATTGCCTAATTTTCAGCTAATATTCAATGAGAGAAATCCCTTTTTTAACATAGCTGATGATATTTTAACATATATGCCTATAATGCCTATCATATTAGGTATCAAATATGATGTGAGATATCAAACGTACCTATTACAAAGTGGCTTGTAAAACAGAATTTGTAATTGTTTTGGGTTTTCTCCACATTCTAAGGCAAGAACTCTTGCTACCATGTTGAAGGATGCAGAACGAAAAAATGAAGAACTTCATGTTTTGCTGAAAGCTCAGCAGGTGGAAGCTGAAAGGGCGCAAAATGATATTGAACAACTCTTTCAACACAACAGAAAACTACAAACAGTTGCTGAAGAACACGAAATACTGAAAAAATCCTCTATTGATCTTCTTCAGAGGTAAGACACTCAAGGTGTCTAAGCAATTATTTCATATCCAACTGGAGTGATGAAGTTGTTTATTTTTTGGGATGGTTAAGTACATTAGATGGACAACAGTACATGTACTTCACAGTATAAAATGAAAAATTCCCTTTTTTCCGTGCTTATAGTCAGGTACCTTTCAGTTATTTAGGAAGTTAATACGTTGAATAGAGTCTGAGAACTAAAGTTGTAGATGCTGAAGTGCCAGCCTGGGGAAAGGCAAAAGTTTTGTATATTAAAAAAAAAAAAAAAAAACCAACCAAAAATACCCTTTTGAAGAAACAAAACTAAGAGTGCTTGGTTTCTAATGGTGTTGTGCCATACTCTCAGCTTCATTCTTTGCTCTTATATGCTATCTTGAAAACCATACTGTATTGGCTGCTTCTCTAGACTATTCACAGCACTTCTGTATAAGGTGGGAGCTTGCATCTTGTGATCACTTCTGTAGCAAACTAGACTGGAATTGAGTAAAAGTGAGGTGGGGAGAACAGAAGCATTGTGCGTTTTCCCAGTGACACTTATATGTATTATTCCTTTAGGATCTTAAGGGCCTTTGAAGCACAAGAGGTACACAGGATGAAACTATTTATCTGTTTATAGAAAAAAAGAATCTGGTTTGGGAGAATAAAAGCCAAAAGAGCCCTTGGCTTT
Organism: Rhea pennata; assembly: GCF_028389875.1. NCBI lineage: Eukaryota > Metazoa > Chordata > Aves > Rheiformes > Rheidae > Rhea > Rhea pennata. Next base: position 98,005,010 of record NC_084663.1, on the reverse strand, counting down.
TCCATTCATATGAGTTAATCTTGTCCCTAGGTGTCAACAAGACAAAGAAGCTGATAAAAACTCAGAATCTAACTTAACAAGAACAAATATTGTATTAAAAAAATTTGAAGGCATATCACTACCCATAAGGAAGTCACAGAGGTGGAACAGTGGAATGCCTATAAGTGAATTGTTCTGGCTGTTATGGAGTGTCTTGAATAAGCGTCTAGTATAGTTGCTGTGGCAGTGCTGCCCTTTTTGCTTTAACTGTATATAGCCACATGCTCTATGAGCACGTATTTACTTGACTAGTTGTATGTGGAATGAAACAGTCTTAGTCCAGTATTGTAAGTTTCCTGAAAAAGGAATGAAATAGTTCAGTGATCCTTACAGTGTGATTATAAAGGAAGAACTTGCTTTCTAAACAATCTGCACACTTTAAATACTGCTTGTTAGATGCTTAAATAATTGACTTGGGGGGGGGGAATTCCTTTTGGTAGGAAGATGAAGATAGTGCTCTGCTTAGGGCATGAGATAATGCTTCATAAATTTCATAATGCTTCATCAATTTAATTGATGGTGTATTGCATTGTTTATCTTCAGGAGTATTTTCAATATGTGGCATCACCAGACAACTGGAGGTTAGAGACTCAAAGGGTCCCTTAAAAGATGGCTGCAAAAGGCAAATTTCAAATGGTTTGCCTATGCAAATTTCTAAAGGCGTCAGCATATTCATTTGTCCTTCCTTAAGAGCTCTCTGCTGGAGAAAAGTTGCTTCCCAGTGTTTGTTAAGGATATGTAAGGGGCCCACCAAAGCTGTTTTTTTTTTCCCCATCTATGTTCACAAAATTTTTCTGCTTTTAGCTTAAGTGGGATGATTGCTCAGGAGATGTCAAGTATTCCTTTTATCTGACAAACTATTAAAGTAAAAGCTCTTCAAAAACACTTACCCTTTTTAAGTATAACCTTCTAACTTATTTGTAGGCATGAAACAACTGAAAGACAATATAAAGATCTACAGATTACATGCAATTCACTAAATAAACAAGTGGAAGCAATGAAAAAGCTAAATGAATCGCTGAAGCAGCAGAATGACAAGTAAGTTTAGTTCACAGTCTTTTTTTTTTAAGCAAAATTAAATTGCACTTTAGTCTCCATTTAGTCTCTCTTGTGCTTTAAGTAACATCTGAGATGTACTTAGCTTCAGGGTTAACTGATATGTTTATTGGGTGAAAATCTATAGCAGTCATTTCCATTTTTGTTTTCTTTTCCTATAATATAATTGAGGAGAGGACAGATTCCGCATAAAGGCTGTAGGAATGGTAGGAAGAAAAAAGTGAAAAAAGTTTTCAGTGTACATGATGCTTTTAGGGTGGTTTGGGGGGGGGGTCTTTATCACCCGAGTTTTTCACATATTTTGTTTTCAGCTGCAAGGTTTCTCTTTAATCATATCAAATGTTGTTTGACACTGGAGGTACTTAGAGTTTTTGTCTATAATAAATAAGTGAAACTAATACGTGGTTTCATTTAAAAACAAAATAACCACAAATAGCGATGGTTGGTATTCTCTCTGTGGTGCAAAACTTCATTCCTTGTCCTCAGTGCTAGTTTTAGGGTCAAAATGTTTTTTCCCTAAACTAAGGGCTTAAGATCTGATGTATCTTTCACCTGTGACTAAGGGAATATGGTTCTTATTTGTGAAACTTTAATACTACTTTGAAAAATCTTCTGCAAAATTATGCTCATAGACATGCCTTGTATTCAATTTCAAAATAAATTCTATTCTTGGTTTGACTTGTAAAGTTGACTTTATCCTTCCTGGCTTTTGCCCAGTCAGTGGTCAGGGTAATCCAAATCACTGCCCTGACTTCTGATTCAAAATGGAAATTTTTTTCATGATGATGGTTTTCCTTGCTACTGAATAGATATGCATGCTTATTTTCAGCGGTGCAATATATGCAGCTCAAGGTAGTTGGGGACATGTTCTGAGAAAGAAGCTGCCAATTTTTGGAGGGGGAGGGGAGAAGAGAGGGGCAGTTATTATATAGGTATTTTTGGACTTCCACAAATAAAATGGGGACAATGGAAATAACGTACAATTTTCTATTCTTCCCCTACCCCCCACTCCTCTCCACACACTTTGTAGGAGACTGCAGTTAAGAAACTGGTAGATAGTAGGTGGATAAATAAAGTGAACCAGTGACAGTAGATGACATCCAGGCAAGACAAAGGTAGATTAAATATGTCTTTAGAAATTAGACTAAAGTAGATTAACTTCAGGAGGTATGAAGTGTTCAGGTTATAGATATAACACTAATACGAGATGACAGTGCTTATATATTAAATGATTATGAAACTAAATACTACCCTAACTAGTTAGGATGGCAGCAGACTTATATATGGGCTACAGTGAAATCTTATGAAATAGTCATTTTTCTGACAGTTCTGTGACAATTCTGTGATGTTCCAGAAAATATTCTAAATGATATAGAAAACTCTTCATGCATAGATGTGTTTACATAGAGAATAATGCTTCTCTGAAACAGATTTTACTAATAGTATTGTCAATACAGGAGCATACTAGGAGCTCAAAAAGCGGTATACTCCATTATTAATGGCAGTGAGTTCTGACTCTGAATGACAGTTTCAGTTCTGTCACGGTGTTTTGAATGCTTTGTGACTTTTTTAAAAAAAGTTCCTAGGGCATAAGCTGTAACAAGGATTTTTTTTATCCCCAGTGGTTTCTTCCCTTTCCCCTTGATCAGAGTGAAATAAAACTGTTTCACAGAAGAAGCAGAGGTGGGGGGAGAAATCTGTACCCATGTTCTGCAAATTCATAGTTGTGTTGATTTGATTTGAAGCTCTTGACAGCAGGTGAAATTGTTGTTGTCTTTTGTTTTAACTTTCCTGATTGTTAAAGTTTTTCTTTGCCATTTTAGAACTGCTGCCCAGCTGAAAGAAACTGAAGATAACAGAAAAGAATTACTACAACAGCTCCAGGACAGAGATGACAAAATAGCAAGTAAGCCTCTTAAACATCATTTGGATTGACAGAACTAGCTAGATTAAATAGGTGTTTTTAGTATGTGCCTTCAGAAAGTGGCTAACTCGTAAGTTTTAAAAGTAGCCAGAGATAACAATTGCATGAAATGGATTGAATACTTTACTTGAAAGAATAGGTAAATATGACTTTCCAGTCTACGTGGGTTTTACTGAATCTCTGCACAGTATCAGACATTCCTTCAGAATCTTTTTAGCGTATGTCCCTTAGAACTATTTTCTATAGGAACTGTAAATTACAAGAGTTTAACTCTTCAGTAAATGATTGGAAAACAGACACTGAAACTCAGCAGTAGATGGCAGTACTCTGTAATTCACTTAGCAGCCATGCTGGGTCTAAAAAAAATACTAGTTTCACAAGCAATTAAATACCTCTATTCTAAGTCTGGCAACCCATCTTTTAATGTGTTGATTTTCTTAAGGCTTGCAACAAAAAGTAAAAGTTCTGGAAGAAAAACTGAAAGCTCGGCAGAAAGAAAAAACGGATATGGAAGAAACTATAGATGTTCTTAGAAAGGAATTAAGTAAAACAGAACAAGCAAGGAAAGAACTGAGTATCAAGGTAAGAATTATTTTCACCTGCCCCCTAGTCTGGAATTTTAAGTATCTATATAACTGAGTTGGAGAATTGATATTTCAATAGTAGAAGTGGCTAAAGAAACCAGAGCAGTATAGGTAGTGGAGAAGAAGAAATACTCTTAGTATTTCTTTCGAGTTCTGAATAGCTGAGCCTGAATTTAAGAGAAGTCAGGAGAGTCAGGCTTTAATGGGGCTATATGAGGCATTATATGAGAGTACATAATGTTTGGAAGAAAAAAAAAAAACCCATCCTGTATTAAATGAGAGAGTAGAGCATGTGATTTCTATAGTTGCTGGTTTTGGCTACTCTAGAAGGTACGTTTTTCTCCCCCAATTCTTCCACCCCTACCCAGCAAAATGTTATGTTTTTTTTGGTGATATTTGAAATTCTAATAAAATACCTATTTTCATCTCTAAGAAAACTATTGACCTTTCTTTTCAAAACAGGTGCATCAGTTTGGCTAGATAACTCAGTAGTGTAAAGTTTTTTTTAAAAAAAAAAAAAACAACAATAAAAATCAAAAACCAAACAAATAAAAATCAAAAACCAAACAAAAGCCAGAAAAGTTCAGTGTAGCTTGCATATCCTTGCCTGGTGATATATTAAGCTTCCTGTTAACTCATAAGGCAGAGGGTCATTTCTCTGCAGACTGGTCAGTAATTGTAAAGAACTGCATGGTCTAGCAAAGCATTTGCAGTATTTCTACTAATTGTAGCACAGCTAATGTCTTCAGGCAATATTTTCCAATATATAGCAAATATTTCCCTTTGTTATTGGTAAATATTTAACTTTGGCTTGAAATAAAACATGGATGACCTATGAACGTGTTTGTCCCTTAAGCAAGACAATAGTAACATGAGAGATAGTGCTTTTCCTTTGTTCTCTAACTTCTCGAAGTGTGACAGTAGCTGTAATCATCCACATGCACCAAATATATAGCTATGTGAGAGCTGAGGAAGATGTTTCCCAACCAAGCTTGTAAATTAAAATGTACAGTTTTAAGTTAAGTTCACCACCAGGCCACTCGACCTTCAGTTCATTGTGTATGTTCATTTCCTCCTCTATCAACTGAAAAAAATCTTGTTTGTTCTGCAGGCATCTTCTCTGGAAGTTCAAAAGTCCCAGCTAGAGGGACGTTTGGAAGAAAAAGAAGCTGTTGTAAAATTACAGCAAGAAGAACTGCACAAACACTCGAATATGATAGCAATGATTCACAGTTTAAGTGGTGGCAAATTAAGTGCAGAAACAGTGAACCTCAGTTTATAGAGCTCTGTAGTAAAGGTTTTAGTATTTTATACATATGTATAAATATATGTAAAGATTTTTAAACTTAAAGTTAGCATATTATCTGGCTAAAAAGACCCATGTCACCTAAAATTAAGTAGCTTGACTGTCAATTGAGAAGAAAAACTAGTATTTTGGAAACTTTGGTTGAAAAATCTGAGCTTTTGTATAGCAAATAGGTCTTCCAATGGTCTTGTAGAACTACAGTCATCTGTATTGGGAGCTGGATTCAACTGTTTTGTTTGACTACTATTTCTAACCCTGCAAAGGGACAACAGGAGTCACTGACTTTTTTTTTTCCTGTACATTCTGTTATTGGCAGTCAGACATACAGCATGCTTCATTATAGAAATTATCAAAATGCTTAACCTTTCATCTTGTTAATTTTGACTGCTCTGAGTACCATGTATTTGTTCAGTGATGCTTCCTGATGTCTAAGATACAAACATAGAAAGAAAATGGATTGTACCTGTTAGAACATGTTACATTGAAAGCTATATTTCAGTTCATTGGTGCACGTTTCATGTAGTAAATATGTGGAGATGTTTCCAATTATGAGGTAATATGAATTTGAGCAAGTAGAATAGAAATGTGAATGATTTTCAGAAAGTACTATCAATTAGGGAAAATATTCTGATATATGAAATACATGAATCTTTGTTAGAATACTATATAAAACTTTCCTACTTCTACAACAATACTTTTTTCATTCCTTAAAAAGATCTGCCCTTTGTTTTGCATGTCCTGTCTAGTGTACACTAGCTATTGTCATTGTTGTCCACTTCTGTACACAAATAAGATTTCATATACTGTTTGTAGTATAACTATGAAGATATCATTTCTTAAAAAAAAAGGTAATTTTCCTATGAAAGACCAGAACTTGTGATGTGCTTTGAGTGGCAAAACACTTGCATGTTCTTTGCTTAGATGTGACATGACTAGCATGTCTTTTAGCAGTTGGCAAAATTCTTACTCCGATAGCTATATTTTGTTAGTCTCCCAGAACTCTGGTAGTTCTAATATATATCCTTATCTGTAGCATTACTGCCTTTATTTGTATCTAATTTGCAATGGCTAGATTTTAATACATTTGAGATGCCTTATGTTTTTCTGTTGTGTAATGAATGTGTCTTAATGAATCTGCTCAACTCATGTCTAAGTAGAGCCTTGTACATTCAGTTGCAATTGCACAACACTGGATGAATTGTATCTATTTTAACCTGTTCCTGAAATGTATTTCTTATGACTTAACCACAGGTAAGATGATAAACATTGTTTTGGTCTCTGTGAAGACTGCAGGAATTAAAAAAAAATGTTATATTTTGTCTTATGTATTCAGTTAAGTGAAGTAAATTATAGGGATAACTGCTAAGTGTAGAATACGTGCACTTTGGCTACCTTTTTGCACAAAACTAAGTTCTTAGGAAGGTGGGTTTTTTTTATAAAAAAAAAAAAAAAAAAGGTTATTGGAATCACTGAGGTAAGGATTTTTGTTGTTAGACTTTCTCAAATTCAAATAAGAAAGCAAGCTTCATTAGCCATAAATTTTTACTTCAGTTTAATGAGTTAATAAGTTTGAGTGTCAAAGTGAATTTGCAGACATGGATTCATTTCTCCTTAAGTCTCTTGGTCATGGGGAAAGGGTAAATAAACATTTCTGCTAACTTTCTGCCAAAAACTGTTAATGTAAAGGAATTTAAATAGGAATTAAAATGTCAAGCGTGTTACTAATTAAACTGATAAATGTGAGTCTGACTCTGCTTTTTTTAAATGGGAATGAGAGAAGAGATAAAATTGCGGCTGAAGTAACATTATTCAGTAAAGCTTCATGGCCGCAGAAAATGGTATATGAATCTGTGGAGTTGATATAATAGAATCCACAGTGAGAAGCATGGTATATGAATATTGACTGGTGGTTTTTCCTGAAAAAATGTGCTGCTTCAGTATGTTATTGCTCTAAGCCAAGGGTTGCTGAGCTCTGTCGGAATGCATAGCAAATAAATGCATGGACACATTAAACTCCTTTGACAACAGTTGTGTTTTCTTAGCTGGAAATGGTTTTCCAAATGAATAGTGGCTACTGGAACTAGCCAGTAAATTTGTCTGTTTAAAATTTACTTGAAAACCTACTTTTCTCCCTGTTTTTTTAATATATTTTTTTTTTTTACTTTTTTTTTTTTTAGGCAGGTTGACTTTGAAAATGGTTCTGTAATAAGCTTCCCTGTGCGCTTTTCATATTCCTGTTACATGCGATATGTAATATGCTATGAGACTACATTTTTCCTCACCGGCTCCCTCATTTAGCACAGAGAGTAGCTGGCACCAGCAAAACAAACAGCTATTCGATAGAGTCGATTTTTAATTATCTGTGCTATGTCAGGGTGTCAATTGCCTGTTTTGCAGATATATAGACTCTTGAGCTGTATTACTACAGAACAACCTCAAGACTTTAAATCAAGCATTCTAGTACTTGCATTATCTGGAAGTAGCTGCCTTTTATCTCACAATTTGGGGAGAGGTTTGCATTCAGCATGTGGCTCTGTATACTTTGCTTGTACATTGTTTGAATCCTGCTGTGAAACCAGTATTTCCTTTTTCTGCAATGTTGATTGCTGTACAGTCTGGTTCATTCTTGTTGTATTTTAGGATGAGATGGTCAACAGTTTGATGTTTACTACCTCATCTTAACATGTTATCTTTATCTTATCGCTCCCCTTCTCTTTAATCTCTCCTGAAGTTATGCAACTTTGTCTGGAATTTTCTTAACTTCATTAGTTAAGAAAATTATTAATTGTTAATATTTTCCACAAACAGTGGAACCTGGGTGTTATATAAACTGAAAGCATGGCTTTGCATTAGGAAATGATCTTACATTTAAGTGGTAGCAAGTAAGGCTGTTTATAAGAAGCAATATAATGAACATCTAAGATTTTTGATAGATTTTTTAGGAAGAACTCAATACTGATGAAGTAATAGAATATACTTAGAGATAGTGTCAAGAAAATACAAAACTCTGAGTTCATATGCAGAAGTATCAAAAGCCTCAAGCTAACAGCTGGCCAGGAACTATGTTGTTTGTCATCTGTTTTCTTGATTCTGAGGTAAGTACATAATTCTCCAGGAATTCTCTAACTGCACTTTTCTGGAATAAGTGTAAGGCAAAGTGGGCGGAAAAACTCTATCAAAGCTGCTGATGCCCAGCTCTATAGGTTTGGTTTAAGTCTTCTTTTGAAGATGTAAGGAGAGGTTCTCTACTTATTTTTCTTGAAAATGAAGGCCAAGTTTACTGTCGGCAGCTGAAGATCAAGTATTTTTACACAAGTACATATTTCACAAGGAATGCTTTCAACCTTGCAAAGTTGGTTTATATATAAATAAGTTCCTCCATGCCTTCCCATCTGGCTACTTTTAAAATCTTCAGATTTTTTTCTCTGTCTGAAACAGACTTCCTTTCCAACCCTCTCGCTAGGGTTTGCCTTCTGCAGCATGATGAAGTTGGGAAGAGACTGCTGGTTTTTACATCCTCAGTGATAGATTCCCATCTTTCCTCCCTAATCTGATCTAAACTGACTGCTTTCTTGGGAGTATGCATGAATGTGGCACAGCTAGTCACACTCAGAATTATGTCACACTGAAAACTTTAGCTTGTTATGTAAGTTTGTAGCTTCTTTCTGTGCCTGTCTTCCCTTTTAAGCAGAAGATTTGTGAAGAAACCACTGAAAAGGGAATACAATGGAAAAAAGCTTGTGGGGCAGCAACTTTCTCCTTTACAGGTTTATGTGCCCTCAATAGGGCCTGGGGGTGGGGGGAGGACATAGTGTTGGGAGTAAGGCACTTTGCTCGGGCGTAAAGAAGTCGATGTTCTTGACTTGCTGCAGAACTTGCAGTCTTGACTTGCTGCAGAACTTGCAGTCTTGACTTGCTGCAGAACTTGCAGTCTTACCATGCAGGTGATGGCCTAGTTTGAAAAACATGCTGTGTGGACAAAATCATCCGCAGTTCAAGGATAGCATACCTTGCTCAGAAGTGGACACTGTAGCTACTACTGTTGAGTTGGATTTTGAATGCACTGCTTATTTGTTTGCTTGGCTTTGGGATGTCTTTTCCTTTTAAAGCCCTGTGTCAGATATGAACTCCTCGGTGTTTGAGGCATGATGGAAGTGGCTTGCATGGGGAGCTAGGGAGGTGGCTAGTGCTATGGCCTGTGAAATGTTACCAGCACTGCTAGTGCTCTGGGGTAAGAAAAAGGGAATGAGGGGAAAGGGGGAGTAATGCCACCTGGTCTAAAGGAAATTAATAGGAGTGGAAATTCCCAGATTTCTGTGGTTAACCTATTATACTGTAATAGTTGATTGCAGTTTTCATTTAATATGGTCATCTCATGATACAGAGTCTTTGTTCTAACTCCAGCCTGTGGGTTGTCACTTAAAGTATTATGATTAAATTCTGTGGGATCCTGTTCCTCTGAGCCAAAGTGTATCTCTGAAAAGGTTATCTCTGCATGGAAACCAAGCACTTTACAATGCCGGGATGTCCCACGTAGCAGGAAGGACAACCCTTGATTTCTCCATACATAGCTAAGCCTTTATGTAAGAGAGCACATATCTGTATCACAGTTCAATTTTTCTTCACAGTAATTGAGCTAACAATGTGTTTTAGGGGTTTGCACTGTATTAAGTTATTAAAAACTAATTTAGCTAGTAAGCAGCTGTTGTTTTGGCTGGGTTGTGCTTTAGAATAATATATCTGTGTGTATTGTTTATATTGATACTGAAGTGTTGCATTTCAGCTGTGTTTTATAGTACAGCCAGAAAGTCTTATAGCCTTTGAAGGAAGTAGAAGTATTGCAATTTAAAAATCCAGAGGCTTATGATAAGCCCTGGAGAAAAAAAATCCCATGCTGCTCAGTTACAATATATTTTGTTTAATCTTAGAATGGGTCAAAAAAAAAGGTCAGGAACCATTGCTGCTTGCTTATGTGTCATATCAAGTGCTTTAATTGTTTCTCTTTTTATCCCCTAAGGATCAAGCTTAGAAAAACATCTTTGGTTTATTTTTTCATCTCATCTAGCAATTGGATTTGAATCTAGGTTACCAAAAAGCCCTTGAATTTTCTTTCTTGCACTGATTCACCTCATCCTGTGTATGACTCCCTTGCTGTGACTTTCAAAGGCAATAGGAATTCTCAGAGCTATTTTGTTCGTTTCAGTATCAACCTAACTGTTTGCTTCAGCATTGACTTCTTCAGTGTATGGTGTATATGGTATTGTGCTGTTGCCTTGCTTATGTTCTGCAAAGGCTGAGTAAACTCCTTTATATTTTTCATTGGCAAGAGCAAAAGAGATTTTATTTTTTGAGGGTTATGATGCTGAGTAACAATACCCTCTCTGCAGGTGTGGCTGTTGTCACTACTCAACCTGTTTAATGTCTTTAGCTGAAGAGCTATGTATTTTTAGGCATCGTGTGTTCAGAGAGCCTGGTTCTGGGGCTGACTGATGCATGCTTCCCTCCGAGGTGACTGTTTTTGTCCCCAGAGATATAACAGGCTACTTGGCTCTTTGGAATACCAGGGTAAATGTTGCACATACCTCTCTCTGCATGGGCAGAACGTGGCTGCAGCCTGCAACTCGGACAAATGGTTCTTTTGAGACTGTGCCCTTGTGTAGGTGCAAAGGACATTAGATAAATATCTAATGGATAGCCTTCTGCTTAGACTCATTCATTTCTTTGTAGCACTTACCTTTAAAATATCTTCATACAATACCTCTGATTCTACTCTCATCTTATGAAAAGAGAATCAAGAGAACATTGAGGTGGAGTACCTGGTAATTTGGGATCATTACTTGAAATGCTGAAAGCCCACATTTGTTTCTCTCTCGTGTGTGTGTGTGTGTGTGTGTGTGTGTGTGTGTTTGTATAAAAACATCTTCTATTCAAAGTATGGTTCCTGATGGATTTACTACAGCACTGGCACTTCTGTGTGTTTCCACTCAGCATTTCCATGAAAATCAGAAGGCTTTTGCAAGCCCAGGGCTTTCAATCTTGTTTTTTTAGAAAACAATACTAGTTATATAGTGGTTGTCTGTCTAAAAGTTGGTGTAATGGCTTGCCTGCCATTGCAGAGGTACTCTGGTGAAGCTTTCTGGCATACTAAGGCAGCAAACAATTACATGAATCTTAAAATCATTTTTTTCTCACTTCTGACTCATGCGGAAGGCAGCTTCTGCAACACAGTGAAAAGGACATGCAGATTGCAGTGTTCTTCACCACATGACTTTGCCTTCATCCCCACGCAGGTCTATCTTGTATGTAAAATGAGGCAGAGCCCCCAGGGGAAAAATGGCATCTAATCACATCACTGCAAGCCAAGTGCTTGTGCACGCAGGTGCTGAAGTGAGGTTGCACAGCCTCCAACTTTAGTTCTGTTTCTGCAGCCTATAGTACTCCTAAAAAAAAAAAAAAAATCCTTTTCTTTCTTCCCCTCCGGCTTCTAAGCCTTATTTATTCTGAATCTAACTACTTGGAGCCTGATATTGTCTTGTTTATTCTTGAGTTGATGAGAAGAGAGGGCAGAAGCTAGCCCTAAACTGCAGATAAAATTTTACCAGCTTATCAACTCTGCCTGCAAGAAAGATAGTGAAGGACTATTACCAGAGGGCAAAAAGCATTTTGGCTGAGGCCAAATGAGTGCCAGTTCTCCAGGAGGCCATACCACTGTTATGTAGGAGGGTAATACTTCCTACTTTGGAAGTATCTCTTCTATCTTATCTTAATATCCTGTTAAGACAAAAATGACCTTTTTTTGACAATATGTCTCAGGCTGGAGGGAGTGTTTAAAACGTCAGTGTCTTGAGTTCCCATAAAATTTTAATACCAGTTGTGATGCCTGCAACTTTTTTCTTTTCTTTAAAAAAAAAAAAAAAAAAAAAAAAAAAAAAAAAGGGATATGCAGGGTGTTTAAATGTTCCCTCCCTCCCCCTCACCCCCAACTAAAGAAACATGAGATAACTTGCATTACAGAAACTGATGTTTCCTCCACCCTACCCCCCCCCCAAAAAAAAAAAAAAAAAAAACTTCAGTTTCTCAGAACATGAGGTAGAAATCCTAGTGATTAATAGAGAGAGAAAAGTGGTGTTAATCTCTGGCAAGTATCTTCCATTCTTTGTGGTGCTGAAGTGCGATAAAATTTTAAATCGGGCAGCTAAGTCTGGCATTAGTCTCTGGCTGTTGTTCAGTGATAACATTTTCCTGGATTTCTCCCAGACTCATTAAGTATCGGCAGTCTCAGGCAAAATAAATAAGGACTTGTGCTTGACGGGATGGATCTTTTCTGGGCTGAAATACTAGATCATTCATACACTGATATGACCTTGCAATTTTTTTGTTGGAGGGTTACAGTGAAGCCTCACAATGTAGCAGTAGTGCCAGCTCAGAAATACTTTGGCAGAGGAATTGTCTCTGTCTTCTTGCCTCTTTCCCCATAGCACTTAGTGCTGCACTGGTACTCCAACCCAATGTCTTTAGCACTGGCCTGACACTACTAATAGACATGCTTTATAGAGCCCTAGCTCCTTTTTTCACTTTTTTTCTTTCTTTTCGGGATAAAGGAATACAAGCAAGTCAGTATGAGTCAATGGGCTACTGAGTATCAGATGAGCTATGGTAACTCCTTATGCATTTGTCTTTAGCCCAAGGCAAAGTTAAGCTCAGTGATTTAGGTCAAACCTCTTTTACTGCTGGCTTAAATCAGTTGCTTTCCACAATTCATGCATCTGGGCAACTCCGCTCCCATGCAGTAATGTGCTGTGTAATTGTAGAAAATCACAGTAGCTTTGAGCTTGTTCATATTCTGTATGTATTATTCCCCCATGCCAAGGTCTCTGTAATCTCTTTAACACTTTCTGAGGATGGAGGCAGACTTTTCCCCTCTTCCAGGCACAAATCTGTAGTCCAAGTTGCCATCTGAATCATTAATTTTATATCTTAAAAACTATTCACTACAGAAAGCTCAACAACTAAAGCAGTACTTTGTCACAAATCCTTTTACGGTAATCTTTGCTGCTCAGTGCTGTTCTTCACCATATGTGCGTAGTCCTTCTCTGCAGTGTTTTCATTTATGTTGCTATAGAGAGTAAGAGATGTGTGTTTATTTTTACTCATTTAGAAAGGAATAAAGCTTAGGTCTGAGACTTGAGTTCAGAACTCAGGTATCAACACTTCCCAAATGCTGATCTATGTAAATGAAATTGGATTTTTTCATCTGTGTTAAAGACTTCGGGGTGCTTGTATCTTTAAAACATCGAATACTTAAATGTCCTCAGATGCAATATCTTTGAGAGATACAAGTGCTAGTATAAATGCTGCCTATACACCTATTTTGCAGCAAAACTCTATGAACTCATTGAAAAGTTAGATAACACCTTAAAGCTATTTATGGCCTGACTAGGAATTTTGTTTGGAGATATTATTGTGCATTGATGTTGCGTTTTTAATAACCCTGTTTAGCAAAGAGAATACTGGCTGGTTTCTATAGACTCAAGTGGGTCGATAAATGGGTAACAGATGCACGTGATGTGCTGGAAAACCACTTAGAGAACAATAGCCAAGGTCACTCCATGTCACTTCTGCAGAGCATTGCAGAACTGTGAAGCCAGGTTTCCCTCCGTTACTTTTCCAGCCAGGAAAAATGTAAGCTCCTTTACAGATTCATGCACAAATAGTTTGACTTCAGAAGAGAAAGATAACTCAGCAGGAGCTGGTTACTATGGCTATATGCATTACTTACTCTATTTAGAGAAATCAAGACAACAATCACTGTATACATTAGCTATATTTATATATGAAGGAAGCGCATTGCCAGCAGCTGTGTGAAGTTGTCATGCTGAACATCCAGCTTTGTTTGTGCCAATCAAGGACTTGGTGATTTTTCACGCATTTAAAAGCAGAATTTGCTGAAAGCAGCAAAACTCGTGTGTGGGATCAGGTCTTTTGTCTTTTTTAAACCCTGTTTTGCTCTACACAAAAGTGACCTCTGCTTCTGTCCCTCTATGCCCTTAGTGATGCCCTCACTGGGGCAGCAACAGTGTGTAATGGTGTTGGCTCTGAAATATTGAGGTGCTTGGTGGCCAGCCAGGCAATTCCATATGGAACATGGAAAGACGGACTTCTGCCTACCTTGGCTTTAGTGAGGCACTAAATCTGAGAGTACAGCTTCTAGCCAGCTATTGACATGTGGGGAATGTCCTCAGAGATGCTGTCCTGTTGTCAAATATGGTTGGAATTGATCAGGAAAGATAAGAGTGGTTGTACTCTTACCATTGGGAGAGATCCAAAGCACAATTGTGAGAATATTTTACTTTAGATTTGCAGATGAAGAAAATAAGTCTATCTTCCCTTTTTGGAGTTATCCAGCCCATTGATGCTAGAGTTTCTGTGGAGTATCTAGCTAATTTCCCATATTTTGTTGCAGGGTGACTGTTGACAGCTACCATAGCTGGGCATTGGTTTTTCCCTTTTGTACAATGCTGCACAAACACCTGAGTGTTTGGCAGATTAGGAAGATTAAGCGAAGGCTGTTACGACTGGATAAAGTTCCTGTTTCTAGTGCCTTGATTTCTATGAGTGGCAGCAATGGGCTTGGGTATTCTCAAGAGACTGTACCCTAGAGCCCAAACCGATGAAGCTCTCATTATTTGCTTTTGTGTTTTTTTTTTTTTTTTCTCTCCACTTAAAGTAGGAGTTAAATCTTCAATCTGAATGCAAACTAGAGCATATTATCTGTAGTCTTAAAGACCTGCTGTTTGAAAATGGAATAACATTTCTTCATGGAATCTGCAAAGCTTTTAATTAGTCTGAGTTCAAATTACTTAAAAACTTTCATTTAAAGAATTAAGCACTTGTGTTTTTCACTGAGTTCTGAATGATCTTAATGGAATAAAACAGGCACTTGAAACTTTCCACATAATTAAAAATAATTGAAACCTTGTGTCTGCATGTACATGAAGAAATCAGCTGGTAATTATGCTAAGTTATTTGCAACTGCTGTACTTAATGTTATGATTATGTGTTGGGTACAGACAGGCTAAAAATTCTTAAATAGGTCCACTGTGATATTAGAGATAATGCAACTCACCACCACGCTTCCGCAGTCAATTTGTCAGCAAGCTCTTTGCTGGCTGAGATGCTGCTCGTATGGAGAGACGGCATGTGTACACTCTTGCTAGAGGGTTAACTGTGCTTCCTAGCTTTTAGCCTTTAAAGCTTGAGTAGTTTTAATGGTCGAGTAACTTGCATGAGTTGTCCTTCATACCACTGAAACTTTGGCTGCTTGGGGAAATGAGGCGGAGATGCAGAGAACACCAAAAGTCTGGTGCTGGCAGGCCTTGGAGAGTAGGTTCCCCATGCCCTTGCTTTGCTTTTTAAGAAAGCCAAAAGCCAACAGTTCTGCTGCAAGTTAAAAGCCAGAGCTGTGAGCAGACTTGAGCTTTTGCCACAGGTCTGCAAAGTTGTTGCAAGCCTACTTAGAGGTCTGGTAGCCAGCAGCTGTCTTGTGCTTGCCCACCATCCCAGTTACTCTGACCTTAAAATAGGGCCCTGGTGTTTGGCGCTGTGCTTCCTTGGAGTGCCAGAAACCTCGGACGGGAGCCCCAGCACGTGGTGTTTCTTTGGCGTCCTCGTGGTCGCTCTGAAGTGGGAACTTCTCAGAGGAAAAAGAAGCCTGTTAGTCATCTTCAGCACTGACTCATTTTAACTCGGGGACTTTAGAAAGGTGAAATTAGCTTTAAAAAAAGTTAGGAATGCAAACGCTTAAATGTCTTAACCACAGTCTACCCTCACTGTACAGCAGTGTTAAGGCTGTTCGCATGCCTTAATTTTATTTCTTTAATTTCTTCAGATTTCTTTTTATCTGATCTCTTAACTTTCTGAATCAGTGATGCTTGGTTTTAGGATAATGGCAGCATCCTTGTTATATCTTTTCCTCCTGTAATTCTATTCTTAAAGTGTGTTTTTCTTTGAAATGAATATGTGAATACCAGGCTGGATTTACTTAGACTGGCTGAAATACTATCTGTGCAGGAGAATGGGATATCCTGAGTGTACTTAAGTTTTTAATACTAATGCAAAACTTTCAGCTTTAAGAGCCCTAATCCTTACTGGCTCAGAAGATACTCTCTTAGAAAGTGCTGGGGGCCTTTTCTGGTATTTGAGGTCTGTAAAGAAGTTCTAATAGACCTGACAAATGCTTCATCTTGAGAAAGATAAATTAAGATGTCTGTATTTAAAATGTTTTGTCAGGCTGTGAACACATCTGAGGTGATGTGTTCATTCTGTCATTTTGGGGGGGGGCTTTGGGGGGGTGGAGAGAGGAAGGTGGTTCTTAAGACGATAAAGAATAAAGGAAGATGGAAAAAACATCTGATGATTCTTCATTGCCCATGTTTGGTTTTCTTTTTGCTTTCTAAATGCAGCACCACAGGCAATGAATTCTCCCAATGCTCTCCTTTTGACAGGCGCTCCCCCTGAGTCCAAAAAGCAAATGAGTGCAGGGAGATTGGGAGCATGTTCCCAGATTGCCCTGCCTTCACTGAGGGAAGGGAGAGAGAGGAGCAGATACCAAGGAAATTAAATGATACGAAGACATTAAATGATTGACTGTCGCTTGGCTCGCTCTTTGAATGCACGGAGTTATGAACAGCTTTCATGGCTGGCTGACTGTCCGTGCGCGTGCCCGCCTGTCTCAGCCTGTTCTCACTGAGCCGGAAAGTGGAAGGCAGATGCGAACCCTATTTAATGAAAGATCACTACACATACACACGCAGAAAAAAAAAAAAAATCTTTGCTTATACTTTTTCAGGCTGTGAACCAGTATCGGGAAACTTTCAGGAGACAGACATCTGGATTAAGGCAGGCACCACAGCTTCCCAAAGTCGGGTTATTGTGAAGGTCTTGGATGGCCTTTTCGTATGTTACGGCTTTATCGGTGGCTAAGTGTCAGAGGTCTGGAGTTCATCGCGGCAGAGCCCCGTGTGACATGTCGCACGTTGTTACAGCCAGCAAACGGACAACGAGATGGGGAGTAAGAAGAGGGAGCGGAGGATTCTGTTTAACTTGCCCTCTTGCAACCTCACTTTCATAACCTGTATAAAAGCGAGCACTTTTTGTATTACCATTTACAATGCCTGCTAAAACTAAACTTGAAGCTGTGCCTTCCGGTTGAGAAAGCAGATATTTTCTGTCTTGTTTGAACGCTGCATGCACGGTGCAGTAAGTCAGGAAGACCTGTTTGCATAGCATGGGTATGGGACAGAAGTGTTGCCCTTTGTTGGAATCTCTTCTAAGCAGTTTTTGATTTATTATTTTTATGGAAGAGATCTGTCTTTCTGCCTTGTGATCCCTTCTCTTCTTGAAATAAATTATACTGTGTGGTCTCCTACTCCAGTTTCTGTGGGGTGTCCCCCAAAAACCTTAAGGAACACAAATGTCGTGTGATATTAGTTTGTAGTTCACATTAAACTAATGGGAATTTCAAGTGATATCAACAAATGCAATAGAAACTGTACTAGTTTCAGTGTGAGCTAGGGCTATTTTTCTGATTACAAGCTGCAAGCAGCTACAATTCAAGTTGGTGTGAAGAAAGCGAAGAATGACTCTAGTTTTTTTTTTTTTTTTTTTTTTCTGAGATATAATTTGAGATATAAAAGCTACGGCCGCTATCTTTAACAGTATTTTGCCTATTCTGTTTTGAACAATAGTTCCACTCAGTGCTATCACTCCTTATACTTTCAGTGTCTAAAATCTCTCTCATGTCTTGACTCTTGTCCTTGCTTCAGTCTAAATTGGTCTGGAAAAATAACTTGCCTTCAGTGCTTACATGGGTATCTTGTACAGAGAAAGCACTGAGAATTAAATGCCTCATTGTTTATATGGATTTAACCCTTACTTTTGCCTCAGACAATCATTTTCCTAGAAAGGTATCAGTAACTTCTGTATTACGGTGAGGTTTTTTTGTTTTGGGGTTTTTTTTGTTTGTTTGTTTTTGAGGCTAGATGCATTGCAGGATCTTGAGGCACAAAGGAGTGTCGGCAGTAGATGAATGAAGGTATCCAGACCAAGCCAGAAATGCAATGGAAATCATCTGCACTTAAGCTCTGCACTTCCTTATCTGAGGTTCTAGTGCATGTTTGTGTGAGCATGGGAGGTGAGTGTGATTTTCTTTCTTTCTTTTTTTTTTTTTTTTTTTTCCTGCTTTGGAAAAATCCCTGTTTCTCAACTGCAGTACACTTGGTCCTGGTAGAAATCCTCATCCTTCCCAATATATCCTGACAGGCAAGAAGCAGAAAAACCCAGCTTAAATAAATTTTCTTTTCTTTTTTTAATAGCGTGCTTTTGTACCTCAAAATTGTCAATGTTCTTGTTGAGGTCTGTGTGAAAATTTGCAGTTAAACCTTCTGCTGCATGCTTTAGTTCTCTGAAAATATTCAGTTTATATATATCTCTTTTTATAGATAAATAAAAACGTTATTTTGTTGCCTTTCACGAGTCATTGTTAGGATCCCGTTCTCTTCTCTGACAGCAGCAAGGCACAGGAGCCTGGCCAGCAGAGCAGGACTTGGAGAGGTGAGATGAATAACCACGGGCTTCCACAGGGCAGTTCAGCAACAAGCAAATCATGACCACTCTGATACGTTCTTTTGGTGAATAAGCTGAGGTGTCAGTGAGAAGTTTCTGCGGGAAATGCTTGTCGGATCAAAACCTGAGGCTCTCCTTTGAGTGAGTTTTGATGGAAATTTAACACGTTATTTGAGAGGACCACCAAGCCGCTTGAGTTGTTTGTATTGTTATGCTGCCGGGCTACCAGTATTTCAAGAGAAATTTCAGAGGCACCTACTGAGCTAGGGCACATTTCCCATTCTTGCTCAGTGTCTAGAGCAATCTGCCTATACGTTGTTATACCAGACACATTATTTCCTTTCTTCTTTCCCTTTTCTTTTTGAGACTGTTGTGCAAGAACAAAGTGCCTAAAACTATCTATGTGGCAAGTTACTTCAGCTTTGTGCAATCAGTCTTAAGCATATAATTTGTTTTTTGTTTTTTTCATCTGCTTCTTCTTTTCTTACAAAGACACAATGTGTATTTCAATTACAAAAAAAGAAATCAATTCTGTTACAGAAGGATAAGGTGCTAATGGGGAGCCTCTTTGTCGCTAAAGGGAATTATGCCTCTAACTTGACTGGAAATCTCAGATGCTTCTCTCTGAAGGACTCAGCCCAGTGCTGTGTAGACTTTTGCATTCTTCTGGGCTGTCCAGCAACCTCCCTTCTCACCGTGGCCTCCCAGAGCAGACCCCGTCTTCTGTAACTACTAATGGCTTGGTGCATCGTTCTTTGCTTTGTACCCAAACTGCAAAGAGGCAGCAGGCATTCACAGCAGCTTGGCATGCTAGAGCTCAACATTTCCCCCTTTCTGACCTTATTCCGTTGTACATTTTCAGAAAAAAATTTGACTTTGGATGTGATGCAATCATGCAGGAAAATAGAAATGTCCTATGCAGAAAAGAGGCTGAACTTAAGGTTCTGCTTTGGAGCATTTCCTTGCAATTTGGATACTTTGCTGGTGGTGGCATTTTAGCTCCAGTTTAAGCCTGCACGTTTTCACAATGCTGAACCTGAGTAGTAGGGAGGCTTTTTGGAGCCTGGCAATGTAAAAGGGAGGAGTGTTGCGGAGGTGGAATCAGCTACAGCCGAGCTGCTGCACAGCTCAGATTCCCAGGATCAGTTATGCAGGTCTCTAAGGGAAAAGTTCATTTTAACTAAGATTAAACTATAAGTGTGGGACATCATATTTGGGAGAGATTCGCATGTATCTGTATATGCATGTGTGTATTTATGTATATATATATATACTTACACACACGTGTGTATATATGTATGTGGATATAAATATGTATAGATACACACACACCCCAGCCAGTTGCTCCAGAACATTAGCATTGCTAAGAAGGATGTCATGTTCATCTATGGACGTATTGATGCTTATTGGTGGTGAAGTTTAAGGAACAGGTGAAAAGCACAGACATGCTTTCTCAAGCTTGCAGCAGAAAGCAATCTTAACAGCAGTTTTTAAGCCGTTAGACTTTTTGTTTGTTCGTTTTTTTTTTCCAAGAAATGCTGCTGCCTGAACTTCCCAGCAGAAATGTTGGAGTAAAGCTGTATTTGGAAAGACACAGTATCTTGTCTTTACTTAAAGAATGTAAATACTGAAAAATCATAGACTTACCTTCCTGTAATGGCTTCCTGATATTTAGTATCTATGTCAATCACATAGTTTTTCTTTTTTTTTTTTTTTTTTTTTTTTTTTTTTTTTTGGCACTTGCAATGATGATAAAGTATCCCTACAAGGCAATTATTTCACAGATTAAGTTGTCATTGCATTTCTTAGCAGTGTTTGGCTTTTTGCCAACTGTGCTACAAGACAAATAGTCCTTGACAAAAAGCCAGGTTAAGACCTGATTAAAAAAAGGAGAGGAAAAAATGAAAAATCGCTTATGTCTGAAAAAGCATAAATGTTTTTTCTTTCCCCTTACCTGTTCTTAAAAAAAAAAAAAAAAAAAAAATCCACAGCAGCTAAAAATAAAATAATAATTAGCGGAGTTAGGTACAGTCCTTGCTCATGCCTGAAAGAAAGGCTTTAAATACTTGAAGCTGAAATACAAAAAGATTGGAAACAACAAAAGCAAGCGGTGATGAAGAAGCTTGTCTCTGAGGGCTGGCGTATGTTGTGTTTGAAAGCCTAGAAGTATTTTAGGGTGGTTCTGTGTATGAAAATAGGAAATATGGTTTGCAAACCACTTGAGCAGAGCAGATAATAGCATTTATGGGCTGAAGTAGGGGCGCTGGAATCCCTGTCTTCTGAGGTAGGTTGTGCAATACAAACCCCAGGGAGAAAACCATGTATTCTCATTTTCTGTATTGACTGAGGCTAAAGCACTGCTGACCTTAACTTCAGAAGGGCGTAATAAAACTGGTGAATGGGCTACAGCAATTCTAACGAAGTGCTGCACAAGTAAATGCTTAGTTAATGAACACTGAAAAGAATAACTTGAACTGCTTATGTGAATTATTAGGGTCTTTAGCCCCTTGCCTTTCTCCAGTGGTTACGGGGTAACATAGAACGGTTTCAGAGGAGGAGAAAACAAGCTCTCACTAAGGGCAATTAAAATGGCAGGATGTGAAAGCTGTTACCAGAAGGGTGCCTTCCAACTCCAAAAACACGTCGTTACCTATTCTCTGACCTGACAGGCGGGTTAGGATAGTCAAAATTATCGGAGACCGACAAATTTTCTTTGGGGAAATAGGGCAGCATCAGCTCTTGGAGACAGAAGAGTAAGAACGGGCCTGATGGAAGACCTCGCTGTCCTTCCCCAGTGTGTTTCCAGAGCTGCAGAGCTGAGACCATTCGTTTAATTAGGCTTGCTTCTTACTGTTTTTGCTTTTCTGTTTTTTCCTAGGTGCTGCGAATCAGCGTGCGATGGGTTTATCAGCACCAGTAATCTGCTCTCAAAGAGCTGTCAGTCTCGCTGCCAGAAGCTGAGCTCGCCCATTAAAACCTTGACCCTTTAAAACGTTCTTAAGATACCGTAATGATGAAGTGTCAGCAGGGGAGAGGGGCTAATGACGGCTCTGGCACATCTCTTCTCATGGCCTGGGTTAGGAAGGGAGCGCGCTGCTGCGGCGTGGAGCCTGGGTCTGGCACGGGATAACAGGCGGAGGCCTGCCGAAAGCACCACCGGAGGTGGCATGGAGGCTTATGGGCCTTCTGGAGCTAATGAGGGAGGTTGCTGTCCTCCATGGCGGCATGCGGCATGCGGCATGTTCTCTGCGGTCACTGGTGATTTTTTTTAAGCTGTTCAAAGCAGGAAGAAGTATTCGGTTGCAGGCATCTGCATGCTGATGGCAACAGATCATGGGTTTTAGTGGTTTTAAAAAGCACTTTAAAAATTTGGAGGGACTTAGAAATTATTTCCTCGGGCACATTTGCACAGCAGCAGATGCTCTCCATGAAGAACTTCAGATTTGCACACCACCCTGTAGCTATCAGTAAAGAGCTAAAGGATGGGCACTGTTTAAAATGATTATTCAGAAAGGAACGTGAACAAACAGAAGTTACTGATACCTCTTCAGGTTGTGGACACTGGTGTTCGTAAACTAGCATGCACGCTGGAGCAGGGGAAGCATGAGGGCTTTCATAATCCGGAAAATCTCTAGTCCTAGTAACATGAGTCTAGCACAGTCTAGAAACACACTTCAAATGTGCTGTTTAATGCCAGTTTTCTCATCCTTTAGACATGTAGCAGAGTGCAACTATTTTAAAGCTAAGCTCCTCTCCACCTCCAATTTCTCTTTGGGCCACCAATCACTTGAAGAATTAAACCATACCTCTTTGTAAGAGAGAATATATCCAGTCATACAGAATGGACTTGGATTTGCTGTTGGTCAATATGTGCCAGTTCACATTTTCCTTCCTCTGAAGCCATTCCTGCGTGGATGACCTTTTTTGAGGAGCACTTCTGTTAGTTCATGTTAACTCTTTCCCATTTGTCTTTTCAATGGAGAGGGCAGCAGCAAGGAGCAGTGACCAGGCAGCCCCAAGGTAAGTTCTCAATCTCCAGCTACAGTCAGGTAGATGCATTGAGCTGAAGGATATGCTCTCTGCTTGCTTTGGAGCAGTCCAGAGGATCATGACTCAGCAGACATTTTCTCCAAACATCCATTTCTTGAAATAGCATCCTCCTATCTCATGGATCTCACTTTATAGGTGTGCCAGGATATTAAAGTGAAAATTTTATTAGGAATATTCTAAAGGCCAGATTTTGTGAAAACAGTTGGTTGTTTTTTTGGTTTTTTTTTTTGTTTGTTTTTTTTTTTTTTTTTGTTTTTTTTGTTTTGTTTTGTTTTCTTCTCAAGAAAATAGATAGGCGTTAGAAATGGGCTTTTACAGTTCCAACATGCCAGCTTTCCAAAATAAGACCACAATATTGACACTATCTGTGTCTAGAACAGATAAATGTTATTGCATTCTTTTCCAATATGTAATGTTATTAAAAATAGATTAGTCGCAAGGGCTTCTTATCAAAGTTCCTCGTTTCCCCAGAAACGGTGACCAGCATTAACCTTTCTAAAAGTAGCCCCTGCCAGAGACAAATGTCTTTGGTTGTCACTGTTGCGAATTTAATCCAGGGGAAATGTGCCGTGTATCCTGGTTCATGTTAGAACAAAGCAAATAGACTGCAGAAAGGCAGGAATAACAGATGCGCAGTGCCAATTCATGTCAGGCTAGCAAGGAAAATGAATTGATCATGTTTGACCCAGTGCTGTCTGTGTCACTTTTCAAGTGACATCAACACGGAAAGTGCTTTGGCATCAGCTGCAAAAACAGTTGTTTGCAGCCTCAAAAAAGAAAACTGAGGTGTGGGAGAGAGATTGTAGTGTTCATGCAGGGCTGACAAAAGCCAAATCTTTGTAGTACAGAAAACACGTAAGTGATAACAGAGTGTTTGAGGAAGATGCTTCCTTCCAAGTAAAGTCGGTAGTAACGGTAGTGTTGTGTCTGGAAGAGAAGCTACTGGCAGAGTGAGGAAGGAGCAGGGGGGCAGAGTGCGAGTGCGTTATGTCCTTGTGGTGTGGATCGATCATAGTCCCTGTCTTCCGCAGCAGATCCACAGCATGTGTAAATCCAAGTGTTGTGTGCCACTCACCTCGTCCTGAGTTACGTGATCAGGAGCTGCTACTTAAGCTCCACAGAATCATTCATTCTTCACCAAAACAGCCTGTACCGAGACCCCTAGCTCCGTTTGCCTTGTAACCAGAAGCCTCTAAGGGGGAATTCAGCTCTGCTGTGGATTTTATTGATGATCTCGGGCAATGTTCTCGCCTCACCCTCAACCTGACTGGTTTAAGCCCTCCTTTTCCTTACAAGCCTCCTTTGTCCGTCCAACCTGTCGCTGTCCAGTCATCAGCACAACAGCTTTAAAAATAGCAGATGCGGTATGCAAACGTTTTTATTCTTGTCTGCTCCCAAACCAAGCCACTTGCTCCTGTGGGTAACCAGGAATTTGATGAAGCTGTGGCTGAGCTGCCTCCCCCTTGCTTCCTTGGGACCGAGTCTGCTGTAGCCCTAACACATGGTCTTCCCTTGTGGCCAGCTAGGGTTACCCACAATACTTATTTTCCTTTGTTTGTGTATTCAGTTCCTTCTGGAACCAAAGGAAGCCTATGTATATTTACCTCCACTGGTAAAAATCAAATCAGTCTGGACGTATCAGTTGTTTTGCTGTTTATGGGCTGAAAGGAAATGAGACCTGAGCTACTTAACGGTATCTCTTCTATAGGAAGAGGAGTTTACGACGAGAACGCCAGACTATGCTCAAGCTCAGTCTATGAGTTTCCTGAAGCAAAACTCTCTCTAAAACTGGTGTCGCCTTTATTCATTATCTGTGATTCACTTTCCAGACAGAATCAACGTTGTCTTAAACTTTTCCTCCCCGTTCTTGCCTCCCTCCTAACCCGGCAAGTGCCTGTGTAACCCCAAGCCAGGGCTGCGGACTTGGTTCCCGTAAGCAAGGGGCTTCAAGGTGCCGGGCTGTGATTTGGGAACTCCTGTCCCGGCTCTGCCCCTCGACTCACATAGCCGCGTTCCCTCGAAAATTGCTTATCCCTCAGGCAAGAAGCTTTGATTTTTTTTAATTATTATTTTCTTTTTATTATTGTTATTTTCCTTCCTTGGGGAATTGCATCCGAATAGTCCAACTTTCCCCCACTTCTCCCCCCCATGCCCTCAGCCAGGCAGCAGTAATTAAGTTCTTGAGTACAAAGTAAAGCAACGCCTGCCGCCGTGAAAAAGCGGCGTGGAAGCGGCGGACGCTTCTCCCATGAAGTCACGGAGCAAGAATGAGGCGGTGGCGGCGAGGGAAAGCGCGCGGGGAGCCCGCCGCCACCCGCATTCCTGCGCCTTGTCTCCTCCTCGGGGAGCCGGGCGACAAATATAGACGCGGGGGAAAGCTGCCGATGCCTTTAAAAAGTTATCGCCGGTGACCTTGAGGCAGGTGCATATAAAGCCCCGGGCGGGCAGAGCCGCGGTGCTCTGCAGGCGCACGCGCGCTCGCTCCAGGGTGAGTACCAGCCGCCCCGCGCCCCAACGCGCTGCCCTAGCTCGCACGTCGCTAACAGCTCGGGGGGTCGCCGGCGTTTTTCGCTAAACCTACAGCTCTTGTCGGCCCGAGGAGGCGGTTTGAGCACCGGGGTGGCGAAGCCGCCTGCCATCCCGTGAGCTGTGTTTCTCGCACTCCCTGTCGCTGGCAAGATGTGCTATGTTACGCGGGTCACGGTTTTGAGCACCGGCTCTTTTCGTTGTTAGGCGGGACGGACCGAACGGGAAGTCAAGGTGTTTGCTTTTTATCTCTTATTTCCAAACTACGCTACCTTTTAAAAGTAATACTCTGATCACGGGCTCTTCCAATTTCTCCTGTCTTGCAAAGGGTTTCTCTCATCGCCTCTGAGGCACCCACGAGTGGGTGCTTCCTGGGCTCTCACCTCTGTTGTCAGTAATCTCATACGCTCGGAGTTAGGAAAGATGGATGATTCTGGGTGAATCAGAGCTTCTTTACACCACAACGTGCTTGCTATAATGAATATACTTGGAAAAATAATACCCCACAAAAAACCCAGAAGGTAATAGCTCAGTAACTGCCCCTAAGAGGTCTACCAATGGAGCAAAACCACACAAAGCAGAAAGAGCTTAGAACAGTTTAAAGTATATTTGGACTTGCAGCAACACCTCCCAAATCCTCAAGGTTAATATCGGAGTGGCTCCTCTTATATTTGCACGTGTGATGTGAAATAACCCTTGCATGCTCCACCACTGCTCTGTTTAGATGCCTGAACCGATGTAAGTTTACTGCTCTGCCAGTGCCAAGACAGGTCCCTTCCTGCCATGGCACTACGCGGGAGAGAGATGCTTCCATGCTGGTCTTCAGCTGTCTCTGCAGTTGGAGGTTTTGTCAGCTCTGACAGTGTTAAAATAACCGGTGTTAATTGTACACTCTTGGTCTTCAGAAAGAAAAGTTAAGGCTAGTTCTGGGGAAGAAAGTATTTTTTTTTTCTGGTGCTACAGCAACAAGACAGCAGGTCTCTAGTTTGTGCTGCAAATGGGGGGAGTGGAGTGGTTGTAAGATGCTTGGCAGTTTTGCTGCCTTTGGGCTTCACCTTCCCCAGGACGAATGCACTGAAAAAACTGCATGGATTTTATTAGACATTGAAAATGATGTTAAGGTTTTTTTTTTTTTTTTTTTTTTTTTTTCCAAAAAAAAAAAAAAGAAAAGAAAAGACTACAGTGTCTGTTTTGATAGGGGTCTTGAAAGTTTATCCGCTTCCTCTGGATGTGGCAGGGTAAGTAAAATGAGGGAACAGGTAATATCTGAGGATCACTTGTGCAGCTTTGAATAGTAATCAAATAGTATCTCAGATGGAAAGAAAAAAAAAAGTCTAAAAAAATTCTGTTAAACTTGGGGTAGGTGGAAATCTTTGGGCTGTGTGACTTCTAAAGCAAATTCCCTGGGCAGCACTGTGAGCAAGCATACTTCACACACTGTACCCTGTGTATATATATGTATACACACAAACATATATGTGTATATGTATACATGTATGTTACATATACATGTATATACAAACACATATAAAGGTGCATCTATGTGTGCATATATGGAGGGAATTTATTTCTATAATCATTATAGAGGGAAAGCCACAAGTATATAGCAATCAAATAAATTCCTAGTAAAAAGCCCTCAGTTTCACTGGTATTCAGTACAGCCTCATTTGGCCTACTCGTCAAATCCTGCATCTTTAAAAAATAGATATGGCCACGAAAATAAGTACAGTCAGGACAGAGCTGTTTAAAGGGTGATTTTACTTTGAGACTACATGGCGTGCTTTTAAAAAGATTTCGTGATATGAAGTGCTGCTGACTTGAGCTGATCGTCTGCTTTCCAGACAATAAAAATAGGACTGTCGCGGGATAACCACTTAGCTCCGCAGCGCCTGGCAGTACGAACCCAGCAAACGGGTCTCGCTTACGCGAAGCCCCCTGCCGTTGCTCTCCTGATAAAAGGCTCCCAGGCACCACGGCTTGGCCGCTTAGGAAGACGAGTGTAGATACCGAGCTGGACCGAACGGCCCAGATGGATGTGGAAAGCCCCCGAGCCTTTGCACCAGCGCCGTGGTGGCTCCATGGGATGCCCGCGCTGCTGATCTCGGAGGTCCCGGCGGCTGGGGGGGGCCTCCCCGGCTGCGTCAGTCTTGGTTCCCACGGGGCTTAAGCGCGCGGCCGGAGGGCCCCGTAACAATTTTGAGTTTGCGGTGGCATGTCCTTGCTCTGAGATTTCAGGGAAACGCCTGCCTGAGTTGACGTGTGAAGGGGCTGTTTGGCAAAACCCCGAGGAGCGGCGCGGGAGGGCTTGGGACAGCGGCGCCGGTGGCTGAGGTCATTTGAAAGGAGGCAAGACAGGCCACTGCTAAGTGGCTTTCAAAATTGCAGCTTCAAGCGTTTCCTTTTGCCAGTTGCTCTTAAGCACCATTTGCGCAATGAAGAAGAGATTAAATTCTCCCATGGAGATAACTGTGATCCATGTTAGGGTTTTGAAACACGCAGGATCTGATTGACTTTAACTAAGTCAGGACCAGTGAAGGGTTTGACTGAAGGTGTAGTATAGCCTCAAATCTGTGCCAGGTATTTGCATTAGTCTTCACTTTTGCTGCAGCCACCAGCCACATGGTGCATCAGATGGACCATAAAAATAGATATTCTTCCCCTCCCTTTTTTTTTTGGTAGACCAGGTCCCTTTCTTTCCCCTTGTTGGGCTGCGCTACCTTGAAATCTTGCCAAGATGATGGACATGACGGAATTCGGGGAGGCTGCTCCCTTCCTCCGAAAGAGTGAGAAGGAGCTGATGATGGCCCAGACCGTCGCCTTTGATGGTGAGTTGCCCTATCTGTCTTTCATGCTGCCGGGGACTGGGCTAACCTGAATAAGAGTTACGTCCATAGCGTGGATGTGGGAATGCGGAGCTATCCATGCTGCAAAGCCTGTATTGTCACTGCTATGCTATTGCTGCTGTATGAAGTAGCTGGTTTAATCAAGCTTTGATTTCTTTATTCCACGAGGCAATAAAAAGCCCTCAGGTAGCATTAACTACAAAATAATTCTGGTTGATTTATACTACCTTAGTTTATTATTGGTTAGTACTAATTTATATAAGTTTAACCTATATTGAATAATTAATTAACAAGATTTGGAAGTTAAGATCTATACAAGCTGCTCTGCTAAAGTAGATAGAGATCGTTCCTTTTTCTTTGCCCTTTTGAGAGGAGGGTGCTGCACACTGAAGTTCCATCAATGAAAGAAATTCTGTGGCGTGACTGGATGTCCCGTTATATTGTATCTGTATGTCTGCTGGACTTGCCCTCTGCGTGACAATCTATGATCTTAGATTCCAGTTTTCCATAAGTTAGTTTTCATAAAATGGATCTATGTGAGCTTTGAGGTGTAATAGTAAGTTTGAGTATGTCAGTAAGCACAGTAATAGGCTATTCATAGCACCTGCTGTTAAAAGCAAGCTACCTAAAGCCTAGTGCAGCTACTCTAAGCTTCCAAAAAGAATTATATATATATAATATATTATATATATAAGTTAATGCATAGTTATTAATATTGATGTTCTTCAAGACAAACTTTTGAAGAACGTGCAGACATAAAGTTAAATTTGATAGCTGTCAGGCAAAAAAAAAATGCGGGCTGTATTCCTCATTCACATAGCAATTTTCTGTGTGACTTTTAGCAAACAGCTTAATTTGGGCTTGGCTCTCAGTTCTTCTGTCTGCATACTTATGCTGATTATGAATTTCCCATGGAGGCTGAGGTAGCGTTTATGAAATATTTTGACACTTTGTGCTGGAAGGACCTCTGGATGCCAAGCTGTCATTTCAAAGGATACACAACATTTGGGAGCCCTGTACCTTCTGTTTTGGCATGCAGCTCTCATAGTATTGCAGATTTGTTGTGGCCCCAGGGGTTTTGTATGCTTGGAAAAGTAACCTTAGCAATCTAACCTAAAGTTGGGCATGGTATTACTATTTACCTGAAGACTGAACCCTGTGCCTCCTTAATTTCACAGGGAAGAAGAAATGTTGGGTTCCCGATGAAAAGAAAGCTTATGTTGAAGCTGAAATTACAGAAGCCAGCGGTGGCAAAGTGACCGTTGAGACGGCAGATGGAAGGGTACAAAACCTTTTTTTGTCTGACCAGTGACTAATGAGGCCCAAGTGCTAAGCTGCAAAAAATACATAACGGTTTGAATGCCGTTACCTGACTCAAAGCATTCATGAAATAGGCTGTGAACGAGAAGCCCTGATGATATATGAAAATGACATATACAAAACAACCACGGGCAAGTAAAAACACAGTAGAGTCTAAAGAGCGTTGGTGGCTGCACAGCAGTTGGCAACCTGTGAGCGGAGGTAGGCAGTCAACCAGTTCTGGGTTTGATCCAGCAGGGAGAAACGAGGAGACAGCAGGTGAAATCCCATGCTGTAGTTAGCATGTTCCACAGTCTTACAGTTATACTCCGTATTTTAGTCACCTCAGCCTTCCCTCATTCTTCTGCTAGCTGCAAGAGCGAATGATATTATGCGCGTCTGAGCTAAAGAATTTCCCTCTGTGGGGAAAAAATGTTCTCCTGCAAGGTACGTGCTGCAACACAGGATCTGCGCGTTTTCCAGCAGTGTCTTTCCTGTCTGTCTTTGCAGATCATGACTATAAAAGAAGATGACGCACAGTCGATGAACCCTCCCAAATTTGACATGATTGAGGATATGGCTATGTTGACCCACCTGAATGAGGCATCAGTGCTGTACAACCTGAGAAAGCGCTACAGCAACTGGATGATTTATGTAAGGGTCATTACTTGGTATGTTTGGAAACCTGCATTCCAAATGCTGTGACGTTTGATCACATTGTTTTCTTTGTATGCAAGTTACAACTTGGCAATGCCACAAAACTGAGAGTCTTGCTCATTTTTTTTCAAGAAAACACTGCTTGCAGTTGGTTTGTGACTGAACATAGACAGCAGTGAATGAATAGGCTTGTGTTCTCGTTCTCAGTTTTTGCTTGTTTATCTTGCAAAATAGTGTCACTGGAAATATTCTGCAGTTAAAACCTTCTGGAGGTAGTTAAAGCCTTCTGGTCTCTTTTGTCCACTCATACTATTAATCTACGTTATTACTAGCTATGGAGGTTTCCTTGTTAAAAAAAAAATGCCTCAGACTTAGAGTATACATGTAACTTCTTTTAATTATGAGCCTTTCTATCTTTAGTTCTCTTCATTTTCAGCGCTGATATCTTTCTTATTTTGGTCTGGAGTCTCCCCTTGGTTTGTGTCTTCCCCAAAAAAGCATTAAGCATTAATTTCTGTCAGCAGCAGAACAAGCTTCAGTAGCATCTAGTTTCTTAAGGCCAAATTTTGCCTTATGTTTGCTATATCTGAAGTCAAAGTCAGTGAGAGTGATGTGTGTATTTCCTAGCCAGTTCCTATTCCAGCTTTTGTTTTTGATCAAGAGATGAAACCTTGTTTTTCATTTAAACTCCAACCATCATACATTTTCTGCATATATCTAATAACCCCTATATATGGTCATGTAGAGCCCTAAAGCATGGCTTTGTCTTGGAGGTCAGTATAGTTAGACAATGAAATTTGTTGTCTTGCCTGAATCCAGTTGTCAGTCCACTGGTCATGCTTTTTCCCCTTGCAGAACGCGATTCTGTGACTCATACAAAAGCCCATGTGTAGCAGGTCCTGACGCTGTATTTAGGAAAGGCCCCTGCATTTTACCTGAAACTTTTACAATGTAATTGAGCTCATAACAGAATATGCACGTGGGGCCTTTGCCCATGTAATATCTGGTTTTCTCTGAAGACTTCTGTTTCGACCCAGAGGAAGTACCTGAAAAGTTAATGGCTAACGTCTGTCCCCAGATCCATGGGAGGACAGATGTTCTCCCTCAGAACTGCTGGGCTCTCATTAATTAATATAGATAGCTTGAGGAATGATTATGGAGACGGATTTTTACCAACTATGTTTCTCCAAAAGCCAAAAACGCTTTGCGGCTTTGGGGAATAACACTATGGAGTTGTTTTCTCTCTGAACATCCAGCTGATCCAACTCTAATTTGCCTAAGGTGCTCACATCAAATTAATAACGGGAGACTGTTTCTCCCAAATTCCCCTTCCTAAGAATGGAGTTCAGACTGGGAAGCTGTAAGTTTTCTTTGCTCCGTAATCCTTATTTTTAAGAGGAAACAATTCTTGTAGGGGAACAAGGTAAAAAGCTTGGACCCAGAAGAAAGTCTGTGCTGCTTCTTAGTTCTGCCGAAGGGGCTGCTCCTGTTTGCTTGTCACTTGAAAATATTTTTTGCCTCTGCAAAGCTATTTAATATCTGTCATTTAAATATCATCTGTTGCCAATAGGAAGCACATAGCAGATCATTGGCTTTAGAAACACATATCAAAGGCATGCTAAAAATATAAAATCAGATGGGTACTCATTTTTGAAACCAGCTAATTCCTGCTTGGTTGACTGAGATTTTTTTCTTATTCCATTCTTTCAGATTTTGTTTTCACTCTTATTTTGGGTCCCTTTCTAGACCTATTCAGGTTTATTCTGTGTGACTATAAATCCCTACAAGTGGTTGCCTGTCTACAAGTCGGAGGTGGTTGCTGCGTACAAAGGCAAGAGGCGCTCAGAGGCCCCTCCTCACATCTTCTCCATCGCTGATAACGCATACCATGACATGCTGCGTAGTAAGTAGCACTGTTCACTTTCAAATTTGATTTCACTTTATTTAGCCTATGTGATTGATATGGGATAGAGCTTCCTGGGAGCATTTGCAGTGCAAGCCCTAAGCACTGAATATGTAAATACTCAACCAGGAATGGGAGCTTAGGAATTTTCATCAGTAATTTTTGTTTATTTATTTATTTATCTTCCTCACTGTCCCTGTGGTAGCTCTGATAACAGTAAGCTCCATGCACTGCTTATCTGTAAGGCCTGTAGTTCCTAGGTGTCTGGACTGGGATCATCCAGCATGGTTTGTAATTGAAATGGGCTAGCCTCAGAAAGGCTGTAAGTATATTCCCAATTTTACTGTCAGTTTATGCTCAGAGTTCTAATGCTCATAAGTTATCTACATTCATGAAAAGCAGATGTAAAACTTGCCTATTCAAATATTTCCACAGAAGAGGCATCCTCACTTGAGGCAGCTCAGTATCTGGTGAATTAATGTAAAGCTGTTCCAAACTCTTCTGACACAGTCTTAACTCAGAGGCAATTAATAAAATGATCTGATAGTATTTGTTGTATTATTTGTATGAACAAAGAGCTTGGTGCCAGCTATCCATGTTGCTGCACGCACATCCTTTGCTCAGACCTGTTGTGGCTCCGTGCATCAGTATTGCACTGACTGCCTTTGCTGGGGTCCTGGTGCTTGTCTTGTGGGAAACAGCTCCAGAGTTTTGTGAGAAATCTGCCTGCCCTGACCCTTAAGCGGCTGCAAAGACAATTTATCAGCAGAGGGCAGCAGTGATGTACTTACACCAGGTCCTACGAGGTTGCAGAGAGAAATCCTGAAAAAAAAATAGGGGGACACATGCTACTGCCACCCAGCTTTAATAGCACGGAGAGTGCCACAGCTGTGAGGGGACAGAAGTGGCCGGGGGGAAGGGGCATCCTGAGGTACACATGCCTGCAAAGAGATGCTGTTTTGTCAGATACGGGTGGATTACGGCCAAGCTAGGTCAAATTAGTTATTGATGTAAGTTGTTGTGATGAATGGAATTAAAAAAGGATAGAGGAATTTAATCTCCATGGTTTGGGAAGTTGTTCTCATTTTAGCATTTGCTGAACTTGATTAATAATATAGTATGGATGCAAAGTGTTATTTTAAATACTTTTTTCTGCTCAAGCCATTAACAATAGGGAGACTATAAGATTGCATCAGCAATGTGTGTAGTGAAAGACAAGTACACATAGAATGCAACAGTTAGCAAACAAATCATAAAATTGTTTGGGTTGGTCCAGTAATACAGGGTCAGATGTAAGCAAAGATGTATTCAGAAGTCAGAAAAGAAACATTTTGCTGATAGGAAATTACGTCCAGTTACAGTTTCACAGATATATGGAAATGTTTCTGACTGGCAGGTTTTTAATACTGACTTAAAATATAGAGGAGGGTTCAGGGCAGAACTGGCACTGCTGGAGGTTGTCGTAGATGACAGTTGTTTTTATCTTTTCATCTCTGCTTCTTATGACTCTCTCCTATTCTCTTGGGAACAATTCTGGAATAGCTGGTACTTATTTGCAGTGATAATAAGCAATTTGTACAGCCTACTGACTTTGCCTCGTTTACTTGCCTTTTTATTTCTCCTCAGATCGGGAAAATCAGTCTATGCTGATCACGTAAGTATTTCTTTTTGACAGATTTGAGATTCTGTTGTTGCAAAAAACCACAAAAACTAAACAAAAAAAAACTTTAAAAAAGAAGGGAAAAATCATCTGAAGTACAAGTTTGCTGGTGAAAGCTCGGCTAAATTGTCTGGAAATTGATGCAAGTCCAGTGACTGGCCTTTTGGCCATCTGACGGTTACGCTGCACCACAAGGGAAAGTGGTAGCCAAGGCTCAGATAGAGCTGGCCTGCTTTCTGATCCCCCTTTGGTGTTTGTTCCAAGCGCATGAAAAAGGCTCAGCAGGCAGTTAAAATAAGCTTGTTTCAGGGTTGTCCTTGCTGTGTGCTGCCTAGTCTGCTCATAGAAGACTTTCTCGGTGTGGTTGCCCTTGCCACAAAATACATTTAAGAGCGTTGGGTGAACAATTGAATGTATCAACAGAGATGACCACGGTAGAAAAGAAGAGGCGTATCACTTGCTGGCAAGCCTAAAAGATGGGTGTATTTGTTGCTTTGTACCATTCTCATGTGCTCTTGGATAATGCTGGGAATGTACTGCAGGTTTTCTGAATGTTTTCCAATTCATTAGCTCTATATAAGTACACCCCAGTGCCTGAGTCTGGATGTTTGTAGTAGAACTTCATGCCCTTAAAAGAAGTTCAGTGTAATACGAGTTCATATTAGATTTCTGAGACCAGTAGCACAAAGAATTAGTAGTTGTTATCGCAGGCATTCACCTCTGTTCATTCAGTCAATTTGGTGTGATTTTGCACTGGAATAACCAAACAACAGGTTGCAGAAACCTCTCAGCATCTCGGAGAAGTGCCTGTGCAGAGGGAGGAGCTGGTGGGACTGGCAGGTAAAAGGATGAACTGCAGCTGGTTGAGCAACATTATTGTTCCCTTTTTTCTTCCCTTAGCGGAGAATCCGGTGCTGGCAAGACTGTCAACACGAAACGGGTCATTCAGTACTTTGCCACGGTGGCAGCCCTGGGTGAACCTGGTAAAAAGAGCGTAAGTCTGCCAGCAGCGGTGGCCTTTCAAACTTCCCAGACTTTTCTATTGTGTGCAACTAACCTCACAAGTCTGTACTCCAAACGCCAGAACATGTGCTAGACCTCAGCAGGCATGGTTAAGAAGAGTATTTTTCCCCTTTACTTTGGGAAAAGATATTTCTGCCTCTGTAAGTGGCATCACTGAGTCTGCAGGTAGAAGGCCAAAGTAGTTCTGAACCTGCTGTGCTCCAGATGGGACAACCAAACCCCTCATGAGTTTGAACAATTGCTTGTTGCCCCCTCTCTTTTTCTAGCAGTTTTAGCTTTGGTAATGTTAAGTACGTTTGCAAATGTATTAAAGTTGGTCAAAAGCTGGGGAGACTTTGAGGATTTAAAAAAAATCTGTGGATTTTTTTTTTCACAGAGAGCCTAGTGTTCAGAAGCATAGCTTTCTCATCAAAATGTCTGTTTTGTTGAAAAGCTTTTTCATCCACAAAAAAAGAATATTTTGACAAGAGATTTTCAATTAGTTTTTCTGTATTTCCCTTTGGATAAGTGCTATTCTGCCTGTAAGTGCACTCTAAGTGCACTGAATATTGTATTCATGTTGCTTTTTATTTTGTATTGCTAAGAGCTATTCACTAAGTGTTTCATTGCACTTGGGGTCTCAACACACTTCTACAGCAAATTAAATGATTCCTATGAACTCTATGTATAAGGCCAAAATTTCAGCCAGGCTTGGATTCTGTGTGCGTTACTGATGTCGCCAAAACTTGATACACATTCATTGGAGGCCTGCAAAGCTCTCTTAAGCGGTTGAGTGCTCAAGAGCTGGCTTTTTATGCCAGTGAGGTTGGTGCTCATTTTAGTGGCTAAAGTCAGATGTGCTCATGGAATAACTGTGCAAATAATAGATATTGCAGTTGGAAGCTTTTCTTAGTAGATTGCCAGCTGAGGTTACATTTTATCCTCATTATCACCCCTTTTTACAAAGAATCCAAAAGTTCAGGTGCAGCAAGATCTAATTGTCTAAAGCCTGTCTGTTTGCATTTATGTCCTTTTATTCTTATCACCCCATATCAACCTCTTCTCTGCGCCCAGTTTGTCTTTTGGCTCCTTGTGGAACACCTCTAGAGCAAAACCTGGTAGATGTTTGGACTAGGGGTAAAAATAACAAGCTGATAGGAACAGCCCTTGGCTATTTTGTGATACACGGGGAACATAAAGCAACAGCTGCACAGATTTTTTGATGCAAAAAATCCTGCTGCTTGCTACGTTGGTGCCAGCTAGATCTCTAACCTTGCTAATCTTCATCTTCTGTGATGTCCTTCATGTTAGTTCTCACATTCTGTTTCTTTTTTTTTTCTGTTTCTCTTTTGATAGCAACCAGCTACCAGAACTGGGGTAAGTAGTCAGCTTCACTATTTTATCTTTTCCACACGCAAATGGTATCGAGCTCTGTTGACGCATTTCATGACCCCTGGCATTGCTCTTCATGTGGTTTCTCAGTGGAGGTGTTCCCTGGGGCCCAAGATGTGAAAGTAGTTCACTTCAGCAAAACAAAGTCAGTGGGAGTGGAAGTTAATCTCCCCAAATGCCCAATATTTCAAGCTCTGAGTGCTTGCAAATACATTTCTTTTCAATGCTTGTGGCTCTCTTCAGTAGCCTCTCTCCTACTCTCCTACACACCTGCACACGGATGTCTCCATGTGCTCCCAGTACGCTGAAAGATATGGTTGCTTCATCTGCATGTGGATGGCATAAAATACAAAATCCGCAAAGCAAAGCAGTAGAGAGCAGCTCAACATTTAAGGCCTTTTAAGCTCTTGTTATTGAGTGCTGATGTTGCCACTAGGCTGTTCTCGCTGTGCCTACCCCTAGTGGGGAGCTAAATTGTTTTGCTCAGGATGGTTCTCACTGTAAGTGAAATGCATGGCTCCTACAGTTGCCAGCTGAATTTTTAGCCTGCAGGTTTCTCAGCAGTATTTCAACCTTGATTTCTAGGGAACCTTGGAGGATCAAATCATTCAAGCAAACCCAGCCCTAGAAGCTTTTGGAAATGCCAAAACCCTGAGAAATGACAACTCTTCACGTTTTGTAAGTCTAGAATCTAATAACGTCTTGTTCAGCAAGGGCCAGTTAATAACATCTCTGTAATAATCTTTTCACAAATTGTTTCTTGTTTCGTCCGTTAGAATAGCTGAATTCCTGCACAGGTAAAGAACTTAGGCAGGGAAAACTATGGGGAAGATTAAAGAAAAGAAGGAAAAAAGAGCCACCCTGAACAGCTGTTCCATGCCCAGGGAATGAAGCCTGGTTTTATGAAGCCCTTCACATCCCCTGACTCCCCACGGCAATGGCAGATCCTCCCCAGGACGGTGTCTTCTGCATAGCCTTATCTCACTACCATGTTTTCCCTTACTTAGCCAGGATTGCTCCCTCTTCCCACAACATCACTCCTTACTCTCTGTCTGAAACATAGCACAATTGCCCTGCTCTCTCCCACACCTTTCCCCTCTGCAAATGCACACAGATAGCTACGTTTCCTCCACATTGGCTGAGTAAGCCCTCCCTGCTTGTTCCTCCGTGCTGTCATTAACTTGGGCATCTCGCCTCATTCTCATTAGGCGTGCAGGAGAGAGATCTCCTTGCGAGCTCTGCCTCTGCCACAAGGGCTTGATGTTGGCTGAGAAGCTCGAAAGAAATGGTGCGAGGATGACAGTCTGAGTGTGTAGCCCATGTTTCCCTAAGAAACCCCCTTAAACAAAACTGAGATTTGAAGAGGTGGAAAAGGTCAGAGGTTGTAAGCACCTCCAGGAAACCAAACAATTGTTTGAGGAGTTTGTCAGCTAGAACGGAAATTAATATCAAAAAGATAAAAACCACAATGGGTTTTAATATGATAATTTGGATAAAATCTACTCAGAGGTTTTTTGAAATACAGTGGATGAATACACAAATTTTATGGGCCAAATAATATAAAAAGCACAGCACCTCACTGACGTTAAGTAGTGCATTCAGGTCAGGGTTGCAATCGTGGAGGAGTCCAGACTGCGTGTCTCATGACCAAGCTTATTGCCCTGAGTTCTGCTTTACAGTAAAGCTGCATCATGAAATTTAATGCTGTGAGCATTCCCCTGTGCCTTAGCCTGGCAGAAGAGGACACTGTTATCCTTTCCCCACGGGGTAATTACATATCAGTATGTATGGCTTTAGGCTTAGAAAAGTGCAATATTATTGTTTAATATTTCTCGCCCAAAATCTGCCTTCAGAAATCCAAGGAGTTTGCATGAACTGAATTTTTTGACCAAATGATTCCCTTTAAGGAGCATCCTTTGTTTACCTTTGTGTACAATATATACATTAATTAGATTATTCTTCCATGTGAATTAGGGAAAATTTATCCGAATCCATTTTGGAACCACGGGCAAGCTGTCATCTGCTGATATTGAGATTTGTAAGCAACAAGCTCTTTTCTGCTTCTAAAAATACAATTTCTCATCTGATACCTTAGAGAACCTTTCTCACTGATTTTTTTTTTTTTTTTTTTTTTTTTTCATTATGTGACTAGATTTACTGGAGAAATCTCGAGTGATTTTCCAGCAGCCAGGTGAAAGAGACTATCACATCTTCTACCAAATCCTGTCGGGAAAGAAATCGGAGTTGCTGGGTAAGCATTAGATGGATGCACATCTTGCAAGAACTGACCTTCAGCTGAATAGGCAGTGGCTGAAGAGGGCACTTAAGGGAAAATGGCTATGTTCAAAAAGGCTCTTATGCTTCCACTTGTCAAAACTGAACTTCCACTGACAAATAGGTTTTTAAAAGGTGGTGTTCTGACGACAGTAATAAAGCCAGTTTTTCCATGATACATAGGTGCAGGTACCCTTTACAATGAAGTGATCTTACAGATTATAATAAGGGAATGGAGACTCAGACATGACTCTTAAAATATAGCATTATAAGGGCAAAAAGCAGCACACTGAATTTGTGTAGTCTAAAGCCTCAAAATATCCAGAAAACTGCTTAAGCCTCAGAAAGCATTTATGGCAATAAAGCCTGTAGTACCCTGACTTTACATGTAAGGAGATTGATTAAAGCTCCATAAAGAAAAACCTGTTCTCTGTTTCTGCCCCAAATGCTAGAACTGGCATCCTATCATGCTGCATAACGAAGGAGAATATGCAAAGGTGCACAGAGCTCATTACATGAGAGACCACCTTCCAGGTTTCTCCCTGCTTGAACGTGGTCCCATAGACCTGCTGGAGAAGAATAGACAGCAGATGAGATCCCTGCTCCCATCTCCCAGTGCTTTGAAAAAATACTCTCTAGTTATTTCTCTAACTCTTTCCCCAAGTAATGTGTTTCAATTACTTTAACCTGTGCTCTGAAGAAACACTAAAGAGCTGTTTTATTCCTGCACTAAACTGTTACTAAGCCATAGTAGTTATAATCTGTTTTGAAGTCCTATTATTCTGACAATATGTGGTCAAGTCCCTAAATCCCTAACCTTCTTAGCTTTTATGTGACCTAATTAGTGAAGATTAGGGGAAAGACTTCAAGGAAGTGCTGCACTTGTGTGAGAATCTCTATGCTGGGAAAATGTACTCCTTCTCATAAACTTTCAATTTGTATAATCCACATCAGCACACACCCTACTTATCAGCAGAAGCACATCCACGGGCTCTTAAAGAGGCTGAAATCAATAGTGACTTTGTTTTATATCAAGATGTATATATACTTACATATAAATATGTACATATCTAAATATAGACAAGTATGAATACAGGCAAATATATAAATATAAGTAAGTCTATATAATAAGTATAAATGCCTACATAGCAAAGTAACATATAAAATATACAGAAGATCTGACTTTTTATATATACATATATTGGTAGGCACATATATGTACATACACACACGTTTGTGTGTATGTATATGTATGTGTGTGTGCATATATACACGTGTGTATCCCATGTTTCCCTAAGAAACCCCCTTAAACAAAACTGAGGTTTGAAGAGGTGGAAAAGGTCAGAGGTTGTAAGCACCTGCGGGAAACCACACAATTGTATGAGCAGTTTGTCAGCTGGAACGGAAATTAATATCAAAAAGAAAAAAAGACAATGTGTTTTAATATGATAATTAATCATATTACCATGTTATGATCATTATGATAATATTATATTATCATTAATATGATAATTTGGATAAAATCTACTCAGAGGTTTATATATATAATGTGTGTGTATACACACACACACACACACACACACACACACACACACACATATATATATACAAAAGGCTGAAATCTAGACCAAAGCTTGGTCTGCTGAGTAAGGGTGAAACTTCTTGTTGACTCAGGAGAGCAGCACTTGCCCTGTTGTGGAGCCAGTTAGCTTTCTATAAAACAGCTTCACTTGTTTTCTGATATGGAGGAAAAGGGAGTAGGAAAGAAGCGGAGAAGCTTGTTCAGACTTGTATTCATTGAGAGCTGAGTGTCTTCTCCAAGTCTGAAACTCAATTTTTAAGGAGTCTCATGTAAATGGAAGGTACCATGCCCATTGTCACTAAATCATGCTAAAACCCTTTTTTCTCCTCTGTATTTGGATGGGCTGTTTACTCCCAGAGCCTGGCAAGGCAGACAGGCAGGGCTATACAGGAAATAATGACCTTGGCATATTGCAAGACATCCTTAGTAGATGTGTATACAGTATCCACATATCCTTCTTATTCACTCTATATCTTGGGTTAACCTTTTCAATCTCCATTTTATTGGGATATCCTAAATGGATGGCAGTTTTGACCCTGGCACTTGTTTTACAGATATGCTACTGGTATCTACCAACCCATATGACTACCACTTTTGCTCACAAGGAGTAGTTACAGTGGACAATTTGGATGATGGAGAAGAATTGATGGCAACAGATGTAAGCAAAATTTCAAATTAGTACAGGCTTAATAGGTACACGTGGAGAGGAAAAGTACTGACAGAAGCCTAATTTCTGTCACTGACATTTTTGGACTAAATGGAAGTAGAAGTAGGTCTCAATTGCTTTCATAATATGAAGCATGAGGATTGATAAACTATTATGCTTTTGAATGTGGTCTTGCTCCATGTAATGTCCATGGGCACAATGTTATTATCACTTTGATGTACAAAATCCTGCGTAGTGGAAACTCTCCCAGTTCTCCCCAGCCACTGCTGGGCACCCAAGCTGTTCAAGTGGCTACTTTGTCAGATAATGCCCCTTGGGAAGTTAGTAATATCTGCCATGCAAAGGTAGATTGTGGTGCTTCAAGACGTCATTGTTATTGAGGAGGCAAATGACAAAATATCCTGGTGTTTCCTTTTCACAGCAAGCCATGGACATCTTGGGATTTGTGCCAGATGAGAAGTATGGTGCCTACAAGCTCACAGGTGCAATAATGCACTTTGGGAACATGAAATTCAAACAAAGACCCAGAGAAGAACAAGCAGAGGCTGATGGCACTGAAAGTAAGAAAAACACCTAACGTTGCTCCTTACCTTTAAAAACCTGGCAGGTATTTAGAGT
Organism: Rhea pennata; assembly: GCF_028389875.1. NCBI lineage: Eukaryota > Metazoa > Chordata > Aves > Rheiformes > Rheidae > Rhea > Rhea pennata. The sequence continues at coordinate 97,964,005 of NC_084663.1, read as the reverse complement.
AACATCTTATTGAGGAAGAAACAGGTCCTTGCTGCCTCGATCTTGCATGAGGTACTCCTTCCTCAGCCAAGAGTGATGTATTTCATTTGTAGTAAGGCTTATGCAGTGGCAGGTGAACTAATTTAGTAGAAGGTGAATAGACACAGTCAGAGCAACCTAACGAATATTCACAGGCCCTATGTTTTTGCGACTGTATGAGCAAAATGTCAAAAGTTGTTGCCTTCACTCTCTTGTGTTTCCGGTCTTGCTTCTTTGCTTGAAGGAGGAGGAACTCCCTCAAGCACCTGAAATAGTTTTTTTTAATTTTTTGAACTGTTCATGATCAGTGTAAAGATCTGTTGTTTTCCCTAAACCTGAAGAGTTTCTCAGGTATAATTCTTGTACCAATTAGAGTCTAAGCTGAGCTTCTCTACTGCATGGTGGAGCACACACACACCTACCACAAATCATTGGAAGAGCAAAGTTATGCAGTTTTTCTTAGGAAGTGGAGGTGCTTAACATTTTTTTGGCTGCACATGTTTTCAAGTAGTAATTCCAAGCCAGCTGAAATCTTGTTTCTCTTGCTCAGGTGCTGACAAAGCTGCCTACCTAATGGGAATCAACTCCTCTGATTTGGTTAAGGGTTTATTGCACCCTAGAGTAAAAGTTGGAAATGAGTATGTGACCAAAGGTCAAAGTGTTGAACAGGTAAGAAGAAACTTTCAGAGCATTTGGGCGCCTGTCCTGCAAGTGCTCTTTGAGGGTTCAACTCTTATGTCCCAAAAAGAGAGACAGCTGCTAGAAATATTAACATGTGTCTGTGTTACACGAACAGTTGGATCCTCTTGTACTCATTCTCTTGTTATATCCTCAAGCTTGGGGAATAGAGAATGACGGAAGGAGAAACTGATAGATAGTAAAGAGACTAACAAAGGAAAGCAAGGCCAGTACCGCCTTTGGTAGCATTATTTCTGCAATGTGTTAGTAGCAGCTATTCAAGGAAGCTAGATGAAGCAAAGCCTCATGAGAACTGCTATCTAATTCTAGATCTGAACAGATAGCTAGGAGAGCTGAGCCGTAGTTTGTTTATTCACTCATTCATCGTTCATGTAATTTTAAGCTCTGTGTGACCTCAGTTGCCTAAAGGCAATATCCACCTAGAGGTACCTCTTAATTTATAAAACAGAAGGCCCTAGATTAGCACTGCTGCTTTTCTGAAATTTCTTAGCAGTGTCATAGATGAGGCTTCAGTGTTTTGGTGATGATAAAAATTGCTGCCTGAAGACAGATTGCGATACAAGCTCAGTAACCAGCAAAATGCTGGAGGCAGCTATATCCTGTTGATATAGTTGAGTATTTGGCAGGCTGAATGGCATCAGCACCATTTGGTTATGTTTTATGCTTATTGTTTTGATTGCTCTTTCAACCTCCTGCTTATGCATTCAAGACACAAGTCCAAAGTCACATAGTTTCCTTCAAAAAATGAAAGCAAACTGCGATGACTAACTTGAGCACAGAGCTCCTCTATTCTTACAGTGGTTTTGGACTTTCTACACATCATGGCTGGCATCAGGCACACAAGCTTTATGGTATCTAACTTCCACGGCAATGTAAGGGATTAAACTATTTGCAACTTGCTGCCCAACTGTTTTCCATAAGGCCCTTTATTAATACTTTATGTACGTACGTGCATATATGTGACTGCCACATATATACATAACTGTAATTCAAAGAAAAATGAGCTCAGATAATGGGAGAAGCTGTGTGTTGTATTAAATATGCACTTCTGATTATATGAACCATTATGAGATTTCACTTAAACCGCAAACAGGGATTGAAAAAGGCTGCCGTACTGAAAACCTTGTGTTTCATAATGAATCCTGTTCTACCTACTGGTGTTTTGAAACATGTATTTTAGGTTTTGTATGCTGTCGGTGCCTTATCCAAGGCAGTGTATGATCGAATGTTCAAATGGCTGGTGATCCGTATCAACAAGACCTTGGACACTAAGCTGCCAAGACAGTTCTTCATTGGAGTCCTGGACATTGCCGGGTTTGAAATCTTTGATGTGAGTATTAATGCATGAGGATTTGGGGGAAGGTTGTGAAAGACACTAAGCAATAGCTCTTGGGTGGGGGCTTCTTTTTCCAACCGCACAGAAGGTAAACAACCTAGAAAGCTGAAAAGCAAATAGTCTGTGTAATTTTGCAAGATTTTGCAGTGAACAGATGTAACTAACAGCATTTAGCACAACTGGACATGCTGACAGCTCCTGGGGAGGGACAAGGCTGGCAACCTTCAGCAAAGGGATCATCTCGCTTGCTTTGGGCTGCGTTTCAGGAGAATGCATTACGCCCACTCTCTCTCTCTTTTATAGGGTGTAATATTTCTCCCACTTTGTATCATCACTGTCAGCAGGTATATGTGAGAAAAGCGCTTCAGAACTTGTGTTTCTCAGAACCCCTTCATGAAGGCTGGCGCTTCATGCTGTTACTGCTGCACGCTGCTCTCCGGCGGAGCAGAGCGCTTGGCTCTGCTTTGCAGGACTGGTGTGGCACGCTGCTGAAGGCGGCATGGTGCCCAGCGGGGGACCTGAGTCAATCTGGGCATCCTGGTACTCCATGGGGGGACTGCGTGCGAGGCAGCTGGCTGCCTACAACTGACCTCCCTCCTCCTTTGCCTCCAGTATTATGCTCAGTAGTTTCTCAGTCGGTTACTGTTTCAGAGGTTTAAGATGTAAAGGATTTTGTCTTTGCTTTTCCACCAAACTCTTGCCATAGTTAACTGTGTGCCGACGCTTCTCTTTTTGTCCTTTTCTGCAGTTCAACAGCTTTGAGCAACTTTGCATCAATTACACTAATGAAAAACTGCAACAGTTTTTCAATCATCACATGTTTGTCCTGGAGCAAGACGAGTATAAAAAGGAAGGCATTGAATGGGTCTTCATTGATTTTGGCATGGACTTACAGGCCTGTATTGATCTAATTGAGAAGGTATATACAGGAGTGCTAAGACGTATTTACTGAATTGTTTTTATTTTTGATGTTCCCTTAGAAATGTTCTCAAATCCTAGTGAGAAGAGCAGACGTAATGTATAAACAGCATAAACAAGTTTTTCACCTTCCAACATGCAAACCAGATTTAAAGGAAAATCAGTATTTGTGGCTACTTGCCTTTACTTCAATGAGTTTGCCATACAGAACCAATAGTAACCGTCTGTTGTTTGTCTATATAGCTGCATAATCTTGCTTTTTCTTTCTCCTCTTTTCTTATTCCCCCATTTCTTCCACTTACCTTATTCCACATATGCTTAATGTCAAATTTTCTTGTCAGCTTTTCAGGGAAAATGCTGTATTTCAGCAATGTGCCTTTACCTCCCTCCAAGAGGCCCCAATTCTTAAGTTGCATTAGATTCTGATGTGCGAAGTCCATCAGGCTCTTCCTAAACTTAAACTATTGCCTCCCTCCAACCTCTTCCCCAGAATGGGCTATGTCTTTCCTTTTCCCTTTCTTATGAGTATAATGGGATCCTGCAGGCCTGCAAGATTTCTTCTTATATTGGTGAGGAATCTTTTGATTAGTCTGTTAGTGTGGTAGCCCTACCTCTGCCTATTCACTGTGACATTTCTGTGGTGTTTAGGCTACCTGCTTTTAATATCTGTGCAAGTCTTTAAGATTCCTCTGGTGGTTTAGCAGGTAGCCTAAACATTTTCTTATAAAAATCCTTTTAAATTAACAGCCACTGGGAATCCTGTCTATCCTTGAAGAGGAATGTATGTTCCCAAAAGCTACAGATATGACGTTCAAAGCCAAACTCTACGACAATCATCTTGGCAAGTCACCTAACTTCCAGAAACCCAGGCCTGACAAGAAAAGGAAATACGAAGCTCATTTTGAGCTTCTTCATTATGCTGGTGCAGTAAGTTCCTCTGTCTGGGGGAAGGTTTATATTAGAGGTGTTCCAGGTGGGGTTTAGCCCTTAGTGCAAAAGGGAGGGGAAACGGTGGGAAGGATGAGAAATGGGAAGAAGGGACAGTTAGAAGTAAGAGTAGACTTCTACTTTCTCTGCATAGGTTTGCAATGTATTAAGATGCTACCATACTTCAAGATATATGATCCTTGGACACACAGATAAAAGGAAACAAACTGAGGAGGGCTAAGAACGGTTTTGCTGAATGGTTTTCCAATAATCAGAGTTAGATGAGTGTTTAAACAACAGCAGCATCTTGCTTTCTGTCTTGTTTCCCTGTAAAAATGTATTGAGTCTTCTTGGAGGGGACAGATTTCTCACCCCTTTTTTGCTCATGTTAGGATCAGTCTCAAAGCTGAGTTTTCAGACCACATAAGCAGAAAAAATTTGAGGAGAATGCAATAAAAACCAGAGTTTTTATGATGCCTCAAGAGAGTAGAGCTAGAGCCTATCTGATGCAATTTATGTTGCTTTCAAAATACAATCAAATGTTAAGCTAATTTTGTATTCATTAAGAGAAGTAATGTCCATTTTGCTCTTTATGTGTAGATGTTAATGTACTTGGAAAAGAAAATGAATATTTATATCCCCATGTGGTCCTGAGAGTGGAATGTATTTGCCTACTAAACAGAGCTGTGACAAAGCCCAGGAATTAATGCTGAAGTGTCTATCAGAAAATCTTAATTATTCCAGTGTTCTGTGCTGTTGCAAAGTGAAATTATTGCTTGTGTGCTTTATAATTTAGCAGTTACAAGTAGGGTTCCTGGGTCACTTATCAAATGTGGGATCTTTACAGCTGGCCCCATGGAGTCTATGAGAAAATGTAGGGACTGGAAAGCTTGGAAGGAGTGTGCAGGATTCAGATGGTAAATATTAGGAAGAGAAATCTGGGAATTAGGAAGCAGAGAATAGTATGGGAAGTGATGAAAAAACAAATGCCAGTTACCACTGTGAAGCAGCGCATTGCAACATGTCATTTGCTTTAAGCCAGATCTGAAGGAGAACATTTGCAACCTCTGATTTATGTTTTTAATACGTTGCTTACTGTAGGTGCCCTATAACATCATTGGGTGGCTTGAGAAGAACAAAGATCCGCTTAATGAAACTGTAGTAGGTATCTTCCAGAAATCATCCAACAAACTGCTGGCAAGCCTGTTTGAAAGTTACGTTAGTGCTGACAGTGGTAAGCAGAACTGGCTCCCGTGGTTTGTTTTTCATTTCTGGGAGGCATGCTGTCTTGGAGGAGTGTGGAGGGATGTGCTCTGGGTTGGGAGGGAGGAAAGTATGGGAAAATACAGAGGAGAGCAGGGTGGAAAGGGGGAAGCGCACCGTCACATGTGCCTGGCAGCAAATTTAAGAAACAAAACAAGGCTCTAAACTGCAGCTGGTGCAATGCTAAATGAGGCATTGGCTAGTTATTTAGATGTGTGCAGCATCTGTGTAAGTTTACCATGCTATCTTAAGGAGGCTGTTAACTCAGCTAGTTTTTATGTGTAAAACTTCTGAGGAATTTTGGAAAGGATTTGTGTGTTGTGAAGGCTGCAGTGAGGATTTGAGCATACAAATGTTCAGGTATGCAGACAAGTTGATGCACAAAAAGTTCCATACATAAAAGCACAAGAACAAGAATAGTTCTTGTTTCACACGCTGTAGCCCTCCTTGCTAGCCATCCTCAATTCAATAAGAAATACAAAATTTGAGAGACACTTTTGGAATATTTTACAGGGAGACTGTAAGATAACTGAGCACTATTCCAGCTTGGCAAAAGCAGCAGAAGGTTGCAAAAATACACATTCTTTTTCTGTTACTGTTGGTTTTTCCTTTGACAAGACTGATGTACATCTGAGGACATATTCAAGCTGTCTGCATTATATACAGCTGTTTTATTTGTGGCAAAACAAGTAGCAAGCATCCATAAAATTGATGTTAAGTAAATAAGACTGGCTTTCATTACAAAGATGTAGCTCTTATGTCCTGAAGTTGCAATCACTTACAGCCTATTTATTAGTAACCTCATTTCTATAGATGTTGCCATGAATCATAAGATACTTTCTCAGAAGTAAGCAGGCTGCAGACTTCATAATGTGAATAAGAAATGGAGCTGAATATAAATAACAGAAATCCTGCCACTAGCAAATTCTTGCAAGTTACTAGGTGTGTGTGTGCCTGTGGATATTCCTGCTTGTCAGAATACTACCTGGCTTTTCTTTGGAGTCAGGAGGAAAGAACAGCCTGTCCAGATTAGCCTCTTCCAGGCTTGGCAATGTCACTTCCAAAGGAGGAGAAGTTTTTGATAATTGCATCAAACACACTGCACTCTTCACTTCTCTTCCTATGTTGACTGCTGTTGACAGGTGACAGAATGCCAGACCTCCTGGGAATGATCTAATGGTCCAGTATTTAGAAAGTTACAGCAGGTCTTTTAGGGTAGCGTTTGGCTCGTGTATGGTGAAACTTCGTAAAGGTCGTGTCAAAAATTAGCATCCTCTTTGAAGATTAGAATGAGTTTGACTGAAGCTTTAAGCAAAATTCAGGGGGTATAAAGCTACAAGATCTAAAGTTACAAGAGAAATACCCTTGCTTTCTCTCTACTCTGGACAAATGTTACTTACACAACTCCAGTATCTCCAGAACAGATATGTGGGAGCTATGATTTCAGTTGCACGGTACAAAGTCTCTCTTGCTTTTCTTTGGCTTTTTCTACATAGTCTCACCTATCAGTTTTTTAATGAACAACAAACTACTCTGTTTCTTAAAAGCTATTTTTGCCTTATTCATATTTATGGACTTTCTGCATAACAAGTGATGCTGCCTGGATCTGAAATGAAAATGTAATCCTTAAAGCTTACAGTAGTCTTCGACAAAAACCATTATTATCAAACCATTATTATCAAGAAGGGCAAATTTGTGATATATAACGCAAGTTCAGAATTTTTTATATATTTGAGCAATCAGTCATGCAAGTCATTTGCTGTGCTTTTTTTCCAAATAAAGTTGTGCTTTTAGAAAGATTTGTCTGTCTTCTTGCACCCCTCATTAAGATTAAGAAAATGTGAATTTTTTATTTCTTACTTTTTTTTTTTTTTTTTTTTAGCTGACCAGGGTGGAGAAAAGAAACGCAAGAAAGGTGCTTCTTTTCAAACAGTATCCTCGCTACACAAGGTTTGTTTCTGCCACCCCACCTCGTAGTCTAAATTAAGACAATACACTGAAGAAAATGTTAAGGTCTGTCCAAACTGAAATTGAAATCCCATACCAGAATTTCATTGGCCTGAGACACTGGCCTTGACTAAATGAGTACATTGTCACTAAAACTGCACATGTGATGGGCTGTTCAGTTTTCTCTTCTTTGAGTATTCAGTAGATTATGGGATTTTTATTATATTTGAGACAGTATCACAAATTTTGCAAATGGCTTTTATAAGTGTTTCCAAGTTATTTGCTAGCCCCTGTTTGCTTTGTAACTGGATCCTAAGATTGGCGTAACCATGGAAAACAAAAGTCGTAGAATGCAGTGGAGTATAACCCTTCCTTTTTGCCCTTGAGTAATTCCCTCCTCCTAGAACTGGAATACACTCCTGGCAGAAGCTCTCACTAGGGCATATCTGGGGAAAACTGTGGCTATATTTACCATTACTGAAATTTCATATGGGTAACATTAAGGAAGTTGTAATGTAGTTAAAGCTCAGGTGAGGAAAGAGATATTTGTCTCCCCCTAGTTATGTTATTTTGTTTTATTTGGAGTTACTCCTCATGAAGTGAAATCACTGGAAATTGAGACCTTTATCTTGCCTGTATAGATACAGCTGAAGAAGTGCGAAGATAGCTAAGAAAATATTTCTAGACACTTGTTTAATAATCCATAAATAGAAGCCCATTTTCCAGGACACAAGATGCTGCTAATTACCCAGCTCCTACTGTTTCCTTTATGATCTTTGGTAGCATATGAGAAATTTTCAATTTGAACAGTCTCCTGATGACATAATATTCCACCTCTAATCTTCTCTATTTTCCACTTACTAAACAAAAGACGTTTCACAGAGTTTGGTGATCTCTGGTAGGCACTGACTGTTTGATTTCTTCTAAGCTAGCTTGCTGCCTGCCTGGAAGGTATCTGATTAAGATCAATAAAAGAAAAATGTTGGGATGGGAGGAAAAAAGCCTAGCTCTTGTGACGAACAGGTGGGAAAGCTGAATTACCTTCACTGGAGGAGGAAGTCGCAAGGCAAAAATACAGTTCAAATCAGAGTTTCATTAGCTGAAAGGAATTCAATACTCATAGCAGATAGCATGAAGCCACAGTTTAGACAAGATGGGGCACAATCCTAATTCAGGTAGTACAGTGGGAAGAAGGAGTCCTAATGCTCACTATAGAATTTTATGATTAAACAAGATTTGATGTCAGCAACTCGTGTTAATGAGGTTAGTCATCACCATATCAATACATTATCACGCATCACTACATGTATAGTACGTCCTTTAGTTAGTGTAAGAGACTTTTAGTTAGAGTAAGAGAAAAGTATATAAGAATAGCTTTACAGAAATGGTCTTCAGGATGACATTGAATCTTACTTGCTGGTCATCTTGTTTCGGATGTACTGAGGTTGTGAGTAAAACACTTGTGTCTTTAGGACTTCGCTAAAACTGATGCAGATTCCTAAAATAGAGTTGATTGATATGTGGTTTATTTGAATACATTTCTCTGTAATGATTTTGCTAAGCTTATCATTTTGTTTAGAGAGATGACCTTAAACTTAACTGCCCACAAACCAAAGAAATTAATAACTGGAATTCCACTGAACCATTAAAGCTAATTGTGTTTTTAATATGTGTTTTCTAGGAAAATTTAAATAAGCTGATGACTAACCTAAGATCTACAGCTCCTCACTTTGTACGATGCATTATTCCCAATGAATCAAAAACTCCAGGTACGGAAAACACAGCAATCTTAAAATGTCATTTCAATATTAACCTCTAAGTCACCAATGCTGTCTGTGTCATTCACCTTATCCAACAGGGTTGCCTTTTTAGGAGATGACACTTCGCATTTTCTAATTCCCTCAGCAAGATGAAGATTAAGCCCTATAGAAGGGCCCCATTTAGTTCAGCTTTGTTTTTTCCCTGTAGGTGAAATGGATGCTTTCCTTGTCTTGCATCAGCTCCGCTGTAATGGTGTTCTGGAAGGCATCCGCATTTGCCGTAAGGGTTTCCCAAACAGAGTGCTTTACGCTGACTTCAAACAGAGGTAATGCCAGGTTGTGTTGTCTCCTGTCCCGCCCTATCAGTCAAATTAACTAAGCACAGCTTCTCATTTTAATTTGAGGTATTTTATTCCATTCCAGTTCATTTTCCATACAGATTATCTGAACGTGGAAGGCAGAACTCTGCTCTTGCTTGTGTCTGTGCAAATATGATGTAGGAAATTACTCTAGGTGATGTTTTAGTTTTTAAAAAAGCAGAATCTAGACCAATTTTATTAATTGTTAATCTGTTATTAACAGGTACCGCATTCTGAATCCAGGTGCAATCCCAGAAGATAAGTTTGTGGATAGCAGAAAAGCTGCTGAAAAATTGCTGTTATCTTTAGATATTGACCATAACCAGTATCGTTTTGGACACACCAAGGTAACCAGAAAAGTCCATCAATGACTATGTGAAGAGAAAGGAGATGGATGAAATGTGCAGAATAGGATATTATGCAATTTCTAGTGGTGGTAATAGACAGCTAATAATATAAGGAGCCAACAATATAGCAGCAAATGGATGCTAATTTTTAAGCTGTGCTAGATGAATTGTATTTTTCAAGCTTAAGCTCCCACAAAGCTTCTATTACAGCAGTGCTACAGGCAAGCACAGAGGCAGCTGATGCTCCGTGTCCCCCAGTAAAACAACAGCTTATGTAGGACAGATAGGCCCAAACGTACGTGGACCACAAGATCAACTTCAGCTTTTGAAATGAGGCCATGTGCAGTTATGACATGATCTTATTCACAGAGATCTGAGAGTTGGGAGCTGGGGTTCAGTTGACCTGCCTTGAACCCTGCCACAGCTGAAAGATTTTGTGTAATGTGGCAAGAGGATAGTCTGGCCTGTTCAAAACTGAGAAGATGAGACCCAATTTTAAAACAGTTGGAGAACTGTACAATGCAGTCCCTGACGCAAGTAGTACTTGGCCATCTGTTTTCTGCTTTACAAATGTGCCAGTAAAAATACTGCTCTTCTGGGCATTTGTAATAAAGTCTGTGTAACTGCTGATGTACTGTCAAATAAAATAACTCTTTATGATTGAATAATATCTGTGCACCTATTAGGTGTTCTTCAAGGCTGGTCTCTTGGGTCATCTAGAAGAAATGAGGGATGAGAGACTTGCAAAGATCCTAACAATGATCCAAGCAAGAGCACGTGGCAGACTGATGCGAATTGAGTTTCAGAAGATAGTGGAGCGCAGGTATGATGGTACCCCCTTAAGTCTTAGTGGGTAATGGTCATTATTTAATTATATATTGAATAGAGCCATTATTACAGCACTTAAGACTCTCACTAATCCTGAATTAAAGGTTTAACATGGACACAGAATAAAAATAATAGCAACTGTATATTAGTTGCTCACCACTCTCATAAAAATCAGATTTGGAAATTCTTCCTATCCCTAAAAATCAAGCGATATGGAGTAGCTTCCTTGCATATTTTATAACGTATTACAAGTTCCTAATATTACTGTGAACAGAGCAGTAAAGGTGGTTGAGGATGAGAGGAAAAAAAAAACAACACTCACTTTCTCGATTCAGGCTAAGCTTTAGGGGATACTTTGTTTATTTTCTTCTTAAACCAGGGATGCCCTTCTTGTAATTCAGTGGAACATCCGTGCTTTTATGGCTGTAAAGAATTGGCCCTGGATGAAGCTTTTCTTTAAGATCAAACCTCTTCTGAAGTCTGCGGAAACTGAAAAGGAGATGGCCAATATGAAGGAAGAGTTCTTGAAACTGAAGGAGGCTCTGGAAAAATCTGAAGCCAGGAGAAAGGAACTTGAAGAAAAGCAAGTCTCTTTGGTTCAGGAGAAGAATGATTTGCTTCTCCAGCTCCAAGCTGTGAGTAGGCAAAGCTACTTTTGTTTGCATAATCGTTCAATGTTCTTTCTAATTCAGAGGCTTACAAACCTGGGAATTAGTGCAAACTCAATGCAAATAAGCTGTAGGTCTAGTCAGAGTATTGCCAAAAATTTACAGCAAATGAAAATTCTCTTGCCCTAGGAAATAACCAGAGGGGCTAATGACACAAATCTTACAAGGGCTTTGTCCTGGTCACTGTCCAGGGTAATTAAATGCAGAAATATTCTTACAGGGGCATCTGTGACTTGACATGCTCACCACTCATCCTGCTCCATTGATTATTAATTGCTCTTGCCTTTTGAAATCAAGAGTAGGAGTTGTTCCTTATGCTGCTATGAAATGTTGGATCAGGCTCTGTGACCACTTACAGGATAGGCGACAAGTGAGTAAGAAAAAGGTCAGGCAGTCACGGCTGTCCTCTTGCTTGTGCCACACTAGGAGCAAGACACTCTGGCAGATGCAGAGGAACGATGTGATTTGTTGATTAAATCTAAGATTCAGCTGGAGGCCAAAGTCAAAGAACTGACAGAGCGGGTTGAGGACGAGGAAGAGATGAATTCTGAGCTGACCTCTAAGAAGAGAAAATTGGAAGATGAGTGCTCTGAACTCAAGAAAGATATTGATGATCTTGAAATAACACTTGCAAAAGTAGAGAAAGAGAAGCACGCTACTGAAAATAAGGTACTTTTAGAACTTCACCATGTGTTTTCAAAAGAGATTGCGGATGGATTACCCCAATGACAAGAGCTAGCAGTCTTCTAATTGCTTCATTCAGCCCATGCTGCAGGGCCAGCGTATATACAGAGTCCTTTGACTTTATGAAGGAAAAAGTTTCAAGCTTGAGCTTGAGTTTCTCTTTTTTAGAAGTGAGTTGTGCTGCAATTCAGCTAAGCAATCAAGTCTAGCTTTGGCTTTTCTAAGTAAGAAAATTTGTGTTAAAATCATGTGTACTTTCTACTCTGTGTGATATCTGTAAATGTAAAGCTTAACTCCTACTTCTCCCAGAGAGCATCAGAGGCTAGAGTCCACGACAATTAAAGTGACATTGAAAAGAATTTAGTGCAATTTAAAGAAAAACATCCACAAGAATTGGCACTTGCTAGCTCCCTTGATGGCAGTTTCACTCAAAATGCAAAAAAATGAGGGAAGAAAAAAAATCCCCTTTCTTTCAATCCTTTTCCTACATACACTTCCATATAGACAGTCCTTTAAACTTCATGATAACCTGTCACTCCAAAGTCTTACAAATACATCTGTCATTGCTTCCTCTCTCACACAGGTCAAAAATCTGACAGAAGAAATGGCAACTCTTGATGAGAACATCAGCAAACTTACTAAGGAGAAGAAGTCCTTGCAGGAAGCTCACCAGCAAGTTCTGGATGACCTACAAGCAGAGGAGGATAAGGTCAACACACTGAGCAAAACTAAAGTGAAACTGGAACAACAGGTGGATGATGTAAGCTGGCTCTGCCTTAATTTTTCTCCAAGCTTGTTTGTACACCATTTATAGTTTCCATGAGTCTGAAATGTCACAAAGCTTTGAAATGTATTTCTATCCATTTGTAAATGGTCAAGCATGTATAAATGCATTTCACGTAACACTGCCTGGAAAAAAAAAGTATAATTACAGCAATTATGTAAAAACAGTTAAGCCTTTGAAAGGAGTGCAGTAGTGAGGGAAAATCCACTACTCAGTTGCATTTTCACTGTAACTGGCGTGTAGTCAAATACAGCTCTGCTACCAAGAGAACTGTAATACTTGCACAACCATAAAGTGTGGAGTAGCCCATGTGTTGTGTTTCTTTAGCCCATATATTCTTTGTACAGCCCTTTGGCTGCAAGAAAACAAAAAATGTTAAATTGGTCTCTTGTACTTACACGCTTCTGCTACAGCACTAGCAAGAGCTCAGCACAAAGCTTGTCCTAGTATGTTTCTGGCAATTGTAAATCATCTGGGCTCAATATATTTAAGAAATTACTTCATTCCTAAAGCTTGAGGGCTCACTTGAACAAGAGAAGAAAGTGAGGATGGATCTGGAAAGGGCAAAACGTAAACTGGAAGGGGATTTGAAGCTGACCCAGGAGAGTGTCATGGACTTGGAGAATGATAAGCTGCAGATGGAAGAGAAGCTAAAGAAGTAAGAGACTCTTTCAGTTGTACAAAATATAGCAGCACTGTTACCGCTGTCATTTCAGGTGTGTCATTTGCTCTGATGTGGCTAAAAGGAAATTCCATCTTAAAGGAAAGTGTGTGTAGTCAAGGAGGGAGGGAAAGTTATATTTATTAACATTAAAATTAACATTAAAAATATGCATTTATGTTTTTCGTTGCTTAGAGGAGAAAGCTGAAGTCCCTAAAATCATCCTAGCAAGCTATGACTATGTGGTTGAAAGACCTCACTCTTATAAGTATTTTAAAAGTATTTTTTCCACTGATTCTGAAAATAATTCATTCTTTATGTCTTGCACAAGTAATGTTAAAGTAATCACACAAATACATCCAGGATCTTACCTTAGCATGGTTCAGAGGAAATGTGTTTTTATACATATTACAGTACAAGAGGTTTGCTCTTTCAATTTCACCGTAGATTTCGCCTCCTCCTAACAGGAGTTTCATTGAACAACTCTTTAAAAATTGCATTAACCTAACTTTGTTTGAGCTCCAGGGCAAACTGTCAAAGTGGATTTTTCTTTTCTTTGGCAGGAAAGAATTTGAAATAAGCCAGATGAATTCCAAGATAGAAGATGAACAAGCTATAGTGATGCAGCTCCAAAAGAAGATCAAGGAGCTTCAGGTCAGCCTGCCTCTCCCATATTTTTGCACTGAAGAGGGAGTCTCCCTCTGCGCCTCACTGAAGTGCTTTGCACAGATTTTCACAGGTAGCTGCAATTCAGTTAGCTTTGAGACCCAAAGCAGTACAACTAGGTAGCTGCCCAGACTGGTTCCTGTTTCCCTTGGGATGCTCGTGCTATAGCACGTGGTTTCTTCCCACCTATGACTGCAGAATGCTAGTGGTTTCAAGAGAGGCAGGAAGGCTTCGGCATCTTGTTTTGAAGCAAATAACGTTGTTCTAAACCAACAGAGCTGAGGGCAAGGGGAATAGAGGGGAGGTGTTTAGCAGTGATCAGTATGGATTTGAAATATAGGGGATGGACTCGAATGCACACGACATTTTCAACTGAAATGAAAAGGCCAAAGATAACCAGAACAGTCCAAACAAAATGTTTGACATAAAACATCAGCTCTTATTTTTTTTTCTTTTTTTTTGTGGTTTCTATGTTAAAATTGACCTACAATTAAAGTGGAAATAAAGAACATCCTAATAATTTGAATGTGGAGCATTGGTTGGTCAAAATAACTTTTTTCAAAGAAAAAGACTACCCCCAGTGCAATATATCCATTGTTTGTGCCGTTCTACATAATGCTGTATTTGAAATCCTCAGCTTAAAATTCCTAGAGCGAGGTTACGCCTTTCACATAACTATTAAAATGGGAACAAGGAGAACTCTTACAGTGGCCTTCAATGACAATTGCTACTCCTCCCTCTTCCTACAAGTAATTTCTTTTATGTTCTTGACCTAAATATCTTGAACTACAACTTGTAGGAGAAAATATCTGCTGAGAAAGATGTGACTCATCAGTCTTATTCCAACTCAGAATCTGATTTACTGGCATAATTAGGCAAGTTCTTTAACTGCTATGCCTCAGTCTCTGCTCGTAAGGTGTGGGCTGGCAGTGGATTCACTATTTGTTAGGTGCTTCAAGGTCTTGAGGTAGGAATATTTTGGGAGTAACACGAAGGTGCTTGTGTCTCTTTGGTAGGCTCGTATAGAAGAACTAGAAGAGGAGCTGGAAGCAGAAAGAACTGCTCGAGCCAAGGTGGAAAAACAGAGATCAGATTTGGCCCGAGAGCTGGAGGAATTAAGTGAGCGACTTGAAGAGGCTGGGGGAGCCACTGCTGCGCAGCTGGAGATGAACAAGAAACGTGAGGCAGAGTTCCTGAAGCTGCGGCGGGACCTTGAAGAGGCCACACTTCACTATGAAGCTACAGCTGCCACCCTGAGAAAGAAGCATGCAGATAGCGTGGCTGAGATGGGAGAGCAACTGGACAACCTGCAACGAGTCAAGCAGAAACTGGAGAAGGAGAAGAGTGAGCTGAAGATGGAAGTGGATGATCTGGCATCCAACATGGAGCAGATGGTCAAGGGAAAAGTAAGGGCCCTAAGGCTTCCCTATTCTGCAAAGATTGCACATAGTCAAGCTGGTCTGAAGGTTTCCCAGGACACCTGCTAGGGCTGAAGTGTTTCAGAAGGCAGTGCCTCAAAATCTGCGGGGCTTGTCTGTACAGTGTCACCCCTTCACAGAATGTGGTATAACCCTCATCACCTGGAGATGAGATGGCAACTGAGATGGTTGGTCTAAAATATCCCCAGACCCAGGCATCTTCATATTACATCTGCATATTTCAAAGCATATAACTATATAACTTAAACTGTGCTCTGCCAGCCTAGTGATGAGAGAGGCATGCTGTGCAAAGCTGAACATCTCCCATCTCCAACAAGATCCTCTTAATGCTACCCGTAGTTTCACAGTTTGGAGTCACATTAGCAAGGAGGGCAAGTAAAAGCTTGCAGGACCATTGTGTGTGTTTTTATTTCCTGTGGATGAATTGTGGATTTTGTTTCCTGTCTAGATAGTCTTGGTAGCTTTCAGAGCACGCCAAAAAATCCTTCCAGTAAAAGGAAGGAAAACAGATTTCATCATTCTGAGCTTTAGAAAGCTGTCATCAAACTTAATTTATGATAAATGGCAATTAAACCAGACTCAGCAAAGCAATTTTCATTGGAGGCAATTTCCCCATCTAGGAATGAAGAGGAAGGTTTATGCCTGAATTTCATGAGCGTATGATTGCTTTTGACGTTCTTGTGGAGTCTTTTCACTCTGATACTTCAGTTCAGAACCTAGTTACAGGAAAACAAATGGGGCAGGGTGGTGTAATGGGGAGACCCCTGGCCTAGGACGCTGTTCACAGGGCTTCTATTCTCTACTTTACTGCTGTCCTCCTAGGTGACAGCAGGCAGGTTTTCCTCTCTTCACTGCAGTGTCCCATCTTCAAAACAGTGACAAGATTTTGATCTGCTTTATGAAATGCTGTTAGAGGTACTGATAAGAAAACACACTAAGAATGGGAGGTGTCGGCATCCCCCTGCAGCCTCTACCTTTCATGAAGTTGATCTTGAAAGACATTTAGCACCGTGTGCACACGCGGTGGGAGGAGGAGAATAATTTCTTCTCAATTGCTTTTAAATCTGATCTATATCCCAAATTCTTTACTCAAATTCTACTCACTCAGAGTTTCTGGAAGGTGCTTTTCACTGTTGTCTTGCTTCAGTGGCAAATGGAAGAGTAGCACAAATTCTTTAACCAGGATGTCAACAGAACATGATATTAGTGTTCTTGCTCTAAAGCTTAAGAAGAGGAGGTCACAGCATGTCTTACCCTCTACCTCATAATACCTTATTTGATGGTGATGAAAATGGTGTTTGTGTCTTTGTTATCTGTCATTTCCCTGAAAGGCAAACAAAAGATGACCTTTCCTCTAGGTTTTGGAAAGGTACAGCTTGGTATGTGTTTTCTTCTGATTCCTATTAGGCAAATGCAGAGAAACTTTGTCGGACTTATGAAGATCATTTGAACGAGACAAAAACTAAACTGGAAGAAATGACTCGCCTTGTGAACGATCTCACTACCCAAAAAACAAAACTTCAGAGTGAGAATGGTATGTGAATGTTTAGCCCCAATAAGTTACTGGAAAAAAGTATATACTTTTTGATATCAATGTCAGTACGATTTATTACATGATGGCATCTGCTTTGAAAGTAGCTTGGTTAGGATTGCTGAATGGACCTGTAGCTATATGTGTTTTAACTTGTCAGTCTTAAATATTCTTGTAACTTTGGATGGGGGGGAGCTTTGCCTTGGACTGGCTTAAAAAAGCAACCTATAACCATACTTACCAGCATGCTGTACTACCATTTCATGAGCTGAAATAGATGTGCTGGCCAAGCACCCAGTTTCAGGAATGATACAACATGTCTATTTAGCAATGCTCGAGGGAAGGCTAGAGTTAGTATAGCGCTGTTGTCTGTGTGAACACAATCTTTCCAAGTGTCACCTTTTGAATTGCACCCTAGAAGGCATTCACATCAGTCCAAAAATACTCCATATGCTCCAAGTGCTTGCTACTTTTTTAACCAGAGTATAATTATTTAATTTCTGAATCCTCATCAGATTTCACTGCTCTGCTAGACTAACTTCATGTATATTTTCGAAGATGCATATTTGTCATTTCCTGCCTGATTTAGTCCTATCTGCTCCTATGAGGCTGTGGTTTCCATCCTGCAGTGATACCATTCTTTTAAATAGCTTTTCTTATGTATCCCTCTGTTCTGTACAATGGCAACTGTTAGGTTCTCAGGTTGCTTTGGAAGCATTTGAAAAGTTATCTGTATAAAAGCACTATAAAATAGCAAAGAAAAGTACGAACAAAAACTGATGCCTGCTTTTATGTGTGGTTGCAACTGTCTCGGCTGATCTGTGAGCTGAACTAAAATTAATGAGCTGAGGTAAGGTCAGTACAAATAAAAGAAAAAACTAAGGAAAACTATCCTAGTGGAGTGTGTGATGGTTACAAGTTTGGAGGAAAGCTCACAAGGTCAGCCACAATTACTATTGGTTCCTTTGCTCAGCAGAATTGGGTAACTGGAACTTTGCTTTTTGTTCTGCAGGAGTGTGCCACTTTCTTACCTTTTTTTGTTTGTTTGATTTGGTTTGTTTGTTTGTTTTTGTTAAATCCCTTGGTAGGTGAAGTTGTAAGACAGCTGGAAGAGAAGGAGTCACTGATAAGTCAGCTGTCCCGGGGGAAAACATCGTTCACACAACAGATTGAAGAACTTAGGAGACAGCTAGATGAGGAAACCAAGGTAATGCTTTCACTCTGTCCCATTGGCTGAGATGGAATGGGAAAAGCTGTTCACATTCATTTGTAGCCTAGATAAAAGCTGAAATGAGATATGGGAGTGAGAATGCTTCCTGGTAATTATACTGATTATAAACTCCTGTCTTGGACTGAGACAAGTCACAAAAGGAGAAGAATTCTGGAGAATGATCAAAGTCCGTAAGTGCTAAATAAAATGTACTCAGTGGTATGCTCAAAATTCCAGATCTTGCATCTTAAAAGTTTTGATGCTTCTTCAAAGATGTTAGAGTAACTTCAGTCTTGATAGGTTGCTGAGCACATCACCAGGAGAGGTTTTCTTAGATTTCAAAGACTTCTTGCCCTCACTTGGTCAGGAATGTCACAGCCAGAGGCAAAAAGAAACAGACTTTGGTCTCTATTTGAATTCCTAGGGGCTATTTATTCAGATTTTGCTGTGACTTTTCTATCGCAGTCCAAGAATGCCCTGGCTCACGCCCTGCAAGCAGCCAGACATGACTGCGATCTCTTGCGGGAGCAGTATGAGGAGGAGCAAGAAGCCAAGGCAGAGCTGCAGCGGGCCCTTTCCAAGGGAAACGCCGAAGTGGCACAGTGGAGAACGAAGTACGAGACCGATGCCATTCAGAGAACTGAGGAGCTGGAAGATGCCAAGTAAGTGGGCTATATAGGCTTCATCCTGTCCCTGGCTGGGGCACTGAGCTCCCTGTAACTTGTTTTGGCAATAAGGAAATAGGGTGATCCGGTTGGAAAGGGCCCTCTGGCTCATTCACATCCTTTATTAATGTCCTTTTTCTGTTCCTTTCATTGCTTCAATGGGTCAACATTTCTGCTGAGTCTTTGTCCATGCAGTAATGGATCTGGATACTGAGATTTAGTTAACCACCAGCAAGATTAAGCTTTTGCCCTACTTGATTATCTCACACACTCACTTGCTTTGCTCCTGGCCCAGCAGCACATTCTCTAGGTCTTAACTTCCCTCCGTAGTAGGGAGGTCTCTACTGAATTCGGAAAGTAGGTCAGAAACTCATTTTAGTTCATGCTGTGCAGCTGCTCACAGTTACTGCTCTTGGGTGTTGCCAGCCAAAGTCTCTGAGTATCCTGCAGCCTTTGTCTCCATGCATCTTTCTGATCTGCAGGATCCTTCTCCACTTCTAGAATAATTCTTCCAGCTAATGTCTTCACCTTCTTTCTTGGACCCTTTTTTTTTCTCTCCAGGATCCCTTCTTCTTTGCAGAACCTCAACACTGCAATCTTCCCAATCTAAGTAGACTATGTACCAAAGCACAATGTGTGATCAGCCTCCTAATTAGTGATTCTGGCTCATGTCTCTTTATTAGCTGGAGGATTCAGGACATGCCACTTCTGTTCAGTCCAGGTGTTACCAAAATTTACAGCCAGATCATACTGGTTGCAACTACAGCAAATAGCAGGCTTCTGCTTGAGAGATTAGAAGTTCAAATTCAGATATTCACAGACCCCCCCACACATACTTATCTGCAGCTTATCAACTTGATTTTTTTTCTCTTCCATTCCCTCTTTGGAAAGTAAATTACTGAGATGATGCTTCGGTGTCAGTCTTGCTGGATAAAATGGTAGTGGTTGCTCTCAGTCACTGTATTGCTTCTTCTCACATGGTAGGAAGAAGCTTGCTGCTCGCCTGCAAGAATCTGAGGAAGCAATTGAGGCAGCGAATGCCAAGTGCTCTTCTCTGGAAAAGACAAAGCATAGGCTGCAGAATGAGCTGGAAGACATGATGATTGATCTAGAGAAGGCCAACTCAGCAGCTGCCTCCCTGGACAAGAAACAGCGTGGATTTGACAAGATCATCAATGACTGGAAGCAGAAGTATGAAGAGTCACAGGCTGAGCTGGAGGCCTCCCAGAAGGAGGCCCGTAGCCTCAGCACTGAGCTTTTCAAGTTGAAGAATGCTTACGAGGAGACACTGGACCATCTGGAGACACTGAAAAGGGAAAACAAGAACCTCCAAGGTAGGTTTCATTCAGGTTCGGTGGTCGGTATGAGAGTGCCACTCCAGCAGATAGCTGTAGGGATGCAGGTGCCCTGTAACAGCTGTGGGGAAAGACATGCCTCTTGTCCCTGAGACAAGATTTCAGATGTGTTTGGAGGCACTGCCTGATGTTGGCAACGCAGGTTTTAATCATAGAAAATGGTTCAGCCAAAGGACTGCAAGCTTCCCTTTGGTCACCTGCCAATAAAGCTTAGCCTTGCTTGGTGTAGAGTATCTCTACAGGAGTAAAGAAGTCACTGGAGGCTTTTCAGTCATGCCTAACGAGCAAGCCTGTACAGAACTTCACTGTACCAAGCACGGTGCATGTTGCTAACTATGGCTAGACTAATAGATCACTTAACAAATTGGAAATCACTGTTCAATAAAGAGTTTTAGATCATTCTCTTATACTCAATAGCTTGTGCTATGCAATCTGCTCTAATTAGTAGATTTTGAACAGTTTTTTGATCTGTGTCCATCCTTTGGGATTCATTGCTCTGGCTGTTACTATTTGATTAGAGCTGTACAATCTGACACTTGTTGCCTAGAGTTATATTTAAAACAGGAATTTTTAAGAGTATAGGAAGGCTTTTTAAGAAAAGTTTCAGTAGCTTTTCACTGGCAGTACCACCCACACTTTTTACACCAATGAAGAGTGATTCACATCATCAAAAGCGCCTTTCTAACCATAACCAGCACCTTTTTCATCGATCCCATCCATGGGAGGGCATGGAAAAGTAAGCCCATCACTGTCACCCACAGAGGGTGCCGGTCTCAGGTGAGGAACAAGACAGGTGACAAAGGCGCAATGCAGGAAGCTTAGATAGCTCCTAAAGCAGAGCAGTGTACTTGGCCTGCAAACCACAGACAAAAGCTAAACTGCTGCAACCTTTTCAAAAAAAAACAATTACAGGAAAGTCTGCACTTTCAGTTTGGTTGGGTAAACAAAGCTGCCGTTGTTGAAAGAAAGGAGTGCTTGTGTATAGAGAAACCCTCATGGTAGTAATTTGAGGCATGAGTCTGTGAGTCATAGTATGTTTTGGACTCTTGGATCACTAAATCTGTCCATCCTTTCTGTTTCAGAGGAGATTTCTGATCTGACCAATCAGATTAGTGAAGGAAACAAGAACCTCCATGAAATAGAAAAAGTCAAGAAACAAGTTGAACAGGAAAAGTCAGAAGTTCAGCTGGCTCTAGAAGAAGCAGAGGTAAGGAAAGAAAGTTCAAAGGAAAGGCCATCTATGTCATCATTTTCCTTCCTTTCTTATCCTCTGCACAACAGAGCAGATGTTCTGACTGTTAGCAAGTGGAATGTCTCTGTTCCCTGCTCCTCCAGGCTTCCTTGCCAAAGTCTTCAAGAATCACTGGTGACTACTGTAGCTTTCAGTTCTACAACCAGCAAAGGGGAGGCCCTTTCAAAGGGAGTGTCCTGGGGATTTTTGTTCTTTTCTTTTTTTTTTTCTTTCAGAAAGCTCAGAAATCCTCTGCCCACCACCTGAAAATCCAGCCCTTCTTACTCACTTGAGCTTGGAGTAATGCCAGGGTTTGAGGAAACTGGAATTGCTCAGATTGGTCTTACAGTATTTTATCAGATATTTCTGATACCTAGTTTCCATCAGCAAATTCCCCACTTTTGATCTTTGAGAACAAAAACCCAAACTTCCTGAAAAAGTTAAATAAGTTCTCAATATTGCATTGTATACTATGGCCAGCTTAAAATAAAAAGAGCTAGCAGTCTCCGAAACTAAATGAAAATAGGCCATTTAGCAAATTTTTGACTCATGAGGGAGTTTGGCAAAAACACTTAACATGACTGCATTCATTTTTATAGCAACAGTACGTGTATATTCCGGAGGGATGCTTCACTGTATTTTCCAGAAAAAAATCAGTAATACAGAACTTCAGACAGGCCAGCTGAAAATCCTGGTTATTCATTTAAAGGGTTAGGTTGTCAGTTTTTTGAAAGTTTGGTGCATTGCAGAGCAGAGTGGCGTAGGTGTTGCTGGCTAGAAGCAAGGCAGCATATAGCAAGGGATTTTTAGCAAAGATTGCATTTCATTAGGATTTACTCTGTTTGCTAAAATGAAACATCGTCCAGTGACTGGGATCTGTTAATACTTTAAATACTGTGCAACTTCTTTTGTCTGTTACAGGACGCTTTATACGTTGCAGGGATTTCACGACCAAACAAACAGGTGTCAGGATCAGAGCAGAGGGAAAAGCATGTGTGTTTTCCACGGCTCTGAGATGCGGAGAGTGAATATATGCTCCATCAATAAGTTTCTCTCATTAGGAAGAATACATCAGTTCTTGAGGGCTGTAACAGGCACACTTTACTTTCCTGAACTGTGTGGAATGCCTTCCTAAAGCTCAGGGAAATTGGAAACTAATGAAAGTAAAGTGATGATGTATTTGAATGCAGATTTTTCACCCTTCCCTGTGAGTTTGGGTTTCTGGAGTACCACACGGTACTTCTGTGTGCTGTTCTCCTTAATACGTTGGGGATCCTTGGTGCGAAGTGTTTGTGGAAATGACCTATAGCTGGTGGTGCATGATAGCCAGAGATTAGCAATGGTTTTGTATAGTTTCATCTTCAGTTACTCCATTCTGTTTCCAACGTCTCTTGAGGGAAATGCAGCTGAGCCTATGAGATTTTACCCTTCAGAGAGCACTTCTAAAATATATGGTGTTCAGTTCTGCTTTCCTTCCCTCTTCAATGGGAGCGGTGAGCCAGAACGCCACTGAGCTTGGTTAGTGTAAGCCCTGGAAGTCTGAGGCCCCGGTATTTAACTAAAGGCTCTTGTCACGTCACTCAGTTCTTGATCCCAGTATACGAGGAAAAATATAAGACCAAAGACATTTGAACCAGTCTCTCCAGTTCCATGGAGGTTCCTTCATTTTAACGGGAAAGTGGGGAGAGAATAGTTTTGTGTTTTGTTGTTGCCGAGCTGATTTCTGTCATTACTTTCCTTAAAGCCACACTGCCTAAGGAGACTGGGTACGCAAGAGATGTTCAGCACTCTGTGATTTCCAGATATCTTTAGGTGCCAGTGGATGTGTGGAGCTCCTCAGCCCTCCCTGCAGTAACCTTGTGCATATCCTGTAGAGCCCACGGATTTCCAGAGGGTGCCTGTGCAGGGGGTGCACAGAGCAGGGGTGTCTCTTGATAACAAAACCGTGCCGGTAAGGCCTAAGGTATTCTTGTGTGAGCTGAGGACTGTTTGACAACGTGTACTCTGAGGAGCTTGCTGCTCGGTTTCCCAGCTGCCAAGTTGCATTAAAAGGCAAATAAATGTGTTGTTTCACTATATAAGCAGCTCACGTCCTTGCCTAGAGAGAGGCAAAGATGAAACAGTTCTTCTGCGAACAAGAAGAAAAGTATAAAAGGATCCTCTTTGGGCTGTAACTAGTGACTTGTGCAAAAAAATGGCAACTTCTGTTTTGCAAGATTTTGGTGCTTTCTGTTTTAGGGAGCTCTGGAGCATGAAGAAAGTAAGACCCTTCGTTTTCAACTTGAACTTTCCCAATTTAAAGCAGACTTTGAAAGGAAACTGACAGAGAAGGATGAAGAAATGGAAAATATAAGGTACTGTGCAGTGAGCAGTACGTTCTGCTGCTGGGGGGTAATCTCAAGGTCCAAGTGAGCCAAAGGTACCGCAGGTCCTTATGCCAACAAAAGGAAATGCTGTCTGTACCAGAAACCAAGAGAGCTCTGGTTACTTGCCAAAGGACTGTCTACCACGGTAACATTTCAGAGTTCAAATACTCCTGTCAGTTCAGTCATTGCCAGTGTACACACGAACCCATCATACATATCACGTAGCAGCAATAACGCACGTTGACTGGCACCACCAGGGTCGTGGAGCAGACCCTAAAGCCGTCAAGTCTGTGCGTCTGTAATGTGGAGCCAAGCGGCTCTAGCTTAGTGCCTCCCCCAGGATGATGCTTCCCAAGCGGTACCACAGGCAAGAGCACCACAACTACATCAGTGGTGCTCAAACCCATTTTGTCTAAAGGGAATCTTTAAGCCTGCATTTGGTTAATTTATGCAGCTGTAGCTTCCTTGATTGTGGCAGGATGAGGGGCTCACAGTCAGGAGTCATGTTTACGCCTGTCCGGTAAGCAGTGAGAACTGCAGAGATGCAGAACGTATGACTAATAAAAGGAGAAGAATTTGCAAGTGAAAAGGATAAAAGTGATAATGGGAAGTAATTGGATGACAGAAACCGGATGTCTTTTGTCTCTTGTCCATCCCCTCCTCCCACTGTACAAATTCTTATCTAAAGAGCTGTGCTTTTTTAATATTGTGCTATGCTAGGCCAGATTTTTAGTAACGTGCACATTCAGTTCTTCAGAAAACTCAACTTGAGTTATTTATTAATCCAAGCACCACATCATTGTTCATAGTAGAAAGGGTAGGACAAGAGGAAGTCTGAAGTCTGCTTTGGCCATCGCAGAGGCAAATGTTGTTATGTCCATGGTTTCATAAACAAATAAGGTTTTGGCTTTGGTTTCATAGAATATCTTCTGATGTCCTGCAGATGTCTGTGTTCCAGAAATCCTAGGAGAAGTGTGTCCTAATCGGCTCAGCTTTGATATGAAGGTTTTATTGCTTAATTTTTCAGTAGGCTGGCTGTGTTGCTCCTTAGGAATCAAGGGCACAGTTCAGTGCTCACTGAAGCGATAAGCTCAAGGTTTCCCTTGTTGACTCAGTGAAATTCCCAGAACTATCAGCAGAACTCGGCCAGCAGCGAGATAAATACATTTCACTATATGAGTTGTACTCTCTGCTTTGTGTTACTGTCTAGCTGGAAAAAGGCAGAACTTCTATCATGGCTTTTGGAGCCTAAAATTGTTGCTTTTCAGGCTTCTCTGTTCAAATTGTTATAGAGTCAGGAAAAGTATGCAACTGTAAGGTATATCTGTTTCTCCATCTTTATGTTGACACTAACCTACCTTTCCAGGGAAACTAGACTGTTAATTAGGGAGGGCTTAATCTCTCCTAATTTTAGAGATCCATAATTGCGGATTTCTATTTACGAACTATTCCTCTTCTAATTAAGCATAGGAAATATATGTTTAGATATCTAATTTAAGGTGGGATAAATGGTACCTTACAAGTAACATTTACTATAGAGGGAGCATAGGGTGATTAGTTTTGATGTAGCTATCTACCTTCAGTTTGATTAATCCCCTTCCCTAATGCCTTCATAAAAAGGTTGAGATGTAAAACATCGGGCTCGGTAAATGACTCGGTAAATATCTCAGTAAGTGACTGCTAAGCTTTAAGTGCTTCTTGTTATGTTCAAAACTGCACTTAACTTGAGCTGGTAAGAGATCTGAGATAATTCTTTGCTATAATATTGCCAAAGGAAACAGGGGAGAAGGATGCTGTGGATGCTTATGGATCAGGAGTTAGCTGAAGGAGTGAAGCTCTGCAGCCAGTTAGACGACAGTGACGCACTATAAACCAGCACTATATATGTCATTCAGAAATATACTGGTATTTCTAGAAATGAGAGACTTTCAGAAAGTAAAGTGTTCCTGCGCGTAGTTCTACATTCCTCTACAGGGGAGGCAAATGACTCCCTTTACTTTTAATGTCCCTTTTATATTGTTCCAAAATCAGGAGAAATCAGCAACGTGCCATAGATTCACTGCAAGCCACCCTTGATTCTGAAGCCCGGAGCAGAAATGAAGCCATCCGGCTGAAGAAGAAGATGGAAGGGGACCTCAATGAGATGGAAATCCAGCTCAGCCATGCTAACAGACATGCTGCAGAAGCAACAAAGTCTGCACGTGTCCTGCAGACACAAATAAAGGTACTCCTTTAAAGCGTAAAGACTTGCATACAAACAAGCTTGAAACATAAAACAACTGTTGAGGCAGAAAGCTATAGTTCAAGGTATCCAAAATATTTTCTTGGGCACTTGCAAGTGCTTCAAAAGTGGAGAGGAAGTCAGGTTGGCTGGAGTACAGGGAGTATCTATATATTCAGCTTTGTCCTCTGTTTCAAAACTTGTAACAGTTAGAAAAAAAACAGATAAGAAAAAATAAAGAAAAAAATAAGCTAAAAAGCTTTGCTAAGAGCCCTCTTAAATCACCACCTGCCTCATGTCTCTCCCATGCCCACGCAGCTGCTTCTGCCTTCGGCAGAACTGCCAGCATTGACAAGTTTGAACACTCAGGTTTTTCCTCATCGCACCACATACCAGAAAAGCTATACAGTTCACAGTGTGGAGGAAGCCTTTCTCCGAGTTATCTTCTTAAAGGCCTCCTGAGGTGAGCCCCATGCAACCTTTACAGTCTGGGGTTCTGTCTTGTAAGTACAGTGGTTGGAAATGGAGTTGCATTGTGCTGCTGCATTGTGCTGCTGATATAAAAAAAAAAAAATAAATGGCTGCTTTGTTCTAGGAGCTTCAGGTGCAGTTGGATGACTTGGGACATGTGAATGAAGATCTGAAGGAGCAGCTGGCAGTCTCTGATAGGAGGAACAATCTTCTCCAGTCAGAGTTGGATGAGCTGAGGGCTTTGTTGGACCAGACTGAACGGGCAAGGAAGCTGGCTGAGCATGAACTGCTGGAGGCCACTGAACGTGTGAACCTGCTTCACACCCAGGTTTTCTTTATCTGCGCTCTCTCTTTCACTGGGTCTTATTGAGCCTTGCTGATTAAGCACTAACCAGTCTCTGCTCAGACAAGAATTCATTTCCCGTGCCCATCTTAAGTAAGTCATGTGCTTCCTTACCCTCTGATAAGGGAGAAAATAAGATGAGAGGAAATGTCTCACTCTGTAGACATGCCACCTCATTCCCATAAATTTAGCTAGACTTGATGATTTAGCCAACTGCTCTAAATAATTCCCAGAAGAAATAATGATGCAAGGTAACAAGTGTATATTGATTTCTTTTTTTCCTCTCAGTGCTGTGAAACCACAGCTTCTTGTTTTAGCTAAGCCATGGCCCAGTTAGTGAGTCATTACTGTGGAGAAGCAGCACATATGACGCTTTTGTGCAGATGATTGCACAACTGCTTTGGCAGTCAGTGATGAAACTTGCAGAGCCCGAGTTCTCCCAATAGATGTATTGTGTGGGGCAGGAAACTACTCCGAGGCAAAGAACTCTCTGCCACATGATAAATCTTCATTAACGTGGGGCCATCAGAAGAGAAGAAGGTTTAGAGAAGGGGATAAGTCTTCAGATTTGTTTAACCATTTTATCACAATGGAGACTGTTTTTAGAGGGTCGCAGTACAGTATGTCCTGACTTGCCAGCATTTTTGCTACAAAACCAAAACTATTTCTCAACAAATAATTGTTAGAACACAAGAAACGTGCTACAGGCTGGCTGTGTTTTGCAGTGCTTCCTGCAGCGCATTGATGAGATGGCATTTTTATTTCAGTTATCTCTTAGACTAACTGATTATGGATCATTAGTTTCCCAGATGAACAGCCTAATTCATTCTGCTATTTCAGCCTCTTATTACTTTATGCTTTTTCAAAATCTAAATATTTACGACTTTGAGAATATCTTTAATCTGAAGCAAAGTTAGATAGTTAAGCCCAATTCTTACCACATACATCAGTCTCCCTTCTCAAATAGTGCTCTGTGTAATCCAAGGGCTGCAAAAATCACTAAGCCTAGGTTTGCTGTGGTGCTTAAGAGAATTTACGTCTCTAATAGTTATTTCTCTTCCTTTTCCACTTTTCCTTTGGGGGAAAATTAACAAAAGAACACAAGCCTAATCAATCAAAAGAAAAAGCTGGAGGGTGATATTACTCAGATGCAGAACGAAGTGGAGGAATCGATTCAGGAGTGCCGGAATGCAGAGGAAAAAGCTAAGAAAGCAATCACAGATGTAAGTGGCCTGGTTCCTTGCTCACTTCTTTTCCTGCAACCAAGCCTCAAATCTCCATTTCTGTGCTTGTTATATAGCTCGCAAACCTGATACAGCCCATGTGTTCCACAGCTATCTGGAGGTAACTGGTCAAACTATAGAATAAAATAAGGTGGAGGTAAAAAGAAAGGAAAACTTCCTGATCTTTTTTCTTTTTTTTTTCTTTTCTTTTTTTTTTCCCAAGAAGGCAGATTCCACTGGTTCTTAAAGTCTTCGGTTATGTAGGTGAATCTTATAGCTGGATAGGCTGTACAAACACTAGGCAATCTCCTGGCAGCAGTGTACATAGAAAAAGAATCTGATGGGTGAAGGAAAACTGGTGAATCCCAAATGAAACATCCTAAAACTAGGTATTTGTTGGGAAAACATGGGGCCTCAAATCCCAGGAAGAGAGGCTGAGGGCATTCTTCTAGGGAAGACATCAGTTGGGCTAGTAAGCTTCTTTTCCCACAAACCTGGAGAAATCCATGTCTTTAGAGTCCAGTCAGAGAGTATCACATCATACCAACAGATGATAAGAAGAAATTTAGAACAGGAGGTTTCTATGAGTTACCTGTCTGGACTTCCTGAGCGAAGCTATTCTAGTACCACGTTCTTTACCGCTTCTCAGCTGACAGTGCTATTACTGCCTGCCAGACAGAAGACACTAAATGTCGTTGGTTCTGCTCCAGTCAGGACTGTAATGATTGCTGCCTTCCAAGGATTGCTCAGTAATGGATACAAAATCTGAAAATGGCTCTTGGTGGCAGGAACACATGTCAAATCAAAAATCAGATAATTGGTACCCTCCTTATGGGTCTAGCAGATAGGTCAGGGACTGTGTAGGATATTGAAACTGAGCTTCTCATCCCAGCGCAGACTGGGAAACAGTTCTGCTGTTGTAGCTGCTCAGGCAGTGCTAGTCTATGGCTGTGCAGGGGAACTTCAGTCTGCCAGTTGTTTTAATTCACCATCTCTCACAAGTTCCAGACTCCAAGATCAGATTTTGAGTAAGTTCTAAGTAAAATGTCTGCAGTGAATGGCAAGTGTTTACTTCTAAGCATGATAAATGAGCACAGATACTGCTGGATCTTAAAACACAGCATTAGAATATGGAGAAGGAAAAGATCTACAAGATTATTGTGTGTACTACATTCTCTCTGGGCAGGACATATGGGCACAAAATATTCTCTGGAGCTTTGGGTACAAATGATCCAAGCAGTACATCTTCCTGCATTTCTTCTGAAATGTAATTCAAAAGCATAACAAAGCTGCTATAAAGTTTGGTTGATTTCTCAGGCAGCAATGATGGCTGAGGAGCTTAAAAAGGAGCAAGATACTAGTGCTCACTTGGAGAGAATGAAGAAGAACATGGAGCAGACCATTAAAGACCTCCAGAAGAGACTGGATGAAGCAGAGCAAATAGCCCTGAAAGGTGGCAAGAAGCAGATCCAGAAACTGGAATCAAGGGTAAGTTTATGATCGAGCTGTGGACTACTACCTCCTGCCTTACAGAGCTGAGACTAGGCGGGCGCCCTGGGGCCTCCTGGTGAGTTCATAGAGCGCAGTGAAGTATACTGTGAACTCTTTCCTCTGTTGCCCAAAACACAGGTGAGCAGTTCTGAGAGGCATGTTTCCCCTTCACCATCCCAGTTACAAGGAGCTATTGTTGCATCAAGCCCATGACTTAAAAAAAAAAAAAAAAAAAAAAAAAAAGCTGGGAAAAGCAGGGGACAAGCCAAGGTCTGAAAAAATAGGAAAACTTTCTCCAATGCATGCTTCACTTACTTAAATTTTTTTTTGGCCTTCACAGCTGTCTGTAGAGCATCTCATTCCAGGTGGGATCTCTTGACAGCTAGTGCAGCTTACATACCTTTATGAAAAAGCAGCACAGAAAGGCTGCCTTTTTGATCTGTTCCTGAAATTCAGCTCTATGGAGATCCTGCAAAAACAAGCACTGCTTGAACTGTGAACTAAATTATCTGTTGCTTTAAATATACGGCAAAAGGGAAAGGGTTTTGGTTTTTTTCCTTTTGCAGGTTCGGGAGCTGGAGAATGACCTTGAGAATGAACTCCGCCGTAATTCAGATGCCCAAAAAGGAGCCCGCAAGTTTGAGAGGCGCATAAAAGAGCTAACTTACCAGGTACTGTGAGGACTGCACTAACCACCAGGTCCCTGGAAAGAAATGCATTCCCTAAGTCTGCAGCTGCATCTGTTTCACTAAAGGACCGTATGTCTCAGAGTTTTCTCATTGTGGGGATTTTTAGGGACGGGAAGAACATCTCATCTTGCTACTAATGCTAGAAGGCCTGTTACTGCTGGGTTGTGTGCAGTTCCAGCACAGTGCTAGCGTGGAGCAGCCTTAGATGACAACCAACATCTGCTTGAGAATAGAGAGCCCAGCTGTCGCTCAGCTGTGCTCATGTTACTAAAAGGAGCCAAGAGGATTCAGCTAACTTTCATCCGTGGTTTGGATAGCTGACATTCCTATGTGAACTTACATGCCAGTGTGCCAATTTTAATGGTTAGGATCAACCTGTGCGTGCGGCTCTTGCAGGCATGGCAACTGACTGTGAGCAGCAACAGCTGAGCGCAAATTTTAGAGGTCACTACTAAGTACCAGCTTGAGCTTCCATTTTCATACGGAAAACGGTCTGATCCCCAGTAATTCCTCCACTCACAAACCTGAGTTGGTTGGCTTAGCAAGCATGACTTCAACAAAGTGGGGAAATAAAAATGCAACAGGCAGGTCAGCAGGGTGAATTTATCCCCCAGACTATTCACAAATGTCCTTTCTGTTTTTTTTTATGGGGCAACCATAAGCCTGGCTCCTTGTTTCTTACCTCTAATGCATCACACGGTGTAGGACTGTCAAATCCCAGGGCTCAGCCACCTGGTGCTGGGCCACAAAGCCTGGGCTAAGCCTCCAGCAGATTTGCTAACAGATGCTGTTACTGCTTGTCTTTCAAAAAGTCTTCAGCACAGAGCACTGATCCTCTCACTTTCAGCACCATTCTTCTGAAGATAATCCCACCCACCTGCTTAAGGAGTTTTTTTTTTTTTTCAGTTGCCTACCTGTTATTTTACTCTAACTTTCCCACACAGAGGCCAAAGGTTGTTTCCTCAGAAAACAATGCTCATGCACAAGTAGACAGACTTACGGGCTGTGAGAGCTTAAAGCTGGCTCCTTTGAACAAAAATGCCTCCAAATTTTAAAAAGAAGTAAATTAAACGCATTCTAGGTTTGCCCATCAGTCTGTTTCACTCAATAATGGCTCTCTGTAACGAAGAGAGTACTCCTCACTCCTGAGCAGGAATTCTCCATGTATCTACATACATACAGCTGTATGTGTGAGTGTATATATACAGATTTATGTATGTATAAATGGAAGGCTGCTTTCTCTTTTAGTCCTCAGCCTCCGAGTTTACACACATTCCCAACCAACCTATAGATATTTTTCTCATCTGTACACAGGGTGATCACAGTATGGTGTGTTTGTATTTCAAACTATACTTTTCCATAATATATATGTCACCTGTAACTACTCGACTGCAGGAGACGCTTTAGACCTTTGCACTCTATTAACCCATTCAGTGGTGTTTTGGTACAGTCAGAAGAAGATAAGAAGAATCTGGCCAGGATGCAAGACCTGATTGACAAGTTACAATTAAAAGTGAAGAGCTATAAGCACCAAGCAGAAGAAGCTGTGAGTAACTAATTGAGGTTTCTTTCTGTGAGAAATTCATTGTCCTGTAACCACAGTCTCTAGTGGCAGAAGCTTTCGGTACAAATACACATTTTGTGTGTGTCTCTATATTTGTATAAACTATGTATTTACACATGCATTTATAACATAAAAATATATAGTATATATGGTGATCATATTTAAGAAAAGATGTTCAATTTTAAGACTGCAGTGTAATTTGCTGAGGTGGGGAGGAGGGAGGCCACAGCTTATTCCCCCTACTAGTCCCTCAGGAGGCAGGTGGAGAGCCTCCCAATTTACTTACTTAAAATGGAGAGTGCCACTGGAAACATCAAACCTGTAAAGTGACAAACTCAGTTCTCCAAGAGGCAAGCAGTTTCTAGACGGCCATTGCCGAGTCATGTTGAGCACTTTCTGTCATGGTTGCAAATGAGGGCTTTGTTTCGCACGGAGGGCAGGAAATCAGCCTCAATGTTTTCTCTCACCAGGAAGCACAAGCCAATCTCTACCTTTCCAAGTACAGAAAACAGCAACACGACCTGGATGATGCTGAAGAAAGGGCTGAAATAGCTGAATCCCAAGTTAATAAGCTGAGGAGCAAGTCAAGAGATATTGGCATGAAAAAGGTATGGTTATAACATAAGGCATAGATGCAACTGTTTAATACACATTAGTGCATACAATGTACACATGAAGATCTGTTGCACCTCTTAAAATAGCATAGGGTACAAAAAATGTTCTTTATTTTTTGTTTCAGTCAACACTATTTTTACGTGAAGGTAAGCAGCTGAAGCTTACGAGAAGTGAAAGGCCCATCCCCTCAGTGTTGTCATTCAACCTTTGTCGCTCAGCAGCCACACCCCAGAACTGATTTTCTTTACAAGGGGTATTAAAAACCTCCATCTTTTTCCCCTCTGATGATGTAAATTCCAATGTACATGATACAGCCTAGGGATAACTGCTCTGATTGCCACATACTCTAATGCTGCTCGTTCAATGAAAACATGTTGGTTTTAAGGGCTAGATGAAAACAAACTATCAGTGATTAGTCATTTGGGTGCTGGGAAATCATTAAAAATTAGAAATATGTCTGTGTTGTTTTGCACTTGGGCAAAAGGGTAGTAGAGTAATATTGATAAAAATGAAAGATGCCTAGGAACTCGGTTTAGAACTGAAAGCAAACCTTTGCTTATTTGTGCTGCTTGCCTGATGGGAACCAGAGCAAGTGAGTGTCGGACCATTATTTGTAAAAGCTGGATCATTGCCTTACCTACTTCTTTTGGAAGTGTGACATAAACCCCCATGCTTAATGTCTTAGATTTTTTACAGGCAAGACAGGTCCTGCATCAAGTCAGAGAAAAGAACCCTTTCCATATCATTTTGTTATTTTTAATCACAATGATCCCATCACCTCCTTTTTCTCTGCTGTATCCACCATTCTGTGGGAGGAATATTTCTGCTTTTATATTGCACCAAGAGAGTCACCTTTAATTGATATAAGTTACTAGCTCCACTGACCAGAGCAGATCTACATCAAACTAGTTGAAGAACTAGTCTTTTATACATTTACATATGATGGAAGCAGTATTGCAGCTGAAGCTCACAGGATGTTTTGTGGCTTTTAATAGTAAACATTTCACGTATTTTTCTTCTTCAAACTATTCCAGCCCTATAAAACAGATGAAAACTTGTATAATTTCACAAAGCCATGCCATCACACAGATACTGAAAGAGGTAAACTATGGAAGTAGGGTTTTTTTACGTTGTAGTTAAGAGTATAGTTTACTACCTATCTCTTACTAATACCCTATTTCTTCCTCAAATAGGCAGAATTCAGAAGAGTGGATGCCTATTTTTGTCAGATAGATTTGGTGTTACCAAACCTCTTAGTACTGGCTCAGAGTAGAGTATTGCTCTGTCAGAAGATGAGCTCAATGGTACACATGGAGGGTGCTGTTTCCACAGGAAGGGAATTGTGGCAGTAATGGCAACAGCTACCAGGAAACATCCTCACATTCAGGCAGCAAATGCTACCCCAGGAGCCATGACTCATCTCCTTTGGCAATGGAAAGGCACCAAAGAGACTAGGTCTAAAGCAAAGGAAGGACAGAGAATTCTACAAAACAGATGTAGCCTCATGCTTGAGCATGAAATCTATTGTCACGGAATAACTGGGAAGCCTATAGGTTGAGTTCTGTTCACCACAAAAAGTCTAAAAAGACTTTTTAGATTATTTTTAATAGTGTAGCACTTTGAAATAGCTTGTGTACTGCTACTAGTACCCGTATCCCTGAGAACTCTGGCAAGTGTGTGCTGTTCAGAGAGAATAACACTGTACACTAACAGTGCTGTATAAAAGTCATCTGCTATCAAAGAGGGATCTACCTGCCCTAGCACTGGGACTAAAGACCTACATTGTTAGCTGAAGTAAGATAGGAAATGCTATCTAGCTTCAATATAATATGCTAGTTTAGTGCTGGTCTATTCAGCTATAACTTGGTAATGCCATAGGAGCAGAGACATTAGGGAACAGAAGCCTTTATCACCTACTTGAGAACTTATTCTAAACCTCTCTCAATGCTTCCCTTTTTAATGAATGTTTACCATTTCTCTCAACTGCATTTCAGGTTCATGAAGAGGAATAAATACCATCCACGTTGACAGTTATGAGAAGATGCTTCACATAATCAGCTGCACAACTGAAAGCATAAGTAGCAAAAAATAGGCACTTACTTACAGAAATAAATATCAAGTGAAAATCCAAAGAAACTGCTTAGTGTATTCCATTTGTTCCTTTGTATTTCTATTTTGCCTAGCCCCAGGGATCAATAAAAGATTACATTCTGCTGATTGCCCATTTCATTATGTTGGAACAAATCTTAATTGGCAGCTCTCTTGACAAATTCAAAACCAAGGGCAAATCCAATCACGTTTCACAGCCGTCTGTCCTTTATATGCAGACAGTTAAAGCAGCACAGATTAAAATCCACAGCCACTTGCTGCTTATATCTGTCCTGCCAGTTAGTGTCTGCACCAGTTCTGTAAGTCAGCAAAATAGCAAGCCCTCTCTTCCCTCTATACTGAAAAATAAAACCCCTCAAAACTGAACCTTTTTCTTCTATGAAATTTCATTTTATTTTCAGTCTTTTGAGCAGACTCATTGTATAGAAATGTCAGTTGATTTGAACAGTTTTTCTGCCAGTTTCTTTGCTTGTTACTGTTGCTCAGATAATTACATTTCCATTTGCTTCTGACTGTAACTCAACCTCGCTGTTCAAGGAAGTTTTTGTTCTTTCACGCTTCTTTTTTTAGCAGCAATCTCAGGAGCATCTGTGTTTGCAGAGAGGGTTTTTCCTTTTGGTACGTCAAGGGGCTTAGATGATGCTGCTTCTTTTGTTGTAACTCTAGCCAAAGCAAAAACGTTTGTAAGAACTAACGATGTGTAAAATTAATCTTCTAGTAAGAACAGAAAAAGACATGCTCCTTACAGATGTAAGGGTATTTTCTGTTTTGACATTAGCTGAGTTAAAGCAGCATCTATGTACGAGTGCAGAAAAATCCTGTTTTTTCCATCCATGCCTCCATCAATGCAACAGAACTGTGTTAACCTGAAGGCTGTTCTGCTTCCTCTGAATACAGTATGTTAAAGGTGTCAGGAAGTCTCAAGTTAAAGGAATCTTGTCTAATTCTTTCAAGCTTTGGTATCTACATTTTTTTCAATGAACTGTAACAGCTGCATCTCAGAAGTTGGTCAGAGTTACAACTGACTAAAAAGGAACAAGCAAGAACACGGGGGCAAAATGAGAAAAGATTGAGACTCAACCATTCAAGTGTTTGCATGCTGATGCATAATTATCATCTCATGGTAGCCATTGTAAAAAGTCTCCTAAAGATTTTCGAATTTGGGGTGTCAAAATCTTAAGGCCCAGAGGAGTGCTAAGGTAACTCTCTCTATGGATAGGGTCACGCTGTCAATCACAGGAAGTTTTACGTTAAAAAATAAGAGCAAAAGCTGGGTTTTTTTTAAAAAAAAATGGTTTTGGTTTTGTTTCAGGATACTCACTATAAACGCAAAGGAAGGACAGAGAATTCTACAAAACAGATGTAGCCTCATGCTTGAGCATGAAATCTATTGTCACGGAATAACTGGGAAGCCTATAGGTCAAGTTCTGTTCACCACAAACGTTTAGTGCAAAAGAAGGACAGATGGGATGGCGTGGATGGAAAAGACGGCATAAGGTGTAAGCAATTAAGTCCAACTAGGCTTAAATTCTGACCGGCTGAGGAATGAAAAAGATTGAGGCAAAAAAAATACAGCAATATGCAAGCAACTGTCTTTATTGCAGCATGAGAACTGGATATAGTTTTTGGCCTCACTGCAGACTAGGTCTGTGCACTGTTTGAGGGTCTGTTTGGGGTTTCTTTTTTCTTCCTTAAACACGAGAAACATGAGAAAATTAAACAATATTTGATTAGTTTTAAAGCAACTTATCAAAAGGTATTCGTGAATTGTAATCAACTTTCTGATCTTTTTATGGAGCAGAGGAGAACATCTGGTCAAGGGAAGTGCATGCTCGCATTTTTACAACTAAAATACTATTGTGTAGGTAGTCCCAGAGCGCTTCTGGTCAAAGAAAACAGCAAACATGAGGACAATTTCCTTATGCTTAGATATTTATCATTTTACATTTTCAGTTTCTGTTTGCATGCTTTTAAGCTATAGAAATCAAATTTACATTTCAGTGAAACACTCAAGGTCTGAATTTCATCTGAATAGTACAAAAAAATGACTGTACATACCTTGAAGAAGAAATAGCCACAGGTGCATATCACAGCCACTGAAATGATCACTCCTACAGTTATCCAGGTGGAATCTGAATTATCTGACTTTTCTTTAAAAATATAAATACCAACGAGTTAAGTCCTTACACTGCAAAAGTAATGTTTGCTGTTATTCAACAAGTATATCAAACTATGATTTTTCCTTTATTTATAATTTTAAAACTATGATTTAGGGAAAACCTCTCAGTTTCTTTTTGATGTTAATAATGCAATAATGACCAAATTACTTGACTATAGTATAACGAAAGACTTGAAATTGATACTTTAATGACTTAAGTGTGAATAGGAGAGAGCAGATTATTTTACTTAATTGCATTGATACAGAATTCTGTATGTTCTCAGATAATCTGAGGATTTCTTAATTCAAGCCCTATTTAAAAACAAGCAATTGCCTCATCTGGTAAACACTAATTCCAGTTATAGTGCTATGTGCCATTAATAGTATTACCAATTACCTACAGAACAACTCAGTAAGCGCTACTGAGCCTGGACCACAGATTTTGATTTCTGTTGTGAAATATTTGCAATTTGCATCTGGAACATTTCCCAACTTTACGACGCAACCATTTAGTGCAGGTGAGCACAAGCAGCAGCAGATTCTGAAATGATAACAACAGACTCCAGAGAAGAGCCCACTCTAGTAGAGGTTGGTTCTATATGGCACTGAGCCCCTCATCACTCCAGTTAGCTGATTTCAACAACCTGAAACCACTCAGACTCACAAGA
The DNA here is from genome assembly GCF_028389875.1 of Rhea pennata. NCBI lineage: Eukaryota > Metazoa > Chordata > Aves > Rheiformes > Rheidae > Rhea > Rhea pennata. The sequence goes on along the minus strand of NC_084663.1, from coordinate 97,926,791 downwards.
CTCATTTCTTTCTTTTCTTTCTCTTTTTTTGAAGAAAGATTTCTTCCACTTCAGCTTTCCTTTCTGCTGCTCTGTCCTGTTAGTTTTTTTTTTATTCTTCTCTGAAAACTCCCTATGGTTGTCCAGCCATGAAAAATGAAATTGCCAGAACAGTTAATCTAGTCATTGTCTTAGCTTGGTTCTCTCCCACATGCAGATGTATGCTTACATCCTGTCAGTTCTTTTGGTAGAGCGGAGACCTTCCTTTACGCAAAGGAAGACGTCCACAAGTACTGCAAATTTATCTAGTTTTTCCTTTAGAAGTCTCCCTTTCAAGGATGCTTGGAAATCTTAGTGATGGTTGCACAGCTGCTGTGCTATTACCACTATCCATCATACTTATGCCCTACTGTCTCTATCCAGTCACCCTATGCTTTCAGTCTGTGCTGCCAAGAGAATGCTAATCTCTTTGGTAAATGTTTTCCTAATTCCATATAACGCATTTTTGGTCCATGAGTAGAAAAATTCTGAGTGTCATAATAATTTAGCCACTAAGGAAAGGATTTGTATCATTCTTTGCTGCTGCAAGGTCCCTCTGCAGCTAGGGACCAGAGAAAGGCATTTGTAAAAGACAATTCTGATCAAATTTGGACTGGAGAGCTAGCGCTCCCTCTCCTCTCTCTCTCTATCTCCTCCCCCGAGTAAATTTACAGAAAGCCTAATGGACTCCACACCTAAGTTAGGAGCATCCGTTGGATGTGTAAACCTTGGAGGTGTCCTGTATCCTCTGCTTCAGAGGTACAATATTAGGTTTACAGGACAAGGAAGATGATGCTGGCTTTTGAGCTGCAAGGAAGCGTTTGACAGAAAAGTTTTCTTTAAAGTAACTCCCCACCTCCTTCAGACTTTATATACCCATTGACACTTAAAACATATCACATACCAGTGAAAAGTCTTAAAACACAGCCCTAACCAAGTCTGTAGACTGAAACTAAGCTATTGAGGGGCAGAGGAGGGAACACAACAATTTGCAGTTTATTCTATTTCCTTTTCTGCTATGTTGCCTTTATTTTTCATGCCATTCTACCAACTTGTGTCAAGTTCCCATCTTGCTTAAAAACCAAAATGGTCTTTTAAGTGACTGCAAATAATTGCTTAAGATTCCTATCTGCTATTAGTTGAATGGTTTTCCTTTTTCTACCTTCAAACTGCCAGTTCAAGGAGATAGCTTCTCACACAACATACTATTTTTTTAAAAAAATGTAATTTGTTTTCACTATAATTTTAGAAAGCTGAAGTAAATTTTTAATCTTCAGTAAGAATTTTCAGCAGGTGGGAAATTCAATCAGCAACTCTCCTGGAAACTGGAGATAACGAAATAACTGTAGCTAAAAGTTCACAGCCACAAATCTAGAGTTCATAGAACTTTGGCATGCATACAAATATATGTATTAAGTCAAAAAAAAACTTTTAAAATATCAGTAACTGTGTGTTCTCCTCAACAAGCTTTTTTTCAGCAGGAAAAAACTATAGAGAAAATTTATACCACATTCTTGGGCTTCCCTGCATGCTCCTGCTACCTTTAAACACAGCTATCTAGAAGTTGATTCTGTATGTTGCTCTGAGCTCTCAGTTCTGAATGCAGTCAATGGGAAATAATGGCATTCACCAGTTTTCAGACCTTTTACCATAATAAGCTGTTGACTGCAGAAATACAATCTTCCATTCTTTAAATAAATACATTTTAGGCAACCTTTTTTCTCCTAAGTCAACTCCAACACAGAATCTCTTCTATCCACCTATATCTATTGTGCAAGATGTTTTTTCTCAATAATTCACAGATTTGATTGACCCTATTCCTCTGCATTCCCCCCACAGGCTCCCATCCTCTGATGTAAAAACAGTATTGACTTACCAACATGCAAAGTTCTCACAATAAGTCTTGTGTAGTGAGGTGTTGAAATATTACAAAGATATTCTCCACTGTCATTTGTAGTAAGATCATTTAATATCAGTGAAAAGTCAGCTTGGTTAATCTGGGCTCGTGGCTGGCCAGAGTGAGATGTACCATTGAAGGAGGCCAGGACCGAAATGACTGCATGTCTGTTTATTGTCCAGACAACATTGAAACCCTTTGTAGTGTAATTAATGTATTCACAAGGAATTGCAGTGCTATTTCCTTCCACACTGGACAGTTGCTCTGAAACAGATAATTGAAAAACCCTCAGGAATATTTTGGAAAATATTTTCACAGTTATTTAAATTTGTCTGAAATTTAAACTGATTGTACTACAATGTGCAATTCTAAAAACATATTTCATTATTTTGATATAGTATTCAAATATCACAGTAAGCTTCTACAAATATCTGAATTTGGATTTTTTTTAAGCGATATTAAGAAATGCAGGGGCTTTTCAAAACAAACCTATATAAAAAAAATCTGATTAATTGGTGTTAGTCTATACTTATGAAAACTGGTCTTGTTTTCATGCGACTATCTCTCTTCTACTTGGTTTCAGTTCCTGGGAGATACTAGTAAAAGTGATTCAGCCTAGTCTGAGTGTACTGCTTAAACCAGCATTAAATTCTAAGTGCAGGGAGTGGAGAGAAAATGCAACTAATCAGATACCTGCATACTGAAAGAACAAAGCTGTTGTTACAATGCATTTTGCTTTATTAAAATAAAATGATTATATTTAGTTTAAAAATAGTTAGAAATAACTTTTACATATTGCAGACTTAAATCCTTTATCTGTTTGTAATGAACATTTACATTCAATGAATACCCATCCTAGTCAGAGTGGGGCTGAAAGCCATTAGGGAAAAAAAAACAAAACTAACTGGGCTGCTGCTATCTAACAAAAATGAAAGCAGTACGTTCTCAAAGCATTCTGTTGAGACAACTGGTGGATGCGTGTAAATTCAAACAAAAATGTAACGAAATGTAGCGTTTTCTCTTCCAGTTCGAAGGACAAATTTATTAGAGACATTCATAGTACACTTGTTACCTAATAGGATATCATGCTTGAAACCTACTGTAACTGTGTGCTATTATATGTAAATTAAAAACAATGTGATTGTCCTGAAGTGTGTATAGAAGACTGTGAATGGAGAGAGTTCTAGCCGTGTTAGGGGAAAATCAGGGCAATGGAGGTAGCCAAGCATATCTGACAAGGGAACTGCTCTTGCATTGCTGTTGGTCCAATTAAGAAATATTTCCTAAGAGATACTTGAGGTTTAAAGGCACCAGTTACTTACCGAACTGTATTTCTAGTGAATACCTGGGATTGCATGAGCAGGACAAAATGCAGACTTTAAATTTCACAGCACTGCTCTTTCTTACTTAACTAACAAAATAAGCTGCTGTTTGCCCAGATCTGAACAGTGCTTGCTGCTCTTCCTTCCCATGCTCCCCATACACTGAACCTGGGTGCGTAAGAATGCATTTTGAGTAAAAGAAAATCAAATGGTACTGAATAAACTCAGGCAAAGAACAGGAAATGGATTGAATAGGGAACATACATATCTATAGCAGAAGGCTTGATCTATGTTCCTGGCAATCCTTCCTTGAATAACCCACAGCTACAGTAAGATTTTCATATATTTTGGCTCAGCTCAACAGAGTGCAAAGATCAATTACTATGCACCTCTCAAAACGTGAAACAAATAAAGAAAAAGGAATTCAGAGAAAAGCCAGTGATTCAGCAATGATGCAGGAAGCAACTGTAGTTCGTTCTTACCTTCTATCTTCCATTCAGCAATCCACTCTTCATGAGGGAGGTAAATATGACACTGGTAAGGCACAGATGTGTTTGTAATGTTCTGGTCACTTCTAACAGTATAGAGAATTCCAACCCTGGTTTCCTCCAGATTTGTTTGTTGGATGAATGTATTGCCTTGTGTCCAAGTTATACGTGGCATTGGGTAAGTAAGAAAGGCAGAGCACTTCAGCATCCTTTCTGTGTCTGTCTTTTGGTATTCCAGTGCATAATAAGAGGAAACTGTAAATATAAAAAAGTCCTATTACTTTCAAAATATTTTTTAACTTAAAGTGATTGGACTTTTAAACTATTATTGGGGCAAATAAACATAACTGAGAAAAATTTAATCTGTTTTGTTTCAGAAGACAGTATAGCATTATTTACTGTCAATACTGGGGTTTATACTATTGCAAGAATCCACATTGTGTGTTTAAAACTCACATATGCTATTTCATTACTCTGTACAAATCACCATGCAGTAGGTTATGAGAACGAACTCTGCACTATGATTTTTCAACTTCTGTTGCAACAATATTTTATCAGAGAAAATAAATTGCACGGGAACATTAACAGGCCAAACAGAGCATCTTTTGGGTTGGAGAATTTCAGTTCCATGTGACAAATAACATGGTGTAATCCAATTTCTATTGGTGCAATCCAAGCAGTTTTGATATCTCACTAACCTCTTATGTGCAGCATGACATCCTCTTCTGTTTTAGTTTGCTGTGTTCCCACATAGCAATGATAAAGGCCCTCATCAGTAAAGGTCAGGTTACTAAGTTTCAAGGAGGCATTTCCACTACCAATGTCCTCATGAAAAAGGAGTGTTCTGTTTCTGTAGTCCATGTCTTGGTTTCCCAGTTGATCTCTCTGATAGTAGTAGCTATGTACGTTTTTGTCCTTTATCTTCCAGTAAATTACTACATCATTACCACGTGGAAAAAAGCAAGGGAGGATGCAGTCTCTAGAAAACTGTCCCAATACTGTTGTCTGTTTTCTAGAACCTAAAGCACATAAGTGTTACTGAATAAGTTAGATTAAATACAGTCTATGTACATACTTCTGCTCCTCCTTTCCCCTGACAAAAACGCTCTGGTAGGTAGAATATTCCTACTGCTGGCTTCAAAAACATGCCCCTATATGGATTTGCTGTAATCCTCAGCACAAGTTTCCAGGATAGAAAGGGTGGAGCAGCAGTGGTATCTTTACTCCACTTTATTCCACTTAGTATTATAATGCAGGGCTCTTGTCTTTGAACTTCTAATCAGTTTAAGTAGGTAACTGGACTAAACACCTATATATTCAAACAAGCACACCTCCACCTTAGCACCAGAGCTTCAAATGATTTCCAAAAGTACCACAAAAATACCCCCAACATGAAAACCGGTTGAAGGAGTCCTGACCCTCAGGCTGCAGTTTGCCTTTCACTTACACCATGACATGCCCATGTTGCAATGATCTGGGTTACAAATAAACCTCACACAATCCCAAATGGTTGTACCATCACATAAAAAACAAGGATGCAATCGTGCAACTTCTTGAAATGGCTTCACCACCGCAACCAATGTCACCGAACCCTACCCCAACTTCCCGGGACAGTCCAAATTACTTTTCCTCAGCACCTTCAGTACAAAGTGAATCAATTTACTTCAAATCACTTTCAGTATTAGTTGACAATGACCAAGCCAGCTGTCTTTGTACAGAAGTGGCTGCTGAGCAGTCATATGATGTACTCCACCGGCCGAGCTGCATAAAGGTGACCACTAGCAGAAAGGTGAAGCACAGCCTGGGGGCTCAATGTGTGCAATGACCATGGCCATTTGTGCAGTGACCTTCCAGTCCTCTTTTGCTTCAAGAGTGCTTTACCTTAACACAGATTCATTCTTTACCATTATTACTTTAACAGTGCTTCACTTAATTCACTATTAAAAGAGCAGTAGTTGTCTTAGTTATTTTTCCAAAACAAAATGACCAAAACCTACCCCAAACTGTAAAGCATATATGAGACAAAAAGATGAGAATAGATGCTATTTTCTGTTCCTTCATGTCTTCTTTGGTTGATAGTAGACCCACTTCTAACTGACAACATAAAAGAAAGGGAAGAAAAACAGTTTAAATGCAGGTAAAAGACTTATGTTAATCACATAATTTTCTTTCTATAGTATTTCAAGGACAGTAGGCCTTTGTAACAAGTATTTGTTTGTAACAGTTTAGGCTTAGATTTTCAGCTGTAAGGTCTTTATGTAATATTATATATCTTATAACAAATGAGGATCTCTCATCATGACATAATCCCTTGCAGATTTAAAAATTCTATTGATTTTAAATGTGTTTACCCTCAGTGTTCTTATAGGGTTAGGGAACACTGATTATCAGAATTCATAAACAGGACACTGAGGAAAAATGGTCAGGTGTTATTTCCAAGAAAAGGTTTAAAAAAAAAGTACCTTAGCAAGTCAGATTTTTCCAGTTTCTAAAATAGGCCCTTGATTATTGCAACATTCTTCTTCCTGTGAGATGAAAATTTGCCTGCATTTGCAAAAATTGTAGACATGAAGAACTTTTCATGCTTTACTCCTCACTTCATTGAAAGGGCACGGGCTGAATTTCCAAAACTGCATACGCAGAAATCTAAAGTAGAAATATGCATGAGGAGGAGAAGGAAGGGAAGGTTCTCCCTTCAAAACTTCTGGTTTGTCAGCTGAACAACAATAAACTGAGGAAGCTCACACACAGAATGAGAAATTAATAATCTTATTGTAACTCCTAGACCACACAATTCCTCCACCCAGGTGCAGTATTCTAAAATCTAACATGATGGTGGAGAAATTACCCCATGAATAAAATAGCTTTAGAAGATGCAAAGCATTCCCCCTATTCCTTCTCCCCTCCCCAAAGGGCAGCTATAGGTATCTTTCCTAACTTACCTAGGGCACAGGTTTAGCCAGGCTTACTAACCAGTTCTTTTAACACTAACAAACAATTTTGACTGGTGTGTTAGTAATGGATGCAAACCTTACAAGGTATTTGTACATTATTTCTTTTGTGGAGATAGAGTGATTATTTTATGTAATCTCAATTTTATCTGAAAACAAAATAAGGTGGCACCAAACATTAAACCTGAGAAAGTGCCAGACTGAAATAAAGACTTACGATCTTTAAGATTTTTGATCCATGACAGTTATGCCCCATAGCAGTAATTGCTAATATCTACCTTCTTTTCCCTTTGCATTGGCAAATGGTGTGCATTATGTTTTCCTGGCCAACACATTTCCCCACTTGTTCATCACCTCCAGACTTAATTAATAAACACATCATGCTTGATGCTTGAATTTCAGAAACTTTAGTCAATGCTTAATTTCCTTTAGCAAGCATTGACACATCATTAATAGAGAGCTTACGCAGTTTGGCAGTGATGCTCTGGGAATAACATGGATCCAACAGTACCTTTGCACTGTCTTTGTGGCCTGCATCTTGCTTGCCTGTTCTAATTGCACTCCATAATGCTGTAGTGAAACACAAACTAGTTCCAGGGTTCACTGTAAATTTTCCCATTCAGCACAAGTGCTAGCTTTGGGTTTTCCCATTGTAGCATGTTGAGAAAAATATCACCTCAAGTTACAGAACAGCTTCTTTATAGGGATTGATTATGCTCTTAGTGACTCTGAAATTTAGCAGATAGACAGTGAGAGAGAGTAGAATAGAAGGTGAACAGGGAAAGACCATTCAGTAGGTCACCTAATGCTGAAACTAGGATGACACCAAATGAAATACCATGGTAAACTGCAGAACCTGCTGCCACAGAAAGTTCTGAATGCCAAAATTTTTGTGGATTAGAAAATGATTAAGCAAAATCCCCTTAGTCTTTGCCTGATTTTTACTTTTGAGCAAAAAGAATTTCTACTCCAATTCAGAAAGTCCTTCAGCCAATGACAGCTGGGAGGCAATATCAGGGAATTGTAATTCATATCTGTCTCATTCTAGGTCTGTACAAACATGGTTGTCAAAAGAGGAGTTCTGAAAAATTTCAAGTTTTTAGTTAATTTAATTCAAAGCTAAAAGCTAGCTACCTGAACACTTGCCAGTTTCTTTCTTTGTATCAAAACATTAACACCATTGCACTTTCTGTGCTTCTGCAGAAAATCTTGAAGACTGTAGGCTCTGGCAAATAGGCTTTTCAAAATTTGGGGCCTTATAAATATGAGGTATATGTATGCTGATATTGAGACGCCCACTGCAAGGTACCAAAGAAACATGGTCTTCTGTGTGCTACAGACCTAACTGGTGTTACCAAGAAATTGTATTTTGTATGTGGCTGCGTAGTGAATTATCAACACAAAATTATTGAAAAGTACAGCACACAATTAGAGTTAAGAGCATTGTAGTAATGTGAGTTACTGCTGCTCCTTTCAGGAGACTTACTTACTTATGCATACAAGTAGACCAGACAAACAGCTGAGATCGTGGGAGGGGCAACAGGAAACTTTTGGCCACTGCAGGGAAAGAACATCAAAAGGCAATTCTTTTTTCAGTTCGTCAGTCTGATGCACATAATATGATGTATTGCATCATATTATACTTCGCAATCGACCAGCACCCTGATCAGAGCACTCTTTAATAAAAATTACTCTTTTTCCTTATCAAGGTAACTTAACAATAGCACATTTCAAGTACATACATGCTTGTGAGAACTGGAAATGCAAGAGGATTTCAAGTTTTACTGGCAAGCGAACATAGAAAGTTTTGAAAAAACATGTTAATCACAAACCGATAAAATCCTGTACTAGCCCTAATGATACTAACTCTCCAGAGTTTTCCCACTGGATCTTCAGGTGTCATTTCAAGCAGCATCAATCTTCTGCTTTTCCCCAGCTAAAATTCTATGACTTAAATCATAACTCCATATCTGTGCTGTTGAGAAATGCTCCTGCAGGAAGAAGGCTCCCACATTCTAAATATACACTTAAAAGAAAAAAAAAGCAGATGACCTAAAACATTTTTACCTCAATATACACGTATAGCCCCTCCGACTCATATATTTGTAACACCAGAGTTGTTGTAAGAAGATTTATTTTTACCTCTCCTGACTTCATGAGCAGCCCAGAAGTTCAGAGTCCTGACAATTGTTTTAGTTGTTTCTCGGAGGCAGGATTACAGGTTGTGTGTGTACATATGTATGTGTATATCTATATAAATTTGCATAAAATGACCATACAGCTTCCCCTACCACGGCAGCCCCCTTTTCACAAAGCTTCCACACCTCTGCACTCACTGCTTTTGCTCTTAACCACCTCTGTGCCTGGCTTAATCAAACAAGCATTTTAGTAACTCCTGCGGGCTGTAACTGAGTAACAGAAGTTAATTATTGCCAAATGTGGTTTCACTAGCAGTGGTGATACCACTTAGGGATTGGAATTGTGCATTATCAGCACATAAGCACCACAGCCACAGAAGAAAGATGGGCAATTCTCTTTTTTTTATTAATGCGTAACTTACAAGTCTTATTCATGGATTGAGAAATTCTGTATGAACACTGTGCAGAAGTTACTTACCATCTTAAATGTAAGCCAAGATGCAAATCAGTGCAATACCATTCTTGGAAAGCCAGTAGTGTGAAACAAGAACAGTCTATGCATCAGGCTGTCTTGCAGCGTTAGATAACCGATTCTCTCTTCTCTTTAACAGTAATAATTCTCTAGTGTGTCATCTTCTCCGGGCAGTTGAAGCCCTGCGAGAGTTGCTTCTCAACAGGAGACACCGGCAGTACAGCTGCAACCACGGCAGAGGGCTCGCAGCACCGAAGTACCGAGCTGGGACCGCGGGCGGCAGCCGAAGGGGAGCAGTTCCCCCCTGCCAAAAGCAGGGCACAGGCAAGCAGCGCACCGTGCCGCACGCCCTCCGCCCCTCCAGGGAGCGCAACCTGCCAGGCCACCTGCTAGTTAAAGACAAGCAGCCAAGGGCGCTACTTCGGGGGCGGCTATAGGAAACGCCCCGCCGCCGCGCCCGGCCGCGTCGCGCCGCTCCGCCCCGACGCGCAGCGAGCACATGCGCCATGTTCCCTCACCGCTCCCCTCACCCCCGGCGCCGCGCACGGAGCGGAAGTGACGCTTTATCGTCCCCTTCCCCCAACCCCGATCCGCGAAGTTCGTGGGAGGGGGCGGTGCCGTGCCATAACTGAGCGGTGATTGGATGCCCGTCCCGGCATGCTTCGTTACCATTGGTGGAGCCGGTTGCCCTGGCGACGGGCGGCGGCGGCGGGGGACCGCGAAGATGGCGGAGGAGGCCGGGAGCGGCGGTGGCGGCCGGGAGCCGCGGGGTGGGGAGGAGGCGGCGGCGGAGCGGGGCCCAGGCGCGGCCTATCACATGTTCGTGCTGATGGAGGACGTGCTGGAGAAGCTGAAGCTGCTCAGCTACGAGGAGGAGGCGCTGCGGCGCCACAACATGCGGCCGCTCTCCAGGTGCGGGCCACAGCGCTCGGCGGGGGCGGCCCGGCGAGGGCAGGGGCTCCGCTGCTGGCGGCGCGGGCGCCTGGGACCTCTTCTTCCTGCTCCTTCTCCTCCTCCTCCTCTTGACAGGGGAAAATGGGGGAATGTCCGCTGCCGGAGGGGAAACCGGTGCCCCGGTCTGCCGGGGCGCGCAGCTGCAGAGGGGAGGGCAAGAGAACCGCTTCCCCGTCTGTCACGGGGTTGCCTGTGCCCTTCCTGTGCGCTGCCACGCGAGGCTTCAGGTGCCGGAGGTGCAGTGAGCAGGCGTCGCCTTTGCGCTGCACTCAGGAGTTTGTGCGGGCAGGTGGCAAGGGCTAGCAACTGAGGGGCTTCGGCAGTACTGCCTGTTGCAGGCCAGTGGACTTGCATCCTGATCGTGCTTGTGTCTGCTTTAGGTAAGGCTTAAACAGTAAGTGTTGAAGGCGTAGTGTGAAACTCTTGACAAAAGTTCGTAGCCTTCTTTGTTGAGGTGAAAGGTATCAGAATGTGGCAACGAATATGCGTATCGAAGATGCTAAATCGGAACGCTAGTAAAAAGAAATTCCAAGTATTCAATACCCCTCCTTTTTTTTTTCTTTTTGATTCCTCATTTGGATTGTAGTAAACAGTCCAGCAGGTCCTGCAGAAGTCTTCATATACCTCACATAAATGATCCCACCAGGTTTGACATCTTATTTAAGGCAAGATAACAATTATTAGGAGACAGAAATTATATTAGCAAAAATGACCACATATTCAGCTTGGTCGTTTGGGCTGTTTGTATGTTTGCCATGTTTAAAATAAGCAGTGACAAGAGGCTGGCATTAGGATGTTTTCAAAGATGAAGGATTATTAGGGGGCAGGTTTAGCTCAGTTGGTTAGAGCATGGTGCTGCTAATGCCAAGGTCATGGATTCAGTCCCTGTATGGGCTATGCTGAGGGTTGGACTAGATGCTCTCCAGAGGTCCCTTCCAAACTTACCGTTCTATGATTCAAACCATTATTAAGATTGGTTTAAAAAAAATGTTTTCTATTCATAGCTATGGCATATCACTGCTAATTAATACTTTAGATTTAAAAAAAAACCCATTTCAATTAGGATGGGACTGCCTATTGTAACAGCATATTTACGAAAACTTTAAAGAAAATGAGGGAGATGGCATGCATACGCCAGACATTAAGATAAGAAGGTGCAAGAACATATTAAATATAACAAATCCAAAGCTTTTAAATACTTACTTTTATGCTCTGTAAGGAAAATAATTTAAATTTCTTTGCTGGTGATGTTTAATGGGCTGCTGTTACAGATGCTACATTAGATGTTACATTAGATGCACTCTTGGACCACGTTTTTCAATGTACTTTCATCCAAAATACATTCAGTTTGAATGCTCTCCTCTGTAATGTGACCTAAAACACAGTGAGTGGGGGCAAAAGGAAGAAGTACTTTAAAAGCATGCTCCTGATCTGAGCTTTTACGCTTATTTAGATACTCCTGCCTCTTGCTCACCAGCTAGTTGAGGGACATGGGAAGGGGAAGAGGTTTGGGGAATTTTGGAGCAAGGAACTGGATGCATTTCTGTTGCCAGGAAGAATCTTTGAGGCTGTTAGGGAAGGAACAGGAGGTAGGATTTCTGTTGTATAATGGCATGGGTGAGGACTGTATGCAGACACAGGACATGTCCCTCCAGGCAACCAAGCTTTGTTAAATTTGCTGTCTCCTCCGCACAGAAGTGTCATTCAAGTTTTTGTGTGGTCACTTGGAGGAATAGAAAAATCTTTTTATAACATGAGGAAGCATATTCATATGACCCCAATACAGATACTTTTCTTTGAGATATTTGTATAGACCTCTTTTACTGGAGAGAAGGAAGCATTTCTGAAGCATTTTTTAACTTCTTCTAAAGTAAATAAGAGAGAGATGAGACAAATCCACCATGGCTTCCTGTGTCATGGGTACAAGTATAAAGCTTTAGCAGTAGATCGTATTCATACTGGTTTTAGAATAGATTAGTTGTTGTGTGGCATTGACAGTAGTTCTCAGGTAATTTTAATAACCCATTCTTATGATGGTTTAAAAGTTAAATTTTCTCTTGCGCTTTAAGTCCTCTTCCCTGTGAAAACTGCCTCAGATTAAACAAAGCCAGTTCGTCTCATTCGTGGACGACAAGGTATTGATGATTATGAGTCTATGACTTTTAATTCCTTTTGAGCTTTTAAAAATATGTTATGTTATGCAAGTGACATTTGAATGACTCCTTTCTGTAGAACCTTAATTGCTTGGTGATATTTTACGGAATGATGGAGTGGATTCTGCATCCCTAAAAGTCAATGGGAACAGAATTGACCTCAACTTATTTCAAGGCTGTTCAGGTAAATTAGCAGAGTAACTTGGTTTTATATGGAAATATTAATTTAGTGGTGTTTAAGTGAATCTGCCTAATCCTGCTGGAAGGGAGGAGGAGAGCCCAATTTCCCTTTCGTTGTAAGTCTAACGTTGACTAATAACTGATTTAAATCAGGAATCAGATGAATTACATTTAGAAAATATACTCTGCTGCAGTGGTATGTGAAAATAGACATCCTGAATTTTAGTTCAAGCGATTCGCTCATTGAGAACTCAGTTAACAAAACTGCTTTGCTAGCCTGTGCTGACCTGTAATATTAGAATTGCTTCAGGAATGCAAAATATCTTTATTTACAGTTTTTCCTTTTTAAACAGGCACTACTTTGCACTGCCCACTAATCCTGGTGAGCAGTTCTTTATGTTTTGTACACTTGCTGCTTGGCTGATCACTAAAGCAGGACATCCCTTCGAACAGCCACAAGAATATGATGATCCCAATGCAATAATATCAAAAATACTCTCAGAACTGCGGTCATTTGTAAGTGATTCACATGCTGTCTTTGCAAAGGTGTTTCAAATATGAAATAACAGTAATCACACTTCCTCCCCTGTCTGAGTATATTCCCAAGGACTGTGCAGACTTTTTCCTGTTTGTGTGATAGTAATTAGCTAATGGTAATTTTATAGCGGTACCTATGTGCTAAATTTTGGGCCTACAGAAATGGTCTTATGGTATTATATGTGATTCTAATTAGTTTTGTTCCCACCATTTGTAAAATGGATTAAATCAGACTCGCTTCTTGTACTGCCACATATATAAAGCTTGTGTTTAGTAGTATAATTCTCAGAAATTAGTGCTTACGGTCCTGCACCTGCTAAAGTCAATGGTATAACTCATATTAAAAAAATGGTTTAGAATTGGGTTTGTATCTTTTTGCATAAACTGTCAGAAGCTATCGGGATTTTTTCAATAGTTTTTTTTTTTTTTTTTTTTTTAAAAAGCCCCTTAGGGTCAGGAGGGTATGTCTACTTAAGAGGGAATTCTCTTCTCTGCCTGAGGGATAATTCAGTAACTATTTTTCAAAATGTACAGTTGAATAAAAAATCAAAACCTAAATAGTGTAAAATATTTGTGTAAAATATGATCTTATGGAAGATTATACTGTGATGCACTTGTAAAATATGTATAAAATATGATCTTGTGGAAGATAATACTGTGATGCACTTCTAAACAATGTTAAGTATGCTGTTCGCTGAAAAAGTAAAACTGTAACATACTAAGACAGTAATTCTGCAGGACAGTAATAAATTATCAATAAAATCTGGAACAAACAAGGCAATGTTGAAAAGCTAGTGTTTGAATCTCAGTGCCTGATTTCCTCCTTTTCTGTTCATTACTTTGCCAGCATGTCATGTGTCTGCTTGACAGCTGAGCTCCCTTGCAGCTTCTGACTCTTCTGCTCCCTGTGGGTATCCTCTCGCAGCATACTTTAAGATTCTATAGTGCATCTGTTCCTTGGGTTGTTCTACTTTCCCTTCTCTTACCTGACTGGAGTTGCACAGGGAAAGAATATGAATTAAATTGGTAAATTCTTCATATGAAGTGGACACTTCCTGAGAAGAAAGCCTGATTGATGGATAGCAGCTAGTAAACAGCACTACCTTGTTATTTTAGGGAAGGCCTGTGGATTTTCCTCCCTCAAAATTAAAGGCAGGTTATGGAGAACAGGCATGCTACGTTCTGGACTGTTTAGCTGAAGAAGCCTTGAAATACACTGGCTTTAGCTGGAAAAGGTATGTAGTACACTTTTAAGACTCCTGCCTTATACGTCATTTTCCAATGAACAAATGTAAATTGTAATTGTAAAGGATAACAGACAAAATGTGATAATGACAGGAAATGTTTCATTTGATACTTCTGTGAGATTCAAAACAAATTCAGCTAGGCTTGAAGCAGTAGGTCAGATTAATTCCTCATGCATATTCATGCAGTTTAGTGGCATTACTGGCAAGGATGAGTTTTGGTAATTAATAGGCTAAATTAATAAAAAGTTGACTGATTACCTCGTTTTGTTCATTTTCCTATATGTAACTGTTTGCTAATCTGATAGTTCTGTTGAAACATCAATATCCCTTTAGGTCCTATCAATCATTAGCAAAATTCTTAACCTTTACAGCTGGAGGTATGCACACTATTTGAATCCTGTTACAAATAGGCTGCAGTAACTCTGAGTATTTAATCTGAAGGAAATATCAGGAGAAATTAGATGAAGAACAATTTTAAGTATATGAAAATTTGTTTAAAAGTGCTCTTTTATTTTATTCCCTCCCTCTGATTGGTTTTGTCAGGGTATAGCAAAGTAATTTCTACCTTGGAAATTTTTTATCACTTTATCTATTTAGTACCTGGATTTCATCTGTAAGCCAAAATTCAGAAATGTACTTGAATTTCATAAAATTAGACCAAAAAAGAAAATGAATCAAAAGTTAGTCCCCAGCTGCCTTTGCAGTACAAATGTGCTATAGTGCTTAGCATAATAATTAGCCCTCGCTTTGAAGTCTAAGTTTAAGTTGAACAAAGGCTTTGAGGCTGAATATTAATTCTATTTGTTTAAAAATATTAGAGACTAATCACTGTCTAGTCATATTCTACATCATCCATTTTCCTCCTGAAGTCTTTTGTTTGATTAGGAGCAATTTACAGAATAACATCTTATTAACTGTGTTTATAAGCTGGTGTTCTTTGAACATACTGCAGACCAATATATCCAACAGAAGAGCTAGAAGAAGAGGAAATAACAGAAGATGATGCAGAATTAACGCTCAATAAACTGGAGGAGGAAGTTGTGGTAAGGTTACCTGACTGACTTTGATTATGTTGGTATTGGTCAACTATGAGATAATTTTTACTCACTGTACATTTTATTTGGCTTTGTTTAGGAAGTATTTTCTACTGTTTTTTTCTTTTTTCCCTGCATTTTCTTTCCTGCATCACCACCTTCTCTGTAGGATTTCTTGTTTCCTTTTAGATAAGGTTATAAACTCTTCAGTACAGAACATACAGGCTAATGAGCATTTATAGTTAATACAAGTGTGGTGGTATCTAGCAAGACATTAAAATTAGATAGATTCAGAACTTTTATTTTCTACTGAGGCAAGCTGTTGATGTTCAGTGACACTTGAACCAATCCCTGCTTCCAGAGTTGGCCAATATTTGTTTAAATAGTTGCTCAGCACCTCATTAATAGAGCGCTAACTGTCATAAATCAGACTTTACTGTAAATACCAAGCAATAACTTTGATACTTAGTTGAGCTGAAGATTTGGGAAGAGAGTAGATGAAAAAGGTCTTCTAGAAACTGAGGATTTGTTTTAAAAATGCCTACAATGACCGAAATAAAAGTTACAGAATTGTTTCTGTAGGGCAATATAATGGCACTTCATCACAATATATTCTATGAATAAAATGTTTATATCATGTCATCCATTCAGGCTGCAAATAAGTCTTTCTATGAGCTCTAATTACCATGACAGATGTAAAGAAAAAAGCATAAACTATCCCTATATCCTATAGATTATAGTTTCAAGAGCTTTGAAATATCATTTTCCACCACCATGGCAATGTTTGAGGATCAGCTTTTTTGTTTAGGCCTGTTTACCTGTAATAATTACAGTGAAGTTGCCTTGTCTATGAAGTTGCCTAGCCTTACAAAATAAGGCTATAAATTCAAATATGTTTTTAGCATTTAGTGATGGATAGATGGATGTTGAATAGAAGTTTTGTTACTGATTGACTTTCTCAGCGATTGTTTTTGAGAGTTGGAGTCTCACTGTCTGCAACCTAGTGGCATAATGTGATCGCAAGGAGGCATCTTCATTTTCATGAGCTTCTCTTGGTGTACTTGAAGTACATTGTTTTACTGCTGATTTAAACAAGACTTTTCTGGAGAGGAAAGCTAGTTGAAGATGATTGAAGTGAAAATAACAAAAAGAAGTTAGTTTCACATCTGGCTTAGCCAAAAGGTGATGATTCTTTGCAAAGTTAATGTAGATCACAAACCAAAATAGTCAAAGCTGTGCCTGAGGAGTACTCACTTGCTGGGCAAGTAAATTATTTGAGGACAAAAGAATTTTCTGGAGTCCTAAGTGCAGCAATACAAGATAGAACATGCCAGAACTATCATATTTTTATATTCAGCTTTTTCAAGTGCTTGGGAACAGCTGAAGGTCACAAATGTGGAAAGTACTATGCTAGTAATGTTATCATATGGCTCTGAATTCAGCCTAACTCATGTGCCACAATAGTCCTCAAAAACATAAGCTGAAGAGTTCACTTCTCTTCCTCTTTTTCTCACAATTTTCCTGAGAGTTGCCTTTTTCTCATTTTTATTAACCAAGAAAAAATCCAGCCTAATTTTATGCAATATGTAAACACTGGAAAGTAAGTATCAATATCTGGTTGCATTTTTATCTGCTATGAAGTCACCACAGGAAAAGTCTGAATAATTCTGAGAAAGAAAGAGGCATTCAGAACTGCGTGTTTGACAAGCCTCAAAACATAACTGTTGGCTAAGAGCTTTAAAAAAGAAAACAGTAAGCTATCTGCTTTTATTTATGTCTTGTTAAGACCTAAGGTTTAAATGGCGAAGTGGAGAAGAACATTTAACTAAAGCACAGATGAAACTCTTGAAAGAATCTCTGTATTTGCTCTGAGATTGTGTCTTGAGACCATGATTTTCACACCTAACATTCAGTGAAATATTTGAAGCTTGTGTGTTGGTAAAACCACCCAACTAGGTTTAAACCATGCAGATGACCGCGTTTTGGAGCCCCTGTTGGTTCTACAAGGTTTAATTATATGCTGATATAACAATTTATTTCCAATCCATTGTTGCTGCCAATATATGGATATGTCCTGAATATACTACCTGTATGCATAATGGAATTCAGCAGAATTGCTACTGGTTAAATACTAATGATGAGCTTCTTTGATTGTTTTTTCCACCTTTACTTCTTTCGAATAAAACTGATGAGGCTGATAAGGACATGCTTAGTTCTGTATGTCTTGGGGAACCACGTGAACAGTAGCTAGTCCAGCCAAATCTGTTCATTTTCTATCTTCAGTTCTGATAACTACACTTTTATTTTAATATTGTATTAGTGTTGTAATACATTCTTCTATGTGCTGCACAAGTACGTATTATTTGCATAGCAAAAGAAAGTCCTAATCTAGTCACCATTAATTCCTTGCAGAATTAGGGGGTTAAGGGCCAAATATGCCAGAATCAAATAAGCTAGCATAATGTAAGTGGTCCTTGTTGGTTGAAAACTAGGTAAGGTACAGAAATAAGCTCCCAAGTTTTCACTAATTGAGTCCTGAAGGTGTCTATACTAAGGCCTGTACTATTTCAGCATTCAAAAATTGTTTAGAAAAGGGGTGAATAATGAAAACTGGCTTCAGAGGAAGAGACAAGAACTGACTGAAAAGAACTGCAGAAGGTCAGACTGCACAAAGGGGAAGTGTATGGGTGATAAAATGGCAGGTGAAGTTCAGCATAGATAAATGGAGAGTAACATATGGGAAAAACATCTTTGATTTTACATACGCAGTGATAGGTTCTGAGCTGATCATGATCACTGAAAAATGAAATCTTGAGTCTAGAATAAATAATTCTACTAACCCATCAGGCCTATGCTCAGTCATGGGCAAGAAAGTAGGTTGACTGATTGGTGGTATTAGGAAAAAAAAATGGAGTGAAACAGAAAGCATCATTCTGGATAGCCGTAAAAGATGGCATCATTCTGCAAATGTAAATCCATGTTGCAAACTGCATCTTGAATACTGTGTAGAGGTTTAGCTGTTCCTATTCCTTTTAAAGGGAAAGTTTTATGGCTTGGTTACACCAAAATAGTCCTGTGGTACTGTAACTTCTTGATAATGGCCCATATCATGTTTTTTGTTTGCTTGGCTTTTAATCCTGTAGCACCTCCAGGGAAATGGGAAATGCGAGGCAGTTTCCGTCTGCCTGCTCATACCAGAAGATGCTGTGTGTCCTCAGAAGATTTTATGTAAATGCAAGCTCCATTTTCAAAAACTCTCCATGTTCTGATTTGTTCAGAAATTTGGAATTTAATACCCCTTTTCCTGTGCTCCTGCAAAATAAAAATTTTGAAGAAAGAAAATGCAATAATTATTGAAGTCTTACTTTGCAACTTTTCTTAAGGAAGAAGAGTCAGACAGTGAAGAAAACTTCATCGATCTGAATGTTCTAAAGGCACAATCTTACAAATCAGTAAGTTGTTACTCATCCACCCCCTCTTCAGAGGTCTGATATGTTTAGCTCTGATTTATTTATGTTAGACTTAAATCTGAAAATACTTGCATATGCTAAACTTGAAAAATATTCCAACTGAAGTGAATTAGCTTATTTTAAAAGAAAAATAAACAGCCAATTTCCAAAGTGATCTCCCTGCAAGGATGATTTACAAGACATTTTTGCGGAGACTATTACAGAAGCAGTGTTAGTTTCTTAAATGCATTTTTATTATTTTTCCCCTGTTATTTCTGAAAATTGTTATAGTTTCTTACATGCATTTCTTTTAAATTCTATGTTCAGAAAAGATACTTACTTCAATTCCTAATCTTTATGAATTCAAAGAAAGCCATTAGAAATTCAGTTATATCAGTAGTTCTAGATCTTTCTGGTTATAAGTGATTTATTGATATGAATGCTGTAAGGCATTGTAATGTGGCTTCTAACAGTTCTCACTATGTATAATGATCATCTCTTGTATAAAACTTTTTTGTTTTTTGTTTTTTTAATGCAGGACATTAATGATTCTGCGAAGCAAGAAGAGATTTTGGAGTCCACGACAGATGCAGCAGAGTGGAATCTGGAAGTGGAACGTGTGCTTCCACAGCTGAAAGTTACAGTCAGGACTGACAATAAGGTATGTGAGAGTGGATTTGTGTGTGTACATTTGGTGAATAAAGTGTGCTTTGAATCAGCAATGTTGATTACATTTCCATTTACATTTATTCTCTTTTTTTGTTATGCCCAGAATCGTTAATAATGATATTATTATCATTAATAAATAATAATCTTTTCCAAGCCTATCATGTCAGAACCTTTGTTGCTTACTTTGACCCTATAAGAAATACTTCACAATAGTGTTTTCTTCAGTATTGTATAATAATTGCTTTTTTCCTGCTGCTAGCAGGGCACCTTATTTTCATACATTTATCTGAATTCAGTGGAAACTTCTTAAATCATTAAACATTTCCAATGGATTCATACTTTTCAGAAATTATACCTTCAGTCTAGCAGTTATTAATAGATCTTCCTGGAAGATAACCGAGGAGCTTCTTAACATGCAACTGTTTTATTTGTCAGCCACATAAAAGGTTGATTAAATGGAGTTCATCCTGCTGAACTTCATATGGCAGTAAAATAGGTCTCTATTTCTGATCTAGTCATCATGGGCTTTACTTATATTCAGCAAAAAGAAATGAGTACTCTTAGGACTGATTTTACTTGTCTGGCTAGATAGCTACCTCAAGATGAAATCTGTCATTTCCTAGAAATGTGTATTTCTCTCCATAATCCAATCTAAAGAATCTAGAATGAGGACCTCAGATGTAGACATCTGCCTTTGGCCAGTCAAAGTCTAGTGCCTTTTCCTGGCATTGCCACAAGCATTCTTTCTAAGCGCTTGTATAACATGCATGAATTGGTGCAGTATTGAAATTGTGCATTTGTAGTGGCCCAGATAGTTGAGGCGGTGGAGCAGTCTGCAGAGTGATACAGAATTCAATGAAAGATAATTGATCTTGCCAAAAAAAAAAAAAAAAAAAAAAAAAAAGACTGAGATGTCAAATACATGTTAAATTGCTTGCCTGTTTTACGCTACATTCCCTTCTATGTGAAGAAACTCCTGGTTTTGGCTACCTTCCACTGGTCTTCAGCAAGCCCACCTGTTACAGAGAGCATGATACTTGTTTCCCACATTAAGAAATGAAAGCTTGATAAATGTGTACAGAGAAAATTGAAGCCACAGTAGGAACTGAGTTTTACTAGCTCCCATTTTAATGCATCATCTCTTGACTTTAAGAAATATGTCAAAATGAACATGAAAAGAGGATTCTTCTTCTAGTTTCTGTGCTTTCAGAAATAAGTGGAAAAAATACTCATTCTAGTTTAGCTTTTTTTCTTTTGATAAAGAAGAGTATCATATTCAGTTTCCTCAGCTGTGCATGCATATGTCATACCAGGAGAAAGTTAATGGTTTAACAGAGTGCATTAGAAACTTAATTGTATTTTTAAAGTTTTGAGGGAAGGGGTTATTTGTTTTCCAGTGTTTGTTGCTTATTTTATTTTTAACTTCAGCATTTGGAAAATTGCTAGCAATTGTCACCAGACCAAGAAAAGGATCTTGAGTCTGCTGCCAATGTAAGACATACAGCATACACACATTTTCTTTATTAGCCTTTGTTTAATTCCTGAAGAGACTAGTGGGCATCTGCATACCTGGAAATATCAATGAAACCTCATGAGCTTAATAGCTGTTGAAGGTGCTCACATGTGCTTATCTGATAGAAGCACCAGTCCTTTGGTAGTTATGTGCATGTCCTGTGAAGGTGAGTAGAGTAGCATCACTTCAAGTCAGGGAAACTATTTGTGATTGAAGGCAGGCATGTGTTTATTAAGTATGCAGCTGCCATGTTCCATTTTTCTTTACCTATTTTACAAGAATTGATTTCAAGTGATAAAGATCAATCAGCATCACTTTATTTTTTAACACCTTGACCAATACGCTACCAAAAGATTAAAAATCTTTTTAGTATGTTCAGAAACACAATACTGGAATAACATTAATTGTGCAGTGCTGCTACTCTGCTTCATTCTGAACTCAAAGTACTGCCTGCAGCTGTGGTCTGGGTCTCGGGGATGTAGAAGTCTGAACTGATAAGTGAAAATTTGTCATAAAGACTGGAATTGATTTCAGAGTAAAAGATGCCTACCTAGTCATGTTAAAACAGCCCATTTTTTATTCCCCCATCTCTGACTCCATGTGTGTTTTCTATGACTTAGCAATTGCAAATAATTTTCCTCCCTTCTAGCTTTATCCCACTGCTGAAAACAAGTTTGAGTATTGCTGCATTTTTCATTTCTTTCCATCTTCTTCCTGATAATAGTAAGGGTTAACTAGAAAAGGAAGATCTGATAGTTCTTCTGTATTTGTAGGTCTTGGACATTCAAAGCACTTGTTTTCTCTCCCTAAGAATAAGCTTAGCTAGCAGAGCTATAATCATTATTTTCAATATTTGTGCCCGGAGTGGTTTCTTGCAGAAATACTTCCATGAAGATCAAATAGACTCTAAAAAACATAGCTACTGCCCTGTCATTGAGCATGTCATTGTTTATTTCTAGATCTGAGCATCACATTGCAGTGTTTAGAAGATTTATCAACTGTCACATTAAGCAAGTGCCTCTGGGTATGAACATAGCAGTGGCAGAATGATACATGGTAACAGTACACAAGAGGACTGACCCTGAGTTGGGTATCAGCCTTCCTTTAGCAACCAGTGAAGGATAAAGCTGTATTTTACTTATGTTTTACTTTGTGGCATCTTTCTTTAGGATTGGAGGATCCATGTAGATCAAATGCATCAGCATAAAGATGGAATTGAATCTGCTTTGAAAGAAACTAGGGTATGTCTTGCGTGTGCTATGAATATTCCACTGATTTATCAATGCTTTTATTTTCTCTTTTATTAGATATACATTTAGAGATAGATTGAAAATTACTTTCCTTAAGATAATGCTGTACAACTAAAAAGGAAATATGTGATAATGATGATTAAGGACAGTGGGACTGGCAAGAAAGATCTTGTGGGAAGTAGTTTTACATATGAGGATTAATAGGGATATAACAGTTCATTAACATATTATTAGCATAAGCACATCCTGAGTACAGAGGGCAAAATGGAATAATACAATCTGATTAACAGTTGATTTACAACAAAATAAACAAAAAGCGCTGTCAAATGCTGCTGTTAATTTATTGATGGTAACATTCATAATTTATCAGGGGGGAGAACTGATGGAAGCACTACAGCTTGAAGTACAAATTTTAGAGATGGGTGAAACAGAAGACGTCCAGGAGTAATTCTTCATTGGTTATACATAGTGTTTTGTACTATTTTTCTCTCACTTGTATGATTCCATATCCCTTCTGAATTACAGCATCGTTTTAATGTTCTTTACGTGTTATCTGTATACTGTCAGCCCACAGAATATGATTTTCTAGGGTTACCTTGACAAACTTCATAATGAAATCAGCAGAACATTGGAAAAGATCAACAGCAGGGAAAAGTACATCAACAATCAGTTAGAGCATTTGGTTCAAGAATACCGTTCAGCACAAGCCTTGTTGAGTGAGGTAATGCACAGACCTATTGTGGTTGCTTTCTTTTCTATTAACTTGCTATTAAGTAGGGGAGAAGGGAAAGAAGAATTGGGGGAGTTTTCTGTGAATTCTGCTGTTGAATGTAAACCATGGGAAAAATTCATTGGCTGTCAAATTATATAGTTGTTAAGCTAAATTAGCAGTTTTAATTCAGCTATTCTGCAAAGGAAAGTAAATGTTTTTTGCATGAATATTATGTAAATCTGTTGCCAATCTTGAGCTGCTAGTAAATTGCTAGTTCTGCTTTCCCTGTGAAGCTCACACATCTGTGATGAGTGGAAAAACTACAGTGTCAGTCCAGCACTCATCTCCTAAATTGATTACTTGCGCTAATTTGCACAAAGCACTCTGATTACCGCTCTACTTCATTTAGTTTTTGTATCAATAGACTGCTGTTTGAGAAGCTTCTTAATTTTCTAGTTAGGAATCTTGTGTAAGCTGCCATTTGGCTAGCTCTTTTGCTCCTATTTCTGGGCATTACATAAAAATATGACTAACAGGATTTGACTTCTGTGCTTGCTGTTTACCTTGCTGGTAAACTGAAGTATTGAATATGACTGTTACCTACCTCAGATAATAAACTAGGAACACTGGTGTGCAACTTTGCTATGTAAACTTACTCTGTTCAATAAAAGAAGTAAAAATATGGTGTTGGTACAGGATGATTTTTGATCTCTTGATTTCCAGATATATGGGGCAGGGGAGAGAGGATTCACTGCAGAATGACTGCAAACTTAATTTCAGATTATGCAAAATATTCTCAAAGTTATTTTTTGTAACACTTTGAAAAAGATTATGTAGCAGTATCTCATGATTTGTTTACAGCTAAAGAAACAGCAGCTTACATTTTCTACTTGAGTCATAAACTGAAATTTCAAGAGAGTAATTTACTGTTGAAAGTATTCTGGATTTCAGTATTAGGCTCTGTCTCCATTGTGATAAATTTTCTGTGTGTTTGTTTCCTCACATGTAAATAATATTAGGAAAACCTACTTCTTACTGTGTATGCATTAGGGCTGTGACTAACAATTTTTAAGACTGCTTTAAATTTATGAATAATAGTCATTGTATGGGCTGATGTTTCAAGGAAAACCTTATATGTATCACCCTGTTAATGTCATTAGGACACTGTGGGAGACCTGGGCTTGTGACTCATGACGTCAGGTTCTGGTGTTATAAATTCTCTGAGCTATATGTGTATATTCCTTCAGTTTTTATCATTAGAGCAAAAAAATTGCTTCTTTCCAGGCTAGAGAGAAGTACCAGGAGGGAAGTGGAGGAGTAACCGAGAGGATTAAAGTGCTTTCAGAGGTAAAATATGTTTTCACATAATTTGCATTTTGCTTATTTTAAAATGTTTCAGAGACTTAGTGTTTAGTGTTTGCAATTTTATAAACTTAGGTTTTTTTCTGATGTGTTCTTGTGTTAAAGCTTAATATGTTTGTTGAGTGAAAGTGGTCTAGTCAGATCCCTGAATTTTCATCCCAGGTTCCCATTGATTTTTAACTTGTGAACTTGGGCAAGGTATTTTTAAGCTCTCCTAATTTCCCCAATTTGTAAATGAGGGTAAACGTTCCTGTATGTTATAGCCTCTCTCCTAGAATTATTGAGGATTAATCAAGTCACATCTATACAGTCTTTGGAAGAAGAGAAACTCAACTCTTATTTTTGGTAAAAATGAACACACACACACAAAAAAAGAAATTTTCACCTTCCAAGTATTTAAAATATTATTTGACCAAATAGTAATTTTGATGCCAGTCAAACTTAGGACTGTGTTTCTGGTAATTTCTTTTAAATCCATGTTGCAACAAATAAAAACAAAACCCAGACACCTAATCCTCCAATTTTCAACCCTTAGGCCAATTCAGAACTTCTCAGAATAGTTCAATTGTTTGGATTTGAAAAGTCTACTTTATTTATTAGAGGCTAATAGATCTGAAATAGTCACGTAATAGACCCCACTGTGAGAACTTGTTGGAAATCTAAAAGAGGTCTGAGACTTTAGGTAGGTAATAATCATAGCAGCTTAACAAAAGTTTTCTGTCAAAGATTTCTTAGTGTATGGCTTCTGCAGAATTTGAGCTTCTTTCTATTTCACTCTTCAAGGAGTAGTTTTGAAAAAGGGAGTACTTTATGATGACTTCAGATTTAAAATGTTTTCGTGCTTTGGAAATTGTTGACAGATTAGTAAAGAAAAGTATGTCACAGGTTGGTAGACTTGGAACTAGATTAATAAAGGGGTGCATATCTATGCTAAATTAAACATAATGGGTGTTACCATAGACTTACCCTCAAGGATGTGATCAAATCTCAGCCCACTAGGTGATATGGTGACAATGTGTCAATATTGTCACCAATACAATACAATAAGAATGAAGTGACGTGGTTGTTTGCTTGTTTTAACTGAAAAGGCTTCACTGAAGCCTTAACGTGAAAGGCTTTTTGTTTTAATATTTTTGGCTATAATATAAAATAATTACCTTGAATGTAGCTTTGAATCATATAGTTGCATTTCATCATCTATAAAGGCAAACTGGTTGATAGTCAGTGCTGAAATGTATTTTATTCTTTATATATGCATTTCACATATGTATAGCCATGCCAGCAGATTTTGCTACTGCTTCGTCTTTTCCTGCAGTAACATTGCTCAGGGTTCCACCATCGCCTGCTGAAGCCTTGCTGTTTCCAGAAGTGCAGTTGTCATAGTCATTTGGTGAATCTTGGTCTGTAGTGATATTGCAGTGTTCTGCACTGCAACACTTGCACTGTTTTTTTTATTATTTTGGGAAGTGCAGATTCTCAGTAATATCAATGCTGCTTAGCCAACCTTTTACAATTTTTGCTATAGTTTTTACTACATTTAGAATTTAAATTAAATTAAATTTTCATCATAGTTGAAAAAAAATTGTTTCTCTGGATACAACAGTTAAGACAGATCTCTCTTTTTTTTAATGAATGCAGCCATTCAAAAGAATAGTTTGTTTTTTATACTTGATGTTCATCTGGTTTAACTAATAAAATCTTCCCTAATTTAAGATTACAGAAGTATTAGAGAGAGTAAAGCAGGAAATGGAAGAGAAAGGAAGCAGCATGACTGATGGTGGTAAGTATGTTTCTTACCTCAAACAAAACACCCGTCTTCTCAGTGACAGATACATAATTGGACCTTTACTAAAGAAAAATAAACAGTCAGAGTGAGGGACTAATCTAAAATATCAATATTAAAATTTTTTAAAGTGTCTAAGGAAAAGAGGTCATAACCCCTTTCAGAAGGTTATGTATGTCTGTGGAAGCTAGGGATGCCAGCATTTCCTTCCTTTACTAAATTACCTACAAAATCTAAGACAAAACTTTCGGGGCTCAGATTTTAATAACTGGTAACTTACTGAAGGCATTTCACACATTTGCAGGTTCAAGCACGGTAACTCAAATTGTTACTGGCAGTAGCTATAAGGTTCTCTGCTAAGGCTAGCTGGAGTCAGAAAATTCGTTCTGGTGCTTGTAATGGACTTCTTCAATATTTAAAACTATGTAGCTATTTGAATTAATTTGTCTCAGACTCGGGGTTTAATGGCTTATTTTTTCTGATAAAGGGATTCTGTTCCAACTCTATAACGAGTACAAATGCAGAAACAAATTGATGCACATTATAGTATGGCTAAATATGCAGGCTGTATCTGTATTTAGCTGTAACCACGATGGCTAATTTACTTAAGTAGTCACAGCTGTTGTTTTATAAGTAAATTTTGAGCATGGTCACTGGGAAGGAGCTATTCACCTACCTTGCAACACGCTTTCTGTACTACAGCATGGACAAAAATCAGGATAAACTCCAAAGCCTAAAATCACAAGGATCAGCATGATGCAGCAGCATCTGTAGGATGATACTAGTTGGGAGTGAGGGATTAGAAATTAAGTGTGGAACACAAAGCATTTTAATAGCTTTTTCACAAGTAAGATGACCTATACCGTAACCCAACTCAGCTATGAGGATGCAGCTTACAACTGAGCAAAATACATCACTGACAAACCTATCCTAATGTTTATGCACATCTTTACGCAGATCCAAGATGTCAAAGACAGCAAAGTTATCACTGTCTGTTTTCATCTTTAAAGTGTCTTGCATATTAAAAATAATGTATCAGTACAGTCATGTCTCTAGAGTAGAACACCCTTTTGTTCATTCAATTCTTCAATTTTAAGGAGAGAATTATAAGAATGCTTGTTGTGTTAAGTCAGCTGACGGAGAGATGTGCTATTTATCTTTTTTAAACAGCTCCTCTAGTGAAGATTAAACAGGCCTTAACAAAACTGAAGCAAGAAACTATTCAGATGGACATACGAATTGGTGTAATGGAACACACCTTACTCCAGTCAAAGCTAAAAGAGAAATCAAATATGACTAGAGATATGCATGCAACAGTGATTCCAGAAACCACAGTAGGTGCCTATTAAAATTGTTTGGAACTGACTTGATTTGCCCAAAATACAGTTTTCCATCATTTGCTTTTCTGTTATTTTGGATATTTTTTCCTTTTGTTTTTCTACTTTGGTGGGTTTGGGGTTTTTTGTTTGTTTTTTTTAACAAGGTGCTTGTTGTGCACTTTTAAGTAACATTATGCACACTTTGGACTCAACATGGACCTACATTTAGTTTTTTGCTTTAAAGATTTACTGCAAATGTCTTACAAATATACTAATAAATTCTTATTAATGAACATGTCTACTTCATTGTAGAATGCTAAGGAATGTGAAAGTGTATAGAATTTTACTGACACAGCCTGTAATCTTTAAACCTGATTAGATATTCTACAGTGCTGAAGGAAAATTGCTTGCAAAGGACTTGAAAGGAATTCAAAATGTCTATTATTGCCATTTACATATATTAAAGTATTTAATTGCTGATATTGAAATAATACAGCATTACCCTTCCTAAAAGCCTGAGTCAAATTTGATTTCAGCTGCAAGTCAAAGTAAATTGTTGCTTCCACTTGAAGTTTATGAACCGAGCATAGTAATCTAAAATGTTGATTTCAAGTCACTGGGCCCCACTGAAAATCGGACTGTGGTTGAAAGGCAATCACTGGTTAGCATCATGACTCCAGGAAGATCTTTATGTGTATGATCAATGAAGATGAATGTGATCTAGTGTTTACTGATCTGACATTCACATGAAACGTGGGCTCCATTCCCTGCATGACTTTGGTTTACTCATGGAGTGGCCCTTTTCCTTAGCCCTGTGGTGGGTGGATATGTAATGTTTCCGTCAAGACCTGTTCTACTGGTATTTCTCTGAAATTCTGAGTATTTAAAATTATTCACAATTAGGATGAAGCAAGAAGGTTTCTGTATATGTCACTATTGGATGCATGTTCCCAAGCTGTTACAAATTCTTTTCTCTGTGTCTGTTGTACAGCCTTGAATTTATTCTGACCTTGATGTCTGGATAACATAAATAAGTTTACTGTTATGTTTCCATAAGGACAAAGGTGCAAAGCAGAAACTAGACAGTAGTTGCAGGGGGCACACAACATGACACACTCCACACTAGTGCTGGGACAATTTTGGTGTGTTCCTATGGCAGGTCAGAGCCACAGCTGAGCCCTGTACAACTTTGTGAATGCACAACCCCATTCCTCACTTTTTTTTCTTTTTTGGAGTAGTCGTCTGACATGGATGTTCTTTGTAGTTATTTTTATTTTTACATTGCCTGTAACAGAAGCAATAAAAAGATAATCTACGCAAAGGCCAGAAAATGTGAAAACTGATGTGGAGATCGCTGCTGGCTTTCTGTTTTTCCTTTTGGTATCATCACTGTATTTCAGAATCGCTTTGTATTAGCATTGAGTCAAATGTTGCTTTCACTTGCAGCATACATAAAGCCCCATTGACTTCATTTGGATTATTCTTGATTTCTGTCATTGTCAGAACACTTAACTTTGATCTCTGTCAGGTATAAATGTTACCAAATCTAGATGTATAATATAAAATGAAATAAAAATATAGAGAGATGGGGCTGGAAACGTCATGGCAACAGTGAACTCTTTCTCTTGGTAAACATGAGCTAGAAAGTGGTTCTAGAGGTTATAAGCTAATGGAGTGTGGAGTGAAGAACAAGCCATATTAATATACTAGTACGTCCTTTGGATTACTAATGTTTGTAAACCATAGACAAAATTGTTAGAATTCCAGTTATATCAAATTCCTCCCCTAACTTCTGTAGGTAATTCCACTCATCTTGCAACAGTTTCTCACTCAAAAGCAAATTTGTCACATCAGCAGTATTTTGTAGAAACAATGGATGTGTCCTGTGTAAAACAAAAAGACGCTTGACCTACAGTCAGTCAGTCCCATGGGTGTCAAGTTTCTCAACTTTGTGCTTCAGTATTTCATTTGCAAAAAACAAAACTCCCCAAAACAAAAACAAAAAACACCCCCGCAGATTTTAATAAATGAAAAGCAATATGTAAATGCTGAATATTATAATTTACCTGTGCAAGCAGCTGCCAAAAATCTCTATGAATCACACCTAGAAATCAGTTTCCAACCTCTTTGCTGCCTACCTATATCCTCCTACATCCAGCTTAAATTAGAAAAGTTATTATTCATGTTCCCTTTATAAGGTGGTGTTGCTACTGCATATTTACTTTAACAGTGGGTTTATTTCAACTTAGGATAAAGCAAACCCTTCTGCATTGCCTGCAAAGCACACAAATGCTTTAGGATTGCTGTATAAATGCTGTTTATGTAAATTCTTTTCCCCCAAACTACTCCTTTGTGCTAATACAACAAATAAATTTAATAAAAACCTTGCCTTATGTTGATCAAGATTCTTTCTCTGTTTTAAAATACTCTTACGTGGTATAAAGATCTCCAGAAGGGAAGCTAATGTCCTTTATGCCAAAGTAATTCTAAAATAGTGTGCTAATTATATGTAATTCATCTACATTATTTTTCACAGTACTGTCTGAAACTGCATTTATCTATGCATGACACTTCTGTTGTCATAAGTTAATTTTCATCTAGCAAAGAGTAGCATTTGCCCAAGGAACAGTAAAATCACTTGAACCTGCTTTGAAAGCAATCTGACCAAGGCAGCAAGTAGCCACACCACCTTCCTTGAAAGCATGAGGAGAGCAATGGAATCTGCCATGAGAAGTCTGAAAGGCTGTTCTAAAAAAAAAAAAGATTATCCATATAATTATTCCACTAGTGGATCGATGCAGGAAGCAGGTGTCATGTTAAAACTAAATCACATTATTTCCTACAACACTTGTATCTAACACAAAGTCAGAACTGAAGACTAATGGAATTAAGGTGTCCCTAAGATGTAGGGGATAGGAGGTAGTAGGGCATGTATGAAGCTGTGGTGTGCTATAAAAGTCTCCTATCTTCTGAAGAATATTTGGAGACAGAAATCTCTTGAAAGGGAAAACAAATGTCCATCTACCATTAAACTCTGACACTTTCTTGGAATATACCTCTGCAATGCACTGTGACATACAAAAAAATCACCATGAATATTACTATGAGTTACAGTAAGAGCAATTAAGTCATCTTTACATGACATACAAATAGGGCTAAGCCTGAATCAAGAGCTTGCATGTGAATGTTTCCAGCTTCTGAGCTTTCTGAATTTTGCATCCAAATTTTGCAGCCTAGGCTTCTATCCAAATTTGACAAATGTTAATTAAAAAAGAAGGAATTAGTGTGAAGCTGCTTCTTCTGATGCTGGCTCTCGTCCCACTCTAAGAATGTCAGTGCTGCAGTGTGCCGCCACAGTGCAGCTGCACGTGTGTGTGCACATGCGTTGAACACACGCCTGCCTGTCAGTTTGCTGAAGCTAGCAGCTGACTTTGGCAGCATAAAAACATCACTGAGAATACTCTGTCCTGGCTCCTGCAGCCTCACTGCCTTCCACTTTCACATTGATATGTTAAAGTTTTTTGAAGTGGCTGGGTGTTTTCTGAGAAAGAGTTGAAATAGAATCTTAGACTCGGTAAGGTTGGAAGGGACCTCTGGAGATCATCTAGTCCAACCGCCCTGCTCAGCAGCGTCACCTAGAGCAGGTTAGACAGGGTTGTATCCAGGCGGGCTTTGAACATCTCCAGAGAAGGAGACTCCACAACCTCTCTGGGCAGCCTGTGCCAGTGCTCTGTCACTCTCACAGGGAAGAAGTTCCCCCTCATGGTCAGGCGGAACTTCCTGTGGTTCAATTTCTGCCCATTGCCTCTTGTCATGTCACATGGGACAACTGAAAAGAGTTTGTCCCCATCCCCTTGACACCCTCCCTACAGGTACTTATACACATTGATAAGATCCCCCCTCAGTCTTCTCTTCCCCAGGCTAAACAGGCCAGCTCTCGCAGCCATTCCTCCTAGGGCAGATGCTTGAGCCCTCTGATCATCCTCGTAGCCCTACGCTGGACTCTCTCCAGTAGCTCCATGTCTCTCTTGTCCTGGGGAGCCCAGAACTGGATGCAGTACTCTGGATGAGGCCTCCCCAGGGCTGAGTAGAGGGGCAGGATCACCTCCCTCCACCTGCTGGCAACAGTCTTCCTAATGCAGCCCAGGAGACCATTGGCCTTCAAATAAAACTTGGGAAAATCATGGCTTGTAACATCAGTACATGTGAGCTTAAGTAAACAGATGATAGGAAAGCCAGATTATGTATTGTTCAAAGGTGGGGAGTTTCCACAGAGGGATGTGAGGTTGCAAAAGTGTTTTTTTTTTTTTTTTTTTTTTTAATCTGCTGTTTCCTCCTCTTGACATATTTCTTTCTTCAGCAAACACAATTACTATGGTTTTCCCAGCTATTAGCCTATTAGCTAACGTTTGGTTGTTGCTGCAGGGCTTGACTTTACTGGAAATGTCTTCTAGATTCCTTGGAAAGGCCCCACCCTTTTGGAGATAATTCTTCACAGACAAGCCTGGCATGAGTGAGGTGGAGGGTGGTTTTCTTGTGAGCAAATATCAATTTGAATAATGCTAGTCTGTTGCTTATCATATACAGTTGGACTTACATTTTTTGTTCCTGGTCCTAAGTAATTAAGATGGCTTATACCCCAGTACTCCAAGCCAGTACTCAGCCACTGCTGAGACATGCTAGTCATTCACAGGTGTCTTAATTCTCTGTTGTAAAAATTAACAAAGGAGAATAATTTAAGGTCAGAAGTACAGAATAATTATTTTTAACAATATTCTTCTTGACTCAATAATCATACTTGTTCATTCAAAGTATTTTCCGTTTCCATGGCTTTCAAGGGATGGCAGTACTTCAAACAACATCTTAATGTTACTTGGCAGTAGCCTGAAGAATTAAGCTGTGAATCGTAGCCATCCCTTGGGCTAGTTTTCCTATCCCTGCTCCTCTGCTCTATTTTTATGGCTGAAGTTTCTTACTGTATCTTGGGGTGAGGGGGGGAGGAAAGAGAAGGGGATATATACTTTCTGACAAGACTTTTGAGAGATTTCTCTATCCTTCTGTCAGTGTTGCTGGTCCATGATCATGTTACCTCCCCTCAAAGAACCCATTTGGGAGAGAATACAAGCCATTAGTCAGACCAAGTGAGACAGGCGATTGTGAAATTTTCCGGGATCTAGAGCCAAAAAATGTCACAGAAGGTTTAAAGAGGTTTTACAATCTGTTGATCATTGTTTTCTTTGCTAGAGGGAGTGTACAAGTTCCCAGTAGGATGGCAAGAGGGATTTCTGCAGAGTTTGATAAATGCTATCAAACAACAGTAAAAACAATGAAAATCCTGTGATCTTAAGAGTGCCATTCACTAATTTTGCAGTAATCTGTCTGGCAACCATTTCATTACAGCTTTCAGTAAATGCCCATATTACACCCTATAAAACATACCTGGGATTTTTTATTATCTTCAGATGTACTATATGGCAACAAAAAAGAAAAACTATTGTTCTGAGAAGACTGTTCCTGGGCAAAAATGGTTTACTTTGGGTATTTTAGGCTGAGAACGTGTTATTGCTAAATGTACTCTAATACAATTCTGCTTTAGCAAGAATGTACTTAAGTATGGGTGTGTAAAATCTCTATTGAAAAACAGAATTACAGGTAACTGTGTTAGAAAAGATATACAATTAAAGGTCAATTAGATTTTCTTTCTGTTGTATGTAGGATTGATAAAGAGGTAACAAATTCAAACTGACAGAATGAAAAAGCATCCTTTGAAAAGCTCTTCCATAGTCTCTTAGCTTAAATATAGAAGATTTGCCTTCACTTAGTTGTATTTCCTTCATTGCTTTCTAATCAGTCCTCCATTCCTCGTCACTCTTAGATGTGCAGCTTACTCCTCCATGATGATGATTCCCTTCAGATATGTAATGACAGAGATTTTGCATTTCATAGCTAGAATGTTTTCTGCAAACATTTAGAGACTACTCATACAGCCATGAGCCAGACTAGCACTGCAGGCATAAAGCAAATTCTCATTGACCGCAAATAGTGTAACATAGCAAGGCAGAACTAGATTCTCTGCTGTGCCTAGCGACAAAAGATTGACTCATTACATTACAGTCTTCAGTTTTCAGTAAAAAAGTATGTTTTTAGAGTTTAGTCTACATTTAAAAGTTGTGCTGACACAGCAGTGTTGGGGGGGGAGGTTCAGCATTCCTACTTTTGTCTTTCATAGTTGTGTTTGACAAACATACCCTGCTATATAGTACGTATTCAGTCTCTGCTGAAAACCATTTCCAGTGTAGCTCTCAAACTCTTGTGCTATTTGGCTGTTTGTCCTAAATGTTGATAGCCCCAGCTTACATGGTTGCAAAGAAAATTTTTACAACATGACCGGAATATAACTGATGTGGTTAGTCTGTCTGAATTTATGGTAGCCAGGATGTAAACAACGTGGTGCAACTTTGTAGGGTGTCACATGTAAGCACCCACTGCTGGGAGGTGGCGGTCTTGCTGACATCGTTTTGATCTGAGTGTCAAGAGGAGAGCAGGAGCAGTAAGATGGACCTGGCAAATGAACCTTAGCTGCTCTGCTAAGTATTTTAAGTCCCCTGCTGCTCTGACAGACTGTAGGAGGGAAGGCAGACCTAACCTGCTACCACAACTACACATAAACAGAAAGGGGAGGTCCATGGTAGTTGTCACCCTTCTGTTAAAAGCAGCTAATCAAAAATCAGTGTCTCATTGATCGCTGTAATGGAGGAGGAGAGAATGGTTATCAAGAGAGGAAGTTATTTCTGTGCCCAAAAAGAATTTAAAAAGTAGCAAATAATACACATAACCTGCTCACAAATTCAAGTCTTCTCCTGGAAGACCTATTACTTGCTCCTTTGGCTCGTTCTCAGGGTCAGGCTACCCATGCTTCTGAGTCAGGATTAGCTTTTCTCACTGTGTTTTTTTACAGGTCTTCACTGTCTCACTGTTCACGTTTCCAAAAACTGTAATCTTTCTCCCTAAAGCCCTCAGAACTCTGGATGGATTTTCTTTTCTCTTTGTCTGGAGGAGAGATGTATTTGTGTTTCAGGCTTTCAAAACCCCTCATATTTCAACCACCTGCTTCTGCAAAGAAACTTTTTCTCATATGCATCTTAAAGAGCTGTAAATGTGCCCAGAGTTTCGAAGTAACTTACCTCAGCCTTTAAAAGCAGAAGGTTTGATTAGGAAAAGGGAACTTTTTGCTTTTGAAACACCATTCTCATGGTGTGCAAGAGAAGGAGAAATGGGAGGAGAAAACGAGGCCACCAGATGAATGAAGCCTTTGGAATGTTGTAATACTCCTTTTAGACCCAGATTGTTATCCTATGGCCATATATTCAGGGATATCTTTGAACATCTGAATTTGCTGTTCCTTATTTGCCAGAGAGACCTCAATATAAAGGAACACAGCAGTGGACAGGACCCACAGCCTACAGAAAGATCTCGCCATGCATATCAGTAAAATGCATCTGCATCTCGGAAGAAACTTGGCATTTATTTTTTGATTATTTGGAACACAAAATGCTAGTATATTAGAGTAACTTAGGAGGGACCTCCTGGCAAGCAGAAGACAGAATTTTGCTGTGACACAGCAAATGCAACCACAGTAAATGACTATGAAATCTTTGCACAACACTCCCTTTTGTATTTCATCTTGGAGAATGAGGCTAATCTCCTTTTCACTGTCTGAAGTGTGCTAGCTCCACTATATATATCCTGATCTTTAAAGGACGCTTTGGCAAGCATATCTTTTATTGCACTTCTGTGATTGATTATGCTTTAATCAGTAGGACAATTGTTTACAACACACCACAGTCTTCCACTGGCTGAAAACACATTTATTACAGACAATGGTGCCAGCACTTATCTGTTCTTATTGGCGATTTGAAAACAAAAGCCAAACAAGACAGCTTCTGTTTCCAGTGGGTGGTCAGGTTAGTACTGGAAGTCACTTGCTGGTGCTTTTCACCCTGTGTTGGATTACAGCTGTCAGCGCTCAGGGTTCCCTTTCATTCAAGACTGCCTTCCTAGGAGTGCAGTAGTGGACTCAGTTTGGGGCTAATTTTAGCAGTGACCTCACCTTTCACAAGCTTTACAGTGAGGATATTCCAGGGAAATTTTCAGACTGAGTCATTAGGGCCCTGACAAATCACTCATACAGTTAAATAGCCAAGAGTGCCAAAATGAGTCATATTCTTTGAGTGACTATTCTGCACTGCACATACCAGGACACACCATGACCTTAGACATTATAGTGTTCAAGCCGATTTCGGTTCCCAGCACACAAGCAGGTAGGGAAGTTATATTATTCTTATCCCTGAGCAGCACCTTGCTCTTCCCTGTTTCTTAAAATCACCCTGCTGGGCGTACACCTCACCACGTCAGGAGGAAATAACTCAGTTGTTTCCTGACTGAGTTTTTACAAAACATTGCTTCAGGCAAAAAAAGAGTGTTTCTTTCCACGGCCAGCTCTGAACCACAGACCCCATATACAGCACCTCTGCCTCAGAGAGAGCTGAAAATGGAACAGAGACCCCAAAGGCATCCAAAATCACACAAGTGTGCAGAGTGAAGGGAAGGCAAGGCTAAGGATTTCAACATGCTAGCTGAGATCATTCACATGGAGGATGGACTCCGAGGACAAAAGCCAGAGGAGCAAGTGGGAAGTGTGAACAGGAGCAAACAAACAGACGTACGTGCTCATGTAGAGAGAGGAATCAAAAAGGAAATGGGAAAGGTGCAGCTTGGGAGAAGTCATTAGTCCCTAGATGAGGCTGTTTCTGTGATGTAAAGGCACAGAAGGTGGCTGTAATTAGGAAGGAAGTTAATGAGGAAGCAAAAGCACTGGAGCAAGTATATTTGCAATGAGCATAAAGAGAAGAGAGAGAAGCGCAGTTGCTGGGGAAAAAAGGGAACAGCTTGCTTGAAGGAAGAGGGAAAAGGAGGCAGTGAAGGTGGGAGAACAAACTGGTCTGAAATTAGTTTGCTATGGCCTTAACATAAGCGCAAGAAAGTTGTCATACACACACGCGCTCACCCCGCCCCGAGCACACACTAACGAAATGAAACTTCCGTTTACCAGAACTAGCTTTGCTGTGCAAAAGCCACAATGAGAATCGAAGGAAATAAGGATAAAAAATTGAGGGAAGTCAAAAGGTTAGATGAGGACGGAGGCTAAGCAGCTTCAGAAACAGACACACAAGGAAAGGAAATAATAAAAGGAAGAAGAGGAGGGTGGAGGAGGGGGAAGGCAGAGCCCAGTGAGCTGAATATGCCGTAGTAATGCTGTCTTTTTCACATAGACCTCATTTGTTAGCTGCTCTTTCAGTTCTGGTCTCTGAATAGCTGGAGCTGTTTCAGTTGTTACACAGCGAGATACTACATATCTGCTGCAGCCACAAAGAACTAGTTAAGAGCAGTATACACTGATGCAAGACTACAAGCAACCCTACTGGTAACAGCTACAAGCCTGAATAAAATTGTCCTTGTTTGGCTCCTATCTTGAGGGGAGAGAGTAAAACAATTCTTACAGTAACCCCTTCCAGGGCACTATTTTTACCACCTTCCTTGCTTTCCTCCTTCTTTGGATGTGAACTGCATTTATCTGCTGTTACTCAGTAGATAAAAAGGACTTTGTTCCTTAACAGTTTATGTTCAACATAATTTTTACAGGCAATAGCAAAATTTAAAACAAAAGCTATGTTTTGTAGTTTTTCGGTTCACCAGTAGTAACTCCAGTGGTGTTCCTGTTGAATACTTCCTTGTTTCAGCTTGCAAGTTTAGATCTGATGTCAAAGAGCAGAACTTGCAATTATCATTTCAAGTACACCAGATTTGAAGGCAGTTATATTCCAATCAAATTTAGCTGGAAAAACATCCTCTGGAGACCTGCTCCTGGATATGAGGCAACAGCTAAATTTAAAGTTGTCTCATTTAATTCAGAAAATAATTTCTGGTTCCTTTTTTGTCCCTGCTCCAACTTGAAGATGAGCTGCTTGGAAACACTCCTGTATAACAAAACACAGGTGGAAAAATGCCCACTGAAACATTTCATTTGAAACAAGTGAGCTGCAATGTTCAGGCTAGGGTTGAGCTGGACTCCTGCTTGCATCCCTGGCACAGTGCCCCAGAGCTTTGGACCAGCCAAACATCCCCACACCCCAGGCCTGGGCCACTCCACCTGGGAAGAGTCCTGGGTCCCCAGCTTTGAGGCTGATCCCCCAAGCTAGGGTAATGTCTCGGGGGTTTGGAAAGCCTTATAAGCCCCAACTTCAATAGCTGCTCAGCTCTACAGCTGGAAGAGGGACGGAGCCCACGCGGAGCTGCAGCATCTCACTGGCAGCCACTGTGGCAGCATCACACATGCAAACCCAGGATTTCAGTTTCACCGCCAGTTTAGGCTGATCTAATGAGGAGCTGCAGTGGAAAGGTCTGTTTTCTCATTTTTGTTTCCTGGTGCACACCTTTCTACCGCTCGCTCTGCACAGCCCCTTGGAAAGAATGAGAATGCAAAACAGAGGAGAGGAAGGTACAGGGGTCTTTTGCTGGTAATCTACAGTTAAATCAGCTTCAGCTGATTGTCCAACTGCACCCCACGAGGCCAGAGCTTGTGACTCCAGGTGAGCCATTAACAGCTCCTGTTTGTAGTAGAGTCTTGCCAAGCAGCAAACAGGCAAGAGTACATAATACATAAAAATAAAATACCCTATTAATTATTCCAGTATTAATGAATCTTGCTTGTGAATTCGATCTTGAGAAGTCCTGTGAGAGAAACAGTTTAAAGATGTGCCTCCACCTCACAAAAGCATTCAGTTTCCAGAGACGACAGACATACATGCCCATACATGCACTCTTTTGAACATGATTTTTGAGAAAGACTTTTATGGCTAAATTAAACACTGGACAAGAGAATGGTAGAAGACCAGCCACTTTATCTCATAATATTATTATTATTATAATCTCACACAATATTTTTGACCCTATTTTATACTCATGTTGTCCTTCTTCCCTTTTGAATCAAAACATCTCCTTTGTCAGCCATTGATTTTATTCTTATAATAGCATTACTCTGGAACACAAACTAGACAGGTTCATGCACATAACCATACAAGAAGGGAGAGCAATCAAATTCACCCATGGTGAGCAGCTTAGTGCAAAATCTGTTGTCTTTAGTGGAAGGTGCACCTGCTCTCTCTCCACTGTGGATTATAAAATACACAAAAAAGCATGAGTTCAGGGAGTCTGAGCTAAATATGATTGGAGGTTGAGGAAGCAAGATAAGAACTACCATACATGTCACCCTGTTCCCCAGGCACTCGCATCTGGTCACTGTTACTACAGGACACTGGGGTAAATGGGCTGATCCAGTACAGCTGGTTTCATGTATTATACAGCACCTGAATTTGGTTCTGGGAAGTGATAAGAATTAATATCTGAATCTCATGGAATTTTCCCATTGGCAAAGCCTTATGATTAGCAAACAGCACCCTGTCACAAAGCATATCAAGCATTCATTGGGGAAACACTTCTCCATCAGTTCCATTTCCCTGCTCAAGAAGCTTTACATGCTATTCATAACACTGTATAGAAATGGCACACATGCCACTACAAGCACATAAAAATTCCTCTAAAATAATGAAACTCTTGCTAATCTTGTATGGACATTGTGCTAAAAGTGGTAGATCCATCAAAAGAAAAACAAAATCCATTTCATGCAAACTCATCAAGAAAACATACACAATATGCAACCATTTCACAGCTGCCAAAAGATATCAGTCTATTTTCTTTTTTTAGCTGGAAGGGGAAATCTAACCAGGCAAAGCTGTTGGGAGCCAAGGAGACTTAATTTTTTTTTTTTTTTTTTTTTTGAAATAAGCCAGAATTTCATCCAAAGGCAGAAGAGTTTGTCAGTGAAACGAACATACGGGGCCAAGCGAAATAATAGTTTCAGCAGTGGTTACTGCTGCTGACATTAATGTGGCTGCATGTGGGGCATGGCAGTAGTGAACTTGCATCCATCTTCTTGCTTTACAGAGTTGAATAAGCATTTTAAGCTGCTAGTGCAGGGAAGAGCCCTATAAATGAATAGTTCCCAAGGAACTAGGGGGAGGCAAATTCAACTTTGTTTTCCTTTCTGTGGACACAAAACATGTCCTGTACCTTTTTAATTTTTTTTTAAGTGACTGGGCTAGCAATTGCTTCTTGGCCAGTATTTTCCCTTCTGCCAGTGCTATTAAGTCGATTAGGCTGCTGCTGTTGTCCCTCAGTGAAGCATATTACAGCTGCTGTTTTATGTACATGAGTTTGGAGAGTTTGGAGAGCTATTTGTAATCCTGGAGACTACAGCTATACCAAATGTTTCATGAAAACGCTTTGTTCTTATCTCTCCCATCTTTCCTCCCCCTTTCCTCAGCCCTTCCCCATACAACTGACTGCATGCTAGCAATATTTCTCTTCATATTTATGTAAATACCGTTAGATCCAAACATGCTTCAGTGTATTTGAACTAATGATGTGCTTGCATGTATTGGGTAATCAGTAACTTCCACAGGACAAACAATCTCCTCACTCAGCTTTCAGTTTCTTAAATATATCTCGAGAATGGTATGAATTGTTTCAAAGTTTTAAATTAGTACTAAGAGTAATCCTCCTCTCTTCCCCCTGGCCCCACCAGGCCCGATTCACATACCATTAGAAACCCATTCAGCCTAAAGAGAGGCCAAATGTTGAAAACATTTGGCTGAAATGTGTATTTGGACTGCAGGCAGGGCAGGTGGATTATCCTGCCAAGCTCCAGAAAAAGATTGACTGGTTCCATAGATGCAGCAGCTCAAGCAAGAAGGAGCGAGGATGAGCGAGGACTGCAGAGTCCTTGTCCAGGCTCTGCTAGGAAGCAGTGGGAACAGGGCACAGGTGCCTTCTGGGGGTGGCGTGTGAGCTGCTGGACCAAAGACAGCTCTGGGAGGCTGTGTGATGCAGAGAGATACCTAGCAATCAGCATTTTTCCACCTCTCTCCTGAGAGCGCAGCTAATGACTTACTCCAGAAATAAGTGACTTCTAGCGCAACTTGGGATCCCAGTGCAAGTAGCCTTTATGGATTTGCTTACATTTTTATATAGCTGCGATCCGGTCACTGTTTAGCCACATGTGGCTTCCAGCCACTTAATTACCCCCTTAAGACCTCAGTCACCACCTCTGAAGAGGGAGATATGTCCCTAGCTATGCATTGCTCAGATGAAAGGAGTAGTATTATTGTAATTAGTACAGTGCCATTCTGCTGCAAAGGGATTACTTGGACTTGGTTACCTACCACATATTTAGTCTGTGAGCATAGCAGTCTTCTCTCCATGTTGTCACAGATTGGCTCTTCAAAGCAAGGCCCTGTGTACCCAGGTATGATGATAAATGCGTTTTAGCTTTATTATCTCAGGGGCAAGCTTACGATATTGTGCTGTCTGTCATCTGTCTCCCCCGATAAGTTTTTAACTGCCATGGCCAATTGTAATTACCTCTAAAGAAGAAAGATCCCTAAAGGCAGAAGTTTCAATGAGAAGTATATTCCTATGTATTTTGTAAAGACAGCAGCAGGCTGGTTTGGGGGTAAGGAAAGGAGGGAGAAGACAGGGCACAGGGCCATGATGAGCAAATGCCATGGTGTGGAGGTTCAGCAGATCTCAGCAGATCCATGTCCCAGGCAGAGGTGGCCAGCTAGCCAGGTCACAGGCACCAAAGACTCAGTTGGCATGTATGCACCTCCAAAACAGCCCACAAGATGTACCACCTCTTACCCACCGAATATTTTATAGGAGACATCATGGCAGTGGCAGTCACTGCAGTGCAGAGGGAGAGCAGCTACCGAGAACATGAGTTTATAGCAGCAGAGACCACAGTAACTCCACTCTTCACGTCTTTCTTACAGCCATGGCTCCTGGAGACATCTTTCATCCTCCTTCTCCCTTACTTTCCTTTCTGAGGCCGTTGCCTCCCAGTGAAGAATGTATTCAGCAAACTCAGCAAGTATTTTAAAGCAAATGGCTCTGAATTGCTATTTAGTCATTGCAAAGAGCATCCATCTCTTCCTCGATGTTTTTTTCCTATGTTGTCTTCTGCTAAGACCTTCTGTCTGCCAGCTGTGATGGAGGAAAACTACGTGGCTGTTTTGAAGCAGGCAGTGGCAATATTTTGTGCGTGGCTTGAGATTGCAAAACTTATAGTGGCAGAGAGGCTGGGTTAGTGGGCACCTCTGGGGAGGATCAATTTGCAACATGCAGGATATGGTCAGAATAAGCTCCATGATGTAACTAACTGAACATACTTACTAGGTGTGTGGCTAATAAATACTTCTGACATGTTGGACAATGAGTTTTATATGCTTACAGACCTGCCAATATACAAGCAAAAGCTGCTAGAGCCAGGTTTGTAAATGTATTTAT
Source organism: Rhea pennata (assembly GCF_028389875.1). NCBI lineage: Eukaryota > Metazoa > Chordata > Aves > Rheiformes > Rheidae > Rhea > Rhea pennata. Next base: position 97,884,880 of record NC_084663.1, on the reverse strand, counting down.
GTGATTGAGCCCAGCTTTTTGAAGATATGTAGAGTTTAATTCTCACTGAAATCAGAAGGGACCTTGATTTCATCACATGGGAAGTCATGTATTTATGAATAGGTTTAAAACTAGGAATCCTGTTTCCTAAATACTTCGCAAAAACTGACCCTCCATCTGAACTAATCTTGTCTGAAATGAGAGATTTCTGGAACTGCTGTAGAGAACTGAATAGGAAATTGCAGCTTTTCTTCAATGAAGCCATTCCCTAGAATCAACATTGTTTCACTACCATAGGACTTTCTTGAATGGGTCAAAATGCCTAGGATGAATGAAGAGCCTCTTCACCACCAAAATAACATAACATATAATTTCCATAAGGTTATTGATAATCACCTGATCCATTTCTCCAGGAGCTTCATGTAAGTGGAGGGCACCTGCAGGTAACACCAAAGCCAGTTGCTCCATTGCCACCAGTTCGCCGGCAGCAGAGCAGCTGACCTGCCAAGTCCTGTTGGGGTGACACCATGTTACTTGGACCAGAGCATACACAGAACCACAGACTCTCTTTACCAGCCTGGGAAAGAAGGTGAGATATGCAAGATCTTTTGCACTTTAGCTTCAGCCTCTGCCAAACCTCATCTGTTTTGGGCATTCAGTGAATACAGGTAAGAGCACAAGAGTTAGCACACTGGGTCAGACTGACAGTCTACTTCGCTGTCTCCAACAGTGGCCCATAGCACATGTTTATGGAAGGCAACAAGGAGCAGAGATAGGATCTTGTGCATTGACCTTCAGTGCAAAGTTTCTCACTGCATTTAGAAGCCTTTGAGACAGAAGAGAATTTTTCACAGGCTGAGTTTTCCATGGCCTTGAAATTATTAAAAGAATAAGATGCTTGATGAATCCCATCAAGCAAGTGGCATGTGAGTAGAAATGCAAAATAAAAATAAAAATGAGGAATTCTTATGCCTGGACATTGGTCATGCTATGGCACTTGAATACAAAGAGAGAGAATGAGAGAGAGAGGGAGAAAGAGAAAGAGAGAAGTACATGTCCACAAGAATTTTTTTTCCTTAAAATATTTAGTTTTGAAAGGAAAGTGATTGTACCTTAGCCCTCTCAAGCCAACATAATTGTGAAAGGTTAACACTTTTTTCACAGTATTGTTTTATTTTTGACTAACTCATCAGCAACTATTACTCAAAGTTAATTCAGGCTTTGCTCTTCTTTTGGAAATTTTTTGGCGTGCTAGTGCTTGGGGTCCCATTAATATTTATAAATGTCACTTTAATCCCACTTTTACCCTCTTGGTCAGGCAGGATCTCTCAGAAGAAGGAATATTGTTGTTATTCTTGTTTTTCTTTTTCTTTTTCTTTCTTTCTTTTTTTTTAGAACTGTAATAAGGGTTTGGGGTTGAGCCTGTACTAAAAATGTCACATTCTATAGAGCTGTGATGTATTGCTTTGGTAGCGTGCCTATGCCCCCAAGACTGGTCTCAGAGTTAGATTTTGGACCTGGAGAAACAGATACAGAGTCTATTCTCAGCTCTGCCACTGGCTATTATGCAACCTTAGCCAGTTTATTCAGCCTCAGCATGCCTCAGTTTCCAAATGGGCGGGGGGGGGGGGGAGGTGGGTTAACACTATGCTCCTTTGTGATTGCTTTGTGGTAGTAAAAGAAGAACAAATATTACCTATCATATTACAGTTATACTGTGACTTCTGGACATGGGGTTGTTCCTGTGAGTGTTTTGATAAAGGACTGCATGCATGTCAAATGAGCCCATGAACAGAGATGATGGTCTGGCCACTGCATTTCTTGCTGGGGGAGATAGCACTCCCAGTCAGTTTGACAAATCGTAACTACAGATACCCTTTGCTTTAGGCATGCAGGCTTTCATGTCACTCCTCCAAATTTTCCTGCAAGTCCCAGCAGTCAGCTGCCTCTTGGATGTTGGCTTGTGTAGGGGAGTCATGTCTACAGCAGCTTCACTCACCAACTGCAGATAATGATCAGTGGGGCTCCAAGTAGTGGTAAACCAGTATGGTATGATGGCAGATCACTGCCCAGCAGTGGGACTATATTAGGTACCTCATTTAAGGACCAAAAGGGTGCCTCAGAAGGCATCAATGAGGGACTCACACAATCTAAAAAATATATGATTATCCATTGTTTAGGAGCACTTAGATTCAATATGCAAGTCTGAGATGGTTCAGTGGTTTTTGCAGCTTTTGGGAAGCATTCCTGCACAAGCTTCCAGAGCATTCAGGCACTGGGTGAAGAGAGATGCATAGTTCTTCAGGGCAAGAGCAGATGGAAATTGTCACAGAGATGTTAGAAAAAGTGGTCACAAGCTCACAGCTTTTGTATCATAATAGGGTTTACTTTGCATACCTGTCGTAGAAAGACAAGCAGAACTGTGTAACATTTCTCTCAACAGACCAGAAGCATCAGAAGCACCTTGTGCTGCATAACCTAGCTTCCTGAAACTACCAGTAAGTAGAAGCATTGCAGACCTTCCTTTCTCAGCAACAGAAGACAAGAGTATTGCAGAGGCACACCTAGCTAGATTCCACAGCTACCTCCCCCAAAAAACAGGGGAGTTGCATGCATATAGAGTTATCTTTCTGGGATTTGCACAATTCAATTCAGTACTACATGAGATGATAGCAGCTAATACAAAACAACGCTCTGCCTGGCTGTAAGAAATTTCCTATGTGCACTGTGTTGCTTTTAGGCTAATGTGGGTGTGTTATATGCTACCTTAGCAACAGCAACAAGCGGGTGCTGCAGCTGTAGCCTTCTCCTCTTTGCAGCAGGAGGAGAGCATCTCCCCAGATTTCTTACAGATAACATGCGGTGTAAATCTCCACAGAGCTCACAGTGTCCCCAATGCCTGCCTGCAGCTCTCAACATGCTGGCACTTAGTCTGGACACAAACACATGAGCTATGACTGAAGCAGACATGTCTTCCCTGCTGCCCTCCCATTTCTTCTTCCTGAGACTGTTTCTTTTGGCCTCCAGTGAGCATCATCCAAATCAGTCTGCCAGGAGCAGGATCAGCTGCTTCATGCCAGCTCCCTCCATCGTTTTTGGAGTTAGATGGCATCCTCTGCTAAAGGCTTTTTACTAAACTTGACTGCTGGAGGATCTCTGAGTGCTTTATAAATATCCAGAGAAAAGAAACACAGTAGTCAAGGCAGAGGTATCCATAATCACTTAAGAAGGGTTGAGGGAAAGAATTTAAGAGAATACAGTGATCCTCAGAATGGGGGGGGGGGGGGGAAGAAAGAAAAAGAAGAACCCTCAAAACCAATGTTAATGTCACAACTGAAAAAAAATGTAGTAAAAATACATAAATTCAAATTTTCACTGAATTTTGATTCTATCCTGGCTTTCACTAATTCATCTTCTGTTGAACTTTGGGACTTTTAAAAACATTTATTCACACATATATATGTGTGTGTGTGTATAAATGTTTTTAAAGTCCCCCAAATATGTGTATATATATACACACACACATATATGTGTATAGTGTGAGTATGAATGTGTAATGTCCTTTTTAATGCTTTATCAACACATCACATCTGAGAACAAAATATGCATTTAGAGGTGCAAATATTAACAGATCCAAAATTTTGAGGTCAATTCTGAAACAGAAAGGTGTTAAAAGGGGCTATTTCATGTGAAGAAATTTTTGTTTTATGGTCAGCTGTGTATTATTCTAAACGAAGGATCAAGCTAAAGAGAGACAGTTATCCTTGCTTTTAATTGAGAGGCAACAACAAATGAGCAGACTTACGGTGGAGTCATAGATCACTTGCAAATTAATTTGGTTTTCATCTGTTTTGCATTTACTCCAAAAACCTTGTATTTCATTTTAGCTAGAGCAAGTTATTCCTCACATTTCTGTAATAGTTTCACCGTTAGCTGCCTTGCGCAAGCAAACTGAAAACTATCAAAACACCTAGTACTTTGGCATTGGTGGTTGCAAGGAGCACAGCGGTCTTCCCCCGACAGCTATTGCTTGGTGCTGAATCAGTCTTTGGCCGACCTCCACCTTTGTGCAGAGTTTCAGATGCCAAAGTTTTTCTGTCACTCCGTGCTTTTTTGTTTCTTTTTTCTCTCTCGGTGATTGCCAGTTGCAGTTGGCTCTTTGCAAGACCTCAGAAAGGTGCAGTTCTCTGCAAAGGCCAAAGGTGCAGTTCTCTGCAAAGGCCAACTCCGGCAGTCAGGCCTGCAAAAACGCCTGCCAGCCCAGAAAGCGAGCTGCTCGCGTCCCACCTGACGCACTGTTTGTGCTTAAAAGCTCGGATAAGCTACCTGATGGCGCTGTTCTGCGAGAAACACAAACGTCATTTTGGCAGGAGTGAGTTTTCTGTACGGCTTTTAGCTAAAACTAGAAAGGCTGTTTTTTTTTCCCCTCCCTTCCTCTAGATTACTTACAAGTGAAATGTAATGTGATTAACCAAAAGAGGGGACTGAAATAGAAAACATGTGTCACTGCTCTCCTTCCCCCCCCCCTTCCGCTGGGGATCTGTGCAGTTGCACGTTCCTGGTTTCAGTCTGTGCTCGCACAGCCAGTTCCCTGCTCAGCTGAAGAGATCTTTCATACAGATGAAAAAAAAAAAAAAGGAGGGGGGAGCACAGGAACCATTAAAACGTTATTTATGGAAGAGGAAGCCCTCCAAAAGGCTTTTGATTTGTTACTGTGTTTAAAATCGATTCAATTACGAGGGAGTCATTTTGGGAAAACCCAGTTGGGAACAGCACTGCTAGAGCTTGTCTTTTACCAGACTTGGCATCTTTCTCCTCACTGGCTCAGCCATCTTATTTGGCCACTACTCAAAAAACAAAACAAAACAAAACCTCAAACGAGAACTTTTGGCTTCGTGCGTGTAGGGGAAAAAAAAAAAAAAAAAAAGAGAGAGATAGAGATACAGGACCCCAAAACTCAAACACCAGATGGTTAAGGAAAATATGCCGTGGTAACTACTTAAAAAAAAAGTCCCAAGTGTGTTTAAGCCATTCCTGCGGGCTATTTTGGTTTCTCTAGGTAGGCGGGCAGGAGGGCGGAGGGAGGGGGGGGCCGAGCCCCGCAGCCAGCGGCGCCCAGCCTGCTCCCAGCGCAAGGCCCAGCTCCTGCCGGAGGCCAGCGGGACCCTGCTGCCCCCACAGACCCGCTACCGCCGCCACGTCCCTCCTCCTCCGCCCGAGAAGCGCAGCGCCGGCTGCCAGGAAACGGCGAGGACGGGGGAGCGGCGGCGCTCAACGGCCGCCCGTAAACGGTTTCGTCCGTCACGGCTCCCGGGCGGGGGCGCAGCCAATCAGCGGCGGGACGGCGCTTCCCGCCCCTCCCCAGCTCCCCCGCGCGGCTCCGCCCATCCCGCCCGCCCGCTGCGGCGAGGAGCTGCCGAGACTGTGGCGCGTCCCCGCCGCGCTCTACCGCCGCCGCTCCGCCATGTGGGTGCTGGGGGCTTGGGTGCTGCTGAGCGCCGCCGGCGCCGGTGAGTCGTCGTCGCCGCCGTCGTCGTCGTCGCCGCTGTCGCCTCCCTCTGCCGCGTCTTTTCGGCCCCGGCGGCTGGGTTTGGGTTGGGGGGGGGGATGCGGTGACCGTGAGACCGTGGCGTTGTTCCCCCCCCCCCCCCCGCCGCTGCCGCCGCCCGCCTACACCGGATTGCGACGCAGGAGCTCTGGCAGCCGCGGCGCGGCCCCGGCGTGGCCCGGGGGCAGCGAGGGGGGCTCCGCGAGTGAGCAGGAGCCGGGTAGAGACCCGTCTGCCCGCTCATCCCTTAGCGGGTCCCGTTCGCCCCCTCTCCCCCTCCCCCCGGGGGGACCGTTGGGGGAGGGGAGGCCGTTGGCGGCGAGGCGGACGGGTTGGGGGCTGGTGGTAGTGAGGAGCCGGGGGTCGGGGAGCTCCCTCAGGGTGGCTTGGAGGTTTCCAGCGCTGCTGCCCGGAGCTGCCGGCTGTCGGGGGTTGTTGTGGAGCCGCGATGTGACACGGGGCGCCTGCGGGCTGCTCGGCAGCACCTGGCCGCCCGTTGCGGGGGAGGTTGGGCCGCTCTGGCAGTGCGCCTTGCCGCTTTCCTCATTCTCCCGCGGCTTGGGAGCTTGGCGGGGTGTTCGGGAAGCTGTGGGGGAAGAGGAGGGAGCCGGGTCATGTGTAAAGGTCCGCGGCTTTTTGGTCGTTGTAGCGTTAGGGCAGCATAGCGTTATTGTGTTTTCTTGGGAAAAATGGTGATCGAATTGACGACAGTTTCTAAGGTCCACGGCAATTCCTAATATAAAAAGTTCGGGTATCATTGATGTTTAACTGGCACCTAGCAATCTCACCGTCTGTTTTCCCTGCTGCAGGAAGATACTCAGTTAGGGGGAGGAGATTAAAAAAGTTCAAATATTTTCTCAGAAGTGCAAATGTTACCTTGTTCATATATACCCATAGGCAGGACTTCCAAACCTGCATGTTAAAAGCCAGTATCAGATTAATGTTTGGGTTCCTGGGTTAGAAGCAGCTTGACTGACAGTGTTGAGTGCCCAGAATCTTTTGAATTCAGTGAGAAAGAAATGTGAGTGTTCAGCAGGTCCAACTAGCAAGTTCAGCTGATTTTAGGCATTGTACAATATTCCTGAACTTGCATTTGTTAGGTCATTTGAAGCAACTTTTCTGTGGCAAGTTCACAATTGCACATTATCCAGAAACAAATTTCCCCAAATCCTGATGATGAGGCTGTGAAATGGCCACCTTTATGTGTCTAAGTTGACAATCCATGAGAAACTTTGAGGTTAGTACACCACTGCCTGCAGAATTTGGGAACTGTTGCATAAAGAATATGGTGGCTTCCTCCTATATCACAACAAGAATGTCGGAAGTTAATTGTAGCAATATCATGCGCAACAAGCAGTCAGGTTCCACTTAGTGAGCTAGTAGGTGGGTAACCTCTTTTACTAGAGTAGTTAGGTTTCAGAAGGACAGTACTGACAGATACTTGTCTCTGTGCTTCTGCTGGTGGCTGTCTGCATGCTTTCATTCTTTCCCCAGCTCTCTGCTGGTGGAGCAGTTCACATTAGTACTTCTTACTTTGCTTCAGGCAAGATGTGCCAGCTCTCATAGACTGCACAACAGCAAATTGGTGGAATCAGTAACATGGAGATACCCACCATTCGGTGCTGCTTGCCTGCTGAAACTCCTTCCATTGAGATGGTTAGATCTAGGAGTGGTTATCCTGTATTATATTATCCTGCATTACATCCTGTTCAGCTAATTTACAATCTATGTTTTTTAAACATATGAATAGTTTTGTAGGATTTTTGTGTTGAATTACTATGCTGTAAATGTTCATGAGCTTAGTACTAGTAAGAAAATCATGACCAATTTTTTGGAGGCATTTTTTCCTTCAAGATGGTTATTTTTATATGCTTTGGTAAATATTTAGAAGTATAGTTGCTTCCTTTAACTGCAGGTCAGCATTTCTCAATGAAATGGAGCTAGCAGAAAATAAATTGTTCCTACAAAGTATAAATGTGCTAGCTGAAAGAAAAAGGCAAAAAGAAAACCCCAAACAGAAGCCTTTTACTGTAAGATAGTGTTAAAATAAAACACGTAAAATTTATTTCAGGGGAAAGAATCATTGAAGCACTACAGTTTTTAATTGTGTGCATTTATTTTTATGAACCTCACTAAAGGATTTTAGAAATAATTTTTATGTATTCTCTGATAAATGTGTAGTTTAGGATTTGGGATACCATTTCCTTTTCATCTGCTTTTATTATTTCTTGAGATACAGTTTTAAAATGCAGCACTGTGTAAACCAGAGAATAATTCTGTTGTCGTTGTACAGCTATCGTGCATCAATATTCATCAATTTAGTTTAAGCTTATGATATTCAGTAGTGACCCAGTGATTTGTATGATAGTATTAAAATGGTATGTTTCAGAGTTCAGTGCTTTTAAATTTTGATTCAGGACTGTTGCTCTGAAAAACTTAAACTATTGCAAAAAGAGACTCCACTTGTATCATTTTTTTTCCTCTTTGCTGAATTTAATTATGAAATACATACCAGAATTTGGAGTTGTTTTAAATGTATGAATATCAACAGTCCCACTGAAGTCACTGGAGCCTCTCCAGTTTGTAAGTCTGTGTGCTTAAAGTATTAAGGGCTGTGTTCTTGTTTTGCTACTTTTTCCAGTCTTTGATATAATCAAACTCTTTGAATCGTTAAAGTTACTGGAACTTTGGGGCACTATTAGGATAATTATGGCTGGAACTAAACTGATTTTGCACAAATGATGAAAATACAGAAAATAAAGGATTCAAATCCTACTTTACAATCAGACTAGTTTAATTACCCTTTTTCTTCAGGTTCCTAGTGTAATTTTTAATACTGATGTTAGAATTGTTAGTGTTAAAAAATCTGAGTTTAGCGGTTCATTGAAACAGTGATCTGTTTAGAACAGAGGTGCAAGGTAGGAAAGAGAGTAAAAACCAGTAATGCTAATCAAAGTGATAATATGATGTGATGTTTTTTCAGTACTTTCACTGAATGGTATCGTTAGCATTAATCACAGTGGTTTATAATACCGGATGTTTCTTGTTGCAAATTCTACATTTTCAATTCTATTATCTGTATACTTTAGTATATGTAGTCATATATGTCAATATGTAGTCACAAGCAAGAATCTTAGTCTGTGTTGCTGTGTGTGCACTTCCTTGATTAGAAAGGAAGAGGAGAACTTGTAAGAAATGTTCTAAACCTATGGGGATTTGGTTTCACCTTCTGAGTTCAGAATGAACAAATGACAGATCTCTTAATTTTTTAACTAAGCTGTCTTGTCTTCCCTAGGAAGCATAGAAGTAGAAATCCCGAAAGAGTAGTTTTTCCCTGTGTTGCCAATGAACAGTAATGGATGCTTATCTGCTCTGATAGCACCATATCTCCTTTTCTAGATACCTGAGTGACCTGCAGCAAAAATTTGAATGTCAGTGACACTGCTTGTGCCTAGTGTTACATATATGCTTTGGAGAAATTAGGCCTTAGTGCAGTGTTTTTATGTATATGGCACACATTTTAGGGGAAGCATCCAACTGAGATGCAGCATAAACTTTTATTAGTTTTCTTTTTATGATAGGTTATAGAATCTGTACATTATCCAGATGTAAGAATGAATAAGCTCTGTGAATAGGGCTGGGACAGAACTATAATAGTGCCTTTTTTTTGTTGCCCCTTTAAAGCCTGATGTCCTGTTTTGGAGGTCTTGCAGAAGAGTTAGTTTTGTTTTTTCAAGTCACTTCCTGTATTTTTTTTTCTTTTCTGTTTCTGTCTTGTCTTGTTTATTAAGAAATAATTCTGAATGTGTCAATTTTCATTTTTCTTTCTAGGTTCTGCTCAATTGCTGTTTCGCCCAACCACGTTTGTTGAAAAAAATATCTGTAATGAAAGTGTCCTCTTACCTTGCATTGTGACTAATCTGCAAGCAAACAACAAAAAGGTCATGTATGTTCAGTGGAAAATACAAGGAAAATTATTTTTTTCTTTTGATGGAACACAGCAGGCTGTCAGGGATCCCTTGTTTTCATCAGCTAAGTTAGTATCTGAATCGGATTTATCCAAGGGTGATGCCTCTATATTACTTGACAAGGAACAAGCAATTCTTGGAAATTACAGTTGTGAAGTGACAGAATCAAACAGAGAAGGAGAAACTATAGTTGCGCTTAAGAACAGTACAGGTAAGTTGTCTGCCATTGTTTTAGAACCTACCAGGAAAGAAAACAAGCAAGATCTTATAGGAAAGAGAAATATGACAATATACTTCTTGAAATGGAAAATACCAAGAATATAGAACCCAGTTCTTCAGCCTTTTCTGACTTGAGTGCTAATTTTAGTTATTTTATTTTAAATTAGAGAGGAGTGCTTTGGTGGGAAATAGCTGAACACGTTTATTGATTGTATACTAATGTCTGAAGAGCATTTGTCTAATATAAAATTATGCTTTCCCGCATCTTTTCGGTTACATAGTTGTTGATACTTTCAGCAACCTCATGTTACTGTATTACATACTGAAGCATGCTTGTTATCTTTATAGTCCTGAGATATATACGTCCATGAGCTACTTAACAGTGGCAACAAAGACTCTTTGTCTAAAGAATTGCATCTTGCATTCTTTAGCTATGCTGGAAAAATTACAGATAGAACTAATAGAAGTTAGTTCTATCTGATTAGTACAAGTTCTAAAACTTAATGTAAAGGTATGCTGTTTTTCAGTAAGGTTGGAATCGCTACTGCCAGATGGTAACTTGTTAATGTTGCCCAGCATTAAGTGTCTGCTAGGGACAGATAGTGTTAAACTAAAATAATGGTGACTAAGTGATGAGTTTCTCATTTAGTAAGCCATTTTACCTTGTCTTCCTGGTAGAGGCAGCCCATATGCTCCAGTGCCTTAGCTGTTGAGTGATGGGATCTCCTCTATCTCCACAATCTAATATTCTGCAGAAGCACAGTTTCACTAACATGTACATGTGTACTGTTTATCTGTTCTGCACAGTAGACTTGATTCTTACTTCTGGAAAATTTCTCAGAAGCACTGGGTATGTTACAGATAAATAGCACACAATGTTGCCCTGTGCCCTGTAGAATTGTCCTAGGAAGCTTTTGCTATCATTTGTCATTAAAACATTTCTGGTTATCAAACAGATTGTTACTTGTATCTTGCTGCAAACATCTCTAATTCACAGTTGGCTCTAATTGAGTTAACCATGTATCCTGCAAAACAAACATGATTCTGAAGCGGATTGAGAGGGATACAGCCACTGGAAGAGTGAGGTTGCTACAAAATTATTCAGTTCTTAGAATGCTGCCCAAAAAAGTAAAGAAGAGTAGGCAGTTTCCTTCCTTGTGTTAAAGCTTCCTCTCAAGCTTTACTCGGACTTTCAGATGACATTTTTGTCATTCAGTATTCAGCTCTAGAAGAGGAAGCAAAGCCCAAGGAGGTTGCAGAATGTTCTGTTTAGGTGATCTTTTTTTTATTTTTTTTCCTCCTAAAGGTCAATAATTAAAGTAATAAAACATTTTACATGATGCAGAGAACAGTTATGCTATTGATTTTTCTTTTTACCTTTCTTTGTGTTTAGAACTTTAACTTTGAAAGAGATATAAAGACTACAAAGCAGAAAACTGATATAATTTTTCTAATTTCATTTTCTAGTTGTCAGTTGCGACGAGGAAAATATCTCAACACCAGAGGAAAAATGTGGTTGGTGAAGAATTTATAGTGGCGAGGTCATGTTAGGTTTGAGAACATATGTTAGAAAATGTAAAATTTAGTCTTATGTTTGAGTGAAGGTGAAACAGTCACTTGTTCTCTCCTTAAATTTTTTGCATAATTTTTCAGCATCTGTGCTCCAATATTTTAAAGAGATTCTTGATATATATGTTAATACAGGAAAGTGTAGCAAGTGATTTTTAAGAAGTTAATGAATAATATAAGTCCTATCCAGTCTTCACTCTGTCATTTCTGAGCAGTTAACTCATGTTATTGCTAGTATTATGTTCCAACAGATAGATCTTTCTACAGAGGTAATGTTATAAGAGATAACTGTTTTTTAGCTCACTTTACATTTACAAAAGAGATCACTAGCAGCATAAGGATCAGATCCATGTCTGCTGACTTTTGTACCTCTGCCCTCATCTTTGGATACAATCTTTTCTGATCAAGTATCTTACTAGTAAAAGGAGAGTTAGTTTGGAACTGATTTCCTTATATTGGCTCCCCAAATAGTATTTTTGGATAGGAATTTACTTTATTACTATGAATCACAAGAGGAAATGTGTAACCAGGAGAATGTATTCAGCTGTTCCTCTTATGCACAGTTTGCATGTATATGGAAATGCTTGCAGTGTTCCTGGTACAAAGTGCTTTTACATTCCAAGACAGGACCACCTTAATTGGAGGTCCCATGTTGAATGCTAAAGTCCTAGCAGATACCAGGCTTCATGACTCTTTTTTTTTTTTTTTTGTTCAGGATACCCAGTAATGTCATCTGTAAATGCTGCAGAGGAAGCAAAGTTACTTTTCAGGCTCTGTTTCCAGATACTTCAATTCATGAATAATTCTCAGTTAAATCACTAGGATTTGCCTGTAGGATTTAGCTTATCCAGAGAGAGACAACTGTGTGTTAGTTACCCTTCAATGCTAGCTGCTTTTTTCAAATATAAATGAAAACCAATTTATTAACCCTAGGTTTCTTATCTACGTGATAAGGAAACTGAAAAATGTTCCTCCATCTGTCCTCTTCTATCTTGTTTGTTTCCTTTTGTTTGTGTTATGACCACAACATCTCTTCTATGACCCTGGAGGGGGAAAAAAACCACCCAAACTACTGTGTTTCGCAGCATCTGCATTTCCATCAATTGAAAACTGTCAGACAAATGAGGTGTTGACTACAGTGCTAATTTCTTGGAATTCTGTACCAATACCAGTTTCTCTGACAGTTTGTTTCAGAGTGAAGTGGTATACTTGCTATGCTTAGCTTACCATCTCCTACTTCTGTGTTTATATGTACTTTCCTTGGTTTTATATGCTCATTATGGTTACAGACCCTATTTCATAAAGTAACCTATAGTCCTTATAAGTAGTGCTAAATATTTTCAAAAAGAAACATTTTTGTAGCCTTTTACTGCAAAAGAGTGCAGCTTAAGAGTAGTAATAAATATGGGCCGATGAACAAACTCATAGTCCAAGGTTTGTGATCAGTTTGGCGACTAACCTATGCACCTGTGCAGGAGTTAGAGTGGATATGTGTTGAGCCACTTGCTGCCATGGTTAGATTACTACAAATATATAGAGTAAGTAATTTCAAGGCAGATTCTGAAATACTGGTAGAGGCACTGTCTCTTAACAGGTGTATTCCCCGTGGCACAACATTCCAGTGCAGTGGCACATGTACAAACGGTGTATGCTGCTTCTGGATATTGTAATGACCCTGTGCTGAACTGTAGCAGATGAATAAAACTCCAATAAAATGCCAAACTGACATTATAAGAATTACTTCATTAGATTAGATCTGAATATAGATACTGAGTGAGAAATGTGAATGACAGATTTTGAGTGAGAAAACTGATTTAAACAAGAATTTGAAAATGTTGAAGGCAAAGAGAAGGAGACTTCTTACGATACTTTATGAAGGAAAAAACAAGCCTGAAATGCACACCTGAAGTTGCATCTAATCTTCAGTATCCTTGTTCCAAGTAACCTATAGAAGTTGTGATATAGCCTTGTTTGTAGTACTGTTTGCTCATTTGGGGGAAGGAAGGGGGAAGAGGGATGAAAGCATAGGAAGTTCTCTCTTCTTGTCATGAAATAATGCTTTCTTTCCTTCTAGGCATTAATATTCTTTTAGAAAAATGGATCTTGATTGATAGTCTTTATTACTAACAGTACTAACTAGTAGACAGTTGAGCTGACCTCATTAGGTAAAGTCAAAATTCTTAATTTCCACTCTACTTAAGGAGTGCATTCTGTGGAATGCATGAGTTTCAAACTCCCTTCAGATACTTGGCATTTAAAGCTGTGAGGTATTGCTATTTAATTCCATGTTTCTGGAGCTGCAGAAGTTTTTAAGTATAGAGGGTACATATAAGTAGTATACATCAAAAAGAAGATGAGAAATCTCTTTAGAAGCAAGTGTGGAAGCAGAAGAACAGTGGCAAGCATAATGTAAGAAACGTAGACTTTGAATTCCTGAGAATGAATCTAAATAATGTTATGAGCAGAGATGCAAGAATCAACTGTATTTTCTGGTTCAGTGGGGGATATGTTAGGAATTACTGCATGCATGTTGTCCTGGGTCCCATCCTGCTCGATGAATTCATCAATGACCTGGATGGGGGGACAGAGTGCCTCCTCAGCAAATTTGGGAGGAGTGGCTGATACAGCTGAGGGCTGTGCTGCCATTCAGAGACACCTGGACAGGCTGGAGAGTTGAGTGGAGAGGAACCTCCTGAGGTTCAACAAGGGCAAGTGCAGGGTCCTGCACCTAGGCAGAAATAACCCGAGGCACCAGTACAAGCTGGCGGCTGACCTGCTGGAGAGCACCTCTGCAGAGAAGGACCTGGGAGTACTGGTGGATGACAAGTTGACCATGAGCCAGCAATGTGCCCTTGTGGCTAGGAAGGCCAATGGTCTCCTGGGGTACTTTGGGAAGAGTGTTGCCAGCAGGTGGAGGGAGGTGATCCTGCCCCTCTACTCAGCTCTGGGGAGGCCTCATCCAGAGTACTGCGTCCAGTTCTGGGCTCCCCAGGACAAGAGAGACATGGAGGTACTGGAGAGAGTCCAGCGTAGGGCTACGAGGATGATCCGAGGGCTGGAGCATCTGCCCTAGGAGGGACAGCTGCGAGAGCTGGGCCTGTTTAGCCTGGGGAAGAGAAGACTGAGGGGCGATCTTATCAATGTGTACAAGTACCTGTAGGGAGGGTGTCAAGGGGATGGGGACAACCTCTTTTCAGTTGTCCCGTGTGACAGGACAAGAGGCAATGGGCAGAAACTGAACCACAGGAAGTTCCGCCTGAATATGAGGGGGAATTTCTTCCCTGTGAGAGCGATGAAGCACTGGCACAGGCTGCCCAGAGAGCTTGTGGAGTCTCCTCTGGAGATGTTCAAAGCCCGCCTGGATGCAACCCTGTCTAACATGCTCTAGGTGACGCTGCTGAGCAGGGCGGTTGGACTAGATGATCTCAGAGGTCCCTTCCAACCTTACCGATTCTATGATTCTATGTTGGAAGGTGGCTTGCATGATCTTACAACGTGGATAAATGGGCAGCCTAAGGGATCTGAAATGCAAGGAAAGAGAACCAAGTGGATGACGGAGGGAATGCATAAAGGAGAATGTGTGATCTGTAAAATTAACAAAGCAGTGTTTTCAACTCACTTAGATTAGCTCCTTTATTCTGTATCGCACATCTGAATTTGCTTGAGTATATATTATAGTAGTAGTATAGTCATTGGGGTTAGAGTAAAATAACTAGAAAAGCACGAAATTGGGCTTCACATGTTGTGCCACCTTCCCTAATTAGCCTACATGCACTGCTTTGCCAATCTGTGCCATATATAATTCCACAATTCCACAAGCTCGCTAGTTCGTAATGCCAGACAATAATGTACACATATCCTCTGCTGCTGTAGAGATAAAGATCTATAGTTTGGAAAATGTTATAGTAATTAAAGTACCAAAAAAATAGGCTGTCACTCACAAGATTAAAAATCCAGCAGGTAGAAGTCACAGCTTTTACAACATAAAAAGTTATAACAGACTAACCATTAAATACAGTATTGAACATTCTAGAGTATGATGTAAAAGGAGCATTAAATGTAAAGCTAGTAACATCAATTTTTATATTCTTCTGATCATTTTTCTTTGTTTATTCTCTAGGATCATGGTTTCTTCCAGTGGAAAGTGCTTGCATCATAGTGCTGCTATTCTTAGCTATTATTTTTTGTTGGGCTCAGTTAAGTGTGATTGGTAAGTGTTGACCTTTTAATTCTTCGCAATTGTTGATTTACTCTAAATTCATTTGTCTAAAGGCAGCCATGTAAAATGAAGGGTGGTGATCACATATAAAAGATGTGTGGTAAAATTGATCTGGATCGTACAAAGAAGTATGTGCACTCTGTCAAATAACTTAGCTTTTACTTTGCTGTAGAATCTTCTCCTGGAGATCCACAGTGGGCTATATATGTCATTCACATTTGGGTTTGCTTTTGGAATGAATCAACTAATACCGTGAGACACTAAAGTCACATACAGTTCTGAGGACAGTTCAAAGTAAGCACTGTTACTTACAGGCTTTGTCAGCAAGACTACACCCAGCTATGCTCTTGCCCTGTGTAGTCTTCCAGCTCCCTTTCAACAGGCTGTGCACTCTTTTACAGACTCCTTTCGGGCATATGTTGTACATTTTTTTTGGCAGCAAATTACAAAAACAGTAGTCTAGCAGGTTGCAACAGCACTTCAAGAGTTTGATACCTTATTGATAAGATCTGTGTTTGGGACTTCAGGGTGTCACATGGTGCCAAAGTTATGCAGTGTGGATCCACGCACTAGTTTGTAGGTGGGGCTAGCCCTGAGCAGTGGGATACTGGTCAATCTGCTTTGCTTTACTGGAGGCCAGGGATTGCTTTCTGGGGTTAAGCTCTTCAGCAACTGTATGTCTTTATGTGCAACACAGAACATGGCCTAAAAGGTCTGTGTTTATTTAGAGTTCAGTCTGCTTTGTAGTGATGTTTCTGCTGTCAGTGCTCTTGCAAATTATAAGCTTTTTTCATGAGTGTGTGTGTAGATTATAGTTTTTGTAGGGTGTAATTTATGGTGTCGTCGATTAGAACAAGAAGGCATGTTTTCACTGTTGCTTCACTGTGACAACATCGAATCATACTAGAAACAGAAACGTATTTCGTTTTATAGTTTTAAAGTCAAAATTAGAGAATGATGGTGCTCTCTTAAAGTAAAATTGTAGACTAGATTTTTAGCACTAGCTTAGTCATAATTTAACACTGACACCAGTGATCTTAGTAAAGGTTTTAGAAAAAAATTCATTCAGCAGTGTCAAGCATTCTTAGGTGTTCCCCATATGTTAGTATCGTTCATGTCTGAGAGAGCTTTGTATCCTTGTCTGGTTTCAGATTGTTCCTTGTGGTGCCATGTGTTATGTCAGTCTTGGTGACTTTCAGCCTTTTTGAATTTGTAGAATTCTAAAAAAAATTCTTTTTACAAGCAAGTAATACAAGAAAGTATATAAGAAATACCACACTCAGAGCATTTTGTAGTAATCAATTACATATTCAGCCATCTAAATGTAATTTTCTTTATTTTTGTAAACCCCTAAAAGTGTTTTGTGATTCTTCAGAAGTTCTTGGTCAGAGGTTGTTTGGTGATTTTTATTTTTTTTTTTAAGATTTTGTTTCTGAATGTTAGATTCCTGATTTTCGTTACTGTTTATAATGATTTCAGACTCCCTAACTTGTTCTAAAATGTTCAGGAATCATTATTGCCTTGTATTTATATCCAGAACTTGCACATTTTCAGCATTTGATAGGATATTAATAATTGTTCTGAAACACGCATAGATACGTCCATAGAAAAGCATTACTGTTTTACAGGTGTGAGTTGAGCCTGCTTGGATTTTATTGTGCCTTTATGCTTATTGCAAACTCTTTGACCTCACTGAGGAAAAGTATGTGTGCTGTCTGTCACTCAGATTAAATTTGGGTCCTGTTCTTTTAGGCAATATGAATACAATTAAAGATGGAGCTTTAGTTACAAGAGAGGTCTTTTATAACCCTTCAGTAGGGTAGTATTAAATCTTTTTTGCACATACTCTCCCAAATATTTAGTGCATCCTGGTGATATGGGTTGGTGGAGGTTTTTGTTGTTCTGGGGTTTAGGGTGGTGGTGGTGCTAATGCAGTGTATTGAAGTATGATGTTAATTCAGTAAAAACTCCTCGTTCTTTTTAGAGTTGCTTCCTGTGTGTGTTCATTTGTTTGTTGGTGACTACCAATTTACGTTTTAGGTCAAGATAAACCAAAGTTACTGGGAAATTTCTTCAGAATTTTCAAGGTTGGAACAAGCTGTGCCTTATTTTGTCTTAAGTTGTAACAATGCGTAAGGCAGAAACAAACACAGCTAGTGATCACAATGCATTTGTACTGTTTCTTCTTTTCCAAAGGCCCCTGAAATGCTACTGATTTTAAACACTCCATTGGAATGAGGCAATTCTGAAATAACAGCTATTTAATAGTGCTGTTTTACTGCAGATTAGTCCTATGTATGGCTTCTGAACATGTAAATCATCTGTAGTATATTCATCCTCAAAGCATCCCCATGAGAGGGGATCATCACCTTGTTACTGTGGGAACTGAAATGATGCATCTAAGATCACACAGTGTCACTGGGAAGGGAATTAAATTTGGACTCTAAATCCCTGTCTAATATTCACCTGAATAACAAATTCTTTGTAACATCTATTTAAACATCAATAGTGCATCTGACTGAATTAACCTGTATCATGTCCCAAAGTGATTTTGATAGCATTTGGCTTGGATTGATAGAAGGCAGGGTTAAGAATTTAACCAAAGCATCAGTGCCAGGTTTCATTGATATGAGTAAGCCATATGATGTGATGTTAACCATATCAAACAAGGAAAATATAGTTATTAAATTATAGTTATGACTAGAATTGTTTTCAAGAAACAAACTCCTAAAAAATCAGAAGATTGTGTGCTCTTGTGGGAGAATCTGAATGTCTGATGAATTTCCTCTATTTCTCTTCATTTTGTCTTTAAGCATCAAAAATAGAAACTGCACTGCAGAAGAGAATCAGCATTATTGTAGCATGTGGCATCTTCACAGTTGTTGCTGTTGTAGGTGTTATTTTTTTTGTACCAGGTAAGTTTAATAAAATTGTCTTCCTAGTTGATGAGAATAAGTGCAAATCAACCTCTGCTCTGTTTTAGTAGGCTAATTATTATCATCTACTGTTTTTAAAGTGGAATATAACTGTAGAATAAAAAAACCCAGCATTATGATTTTCAGGCCATCAAGCTGGTGATGGCCATAGGGAGATAGAGACTACAAATTGACTTTTATTTTCTGTCCTGCTGCCTCAGGTCAATATCAGAGGCTAGGGATTGACTTCTAGTGCTAAAGTATGATCTTTTCAGGACCCTAAAATTTTGACTAAAATGATGATTTATTTACATTGCTTGTGTTTTATCCAACCAAAGATTTCTGTTTTATTAATTTACATACAAATGTTTGCAGGTGGCTATACTCCAGGAAGTCAAGCTGGACTTGGTTTAATTGTGGTCCCTACTGTGATCTTAATGCCACTTCAATACTTTCTATTTGGAATGGGTGAGCATTTGTTTATTCACCAGCTCAAAAATACACTGATATGCTGAGGGCTCCCCTCCCCCCAACTTGCATTACCTACATGATATTCTCATCCTTCATAAATAGGTGCTATGATACCTATTCCTACTACTATACCTATACCTATCATATCCTATGGCACCTATGATTCTTACTATCTCAAAACAACATGTTTATCTTTTTTTTGGGGGGGGTAGAGGGGGGGGGTCTTGGGTGTTACAGGGAAGATGTATAAGTTATTCACTTGGAAAACAGGATTTAATGTAGGATGTCTAAGTGTTTCCTGCTCCTTCTTTCTGAGTCTTGGAACTTGGATGACTAATTAACGCTCAAAATGTATTTATTTTCATTTTTTGTGCTTATGGTTTATATGTATATATATTATGCTGTAAGGAGAAAGCTCTGAGTGACTTGCTTGACTTCTTTTGTAAACATTAACTAGCTAAGTCTAGAATTTAGGAGAACCTGATTCTTAGCTTTGTGTGAATGATCTAGCTTTCATTTCCTTATAGTTAATCTTTACAATTTTTCTTTCCTCTCTCTCCCTTTCCTAGTTTTGGATAGTCTGTCAAAAACAGCATATGCTCTGATAAGTTTGGAATCTCTTGGTTATATAATTGCTGTGACTGGTTTTGCACTGTGTGTCTCAGGTAAGAGTTTATCTTCTATAAAAGCATGTTTTCAACTTTGTCTACACCTGATCGGAATATTTCTTAGTAACACTAAAATGATATAGGAACGGCTTCACTACATTGTGTTTTAGCAATAGAGCTCTTGTGACTCTACTTTAGGACTACTGTGTTAATGTTGTTCTATCTGGTGAAGGAAGAATAGCCCAAAGGCACTATTATGTACACTGGTTTCATTAGTATGGCTGTATCCAGCGTGATTGCATCCTGTGAGCAGCTGCCTTTAAAATCAAACAAACAAAAATAAGCAAAGAAAACCATCTTATCTATTTATTTATTTTGCAATACTGAGTACACTAAAGACTCACTCCAAACCAATATTGACTTTTATTACCTCATTATTATTACTGTGTCCTACAGTATTTTAAAACAACCCCCAAAAGCAGAGCTTTAAATAGCCCCAAGTATAGCTAAAAATCAGTTTCTGATGTTCAGATGGATAAATCTCTTGCTACTGGTCCATGAGTGATAAGTGAATTGCTGGAGAATGCATATCATTGCATTTGCCCTACACCGTTTCAGATATGGCAGATTAGGAAGGATCTTGAGTTTAGTAATGCCTGCCGTTTTGTTTCAACCTTGAAAAACAATCCCTGTTGAAAAGGAACACCAACTAAACACAGCACATAGCAACACGCCTTCTCCCTTCTACCCCTTCCTTTGTCCTCTCCCTTTCTTCTCTTGATGAGCTCAAAAGTAGTTACACTGATTCCATGTCCCAGGAAACATGGGAAAGTTTCCTTTCATGAGCAAGACCAGAGAACAAGAAGTTTCTGAAATGGGATCTGGTTGGGTTGTAACAGCCAATTTCTGCTCTGGGGTGTCATTACAATGACACTTGGAGCATTCTTGTTATTTTTGGCAGATATGCTTCAGATCTACATATTCTTCCCCCTTCTTCCCCCTTTTTATACTCACTTTTTAACTGTTCTATCAATAATAGTATTGTATTCTGTAGTGCCATTATAGTTTTAAAAAATTGGAACTGAAAATGTAAGCTTAACTTGAAAAATTAAATAATGAAATAATGTCTTCAGTAGCAGTGAATGATAGTAAAATATTACAGCCAGACTATTACCAGGATAAATCAATAAAAGCCTTTGTGTAATGAAAGAACATAGGCAGAAAAAATTCTGGGATAGCTTTGAAAGATAAATAGATTACTTCTGTTTTTATCAGGCTTACTTAATTCCTTGTTCAGTTCTGTCTGAAAATAAATATGTTTGCCTTAACTTGTGTCAGATGATACTTCTTTTTATCTTGTTTTTAACAGTCTGTCCTGTGTTACATGCGTCTGTTGTGATTGCTGGCTTAGCTATTATGGCTATTGGAGCTTTGCTTAGTCTGGTTTATGTGTGTATTGTGGGTAAGTAGCACCATAATTTCTACATTAACTTTTTATCACTTTAATGAAATATTCAGAGGAACGTTTTTCTGTACTGTGCTTTCTGGAGGTGCACATAGCTTATTTAAATATAAGGTGTGATCTCACAATTGCATAGTTTATAAAAAATTACTGAAAAATTAACTGTGTGTGCGTGTTGGCTTTGTTTCATGGAGACTGCGGGGAATCTGCAGCATTCTAAATACAGCTTATCATAGTAATCTGTCCTGAGGTCAGCACAGCCAGGTTTCTTAAGTAGGTGTGTTAACACTCTAGGATAAAAGTTGTTGTTTCTCCGCTCTGGAGTTGCACTGTTGCCTAGCTGAGGCAAGGTACTAAAAGATCAAAAGGAATTCAAGGATTCTATAGAATGGTCTGTGAGATGGTACAAACAAAAGCTTATTGCGGATACACTCAGAATATGAGTTTAAAGAAGTAAAATCTGCCCAGTGAGTTCCACTGGTTGTATGAAACTTAGACCTTTCATTTTATCAAATCCTATTTTTCTTACGTTTAATTTTAAAAGTCAGAGCAAAGAATAGCAATACTTAGTTTCAGAAACCTGTCTATTTGATCTCAAAGAGAAGAAAACTTAAAGGTATAAAAGGCAGTCAGGCCTATCAAGTAAGCAAAAAGCCCATCAATGCTGTGAAAAGGAATGTGGTGCAGATATCTCTAGGCTGACATACCACAGCGTAATGCTATGTGAACTGCACAGTTTGGCTCTGAGAACAGAGTAGCTTTATTTGCTTTGAGCTGTCCCTGAAGGCTCTTCAGACAGCATGATACTTTGGACACAGAACAATACAGTTGAAGATATATTGCTTCTGGACTTGCACTGAGCTTACTGTATGCAAGTCAGGGTTGTCTGCAGTCTTCGAGGTTTAGCATGCAGTCTATGAGTGGGTATGGGAATTCCTCTGAAGAAGAAATTAAGGCAGAAGGCCTAAAATACAAGATGGGTAGAAGCCAGTCAAAAGTGTAACAGAGGTGAAGCTAGCCTTTTAACAGTGATAAAAGTAATTTTTATTGATGTTACAAGCTACTTGTTTATACTTCTTTGATGCTGTGTGGTAATGGTCTGCATATATTTTGCAATTGTATTCTGATTACGCTGGCTGAAGAGGTTGAACATGACTTTAATGAGTAGATTCCAACATGCCAAACAGCACAAAACTGAGTGCAGCATAGTTCATTTATAGAGCTAAATGTCTTAACACTGTTAATTCACAGATTGCATATGATAAAAATATTCAGGTCCTAAACAGAAAATTGCTTGGAGGCTGTTAGGATTTACAAGTTGTTAAGTAGTTTTGGGTAAGGAAAGCTGCAATCTTGTGTTGTTACTGTGTTCCAAGTTTTATTGGTAGATATTTTTATTCCATTAGTCATGGAATTTATTCATTTGTCTGCTTAATTCTTAATTTTTTTCTTGGCAATTCTTTAGGTTCCCGCATAAGAGATCATCAACCTCCAAGGGTAAGCTTAAAATTAATAAATTTGGGGTGACTAGATGGCTCAGGGGATTGTAGTGAGATACTGAGCCTTTCTTCACTAGTTCGAATTCAGACCAGGTTGGTAGCAAGCAAAAGTTCTGGCTGTGTAACACGTCTCATGTTGAGTGAGTTGGTGGTCTTCACTGTCCCTACTGAATGTGTCAATAGTACTGTAATTGCCACCCTAGCAGCTCAAGAGTACTTTGTTGTGCCAAAAGTACCAAGTGTACCTTGTTGTGCCCAAATGGAGTTTCAAGGGCTGTCACAAAAAGGTAGCAAGTGTTAAGGGAATCTTGATGTTCTTTCACAATGCACTCTTTTCACATGAGTTTATTATAAAGACTTCTGATTAATGTCTTTTTTGGTTAAGGCAAATACAGAATATTGTTGAATTTTTATATAAGTTTTTTATATAAAAACTAAATCTATTTTTTTCTAAAGCTTTTTGCTCCAGAAATCTTTAATGTTCTCCTGAATTCTGAACTACGCAAATGCTGTTGGCTTGATTATTCCCTCTCTTCTCCCCCCCCCCACTCCCTCCATAATGCCCCTTGATATTGATGAGACCATCTGAAAGCAGAGTATCTGTCTTCAGGTTGCACAGAATAAATTAAAAAGTACTTGGATTTTTTAAAGACTGTTTTTAGTTAGCTTTTTGATCATTCCTCAAACAGCTATTTTCATAGACTTGCACTGTATTTTTTAGTGGTCCACAGTGGTAAACAGCCTGTTTTCCAGAGTTTTGCGAAAGCAAGTATAAAAGCACAACTATAGAAAATCAGTAATAACTTCCTTGTATCAGGACAAATGCTAAGTCATCCCATTTCATGGCTGCCACACATCATTTGAGACAAGTTTAGCCCTGCGTCTCCTCTCAAGTCAACAACTCTTGTAAACAGATGGTTCCTAACAGTGGGACAGGAGAGCTGACCACAGTTAAGATAATAGACTTTTCCTTTACTTTTTCTCATCCACTTTCATTTTAAGGAATAATAAGAGAAGTGGTCTGTTCCTTAGGGAAGAAAAATGGTAAGTACATGAAGCTTAAAAAGGAGGAAAAAAAAAGATAAAAGAGGTGCACAAAGTCCATTCTGTTATAAAAATGAGCTGAGAAATGTATTGCAGAAACATTTTTTTTCAAAATGCAATACTGCTTTTAAAGTAGCATATTCATGTTTACTTGTAGAACAGCAGCAGACTGGGCAAGGAGAGATTTTTTTGTTTGTTTGTTTTGTAAGAAAGCTTTGAGATGTGAAACCAACATGCTAAACCTTTTTGCAACTCCTTTTTCATCATGAACTATTCCCTGTACGAGCTGGTTTCATAGTGCAGCAAGGATTTGACAAAGAAGTGGCTGGAATTTAGTATATAGTAATAAATACTGTTAGTGCATGAATTGGAAAAGGAAATGAAATCTGAAGAAATTCTAGAACTTGGAGATCATTGGGAAGATCAACCTCTAAAAATCTATGAGTTTTTATAGCTGCAGTTGAGGGTCAAATACAGAGGTGTTCGTGTAACAATAATTTGTGGCCATGAACTTGTATGAGGATATAGAACGGAGGTTATGGAAAGACCTGGCAGAAAATTAAGTCTGCTGATATGCTGCTTGTTACCATCAAGGACTATTCAACATATATTGCTGTACTTAGAGGTGATAAAGAGATGTGAAGGATTTAAAATAACTTTTTATTCTGTGTAATCTAAAGACTAAGGAAAACTTGCTGTCAGTAGACTGTGCTTCATTTTTGCACAGGGGCACGCTCTTTAAATAATGTCTGTTACTTTCTTGAGGCAGAGGGGGAAAAGGTGCGTATTTTGAAATCTCTTAATCAATTACCTATTAAATTTTTAACACATCTGCAGATTGCTTGTGTTTCTGATGATTGTCTACCAGACTAAATGCACCGCTATTTGGTACATCTCCTTCTAAGGAGATAACACTTGAATGCTTGACAAATTTTTTTGGTTTTGTTCTTTCTTCTTAAGTCATGTTATTTTATTCCTAACCACTGATCAAGTTGCAGAAATAATCTGTTAATGGTATTAGTTCTTAAAAGTAGTATCTGCATGCCTTTTGCTGCCACCTAGAGGTATTGCATCTGGGAAGAAATGAGGTGTAGAGTGGAGAAAAAATAACCTGGAGAATGTAGTTATTGATTGATTTTTGTTTTATTTTTTTTTCCCAGAACTTCAGTAATCAACTTTGTTAACTTTCAGCTTTTTTCATTTTTGTAGAATCACTACTTACTGTATATGTCAATTAGAGTAATTTAACTGTGGCGAACCAAAAATAAACACGAAAGCATTTTATACATATATATATATTTTTAAATGTTTTGCAGAAAGCTGTAGAAGAACCATTAAATGGTAGGTGATGTTCAAGATTTATCTTCTAATTAAGGGATTAATTTTGGAAATAGATCAAAAAACAATTCTCACTACAACACCAATGAGATGGCAGATAGGTGTATTAGGCTATATAGCTCTGTGAGTTAGTAAGAATTTGATTTCTCAGTGAAATTACGCCTGCCACTCCTGACATAGAGTCCTGTTTTGTGCTACTGTACTGGTGTGCCAGCTATGCAATGCTATTGCTTGCCTGCTTTAGGGCAAGCGTAGTATCCCAGGATGTTGTAGACACATTTGCTTTGCAAAAAGAGATCAACTTTTAAGAGGATGAGAGAGACAGCTCTTGATAGCTGGTGCTAATTCTTTTTCATTATCATTTATTTCAGTGAAACACTTGTGACCATAGCAAAATCTATCCATGTCATTGTATTCTTTGGGTTGGGAAAACTCCACTGTGATACTAGGAAATTCTCAGTGTTTTTAAGATGGGGGAGATTTCACAGTGACAGAGGGATGGCCCTGAAATACTTTTTTTTCTTTTTTTTTAATATTCTGTTCACTAATTGGCATATTGAGAAGTAGTGACAAGTTATAGCCTGTATTTTATAATTAATATTAATTATAAATATTAATTATAAAGCATTTCTTACTGTTTGGCTAATTACTAATCCATTTGCTTGGCTTTTAAAGATGCAAAAGGAGTGATGTTAGAACGATGGTGAGTCAAAATACATCTCCAAATGTTTATTTTAACTGATGTATATTTGGGGATTTGTGATGTTTAAAGTTACCCTGTGCTAATATGATGAAAATTGGGGTACAATGCAGGTACTGTTCTAAATGAAATTATATGTCACTGAATAGAAAGATTAACTATTTGCTGCATCATACACAGAGGGAGAATATGTGTTTCTAATCAGTGATGAAGATGTGTTGGTGAGGGAGAACCTTCTACTTAGATTTTTTTTTAATCAAATGTGAAATGTCAGATATTTTGTATGAGTGTTTCTTTATGCTTACATTGTATGTAAGGTGTACAGAATGTTTTCCTTGGTGGAGAGTGGGTGAGTGTGGGTGTTTACTTTTATTTATTTATTTTTATTAAACCTTCTCTACCTACTTAATTGGTGATTTCTCATGGAAGGCCATGTGGAAGTGGTTTAAAAGTGGATTCTCTCTTCCCCTCTCTTTAGATGTTATTTAAAATCTATTTTTTTGTTAAATTATTCTTACAGAAATCAGATTCTCTTGTTTTTGGGGGTCAGATGGTAGTGATTTTTAAAAAAACAAAACAAAACTGAACCACACCTTTCTCATTTAAGTACTGCTTTTGAACGTTTTTGACAAAACAGAGTGTTGAACATAAAAGTTAAAGATGCAATGTGGTTTTTGCTCATTGATTATGCTTGATGTTAAAGTTCCATAATTTCCTGGCCTAATATAAGATTTGTTCTGATTTCAGATATCTGCAGTGCGGAGATTAGTCCTCCTTTTAAATTTTATAATAGCCTATAAAATGGCGACATATTATGTTGTACACGTCTTAAGTGTAAACAGACTCTTCTTAATTTATAATAAGCCATGAAATGACAGGGACTGAATTAGCTTGTCCTGAAATTCTCAAATCAGTACCTGAAGTAGGTCATCAAGTATTGAAAGATGCTTGGTTTCTGCAGCTCGTAACCATCCATAGGGTAACTGAGTTTGCTTGGTATCTTTAAACATCAGAACGCTTTCATTTAAGAGCTTAAATTTTAGATGCTCGGGTTTGAAAATGAAAGTCTTCTATTCAGACTTTCCTGTTCATAAGCTATACTGCCTTTTATTGGAGTAGAATAAAGGAGCACTTGTTGGTGCTATTGGTACATTGGTTTCTGCTTGGAAAATGAGCAAGCTTGCCACAAGGTATCACTAAATCTTTAGCCTAGCATTGTTGCATCAAAATACAACATTTTGCTAGTCAGGAAAAAGAGTAAGGCTACTCTAAACCTGGCGATTTATTTGAAGAGAAAAGTATATTATGCCACTTCTAGAAGGTGTGAATTGATAAGGTGACAGTAAATGAGATACTAGTTACCCCTAACTGAAATAAGGTATATCAGTTGGTTGAAAAACAGGCTTCCTTAAGAATACTGTGTGCTGCTAGATCTGTGTTGCTTGTGACTACTGTTATATGATTCATCCAAGTATGCCATAGGATTGTTTCCTAAACCAATAGGAACACATGCATTTTTCTGGTACAGGAGACAACTGCATCAATATCTGTTAGAAATGTTGATTAAAATGTACCCTAGTTGTTAAAATTTGAAGTAGATAGGAAGAGTAAAAGGTAGTTCCTGCTTTAGAAGTTCCTTATTCTCCTCAGCAATGCTTTGATACCAGAAAACAAGTAAATGCTTACAGGTCCATTGCATTCTTTTTCAAAATTTACAAGAAGTTAGATAAGGGTGGAATTAGTACACTCACCATTTGCTGCTGATAAACAAGATGGAATTTTGCTTGGAGATGCAATTTTAAATAAGTTGCCTGCTTCTTCTTGGGTCTCATTCAGGCTTCTAAAAACCTACCTCTACTAAAGAGCATTCCAGTGCTGAGGTAGGACTTCCAAAAACACAGAAATCTGTGGGATTTTTTGTTGTTGTTTTTTGTTTGTTTGTTTGTTTTTTTAGAGTAGGATTAGATACCTGACTGCTTTTTCTGCCTTGAGAGATGAATCCTCAAAATAACAGATTTTACAGATCAGAGCTGAGGGCTCTGACTCAGAAGGTGGTGGCCAGAATCTTTTGAGCTGTACCTGCTTTCTATCCTAACCTTCCCATGAAAACTCGTACTCGACAGGCGTTGTTCAGCTGCAGAAGCATATTAGCTTTCAATATGGCATGTTAAAGAAACCAGCATTAGGAGTAAAAGCAGGGCAGGGCAGACAGCTAAAGTTGGAAGCCACTATACTTGTTCCCATTCATGAGTTAGAGCTCCAAAACATAATGTTCGCTTATCTGTTGTGGAGAAGCTGAAACGTTGGTTGACTGTTAGTACTACTATTTGTTACTTGGATGCTAAGCTTGTTTCCAAAAGTTGAAAGAAGAAAAAAAAAAACAATTTTTAAAGGTATAATTTGGATATGCAGCACAAAATATTCCTTGTTTAAAAACTCTTTCTGAATATATATATATATATATATTTAATTCCTAGTGTAACTAAAGAGAAGAACTGAATCTGCTGCAGAGGTGGGTGATGTGTGGAAAGAAATTCACCGTTGTTTATACACCGTGGCCTTGAAGATGCACTACTCAAAGAGAAGAAATTCAGGAAACTAGCTGTTTTGCATGTGTGGCAAAAGTGCTTTTGATATAAATGATGTAATTTTGTAGTCACAGCAGCTGTAGCAAGGAACATGTATGCCGACCCACATGTGATCTTTATTTTCTTTTATTATGGTATATATGGTGTGATTGAGGGTGAGACTATAAAAAGCACTGTTTGCCCACCACAGGGTCTTCCTGTAGTATCCTTAGTGGTATTATTTTCAAAACCATCATCTGTCACTGCTTTGATAATGGGCCTGCTTGGCCCCAAAATTGCAATACCATTTAGATTGTTTTCTTTATTTGTGTGCATGGGCAAGGTATGGTCATATGTCTTTAATATGAGCAGGAAGTAGGATTTGTACAAATATTTCTTTTCTGACATTCAGCAGAACTTGCAGGAAAAAAATTGTTTTTACATGAAATTAAATAAATACAAAGTTTACTCCCAGGTGGTCTTAAGCATTTACCTGAGTTATTCTAATTCTACAAAACAGTAATATTCCTCTCCTTAGACAGTAGTCATGTATGCTCTGGTGACCAATTTTTTAGTCTGGTGAGAGAGTTCTCTGTGCCTCTTCTTTTATATTCTTTGATGAAATACTGCTCAGCTGTTAGAGCCAAATTCTGCACTGGATTACAGAGCATAGCACCTAGTAATTTTCATGATGAATGTGATTCTTATGTTTGTTCATATTGTACAGTGTGTGGTACTGGAGCCAATTTCAGGCTTTCTTAACTGAATGGATTTGTAAAAAACATTGATTCTTCAGAAAAGTAGGAATTGTCCTATTTAGCTTAATTTTTAACAGTTTTAAAATCTGCTTTCTTGAATGGAATATAGGCTAAATTATTTCTGACCTGTGTTTGTGATGCTGTCATTATGTCACAAATGAATAAAATAGAGAATAAGAAGGAGGAGCTGATGAAAAGTGAGGAGGCTCACTTTCCTTATGTAAGTAGTATAGATAAAAATCCATGTAGGATCAATTCTATAGGATTGATGCATTCCATGAGACTTTACTATGTTTTACAAATGTTCGGAGAGCTATTGAAAATACAGTTATTTTTTTTTTCTTGGACTTCATTTATGCTTTGTAGAAATCTTCACATTGTCTCCATTGGTACTAGGATAAGATTTTCAAAGGCACAAATATTTTTCTCCTTCTAACAGTTTAAAATTTTGTTTGAAAAGCTGTTGCCTAACATTAGTATAACACTTTAAAAAAAAAAAAAAAGATTTTGAGTAATTGAGCAAGTCTCAGGGTTGAGTTATATAAACTTAGGGTTCATATTCATATTGTGGGTGCACATTGCTTAGGCCCTTGTGCAGGCTGTAGTCTTGATGCAGACACTCTGCATCAATAATTCAACAAAATTCAATTGAGGCATCTGATTTTACAGTATTTGCTCTCACTAGTGCTGCAGGACTGAGCCACTAAAACAATCTACAGCCTGGCTCTCACTAAAATTGTTCGAATTATCCACAGTGAAGAGGGGTATACATATGATAAAACATTTAAGAAAGGAATATGAATTAAGTTTATACTTACTTTGACTCCTCAAAGTTTGTTGGTGGGAGTCTTCGTGTAAGTTTTGAGATCCTAGATACAATTTTTTTGGTATAGGTTGTCCATAATCATTGCAGTCCACCTGAAGATGGGAGATGTTACTCTCCATTAATAGATTTCAGCATAAGGATTTACCTGACAGGTAGTATGCAGAGCTCCTGATTTGTAATTACCAATTCTCCTGGTAAGGTGAAAGTTGAGCAGTTGAGGAATAGAAAAACCCTAGTATTCTGTGGAGATGTTCTGCCTTATAAAACCATGATGTTTAATAGCTTTATATTAACTACTGTAAAGCAAATTGCAGTAGAATCTGTTTTGTATCACTGATGATGAGGCTACGCCATTATTAGGACATTAGGACTTGGTGGCCATGTGCAGAGTGAAGAAGAAATTGTTCCAGAGATTGGAGAGACCTCTCCCGCCCCATGCTGTTGTGTTAAGAAATTTCTTGTATGTACAAATTTAAAAATGTGAGTTTAAAATTCTTAGATTTACCCAGCCCTTTCCCACCAGTAATTTAAAACCAAAGTTGTTCATAACTGTATGATTCCATTTTTGTGTGTATGTATGGATGTATATATGTGTGTGCATATATATATATATATAAATTCTCACTACTGGACATTTTAAATATCTATAGCCTTTACCCAAGAAAATGTTTTTATTTATGAAATATAATTTTGTAAATATTGTGCTAATATACTTAAAATAAAGCCATTCCAATTTGTTTTTGTGAGAGATCTTGTTGCTCTCACATTGGACTTCAGTAACTACTAATACAGAGAAATTCATAGTAGTAGCTCCTCTTCCATCTGCCTTTCTCTCCAAATCACTAATTATACAGTAGTATTTAGCTCACTTGGTTAGAGCATGGTGCTGCTAATACTAAGGTCGTGGGTTCAGTCCCTGTAGAAGGCTACGCTGAGAGTTGGACTAGATGATCTCCAGAGGTCCCTTCCAACCTTACCATTCTGTGATTCTGTGATATTCTCAATGTTATTTAGATTGCTGCAGATGGTTATGCTTGGGAGATACTCTTTCTCCTTAATGCCATCCAGTTGGGGAATGAAGTTTGTACATTTATAGATTGCCTTCTTATCACTTTAATTGGACTGATCAATGCCAACCATCAAATATTGTTAACAAAATACACTGTGGGAGGAAATATGGGCCAATGAACAACAGGAGCTCCTTGTATAACTTTTTAAAAACTGAAGAGCAGTATGTATCTGTAGTCAGTCTTCATTAATCCTAATAAGCTTCAAATGACTTCTGTGTTAAGAGAATTTCTTGTATTACTATGAAGATACTACTCAGTAAGTTCTAAAATTTGGAGGGGGGGATGTATTTGACATGCTCTTGAGAGGGGAGGAATAAGAAAAGGCTCTAAGTACTGTCTGGAAATACTTTCTTCATATTCACACATCCACTTAAACGGAGCTGAGCTAATGTGAACAGCTAAAGGTTATTAGCCATTCCCTGTTTATTCAGGGTCATTGGAACCATGCCTGTTCAAGATCTCTTCTGAAACCTTTTGTGATTCCCACCCCTCTCCTCCAAAGAGATCACAAACTACAGTCTGAACTGTGAAATTTAAATATATTTTACATTTTTATATATATATATATATATATATATATATAATATAATACAAAAATTCTAAATGTGAACCCACTTCAATTACTACATAAACTTACAGGGTAAATTAAGCTAAAGGTGACCGTTGTTATGAAGCTTGGAAAAATTGCGTGCTTGAGCTTGGAGGAGGAGAGAAATGGTACTCATCTAAATGCAAGTCATTGGACAGCAGTGCTTTCAGAGAAGATGGAGTAATCTCTCAATATAATCAAATCTAAAACCTTTACTTGGACTTCCCAGTCAGGTAAGCCAGGAATACCAGTGCAAATTTGAATTGTCCATTCTAGAAGCCTTTTGAAAAAGACCTTTAATCCTTTATCAGGGCTGGATAATTGGTTATTTATTATTGTAGTTTCTGCGTAACAGAGAAAATGGACATCCTCTAATGCCCTCCACTTAGAGAAAAATTAAGAGAAAAATCATTTGTTACGTGTGGTTTTTTTGGGGGGAGGGGGCTGGTAGATAATTATTTTCGGCTTTCTGTCATAGGTACAGCTATTACCACAGTCTTGAAGATAAATATATCTTGCCTTCTGCATTATTGAGAACTCCTGAAAAAACTTTCATGATTAAAAAGGTGGACGAGGTACACTGCCTGACTTGCCAAGTGCTCACTTTTTTCTTGGTGGTCTACTGTGCATGCTACTGAGATCCAGTGAAGGTGTGCTGTGAGCAAGCAGGTATGGTCCAGACCATGGATCTGGTGCTTTCAGTGCTTGCAGCCATGTCAGTGCTGATGATTAACCTTCACCAGCCACCTTTTCCTGTTGTAGCTCGGCTGTGGTACAAGATAAAGGGCTAGTCAATTCATATGAGAAAAATGCAGAACAGGGAGTCAGATTATATTCCAATTAATTGATGAATTGGCAAACTTTTTTAAAACAAAAACATCAATAATTATTAAAGACAAGGATCACCTATTTTGAGTGCAGGGAATTGCAGCACTGAAACACAAGTTCTTATTTCCTCCTGTTTTACTTGCTTTTTTGTTCTTAAAAAATTAAAACCTATTGGAGGGACGCTTATGAAATTACTAGGCTGGCAACTGGGTGCAAAGACGTAGGCATGTGTGCGAGTGAAGGGAAGAGAAGCATGGTCAGGAGTACGAGAGAAGCATTTCAAAGAGCTAAGAAGTTCCAGGTTTACTGGAGGGGACGGAGCAACTTTTCCAACCCAACTGCAATAATAGCACTTTTGCATCCTTCAGGAATTGTAAGATTATTTATTATAGTGCTAGTGTCTGTGTGTGACCAACTGACTGGTGAAGCAGAGGTATTTAGGAAGAAATTGCTGTCATGTAAAGCCAGTCTGCTACATCACACACCTCAGTGGTGTCACTCAGGCATAGCAGCTAACAAGTGGAGAGGAGGGCTTTTGACTTGAATTAGGAAAGAAGTGTGTGAAGAAGTATTAAAGTTCACTTGTGATTCATAGGTTGTGTGTTCGCAGATAACAAAATAATCCTTTACTGATTGCTCGACTTAATTACTTTTTTGTCTTTTGACATTGCACAGTAGGTAGGTGCAGGTTAGATTTAGAATGACAACTACAACTATGGAAAAATGAAGGATGATGACGTTTTCCAGAATCTTTGCTGCAGGGTAAATTTCATGAAGGCAGTTTTATTTGGTAGGTATTTTAAGGCTCATTTGTTAGCTGTTACATTCATTCAGCTTTCCTTTTTTATTTATAGTGTGTTTTGCTGTGTAAAAAAGCCTGATAATCACTCTGCTATTGTCCAGGAAGTTCGTCCAAGCATTGTATTAATAAATGACGAAGTTCAAAGGCAATGGTGAAGAGAGTAAGGATTTTTAAGGTCTGCCTGTTAACATTTAATTTCATTTGATTTTGAGCATAACCAGGCAAGATAGAGTTTCACAGAAGCAAAAAGTGATTAAGGTTTCTCTGACATCTCTTACGATCTGAGCTCTGTAGAAAAGAGAAAATTCATAATATTAAATATTAAATGCAAGTAAAGGTGCTATGTGGTGTACGGACGTTTTACCAAGTTTTGGGGATCAGGCTGTGCAGAACTTGATGCAGGACAAATGAAAATGTCCCAGAAACACTGAGAGTTTCAATAAAAATGACCCCAAACATTGGAAACAGATGTCTCTAAACCCTGCACTGCAATTACTGAACAGTGAGGTATTCTAAAACATAATTCCTGTATAGCTAGATTTACTGGGAAGAAGAGAAAAGTTGCATCAAATACTTCTGGCTTTGATAGAGCACAATAGTTCCTCTTCTAGAAAGTTTGTGAGGTTCTGAATGGCATAGAAACAGCCCAGCAGGTAAAACTGTATGAAATTAAAATGTAATTCATGATTCTTCCTCCCTCAGCCAGGTAGGTGAGAAGGAATAGCGACTTACAGGTAGCGTTAGAAAGCAAAACAGTATGGTAATATTGCTGTGGATCATACAATGTTAAACAATTTGGATAAGAAGGTTAAGAAGAGCCAGTTGGTTTGGAGCAGGGTGCAGGATTTACCTTGTACCACCTTACCACAGTTACATATTAAACATAAACATATTATGTTTAATAATGTTGCTATCTTAATACTACCTTAGCTTTCCCATTATGATACCCTTTTCCCCTTGTATCAGTTCTTTGGGACAATAATATAAATCAAATAGTAATGGGCAATCAAGAAATAAAGAAAACATCCAAAAAATTCTGGACCACTACCCTGCTGTTGGCAGCTGCAATGAAAGCATACTACAGAGCCAAAGCTTGAACGGCTTTTCATGTCATACCAAGTATGAAAAGAAGCTAGTTACAACACCAGTATCATCGTTGCGCCAGTCATGGTGTGACGGTGTGCTCCTTTCCTGTCCACCGCCCAATGTGCTCTCCCCACCCCTCAACCTGTCCTCTCCATAAACAGCACATAGGCAGGGGCTAATGGAGCATGCACCAACTAAAATCTGTCTAGTATGCAAATATGAGTCAGTCATCTTACCCCATAAATAGGGGGCCGCCCAGAGCCTATTGAGCTTTCTGGCACAGCAGAATCTCCCTTGAGCAGGGACGCCTCTCAAGGTTACTCCTCAAGGTCGAGAGATCCCTTACCTGCAACAGATCCTTGGTAAGTAACTGACAGCATGCTGAAACTTTGCAAACTTGCATCTCTGATTGTGCATATAATCCTATAGACATAAACCATTGACCAAGTCTGGGACTAGGACCGGATCTCGCTGCACGCAGACTCCTCTGAGGAGGAGTTTGGAAAGCAAGGGGGTCCCTTCTGAACCTCATGACTCAATGGGAGGGTCTCCTTGACACCTTCATCTGGCCATCTCCACCAGTAAGTAAGTGAGTGGACCTTGCCATCAACCCTTACTAAATCACTGTCTTACTTACAGTTGAACTTTGTTAAATCACTGTTACCTCAATAAAACATACTGCTGCTTCTCTCTTAGGAGTGAAGTGCATCACTCCTCAGTCATCTGTGATGCATGGTAAAGACAACAGAGGACAAGGTGGCTCCTGTTGCCCTCAGGCTAGCTAAATTAACTGCAGACACTTGCATGGCTATTTCATATGAGATAATGTGGGCTCTTGACAGGCTCAGCAAGTGACTTGATAGCATGATGCTTGTAAAAAAAGCCAGGACTAATTGCAAACAAGCAGCACACAAAAACTCTTGCACAAGTTGCTGCTCATTTATTTATCAACAGGAAGGTAACAACCTCTTAACCACGTACACCTGGATCAGCGCAGGAGGAACTGTTCTGTGCCTGAAACTCCTCTTAATCTGGATTGCAGCTCAGACCTGGGAAACCCGAATGGAAGAGCCTACTCTGTATGCAGAAAGGCATGCAAGAGCGAAGTCCAATCCTGAGAGAGTAGCAAAGAGGATGCTCAAGAGGCTCAGAGGAAAAAGCAGAGAATGGCAAAAGGGAGGAGGTGGGGGAGCCTTTAATTGCTGAACACATCTTTCCTGTGTAAAGCTTGTTTCTGGTGTTAACCTTGGGCTTGCCAGTGAGTAAAGCTGAGGGCAGGCAGTGTGGCCTCCCCAGTGGCATGAGATGAGGGGGCACAGCAGGGACCTGAGCTCCACTTCCATCAGTGCTCTCACAGCTGTCACTCTGACCTCTTCATGCCTATTGCAACAACAGTGGCCCTCGGGTGGTATAATGGCAGTCTGCTGTGGTAAAAAGCGTTTTTTCACTACAATATTAATAATCTACGTATTTTACAGTATCCAGACTTACTTCCTGTGGTCTGATCATACCAGAGTGACTTTGCTGCCACTCTAACATATAAGCAGGTACCCAAAATATATAAACAACAACAGTGGGAGAGGTGTGGGCAGAAGGCTACAACTTTAAAGACACCACAACCACCGTATCATGCAAATGGTAAGGTGCTATTGGTTGTTCCTGGGCTTCTCAGTTAGGAATTCCAAACTCACAGAGTACTCTGAGAGCTGTGCAATGTAAAAGGTGCTGTCCCTCTTCCTGTTACTACAGACTTACTCCTTAATATATTTCTCCTATTCTCCCACTCTAATCTAAAGTTGCTTAAATGCTGGTGCATTCACTTCTTCTGAGAGCTTCTGCAGGTGCCTATGAGTCCCCCGAAAGCTGGCCGGCTGATCAAGGTCCCTCATTAGGTTTTTGTCCCCAAATTCATAGCTCCAGTAGCTCCCCTCAAATCTTACTGCTGGAGCCTTTCAGGTCCTCATAGGCTAGCCCAGACGTGCCTCATTATTGAGCCCAGCTAGCTGCATTCTGTGTAACGCGGCTTCTGATGCACTGATTAAAGCATCTCAGACTATTTCAACACTGCACGTGTATCAGATTCCATTCGCTTTTGATTTAATAGCATGTCTTTCTCTAAAATAACTAAAGTAACACTTTTGGTAACACATGAATAAACAGAAAGGATCCGTGAAGAAATTCCCTACGCAAACAAAAGCAAAAGTTTATTTTCACTTTAGTGTGAAGGTGAATAAAGGAAAAACTCTAACCACTTTTAAGATTGAGCTTGGTAAACATTTGAATGCTACAGTAAGATGACAAATGCAGATTTTCAATTTACAAATCTGTAGTCACTTACAGTGCTATAGTTCTAAAACCTATTTCTGTTTGCCATTTTGGCACCTTTCTTACCCATAGTCCATAGGTAAGAAAAAGAAGCAGCAAGTAGTGAATAAAGAATGCAGACTACAGCAAAAACTGTTTTTGGAGCAATGCATCTAAACCAAAACGTTAATGTAAAATAAATACTTGGAAACTATTAAGAAATCATATAACTTGAACTTATACCTATGTATATTTATCTGTTTGCAACATATACAGCCACAGAAATATTTTCTATGCATTCCAAGTCAGTAGGAGGAGATGCATAAAACAAAGCCAGCTTCAGAACTCTGGAAAGGATGGATTTCAGGAGCAGGTGCCACCACTTGAAAATCTGTAGCTGTAATAGAGGATGCAGAGAAAGTGAGAAGAAGGGGTATGCCATAGAAGACAGATGGACCCTAAAATCCTGAAAGTGCAAATGGAAAAGTGTCTTTGTATTGCTTAAGAATTAGATTGAATTTCAAGCAGACTGAGTCATCTTGTGCTGTTGTTGAGAAATGTATCGCGTCAGGCTGGAACAAGAAGGTGACAGCCTGAAAGACGCTTGTCATTTTTCTGTTCTGCTCAGAGCTGTTAAGGCCTTGGCTGAACTTGGTGAACAGTAATTCAGTTGTGACTCAGTTGGAGAGGATCTAAAGAGCCCAGTAAAAATGACCCTACATCTAGAAAAACAGGACCGTAGAAGAAAGATTGAAACTAGCAGGTTGTTTAATACAAAAAAGTCTGTGACAAGGCATGACAATAGAAGCGATGAAAGGGGGAATAATCAGTTCTCCATACGTGTAGCAGGGAGGACAAAAAGTAATGGGCTTAAGGTGGCAGTGAGAGATAGTTAGGTTACGTATGAGATGAGAACAGATGATTTTAGAGCTCCTTTTCTATATGTACAGTGTTTATGGTTAAAAGTTAACAGTTCAGAGAAAACAATGGAGGGGGAAAAAATCCATTACAGTAGCTCCCAGCCATCTCACCAGGGAGCCAGTGTGGCACATTAAGAGCACACATGGATGTGCTCTGTGAGGCTTGCTGAGCACCGGCGTAAGAAGGCAGTGGCAGGGATGAAAGCGCAGAGACCTCTGATGCCTGCTCCCGTCTCAGCTCAGTGCTGCTCCACAGTTGTGGCCACATAGCAGCCAGCGTGCAAAGGCAAAAGCAGTGGCTGGAAGGCAAGGGAGGGGGAGGAAGAAGGGACAGTGGCATCAGGGAAGTCATTTGAAAGTCATGGTTGGATACAGCTGTTCTTGCAGAATATGATGAACTTACATAAATCAGAGAAAAGAGGCAATATGGCTTTATCTGGTATTTCCCATGCAGCCACTTGTGAGAACAATAAAGTGACAATTCAAGGATGCATGTTTTAAAGATTTGTCCAATTTCTTATGAGTTAACTTGGTTTATAAACCAGTTGAATTTTAGGGCACCATGGAGAAGATTAGCAGAAATCCATACAGCTCGTTCTCCTTTGAGATACACTGAGGACATATGGATTTGAAGTTTGCATAGGAATCTCAGTCTTCTCTTCTAGTGCAGCAGTAACACTTCTAGGTCTGTAATCCTGATGGCCAGGGCTGGGAAAATTGAATGTTACAAAATCTACAAAGTAAAGTAGCCTCCACAATTTTTTTTCTCTTCTATACAACTCCAGCTTATGATACTTCTGAAAGTTTGAAGTTTCTGATACTGCAAATTATATGCTCTTCATAATATTTCCTCTGGGTTACTTAGGCTATCAAAACTGACCATAGTGCCACTATTTAACATCTTCCTAAGACTTTAACTGTGCTCAGTTTCTGACCGTTCCTGATGTCCTACAGCATACATGACACCCAGAGTGATTCCTGGTCCCTTTTCATAGAGGAGAAGCCTTGCTCTTCCTGCAGGTGATATTAGATAGGAGGGATAGGACATGATTCATCCCACATTACTCATCTAACAGCTACACATCTGATGGTCAATAAGTCAATCTCCCTCAACAGCCAAAAAGGAGGAAAAGCACATCCATAAGGCAAGTTATGTCAACTATTTTAGGAAAGGTACAAGTTGTTCTTGATCAAGTTTGTCTGGGTTGTTCATAACCTAGACCTAAAGGATACCTTTCTGGAAGGGGAAGGCCAGGCCAGATGAGTGCCACTCTTGGGAACAGCTACTGGCTGAATGTTTCAGAGAGGAATTGCAAGTACTCTGAATTTAATCATGAGTTTTTTTGTTGGAGCTCCTTTTCTTAAAAGTCCTGTTCCTAGTCTCGTATAGTTACAGGGGAATTAGTTTTCACTGAAAGAGAAGCCATCCCTCGTGGCCTCTGGAGGCTTGAAAACATCAACTCTTCCACTTACTGCAAATGTATCTATACAAACACACACTCGCACCAGCTGTACAAAAATCCCAAAGTAGTTATTTTTAAAGATACCTAATGAGTTTTGGCAGACCTGGCACAGTAATTTCTGAGGTTACATTTCAAGAGTGAGAAAGTGCAAAAGGAATGCAGAAGGTCTGGATGGACTGAGCTCCTCAAACATTCACAATGCATCTAAGCAGAATGTTCTCCGACATTTGTGTGTGTGTGTGTTTATGTGTGTGTGTGTTTATCTACAAACACGCATGCACACACACATTTCAGGTGATGTAGGACTTGGCTGTGCATGGGTCAACTTCTTTTGTTTTTGTAAAATCACAGTACAGTCACGTTACTGTATCACAACTGGTAAGGGTTTAGAGAGATCTGTAAAATGGCAATTGGCCAGTGAGACTGGACATTGTACTTCTGAGGGCCAGTCTTGCAGATGAAACTTCCTGCCAACATGGGGCAGACATTATTACAGTTCAGGGAGACGTGTGTGAGGTACTGTACAACAGAGAGTTCGAAACTAAGTTTTATGGAAAGAAAGAAAGAAAAAGGATTTATGTGGTGAACAAGGTGTGCATTTGACTGGAAGAAGACTAGGGGCTTAAGGACTCATGACCTAGTCCAAACAGGACTTTGGATCATGAAAAGGTAATAACAGGACCTGCAAAACTAATTCCCATGAGATGTATCTGCTCCCAAATAGTGCTTTGGTTTGTAGTGGCTCTTTTGGGGAGCAGTTTGTGGGACTCGCAAAAGCAAAGCTTGTTACCAGGGAATACTTCTGAAAACATGCGTATGTCCTGTGCCAAAAAGGCACGTAACCATCCTACCCTGAGGAGGAGGATTGCCAGCATTGCACTTCACTGTGTGCTTCTTCGAGAGCAAGGCCCATTTGTTTTGCCTCCACGGCTTGGAGGATGATTCTCTTTAAACTGGCTGGGGTTGTCTCACAGAAGGGATTGTATGAAACCAAGCTGAAGGAGAGCAATAAGGGAAGCATGGTCATAAAGGCCAATTAAAGAAATGTTTTTAGTGGCTAATGCTTCCTTAGTGAGCTTGATTGTTAGATCCGTGCACTGTTTTCATTCCTATGGTATCTGCAGCAGAGTGAATCACTTGAACTAAAGCATTGCACTACTAAAATACCAAATTTTTGTTAAGGAAGCAGACAAATAGAGCAGGAATTTTAATTCAGATGATTTAAATAAGCATTTTAAAAATATCTACTTAAAAATTCTGGTGTATTTTAACCTCTCAGCTTATTAAAACAAAACAAGCCCAGTTTGGAACAGTCTGTTTCAAAAAATACTCAGACCCTTTAACTGCTTTAAAACCTCATAACATTGCCTGACATTTACTTGGGGGTTGTGAGGAGAGGAGGGTAGCTGAAGGAAATTTCTGGCTTTATTGAGGTACCTCGCTTGATTTCTACGCAACAGAAAAGCATCTGCTGATACGCTACAGGTGCTTCTGTGCATCAAATAAGCACAAACACGTAAGAACCAGCAATGTAACAGTCCTCAGCACCATTCATGGCTTCTCTGCCCTCCAAAGGTCCATGGCTCCAGGGAAATCTTAATCTTCCTTCCCTAGGTTTCGGGAATGCTGGGGACATTTTGTCTACTGGTGTAGCACTGACAAATTAAAAAATAATTAATATTATTAAAGGATTTTTTTTCCCCTATGCAGTAGGATGGCACACTGAAATAAGTCTTGTTTACTAACCTGAACGTTCAAGAGCATGAAACGCAGTGCCATCTCTCTTCTGCTCTTGCAAAACCCCATTATTAGGGTAAAAGAGATCTAAAAATGGCCGTAAGGCACTTGTTAATGTTTTCTCCTAACTCCCTCCTCAAGCCATTGTTTGCACCAATTCATGACATTCAGAGCAGTGACAAAAGGCTAAAGAAGGGAAAAAGCACAAGCATTACTGTCTAGTCCAGATTGCGCTTTGTAGGAAAAACGATTTATTGGCTCTGACAACACCAAGCGTTAGCTCTGGGCTCTTTGTCGAGGGCATGTCCGTACAAACTGGAGGCCCTGCAGGCTGAGGGCACACCAAAAGGCTCCTCTCCCACTCAAACTGTGCAGGGCAGCTGCTGCGCTGCGCACCTGCTCTAACTAGTATGACAGTACCTTTATAGCAGTACGCTGATGTTATTGTAACCCCCGTCACAGCTATAGTTGCACAGATTCAAAAAGCCTTGTGCTCATTCCCGATTTTCCATTTCCAGTTGCCATCCCAGTACAAAGAGATACAGGGAGCTTCTGCTATTGTACTGCAGTAGATACAGTAAGTTATTAGATACATCTGTCTGTGCATATATACATACATGGATATATGTGTGTGTATATATAATTATGGGGTGTGTATATATATATATATGTATTTATATATATATATATATTATACCATATAGGCTTGGTTGGCACACTGGTTTGTGAATACAGGCAAGAGTAGCCGTACTTTGTAACCAGTGAAGGTGCATCAGCTTGGAAAATGAATAAAAAGAGATTGGTAATCAGATCTTTTCTTTTCCACTGAACATTTACTTCACTCCAGTAACTTGTAGGCTTTTTTAATAAGCTTTATTAAAAGCCTGGTCCTTTGGTCCCTTCAGTTAAAGGCTGAAAAGCCCCTAATGTAGTGCTCTGGATTCCTGAATGGAAATCTTCAGCTTAAACAGAGAAAACAAAATTGACAGCCCAACTGGATATTTTAAGGCACAAAAACATTTTTTTTCTCCCTTAAAGGAGCATTTCCATCTATAAGAAGCCATATATAGGCCTTTCCTTGCTCATCATAAGCAGAAAAAGCAGAAAAAAAACAGAGACTGGGAAAGCACGGGAAGCCTGGAGCCGGGTCCCAGGAGAAGTCGACCATCCCGGTGCTGCCCCAGCATCTGGCTGCCGTCCCCTCCGCTGCTGCCCCAGGCGGCACACAGACCTAGGTTGTACATTCATTCAATTCGAAGCCTACCAACTATGGCAATAATTATGCTGTGTTTGGTGAACCACAAGGAACAGATATTTTAAGATTTCTAGCAAAGTGAGAGCACTGTGGAATGAAGCATAACTTTTGTAATAAAACCATAAAGTCACAGACACAAAGAGCAAAGCAGTACGTATTTGTAAATTTAGCCACAGGAAAGGGACAAACTCATGCTTGTGGCTACTCAATAGCCAAAAAGTGGTAAAAGAAAAAAAAAAATCTATGAATTTGCAAGGGCTGGAAAAAAAGGAATTAGGACATAAAAGCTCACATGAAGTTTGACATTTGGCAGAGAAAAAAGAAAAGTTCTGCATGCTATTCAGCCTGCATGATATCTAGTGAAACTGGTTTAACTGAACTAAAAATATAGTGGAAGCAAAACTGTCTGCTTCGTTTTCCTGAGTTTTTTTTAGTACAATATTCACTTAATGGTTATATTATTTTAAAATTAAGTATTTACAGTGTCATAAGTCTAATATTTTCAAAATGAAAATACTCGTTTCATTGAATTTCAAGGAAGAGTGGCATTTCACAAACTTGCTGGACTACCCAGAAAAATGTAGGCCCACTACCAATGATATCACAAACCTTCTATGCAAAGAATAGCCCTATTTTATAGATTCTCAAAAAAACAACAAAGCCACATAAGTCACTGAAACCAAGAAGCTGAAGGCATTTATGGAAATTCCTGAGATTTTTTTTTTTTTTTTTCCAGTGCTCTGGACATTTACAAGTTATATAACTCCAACCTGGAAAATGATGGGTAATAAATCAGTTCCTGAAGTTTCCCCACATCTGATTCTTC
Source organism: Rhea pennata (assembly GCF_028389875.1). Taxonomy (NCBI): domain Eukaryota; kingdom Metazoa; phylum Chordata; class Aves; order Rheiformes; family Rheidae; genus Rhea; species Rhea pennata. The sequence continues at coordinate 97,842,310 of NC_084663.1, read as the reverse complement.
TTGAACATAAGTACCACAAAACTGGTGCTGGAATACAGAATTGTAGTGCTACTGAGAAACCTTTCTAAATGGGATTTCTGAGTGCTCTTTTTTCTTCCATTTTTTTCTCCTAAACAGGCTTATCAACACTCTGTGTCATTTTTTCAAATGGCAAACCACACTGGATTTTCAACAAGATGATTGTAGTGTGGAGTGTATTTTATCTACATCATCAGAGCCATCTGTTTTAGATAAATATTTTAGTGAATGATTTATCTTCTTACAGTTAGACAATTTCTTTATTTATTCGCACATCTAAGGATCAAATATATGAAGAAAGAAAAGGTGGACTCTCACAGGATCACTCACGTTTAGCTGAACTTTCACCCTCCATCCATAAGCATCTGCTGGCATTAACCCAGGTGCCTAATCAGACTAAACAGTACTACATATTAAAATAGTCCATAGACAGATTCTGAAGCCAGGTTAGCTCTATAATTTAGTTTACCTTTATAGTTCTGGCTTCCTGGGCCATTATGAACAATTTCTCTTCAAATCTTTGAGACTGATTCAGAGCATAAGCAAATCGTTCTGATGTGGGGGATTCCTCAAAATACTGGATCCTAGATGCTTCTTCTGGCACTAATGCATCAATCAACTTTTTATAATCAAAATTTCCTCGGGAGGACAAGTTCCTCCAGATAAATGCTTGTTCGAGCGATTTAGAGGATGGCTGCTTCTCTGTGTTTCAATTTTCATTCCTAAAAACCTGCTTCCTGCTATAAGCGTTGTTCACTTCTGCTTTCTGTCCATCTGCCAACACCAGAAGGCAAATCCCAAGTAAAACAGCCTCTTTAGCACACGCTTCTGGATGGCTTTCCCTTGCAGTTGTCAGCAAAAGACTCACCATCATTCAGAGACATACCATAAGAGACATACATTGAGAGTGAGCAGCAGAGAAACATTTTTTTAATAGCTCTGCAGGAAGGCAAGCCACTTTTGTGGCTTAATGTGTGTCAGCCGGTGACTCAGGAATAAAACCAAACAATGCAAACGTGCAGGAGATGAATTTTTGTGACTTTTCATGCTCACAGTCCAACTAAAGAAATAATAAAAAATGAGTATCTGTAACAAAATTGCTGACCCTTTCTTGTTGGTGTCTCCCCGTTTTCTCTCTTAGCTGAGGATCTGCAGAAGCCGACAGTTGTTCTAGGAGCTCACTAGGAAGATGCCATGTATGTTAGGAAATGAAAGTGGCTCTGCATAGAGGAGATAGTCTTTGCTTGCTTGTACCAACCTTTTATGAGCTTAGCATATCTGTATGGTGCCCCCCCCCAAAGTGTGTAAATGCAGCTCTGCTGTTGGGGGGGGGGTGGTTCTCTCTCCAGTGAACAGCCTGTTGGCCCTGGTTGATATTAATGATTTTACTCTTAATATGAAAAAAGACCACGAGAAATATCATTCACAGAATAGCACAAAACCGCTTCTTATCTCCTTCTAGGCCAAACAGAAAATGCTACAAGCTCAGTCATTGACTGTGTCGCTGCATATCTTCCTATACATGCTGGATAAAGTGCTATTTGAGGCTCATTACTGCCATTTGAAAGACCAGCTCTGGATTATCACATAGCAAACCAGACTGATATAGCCAGGCTGGTCACTTTTGGAGTCCTCAACCCTTCCTTGTGTCCTTTGAACATGCCACAAGGCAAGATGATCACATTTAGTCAGAGTGGGCTCCCAACTCCAAACTCACAGCGGCATCACATTGCTGCTCAGATCACTCCCAAAGGTTTGGACTGAGGCCAGTGAGGAAGCTGCAGCACATGACATTTCTGTCTGTAATATCTTGTCACCCCGGCCAGTCTCATCACATGTATGAGACCATCGGTCATTGAGCCTCAGGATAGAGCAGGCTACGGGAGGAAGCCCTATTACAGGCCTTCACAGGATATTGTTTGAGAGGGCGTTTAAAAAACCATCCATGCTGTTCAGTTTTACTGGTAAATATTGTGCCTCCATCACCTGCTCTGCCTTCCTTATCTGTCACTAGGAGGCAAATATTTATTTGGTACGAAGTTTTCCACACAAGCAACATAACAAAACCATAAAGCAACTAGAAAGAGTATTTTCTCTGTCTAGTGATAGGCTGGCTACAGGAAAAGTAGCCATTTCAGAAGCTTTTGTATTTATTGCCTTAGTGAAGCTTAAGACCCCTCTCAGGCACAAAATGGAAAATAAATTCAAACTTAGGGCTAAAAACTAATCACAGCCATGTTAGGTGATGCTGGCCTCCTCCCTGGCACCTGTGGGGCATGGCCATGGAGCATGGCCACCCTGCAACCCGCAGCTGAGATGGTTAGCTCCGTAGCTAAGGAGTTCTCATCCAGACCCTGAAGTGAGCAGTGGTTTCTTGCTATCAGGTAAAATCACTACTCTTGCTAAACCCATACTTCCTGACACACAAACACAGCCCAAGCTGTCAGAGCCCTGCTCCAAGCTTGCACGTGGGCTGTCGAACACTGAATGCAGCATGTCCAAGGTGTGGCACCGCTCTGTGTAGGAGCCAGAAAAAAGAGCTTTTTGTGTTGGGCCACATTGACACTCAGTTTGGTGCAATTCAAAAAGTCATCATTGCATGAAAGTCAGAGATGAGATTTGACTTTCTCTTTCTGCACTTAGAAACTGTCATTTGTTCACCTCTCTGAGCTGCCTAAAAGTTAGACTTTCTTCTCCTTCACATCAAAGGGAGAGAGAAACACCTCCAGCAAGCTCTGCAGCCCTCCTGAGATGGGCGTCTGAGACAAATCAGGGCTTCTGGACTTCCCTCTTGTCTCCATCAGCTAAACAGGCAAAGTAGAATGACTAGTTCAGTCTTAGATAACTAATTTTTTAGATGACTAATTAGAAAGTAATTTGGTGCAGTAGACTAGTAAATCAAGGCAACTGAGTCTCTGACACTATCCTGAGATTTTGGGTGGTTTATATGGGATTAGATTTAGCCTGATCCCCCTCAATCAAGGGTTGCCACCACACATGGTTTGAAGTTGTTCAAAGAAGGATGTCCAGTACAAACCTGTTAATGTCCCCATGAGGAGCTAGCATGCATTTGGTGCACATCAGGCACAGATCATCCAGATGATTATTAAATGCCAGTAACAAATTAATGTACACATACCAGGACTGCTCTGTAAACCAAACCAATGTGCAGTAAAAGGGGAGGAGAGGGGCATCAGGGGTTTTCATCCAAAATTAACCAACTCTTCCAAGCAAAACAGTCAAGATAAGGTGAATTGTGCTAAAACACTAGCAGTTGCACCAGCTCAATGCAGTATGTAACTGAGGCAATCCAGTGAGACTATCTCATCTTGATGCTTGGATGTGGTCCCTTGCGTTCAGGTGAGATTAGCTCAGACAGCATTTTGGGCCTGCCTACAGTAACCTACAAATAGTTTCACTAGTGCAGACATCAGGCTGGGACTTGTTTATATTTCAGTTTGGTGCTAAATAGATTTAACAGTGCCTTATTGTGGTTTAGCTTGCAACAGTACTTAATCAATATAAATTGCATGGAAATGGGTGACTCTGAAACCATTATAAGGGTGTACTCGCAGGAGTATGTAACACTTGAAAAACATTCGTGCTTATCATCTGCTCTGCAGGAGGCAGATGATCTATGGCAGGACTGGGCCTTCAGAATTGAGAACCTCTGAATTTGCTAACTTGGTAAAATTAATTGAAAGCCATAGCGTGGTTTGCATTGTTCTACCTTAAACCATGTTTCTACACTGATTTTAACTGAGTCTGGAATGTGCTCAAAAGCACATTCCCAGGCCAGCAATTGAGGCATATTTCTAGTAGCATGTTTACTATTTAAAATCAATTAAATGATTTCTTTAATCTTTTCCTTATGTCTTTTTCTCCACACCTCAGGACTACCTCTCCTGCCACCTCCTCTTCCCTCCAAACCTTTTGTAATTGCTCCCCACAGCTGGAGCAACACTGTGTCTCTGGGATTTAGCACAGAGAGGGGCTGAGCTGGTACTGGAAGATATCATAACTATGGTGAAAACTCACCATCACCCATGTGTCGCTCTTGGCAACACACATCACACAATGTGATAACATATTGCCAAGCAGCTTCCCCTTGCCATCTCCGCCAAATGCTATAGCTTATACTGAAAAGCGAATCAATGCAGAACTGCCCACCACAGTACCGCGGCTGGCTGCTGCACAGAGCACAGGTGGGTGAGGAAAGCCTGCGGGCAACAACAGTCAAGAAGGTTTCTTTTGAACTTGGCCAATTTTTCATTACCTGCATGTTCACACAGAGTACATTTGGTATTTTTTTTGTCTTGTTTAAACTTACTCCAACTTAGAAATTTTACTCTTGAGAGGTGAATTTCCCATTAGCAGCTGCATTCACAGGTCACAGCGGTATTGCAGGTTTCTAAACATGGTATCCACACATCCAGTGTTTAGTGTCGCTCTTAGAAGCATTACCTTTACATTTGACTCTAGTTTCTAAAAACCCCAGAAACCAGTTCAGTGTAAAAGAGCTTAGGGTATTTATGCCAGGCTTGCTTACATTATGTGTGCTTTACTTGGAAGAGGCCCCACTGGTGCTGAAGTGGCTTTCAAGAGCACAACAACTCCCCCATAGGTCTGCTAATAGTTATTTGCATTGCCATCAAACACAGCAGCTAAATTATGTCTTCAGCAGCCAGCCAAAAGTCTTTTCATGTTTGGATAGTGGTTAAGCTGCTATTTGATAAAAGTTTGCTGAGTGTGCTAAGGCAGGCGGGAGATGGACCTCCCTCCACTCTTCTGGGAAATGTTGCTTTTTGATGGAGCCACAATAGCAAAACCCAGGCACTGCAGTCCCTGGCAAGGCTCAGGAGGGACACTGGTGTTCACCTTCAGTGGCTGCATAGGAAAAACAAAAACAAAAGGAAAGCATGCCCCAAAGTCAGATGCACTTTGTGCAATTACATATAGTTTTTAGCCTAAGAAATGATACCACAGTTTTGTTAGACATTTACCATGTACGTCAGCACTGTGTAACTAAACCTGCAAACTAAAAAAAAAGGGAAAGAAAAAATGAAAAACCATTCAGAGCTGTTTAAAATGTGTAAAAATACCCTCAAAAGGAGCCCAGACCAAAGAGGAAGAAACCCCACCATCAAAGGCCATCTCCAAGCAAAGGAACTGGGATGCTAAGCATGTGCTATACCACCACATGGAAAGGGTAAAATAACACTGGAAAAAGGAGGGAAAGCAAAGTCTGTATGCATGATTTGCTGGAGATTAGCAGCAACCAGATCACTTGGATTACAAATTTTAGTAGTATGGTAACCAGATTAATAAAACCTCATTTTAAAATTTTGATTAGACTGTTAAAACTTTGTTGGATCATGGATAAATTTTTGGCGCCATGTGGAGGGGGGTGGCTCCTCAGCCCATACAAATTGCACTACTGTAGCACAACAAACCAAACAGTTTTCCACCCAAATTTTCACAGAACTTTTTTGACAGAAAAATGTGGGTCTGAGTGCATCAGGAGGTAGCTGAGCAGAAGCACCCCTTCAAAACTCAACCTTATTTCTCATGTTCTTCCAATAAGAAGTGATACACTCATGAGATTAGTCCTACAGTGCATGATGACGAATGTTGCCATCACCAACACCAACATCTTACCATCACCTGTGAAATAGGAATATATTGTTAGGGCAGGACCTGGCCTGAGAGGTGGCAACACACCAAAGCAGTAGTAATTCAAACCCTTTGCAACTCTGGAGTCTGGGCCTTTGAAGAATAAACCTTCATGCAGGATTATTGGACTCCCTCCAGTGATTGTCCCTGTCCCTGTCCTCTCCTGTCCTCTTCTCTCCTCTCTCGGCCCTCCTCTCTTTTCATGTCTTCTTGGTGGCTTTGGGGTGAAGAAATTTCCACCTTCAGGGAAGGCAGGCCAAGCTCTCTGCTTGCCCAGCCCACAGGCATTTTTAGTGTCTTCATCCCCATAAGGGTCCCTCTTCCTCTCTCACTTCAAGTTTAATACTTAAATCACTTTTGTCACCGGTGCTTTTCCAGAACTGCTGTACCCAGCCTCAGTGCTTTTGGAAGAAAAGGAAAGGGAGAGCTCGTGGGAGATGTGACATTGTAACTGGCATTATGTGAGCTCACCATATTCATGAACTGGTCTCCACCGGCCTCAGCTGATTAAACATGGAGCCCATCAAAGGCCAGGCATGAATCCTGCAAAGCGATGCTTAGCGATTGCTGGGGCCAGTGGGACGGGGCTGTGGGGCTGCACAGCAAGGTTGGTGACAATGAGTCAGTGGCTGACTGTGAGCATTTGCATGCCTGGGCTCTACAAGTTTATTTAAGGAAAATACTAAAGTTGAGATTTTCAAAAATGTCAGAGGGATAAGCATGCCTAATTCCCATTAAAATCAACAGGAACTAGACATCCAGCCAGTTGGAAAAAAGAATTAAAAAGCATTAAATACCTGGCTAAAGCCGCAATGATGAATCAGCTATACTCCAGCCTCCAAAGGATGAATCAAGTATACTGATAATCCAGACCTTTCTGAGGAAGTATAAAATTTGCCTTAAAAGTCAACGTTATCAATACATTACCTTTTTCTGTAACATGCAAGAATAATCATAGTATACATAAATACATATGTATAGATATTTATCCTTATTTATCCTCATTATCCTTAGAGGACTCGATTTTTAAAAGATTGCTATTGATTTTCACAGTTTACAAGCAATCTAGAGATTTGCAGAGATACATACAACCCAAAATATGAGGCCAGGCACCACTCAAGCTCATGCTTAAAAATTCCACTGAATGAAAGCACATTTAATATACTGCAGGGAAAGCATCTCTCCCAGAGACAAAAGGAATTAGAAAACATTGCAAAAACTAAATCCTCTCCTGCTAACTGGCACGCAGCCTTACTGCCATGTGGTAATAGCTTTTAAATTAAATCCGCTATTACTATTATCAGCATCTGTTGTAAACACCCAATGGCTAATGAAGCAATGAGTAACACACTGAAGGACAATGAACTGGAAAGGCAGTAAATACAAGGCTATCAACAAAAGCCTGTGTTTGTGTAGCTCTTCTTTGGGACAGGGGGCTCCAGACCTCCTCACAAAGTGATTTATGAACTACAGACTGACAGTGCCACTTCTCTGACCACTTTATGAATCACAGATCAAAGGCAGCCATTCTGGAGTAGATGGTGGTAAACACAACATGGTTTGAGAAAGGTGGTATCTGATCTAATCAACGCACAAAATTTTAAACAAACTGCTAGCATCACCGCAGGAATTTAGCTGAGGAGCCACAGATCCAGCAGCGTGGCCTGGCTGAAACTCACCCAACGATAGCTGCAGCACCCCACGGCTGCTTCCTGGTGCTTGGCGAGACAGCAGGGTGCTCGTGCACTGGCAGAGAGCACGTCCTGTGGATGCTTGCGTCTGCTATTGCCACCTTGTCAGAATAATTGTTACTACTATTGCTGAGGAACTGATAGAAACTGCAGCAAGGAGTCTGGTCAAATAATTGAAACTCCTCTGGGAATAAAATGAATAAATTACACAAGAGTAAGCAGACCCCAGAGGAAGAAATTACTCAAGGGAATTCCAGCATTTTGACTGAGTTTCTTCTCATGAATAAAGATAGAAACTAGATAATGGGAAATTGCTTGTTTACTTAAATACTCAGACAAATTTCAGGTCAGAAAGGTCAAACTAAGAAGCTACTTAGCAGCTGACAGTTCGGCTATCTGCCAAATCAAACAACTCATTGAAAGGAGCTAGAACAGGCAATATTTCTAAATAACAATGTATCTGGTAGAATAATCTGTTTAAATTAAAGCTATTACAGATAAATCGATCATCCCATTGAAGCTGGCAAGAGGAGCCACCATGATTTGCAAAGACACCTTCCCATTTGTATTTTTCTGATCAGTTCTTGGAGTGGCTTGACTTTAAGGACACTTTCAGACATATGATTAATGCGATAGTTTTGCTGGCAAGGAATGATCAGGCCCTAGCTGTCCCTCTTGTACCAGTGGGAGCCCAGACTCTGGTGCCTTCCATGACCTTCCCAGACACAGCCACCCACCATAGCCCTTCTCCAGGCACGAACTAGGAGGTGACTCAGCAGCCAGTGGACGAAATTCAGCGTCCGGGCTGGTGGATAGCCTGAGGGCTGAGGCTGTGGCTCAGCTCCTACTGAAATCTCCATCCTTGCCACTATGGTGGATCCTAAGACGCCAGCCTCAGCACTCTGGGAATATGTTTAAATGATTGATAGTATTTGTGTTACATGCATGCTGGTTTGGTGTTTCCTTTAATGAGGCTAACCTACTATGGTGACCACTATTTGTTTATTACTCTATTAAAGCCATACTGAGAAGGCCACATTCAAAACCCTTCTCAAATAAGTATCTGCAGATTTTTTCAATGTTATATTACACAACACATTGTCAGCTATAGTACTTGGTGACCCACCAACCACCAAAAAGGAGAAATGCACACCATTTGGACTTCTAAAGCTTCGCAGTTCATGTTTAATTCTGTATCTAACAGACGAAGTTATCCTTTCAGTTCTCCTGATATTAACTCATGAAAATAAGCACACTTTAGTGAAGTTGCTCTGTATCTACAGCAACTCAAATTTCACCTTTACATCTTAATTTTAGTGCTATAAATTGTTAACATCAGGAAAGTGAGATGTAAGAAAAAAGAGGACTTCTGTCCTCCAAAAGAATGGCTGTCACCAGATGTTTTCTCTCCAACCATGGTCTTCTCCCAGGAAAGGTGTTGAGTGCTTTGATCTCCCATTTGGAGCACGAAGCACTAGCAGATTAGGTGAAAACCCAACCTGCCCCAGCCCACAATACATCTATAGCAGGAAACTGGGTACCAGCCATTTGCAGTTACTCTATGAGAAATGGAGGCAGCAAATCTAGCTGTTAAGCTCCTGACATGTCATGTCCATCACCATGTACATAGGGAAGGAGTGAAATCATCTAATGACTCTAAGCAAGCAGGTATAGAAAAGGATGAAGCACATCCTCAAAACATGAGCCCCCTCCTCGTCCCCCACCATAACCGTGATTAAGATAGATAATATCACTGCCAGAACCAGGCAGCAATACCAGGGATATGAGCCTTCCCACTGCTGTGCGTGCATGCGTGTTTACAGATGGGAGGATGGATGGTTTGTAATCCCCTTCCAAAGAACATGTTCAACTCAAGGGAACCCACAAAGAAATAACTTCATTTTTCCCCAGCTCCAGAGAAGAACAACTGTTGAAAGCACTGGTAATTAAGACTGCTCTGAATAGCCAAAATTTCTTTGACAATGTCTTTTAAAAAGCCTCAAATCCCTCCACATTAACTAAGATCTGCCTATAATAGCTGAGACTGTATTATTATTACTTGGAAGAGACTGACAGAGTGTGGTGGACCTCTCCTTGCTTTGCTTTCCCGACTACAGCTTTCTTGGAAATCGTATTCTGAGAAAATCCACTTTCAAGAGACTCTACCACCACTCTTTTCCTCCATCTTAGCTCTCCCCTTCTATTTTAGCTCTTCCGCCTGCTTTGTTAGGCTGGAAAGATCAGAACAGTGCTCCTGTACCACATGAGACTCAGGGCCCATGGAGGGTCTTTGGAAAACTGATGGTTTAAATCCTTAGTGGTAATTCTTCATGACTGCCACTGTGCAGAGAAGGAATTAGAATGTTTGTCTTTTTATTAATGGCTCAAAACCAGAGGACTGCAATTTCAAACCCAAGTAACCTAGGTTATATCTACTTCTTCCTTCATTGTCCTCTGCAATATGGAAAATAAAAGGCATAATCAGAACCATGATTGCAAGTTTTGTTCCCTTATGCTATGACCCTCGTGCAGTAAGTAATTATCCTCTGAAGAGCTGAAGTCTGAAAGACACAGATAAAAATTCAACACATCGAATAGCTATGTTCTTAAGTATTTTGGCTCTTTTGAAACATGTATCCATCCTGTAAATAAAAGAAGGATTCTTTAAAGATGGGCAGTAGAAACAAAATGTATGATGTGCTGGATATAGACAGTGTAGAATATGCTGGCTATAGACAGAGCAGAACAGGGGTGATTTGCCTCTTTGCATTAATATGCCTCTTTACTAAATGTCCTGAAAATCCACCACAGCTACATCACACTTCAAAAATGAAAATAGCAAAAGCAAAGTACATTTGCAGAGCTGCACACACCCCTGTCACTCATATCTGCTGGAGATGCTTGAAGAAAAGCCTCTTTCCTACGGCAACACGGGCCCAACATCTGAGATCTGCTTCTGGTGTCCATTTCCACAGCCTGAGCTAGCAGCCCCTGCACCAGCAGGCACAAACCAGGGCACCAGCACCGTTTTTTATTGCTGTCCTGTACTGCAAACATAATCGGATGCAGTCAGCATGGGAAGGTCATGTCTAGGGGATGCTCTCGTACTGCAGACCCAGCTGGCAAGCGCCTGCTCTGCTTCCTCTTCCTGCAGCTGCTGCTGCGCAGAAAAGGATAAAAGGATGTGGAGAGGAGGGTACAGGTCTGGATTAACTGCCTGTGCCCCGGGAAGCACAGCAGAGTGGCTCTGTGCCTCACAGATGCTCAGGGATTACCAAAAAAAAAAAGGTTTGCAAGTGCTTTCAGAAATACTAGTTTTTATTTTTTTTTTCAGTAAGTTTAGCTGAGGTGCTTCAGGATATCTGTTTTGCCTCTCCATTTACAGGAGACAGAGTCTCATTACCAGCTGACAGCCTCTGGAGCAGAGATGTTTCACCTGTAGATAGGGTTTGTTGTTGTAGTTTTTGCCTTGTCTACCTGTTAAGCATAGTTTAGCCCATGCTCATGTCTAAGCTTGTCCCTACCAAAACCAAAATCATAATCACGTAGATGCTGGAGAAAGCATGATAAATCTGCTTTGTGTGGTTTTTTCCCACTTTTCCTTGACACCCTCCCCCCCCACTTCCCACCCCCAGAAATGTTGCCTGAATTCTGTCTTTCCAGTTGGGAAGGGGCTGTTACTTGTTAAAATGGGCTGAAGTTGACATTACAGGGACTTCTCCTGCTTCTTGGCCATAAAGGATCTCTTGGGATCACCTCCCTTCTTTTTGTCTCATTGGCTACGTTATTGTCTCTGGATGAGCACTTCCAGAAGGAAAGAAAACTCGCATTTTCATTATTCTCTTTCTCTTCGGCAAGAACTGTCCCTTGCTGTCCTCCATCCTCCATTACGCCACATCATCAGAGAGGAAATCCCTTTTCCTCTTCCCTGAATTTAGAAAACTGCCCTGAAGAACTCCCAAGAGATGCAGGAGGAAATTCATCCGTATGTGGAGGATATGAGTATCATAACGATTCACACATGAATGTGTTTTTAGTCTTAACAGAAAAAAAGATAAATCCCTGATGTAGCCTAGAGCAGCTTTTGCAGGAGGAAATCCTCTCAGGGGTGTGGTGATCAGAGGAACAAAAAAGATCTAGTCTCAGGGTCTTGATTAGAGCTTGTAAAATTAAGAGATCTTCCCCTCCAAAAGGATTGCCGGAACTTAGAATATTTGCACTTGGTTTCCCCTTCTCCAATTATATATGAATAAAAGGGGATTTGTGAAGGTTTCCTGGCAAATTTTCTTTCCTAAATGTCCCTTGTATTTAATTTTACTGTAAAGAAAGAAACCCTTCCACTGCTGCCATAGTTCAAAGCACCAATGATGTGGATAAAATCAGGCTGACTAAACTCCTCATCATCTCTTCTCATCTTTTTTTTGTGCTATGAGACAGAAACATCTCATCTTTGGGAAATCACAAGGTAGTTCAGCTCTGCAGTAAGGAACAGCTGCCCTCAATGCTTTCACAAATAAAAATGGGAAATTTTCCACTATAACATCTCATGGTATGCAATTAGGAGAAAGACACACCAGACACACCATTTATCATATAAAAAAAACTCAAAAAACATTTTCAGAGTGAGATAATTCAGTGACAAAATCTATTTTCATTTAGCTAGGGAGAAATTAAAAACAGGAAAAGGTGGAACATTTTGGTTGAGATTTTTTACATTTCTGAGCATTGCTGACACTTGATATTCCTTCCTATGCCTTGCAGTATCAGATGTTTAAAGACCCAGGTCCTTTAGACAAAAAAAAGGGCTAGCCCAAGTGTGCCCTCAAATCCATCCAAATGAATAATACAAAGCTGATGAGATGCAATGAGGAGGAGGAGGAGGATTTCCACTCCAAATAGATTGCATGTGTAGCTTTACATCAAAGCTTATCACCACTTCCTGGCAACCCACATCCCTTCAGTTCTAAAACTAGGAAGCTGTTTGCTTTTTACAGGATTAACTGAAAGCAACATAACACTTATTTTAATCAGGCTTGTTGTACCACCCTGTACTTTGTGTGGGCATACTCCAGCTCTTGTGGAGAGCTTGTCTGAAGCTCACAGAGGTACCAGGTACAGCTCTCACTGGCATCATTGCAGGGTCTGGCCTCCATGTTATCCTTTGGTATGGTTATAAAGGAGTACTTTAGGAATATAAGTGCAAGTGTTTGCCTCTCAGCCGCATCCATTTCCATATACATTAAAGTGGCAAAAACAAGCTTATGCTATCAGTAACAATCTTTCATTAGCAAGGGAAAATGTAGTAAATGGAAGTGTTTGTTCACAAATCATCTTTGGTTGTCTTCCCTGCTACAAAGAGCCCATGGCTCCATGCACATATGTAGGAGATGATGTAGGAGGTCTGGTCCAGGAGTCTTGTCCCATCTGACCCTTCATGTTGTAGCATGAAAATCTACTAGCTGCAATGACATTTGCACAACTAAGCTCCAGGACTTGATGGCTCATGCAGTATCTGTTTTTTCCAGCCACATCGGTTAGTTTAATAAAAGATAATTCCCCGTTACATCTGCCAGGCTCATGTCCTTAGTCCACTAAGGCTATAACCAATGCTACTACCCCCAAAAATGGGTAGTTATAGTAAAGGGACTCATCATTCTCTGATGCACTCAAATTTAACCCAAAATAAATGTGTTCACACAGTCTTTTGTCTTCTCTGAATAAGTCTGAAACTATCCCTTCGTCCATGGAGATGAATGTCCTTCATTGTGGTGTGCTGGTTCAAGAGAGACGACAAAATGCTGTAGTTAAATTACAGAAATATACTGACAAATGGCTGACAAATGCAAGGTTTACCAAACCACAGTTTCTCAGGAGGGCACTCACAAGCCTTCCCTGTGCAAATCTCTAAGTATATGCTGCCCTGAGTTTCCTCAAAGAATGCAAGGCCTAACAGGATATAAGATGACTTGTGTTTGTAAAAATACTCCAACACGCCCTCTGACTACCAGACAGACTAATCCAGAGAGGAAGTCATTAACCTCCCCTAGTATCTGCAGCACCCCTTCTTTTCTTGCATCTAATTTATGCTGGCCAAAAGCATGTCTCAGATCCACTTTGAGCTATGGAAAAAAAAAGAAGCCGCATCAATCATAAATATGCCATAAAATATGCATTTTAAGTAGGAAAACTACATCCTACACACACACACACACACACACACACACACACACACACGCATGCGCGCGCACACACACACACGGAGCAGGATACTTTCTATTTAGATTTTACTCCAGTACTCATGAGTTGCTGAATTCAATATAGTTATTGTGTGCTGTTCTTGTGCCCAAAGCCTCCTGGGTGCAGCAGCACTTAAACCCTGAAGGTGGAGCTGGCAGTCCCCAGTGCCTTAGCAGCATACAAATAGGTAGTGGCTGAGATGCAAAATCACACTTCCTCTTGGCAGCACTGGCTCAAGCACCCCAAATGGGTCTACTACATGCACAATGCACAAGCCACCCAGATGTACAGCATCTTTTCATCCAGTCCACTATGTAGGCTTTAAAGTAAGCCAGATTTCAGCCACTTTGGACAAGTTGATGGAGATTGGCTGGCAACACATTCCACCAGTGTGGACTGGTCGCTGAATGCGCAAGGCGCTTCTCTCAGCACTGGGTTCCTGCAGGGCTCAGGATGGGACCTGCTGCTGCAGGCCTGAGACACAGGCAGGTGCTGGCTCCCCTACGAAAGCCCTGCTGGCACTCAGAGCCCTGGGCTTTGCCAATGCTTTCCCAAGAGCTGAAAGTTTGCTGGCGGCAGGTGCAAATAAGGCCAGATCCTGGCACATGCACTTGAGGATTTAAGACCATTATTTCCAGTGCTTAAATTCTGCTGCTGTGAAATGCAAGCCAGTTTTTATTCTTGTTTTTCATAGAAGTACAGACTGGTGGAGGGTAGAACAGACCTCTGGAGATCATCTAGTCCACCCCCCCGCCACCCCTGCTAAGCAAGGTCTCCTAGAGCATGTTAGATAGATAGTTTTCCCCCACAGTAGAGTAGATACCGTAAGATGAAGCCAGGCATTTCCTGAATGCGATGCTCATGTTCATCTTCTCTGTTGACTTCCAAACAAATCGAGTAACCTTACATACACCTTTATTAATGGGAAAAAAAAGGTTTGTTTCCTAGCAGAAGGCAAACTGATGGTAGAAAACCAGACTGAAGGCCTGTACTGTCCAAACAGTAACACTATATTCTTGCTTCTGAACTAGCAAACTATGGCTTGAAAAGCAGCTTAAAGTATTATTTCGGACTTTCTGAGCACTTTCATTATGAGCAAACAAAATGAAGATGTGCTTCCCCGCTGTAACCCCACTCCAAATACTTACTGCTTTTAGAGGAAGAGAAAAACACCAAGTTAAAAGATAGTGATTAAGTGTACTATGGTTTCATGAAAAGACTGAGTTTTTGCGAGACGGGAACAGGAGGTGACCAGAGAGGGTGCATGCAGGAAGGCTCGAGGGAGATTTGACCTCTGTTCAATTACTAGCAGCTGTGGCAGACACAGAAATCTGTGTGACATTGAAGTGCCCTGTGTCCTTCTTCCTCCAAATCAGGAGTTTGTCCCCTTGTTGGAAACCATGTCCTCTTTCTTTCATTTTGATGTCTCCCCCTACTTAGATCAAATGCACTCAGTTCTTCTGTTTATGAATGCCTTTGAAATGATCACGTATTTTTCCTTGTCAAAGTACAAGGAAAAAAGTTTAAGCACTTAAATGTCAGCTGCCTTCCCTAAAGAGTAGCAAGGAGCAATGTATTACCTTGACATTAAATGCAGAAAAATTGGCCAAGTGTTTGCAACACCTATCCAAGTCACAGGCAAAATTTACTCAGAACTGAAGTTAATGAAAGGGTGGGTATCAAAAACCTCAGTCTCTTTCTCTCCTGCCCTTTTGCTGTTTGCTTCATCCAGTGCTGTCCCATCTCCCTTAGCCCAAATGCATCTGCACAGAACTGCCTCAGGAGGCAAATGCAAACTGTGTACCCCACTTGCATATGTGGTGGAGAGGCGATGTTTTGGGCTCTTCTTCATCTCCACCTACCTATCCAGGCCATTGATCATTCAAATACAGCTTATAGGCCATCGAAAATAAAAAAAGCTAGTCGCTGGCTGCTTGAAGGTGGCTACTGCTGGCTTGCTGGTGCACAAGTGTTTCAGTGACAAGGGAGGTGGCAGTTTGCTCCTCCTCGCTGCTGGCTCACAGAGTGATTTGGGCTGTGTGATGGGAGGGAAGGAAATAAGGTGCCCCGTGGGGCCTCCTCATCTTTGCTTGGTTTGCACCATCAATGTGGAGAGTACCATTTCAGGTGACTTTGTGCTTTTTGGGAGGACAGAGTGGGGGCTGCATGAAACGCAGAGCTTGAACCGCGTCCCCCCCCACCCATCGCCGACAGCAAGATATCTCCGGGCAGAAGCTTTCCTTTTGTTTTTCTCAGCTGATGTGGGTTGGAAATAGCCCTCCCACACACACCCTGTGTAGGCACCACACTTTGCAGCAGGTGATAGCAGAGCCATGCTTAGCCAAAGGGCAGAACGAGGCTGTGCCAAAGCAGAATTGAAGAAAAGACTGTTATGTTCACAAATGCCACTGTTCAGAGTGGCATGAGTTGCCAGTGAGCAATCTGGGTATTTTAGGTATTAATGAATACAGACTGAGCAGTTTTTTTTTAACTGTGTGTGTGACTGTATCTCTGTGTGTATGTGTGTGCTATGTGCACATATGCTCCCACAAAACGCACGAAAATAGACAAAGGTCAAAACCGAGGCAAAAACTGCATCTGCCTTAAAAACGAGGTTCCTCGTTGCCTTTCGGAAACCTTTGCTTCACTGGAAGAGCCACCATTTCGAAATGTGCTTCCGTGAGGAGCAGAGGGGAACATAGTAATAAAAAAATGGAAAACTGCATTGCCTGATGAAGGCTGTGTTTTTAGCAGCTTCCCCCACACCACGGCCATCTGTTTATGGTGAAATTTAATCACAAGTGGCTTCGCCCTCCGCAGTGGTGCCTGAGGAAGACCCAGGTGGCCCCGGGGGCGGCGGGCACAGCCCGGAGGTTGAGGCGCAGCTTGGCCGTTGGGGCGTGGCCCCGCCCCACCCTGCCCTGGCCGGTTCCATCCGCCTCGGACCAGCCCTGCAGTCTCCTGCCTCAGGGGCAAACACCCGGTGCCTGCTGCTGCCGCCACCGCTGTGCCCGTGTGGTGGCTCCTCGCAAGAGTTAAAGAAGGGTGAAACCCAGAAGACTGGGCGTAATCAACTATGTCCCTGTGGTTTCGTCAGGCCCTTAGGGATGGTTAGGGTATGACCACCCGCGGCTGCAGTTGTCCGCTCTTAACGCCCCTTCCTTTTTGGTAGGAAACACTAGATTTTTGTCTTGGGTGCTTCAGCCCTGCCTTGTCAGAAGGGTCATCCTTGGAGAGGTGACAGCAGCTGGAAAGCTCTTCCCAGACTAAGGAGTGGGTGTGACTCCCCTTTAGGCCTTCCACTGACATTTAATTTCCCTTAATGGATAATTAAGAAGCACACCACTTGGCTTCAAAACATACAATATACTTTATTGCCTGCTAGATAATCAAAGTGAGGAGTAAACACCATAGCTGGAAAAAGCAGAAAAGGACCAGGAGAAGGAGAAGAATATCCAGTCACCAAACAAATTAACAGGCAATAAACCATACACAATATAAATAATCTTTCCCAAACAACTAAATCTTTATTTTGCTAATGGCCGTTATATGGTTAATTATCAGTAGTAAAATCTCTGGATTTCATTTTCTACACAGCATTAGTAGTAAGAAATATATAAGGGACTCTGCAGAAAGCAATACAAAGGAGTTATATACACAGGCACCTTCTGTGGAGCAAAAACAGAACCTCATCTAATAAGGAAGGGCTATCTACAAAACAGAAGACCATGGTAATACAATATTAGCTCAGACTTAGTTTAGCTGCAGCCTTTCCATAAGGTAGGCTAGCCAATTTATGTATACATATATATTTTAATATAGATATATATAGAGATTTATTATTTAAAAATAATGTGAACTACCTGTAGTTCCTAGACTAATTTTAAAGAGGCAGTGTACCTTTCCGAAGCTTCATTTCAGGAAGTATCTTAAAAATGGTATATAAAAGACTAGCAGACCCAAGCTCATGTATCAGCTTCCAATGTCTTCCCTGGAAATTTTTTTCTAATGCTATAGTTGCCATCCACATTGACAGCAATGCCTTTAGTCACCTGGATTGCTATTTATGTTGCTGTAATTGCTACCACTAAGTTTACTTGGTTATAGTGTTAGTAATTGTTGATTATAAATAGCAATAATGCTGCAATATACTGTCAAAGCCTGACCGCATTATGAAGATCTAGTCTGTATGTGCATGCAAAGTTTTGTTGTTTAATCTAAAAGTATATTTCTCATTCAAAGTGCTTCTCTTGTCCAAAACCCCCATGTTCTTCAAACCACGCCAAAAGAGCTGCTCTTTTTAAGGAAAAAACTCAGCAGTCCTTCATGCAGCTTCAGTTATACTGTATTTTCAGGGCATAACTCTTCCCTCTCGCACAGTCAGGGTTCTGAGGGCTACTAATTACAAAGGATTGTGAATAATTAAACCCAACTTTCTATTTGAAGAAATGCTTTTAACACGTTTTGGGCCAGATATTCAGCTGGGGTATTTCAAACTCCGCTGCAGATACCGGGGAGGCAGCCCAGCGCTGCCAGCTACCACCACCTGAGACGCAAGCCCAAGCCACTGAGCAGCGAATGCAAAGGGGTGTTTGGCTGCTTGCTGGGGAAATAGGTAGGACCTGGCAAGCCCAAGGGTGGCTTAGATACCATCTGTTGCTAGTCCAGTTGCGGTTTGGATGCTGGGATCCATTCACAAAGAAAGCACGAGTATATACATGTAAATAGGAAGCAACATTTCTGATGGGATTTTCTATTAAAAACAGGAACCGAGACACAAAGCCCCCTTTTTAAAGTGGCGATATTTTGCTCTAAGCACAAGCCTGTCCAGGCTTGATGCTCATGAAGTGCTAAATCATTTTTGTTCATTAAGTATACATTGTTTAGCACACACTCTGCCTGAAGTGTTTTTATAAGCCTCTTCCCAAATCACTGATGTCATCCTGATGCTTAATTGCTCTACTTTATGCACCTCCGTGACAGTGGGGAGCTAGATTTACATGAAGTACAACTTGTAAGTGGCTGAGATCTGTGAAAGACTTGAAATAAAGCAGCACTGTCAGGGCAAGCACTGAGGTCTCAGCTTGTGGTCTGAATTATGCAGGACTGCCACTGAACCACAGAGGTTCAGTGTGGGTTGAGACCTGTGCCACTCAGGTCTTACAGGGCCTGGAGCTGCAGGGGGTCCCTGGTGCAGAGAAAACTACTACTTGGCAGCCGGCAAGGACATGCTGCCCATATGCAATGAGCACCCCTTTGCTAGAGCCATCTCTGCTGGAAAAGCCAGCAGGAGATAGCCAAGGACTGCTGAGGTTTCTTCTCCTCCTCCTTTTTCCCACTCATGCAGGAAATCTCTTACACCAAGATGGGAAGGGAGAAGCAGACATTTTTGGCTTTTGCTTTGTTTTCACACTTAACCAGGTATCCCCCACAGCCCGCAATGTTTCCTTGCAACACATGAGCCAAGTCACGAATGGGCCTGAGTGACTTGGCATACGTGTGCTGGCAAGAGGGAGCACGCTGTTCCCCTGGGATCCCTGCCTGGCACAGGCTGCTGGGCAGAAACAACCTCAGATGTGAGCACTGACATCTGACCAGAAGCATACAATGGAGAAGCCATCTTTTGAGTAAAACACAACTATCCTTCGATAAAAATGTAGCAATTAATAAATCATTTCCCATAACAAGCCTGACAGATAGATAGGGTAACTTAAAAATACATCTTTTTAAGAAAGACATCCTGCTGGAATAAGGTATATTTGCAGTATTCCAGAATGGGGGATGGGCTGTATTTATAAACATATCTATCATTAAACTTAGCATTATACATCCTTGCTGAACTCAGCAGTTGCCTCTGCTTACCAAACAGTAGAACTAGAAATTTTCAGTGCTTCCGAAGTTACTATAAAATAATAGCCTTAAAGAGGCAGCTTATCCTTCTCTGTCACAGCTGGGTATCCATACTGAGCATAGGGGTAAGCACTGTAACAAAGTTGCATACACAAAAACTAGGAGCCTATCTGTATGGTGCACAATTTAAATTCTTTCTGCCTATATTAGGAAAACCACTGTGAATGGGCACTGTTTAAAAGTTGGTGACTTGAGATCCCATGCCACCACAGAGTATTACCTCGTGTTATTTACATCCTTGGATCTTACTTTACACTAGATGAGTGTGCAAGTAGAAGAGAAGGGAAATGCCTCTGTTGTTCTTTCGTATTTTGCAACTTTGGTAACCATTCTGTGCCTGCAAAGCTCATAGGACTGGTGATATTTTTCAGTTTCATTAGTAATTCCTGTTAGACTCTACAGGACTCAAAGCATGTGCTGATACTCAACAGCAAGGAAAACACAAGAAGCACTCCACCATGATGGGGAGGAAAAAAAGGACGAATCTTAAGACAGAAGCACTTAAATTGGATATAAAATCAACTCAAATCAAAGATTCACCTTTACTAGCTCTTGTGGGTTTTTTGACGCTTGGGGAATGAGTGTAATTTGCTCAGGTTGATCTTCTCCTGCAAAATGCACTTTTTTTTTTTTTTTTTTTTTTTTTTTTTTTTTTTTTTGGTCTTTTTTTGACTCCACTGCAACCTATTTTTGTTTATCCCAGGTAGGGTTGACAGGGCTGAGCAGGAGTTAGGAAATTAGTGCAGTGTGAGGGATTAGAGGCAGAAGAGAGACTGTGAAACAGAAAGGAAAACACTTTGCCTGCTCTAGGCATCACTTTTTGCAGTCAAAAGTTCCTAGTGCTAAGCCATCCCTTCCAGGATTTTACTGGTCTTAGAGAAAATCAGTTAACTCCTTACACACACCTTTTATAACGCTATTTTTCTGACTTACAAGGTTGTTGAGGAAATTACACTTTATGAATTGCACTGTTGCATCTTTTTAGCCAACACATTATTTTTCTTAGCACTCTGAGATTGCCAACTACTGCAGAAGGCTATCTATAGAAATACTGCTGTTAAAATGCCTGCCTTTGGTAACTCTACAGTGAGACTGGGATTTTTCAAAGGCAGTGGTATTAAACAGACTAAATAGACTCACGTCCCTCACCCATCTACACCCCTTGGATTATCCAGGCCTGTAATTCTGGGCCAGACATTGACAGCCTGGAGTGAATAGCTGCAGGAGTCCAGTGTTTTCTGGGGTCCCACTTAGGGTTTCACTTATTTTAGCCCTTTGATACAACACCCTGTCCCTGATTGTTACTTATCCCTGGATGTCTGTGCCCAGGACTGTTGGGCCACATGGAGCAGCTCAGAGGAGGGCCTTGTAGCCAGAGCTCCTGCTCATTTACTTCATGCGCCAGCACAAGTATCAGCACAGCCAGCTCTGAGGTAACTCCACTGTTAATTCTCGAAGGGTTTGCAAGGCCAAGGACACGTATCCTCGGTGCTCAGCGGTGCCCCAGAGCACCACGCAGCCACCAGCTGTGCCATGCACCACATGAGCCCTAGATTTCAGAGAGGAGTATTAGCATAGAAGAGGCTTTGCTGGCCCATGAGGATGCACACGGGTCTTGCTAATATACCAGACTTGCTCAGTTAATCTTTTAAGTATTTCAAAATTGTTCCACTAGTCCTAGTTTTGGAATGGGAGGGAGCATCGCTGTTCCAGCTGTGGGTCTCCAGTCCAAAGTAAAAATTGTCTATTTTAGAGACCCATGCAGGTCATCATCCCTGTCCTGCTGACACCACTGGGGTTAGCGGGATTGGAAACAAGACAGGGACCTCGCTGCGAGCGCAAGAGACACTACAGCCGGGGCAGCCCGTCAGAGGATGGCCAGGAAAGCTCCTGTTTCAAAGCCTGAAGACAGCTGAGAGAGGATAGCCGTAAAGCAAATGCACACACCCCAGTGCCCGTGAATTGACCAGCAGCTCAGCACGGCTCGTCACAGGCAGTGCCAAAGGAAATAGATGTCTTCCGTGTTTGGTTTCAGCCTCACAGTATGGCTTTAAAGACTGATTCGTAGTGTCTGTAAAAGGGTACTGAGGAAAAAGCTGGCAGTTTTTTTCTGACTGTCAGAAATTTGTAAAAAAAATCAAAGGCAACTGCTAGATAGAAAACACAACACTAAAAGAAAGGTGGCTTTGAACCTTTCTGGTATGGCTATTTACTGTCAGCATAACAAACCATGCAAAGGAAGAGATTTTCACAGGCATGGAGAAGTCATATGGCTAGTGATAAAGCTGGGCTGGTACTCTCTGAAAATCTCATCTCAGGCTTTATCTAATCATTAGTATTAAGGTTGCATTTATAAAACCAACTAAAAATACTTGTTTATACAACAACTTTTGAGGACATAGTCTTTTTTTCCTATATCCTAAAAAGTTGTACTTAGGCATTTGGGAAATAAACCCTCCTCTGTAATGTAAAGATAATAAAGTACTAGAATAAATTGCATGGGGAAATGATTAAGTTTCCACTACTAAAGGCTTTTATGGACAGGTTCAACAGCCATCTGTCAGGTATGTGATGGGTATAGCTCATCCTGCCTTGGGGCACAGAAACACTCTAGCTGACTCTCTAAGTGCCTTTCAGTCCTATGACTCTATGCCAGATAAATGCTGCCAAAATCTTATCCTGTCACAACCTGGGATGTGCTTAACATCTTGACTGGCTGCTCAGTTTTCTCCTGTGGCTTGCTGTTAGTCCGGTAACACACACATCCTATTAGGAATCAGTTTATGTCTTCACAAACCTGTCTACTTTTACAGTCCTGTACAAAAGAAAATGTGTGTGTATACATACATACATGCATATATATATATATATATGAATGTATAATGCATATATATATATATATATATATATATATATGAATGTATATTGGGGAGCAGTAAACCAAGAACAATGCAGAAAAGTTATTACCATAGCATTTCAAAAGCTGCCATTAAAAGCTTACATTAAACATTTTGCACTCTTGAAAAATATTGGCCTATCTGTTGGCCAGTTGACGAGCAAGCAAAAAAGCATTCACAAGAATTACTGATTCTTTTAAATATTTTTAGCTGTTTTTTGCCTATAGCTTGCATGGGTTTCACATTACAACAGCAGTTATTTTTACCTGATTCACATTTCACATAAAACGGTACTGTGCTTGAAAAAAGTCAAATTGGGGCCCTGGGATATTTTAAACAGACACTCACAAGCATCAAGATGAAACACTGTTAGTAAATACCAACATTATAGTGAAGACTATCTGTGACATTTTGTTTACCATAATACAATTCCCCAAAGCTGACCTCACATCTAGGGTTTCTCTCAGCTGGTTGATAGTGAGGAATTAATATGATGGTATTAATAGCAATCAACTTACAGAGAATGAACGGAAACCAACAAACACCACCACCAACAGCACAAGGCCGCCACGCTCATCTGCAGACTTCCGTGAGAATCTGTTTACCACTTCTGAAGTGAACAGTTAAATTAAACAGCTTGTTAGCCTGCCTTCACCATAGAAACGCTGGTGGTACATGCAGAATTTGATTTATAGAAATGTTGGTCTTTTCTGCAGGCATGCCTGCATGCTGTATTTTTTTTTTCTGATGTATAAATTTTACATGCGTGAAAGAAGATCATCTAGTGATCCATTTAATTAGGCAAGTCAGTAGCATAATTCCTGATGTAATATTTCTTAATTAAATCAATGTCCAGTAGCTCTTACTTCAGAATAAAAATGCCTGCATCAGCAATAACTTCATGTGCACAAAGCCTTGAGACAACAACAATTGAAGGATGTGGCTGGAGATCCCAACTGCAAGTACCTGTTGCTGCTCTAGCCAGTCAGCTGCCTGAATTGTGATCACTTTTAAATTCACCACCATTTGGTATTCACACCTAGCTCGTGTTGTTCAATAACTTTACTTCTGCACTAACAGTTGCCTCTTCTTATTTTAAATCATAGTTGAAATCAGTTTAAAACACAGTTTCAACCTTTGAACCATCATAATCACAGAAAATTTGCTCTCCTGACACAAGCAAAGCTTCTATTTTTCATGCAACGCCATGAAGTTAGCTTTTGGAAAGAATTAGATGAAAGATGTAGAAGGAAAAAGAAGCATTTTACTGACAAAATTAACAGATCTTACTTGCAAGAAAGGGATTAGCTATTTACTCAATGTTTGAATTTGCAGGTGCAACTTTTACTGCAGTTTTCTTTAATGGATGCTTCTGGATTCTGCTCATACCCATAGATGAAATCCTGATTCAGTCAACTCAGAGGAATTTGCAAATAAAATTTCAACAGTGGTCACTCCTGATGTCCAGTTTTCCACCACTTCAATCTTTTACACTGCTGTAAATCTGTGCACAGCAAGTGGGAAAAAACAAACCACTGGATCCAAAGATTAGCACTCAACTATCCCTCTCAAATTAGCACAAATGAACCTAATTCCACTGATGACCATGGAGACTGGAAATAGCTGTATGGTGCTTACCAGTGCCGAGAGTGTGAGCTGACAAGCACTGCTGATGCTTCAGGACACCGGATGTTTAAGGTTCTAGAGCGAAAGTAATGACCCTGCACTTAAACATGGTCCTGACCCTGCAAACTTCCCCTGTACAGACTTGCGGACCTAACTGAGACTGTATGAGTAAGATGATGGAAAACCAGAATTACTTTCATTTGATCTGAAGATTTCTTCAGTAATTATGGAGAAAGCAAACTTAATTGTCTAGGACTTTTTCCCCTCCCTCTAAGAAAGAAATCTGAAAATGTGATAGCAGTTTCATTTTGCAAGTTTAGGCTTAGTATGAGTTGACACAAACATCATATATCTATGTACAGTGCTGAAGTTAAAGCAGGGAAGAAAAAAAGCATACTATTTCAAAATATTCTCAAAGTTGCTTCAACAGGCTATGCATTTAAAAATAAAACAGACCAAATCCTCCTAAACTATTTTCAGTAATAAACTGTTAGGAGGAGAAAGTAATTTATCATATTCCAGAAAACTGCTGTGTTCCTGACACTGGCATGACTGGGGCTTCTGCAAAAAGCAGGAGTGGAGGAAGGGCGCAGGGAGCTAAGCTTTTCTGCTGTATATACGTTAATGGAGGATCCCACCCCTTTGTGCTTTTATTTTTGGAGAAGCAACATTTTATGTTCTGCCATGGTTTGGGAAAATAATTGTCCAAATACTACCAATTAAAAATACACTTTGCAGATTTTCTGGACTTGTGAAAATGCTCAGAAAGGTCTGTGACAGATCGTACCCCACTGAAAATCAGTGGGAGTTTTGCCATTGATGTCAATCAAGTTTTTAGCTGCTCAAGGAAAGAGATGACAAGAAAAGCAAAATGACTGAAAAGGAAAATGAGATATTTGTAACCAAAGCTTGGCATTCCCAACTTCCTGCAACATGAAACACAACCATCCATTATGTCTAAGAGATTTTTTCTACCAAATGTGTGTCTATCAAAACAGTCTCTTTCAAAAGAGGCTTTCAGTTGGATTGCAGATTTGACAAAAATGCAAAAAAAAAAAAAAAAAAAAAAAAAAAAAAAAAAAAATCCAAATCTGTTTTTAAACACCTTTTACACCACTTCTATTTTGATGGTAATGCAGCTTTGACTGCTGTGATTTACAGGACTGTGATTTGACCCCTGTCGCAGCTGCATATTCTGCACATGCCTCCACATACTCCGGCAAGCGCTGCCAAGTGTTACAGGCCAGCGTTGCCAAGGGACTCCGTTTAGGTCTCAGACAACATGTGGTATTTAAAAACTGCCAGCCAGCATTTTGGATTTGTTTGGACATTGTTAATCTAACTGCATTTTTGCTTTTTACCAAAATATAGTAAAAAATTCCCCCCACTCCTCCAAAACTACTAATTCTGCAAAGCACTTTGAATATTTTCTGCTTTGTTAAAAGAACCTCAGAATTTTTTATTTACCAGTATGTTTTTGTCTCAGTATTAAAGATGTTTTTAAATGGCAACCCTTGGCTGTCAGTTAGACAACCATGATTTCCATGATGGAATATCACACATTTATTTTTTAGTCTGTTTTTTTTAAGGCTGCAGATTAACAGAGTCTGTGAATATGAAAATACTGCTTTTATGTTGGCTCTTTTATATTACTGTGTTTTCACGATTCTCACACATGAAACATACGTCACTGGCACCATACTCACAAAGTAGTGATTTTAAAAATGCATCTGGATGTATGTTTTCTGTTTGAAAATGCTACAATAAGAATGCAACCCTATAGGTAATCTGGAGATTATTGTTCTTCCATTTCCCAGATGACCAAATTATTTCAGGTACATTTTGCCATCTGGTAGTTACAGAACCTATAAAAAGTGGCTATTTTTCCCCTACTCCTTTATAAATAACCAAGGGTGCAGCGTACGCTGAGCAAGTAAGAGCTGCTGTTCAGAACTCATGTCAGTAAACATTGTATGTTCTGTGCAATTTATATATAAGTGGCACAAAGGACCAAATTAATCCTGTTGTTATGTTTCTATGGGCGCAATTGAGTAAAATTTTGCTTTACTTTTATGAGGGTGTTTTATGAACATCCTCTGTTTCTTCTGCCCACAGAGTCTGGTCCAAGCAAAGTAGTTAGCAACTTAAGGATAGACTTTTTCCTGCAGCACTGAGCACGCCAAGGTCTGTCCGTGTGATTCACTCAGGCTCGTCAGTGCTGCCATCATAAAAATCACACTCTGCCCTCTGAAGGAGATGGTAAATGTTCCAAGCCACCGCAACGCAGCATGCTTGGCCGCACTCTGCAATTGCCAGTTATGACTTTGCTGCTGTAAATCTACAATTGGGCTGCTGTGCACGTCAGTGGATGATACTTTTACACTAAATATTACTACTCTAGGACAGGGACGAACCTAGGAACCTGTAACCATTTCTAGAGGCAGTGATAAGCGACAACACTCAAGTGCAGAAAACCAACAAACAGTAACTGCTAAGGACAACAAGCGCAGCAACAGAGCTTCCCACTGCAGCAATCCCCAACGCCTCTGGCTGGGGCACATGCTACCAATGACAACGTATTGGACTCAGTGAAAGGAATCGGTTTTCAAAACAGCTATCCTTTAACCCGTAGGCTCTTCAGTTATTTTTTTCCCCTCATGTAAACACAATTGGACTCTGAACCTGTACTGACACCTGCCAACAGAAAGTCTGGCTCATAGGCCTGAGATCGTAAGATCATCTTATGAGGTCTAGCATTTCCAGAAGGCTTATCTTAGAAAACCTTCATTTCTGAGAGACTCTTTCTCTGGTGTGGATTTCTGTGTGAGATAACTACTTAGTAGTAGTAATCTTTACTTTAAAAGACTCCAGTGTTGAATTAAATATGCTAACTACAGTATACTGAAGATAGTAACTATCTTCAAGTAAAGAAGTTTTGAAAAAAAATATATATCAAAATTGAACAGTCACATCCTGAATGTTTCCATTCATTACTTTCCAGGGTAAAAGTATGCCTTGTACCAGCCAAGCACAATATATTTTCTTGAAACATAGCAGGAAGAATTTGCTTAAGTACTGGTTAAAATAATGATGAACACTTGATGTTATTTATGAAGTACATAGATAAAAGTACTTACTAATGACACTTTTGCCATACGCCAAATACATCTGTCATCCAGAAGCTAACAGAGTGGTTTAAAAATGCATCACACCTCTAGCAGCTCACATATTACTTCTGACTGAAAAATTATTGCAAAAGTCACTGAAGCAAAACATCGCATCCATTCCCAACCATATACTAAAATTTCAGTTTCTCATCTTTTTTTAGATGGTTGGCAAATCTCACTCTTGAAATTGGAACCTGTTGAAGACAACAAAAAAATCCATCTGCTGCAATGGTAATTTTTCTGCCTTCTTACTTCCACTAGAAAACACTGCTTTCCAAAGAGAAAGAAACTAGTTTTGTTGCAGTAACCTGTTGTCTCTGGAAACAATTTACACAGTTGAAGTCAGTGAAGATATGCTACACCTGTGGTCCTCAAACTACTGCCTGCTGAAACCTTGAAGGCCTGACCTTTCTGCCCAGCTTCCAGCTAGGTCTGTTTCATTTTGTTTTGACAAATATATCTGTCAGAGCAGCTGCAGGCAAGAAGACAACCCAGCCGCATGAATACAGTGTCGTGGCACAGAAACATTTCGCTCCCCTGAAGAGGAGAGGCTGGGAGGCTCGCTGCGCTGCACTCTGGTGAGGCAATCTCTTGGCACAAGACCCTCCTCTGCCAAGGCCCTGCTTTGCAACCAATTGCATAAATCAGTGTCACTGCAAGGTTTGCACAAGGGAAAGAACGGGTGTTTGAGGCAGCAAGGACCAAACCAGACAGGAAATTCAGGAACTTAATAGGGAACCGTCTGTTTGTCAGAGAGACGCTCAACAAATCTCCTCCAAATGACGTCACCCTTATCTACGCTAAAGGCAACAACCTTCTGAATCAAGGCAGTGTAAGCCTTCTTCTGTACATGTAACTCATCTGACGCTGTCACCAAAGTCGTTAGTTTTGCAAGGCTGAAAATTATTACACTAACTCAAGGTCCCAGGTTCACTGTAACGTACGTAGCCCGGAGCCAGCACTGCAGAAAGATTTAGTGGCATTCTAAGACCTGCTACTTCTGGACACCAGCACTAAAGATAAAACGTCTTAAATTACTGACAGACTGGGAATATCAGATTTTCAAATTCTCTTCAGCTCCTGGAAGATAGTAAGATGTTTTAATATTCAACAGTGATATGACAGCAGTATTTAGAGGGCCCCAATTAGAATAGAAATCCCATTATAGTAAACATTGTGAGGATGGTATCTGAGATACTGGGCCTTAAGATTCCTGGCAACATGCTACTTAGTTTTAAGACCTCCAGCAGCAATATGATTTCCAGAATCTTAGACTCAGAAACATTTATCAATCTCTTTTCTTTTTCACTGTAGGAAAGCTTGACATAAATAAGCCAATCCTAACCGTAAGTGTTGACTAGATATTAAGTGATGCCACACGAGGCTCAGACAGTAGGTGATCAATACTCTGAAGGATCTGACTTGAGCCTGACAGTCTGCTGTGACTAGGAAGCCTTTGATGGGCCAGTATAGATAGTATCTAGCATTAAGATACATTCCAAACATTTCTGTTAGATCAGAAAGATGCCTCCTTCTGAAGGCTCCATTTTTTTTCTTTCCCTTTTTTTTTAATTGCATGCTGTTTGATGGCAACACTGGCCTTCTCATAGTGAGCATTTTACTAGGCACTATTAATCAGAATTTTGATTAAGACACTAAAATTATTAGAGAAATAAACCAGTGAACTAAAAATCACGTTCATGTTTGTCTCTTGGTATTTTAGTCAGCTTAATAAAAGCAATCTCATATCAAGGAAAAGAAAGCTCAAATTGTTTTATTACTGAACGTAAAGGAGGTCCTTCTCAGTTCAAATCTCTGGTCTGTCTGACATTCAGAAATCTGCCATAAAGCAGCAAACGCTTTGGGGTCAGGCCAGAAGAGGGAAGAGCAAGAAAGTTAGTGCCAGCTGAAGTTTAAAAAGAACAAAAGAGAAAATAACATCAGAAAACTGGAATTGCCTTCAGCAGCTTTGCCCTTAACGGCATGCAATCAATTCTGCCCTCACGCGATCCCAGCTCCTGAAGGGCCGAATCTGCACTTCTAGAAATAAAGTCCTCAGGGACCAGGAGGTGCAGTGTGAGCACCTCAGCCCACGTGGGAGCCGGTCGTCTCGCACATGTGGGAGGGAGCGCAGTGGGAATTATCTATTCACCTTTCCAGGCGAGATGCTCGATTCCGATTGCCAGGAGTCAGGCACTATTTAGATTTTTCTAAAAATCTATCTGACTTTTGCAGGACAGATGAATTCAGGCCACCTCCTTTTCTCCTCTCCACCCATGCTATGGCACAGAGTTTAAGCGAAGCATGTGAAAGCTACTTTGCTGACTGCACCCTGAAGGATTCCCCATCACAGAAGGGAATGCGAAAACCTCTAAGACATTTTCCTGTAACCAACATAGTTTTCCTTCAGCGTGAGAAGACTTAAGCACAAATACAGTGAATGTAGCTAGCGCTCTACTCTATGTTTTTAACCTGAACAAGGGAATAGGCACCTGGGAAACCTCTTCCTTCTCAGTCCCCAAGGTGCCTCAGCCTAGAGAAGCCACTGAAACACAAACCATAATAAATGCACTTGGAACTGATGTTTTTTCTCCATATCCAAACACTAACGTTATCAAAAGGAACCAACAAAATATTAGATGTTTACGTTCAGGAAACAACACTTCAGTGTTAAGCTTGAAATTCCAACCTAAGAGGTATGATTTTTCGAGTCTGCTTCAATTGGTTCTTCTTGTTTCAAGGTCTGACAAAGAGGCTGACATCTGGAAGAAATTGTTAGTAGCACTTTATACGGGCTGGATTTTCAGAAAATCGTGGAAATCTAGAGAGTATTTTAAACATTACTGTATTAGCATTCAGTTTCTTACAGTCTTCTGTGCCAAGAACCGTCCACAAAAAGAAGTTCACACTGAATAGATGGTAGGCGTTAGATCTTACAAGTTTTATTTTTAAAAACAAAACAAAACAGAACTTTGCAGCAAATATAGAAACGTATCTCATATTTTGTTACAAAGTGCTAGTGTCCTATTAAGGAACTGACAGTCCTATGGGCTGTAAGTTGGTTATGGAACGTGCAAACATACCTTGCATCTCACTTAAAATTTTCACACTGTATAAGAAGAAAAAAAGGGAAAAAAAGTCTGTTTGCAAGAGGGATTAGCTGCACGTTAGAAAAAAAATGCAATGAATAACAGCAGAACTCAACAACTGGTATCAATGGGAAAATGTCGGAATGCCTGGCAGAAGTTCGGTGCTTTGGGAGGACGACATCTTTCTGCCCCATGTCCTGAAAGAAGCAACGTGAATGAGGGCTGGATAACAAAAAAAAAAAGATTTAGATGTACTAGAAGTTAGCTGAATAAGCAGCTGTTTTGCTGGAAGAACAAAATGAGAGCAGACAAAAAAGATGGAGTTTGAGTAATGAAGATGACTATATTTTAAGGTAATTCGGTAATCACAGAAATGGAATAGTGCCTTAAATGCCTCTCATGGGGCATATTATATGAGAGAAAATATATTTCATAAGATTTCTTTCTAGATTTTCTATACTCACTAAATCAAGAGTTTTTCTCTCCCTTCCCCAAGTATGACTTTAGAGGGTATTTAATGCTGAAGCTGTTCCATTCCTGATGCTCTTTGCAGAGAAACTACTGCACATTTAGCCAAGGCAGTGCAAGACTGCGTACATCTCTTCTTCCCTGAGTAAAGGGCATATTGTTAAAAACAAAAAACACTCTCCCCCCCCCCAAAAAAAAAAAAAAACACACAAAAGGCCTCCTTTTCTCCTGCTGCTTTTGACCCAGAGAGAGCAGTTCTGCTCCCATGTGTACAATAGGTTTCTACAGGTTTCATGAAGTCGGTGCTCAAGTCTTCTATGATCAGAAAAATACAAGGCAATCAAGGGATGATTCGTGCATCCAAAGACAGTAGAAGACAAGATCCAAATAGTCTATTTTTAAAGCCTCAGTAAGAGGGTAAAATACAGGTGCTGAACAAGCTCCTGGTTTAAATGAGGTTCCAAAACAGTGGGGACCTTTAAGTATAAATACTAATGGTGCTTGCTGCTTATTTCTAAAAGAGAATCCATTTCTAAATAAATCCTTTCAGTGTCCAAAGACTGAAAATGTAGCTAGGGCTTCACTTTGCAAGATGATTTCAGTTATACTCATGTTGGCAGTAAATGAGTTTTCCAATTGCCTGAAGAAGACAAAATCCAGAAACATGGAAGGGAAACCTCCTTGTGCCTTTCCAGGGAGCTCAGGAGAAAAGGCAAGATTTTTTCCCACAGCCTCATGACATGACTCCTGGCCATCTCTGTCCCGCAATCTCTAGCTTCATGCTGGTATAAATTCGTTGGATTCTGTGGCACTTGCATGTATCTGAGGGTCTTTGCAATACTCTCAACAGTGCTGAACCAGGCTCAGGAGCTTTAAGAATAAAATGGGAGCTCTCATTATACACATGTCTAAGCAAGAACAAACGGGCATATGTTTGCTGCAAAATACGTAGTATTTTTATAGTCATCATCTAGTGCTTGAGTGGATGATTTGAGAGGAAAGTACAGCTCACAGTTTTGAGGATCCTTCTCTGTTTTTGGCATCTTCCATTTTCAGGTAGAAACAAGCTTATTTTTTACATTAAAAAAGCCTACAATTTCATAGCCTAACTAAAAACAGATTCTGCAAATACTGTTAACTCAGCAGTATGTTAAAGTAAACAATCATTTGATGGTAAAGCAGGTGAAGTATCGAGAAAGCTCAATTTTTATAGTATTTATTTGCAATCATTAGTTTCAAATGTGAAACTATTTACAAGCACACACTAGATAACCAGAAGAGATTGAACATAAATCTGTTTGAAGGTCCTTTTCAAATATTTCAAATATTTTATTTAATATTTTATTCAGTTTCATGATCACAGTTTAATCTACTTTAGCCTGTTATACACATGACTTAACATGTGCACTTAAAAATATCAAATTAGAGGATTTTGAAGAAAAAAATGACATTTTATAAATGTGCTTTTTGACCTTAACTACACACACCTAAGATAGTAGCTCTGTTACACAATTGATGGAGATAAACTGTTGTAAGGCATGTTTACACCAAGCTTTAAAGAGAATAAAGCCAAATACTGGGTCAACATTCAGTGAAATTACGTGCAAGAATAAAAGTTGAAGAATTGGGGCCTACCAAAAGAGATCACAACAGATTATTTATGTTAAAACAGTCTATGGAGACTGGTTATTCAATGACAGCACTGCTGAGAAAGGTTTTCGTAGCATCTTAGTCAGCAGGATTTATATTTCTTTTAGACGTTTTTGAAATTCACAGGTTAGAGTATAAGGTGAAGGAATAAAATGAAATCTACCACGAAATTTTGAAAACTATAGTCTGGAAAACCGAATGCTGTTTTATGACTGAACATGGGAACACTTACATACAGAGAACATGTTGCAAGTCACAGCACTTTGGGGTGTGTTAGTATGCATATGTGTACGTATACATATACATATGTATACATATACGTATATATATACACAAACACACAGACAGACAAATACGTATCTCTCTTGCTTTTGTCACCTTCAAAGCCCCAACCACCGACTAAAGTATAGGAGTACGTGGGGGCAAACTAGCGTTTCAGTTGTATGGGTTAGAAGAGTAGATTATACCACTAGCCTGGTTAGCTCGCCAGCGCACTGTGATAGCAAACGCATCATTTCCAGTAGAGCACAGGGCAGGTCTGCTGGTATTTGGTAACGGTCAAGACCCAGAAACTAGCAGATAATTCTTTGGAAGAACTCAATAAATGTTAAGCTATTTGCATTTGTTTTTAAAATGCTACGTGAATGAAGGCCCTAGGTCAAAACGATATGCCTCCATCAGGAACGTCATGCAAGCCCAACCTTAACTCTAACAGCATAGCGGTCCATCATCAGGGCTCCTGCACTGTCCTAATGCAAACAGCAATGCTTCCCGTAAATAAGGATCGTCTTAAGCATAAGCTCAGGTGTGTTGCTGAATTGAAACCTGAGGTCAGTTCTTCCTAGATTTCTGCCTTAAATGAATGAGTTGGGGAACATAAAATATACATCCATCTTACAAGCTTCTTCAAAATTCTCAATTCAGCAGGATATACTGAATATAGAAGTGACTATAATAGTTACTTAGGTGAGAGTATAAACCTCACTGTGCCTTTTTCTCGGGGGGTTCAGGGGAGTAGGCAAGTAACTCTTTCACAGCCTAAATGCATTCGTTTGTGGCTCTTGGTGTCCTGAAAACAACATTCTGGCAGCTTTAGGTGACAGTCCCACATTACATACAAGGTAGAGAGAATGCCACAAATAGTACAAAACAATAGTACATGGCAAAGATACCTAGGAGCTCTACAGTCTAGTATGGCAAACAAAACACCATCTAATGGAGACCGCATGGTATACAACACACGAGTTGCACAAGTATGTTTCCTTCTGAAATCAGGATTGCAAACATCAACCCCGGGATAAAGTTCAAGGGCACCATCTGAATTGCTGCATTGCACGGGGAATATCTGTCATCCACCACCTGATGAGCACCACATTTTCTGCTATTACAAAAAACAATCTCACTGAACCAACTAGAGCTAGTGGGTCCATGTCCTGCAATCCGTATGACTATGGCAGAGGTTAAACAAAAATGCTCCAGCAACATAATTTGGCTACCACTGTCTATTCAGCCTTATGCTGCCTGCTAAATGTTGCTCTTGTAAAGTATACAGTGATATACAAATGGTATCAATGGCTGAAAAGATTACACAATGAAGCCTGAAAGCAAATAGAAGTTAACTAAAGTAGTCTTTTAGGAGAGGTAGCCATATTAGACTCAGCATTCAAAAAAAGGGAGTGCACTCAAAGGATCAGCATACATTATAATTTCATGTAGACCCATCATGTTTTTATCTTTCCTACATTTTTCTTTTGCAGAATGTACATACACACGCGCGCGCACACACACACACACACACACATATATATATATATATAAATCTTTTTTTCCTAGCTCCCCTTTGTTGCTGCAACTTCACCGTACTGAGAACGAGGCCAGCTTTCCTTTCTTTTATCCTCTGTTAGCTGTCCCACGTGTACAACTGTTGCCTTCAGTCTGTTCCAGTATCTGTACAGTAGCTAAACAGGCAGTAGAAATTAAAACTGCTCCAATTTATTATCCCACTCTAAAAGATGGCATCCAAACTATCTGGTCAGCTACAACACTCTTGGGTTTCTACTTGATACAAAATAGACTGCAGCGTGCTCTTCAGCCTTGTGCTACAAAGGTAGCATCCACCCAAATAAAAAGACCAAAGATGGAAGTTAAATGCCAGTTCATATGCTTCTATCAATCCCTTGTTCCTGTGCCCCTTTTCAACAACAATGCTTATCGTCTTAATTCCAAAAGTCATGCACCAACGCTATAAAATACAAACCAAAACTAACAAGAAGTCTTTTGCTCATGACTTTGGGATATTATATTAGTACAAAAGAGCATTCAGTCATCTTAAATAAATATACTCTATTTCTGAAATCACAGCACATTCAAGGGGTAATTACTGCTATAATCATTAAGCAGTAAGTAATCTCCATAGATGTTTTTGATTGATTTGGTCTAATATCTCGAAAATAACCTAATGTGGGGATAAGAATCTGCATCTCAAATGTTTTGCAGAACATATTTCCCATATTAGTATACAGTACTAGAACAATTAAGAAGACATTACAGTAATTTTTCTCCCAGCTGCTTAGGTCTGTAGCTTCAGCTACGATAATATACTTTGTATACCTCAAAACTCTATACGAAATATCAAAGATCACTAAATAAATAAAAGCCAAGGAAAACTGGGACAGTACTGCATTTTACACTTGAGACAAGATTCCCCACTCCCATGGATAAGTCATAGAGGAGGACTACGATAATTGCTTTTTTTTTCTTTTTTTTTTTTTTAAGAAAGATTTATACACAGGTTCAGATCCAGAAAATAATGTGAAATGCATAAATATTGATAGCTTTAGCTAAGTTAAAATGGGTTCAGTAAAGTATGATACAACATATTCAGAATAAACAAAGCAGAAAAGCATCATATTTTGGTTTGCTTGAGATATACATAAGGTGCAACAATTTCTTCTCTAGAGGCATTTGTGGACATGTGTTAATGGGTAACAGTGTTTGCTGGTATACTGAAGTACACACGATAGCAATAGGATTTTCCAAAACAAAAGCAGCTGAAATTAATAAAAATTAAAACAAAACAAACATGGAAAAAACCCAACCCCCAATACAGTAAAATATTGGTCTGAAATTTTTGTTGTGCTAACAGACTTTGTTACCTGAAAATACTGATACCCCTTCTAGTAGATTCAGGGAAAATTCTAGCTACTGAAATCAAGACATCACTCAGAGAACCAACAAAGGCAAATGCCTAGTGAACTATAAAGCTTTGCAGGATTTCTGCTACTCTCAGTGCCTAATCGCTTAAAAATTAAGCATATCTACAAAAAGGTTTTTAAGTATCTGAAAACAGTCATATCCAGTAAACTGACCCAACCCTACCCCCTCTCTAAGGGAAAGTCAAGGAAAAGCAGATCAAGTAAGATATTAATTCATATAGAAAAAAGTAATTTTCTGTTTCTTTTAAAAAAGGTACCATTAATATACAGAAATATCTTCAGGAACAATATTGAAATTTAAATTGAGGAAGGATGGGGTGCTTTGACAAAAATATATCTACTCTAAGGGTTTCTAGAGAAATAAGTTAGTACCATTGTCAACGTGAACGGCCTGCACTGTAACATATTTGGATTTCAGCTAATTATAAAGTGGTCCAAAACTCCAACAGCCATCTTGCTGTGACTCTACAGTTTTAAGTCTTAAGTTTTTCCTGTCTTGTTAAAATAACTTACAAAACATTAATAAAATCTTATTAAAAATACTGCCATAGGCTGCAATGGCATTCTAGGGGGCTCTTAAGTCATGTATTTACCTGAATTTTTAAAAAGCCTTTTCATTGACTCATTGGCTCTTATATTTTGTTGTTCTTTTGCTGTTGTTTTGTTCCCTTCTTCCAACACATGCATCTTTGATAGTGCTGTTTTAATGATACTTCCCAAACTACCTGCCTTTTATGAAACCTTCAGCCGGTGTTACAACTTGTGTGGTATGTTGCATATCATTTCCCAACAAGGAACCAAAGACTTTCACTTAACTACAATGAAAGGCTAAACCTAGCAAGCATTAATAGAGTTACTGTCCATATGGCTATTACATCAAATTAGTTACAAAATAACCCCAAAACATATTATCAATTCAGTCAAGTATAAATAAGAATGCCTGATAGAGCGATGTAAACTCTCATCATTTAAAGACTTAATTCAAAGAACTTCAAACTCAACCTAGTACTATCAAAAGTTCAGCCAGTATGACGAAGACTAATAGAAAATTATTGCTGGAGTCCAATTTGGTAAATTGTTGTGCTACAATGCAAAAAGTAGGGAAACATCTTGTGCTATAGAAGTACCCTGTTGAATTTGTAGCTTTAGATTAATTACTAATGATCATTTTGCATCTGTTGGTAGGAATCAATGCTTGGTTATACAATAGTGTAAGTCAAGATAGTGAAGGTAACAGGCCAAGTGATACACGTGGCCCGGCTTTTGGGATGTATTTATGAGAGCAAAACACAAAAATTCAATAGAAGCAGAAACAGAAACTGGCAGATGTAATCTCTGGTAGTCTGAATTCAGTCACACGTTATTCTTCAGTTGCAGTTTATCTGCGTACAGCTTGCCACTTTACCAACACAAACTGTAATTGGCCTTTTATGCAATGTATGAAGCCAATTTAGACTGTGCATAGTAACTACAACAATGCCAGTGTCTGTAAAATGTATATGTGTATCAGTGTACATGTATATTGAAAAGTCACGTTTTTAGGTTTTTCAGAATGAAGAAATAATACTAAGGTCACTTCTGAACAACATATTTGCAGTACTTTTTGTTTACAGGAACATTTCACCAAGTCGCTCAGATATCTATGCAAAAATAAAGGAACCCTCCAAGGCATGAAAGAAGAGTCAATCATCTGCAGTACTTTTCCATACACCACTCCTTTTTCTAATGCACATCATCCTGGTTACTCAAAGCTAAATTAGAAAACAAACAAAATCCAAACATAGCCTGTCAGAATTTTTGCCAGTAAACTCTACCACTCTGGTGGCAAATATAAAAGTGCAGAACATCTGGACCACATGGCTGCCCAAACACCGCTAACAATGGTACATCTGTCCAGGCTGCCTTGAGTTCTCTGGAACAGGTTTTAAATTTATTCTACAATATAAACGTAGGCATAACCTATTAATATAAACCATCTTAGAACTTAAATCTTCATGTACAAAAATGACTAAGAATATCTAATAATAACTAGTGCAGTGCGTCA
Organism: Rhea pennata; assembly: GCF_028389875.1. NCBI lineage: Eukaryota > Metazoa > Chordata > Aves > Rheiformes > Rheidae > Rhea > Rhea pennata. The sequence goes on along the minus strand of NC_084663.1, from coordinate 97,804,625 downwards.
GTGTTTTTGTTGTTGGTTTTTTTTTCAATTTCATTTAGAATAACTAGGTATTATACGAAACTAGTTGCCATACTCTCTGGTTGGTAAAAGAAACGCTGTGAGAGCTACAGTAAAGGCAGCCTTTTTCACATCAACCACCCATTTACTGTTTAAAAGCCTTCAATAGAAAGCAAGCTCTGGGATCATTCCTTTTCTGTTCATTAATAGACAAATAATATCACCCTCCTACATACTGGGTTCCGATTTGAGGACCTGGCCCAAGTTGCTAATGTCTGGCTTCCAGTGAATTCTGGGCCACTCAGAGCAATAAGCACTTGCTTGCAGTCTATAGTTTCCATCATATGGACTGGCTAGCTTCCCTTGGTAAAGACAAGGCTAGAATATTAGGTAAAGCACAATGTTTTACAATAAAGTGGAGCTTCACTGGTCAGCGCAGGAAATAAGCACTGGAGCCTGAGACATTTCGTTTGGCTGTCCGTCATGTGGGAGAGGTGTGGCCCTCTGACTTCTGCAAAAGAGAAAAAGAAAAGCCACCCATCATTACCTGGAGGATGCGAGGTGCTTTTATCAAAGACAAGCAAGGACGGAAAGCAGCAAGTGATGCATCCTACAATACAACACCATGACTTCCTGCTGCTGCAGCCGCCCACATGCCACTTGCATAATTTTTTAGAGGTATTCCCACAATAGTAAGAAAATAACCAGAGGACAACCTGCAATACAATCCAAAGTCCAGGAAAACTGAGTGTTGATGGTGTTTAAGCGCATAAACCAAAATGCATGGCCATAGAGCAAATCAAGTGGTGTTACTCATTTTATAAGGGCCTCAGCCCTCAGGAGCAGAGAGTACAGCTCATGTGTGGCAAAAGAAGGTAAGCACACAAAGGGAGATCTGCCATATCAATGCGAGTCAAAAGCTAACCTTTAAGCAATATGGAAATACACCTACTAGCAGAGTTACGCATTGAGATTACTCCAAGTTTCATGACCTAACACTTCATCAGCCCAACACCACCTCTCTTTCATTGCTACAGCAGTCTTAATTTACACATGACTGCCTGCACAGCCTATCATAAAAATAAACTGCACCAGAACTATGTGCTGGAAATCAGCATCAATCATCGACACAGTTGAACTTGGGAGAATTCCCTTGCAGCTTGCCTTCTAAAATACACGCACAAAGCCCATCACACACTGTTAACTAATCTCACAACTCGGCTCCTAATTTTATTACATGGTATGCAATATACAGCAATGCAAAACTGGGGCCTACTGCTTACTTACACAAAGGCACTTTGCCTCACTGTGATCGGGCTAAGACCTTGGCACAAATGTGAGGTACAAATGTGTTTTGCACAACTAGAGTGCAAGGCAGTGGCCTCAGTACAAAATGCAGCCTGGGTTCATAGTGCTTAACGAGGGCTTATGCTAGGGTAACCAAAGCCAGACAGGAACATTCAAAGGAGAACCACGTTGTCACTTCCAGTCAAGCTCTAATTACAGTAGAAAGGAGCTTGTCTTCCAAGCCTCAAAGATCTGCAAAATTATTTAATAATTAAATTCAAACACTGAAAAAACCACATTAAGCATTACACAAGGGTCTAAAGCTATCCTGCTCCATTCCAGCCATTTTTCAGAATAAAGAACTAAGTTGAAAATGATAATAAACAGTCAACATAGAGCAGAAATTAGAGAAGCATCTAGCCCATCAAATTGAAATTTGTGTTTTGACTTCCATTTGCCAAATCTCCAAGAGACAGTTAGCTAAGTTTCAATCAGGAAAGAGTCCCCTGACTTCATTTCCCCATGCAATTAGAAAGCTGGAATTTGTTTGTAACAGTAGTTAGATTTTGCCTGACCAGCGTTTTCAGGCCTCACAGCAGGTGCTTCATTGCTGTTAACTGTGTGATGAGATGGTAAAACTTGGAAGCAAGTAAGAAGAAAACAAACAAAAGGCTAAGTAAAACATTAGTTCAGGACACTCCACCAGGAAGAAAAGAAGGATAAAGAACTCTCAGAGAAACAAATAGCAAAGAAACATGACTGAGCAAATTCTGTCTCTCCTGTGCAATTCCAGTCAGTCAGTAGAAATCAATGAAAACAGTGTTGTGAGGGAGAACAGAACGCAGCATGGCACTTCTCCAGGTCTCACTTTGCTGTTTTGGACCACAGAAGAAGACAGAAATGAGTTTAGACTTTTACTGCCTTGATAATATACTGGTGCTTTGCAAAGCTGGGAGAAAAGGCCATACTGACTTTAGCGTGAAAACATTTCTCACTCAAAATGCTGTTGCTTAAGCAAGACAACAGCTTCTGCAGAGAACAGCTGCCAGGCTGGGTCCATCTGACTCTTTTCCTTCTTTGTTTCTTTTTTTTTTCTTTTCTTCTCTCTCTCTCTCTCTCTCTCTCTTTTCTTTCTTTCTTTTTTTTTTTTTTTAAACCCTGAGCCTGTAAAAAACCTTGCAATTCTTTAGGCACTGCCTAAATACGCAGAACTGCCAGTACTGGCTTGGCCAGTGGGGATCATGAGATCAGTAGTTAAATGATGTTGTGAATGGTTTCCTCAGCCGCTGCCTGGTAGAGTTTCACAGGGAGCCAGGCTGTGATGTTCTCATGCAGGCCCGGCATTTCCTCACTGACTTTCCATGGTAGGCAAGGACGGGGATTCACCTCCAGTAAAGCTGCAGCATCAAAGAACAATACTGTACAAGCAGGAACAAAGGCGGACTTGGCATCACTGGTTTCCTCCCACCCCAGATATGGAATCCGACCGTGCTGAACTGATCCAACAGACTTAAGAAGCCTGCAGATCCCTCCACGTTATCTATGTGGACAGCCTATTCTGTAATAAAGAGGAGCAGCCCAAACTACCATGACTTTCCATCCCCTAGAATTGTCCTGACCAATGCCGTTTTGTAGACGCTTTGCCTCCTACAGAGCAAAGTGCAAGAGTAAAAACCAAGTTTGCTTCATTCAGTCATGTTTAGCAAAAAAAAAAAAAAAACACCCTTCTGCTGAAGTTATATGAAAGTATGAAAGGCCCTCCATAATCTCAGGCCTCAGAGACGAATAAATCAGCATGCAGTAACTATTTAAACCTGCTATTACCTGACAAATAGTATCTGATACTAGAAACCCTCAATCCTAAGGATCTCATGACGCATATCAATTTGTTTATAAACAAAACCTGGTAGGCATGTTTCCCAGAGACAATCATTTAAGACTGCGAGGACTGCCACTACTAACCTAGTGGTATAAAATAAACATTCGAAGGAAGCTGTGGAAGAGAAAACACAGGCCAGATTAAATTTTTGCAATTTGTATGCTTTTAACAAGCTAGCAGTCATGCAGTATCTGTTTAGACAGCAAGGGAAAAAAACCATACCTGTGTACATTTTCCATTGCTGCTACTTCTGCTAGAGCAGCTAAGCTAAAAAATGCAGACACTGCTGGCATATCTGGTGTAATACTATGAGTTTCTTCTGACTCTGCATTTCTAGAGCACTCATTGTTGCAATCTGTTTCTGCACTTGACGTTTTTTGAAGAGTACTTTGTGGCAGCTCTTTTGGCTTTTCCTCTGCAACAAGAGAAAGTAAAGTTTGCACGTAAATAGGACGAACAAGGCCAGCCCTTACGTTCTCAGTAGCACATCCGTATACTGATCACTCTGGTGTTAACAGGAACTTTTATCTTTAGGACTTTGATTTCGTTCGTGTAAGCCAGTTCATGCTGCAACCCCTTGTGACCCAAGCTATTGGCAGAAGCATGTTAAGATTTATGAACCAGTTTACTGAGTTTGACCTTTTAGGTCAGGCAAGAGAGCGTGTATTTTTGTGTGCATTTTAGATACAAGTCCTGAAAGATTATCCAACTGCTGAGGACTCCTGCATAGTATGTGGCATTGACTGTCACATTATGGAGCATATTTTTATGTCCTATAACTAGGCACGGCGTAATTTCTTTGCTGGGTTAGAAGCAAAAATAAATTATGAACAGTAACTGTTTTCACAGGGTAACAGAGTGGCTGGGGTTGGAAATGACCTCTGGAGATTGTCTGGTCCAACTCCCTGCCCAAGTAAGGTCAGCTAGAGCAGGTTGCCCAGGACTGTGTCCAGCTGATTTTTGAGTATCCCCAAAGATGGAGACTCAACCACTTGTGTTCAACTGCCCTCACTGTGAACAATTGTTTCTTCCACTTCCCTCTGCATCCAGTTCTTAAGGAGTTCTCAGTTCTTAAAGAGAAATCTAGAGAACTTAGATATGGGCATTAAAACAGAAGAAGTTGACCATTTTGGACTAACTGATTTCCCAGTTGCTTGATATCTGCATTTTACAGAACAACCAACCAAGCTGACTTAAAAGTACTTCTCCGATTGCTTGCATATGCTCCAATACCATGCCCAACAAATCAGTTTTAACAAAATTTAAATTCCTGTTTCCTTACCTATTGTCCCTCCTGCTGGTGACACTCGACCATCGGCTGTTCGGACAAGATGGGTGATCTTAGTTTTCCTTGCTTTCCTCTTCTGGCTGCCAACTAAGGGTTCATGCATCATTGCTGGCTCTGGAGTGTTTAGGGCAGATATAGAAATTTTATTCTTCCAGGAAGGCTCACTGGAATTCTTGTCTTCTGAGAGTATGGCTGAAAAGGGACAAAAATGGAGTTTTAAATGCTAGCTCTGCTCATTTATGATTTTGTGTCCATCTGCATAATATACTAAGCCTTCCCTCACAGCTATTCAGAGCATAACCCACAGCACGATATGAACTGAATGCTGCAGGGGTTTGCAGGGGAATAGTACCATCAGCTCCTGAAGATTTCCTAGGAAGTTCAAGTTTTTTATATTTGCAGAGGAAATTGTGAGAGAGGCAGTAGCATTTCAGTGGGATCAGGGTTTCAACTAATCTGCATAAAACACTCTGCAAGTACAGATGCTAACAAATGGTTAGGGGACAAACTGCAGTTCAGGAACAGTAATGGCTACAGTCCTCATGTAAGCTTATTTTTAGGTCTCAGACAGACTCACAAGTAGAATTCAGGAACTCCTGACTAATTTGCAGTCTTCTCTCTGTGCTGTCTCTACTAAGCAGACAGAAATGCTGCCTTTTACAAACAACAATCTTGAAAAAAAAAGACCAAAAAGGCAGGAAATACAAAGAAGAGCTAGATCACAGCTGAAGACAAGAATGTTAAAAAAAGAAATTAAGCACAGAATAAAATACTGTGACATAAATACTGCCTACATGAAGTCAGAAAATGAGAAAGGAACAGTTTGGATCTTCTTAAACAGTACCAACGTTGGCATTTCCAAGCAGCTTTCCACCCTGAACTGGAACACAATCACAAATTTTCACCTGACTAGACAGTGACTTAACTCGTGTTCATGAGGAAATTGGTCAGACAGGAATCACAAAATGGATTTAGGTCTTCAAAGTCTGAAATCAGTGTATGGTTATCAACTGACTGTAATTCTCATTGATTCACTGAACCATACTGCTGATACCACAGGATATCATTTGTCCCCAAATTCAGAATCTAGGATTTTTTTTTCCTTCTGTGATAAAAGTATTATGAGGTCCACCTCATAAAGTGATTACAAGAAGATAGGGTTAGAAAGAAATTACAGGTATCACAAAAGGATACCTGGCTGGACTTCACTCAGAATCACACAAAATACAGGTGTCAAGTAGTTATTAATCCATCTCCCTCTACGATATGCCCAAGCCACCGCTTGTCTAATCTGTTTTGAAATTGGAAGCACTGAGAGCACATTCACCAGACCCCTGGGTCATTTTTTCCCAGCGCACTGCCATCCTGAACTATTACATGATTTTTCCTACTACCTAAACCTAATCTCCCCTCCTGCATTTTCAACTCATTACTTCCTTTCCCGTTCATCAGATTATACCTTGTGTCTGTTTATAAGTCTTCTATATATTTCACAGCTGATGTTGAGCCTTCTCTTCTCCACAAATTCTTTCAATCCTTGTTTTCAAGATATGTCTAAGACCCATTTGTTCAGCAACTTTGTGGGAGGCAGGACAAGCAAAAATTACATGCAAAAAACTCAAGCTGGAGTGTGAACAACTGTTCTTTCAGAAGGGTTAAGCACTGAGTGAGAGCAACCTCCTACATCTAGATGCAGGAACACCAACCCCCTCAAACTACGCACAAGCAGCCAATCAGTCCCTACTTCATTTTATTATATGTTTTTATTATTATATTTTTGTATAATATTTATATCTATTATATATTTATTGCTTGTTTTGTAGGTTTAACAAACTTCCTATTCAAAGATATGGATAATATAAACTCCCATCTTCTGCTGACTTATTTAACTGAAACTCCGCAAGCACGAAGACTGGGAGAAGAGAATAGCTCTAATATTTTTATCTTATTATCTTTTGCCCTTTGCTCTTTTGTTTTAAGTGGGAGGGGATCTTGGTTTTCCTTCTAATGATTTATGGAATAAGCATATGATTAGATCTAGTACGTACGCGTAAAAACACTTGGAAATATTGCAAAATTTATTTCAACTATGCTCTTAATTTATCTTCATATCTTCTCTCAAAAGCAGTTCTGGACTTGTGCAAATTCTTAGTTTTGAAAAAAAAAGCATACAGCTTTAATTAGCTTATCTCAGTGTTTAGCCATAGATGCTAACCTTTGCAGAGCAGAGCTATGCTGTAAAGCTTATTTTTGTAGAGAGGAGGAGAGATCACAAGAAAAGATCTGCCCCTAACAGCCCAATTAAGTAGAAGTACCAGTGACTATAAATGTGACTTGCAAGCAACTTAGTAATTTAGCAAGTAGTGAGATGTTCAGATAAGCTTATAGCACTGATTGAGAGAAAAGTCTTAACGGGAATGCATAATTAAATGGGCAGCTTTCTCCCTAGATTTCCTATTTGAGGATTGACTATGTATTAAAGTAATGGCTTTGTTCTAATCCAACAGTATTTGCTAATTCTGATTTGGAGATTTGCTCTAATTAGATTCTACTTTGACAGTGCTGTTTAATTCTAGTTTTATTGAATTTGTAATAGCTTTAATCTTAGTAATGTTTTTTTTTTTTAAGATTTAATACAAATATTGAAGACACGGCTAGTCAAATTTCAAACAATAAACAACATGTGACAAAAGTCTGATTTGGTATGTTTTTAATAAAATGTGTCATTTCACTGGCTTCTTTGTGGCAATTAACTTGATCAGTCAATACATAAAGGATCCTGGATAGTTCCCTTCGTAACTTATCTTTTCTTTCTCACATTGTAGATATTAAAAAGCCCAAGAAACTATAAACAAAGCTGTAAGAAAAGTGAAAGGTAAAATAAAAAGAGGCAATAGTTATAAAGAAGAAAAGGAAAGGAGATATGAAAATGTCTTTGCACCAGATTAACTTGAAGTACACTGTATCTGGGTATTTGAGTAAGAGATAACAGAAGGTGGCTGACAAACTCAGGATGCAGTAAGTGCAATCCCTCTCCATATTGCAACGTTTTTCAATCCCTGAAATGAGACCTAAGAGAGTCCTCTACGTGTGCTCTCTTCTTTAGCTCCAGACTAAGCTCTTTATCAGGTCCCCATTGCACTGCTGCACATATTGCTCTTAAGGGGGACGGACTGAGGGATGAAGAGTGTGCCTGTGCGCATCTGTGGGGTGTTGAAGGGCAGAGGAGTTTTCCTCAGGAGAATTTTTCTTTTTCAGTCCCACATCTTCTAGTTATTCTAGCAGTCCTAATGGAAGGCAGGATGAGAAATCGTTTCACTGGCTTCTTTGTGGGTTATTATTCAAGTAGAAATAAAACCTAACTTGGAGGAAAATACATTTCAGGGACTCAGAGGATGACTAAAGGCTTCACCCTGAAGACCCTTAGCATTGAATGCGGAATGGGAAAAGAGTCCCTGCTTCAACATCCACATAGCTAAGCTAGATGCTAACAGGGGTCCTCATCCGGCATTTCCTGCAAGAAAGACAGCACCTCACTGCTTCCACTGACAAAGGAATACCCATGTGGGTGCTCCATAATGAGCATTTCTAAGGCAAGTCCACATGTAAGTCCTTGCAGGATGAGGGTTTGGCTTTGCAGTGTAAGAAGGATGGGGCTAAAACATAAGCTTTCTTCCTGGGATTTTTCTTCAATGATGTATCTGCATCTCTCTATATTTTAATCCAATTCTTATCCCTCCTCTTTCCACACCATCCTGTGTGGATAAGCTCTGTAGAGGTCAGCCAATTTTCAGCAGAATGCTGTCTAGAAATGTCTAGAAATGATGCTACACAGCACACAGTATTGGCCTTTTGGTATGCTTGTGCCAGTGTCACAAAAATGACTTTGCAAAAAAAGTAATAAACAAAAGCCCTCACACCTAGAGCTCTGTGCCAGATGCCTTCCTGAGCTAGATTTGTTTACAGTTAGCATGGACAGTTTACCATGCTCTGAGGTCTGCTGAGTACATGTAGTCTTATTTCCCTCAATCTACAGTGCAAAAATGAACCTGGCTTAGAGTGCAGGCTGCAACTCAACAAAACACAAGTCTGACACAGCAGATGAGAAACTGGCTTAGTTGTATCTCAAGTCTTAAACTGATTTAAAAAAGAAATCAATGGAGAGAGAAAAGGGGAGGATTTAAAAGACCTGACTCACTGCTCTGTTACTTCTCATTTCTCATTGATATAAATTACCAGTATTTGTATAAAGCTTGCAGCTGGAGATAGAACTTGATCGCTAACCCTAATTTTCAGCTGCAGTGTACAGTGGGATACAATTAAAGCTGAAATAGCAAAGCAAGCTGGAGAGAAGAGAAAGCATTTGCAAGCCCTCCTCTTGCTAAAGATATGTTGATCACCATCTTCTTACAACATTAAATCATAAAAGCCTTGAAATAAAGAAGTTCTTTCTTCTTTCCTTGTGAAAATTTTCCCTTTTCAGTCCCAAAACACAGAAACAAAACAGATTTTTAAATGGTAGGAAGCAGTTAATCCCAGGTTATTGTCACTGTTTGGTCTTTGCACTAGATGCTGAAGAGTAGTGTCTAAAGCTGAGTCTGTATCACTAGAAATGGGCATTCTGCAATGTGCTCCGCAAACCTGCTCCTCTTATTATCCCAATTAATGGAGCTATTGGACGGCCTCAAAGCTTCCTCCATGCACTGGAGTTTCCTCTGGAAGGATTCAAAGCATAAGGGAATAAAGAGCAGTCCCAGCTTCTTCCAGTACAGAACTGGGATACAGCCAAGGCGCTCTCAGGAGCTAAAGCAACAGGCATCGCAGCATGTTTTTACCCCACAGCTCTCCTAATGCCATGCTGAGTGAGGCTGGGGTGAGACAAGACTGCCTTTAGGGCACACTAGAGCCAAAACTTCACTCAAACTACAAAGCCCGGTATATGTGGCAAACACCAAGTTCAAACCCCACTGAATCAGCTACTGGCCTCATTCAAGACTGAACAGCCATCATCTGCCTTTGTGAATGCAAAAGATGAAATCAACTGATTCAGCATACCATAGAAGAGGATGAGCTTTTCGGACTGAACCTCAGTAAGACACCAGGCGTTTAAGACACTCTTCAGCAATGCCAATCAGTTACTAGAGGGCTGCACTGCAGGAGTTTAACCATGTCTCCTGGAGAACAAATGCTGCATGGGTCAAAGCAAGCGGGCATCAAGAAGGAAAGGGCAGCTGCAATGGTTTAATGGTTTCATTAAGTTAAAAAGGGGAAGGTCTAGCAAGGCAGAAAAACAAAGCTTCAAACACCTGTCTTCACCAGTGCCTAGGGAATAAGCCACTAAGGAACTGATGTCAAGCAAACTGACCTACCGCCTGGGGGACATTCCAGCTTGCATTCAGTGCATTCAGACAGCACTTCAAGCTGTAGCAAGAAGTAGGAGGACTAACAAATTGAGTGACACTGGCTGACAAGAAAGATGATGACCAAACCAGGTGTGTGGAACAGCTGCCTGGATGGGCTGCTGTGAAGCGTGCCCCTATGGCCACCACCAGCAGAGTGTGTGCTGACATAACCCTTGTCCTGCCCAGATGCCAAAGGCATGGGGCTGACAGAGCCACTGACTCCCTTTGGGCTACAAGCCCCTGGCACAACAGGGCTTCTTCAGAGGGGAGGAAGTAATTCTGCTAATCTTCCGCACTTTCTGTCCTTGCTCAACCAAGTATGCAGAGGCTGCACAGAGCACTGCATGTGGGAGAGCTTAGTAGCAGGTACTGAGCTTTGCCAGCCACAGGGGCTGGGTGCCTCTTACATATCCACTAGTGGTGGAACTAGGGTATCTGCCCGTTTCCTCTTCTCCCCTGCTGGTACAGATGCTGGCAACGATTTGGTTCTTACACAAACCCCGCAAGGGCCCTCTGCACCACTTTCTTCAGCCACGCAGCCTACACAGCACAGCTCGCCACACACACCTGCGAGGAACCAACGGCTGTGATGCTCTCCTTAAGTATTGCTTCCTACCAGAAAGTCTGATCAGTGGAGCTACCCTGACTAGCGCAGAAGAAAAAAACTCAGCTGACTGCTACAGCTTTGCAGACAAAAATGCCAGTGCTCATGGGCACAGCTGTGCTTTTGACAGCCTTGCCTAAGGATGTGACATATCTCTACTTTCAGTTCTATTACTGTATGCTCTCTGCTAAGAGGAGCATGGCTTGTGGCATGTCCATCATTATTTTACTGGGATATATTTCTGTAAACATTTGCAAACTCATGATATCGTAATTTGCACTGGTGATGGTGCGTACAAACAGTTGCATGAAGCCCATATTCACTCAGATGCCCAAAGCAGACAACATGATCCAATCATTGCAAAATTTGCCTTTCCTGCACCAACTTGTCTTCAGGGCTGAAGTTTTCATTCAAAACATGCACAAAACCCCACACATTTTCCAAGCTGACAAATATGAACCAAGCATGACCCCTGCTAACAGCAACCACTCCAAGTGTCTCCTTCCCAGCTACCAGAATATCCAACTCCCTCCCTCCTCCAACAAAATTAATTCCTTAAAACACATAACCACACAGACATCTGTGACTCACCACAAGTACAGAGGAACCACAATAAGGACCAGACACTTTCCTTTTAGTATTTGATTCAGTAAATGCTTCCATATCTGAATTTAAATGAAGATGCCAGAATCCCCAGCTTGAGTGCTGTGGAATATGGCACACTAGATCCAGAGACTCCAGGGCCACATTGCCTAGGTAATCATGAAACTGTGATGTTACTTAGGCAGTATCTTGAAGGTGAGACAGCCAAAGGCCATACCTGCATGGCACTTTGCTGACAAATGCCTCACTTTCAGTATCATCATATGGTGCATTAGATCAGACAGGACCCCAGATCTTTACCTTTTTTCAGCCCCTGGTTGGATTTCTAACCCCCAGAAATTGCAGCTCTCCACCAGTGTATAGATTCACTGTCTCTGCTTTGAAGATTTCTATGCGGGCTTTGCAACACTGGTAAGTACAGGTTTCTCTGGTGTTTGCTTCAGTCTTGGGGGATAGCAAACTGGGCCTAATCCAGCAAAACGCGTAGGCATATCCTTAACATTTAGACACAGTGACATTACTCACATGCTTAATAGCCAAGGACATGCCTTTGTGTTGTGCTGGAATAAGGTCACGGTGCTCAGCACTTGTCAGGCTTGAATCTTTGATCGTAGTGCATGCTTTATATCAAAAGATGATGGTTTCTTTTAATCAGAGGTTTTTTTTACATTTTGTTCAGCTTCACTTTATTGCTGCACGTTTTAAGATATTTAAATTTTTAACTCAACCATGTATAAAACACTTTCTGTTTCATTTCCCACATGAGAATTTTAACATGTTTTTCTAACAATTTCTCTCCGTGGCCTTTTAATAATTTAGGCACAATAATCTGAATGGCATACAATAAGACCTGTATTAATGTATGATGCCTTTTTCACAATCAGCTTGGAAGCAAGACAGTTACTTCTCATGAGCAATTCCCACAATATATTTGTTGTACAAATGCAATGAAACAGCATCAGTCATTTCAAAACATTTGTACTGAATTACAGTGCAGCAGAGCTGGTAGAGCCTATGCACAACAACAGTGCAAGTACACTGCAGAGGATACAAAACAGCATCAGAAGGAAAAGGAGAGGAAGTGATGTGGCTGAACCTTAGGCAGAGGGATTAAGCAGAAACACAGCTGGGGGAACTGGGAACTGAAGAACCGTATTATCTTAGGAAGATATAGACATTGACTGGGGAAAAAAAAGGGGGGGGGGGGGGAAGAAATTAATTCATAGAGCCACCCAAGTATGGAGAACCAGAAAGGCTCTTCTACACCACAGGGACAATGTGGGAGCAAACTCTACTGTGCACGGGCAAAAATCTCTGCCAGGGCCCGATTTGGATAGTGTGGGCATGATGACCAGAAAGTAAAAACATAAAAATGGCCCCGGGAAACATGCTGAGCTATGGTCCTGCACATATTGTACCCTTGAAAATTGCCCTGGGAGTTGTGAATGTGTGAAGATACAGGTCTAGAATGATAAAAAAAGAAAAAGGCTTTGGAGAGCTGCCAGCAGCAGGACGGAGGGCACAGCAAGCCCATGACAGAACTTTAAAACTGGAGAAGCTCTCTTCAGTCTGAAGCAAGCAGAAAAAGCTAGTGAAGATTTCCACCAATGGTGGGTTGGTTTGGGGATGGCAGGACTCTTTTTGAGTTGTAGTGCAGAAACAGGCTTACAGAGTCCATTCATCTGCACTCTATTGAGTTCCAGACAGAGCGAAATCCCAGAGAAGGTGCTACTCCAGCAGAGAGGCCACTGGAACATGGATAAATGCCTTGGCCTGGGAATAAATAATACGGTCTCTGATACAGAATTGATAGAGCAGCCAAAAGACTAAAGGGCTAGGAGCTATGGAAGATAAAAAGGGTTCAGAGCCAATTGCAGAACTGTCCTTGCTTTGTCAGCTCTGCTGCCAGGAGTCTGGAGCACGGGAAGTGCAACTGTAATTAAGGGAGATATTAATTAACAGCAAAACAGCATCATATTGGAAAAAGGTAATATGATCCAATTAGACCCAGGAGCTGATGAAACCAAAGCAGATAGGGAAGTAAGGGACCAAAGCAGAACACTGAATAGCCTCTGTCCAGAAGCATTACCCAAGTCTGAATTCAAAGGGAAGGTGGCCCAAAACCTTAACTGAGTAATGCACCAGTACCTGTGTCCGGAACATTAAGCTTCTCCTTTTTGTGCTTATATTTGCTGACAATTTTGTGGAATAAGTTCTTTTTCTGAGACTGGAATGAACCTACAGACAATATTAATAATACACACTTTTAATTAGCAGTCTTAAAAAGAATACAACAGTCACAGTATGTAGTATATATAACCTCCCCTTCCATTAATACAGAATGTCATTTCATGGGGAAGTACAAAATCTACCCTCACTCCCACAATGGCCCTGAAGGCTTTCCATTGACTTCAGCAGCCTGTACTTCAACCCATCAGCTCCCCACGATTAAGGGCATACAAGGCATTTTGGAGAATGCTGACCATAGGAAAACTTAACCATACAAAAACCAAGGGGTTAGTTTGTTTCTTTGTTTTTTAAACTCTTAAGATATGCTCCTTTTTTGGAGATGACAGTTAGGTTTGCCCTTTTTGGTGACCAGAAACAAAGTCATACTAAGTGCATAAGTAAAAGGAGTTTTTACTTCTTTTTACTTCTGCACTTAGTATAAGTAGTACTTATAGTACTAAGTAGTACGAAGTGCTTTTTACTTCTGCACTTAGTATAAACTTACTCATACTAAATAACAGAGGGGAAGGTGAAGTTGTGCTGGGCTCACAGTATCATCCCTACTTTGACAGCAGAGTCTTTACTAGTAGTTGCCAGCAGCCTTCTTAGCAGACCACAAAGTATTAGCACAGGCCATTAAAAGGCCATCTTTTGACCCCTTAATGGAGTAAATGGTGATACAAAAGCAACAAAGACATAACAGACCAAAGAAATAACAGATGCATAAACTCTACACTGCAAAGCCATTCTTATGGAGTTACTTTTCAGAAGCAAACTGCACTTGAAATGCTTATTTCCAAAAATATAGCCGTAAGTAGGATTTCAGGACTTCACCAGAAATGAGCTGTACAGCAGATGCCATGACAGCTTGTAGCCTAACAGGAGGGAGACCTTCCCAGCAGCCCCTGACTTCGAACTGTATTCTGTCCACCAGAAGTACTGACCAAATATTGGCCTCCTCCACTCCTTATCCTCAAAAGCGACCAAACAAATACATTCGTTGCAGAGGCACAACCATAACAAGATAAGAACACAAGATCAAGGTAAGTCTACATCATCTCTCTGAGGTTTTCCACTACTGACTAGCCCTGCATGGGGGGAATTAAGAAGCAGCATTTATATAGTACATGCAAGACATGTGACTGATGGCAGCAGAAACCTCCTTCTGGGAATACTCAGTCTGGTTCAAGGCAGCCACTTAGGGAAGCAGAATGCAAGAAGATGAACAGAGCTTACATCACGAACTGCAACTGCATTTCCCCCAAACTTGGGGAACATGTCCCCTCCACTCCCCAAAGCTCCATATTTTTCAAAGGCCAGACCAAACAGATGGCATTTCGGCATTAACACAGCAAAACCAGGAGGAATACATACACCTCCCAAAAGCTGCCGCATTGATTTTACAGGAGCTAACAGAGTCCCTATGGACTGAGTGCTGTGTGTGTTTTTGGCTGAATTGCCTTTTATTAAAATCTCTGTGCTGTGAGGCTGTCGGGTTGCTGTGACCTGACCTCCGCAACTCCCAGAGGAGCTGGTGTTTGCCAAACATTTTAGGTCGTGATCTTGGAAACATTATGGCATGTGATGTCCAGACAGACTTCATGCTCAGAACCGAGCCAAAAAAAACCAAGCTAAGACCGAAAGGAATGTCACAAAGAAGCATTAGCTTTAAGCTGATGCTTTACTTCTAGTCCTAGAGGCCACAGATTAAAATAAGACGCATTCTCTTTTCCAAACGAAAGCAAGCCAGGCACTCTGCTCCCCTTACCTCCCAAAAAACGGAAGCTTAAGTGAGTAGTCAGTGTGTAAGTGAGCACTTCTTCACAGCACAAGACAGAAATAATGATTACGCTTTTTGCTCATTTTTGCATATGAACAAATTAGTGACTCACTGCAGGCTGATGACTTGTGTGGTTGGATATTTTGGCACATATGCCATTGGAAAGAAGAAAAAAGTCAGCCACAGCTCCAGTGAATGCTGGAGCAGGCCAGCTGCATAAATTCAGAATAGCCGTATTTTTCAGCCATTTTGTTACATTATTATTGAATATGCATACAACCATTTAAAAACGCTTGGGGTGGGGGGATTTACAGAAGTGCTATAAGCTTGTTCAGTTCTGCTCCTATTGAAGAAAAATTCCCATTAATTTCGTTAGGAGCAGAATTAGAGCAATTTGGAATATTTGCGGGAAAAAAATCACTTCTCTCTCATCTGAGAAATTTCAAATTTGCCTTACATAGAAGCTGAGCTTCCATGCTACAGGGTTCTTCAGGTGTTTTTATGTTAAAAGAACTGGCAGAAGGAAGGGACTGGGCACAGCAAGCCCAATAGATGAAAGATTCAATGACCATGGATCCACTGATTTTCCACCGAGGAGCTGAAAAATACCCTCATAACCCTGTCTGCCTGGGTTAGTTAGAAGATCGGACCATCTTTTTACTTAGCCTCTTGTAGCTATAGTTTAATGAAACTTGACAGAAAATTACCTGACATCATTTATCTCAAAATAAAATAAAGTCAGGACAAGCAGGGTAGTTTTTTTTTTTTTTTTTTTTTTAAGGTATACAGTTACAAAAAAAAGGCATTTTTCTAATTTTATTCACCTAGCATCTCAGGGAAGTGTTAGAACGTGGCACTAGAACCTATTCCAAATGTTAAGTACCACATTCTGATCTGAAGACTGTGGAAAGTAGGTACTTATTTAGAGACTGAGAATGCATGGAAAGTTTAGGATCTGCATATGTCTATTTAATAAAAACAGGGCTTGGTTTCAAACAGTCTTTAAATCTACCCCTTATGAGCATTACTGACTGGAAAACAAGTGCAACCAAAAGGCCCCAGGCACGCATCCTTTGTGCTGGATGCCTCAGTATCACAGCCCCTCTTCTCTCACGACCGAACCACCTGAGACAACTCAAAGGAAGAGCAAAGCAGCACAGATAGTTCCACGCAACAGCATAATGCAGAGCGCAGCACACTGAAGTCGAGCTCTCCTATCTCCCTACTCTGAGTCATATCCACGAGACTATATTGCCCCTTCACAGATCATGCTCATCACGCTGCAAGAAAAAAAAGTCGCTTTGGCTTTTTGCTTAATTCTAATGATGTAAAAAAAAAACTGACAAGTCAAAAAACCTGGAATCATCCCAAACCAATTGCTATCTTTTTGCACAAATACGTGCTTGCCATGTTTCATTTTCAGTAACACTCACAGAAGTTTGTACACATTTGTACACATACATGCATGACACCTTTTGAGGTTGATATCCTCTAGCCATCTTTGGACATCATAGTTCACAGGCAAGCCAACAGCATGTCTAGACTGAACAACCTGCCAGTACCCCACAAATTAATTTGGGAATTCAGCTTAATGAGTACTTGGCTCAGCTGAAACAGTTTCCCTATTAAGTTAGTTAAGTTTGCTTGGTTCAGGTTGGTTCAGGTAGCTTCAGTTCCACAACTCACATTGTAAGTATCCTAACAAAATCTGGTATAAAACAAATTAAAATCAACCCATTGCCACGGAATGTTTGCATTTTTAGAAATCATTCTTTTCCGAGAGAAAAATGATTTGTTGGAAAGTTTTTAATTTCTCTTGAGAGCTGAACTTCACCCTCCAGGGAGCTGGGATGACTGACACAAGCTGACAGCTTGCCCAGCTAGCTTAAGTGAATTCAGCATTCATGGAAATTAGGAACAAATATCACTATCTCAGCCTGGATTTAGTTCAGGCCTGTGGTTAGATGTTCACTGCAGAAACATCAGTGTCACTATCAGATATTCCTGCCCTGGGGCTGCTTGTTGCAACCCCATAGCTCAGTTGGTGGAAAAGTTCATGTGACTGTTTCCCATCTGCTTCAGTGCAAAGTCAGCTGCCTTAGTTTAAAGAGCCCTTACTGACAGCTAGAGACAAATTCTCCATGGCCTCCTCCACTGGGCTGTGCCAGAACTACTTATATCAAGCTTGCAACAGGCCTGCAGTTATGTTCCTGACCCTCCTTTGAGATATGTCTGAAAATACTCCAAAGCTTTTCAACAGTGATGCAAACAAGGGTAAAAATGAGCCCTTACTCACGAATCCAGCTAAAAGTAGAATTCAGCTCTAGGCTGCCTGACCTGAGGCAGCATTTAGACCATGTAATTCCCAAACAACTCAGGACTTTGCAAAATGACCTGCATGACTTTTAGGCACATAGACACTTGGATAGGTACTACAGTGGTGAGAAGTCCAGGAAGCTGCTATGACAACTTCAGTTTGCAGTCAAGTTAGATAAGTAGGTTTTGTTCTCAACAGATGCTGCTTAATAAACCACTGTATTATCACACTGTAAAATAATTAATTCATTTTGATTAAAAAAATTCTCTTCAATATATACCGCAAAAATTGAAAAGTTTGTAAAGTCAAGACTCGGTTGGTATTAGCATAAGTCTAATTTTGGAAGATCCAATTGTTCTACATCTAATTACATAAATACAAAAATCAATACCAAAATTGGCATGCACTAGAAGAGAACAGATGCTCAAACCTACATATTGTAATGTGATTATCTGGGAAGCATTCGAAAGGAATGGATTTAATCCAGGGTCACCTGGCTAAATATATGTATTAGATCTGAATGAAAACTAGTCAGACAGCCATACTACCACTGTGGCAGAAAAACAAACCACTTTCACATTATGAAAACTCTTGAGCATCCTTTTGTTTCTGCAGAACTACTGGTAAGTCATTCCCTCATTTTATGATGCTTCTCTTCTGTATTTATGCATTGATATTAGTGTCACAGTCTCAGTTATCCCTACCACATTCTCACTTCTGTGTCTCAGGCTGGCTATATACAAAGCAGCAAAATGTGACATGAGTTTCTTATTCTAAAAGCCTCATTAAGGGAGGTGGGCAGTGAATTGGTTTACTTTGATGATATTTATGATCCAAATCCATTTTTTTGCCCAAATTCATGATGGATAGTTAAAAACTTGAGGAGGGAAAAAAAACAAAACAAAACAAAACAAAACAAAAAAAAAAAAACCCACACATTTCATTCAGATACCTTTGGTATCTTCTGTTTTAAATTACAGAGGCTAAAACTACACCTAAATGTAAAGTCACAGAGAACTATGCTTTGAAAAATGTCAAGACGTAACTTTCTGATCATCTGCAATTTTTTCCAAATTTTTCCCTACGAAAACATGTCAAATTCACTTACCTCACAAATATTCCTGCTTTCGATAAATTTGCTTACTATAAGGAAACTATTTCACAGAAAAATTCTAACTAGTTCTACCCAGCATGAAAATCAGGAAGAGACAAGAGTACAGTCTGTAAACTTCAGCATAAACTAACCCAGGTAAGAACCACCTGACTTCAGTGCTACAAAAATGTTTCCTTTGACTCCATTTTTTGCACATACATAACAATAAGGTAAGAAAATACAAATTCTTGAGCTTGGCATAGTGTTGCTATTGTTTATGAATGTACTGCTGTAATTTACCTTTGTTGGATTTTGGTTGTTCAGATGAGCTGCTTCCAACCTTCCTCTTTTTCCTTGGAACAGATGAACTTTTCCGGTCAAAGGTAACAGGACTGTATTGAGGGAGGCTGTTGAATTTCTTTTCAAATTCTTCTTCTAGCTTTGCTAAGCTAAATGGAGGAGAAAAATCAATCAAATTACAAATTTTCCTCCAGAAATGAAGTTATATTTAATATTGTTTATGAGCATGTATGTGTGTATACATACAAATATATATGGATACAGAGAGAGGGAGAGAGAGAGACAAACACAGACACACACCCACACAATGTAACCATCAAACAAATATGTGTTATTCCACCTTCGGAATAAGAATATGTACACTGCAGTTTCTGTATTCGTGACTCAGTACAAATTAATTACATTATTTGCATAAATTATTTTTTTTTAAAAAAAGTATTGTCATGCTGCTGACATTTAGCTATGGTTGCTCCACATATAGCAGACTCTTCTGTTCTATAAGGAGGGGTGAAAAAGAGTCAGAAGTTTTTTTTTTTTAAAAAAAAAAAAAAAAAAAAAAAGGATGCTAAACTAACATGCAAAAAGTAGCAATGGTATCAGTGATGCTGGACTATGAGGAACATCGCTTCTGAAATCACCCAACTAACTCTTCTGGGAAAAAGAAAAAAAAAAAAAAAAAAAAAAAAAAACCCAAACAATCCCACAATCCCAAACCAAATGCTTTGGGATGGGATGTAACTACACATTTGGTTTTGTGGCACACCGTTTTCTCTTCTCCTGTTTTATTTGTCGTGAGAGGAAAAACGCACATAGCTCACGCTTTCAGGCAAGCGTCCCTCACGCTTCAGCCCAACGCGAAGGACTGCAAAATTAGCGTTCCCCACTACTCCGAAACTCCACAGAGGTGCTGCTGCTGTTCCTAACAGACAACAGCAAAATCCTTGAACCTGATGGGATGGCACGGCACTTCAGGCAGTAGCAACTACAGTATCTTGTATAAGCACTACTCTTCAGCGCATCCTTGTAGCTAGGCAGGAACGTAGGGAGGAACTGCGTTTTAATACTAGGCAATTCACACAGCGAGGCTGTTGAGAGGAGCGGGCAGAGTATAAACGGAGCTGTCAACGGCAGGGGAACAATGAATTTTCCTCAAATCCAGTTTCCTACGGAAAGCCAGCGCCCCACAAACGCTGGCGCGACTGCAGGACGGGATGCCTGCTGAACGCTGCGCGCTTGGGAGCTCCGCTCTCTGAAACGGCCCTTGAAACGAAGCGCCGCCAACCAGAGCCTGCAGGCGAACGCAGTCTGGTTGACCCCTGAAGCAGCAAGGCCCAGCCCCAGGAGCAGATGAGCTCCCACCCTGGCTAATAATCTATAGGCTGCGCGACACGGGGGCATTAGAGAGCACCGCTATCACCACGCCAGCGATTAATTATTTAAAGGATTGTTCATATCGTCGTAAATTCCCGGAGCCGGGTCAGACGCCCGAGGCTGCACGGAGGAGCCGCGCGCGGGCTGCGGGCAGACACGGCAAGCGTGACGTGCAGCTCCGGACGGAGGTAAGGCGACACGGGGAGAGCGCGGGAGAAAGCAGCAGCTCTAACGGCAGCGAGCAGAGGAGAAAACTCCCTCCTACAAAAGCGAGGCTGAGGGATGGCGATGAAGGGAGAAGTAGGTAGAAAGAAACCCAGCTCTTGCAGGAGCCCGAAGACGAGGCAGTGCCAGCGAACGGAGATAATGGAAACCTTCTCCAGCACTGACGCTCCCTAAATCACTGCTTCTATTCTTACAAAGTTCACTGAACAATATTCATTAATGACATGACTGAATCAGGAAACAAGATGCTCAAATATGTATTTTCCCCATCCCGGCAGGCAATGGCGGTAGAACAATATTTGTCAAATGCATGAATTATTTACATAATTTTCCTAGCAATTTTGAATAAATCATTTTGCAGCTACATTTTTTTAGTTGGAGATGCATTTGCAGTTTTCATGACATGAGTTTTAAAATGTATTTCAAAAAAACTGAGAAAAGCCATTTACATATTTGATGGCACACAATGTCATATGTACAAAACTTACATATAATGTACCAAAAATAAAAGAAGTATGCCATTAATTTTTCTTGACTATTCCAAGGAAAAGGACATTTGGAGATTTTCAGTAATTTAGCACCTTTGCTGTAAAGTGAGTTTTAGCTACATTTCAGATAGACCAAGTTATATAAAAGACTGCCATAAGCCTGTACAAAAAAAAAAAAAAAAAAAAAAGAAAGAAAGAAAAGAAAAGGTGTTAAGCATACACTGTGGAAAGACTCTACTCATTTTTTATTCAGTTTTCCTCACTGAATTTAGATAATTGGAAGTTTCCAAGAATTTGAAGCAAGTATGAACGGCTAAGTGGATTTAACAGCTATGCCTGAGGTTAAATAATTATGTTAATACTCTGACAAAAAAAAATGTAATTCATATTTTAGAAAGTAATTTTGTGCAGCCGTGCTAAATTTTAATGCATTTGTAATCATTCTTTTTCTTACATATTTAATATCTTTACACTGGATATGAACAACTATCTTGCCTCTACAATGGAAAAATTATGTATTTGTCTTAATCATCTGGCAATGTTAGCATATTGTTTGCCTTCTTTCTGTAAGTAATCTCTTTTCAAGTGGGCAAAGATTTCATTTTTTTCTAGTCTGATTCTGTTTATGATGATTGAATACCTACACAGAACTTTAAATACTGTTTGCAAAGTGCTCTGAAAACATAATTAACTCTCTTCACTAACTCTTGAGCAGGTAAATATTGTGATTCCTTTAGATGTGAGCAAATAATGTCATTTAGATTTGTTTACAGCAGTATAAACCAGGGAAGATATCAAAGCAATTATTTTGGTATATAAACAACAAGAACCTAAAGTGTGACTCAGCCAAATTAAGTTTATAATTTCCAGGAATTCTATTTAATTCTCAGGCCAACCGAGCCAAAATTTTGAACAGTGCTAGCTGCAACTTACCCCAAAACGAACTCTTCCTTTGGCTTAGGCCTTTTCAGTTTTTTGTTCCCACTTGTCCCACTTTGGGAAAAAGCCCAGTTTTCTTCATTCCAGCATCCTTCATGATCTGAGGAGTTGCCTTTTCCTGAGCTTCTTTTACCTGGGATAGAGGAAGAAAAACGTATCTCCTCTTTAGAAAAGTGTGCCACAACAAAGCGGGCTCACAAGGAACTCATATACCCACTGAGTAATGCAACTTCTGATGTTTGACCTTCTTAACAGGGTGTCAAAATCACTTTTTTTTTTTTTTTTTTTTTTTTTTTTTTTTTAAGGACAACGATGTTGCTGGTGACTGTTTTTCTCCCTATATATGTACTACCTCTGAACTGAGGATCTCTTGAAGTATACAGGAGGGGAAAAAGATGAGTAAATTTACACTAATAAACTTCCCTAAATTCCAAACATTTTGTCCTTTCCATTTTGACTGCTCTAACTACCCATTTAGATTTACTAATCTGAAAAATGCTTTTCAATATATCTCATAGAGAGTGACGAGAAATTCTAATCTCAAATTTATCCTTCCACAAGCAAATGGGTTCTCTCACATCATCCACAGCAAAACTAACATCCAAAGGGAAAGCACAATACAGCGGCCCCTTCTAGGGCTGGGAACTACCCTTACAACCATGACCCCAGGAGCTGTCTATATAGAAACAAACTAATCATTCAGGATCACATAAAATATAAGACCTGTATGTAATTGATAAGCAGGCTGGCTGATAAATTAACTGACCAAGCCTTTGGTCCAAAAACTAAATCTCAGATGATGAAAAAGAGAGAGGTTAAGAGCTTCTGAGCAAACAGGAATACAGACCACAGGACTCGAGAAGATCTGTCCTGGACCACAAAGGCAAAGCCCTACATATCTCAGGCAATCAGACACAATTACCATCATGCACTTCTCAAACTCCACCTTAAACATCAACTTTCGCTTTTCTTCCCACGCTAGGAAGACTTTTGTAGTTTATGCTGTAAATAAACACGGTCAAAGCCACCCACCTCTGTCCACATTAGCACGCAGAGATGTGAGCATGCCCTCTGACACCAGAGTTTTATAAAGAGCACCTTTGCAAGACCTCTCCGATTTCCTGGAGCCACAGGTTTCTATCTTTTTAACACAGTCATTGTCCTCAGTTTTGACCTGTCCTGGTAAGCTCTGGGGTACCACCTCCTCTGCTGGGGTCAGTGGTTCCACTTTAATGTTATCAGAAGCCTCACAAGGTACTTCCTTGCTGGCTGTAATACTAAGGAAATCAGGAGGCTTTGATTCTTTGGTGGTCTCTGCCAGTTTCTCCTTTGATGTTTTCTTCTCTTTCGATTTCACTTTTTTCTTTGGTGATTTTGTATCCAACAGGCTTCCCTTCATACTTGAGGCAGGGCGGGCTTTTTTGCGGGGAATTTCAGCAAGTCTCTCAGCACCCCAGTCCCCCTTTGCAACGGCTTCAATTGTATACATTACACTTTCAATGTCCGACTCAGAGGACTGCCTCTTTTTACAAGGTTTCTTGGGGGTGGATTTTTCATTTGAGTGCCGGT
Organism: Rhea pennata; assembly: GCF_028389875.1. Classification (NCBI taxonomy): domain Eukaryota; kingdom Metazoa; phylum Chordata; class Aves; order Rheiformes; family Rheidae; genus Rhea; species Rhea pennata. The sequence goes on along the minus strand of NC_084663.1, from coordinate 97,781,254 downwards.
CCAACTTATTTTTTTTCTTTTTCTTCTTCATCTTTTCTGGCTTGCTTAGCCCAGGGATATTCATGTCAGCTATTGAAAGCTCTGGAGAATGGCACGTGTGATCCTTTGTGCTGTCATTTCTCTCAAAGTGACTGCTCTCCATCACAAGACTGGTAAAGTGACTACATTTTGCAGTTTCTGGTTCCTCAGTTTTTGTCTCATCCCAGTCTTGTATCTTCCTTGTCTCTGATTGTTCTATTTTTCCTTTACAGGAGTCTTTTATTGTTGCTTTCTCCAGTTCTGCTTCCATTTCCTCTGGAATTTCTCTTGCCACATCCTGTGATGCTTCCACTTTTATTTTCCCAGGCTCTTTAACTTTTACCCCTTCTGAAGCAAGGCACATCTAAAAGGAGTTTAAAAACAGTCACCATGAAACAAGCATATCAAACGTTAACATTACTTACCTATATTTACAGGAGTGCTACATGGGGAAATTCTCTGGAATCTTGATTTAGGACCACAAGCTATGCTATAGGACAGTACTCAAGAATACGTTAAAGTCCTATTGAGGTGGATCAAGCTTGATTACGTGGTTAAGTGCTAGAATAAGGCCTGTGGATCCTACCATTCTAAGAAAAAAAAAAAAATCCTCCAATTGACCTCAGTGGCTTTTCCATGATCCTTTAAGTGCCCTTTATATAACCCAGAAACCCATCACCAGAATGGTTTTCAGAATACTCAAAGTGCAGCGCAACAGCACAGTATCTCTCAATATTGCCATGGACAAGTCACTTGAAATCTCAAGTCCACTCCTGCAATTCCCAAATGCGCCTACCTACAGTTCTTTCCTCCATTTTCCAAATTACCTTGAAGAGGGTGGAGCTAATCGAACCTCAACAACCATTTTCTTATATTTAGATGCGCAAAATAATTTGAAAGGCTGTAGAAAAGCCTTCCCAATCTCTCAGCTTATGTCACAGACATACTCTGCAAAGAACTGCAAAGCAGCAGTGGTTGCCATGGTTATCTCCTTCTGGAGATAACAGTTATGGAAAGTTAAACCCTCATGCTGTCTGAGGAGCAGCCACGTTCAGGAAAGCAGCTGCAACAAGGTCCTCAAATTGCCATGCTCCTGCACTCCCTTGGGAGAGTCACTCAGGTTTGGATTGTAGATTCTCTTGGAAAGACATGCTTTCTTTCTTGTACTCTCTCTTTAAAACCCTCAAACTGAATTCCAACTGATATTTTGTTTTCAAAACAGATGTCATCCAAACAGCCACCTGAAGCAAAACCAGATGAAAGAGCTTTGCTTTGAGTCAGACACTGTGGAGTCCCACTGCTCATCCCGTGGTCCATGTGGTCAGTACGGACGTTCTTGTCAAGTCATCGGGTTCTCTTTAGGTCAATTTTATAATTCTCAAATCAGTAGCTTTTTTCTTGCAAAATAGAAGTTCTCTTACAGAAATACATGCATGAGCATAACAACAACAATAGGACTCCTTATAATAGGTTTCTGAAATTCTTGCAGCATGAGGCAGAGATCCCTAGTCTGGCTCAGGCTGGGCAGAGATAAAAATGGAGCTTTGGCAGCATGGTTAAATCCTTCAGAGGAGAACCCCACTGCCAAGGTGAGGTGAGTTCTGCTACCAAGCTCCAGTTGCTACGTATGTGACTTTTCTACTATACTGCCACGTAAACACACCGTGTATTTTTCAAAAGCCAAAGACCAACCTTACAACGCAGAACTCATTGGACAGTAATCGTATTTTGTCAGTTCAACGCATAGACCCTCTCATGGATATTTTCCACTTTATACCTTTCCTTCTCCCGCAGTAACCAACTAGTACTGAAGGTTCCAGATGTGGCTACAAAAAGAGGCTTTGATTTTATGAGCTCTAAATAACATTGCAGTCAGTCTTTATGATTGGGGAAGTTTAAACAAAGCTTAGAAACAGAAGAAATACAAGTCTATAAGGTGCCATTGGTTTTAACTGCTCTCAGAAGGAGGTTCTGCTGTCAGCTACAATTTGTAGCAGAGTTCCTGTACAAGTTATCAACCTCTTTTTTCTCTATTTCTGTAAAATAATAGGCATGGAAGGCAAAAATGAAGTGGCTAATGTTTTTTAAGAGATATTTTGCAATGGCAATGCTCTAATCTCAATAACAGACTAATTCAGCCCTTCCTCTGAAAAAAAACTAAAAATAATCCCCGCCAAAAAAACCCTAAAACAAGGAATTAAAACAATTTAAATGGAAATCAGATAATCCCTTTGCCAGCAGGGACTGCTACTTCATATCAGCTACAGCATAGGCTCTTAGAGCCTCTAAGTTAATGGCTAGTCTAGGGAAATCTTGACTTGTGGCACCCAAGCTAAGATAATTTATGCTTCTATAAGCAACGATGTAATTATAACTATAGCACGGTTCTGCCTTCCAGACTTTGGCAATCAACATCATTAACTTCTCCTCCTCTCTGCACCTGTGGTAATTAGTCACCAGTATTCTAATATTACCTCTGCCAGCTGAAATAATGCTGATGTTCCACACTGCTTTGTTAAATCAGAAGGACCTGAATGGGATGTACTTGAAGAAATCTGAAGAAAAAAAAGAGTAAAGGAGGAAAAAAAGAAAAAACATTATTTTACCGGTACAGCTCTTATACATTTATCATACAGCTTTGGAAAGGATTATTCCCCTCCCCTTACAAATATTCATTCATAAGATTAAATCTTGAAAAAGAAGCATAGATCTGTGCTTGCTATTATAAATAAAGCAAAAGCCCCACTCCAACCACTGCTCTGGTAGATAATACCACTGGACCTTTAAAGCTATTTCCAGATTTTGGGGTCTTGTCAGTCAAGCCTCTCTTTGAAGAGAAGGCTGGAATGAAGCGCACATACTCACTCTTAAAGGTAAATGGGTCCCAGTGACTTTGTTAGAGCCAACAGGGCTGCACCCACCCACACCGAGATGCAATCCAGCTCATGCTATTTCTGCAGGCTGAGTTAGACATTTGCTGCAAAATCATTTCATTGCCATAAGTTTATTTTTGTTCAGGCATGGCACTGCCCACTGGTGTCTGATAGCAAACATAAAAGATGTCATTAAACCAAAGTGAATTAGGAGCGCTCAAACCTTTGGTTACCTTTGATTACTGCTCCTCAGCAAGGCAGGCAGGTATTACTATTCTCCAAGACCCTTTTATCTTATGTCAGGCTGTGATCCCTTTCAGTACTTTAGTGTGTTTGTATCAGTAACAAGTAGAATTAGACACAGAGAAATAATTATGTTATAAATGTATTAAAGCACCAACGTCAGGATTGGGCATTAGTACAAAGTAGAAAAAACTCATATTTTTAAGGACATGTCCTGCAATCTCTGGGAGGGCTTGTAGGTTCCTGCTCTCTTGGAAAGAGGTGCAGAATTTTAGGGACTGGGAAACTGAAGTGTTTATGACTTTTTTAGCCCCCTCTTTAACCTCCACTCATTCACATATTTCTCTCAACCCATACGGGCCCACAAAGTCTATTTTGCAGAAATCATCCCATTGTCACCATAAAGGAAAGAAAGAAAAAAGGTCAAAAATGCTTTCTCAATGTCTTCAGGAAGCTGTTGCTTTTCACAGGATCTCCCAAATGCCACCAAGTACAGCCCAAGTCTCTGAAGAGTGCTCTTGCTTGAGCACTGCTAGTGCTACTCGTGCTCAGTGACAGAGCAGCCTCTCCACCTCAGAAAGGGGACGAGCACCCACTGCAGACTCCCCTGGGTGTCGTTCCTCCACACAGAGGGCTAAAGACATGGCACACATCGAGGCACAGCAGAAGACTGAGCAGAGCTCACCAGCAACAACCTTCGTGGCTTCAGACTGCTTCAATCATTTATAGAAATGCTCCCCCTTCTCCTCCCCTCAAAGTAACCTGCTTTTACATTTTATTTTTTCACCATCTGTGATATACCGACTGGTATTTTGCAGCGTGGTACGCCAAAGCAGAAGTCTTCCAGGGGCTCCGGCGACTGGCTCCGGGCCCCTGGCATTGCAGCAGGATGTGGGCGGCAGCCTGCTCTCCTCTGGTGCACCCCATCTGCAGTTCTGAGTTACAGGGACATGCGCAGACATCTGCCAAATTTACTTGAAATCCTTAAGAGTCCCTTGAGGTGATATTCGGGCTGCTCCAAACCAGGGCCTGAACTGCTAATTGAAAAGCTAAGCTGAATCTCTCACATTTTACTCACTCTTACAATCCAGCAGCACCAAGATCTCCGAAAGAAAAAAAAAATAGATCAGTGGTACTGACATACAGCTACGCATAAGGAGAATGTGCTAGCAGGTCTGCCATGCTTTTGTTAGTTTTAAGTCAGAGCTTTTAACATTCATTTTGTGTATTAAATTAGGCTTGCAGGAATCCACCGGAGTCACCACTCAGACCACGGAAACCTGCCTAACACGCGAACGTCTCACTGCCGGGCTCAGCTTCGCTCTTTCCTCCAGCTGCAGTACAAACTCCACACTCCTGTGGCCGAGCACCTGGACTTCCCTTCACTTTGGGCTTCTCAAGCTTCCCAGTCACACTGAGCTTCTAATACTGACCTGCAGAAGCCTAGCTGGACTCAGCAACTGCCTTACTCCCGAACATCCCCCATGCTGCCCCATAACACAGGATGCTGCAACACCTCCTAGGGTCCCAGCTACGTGTTACTAGCCCTCCCGCTGTCCCAGGGCTGCTATAGGTGAATCTTCCTCCAGCCCACTGATCCCAGCTACCCGCAATGCCCCTTGCACCCACACTGCTCAGCTGCTGCCTGATGGCTGCCCACAGGGCATGGAAAATCTGCTTTCTGCTCACACATGTCCCTTTGACACCTGCCTTCCTGGTAGCGTCACCATCCACGGCACAAGGCATGAAATACCCACGCTACAGGCAGGGGAATCTGTGCAGGGTTTTCTTTCAGCACTTCCAAACTCTGGCTTGATTTCCCAGAGAGGGATTAACCTCCGCAGCAGAACATATGGCTGCATGCCACTAGGTGGGATCCAGGGAAACATTTTCCTCACTGAAATATGAAGTGGTCTTGAAAAAACAAGCACAAAAAGCGTGTGAAGAAGGTGCTAACAGGCTCTCTTACTTATCTGGAGCTCAGTAAACATTTTCATCTTTCAAGTCATTAAGAGGAATAACATTTGCAGGCCAAGCCTTGAAGGTTTGAGTGATTATCCGTATCAAAGAGGAAACTTCCACCAGATTACATTTAAGACTCACAGCAAATTCTAGGACTGTTTGGGAAACCTCACCTAGTATTCTCAACTACTGCTGACAATTGCCAATTAAATTTCAAAACTTAATACACTCCTGCAGCTTCCAGCTCTACATGCTGTCTCCTGATGACTTCAAAATCTACTTTAATCTCCTTATTCTGAGTCCCCTGTTCAACAATGTGCCTTCCAGTCCTTATACTTAAGCCTTATTTTTGAACCTTTATATTCACCTCCTCATTAAAAATGAATGCCATTGTCTCTTGCCTTCACCACTGTCCTAGGAATTGTTTTTATTACAGTTACAAGGTTAATTTTTCTGAAATGAAGCATAATTTTTTTGGTTTGGTCTCTAAGAAACTACACACGTTAACAAGTGCATAAAGAGAAGCTAAGTTCCACAGGTCATGGCAACTTCCTATTTACCCATCTTACTATTCAATTATTTATTCGTGTTTCTAAAAATAATAATAAAAATTGATTATAGAGCAAACTTTACACAATTTGTACTGTTGGGAAAAAACACACACACATCTTCCCATTGGTAATGGTAAGGGTGATGGTAAGGGGAATAACTTTACCTCTGCCAACTGGAAGAGTGGTGACTTCCCACAGTGCTTTACTGGCTCAGGACTTGACAACTGGGAAGTATTTGATAAGATCTAGGTTTTAAATGAACAAAGGAGAAAATATTTCAATGGAAAACAGGAAAGACTGACAGGAAGGGAGAGAAGGAACAGAAAAGTTAAGGGAGTTAGTTACATCACTCACTCTTAGGATCTTCTTGGCAGAAGGCCCTGCTTCAAGAAAAGCAATGCTAGCCAAGAAAAACTTAACAGGCATTTAGAAGTCAGCAGGATACAAGCTGATACAAATTTCTTCCTTAGATTAGGCTTATGGATTGTTTTTTTCCATTTGTAACCTCCACAGACAATACTCTGCTCATGTAAATTCTCCTGTGTGCTTGGTGTACATTATGTGACTTCAAGTGAACGAGAAATACCTGTTATCTAAAAGAATTAACTCTGATGCGCAAAGATTCAATAAAATTCTCCAGAAGGAGTAGGCAATATTTCTCATTTGGCCAGATACAGAAGAGGACTATTTGTCTGAGCTGAGTGCCTGTTTCACTTTATATTTTTAGTTAAAAAAAAAAAAAAAAAAAAAAAAAAAAAAAGAGAGAGAAGAAAAAAGGAAAGAAAGAAAGAAATCCTATGCCTGGAGATCAAATCTATCTTTTTAAATAGATGCTGGCATGCCAGCCTGAGCAAGTAAATACTGCAGCACTTCACAGAAGTGCTTTTATGTGTAGGCTGCTATAGGTAGATAGTTCTGACCTACTTCAAGTGCAGTATTGTGAGTTCACCAATGCAGCATTTAATCATGTTTCCCATCCTTGATTTTGTGTGGCATGGCATTAAGAGGTAATATTTGGTCTGAAAGCCTTGAAAAACTCTAACGCTAGGGACAAGACAGTCAGTATTTCCAAGACATCTTACTCATCAGAAGCAGCACACTTAGGACCATGACCTTTCAGAGGCAAAAATTATGAGCTTAGGCTACCTCTTAATATTCTTTTATTTGAAGTAGATTATTTGAACAGCTTACTTTTCAAATGTCAAGAAGATTCATTAACATACAAAACAAAGAAACCCAGAACATCCATTTTACTGCCATTTATTTAAAATAAGATGAATAATATCTAAATGCGTACTGATAATTATTGTTTAATATTAAACTAATATAAGCCAAAATCTTAGGTATATTTTGAGTCAGGTCAAGGAACCCAGCCAGGAACCTACTGTAGTAAGTGATCTTGCACATGGCACTTTGCATGATGAGGGTCTTACTCTACAGTAATACATCCTCAATTCTCAATGATTTCTTCAGTGCAGTATCAACGGCAGAAGAGGACCAGGGAAACACCTACACATTAAAGTATTACCTGAGAATATTCAGACATATCTTGCCTTACGATGCACATTGTGAAAAGAGAGTAAAGATTTCACTTTGGACAATAGTATTGGAACACCTAAGAAAATGCAAGAAAGATCCTTGTAGTACTAACAGGAAGAAAAAAGCCAGTGTTTTACTTCAGCAACAAACTCACTTCACAGTCAGGGGAATAAACCCCAAGAGACATGAGCTTAGAGCTCACTCTTCTCAAGTTGCTGGCTACATGTCACAGGTGGGAGGCTGATCAGTCAGCTCTCAGTGAGATTACAGATCTCCTTCTCTGGCTAAACATCATCATCTAATTTTAAGCAGAATAATAACTACTTGCAGTACCACAATCATAAATAGTTCCTTCTTATGCAGAGGTTTAACTTAGGAATCAATAGGATTGAGTTACTATCCCTTTTACAATACAGGTCAGCATTTTAGCTACCATATTACATTTTCATTTGTGCAAGCAGCATGTGCCATGGAACCAGTTTTTTATTTTTCCCAAGAGCAAGCACTTCACTTCCAACATTTCCAATTATTAAATAATTTCAGTATCTATGCAAACACCAAATAAATTTGACTATTAATGTAATAGTATGGCCTGGAACAGCCATAAGAGGAGATCCTTACTGGATCTCACACCCTCAATTTCAAGGCATTCTGACCAAAGTTCAGAGTTTATACCTTCTGCTCAGCAGAAGAACTAGACTTCTTGCACTAGGAAGGATTATTCCACTTTGTTGACTGCTCAGTGCTATTGTACTTTCACTAGATCACCTAGGAAAAAAGCTTCAGAAGCACAGCTAAAAGCAAAAAGTTTAGGGTTTTTGACTTTGTTTTCTTTTTAAGATAGTTAAACTAGCAATTTTATTGCTGCCACTTTCTTGTAACATTTTCTTTATTTAATAAAATATGAGAGTTTAGCTAAGAAAATCTAAGAGGTACTTGTGATTCTCCTTTACAAAGTAGTCATCACCATCTGTTCACGGTTGCCAAACAGCCATCCAGTAAGACCAAGAGAGCAAGGGGTCCCATCTGCTCTGCTTCCCTCACATGGCACGGAGGATGACAGCAGCCAGCCCATGTGACTAGACAGCTTGCAAACAACAACCACACTACGCAACACAGCCCACCACTCCGAAATCACTGCCCTACATAATGGCTTTTCACAAAGGTACACATGAGAAGGACAAAAGTAGACCAAATATTTGCAAGGTCAGACCAGAATAAGGAAGTCAAGAGCGTAACCTGGCAACACTTCAGAATTCAAAAAGCTATTACAAGAACTTTACAACCTCTTGAAAGACCAGTGAACTTGCCTGTACACCTGCAGGACCCCAAAGTCTTACTCCTCAGACTGTCATCATCTGCTGTAGCAAGTCAATATGGGGCAGGCCATATTGATAATTGACATTGATAATGTCTTATCTTCATTAGCTTTAAGTGAAAACTATAATACTTTGGATAGACAACCAGATGAAGGGCTAACTGAGACTCTAAAGAAGAAAGAATCCCATAGTATATATAATGAACTGTTTCTGAGTGACAGGGCACTATAATCTGGGGGTAAAGGCTATCCATTTTAGGCTGTCCATTTTAAGTGACACATCTACTCGATGGGATCACTTTCTTCACAAAGAACCATGTTTATTCATTCTGCTGTGAAGGGAGTAAAGAGAAAGGGAACATATGAAGAACACCAGTCAAAACAGAAAAAAATAAGTTGGGATGGCTGCCAAAAGTCTCCAGGCACAACAGACCACAGCACAATTCACATTATATCACAGGTCTGCTTGGCTACTGGTTAAATAACTACTTTATCCCTCTCCCTCTTTCTTTTGTAGAACTGCATATTGCTGACTGCAGCCTACTGCAAATTCCTTACCATAATTTAGCTTGCTAAATGCAGCAACACATTCATATAGACAGGACCTAGTAAGTAGCAGCACAGTAAGGAATGGAATTTTTGTCAAACATGACAAAGGCGCCCTGTGCAAATGAAAGCCCCTGTATTAGAAAGGGCACAAGCAGCTTTAACAGCTGAAAGAAAGGCTTAAAGAGGTTCTGTAGCATGCTGAGTATTTTCCCCTGGAACAACTGAAATGAAATCAGGCTGCAATCTTAAAAAATGCCATTTCTCTAATGCTTTAGATGAAACAAGATGTTAGTCACTGCCATTAGGGTTTAACAACAACAGGATAACACATGGGAAACAATCGTGACCAAAAAGTTTTTTTTTTATTTTATTTTTTTTATTTTAATTTTGGCCTGTTCAGATTTCAGTCCCTCTGTTCCAGATACTGAAAGTACGATCAATAAAAAAAAAAAAAAAAAAAAAAAAAATCAATCTACTCTTGAATGCAGATACATTTTACTATTTTTAACAGGAAAAGAAGATTACTATCGAATTTAAAACTATCCTCTTCAGTTTCAAATGAACTTTGTAAGCACCTCTTTCCCCCAACTCTGGATGATTCATACATGTACTCAATGGGCCAAATAATATGGCTCACCATAGTAAATACATGGTTCAACACACTGTCACATCCTTATAACAATTTTGGGGTTTGCTGTTTGTTTGTTCATTTAGGAGAGGAACAGATCGGAGGTTCTGTGAAATTTGGAAGGTATGGCTGAGTCAAGTTTACAAAGTGATTTGAAAATACTGTACTAAAGGCAGGTCACACTCCATTCAACTCTGCAGATAGCTAGGAGTGCTGTTTAGTTAGATTGTACAATGGCTCAGATTTTCAAAACTAAATTAGAAGATGCAGTTAGGCAAGATTTTACAATAAGATTCTCTATAAAATGTTCTACAGCTTACATCCTTTACTTGGTTTAAAAGGTTGGCTTTAGCCTATGGTTTCATTTTGCTAAATTTCACTGATTTTTCTCAAAAAATCTTTCCAATTTAACTTGTAACTTTAAAAAAGTTGGCACATATGAAGAAAACTTCACGATTCCATTTATCAGTTCCATTGTATCCTTTACAGGAATGTTTCTGATCATGTATTTTATAGCCGTTGCATCCATAAATTATTATTTCTCAATTGGACCTCATAAGAGATATATAAAGATCTATCCTTGACAAGGTAAAAACACACAATATAAAATCAGTTTGAAATTTAACAGGAGGAAGCATGTTGTTTGTAGTCAAACTTCTGTAAACACAAGGAACAATGAATAGGGTGTCTTTCACCCCATAATGCATCCCCCCTTCCCCAGGGTAGCACCAAGTCCAATCCCAGGCTATTCAGCATAGCCTGAATATTCCCTCAATGTAAGTAGCTCTGCAAGCAGTACTAGACTCCCCCAAATGGGAAAGAAGAGAATATGTGTGGAAAAACAATTCATAGAGGCACTCCAAACACATAGCAGAAGAAAATTCTTAAAAGCAATCTCTAAGAAACCCAAATTTTCATTACATAGAAGAGGGAGGATAATTTACATAGTTGAGAGTAATTTATAGACTTCATAGGTCGTTATCTAATGATGCTGTTACATATCCTTGTAGTTGTTGTGATACGCTTTCTTTGCTCTGCAAGTTTATTTTTCAAAGGATTCCTGCCTCTAGAGCAACTGCCTTTTCCACAGGCAGTGCATAACATGTCATTTGAGTGTCCTTCACTTGTTATTCTAGATATAAATTAAAAGGTTACTGGGGAAAAAAGAGTCTGCAGCTGTCCTTTGGTATGGAAGGCTAGGTAATATCCACAAGTTCGATGCTTTCTGTGCATGCTACAGCTGTTAGAGCTGGCCAATGTCCTTCAAATCAATGGTCACTTCCATCAGGATTTTATTAAAGCAGTGCCTGCCATGAAGGAGGACTTCTACTGATGTTTTTTTCTACTGAGGGGAACCTTTATGAGATAGAGCGCTTAGCCATTCAGTGACAACTCTTCTTGCTTCCTCCCATCCTCCCCCAACATATTTTAGCTATTATACCTCAGCAAACTGAAACAATGCAGACTCCTCAGTTTGTTTTACAGCCACTGGGACATCTGGCTGTGATGTGCTTGAAGAGATCTGTCAGGAAAACAATTGTTTTTGTATTAATTATCTCTTCAGTTTCAATATAAAACTTCAACATACTAAATTTCTGACCCCTTGTACAGAAAGGCTCCTGGTACTTAAAAACCGTTCGAATGAGTCTGAGAATGTCCATACAAAGAACAGCACCTGCTTTCCCAGAAGACAAGCAAATGTTGATCTGTGACAAGTACTTGAAACAATTTTCAAAAGGAAAATCTTTCCTAGCTCAATATAAAATGCTGACTTTTTAAAAGGTCTTTTACTTGCCCACTGTAAAAAGAGGGACAGCAACAAAAACTTAACACAATGCTGTGTTTCACATTTCAGTAAAATCACTGCAGAATGGTGCTGCTGACAGAGTACAAATTGCTGCTTTGTATGGAAGATACTAGATTAGTATGGAAGATATGTGGACACAGGAACAACACGTGCACATACTTTAAAAAGAGATACTGTATCTCAGGCACTGAGGGAATTGCATTTTACAGTGTCTAACTTGTGTTAGTTTTTTGTTGCAAATGACACTTCAGATTAATGTTAGATTTAGGTACCAATTACTTTTGTATTGACAGATGTACCTGCTACCTACTGATTAGATGCAGCCTCACTATGAGCTGTTTAATTTCCTTGGGAAATGAGACCAACTAGCTAATCTGCATTTCTAACTACTAATTATCACTGAGATACTTCCAAACTACATGTTTCAGTGGTGCAGACATGCTTGTTTCCTGGCACCCTCCAAAGTCCTTGCTTGATGCATAAAGAGAAGCTGGAGGCTTCTTTGCAAGATCCTAACTTGCAGCACACAACATAATTTCTGCCTACTACCACATAACTGATGCTTTCCTTCATAGGCACTGTAAAATGAACTCAAAAAGTAAATGAGTTGGGATTTATCTTACTGGTTGTCTTACCAGTAGAATTCAAGAAACAGACTATTAACAAAAAGAACTGCATGAAGTATTACATTGCTCAATTGACAGCACACAAAAATACCTTAGAAATACTTGAAGTTGGTCAATTACAGTGTCATTTATGATAATACTGTGGTAATACTTCAACATCCTAATTTGCATGTTGAGACTTTAGTTATTAAGATTCTAGCTAAAAGCTAAGTGCAGGAATGACAAATCTCTAAATTACTGCTTAAACCACAACTCCACTATTGCGCTAGGGCTTCAATAATGTGACAAGACACACTCTCTTGCACTTGAAGTCTGACATATCTATTGGTAAGTGATCCAGTACCATAAACAAAAACAAACAAACAGAAAACCCACAAATAAAATGACAAATTTTAGTTGAACAGTTTTGATTCCTCTTTTAGCTAAACATTAGATGCCTCTTAAAAAAAACAAAATTGACGAAGCAATCCCTTTTAAAGAACTCACCTCTGCAAACTGAAACAACGACGACTTCTGACAGGCTTCTGTAGAATTAGTTGCATCAGACTGGCAAGTACTTGAGGAAACCTGAAACAAGGGGTGCGTGGAATAAGACCTCAATGGGGTTTCTTTCAAGCTAAGAACAACATCAGGCAAAACGAAATACCAGGCATCAGCAACAAGCAGCAGTGTTTAACAAAAGATAGACAATCTAATGTTTCACAGTCCTGGACAAGTCGAATTAAATTAAAAGGTGAAAACATAATTTAGCATCTACTTCAACTTATTTGACACTCATCTAAAAGCAAAGAGAACGAAAATATCAGAGATAGCTTTTTATTCCAACCTCTGCAAAAGTTTTATGCAGTAAGACACAAAGCTGGTAATACATATACATCTACCTTGTATTGGTGATGCTCTCAGCACTGCTGTAGCTGTAATTTATACTTTCATTCTGAAGAAAATCGATTACTTACAAGCTAAGGTTTTCAAATTTGATGACTGTTGATTGATAAGTGACAGAAGTACTTACCAAAAAAAAAATCCCTAATCACCTAATAGCAAGAAAATAAACAGTGAAGGGCATTACAGTCTTAAAAGTGCTAGAATAATTTACACCAATATATGCTTTAGGGGTGCTTACAAGAAACAGTGCAAGAAAAACTCAGAACTTCTGAAATCAAAATACAAAGAAATGACTGTGCAAAAGCAACAGTATTACTCAAATTAAGACAAAACTTAGGCATACTATTATTAGACAGAAATGCGTTATTCAAGCATTCTTCTTAAAATGAATTGTATCAAATAGGAAATACATTTATAAAATGTCACATTTGGATGTAAAACATCTACATGTGACTTGTAAAGCATGAGGTACTGCTAATAAGGTATGTAACGCAACTTACAGGAAACGTGAAAGGAAGGACTTTGTAGGATTTCAGGAAGATAATTAGGAAAGTTAAGCAATAGCATGGATATTTTTTTCTCAATAACATTTTTAATTTTCCATGCAATTTCAGGTTATTTAAAATATTTCCATGCAAACGTGGCTTTTATTTTATTTGTTACCAGAATAAGCGTTCAGTAGCATTTATTAGTGAATGCAAGTATGAGATTTAGCTAGCAACGGCATCTCGTGCCTGTAAGCACAAGGCATCACAGAATAACCAGGCTTACAGCACATACAGCTTGTACCACTGTTTCTGCTGCTGTTTGTCCTGGATGGTTACGCCCTGCTGCAGTGCAAATGGTATTTCTCTTTCAGAAATCTGCTGCCCAGGATGCTCATATTCCCCTCAAAACACTGGATCTCCTTGCAGCAATTTCCATGCCAAGAAGAACTACACCACAGGACAATTTGCTGATGTACACAGTTAAATTTGCTTCCTCCTTGTCATACAACCAAGGAGTAACAACAGTATCTCCCATAATCAATGCCTTCATTATATTTATTAAACATTGAGCAGGATGCCTTAATGGTGTACTGCGGAAGTGTACCAACACAATGGGTTCCAATGATCAAAGAATGCACATTTCTCATACTTTACTTTTGCCTTTTTAATGGTTTGTGCTACAATTTCCATTGATTTAATGTTTTTACTACTGCTTTTTCACATTTATGTATTATCTGCTCAAAACTTCTGTGACTCAGCAACAGTATGGGTTATACCAGAGATGCATACCCACCCTTCTGCCCTGAGTTACCTGCATCTGAAGGTCCAAACCTCTGCACTGGTGTGAAACACTGGAGAGCCCTGCTTGCACCCCTGAGTGTTTGGCCACCTCACTGGTGGGAATTTCTCAGGAGTGAAAGCATTTGGATTCATCTTCCCATATAACTCATGTTTTCGGAAGTTCTGTGTGACGATGTGAACACAGACCCCAGCGGGCACAGCACAAATCAGCTCTGATTTGGAAGCCATTGACCTCTACTGCTCCAGCAACACTGTGCTTGAGCTAAGCAGCCCTCCCAAGAATGATCATTATGGCTAAGCCTCTGCAGTGCTAGAGTTTAGAAACACATTCACTTCCCAGAAAGGCGCACAGAGGGAGGACGTGTCTTTTCACTGCATCTGGAGCCACGTGCTGGGGGTCAGGCACAACTTACTCATGTTATGATAGAGGAACTACGAGCCATGGAATGAGAGTAGCCCTGTTTCATATACCTTTGTGTTTAAAGGATGGATTTTTGGTGTCTAGTAGTAAGCCACAAACTCAGAGGCTCTTTTGGGGTGAGGACAATCGTACATTTCATATCAATTCCTGGTATTTTAAAAAGTTAATGTTGTTGCCTTTGCTTGGCAACAACACTGATCTGCATTTGTTTCTTCTATCCAGCTGCTTCTACCTACCTTCCCAACTTGAGGGAAATACATTCTCTCCAGAATGCTTCTCGGTCTAGCAGAAGCTGACCAAAGTGTTAAAATAATTATTGTAGGGAACAGATGGACAGACATTGCCATTGCATACGTGTTATCTCCCATTGTAACAGGAGTCTTCAACATTTTGTGATTTCTCCTCTTTCTTACTACCTGCACATCCTCAGCTACACTGAAAGAACTTTCATTTCTGATTTACACCCCAGATAATACCACTCTGTATAGTCCCGGGGTAACAAGGCACTGCATGCCAGACATACTTTCATTCCCAGAGAGAAGGAAATTATGGAGGACATTGCCTCTCTATCCTCACTTTCTCTCACTATCATTACATACTTTAAAGTGAACAAAAAAGAACAAAGATATAAGATGCCACCTAGAACATATGCTGACCTTCCTCACAGGCCGATAGTAAATTGTAATATGGCCCTGATAAACAGGGCAGCAACAAGGGGAATACTGATTAAAGAGCCAGGTTTTGGATTATGGTACTGTTAAAGGGTTGTCTAGGAAGTAACCTACTGAGGCCACTAGGTGTTGCTGTAAGGCAAGCAAAAGTCATCATCCGCAAGGTAAAGGAGAGTAACCAGGGAGGTGAGCTGGAAAGCAAGGAACATTCCTCATACGGTTTCAGATTGTCTTCTAATAAAACAGTTGTAATAAAGTGACAGGATCGGGCTTTGTCTAGTGCAACGAAAATAGCAAGAACAGTCATGTAAACTGTTTTTGTTCAAGGGTTTAACAACATACGCTCATGTATGCACCACCATTTTGCATAACTGATAGCAGTACTCAAATGCCAAGCGAAAATTAGCTGTGCAACTAAATCATTTCTTTACTGGTACTAAGGATTTTTTTTTTTTTTAACTCTTCCTGCCTACCTGTGTAGTAACTCAAGCTATCCTTTGGAAAGCAACCATGTATCAACACTGTTACTAGAAGAAAAACTCTGCAGTCTGTTGAAGTTACCAGGACAGGAATGTAACCAGCAGCATATAGAAATGGAGACTGAAACCCCAAAGTCATTCTGTAAATATTGCTGTTGTGCCTCTTTTCCCTTCTTGAGCTGATGCACGCTCACATTAGCACTTGACAGTTGCATTTCTGACAACTGTATGTAACACTTGGCTTGAAAAGTCCCCATTCATCCATTTAACATACACTTAACAAAATCAGTGAGTGTTGAATAAATTCATTTGCGATTAGCAAAACCGTTACATACATATTGTTTTCCTCATCTTCTCTGAAGTGCTTAATAAACTATACTAGTGCTCCACTACTTTATATTAGCATTTTAAAAAATAATAATAGTTTCAAGACCTATGCTTATCCAAGCTTTTGAACATCTTCACTGATAATGCTTCAATAGTTAGTTACCTTAGTACACCAAAGGCACCAATATTCTCCGCAATGTCAGTACCAACTCTAATACAACACAATTTCAAATTGTCCATTGCAGAGGAAAGAATCTTACCAAATTCTACCACAAATTCTTGAGCTTTTCAAGGTAGCCTATCACACCACCTCCTATGTGCACCTGTGACACTTAGGTGTCTCTCAAGAGTGCTAAATTCCAGTGCTTACTGCCTCACCAGCAGGACTATTAAAATATGGTAACTCACTAAGTAAGGGCTAATTTCTGGTCCACCATGATACTTGGTACAGCCAACAGCTCCATCAACCAGATTTGTTCAGGCTGTATATATATTACAGTTACTTTGCTTTACATTTTTGGTGAAAGCAGATTACATAGCTTGTTTCTTTGATGCAGAGGGTCAGACTTCAAGAGAACCACAGAGTGACTGTGTTTGCAAACCACCTGTTTTTAACAGTCACTGTATTCCAACTCTTCTGAGTGATGTGCATGGCTTGAGCATACATTAATCAGTCACTGAAGTTAATACTGAAGCGATGTCAAAACCAGGTCCAGTATCTACATACATGGTTGGAATATGAGGCTCACACCTGGGCAACACCTGAGCAACACCTCATTTCCAGCTTGTCAAGTATTTCTTTTCAAGGCTCTTGGTAACTGAGGGCTTGCAGTGAGGGAGGAAAGATAGTTCCTTACCTCTTGTGCAGTCAGGGCATGTTCCCCTGCTAAAAGCAGCATACTCAGGCCTCCCATTTGTGTAGGATCTGTTAAGAGTAAAATCAAGTCTTCAGTCGATTCATTTGCTTGCTGCAAGAACCTATCATTTGCAGTGTTAAACCCCCAAAAGGCTACTTCTCACAGATACTCTAAGCAAGCTGCCATAAAAGCCAATTCAAGAGAATCGCAAATAACCATTTCTGCACCCTCTGGGAGAGGCTTTCAAAGCTGTTTGAAGGATTTAATTGGATTTGTGTGCTTAACACCCCATTGTGTGGATTTACAATTTTACTGCCAAAGGTTTTATGTACTACAGAGATGGATATCTTTAAAACAGCAACTGTGATGATCTCATACATAAATACACACAAGGAAGATGCTCTAGTACTACAAATGTTTGTAATTCAACAGATGCTTCTACCAAGGGAGCAGTCCCCTCCTTTAGCCACTGAACAAGTAAAGGGATGGAAGAAAATGACGCGATCAAACTCTGAAACAAATTTTCTATTTTCATTTAGCTTTAAGTTAGAGCTGCGTTTAGTTGTGAAGCCTGCCGGCTCTGAAGCATGAAGTGCTTTCTCCACTATGCCAGGACAGCACAGGCATGGGCCAGGCAATCTGCCTGCCTTCCTATTGCCCTGCCAGTATGGTAATACTTGAAGAAAGTAAAATGGAGACATAAACATTCTTTCTCCAATCATTTGATTCTGATGGCTTCTAGCCGTCAGCCTTCCCATACCTCTGGAGCTCTGTAAGTAACAACGAAAAGTGAAAGAAATGAACACTGACATGACATCACTCATGGAGTGGCTTTTCCAGACATCTCAAAATACTTGGCTGCTCGTTGTGCAGTGTACAGAGATCGAGACAACCTGCGGCTCAAATGTCTCACACAGCAAGCGCAGTGTGAGAGAAAGGGAAGCGTTATCCTTGCTCTTCTGCTGAAGACACCCAGGTACAAAAAGACAAGTGACTTTGCCAGGTCTCATTAAAAGCCTGCACTCATTTTTTCCACCTTCCACATCTCCATTCACTGAACTATATAGAAACTATCTCAACAATAATAAATTACACTTGCCCAGGACCATTCTCTGAAATGGAAGCCAACTGGCCAAATTACCCTTTTCCATTTGTTTATTTTTTTTACCCTCTTTAACAGAATAGATACATCCAAAATGCCTACTAGGAATTTCCCTGTCACATTTCAACTCATGAATCATGTCTAGGAATTTTTGGGGAGAGTGTCAGCTGATATGGGCCAAAAACCACACCTGTAAACTTCCCAATAATTTACTGCTATGGATGATCAAGTTCCCCTTCATGGAAACACTCATTGGCACTGTTGAATTCAACACTGTAGATGCTGCTAAAGGTTCTCCCTCACTCAGCATCCCACACTGACATTCACAGGGTAAGTTTTTTAAATACCCTTTTAAAAAAAGAGTACTAAAATGAGGCAGAAAAAAGTGATGTGAATAAATGAAGGTCATCCACTAACTCAAGGACAGGAGAATGGCTCACTGGGTTAAGAACACTCCTTAGATAGCATTGGGCTTCAAAATCAATGTTCAGTTAGAATTATTTTTTCCTTTACTATAATGAACAGTTAGAAGAGTAGATTTTTTTATTTTTTATTTTATAAATTTAAAAAGGGAAGAAAAGGTATTAAGCTTCCACAAAGAGACAATGCACTAACAGCAGTGTACGATCTAGTAACAAGAAGTGACTGAAGAAACAGAGATAGAAAATGGGGAGGATCAGAAAATAACTAAGCACAATTCACAAGTGAGGTAATCCTGTCAGAAAAGCACTTTTACCAAAGTGCTTGATTAGTAGCAGTTCTGTCCTTCAAAAAAGCAGCAGTCAGCAATTGAAAAATGAACATGTACCTTGAAGGAGAATAACTGAATAGGCAGTTCACTTGGAGAAATGAGATTGGAAGAGGCTTCTTGGCCCATCATAAACTTACGCCATATGAGCTCCATATGAAACATTTAGGAGTTGGCTGGTTGCTTTCTACTTTTTCTATTCTCACTGGAAGACAGCTGCATAACCTGAATCTTCTAAGCATGAAGAGCTTTTTTCTAACTTTCAGCTTAAATTCACTCAGGGCCAAGTGGTACACATGAGTACTGATGATGCCCATACCTTTAAACTCGAATGACTATTCTTAAATGGTATCTCCCCTCTACTGTATTCACAGGAGTCATCCTATTCTTTCACTGGGTTTACTAGCCTAAACAAATTAAAATCTTCTGATATTGGCGTGCATATCTTCCTCCTGTTGTCCTAACCACCTCTGTAGCTCTCCTTGCCAGTTATTCCAGGTGGAGCTCCTCTGGCTTGCACATGAAGTGAGCAGGCACTCCAGAGAAGCTCACACCTCTGTTCAGTGGCATTAATTCTTCTCTATGGTTCCTGGAAATACTTCACCTGACACTGCAGTATAGCATTTTCTTATGCCCCTCTGACATTGATGCCTTGTAGCCCTCTTGCGATCAACTAGTTATCTTCAGGTCATTCTCTTCAGTTTTTTTGCCAACTAGATAGAAAACACTCAGCTTATAACTCTAAAATTCTTCCCCTGCTTCTAAGTGTCATCTTTGCTAAAAAGGTTTCCCATTTTCTCTTCTTCAAATGAGTAGCTTTTAATTACAAGATAATGCTAGGATCTTTTTACTTTTTTAAAGTAAGTGAAGCTTCAATAGACACTTAAACCATTTATTTAAAAATAAAGATCAAGAGGTGAAAAAATTACAGCTTAGAGGAAAGTAAAAGTTTAATTTGGTACTTAAACAACTCAAGAACACTTATGTTGCAGCTGTAGCGGAGGGCTTGTTCTTCAATGTCTGATCTTGATAAAAGACAAAATTCTTCCTACTAAGGTTTCAAATTACAAAATAAGATAATATAAGACAACATGTATATATTCCAAGACTGCCATATGTTTATGGTGTCTTCTAAGCACAATTATGTTTCTCTTAAGGCACTAAGAACTTACTGGTATGAATAACTTAGAATTCTGAGTGTTATTTTAAAGTTGTTTACAGGTAAATCAAGAGTAAAGAGAAAATAGTACACATATTGGATATGTTGACTAGGACGTGATCTGTGACTTTTTCAACTGCTTTTAATACTAACTGAACTTACGATCATTGAACTATTCGGGAACATCATCTTTTGTTAGTATTAGACTGGCCAGAAAGTCAGCTGGCTGGCTGGCATCATAGTAATTTTTACACCAGAGGAATGTAAGATATGAGGAAGAGCTGAGCAGAAAGAAAGCCAGCTGGCACCAGTTTCAACTAAGTTTTGTCTGGGTTCAGAACTAAGCTTTTTTTTGAATTCAAAAGCTGCATCTCTGTCAAGATATTAGCTGGTTTAAGAGGCATCTTCCCCCACTCCCCCTATTTTCATGAATAAAAAGCTTTTCTGACTCAGATGGTTTTCTTCTGATCCTGAAATATAAGAATATTGCAAATCCTGCACACCAGTATAGGAAAGTCCATCATGATCCAGATACTGCTAGCTTCTCTATCAGGAGTTGTCGCTGTTTTATGGGCTGCTGTTATACTTATGAAACAGCCAAACTTCATTGGCATAAGGATTAGAGGAGGACTTCCTGTGCGTTACTGTACTCACTGATTTGGTCTGTGGTAAAAAGCTCTTATGTAACACAAACAGGGCCTCCTTCTGCAATGGATGGCTCTATAGATAAAGTAATGGGTTAGAAATTAAGAGTGATAAAATATTCAAGTGGAACCTGATGAGAGCTTGCTTTCAGGTATCTGTCCTCCGCTCTTACAGGCGTCAAACAAAGATCTCTCCATAACAGGGTAGTCTACAGCTGGGTAGTGCCACAGGAGAGCTGGCGATGGCACCCAGGTAGAACAAGACCTACTGCTTGCTCCTTGCATCACATCAAGACACCTTTAAACAGCATAAAAGTTACTTCTCTGATAGAAAAAGCAGAATGGAATGAAAAGACTTGTGATTTTCAGAACAGGTTTGCTATATATCGTAACTAGGTAGCATGAAAACCTTCATTTTGAATTACATTTCACAGTTCCTTCATGCCCAGAAGGAATTTCATTACACGAATTTTCATACCGCTAAACCGGCAAAAAGCATATACAATCCTTTTTATCCTTTTACACTTGCTCCATAAAAACATTTTCCACTCTCTAGAAAACTCTTCTGTCTCAGGAACTCTTTAGGCCACTAAGTTTTTATCTGTCACATACTTGCCATAAGCTAGGTAGGATACAAAGTTTGAAATACATCAACATTTATAAAAAGAGAAACAAAAAAGAGTAAAAGAAAGAACAGAGCAGGGAGGGAAAAGAAAATTACTTTCCACTCTGCATCTTAGTTTTTTAAGCACATTAATGACTGTATTTCAAGGTCATGACTATGACAGTTTGCTATTTGTGTTATATCAGTGAAAGTGAGAAATCATCTACCTTTCACCAAGTACAGGCTCTCCACCTACACTGATTCTTGTTTAAAAAAAAAAAAAAAAAAAAAAAAAAAATTGGAACCCCTTCTCCAACATAATGGGCAAAATAGTAGACTTTTAGAGAAAGTAAAATTACACTTATTTTGATTTAAATATAAAAAGTCAACTCCATAGGTATGTTCATCTACAGGAACATTAACACCTCAACTATATAGACATCCATAAAATATTATGCATGCAGCAAGTTGCTAAACACAGTACAATGCTTCATGAAAAAGAATGCACTGTCAGCATTATCCTTCTTTGACTAGAAAATGAAGATGTCTAGTTCTAACAGCAGGTAAGTCTCAGCTAAAAACAAATCAAATCTGGACCCCAAACAGCTGCATTTTAAAAGATGCCACGTACCTGGACCCAATTCTAAAAAGCAATCATGTACTTAAACACAACCCTGAGAAAACAGCACTGAGAAAACTGTACAAAATGTTGTACAGCTGTTATATATAGGTTTAAGAATAGTCTTAGCAACTTAACTTGGGGACATTAAAGGTATTTACACTCTATTATCATCTGCAATAAAGAAAAGAGTTGTCATCAGTGGCGTGGAGTCTAGTTGGAGGCCTGTGGCTAGTGGCGTCCCCCAGGGCTCAGTACTGGGTCCCATCCTGTTCAACTTCTTCATCAACGACCTGGATGAGAGGTCAGAGTGTCTCCTCAGCAAGTTTGCTGATGATACCAAGCTGGGAGGAGTGGCTGATACTCCAGAAGACTGTGCTGCCATTCAGAGACACCTGGACAGGCTGGAGAGTTGGGCGGAGAGGAACCTCGTGAGGTTCAACGAGGGCAAGCACAAAGTCCTGCACCTAGGCAGAAATAACCCCATGCACCAGCACAAGCTGGCAGCTGACCTGCTGGAGATCACCTCTGCAGAGAAGGACCTGCGAGTGCTGGTGGATGACAAGTTGACCATGAGCCAGCAATGTGCCCTTGTGGCCAAGAAGGCCAATGGTTTCCTTGGGTGCATCAGGAAGAGTGTTGCCAGCAGGTCAAGGGAGGTGATCCTGCCCCTCTACTCAGCCCTGAGGAGGCCTCATCTTGAATACTGCATCCAGTTCCGGGCTCCCCAGGACAAGAGAGACATGGAGCTATCAGAGAGAGCCCAGCGGAGGGCTACAAGGATGACGAGAGGGCTTGAGCATCTGCCCTCTGAGGAACAGCTGTGAGAGCTGGGCCTGTTTAGCCTGGGGAAGAGAAGACTGAGGGGGGATCTTATCAATGTGTGTAAGTCAAGGATGGGATGTCAAGGGGATGGGGACAAACTCTTTTCAGTTGTCCCATGCGACAGGACAAGAGGCAATGGGCAGAAATTGAAGCACAAGAAGTTCTGCCTGAATGTGAGGGGGAATTTCTTCCCTGTGAGAGTGATGGAGCACTGGCACAGGCTGCCCAGAGAGCTTGTGGAGTCTCCTTCTCTGGAGATCTTCAAGGCCCACCTGGATGCAACCCTGTCTAACATGCTCTAGGTGACCCTGCTGAGCAGGGCAGTTGGACTAGATGATCTCCAGAGGTCCCTTCCAACCTTACTGATTCTATGATTCAATGATTCATTCTATGAAAATTAGTATTGTAATTTTATCTCAAAGCAACATCCTCCAAAAAAAAAAAAATAAATAAAAAAAGGATACTCTGTGTGAGAAACAAGGCCGGAAATCTCACCTGCCATTCCGAAGTTAAGCTGTGGCATTTCTTCGCTTTTTGTCACTTTCCTGGGGCTCGGTAAATCTTTTGCAGAGTCTGAAGAAAAGGCCCATAGCTTTTTCCTGTTTGTAACAGTGGATGTCTGTGTTTTAACTGGTTTGTTTGTTGTAGGGCACCACTTGTACCCTGGATTTGCCTTCATGAATGCATCCTTGTACTAGAAAAGAGAAGGAAAATTATCAGTCATGCCAGCCAGGACATTATACTACCTATAGGGCAATGGAGAGCACTATTTGTGAGAGGGTTTAATTCAGTATCTAATCTTTAAAATTTGGGATTTTCTAACAGTGTTTTAATCATATATTAACAGTCTGACCAGCAACACAACCTAACATGAAGAAAAAAAAAAAAAAAAAAAAAAAGATAAGCTGTATTTAAAACAGTACGATTCTTTCCTCTCCAGAGGGTTTATCACCCACAGCAGGCTTAAGTCCTGATCCTGCAAACTGCGTCTCAGTGCTTGTATAGTGCTCTGTGCCAAAGCAGACAGCTATTTAAATTCCTTTGCAGGTACAATCTTTGTTTGCATTCTCATTTCTGAAAACATTCACTTGGCAATAAATGTAGCAGGACGCTCCTTATCCTGCATTCAATATTCTCTAATAATTCTACATTTCAGAATATCTGAGTTATACTCTTTCCCAACCAGGCATATTCCTTAGAAAATAAACAGCTACCACTAGCATCTCATTTTCAGTGACTTCCAAGAGTCACTTCCTTCCAAAATTTATCATGCTGCATGGCAGCATTAAAATGAACTGTGATCATTTAAAACTTTCTTTGGCCTTGAGCACACACAGCACACATCTTAAGTTGTGTGGTACATTAGCAGCATGAGGCAGCAAAACAACCTAAGCCAGACTACACAGAGGGGAAAAACACTGTGGATTCTACACAGTTTAGTAGTGGGAAGAGGGGATCTACTTTTTTCCTCAAAGCTAGGCAGTGACATTTTCCAAGTACCTTGCTGACCGGACAAAAAAGATCTTTGATCATTAGTAGCAATAAAAAAGAGTGCATTTCAGTATTTTGGATTTGTTTCTCTGCAAGGTACCAAACAGAAGATTCAAAGGAAGATGCCAAGTGCTCCAGCTGCAAATGTTTGCCCAACAACTGATTCAGATTTAGAGCACTCATTTCTGTAGGAGGCTCCTGGGGAAGGATGCCTGCTCACAGCTGGGAGAAGCAGCTGGATACCTTCTTGCTCATTAGGTGGTTTTTGGCAGATGCAAATGACCAAATTGGCCGTTTTATCCTGAAGCACAGGGCAGGGAGTGATTACACATGCTCCCAGCTGCCATCAGTCCCAGTAATGTTATACAAAAGCACATACATTTCATACACATGCAGAAAAACACACACAAGAGGAAAAATAAAACCCTTGGGAACCAAAGAATCCAGCAGTCTGCAAATCTTGTCCTCTAATAGAGTTACTGAAGCATTTTCCCACATCAGTACTCCTCTGACTGGGAAGTACTAGCATGCCTCATGGCAGGATCAACCACACATCTGTATCTCTTTTACTTTCATTTCCATCTTAATCTATCAGCTGTCACTTTCTACTTCCAGACTGCAGCAAAGCTAAAAATGATTCATTTTACATGAAGTACAGCACTGCATGAACCTGCTGTGCGAAGCCCTGTATTTATAGAACTGGCTATAAATAATGAAAAATCTGTAGGCACTGCTGACCCATCTACTCACAGTATTTTCTGAATAGGGCATATGTATTAAAATTGGCAAACTAAGGACTTTGACACCTCTCACCTCCCCCCTTTTCCCTTTTCCTCTGTTTTGTTTGGGAGTTCGTTTCATCAGTGAGTGCACTCCACAAAAATAGCTTCACGGAGGGAAGGGAAGGGGAGGGCATAAGGGAAGAGGTGCAAAGGAAACGCACAAAGAAACAGCTTTGCCTTCCATTGTTAAAGCAACAGCCCACTCATGAATCATGCTTCCAGCCCACAGAGTTAAAAGCCCAGGATCTCCAGCAGTACATAAGCTCTTCCTATCAGCGCCGCTGCTTTGAATAATTGAATTATTCTATGGATTAGTTTGACAATCCAGCAGGCTGCCCATCAAATGAGAACCATAATGCATGCCATTTGTAAGACGGGGCGGTGATAAGCTTTTAATCACTTTCCTACAAGAGCAGTTCAAGTGAGGTGGTGTATTAATGGAATTTTTCCTCTGCAAAGCCAGGAACTTAACATTAACTACGCTCTCCAAAGCGGAGGGAGGAAATATATGGAAGACAACTCCTCGGTTCCTTCAAACTCCTTTCAACATTTCAGCACTTGAGCTAAATGAAAAAAAAAAAAAAAAAAAAAAAAAGAGAGAGAAGTCTGAAAAGTTAAAAAATGGCCAAGAAGTAGTTTTATAAAATGCATGCAGGGGCCTGATTCAAATCTCAGAAAGACTTCCAATATTGATTTGCCTATCTATTAGACCAATGCCTAAAATGAAGAAATAGATCTGCTTGCCAGTTCACGAGAAGATAACTTAAATGAGCTCCACTAATAGGAAAAAGCCAAAGGCTGTTGTGGAGCTTGCTGTTTTCCTCCATTCAACCAACTGTGCAGTAAGCCAATTTAACACAGTCAGCCTAAGGAAGTCTCTAAAGTCACTTAAAAAAAAAAAGAAAGAAAGAAAAGAGGAAAAAAAAGAAGCAATGTGGTTATCCTGGAACGTAAAGACATCATCTTCATTTCCATGCACGGAGCACTGCATGGCACTCTCTTCAGGACCATCCTGCAGGATCAGGTCCTCCAATTCCAGGTAATATAAAGGTTTGTGGGATAGGTTTGATGCATCACTTCCATTTTGCAAATACATGAAGAATGCATTACGTGAAAGTCCCGAAAGATGGGACAACTTTAGAGCTGAGGTTTAAAAAGGTGCTGCACATAACTAACTCCCTGAATTCCTGTCATCACCAAATAAAAAAGATTTGCTTTCTCTAGTGTCATGGAAACAGAAGCTCACAAAGTGAATTCAAGCTGTGTCTCAAGGTAGTAGTTAGCACATGCTTAACTTTAAATGTATGCTTAAATTCCACTGACTTTTAATAAAAAGTCACATGAATCTCAGAGATCTAAGGGAGGGGGGGAAATACTACACTGTTTTTCATTCCTGAAGGATACAGGTTTCACATTACATGTTATGGTCCATACGTCACCCAAGGAGCTTGCCAGACTGCAGCCGGGAAGTCAGAACATTTGTCTCCTCCTCCTTTGAAGCAGCTGCCAAAAAAGCAGCAATAGCAAGCTCCGAGTCCAGCTGACTTTATCTGCAAAATTGCTGGCAGAGCGCTCACAGGGAGAAGTGTTCAGATCTGCCACTGAATGGCAACAGCCTGGATTTATCAGGCTGCTCTCTACAGGAAACAATTCCTACTGCCTGGATCTTGCTGATGCAAGAAACAAAGTCTTTTCTAATAAGGAAAACAAGGCTTCAACAATAACAACCTTGCTGGGTATTTTCCAAGCCAGCTGAATATATCCCCAGTCCTCAACCAGGGCAGTTGCAGGGAAAAGCCCTGTAAGAACTAATGCATGAACACTTCCCCTATTATTGTAGTTACCAAAAATGTTGGAGCATATTTATGAACCTTCAAAATTCATTTTCTCCTCAGTGAAGTGAAATGCTGAGAAATGGCATGA
Source organism: Rhea pennata (assembly GCF_028389875.1). Taxonomy (NCBI): domain Eukaryota; kingdom Metazoa; phylum Chordata; class Aves; order Rheiformes; family Rheidae; genus Rhea; species Rhea pennata. The sequence goes on along the minus strand of NC_084663.1, from coordinate 97,754,314 downwards.
GCACTTGTGGTTCTTCTTGGTGGATTTATCAGCTGTTGGGCTTAAGCCCTGCATAATGAAACTTTCAAAGTTACATTGACCTAGGAGGTCTGCAGGATGCAAACGAAGCCTGCTTCTAAAGAAAACACTTGCAGAAACTCACACTGAGTTTTGCAGGCATGGTGTGAAGTCTCAAGGGCAGGTGCTGCTGTAACAGAACATAAATCACAGGACTTAAAATACAGGGAGCAGGGAGCCATTTTTTCTAAGATATTAAGGCACCACAAGGTGCAGATAGGTACATAATGGGATTTTCAAGTGTCTAAGTGAACCATACACCTGATCATCCTCTCACTGGGAATCAGGGATAGATGTCTAACCCACCAGGAAACTTCTCGTAATTCCACACGGCAGAGTGTTTGGGTGCCTATTATCTTAAAAAGACTTGAGATTTTGCCTATAACTAAACATATGTAAGTAAATAAACAAAAGCCTTGTTTTGCACGACTGCTGAGAGGAGTATCCATTGCTGGTACTAAGCAGGTAAGAAACTGCAAGCTGCTCACTTGATGCTTCATCTGAGCGATCTGGTTTTGTAAACTCTGCCTTCAAGTACTAAAAATATTCTTGAGACGTGACAATACCAAGGGCTGTAATGTTACTGCAACATGAACCACTTCCGCAAGAACCATTCACATCTCTGGATGTAGATGCTCAGGGTATACAAGAGATGTTGTGGGGCTAGCGGATAGGACAGTGTCCATGGAATATGTGTACCCTTCCAGGGCAGTGACTGGAGGCCACACATTGTGTCCTGGAAGTCTGAAATTGCACTGAAAAGCTGTATTTAAGTAACCACAGCTCATCTAGTGTATTTTAAACCTCAATGTGCTTAGATACACAGGCACTGAAATAGAAGATTACTAGTCCAATAGTAGTTTCATGCCCCACCAAAGGCATCCATCTTCTTGACTTTTAAACTAGCTCTCTTTAGGAAAAGACAAATTATCAATATATGGTTCTCACTGGAGTTGATGTTAACATCTTTTTGACAGTCTCAGTAAACCTAAGTATAAAAATCAGTGTTAAAACAAACAAGCCCTCCACATACACAGAACAGGCCTGTCTATGTAGTTGCTAATTTTTGTTGTACTATACAACTGTTTAAAAAATAAAAATTATGCATTATATCTCTTCCATGTATTCTTCAAACTAGTTTTAATGACCTCAGCTACTTATTGTTTCTCTTTAACACTGAAAATACAACTTGTTCTTCATGCCAAGGAAAATAAATAAATCACTTTCTACAACAGTGTGATTAATAGTTACAGATCTGTCACTTCATACAGAAGTTCTGCTATTATTTTCTTCCTTAATGAGTAAGTTTCCTTCAGTAAGACAAAAAGCTAAGAGAAACAGTCACATCAAGTTTGTTCCTTCCAAAAATGTTTTCTGCAGTTTCATTTTTCCTTTCTCTCTATTTGTATTGAATCTCCTAGTTGCCTTTTCCCCACACATTTAAGGAAGCATCACTCTAAGTGATAAATTTGTAAGTGGGAAAGTAGAATAAATTAGGAATGGTTAGACAAACCTGAGACTTGAATTCTTCACCACTGTGCCACAAGCATGGGACTACAGGGGTACTACAGACTCTGCTTAAAAGGGGCCTGCCATGAAGAACACTTCTTTCTTCTTATTGACCTCTCCTTGCTCACACTGAATACCCAAACTTTATAGATGTGTGTTAACAGTAGCCAACTTCACGTGACAGGAGAGGTACAGATAATGGTTTCCCTAACTGTTCCACAGCTACACATATTTTCTGTAGTACTCTAGCCCTACCCAACGAGTGAATTACATTCTTCTTTGGCCCTGGCCCTCCATTACCTTTTCTGACACTGAATTCAGTGGTTACTCACAATCTGTATCACACAGGCAATTACTGTAATCTGCATTGCAGCCCATTCTACTTAGGGCCAGCTTACAAAGTAATCTATTTCCCTAGACACCACATTTCATTTTTAAGGAGATAAAGATATTTTGTGAAATGCAGGGCTAAATCTCTTTTCCTAGTTCCCAGTTAAAGGACTTTGTACACTGCTCTCTCCTTCACAGATTGGACTCTGCCCCACCAAAGGCTGCTCTATCAGAAACTGGTAACAATGCTTAGGAAGAGTACTTCACAAACATCAATACTTTTAAAATTCTTTAGTTATCAAAGGTAAAAAGGCAATTAAATTTGTTGATCGTGTTTTTGGCTTGGTCCACCTATGTTATACAACAACTTATATTATCAATAGCAAATGCAGGGCTTGAAGTATTATCGCTAGATAACTGATAAGGAACTGTACTACTTACTCTGTTTTCCTTGGGCATACTATATCCACGTTAGCATTTGCACCACAGGAAAAAAGTGTGTATGTTTTGTGCAGAAGACCACTAGAGCCAGGTCTGTTTGTATACTCAGACCAATTTCTTTGCTTTCTAATCCAAGAGACAGAAAGAAATCAGAGCAAGGACAACAGTAGCTCTGGGCACTGCAGTTCTCAAGGGGAAGCTGAGGAATCCACAGAAGAGAAAGACTCCATGGAAAGCATTTAATATACTAAGAAACAGAAGATAGCCCAGCTTGTAAAAAAACACCACTTATGTCCACTCATTGTGTAGACAGCACATACCTCCTTGGCCATGTCAGTGTATTTCTGCTTTTCTTTTGGATCTAGAACAGCCCACCAATCTGCCAGGATCTTGGTTGCGCCACGATTATCCAGACGGGGGTGTTCTTGTCGCACGAGAGAGCGATGGCGTTTGCAGAACAAGAGAAATGCATTCATTGGTCGGCGAGCTCGCTGCTCCGAGGACTCGTCATCTTCAGTTTCATCAGCATCCTGCTCTAAACCATCAGCGCCAAGAAGCTGCACCTAACAGAACCCAAAGAGATGGGCTGTAAACTCAAGTCTACTCATGCTTCCCACGGAGACAAAGGGTTTGTGTGTGTGTGAACGACAAGACGACAGACGGAAACCCACAGCTGTCTCCAAATACCAACCATCTCCCCTAGAAAACCAGGAATGCTCCATCAGACCTCCTCATCTGAAGGTCCAAGGTTCATTCATGCTCTCTCCAAGACTTAAAATCAGATTTGCAAGTCAAGCAGCTTCCTTAAGTCGAGGACCATTCTCTAATAACAGTCCTAAAGGAGCTGAAAGGAGAACCACCTCCCACACAGACACACTAGAAATCACCCTGATGGGATGAGATGGGCAGAGCTACCTTGGACTTCCATCAGGTGAGCTAGCAACTACACCATGCACAGCAATGGCAGTGTGTAAATGCACACTCTTCCCATTCATTTTGCTCTTCTCGTTCATTTTGCTGCCTGTGGGCTGTGCTGTAGTACAACCACCATGCAAGCATCCAGTTGGTTATAGAGGGCAATTTTCAGCAGAATACACTGCTAAAACAAGGTCTCTCAGCTCACAGACCAGCGTATCATGCTGGCAAGGCCCATACCACAAAAGACTATTTACAACAATATGACATGTAACACTGTATGAGATGGGAAGCCACTTCCTATGCAAATGCAACATTGCTACTTTACACTACATTGCAAAAAGGAACCGATAAGGTCAATAGAAAGCACGGTCAAGAGCATTGGGCTTCTTCTAGTTACTCCTTATTGTTCTCAAGTTCACTCTTCCTTATCAGTGTGTGGCTCAAGGTAGGCTCCTCAGCTCTGACCTCTCACTTCCTGACTTATCAAGGAATCAGGAGATACAGTGTGAATACTATCTCCAGGATGGAAACGTCGCATCTCCAAAATCCATCACCTCTCATTCCCCCTTCTAGTTACAGATGAGTCTAGCTACACATTTGTGAGGTATGCTGTAGTACATGTAGTACACTGTGTGGGGTCCTTATGAAAAAAGGCCAAAGCCAGGGCCTCTGAACAATACCAAAAAGCCAAGCATCAAATCAAAGAGACTATTCCATCCGTCCAATATCCTGGAGGATAAGTTGAATTGCATGTGCAATGATAGTAAAAATTGCTGACAGCTTTTTATTATTATTTATTAAATCTTAATCTGTCTTTGATCTTAAAAATCAAAAGAAAAAGCATTAGCCTGGTATGTCTATCAGGTCACTAGAAGCAGAAAGGATTAGCCTGGTATGTCTACCTGTTCACTAGAAGCAGAAATCAAGCACAGGCTAATATCATGTCTAAAATAAACGACTAAAAAAATAACATTAAAAAAACCACCTTGAACCATCAAGACCAAAACGTGCAACATATTATTAAAACAACTTGATTAAACTCTTACAATCTAACTCCAAAAATCAGGAGAGTTTCCAAGATTTTAAAAGCACAATTGACAGTTCACATTTTTGCATTGTTTGCTAGCCACCTATAGTTTTTGGCCTTGTGTGTATCATTTCTTTTTATTGGCTGCATTTGTTCACAAAACAGAACATCAAGAAACAAACAAAAACATACCTACCAGGGGAGAATCTGACCTGCTATTAACCTTCTACAGTCAAAGTATCCAATGAGGTCTACCTTATCAATATCTTCCTCTTCGTCCTCTTCCTCTTCCTCTTCAGAAAAGTCAAGGAGTTTCTTGGCAAGCAAGGGATGCCACTGAAGACACTTTCTTTTTGGTCGCTTCCCAGTTCCTTCTCCTTCTGTCGAATGATCCTTGTTCCTACTACTGCCTTTCATTACTGTGACCTGTAATGCAAAAATAGTCTTTATGTTCACAACAAACTCTTAAGCATTAATGGCCATTGTCTGGATACTTAAACACGTAAACACGGATACTTAAACTGGTGCCAAATATATGGGGTATTAAAACAAGACACTGAGAAGTTTTTGGCAAGGTAACAAATAGAGGTTTATTCTATCAATAACAGCATGCTAAGTGATCATATTACGATTGTTTTAACATTTCCACCTAATGCCCACATCAACTATTGAGATTAAGAGTATGAAATAAGGACAGTAGCCAATCCAGCTCTCACATATGCTCCTTTCCAATCCACAGTACAAAAATACCAACACTTTGCTATTCAAGTAAGTGAGAGATACCATGGTTCTCACACCTGTGTCCACTGTAATATTCCATATTTTGCCAGAGGAAAAGTCAGGAAAACCCTCTCTCTAGCAGCAAACTTCACCAACCACACCTCTCAATCATGCACTTGTATACAGCAATGTTGATGATCCCATGATGTTATGAGCTATCATTTTCCAAGTGCCATTAAAAAGAAAATAGGGAAACATGACTCTCTGTCTGAGAGGAGCATATTAATACATGAATTAGAAGCAAACAACCAGAAACAACCCTGGCACTTCCAAAGTACTTAACAGTAAGAACATACATACAACTCACAAAACAAACCATCTGCTGAATCAAGTGCATGCAGAACATGAATAATATTTACACACCTGTCTCATGTGCGTATGTGTCCACACCTAAATACTTCAGAACTACTGTTCAGTCAAAATATGTACTTATCACATTCTAATGTCCAGTTTAAGGGATGGCTTAAAAGATCTGTTATCCAGGTAGGATGTGCATTTGAGGGGCGTAACACAGCCTACAAAACCTCAAAGCACTGAAGCCCACAGGAAACAAATGCTTCTGGAGCCCTGCTCATTTCCAGCCTTCTGTTCAACACTGAGTAATGCCAGTGTTAATCCCAACAGTCAACAGAGCTGACTTTCCAAGAAAACAATGCAAACATCAAAAAGAACCACAGTGGGAGAGTTGCAAGTCTACTAGTCTTCATAAACTCACCAGAAATCGATGAAGTCTTGCAGGGAAGTCCTGCCAGCTGAATAAAGAATCTGGGATAAGTTTTGGTCTCAGAAATGAAGCCAACAGAAGTTGTGCTGCAGGCTTTCAGGAGCACTGGGCTCAGCTATCAGAGAAGAGCTCGAGCCTTCTAGTAGCAAGGCTGCATCGCACTTTAAGATGCTGCTTTCTGGAAAACACCTGCTAGAGCGCTAATGTTTCAGTCTACATCAGGGGAAGGGCAAGCTGTAACATCTGTGACTGCCCAGGTCACTCAAGCCCTGGTGTGTCCATCACAGCAGCCTCCTCACTGGAACCATTTCACATAGTGGTGTCCAGGAGCAGCAGCCTCTCTGGCTCAAGACACATTGCTCTGAACTTCACCAATTTAGCAGTTATTGCTTCCACTTTTCACTGATCTCTTCCCAGTGTGTTTCTTGTTGGTTTATTGATTGGTATTATGGCAACATGCCCTTGTTTGCTCCTGGAATGTGTGCAAGCAGCAGCCTTCCCCATCGACTCAAACAGAGTCATGGAACTTCAGACATGGTCCTCACTCGAGAAAACAACTGCACCCTGAAGGAAGCTAGTTCTCAAATTTTAACCTGCAAACTTACTTTAAAATGGCATTTTCCTGTATGTGCGTTGGGTTTTGTTAGTTCCTCCCTGCTCATCATAGTACCTTGTCCCCAACAGTTAAAGATGGTGTGTGACTCAATAGCAGCTTTCTATTAAGCTCCAAACTTTGCTGCTCCTATCACACTCTTTTATGCAAAGCACATTCAAACTTCGATTTCATGCCAACAACTCCTCTGTAACCAACACTTGTACTTTTAGCAGGTTATTACATGGCATATAATCCCATGCCATTTCACCTGAATCTTTTTCTGCAAAGATGATCCAACAAACACACTAGAAATTAAATACAGAGAAACAACTCTGGCTTTAAAAGAACATTAGAATGTGGAAAATCAAGCAGTAATCCAGTATCAAGAAATGCAAGATTAGAAGTGCTTCTACCCAACAGTAAACTTTGTCATGTACCATATTGTACAGCCTTTCCCATCTGTGTCTTTTTCTAAAATGCTAAACCACCATTTGCCTTTACAATGCTCTGTATTTTGTGGCATAAACCAACAAGGCAGTTGAATTACCATTCCAACAGGAACTTCAGCTTCTAGGGATAGCAGAGATTTTCAGATTTGAGTTTGTTAGGTGACGGTATTTTATTACTGTTGTCAAAACAGTATGTGATCTATTTCTGAGCAGGATACATGGATTGCAAGTGGAATAGCGCTACTCCAGACCTTAAAATTAACTTACTTAGGAGACCTTCCTTTAAGAAGCACAGCTGAAATGTCAATGCTATTGCAGCCACGAAGTCAGCTTTAGAAGGGCAGAAAGCAGCAAGCAGCCAGTTAAAGATGAGCAAGATAGATTTTCCCAGAACTTAAATAATCCCCCAGCATATTTTACATGTATTCTCTATTATCTTTAAGAACCTGCCTTCACTCCATGCTGAACAAGGCAAGTGAAAACAGAACCCAAACAGGAGTCACCTTTCAAATCCGTAAGGGTTTCCTCAATGCATTGTTTCTCTTTATTACTGCCTAGCTCACAAATAATTGTTTTTGTTTTCCAAGCATGTAGGCCAGATATTGAACATCTAATTACTCCCTAAAATAAATTAACCAATGTTCACTGCACATTAGCAAAGGAGTAGAAATGTATACGCAGATTCTAGAATTCAGTTACATTAACTAGGTTGTTTTCTCAAATTGTGATCTATCTTATCTTTGTGATCGTATTGAAGCAACAGTTCAACTAAAAAGGGTCTTTTTGCAAGGTGGCTGACCCTAACAGTAGAACAAACATTTTGGAGATCTAAGACACAGAATAAATGAAAACTCGACTATTACACAAGCACAATTTATTAGAGAAAGACACACAGTCTCTCTTTCCTTCAAGTCTGAAGCAAATCTCTGCAGGGGTCTCAATATGCATCACCTAACTGCAAAAATCCTGCTGAATTAACTCCAGTGAGAAAAGGACTGAGGCCAGAGACTGACTTCAAACTTTACTTTTACATTATGGTCTGGAAGTCAAAAAAAATCCCCCCTTAAGTATGCCAAGCCTATCCTCTAAGCCCCCTCTGCTGTCCTATAAAATAGGACATAATTCAAAACATGAATTTGGAAAAGTAGAAGTATTACAGAACAGGGATTGAAGGCATATTTATATTTTTTCTCTCCTTTTGCTTATTCAGCTTTTCCAAAGTTTTGATCTAAACATTTCAGAGAAGTTTTCCGGTGTTCAGTTTTTGCTGATGTCTCTTACAGTCAAATGTAAGATTGAGAAGGCATTATGAAAAATATTCTAATTCTCTAAGTTGCATGGGACTTTTTCTCTTAAAAATGGAAGCAGTTGTAGCCTGATGAACTTTTCTTTTTCTTTTGGATTGCTTCTCCTTTGGCATCATTGCCCCTATACTTCATGAGCATTCTGCCATAACTGCTGTTGTGTTCACACACAACTACTTTATTATGAGAGGCGCTGTCTCCCCCCCCAAAAAAGCCCATCCAATGCAAAAAAAAAAAAAAAAAAAATTTTGATACGGAAGATCTTGGCAAGACATAGCATAACTACTTTAGATAAGATACATTTACTGCTCAGGTGACTGCATATATGATTAAATGACAGCCATAAGTTACACTAACATTAATTACTTCTTGAATGGCAAAACGTCAATGGAATCCATTTAGTGGAACCGTCAGATTTTATTTATTTTAATTCTTCCCTTGACATATCATCAATAGCACGTCAGTTATGTACTTTGTGTGGGAGAAGAGGAGCTGGCTGAGAGCAGCAGGCAAAAGTGCAGCCTATGTTTATTCAGTAATTAAATTGTGAAAGTCACAGAACAAGTCATGGGCAGGACTGAAGGTTTAAAAGTATAGAATACACATAGCACCCAAAATGCAATGTTTGCAAAAGCTGCAATTTGTGTAGCACATCAGAAAAAAAGTGTAATTTCTTTTTTTTTTTGCATCAGTAAAGGTATCGCATAACTTTTGAAAACAGATGAAGCAGCTTCTGGAAGTTAGCAACAGGAGAGACAATTACAAACAGCTAGCAAGATTTTACAGGGTATTTCTGAGCATAAACATGATAAGAAAGTGAAAGGGAAGAGGGGAAAAAGGAGGACTATTCCAACAAGGCAAGATAAAAGTACAGAAAGCTTTGCTTAAAATAAGCCACATATGCTTTGCAGCATCACCAGAGGATGCTTGTCAAGACTGATATTCATGATCCATTGACAACAACAGACACCTTTAGGGTGACGCTTTACACATACCTTTAGTGCAGATACAGATAAAATGTGACAGAAACATTACACTAGTAAAAATATTTCAACAACATTTTCTTCAGCTTTTTTCTGCTGGCTACCACTGTTTTATTGGATGCCTTATAAATATGTATACCTAATGGGAATTCAGATGAAAAAAATTAAGATCCCTTAACAACAGGGATCTCAAAATAAGGGGGATGAACGATAGTTTAGCTTTTTATGACATATGCTTCCAATTCAAATATGCAATCGCGTGCAAGTCTTCCTTTTTTATATGTTCATTAATAACAACAGTATTGTTACCTTTACTAACATGAAATTTTGTTTTCCTCCTACTTTTGTCTGTTATTTGCAAAACCTGAGGTGGACGGGAGACTCACTGCAGCGGTCCTAATTTTGGCCCTGCCCGACACTCACCCGGCGATGCGTCACTCTGAATGCGCCGCACATGCTGCGCTCATCGGGCCCTCCCCGAGCTACGCCCTCGCCCCCGCTCCACCAGCGCTGACACCTCTACAAAGGTCTTTTAAAGCAAGGAAGCACTGCAGGGCACTGCTTGTAATACAGGCTAACTGTAAGGAGTCCCAGACCTGCAGAAGCAGAACCCTGGAGATTGGAATCTCTCTATTGGATGGTTTTTGGTGAAAGAATGTCTGAATTTTAGTAACACTCGTCTTGTTTCCATTAGGACAGTGGAAATGAATTTCCGTTTTCCAGCTACTTTAAAATCGCCTTCCTTTGGATGCTCGCTGGGCCCTCTGCTGAATCCACACAGACTGCTAACAAAAAAGAAAAAAAGGGAGGATTTCAAATGGATTTCCACATCTTCTACTCTGTTTCACACCATCAAAAAATTCAGCTCCTTTATACAAATAAACACCAAAGAGTGACGAGAGGAATGAACTACTGTATACTAATGCCCTGGTGCTTTGGGGTCTTCTGAGTCAATGAAATGAGCTATTACAACAAAGGAAACAAGTTAGCTTTCTCGCAGATCTTAACGGGCTGAAGAGGTATTTTAAGTTTCAAATAAAAGAAAAAGGAGATTTCTGATAATAAAATACATGTAAATGAAAACACAAGTGTTTCTAAAAATGTATTTCTGTTAGCTCTGGAGTAGCTGAACTAAAATAATTCTATAACAGAGGCCAAGAACTAGTTGGCACTAATTACTGACCAGTTAGGGAACATATTCTTTACTGTTTCACAGTAGAGACACATTAATGAGCTTTCTAACTTTCACAGGTGTGATGGTTTAATAGGGGACATGCTGAGCCCGAATGCAGTTCTATTTGCTAACAGAGGTTTGGGAGAGACTGGCACACATGTAACTAACACCACACCAACTAGTCTTCCTTAACTGTTAACGACACTCTTCCATTTTCGTAAAGGATTTAAAAACTAATCCTTATTCTCCTAAACTCAGTTCTGAGTTGCTTCCTTCCTTTGCTCTCTTAATACAGAAAAAGAAAACCCACGGCCACTGCAAAAGGACACTGCATGCCGATAGCAAATGCACAGGACAGAACACCACCACCTCACACTGCTTTTATTTAATGCAGGGGGAAACGTGCCTTTTCTGTGCAAGGGACAGTCTGCACAGATTTGCCTGTGTGTCACCACTTCAGGTGACTGTATTTTAAAGACTACTGAAATTAATCTTTCTATGAGGTTTAAGCATATCGTAAGAAGAACACCTCCCACTTCTACAAGAGATTTTTTAAAGCTGACTGGAGATTTAAGAGACAAAACCAAGCATCGATCTTAACTATGGACTTTTCTTACGTCTCAGCCAGAGAACCACCAGTCAACTGAGCCTAAGTCAAGTAAGTATTTCAAGTAACATCCCACTTTAAATTTAGTATGTAAATCAAACTCAGGAGTATTGCATCAGCTATGGTATTCAAAAACAAAGATAAGCATATCATGGTTATAGTGTTAGCAAGTGCTCTCTGTCAATAGGGCAAACTACTTAAAACCTGTAGGGTGGTTCGTAATCGAACGAAATTGTAGCAAAACAGGTAGTTCTGGTAGTTCTAGTCTAAAAAAATGCACTCAAAAAGAAAAATGAGACCAAAAACAAGAAAAAAAGAAAAAAGGAGAAAACAAAGAAAGAAAGAAGGAAGGAAGGAAAACAAAAAAAAAAGAAAAAGAGCTCTGAGCAAACTAGTATCATTAGCTTGACAAAGGCAAAATAAGAGGCTTTAAATACTTAGATTATTTGCTAACTTTTTTTTTTTTTTTTGTTTTCCTCATCCATGATGCACACTACATGCAAGTGGGCTCCACTCATGACAAGAGAAAAAGATGCTCAGCACTAGAAAAAGCTACCAAAAGAACAATACAGGAACAGGAGAACAGATTGCCTGGGAAGCCTGTGACATTTCTATCGATAGATGTCTTCAAGAACATGTCAGACAAACATTTGTCAGGAATTACTCAGGGATCCCTTATTTTGCCCAGGGCACACTGACCACTCAGGGTTCCTTCTGGACCCATGATTTTATGATACGGAAGAAAACTGAAGTGCGAACAAATCGCCCATTAAAAAAAAGAAAAAAAAAACTGACCATGAAAAATAGCTAATTCACAACATTTCAAACACATAATTAAAATATGAAGTATTTTAAAAAGTATTCAAGATTTTATCATCAAGGATGATCAGATGCTACTATTAGGGAGTTTTGAGAATCTTCTTAAGGAGGACAACCTCACAAGTCTCTGGAGGTTTGGGTAACTTTTTTTAATCATATGGATGTACTTTGTCCACTCTGAATGCCAGGTAACATCAACTTAGTAGGTCAAACCAAATCAGTACAATGATCTCACAACTGCCTGCACTGGAAGGTAAAACCCACAAAGCTTGAGTGAATTGATGCCTGATTCTATATGCATCTTTACGAAATGAGAAATGGTTAGGAAATGGTCAACCCTTTTATTTTCTAATATGCTCTATCCTGAATATAATAAAGAAAGTCAGGAGTTCAAATACTACTACACAGTAATCTTTTTTTAAATAAATAAATAAATAAATAAAATAAAATGATGTTGTAGACAAACATTTTCAAATAAAATTGCCATGGCTGGACACAACAGGCTCTGATGTATTTTGGATCAAGCTTTTAATGAAACTCAAATGGATCAAATAGCAAGCCACCAATCCAAAAGGAAACGTTTGCTCTGTTTGGGCCAAGCGGTCTGTGATCAGCAGAAACATACCAATTCCGCATTAAAAAGAAATTAAGAACTGGTCATAAAAACAATACACATATGCACACATAAACCACCAAACAAACTCAGCGTCTATTCAGTAGGTGGACTTTAAATCCAGAAACAAAAGGAAGCAGTACAGGGAATACATTTGCATGATGGTCTAGCAAAATGGTACTATAACTCTGAAATAAAAGAAAACCAGAGAGAAACACAAAGCAGCACATTAAGAATGCTGGGTCATGGAAACCAAACACAAGGCATCAGAAATGTTGCTATATAACATCACCAGTGGCCAGGTCAGCACATCAAATGGCTGTAGAGCCCACAGCTTTCATGTGGCCACCAAAGCGGACCAGGCAAGGCAGGCAAGCCCGCAGCTGGCAGATGGGACACGGTGGGGCGACGTCCCTCCCCGCTCCCCAGCGGCGAGTGCACCGCCACGCGCCGTCCGGATCGGCTCCTCCAGCAGCGTGAGGAAAGCCCTGGCCCCGACCACTCGCGCCCAGCGGGTCCTCCCGGAGCAAGGGAACGGACGGGGGGCCCACGGCCCCGACTGCTTCAGGGCTCTGCCCCCATGGGCTACTCTCTCCAATTACATCCAGTCACAGCCGGCTATTTCAGAAAGAGGGAAACTGCAGTCAATATTTGTTGTAGGTAAGAGAAGAAGAGAAGTCAAACAGCCCTTATTAAAATTATATACTTTAAATGGTCTAATGTAACTGACCGTAACTGTGTCCTTTTGTATTAACGTCTTTCAGATTGCACTGCTTTTTTTCACAGAAAAAGTAGCTGACTGGACACTTATGTCTTAACCAAAACAGTTTTTTTTCCCCTTGAATTCAAGTTACGGTATGGCATTTACAATTGCAGTATTAATTTCAGCCTTTAGCAGCTGCAGAGGCAAAAATAACAAACAAAAAATTCAGTTAGGCACCAGCCACAGCTAAAGTTACTTCCCTGAAATTTTAAAGAGAATTCCATTACTCCAGTGACACACTCCAGTATTTAAAATTTCTGGTTCATAAACTGTAGGAGATAAGAGTTTAATACTGTAACAGCAGCCTTCCAGGCTAACAGGCGCTCTACGTGGCCTGACAACCAACCTCTACAGCAGCTCTGCCCATAGCCATACACATCCTCCAGGAAAATTAATCTGGCCTAGCAATAACTGTCTTCTTTACCAGGAATTCCTCAAGAGCAGGCAGGGATTTCCTGAGGTGCACGCTCCATGAAGCACATACTCAAGTCAGCCAGATACTTGGGAGTAGCATCAGACCTCCTACGCATGGAAATTAGGTCAGTCACTCAGGAGCTGACTGGGATATCAGTGCCACCAAACATAGACTGCTTTAGAATGAAAAAGTAGTGATCCACCCAACCAGAAAGCTGGCGCATCCTCTTGTTCCAGAGTAGTATTTGTCGTCACTCCCAGGTTTGCTGCCACAACAGAGCAGCCAGTCACTAATGCCTGGCAGGTGAGCAGCATGCAGGCATGAAACAGAAAACCACCACAAGGCAGGGCTTAACCTACTTTGCAATACCTCCTCCCACGGAGTGGGGAGTAATGTCAACCGGCGCGACGAAGACTGACGTCAGAGCGATCTATCAATAAGGTACTTTTCTTGCAGGTGCACAGAAAGCCTGTGAAATGCAACCGCCTCTCAGATGAGAGGCAACAGTCCATCTATAATAGCCCACGGCAACAGCACAGTCCCTCAAATACTGTCTTTTATCAAATTGAAGTGTGAAGGATAATTTGAGAGACAGAATAGTTGTCCAAATGTAAACGAGCATTCAGAATCAAGATATCATTCACATAAAAAAAACAAAAAGCTTTGTGCACCTATGTGACCAGGAGGTATCAGTGTCTGTTTGAAGAGCAGCTTCTCCAGAAAGACAGTGTCCTGTGCTTTGCTATTATTTTAATAGCATGCAAAAGAGAAGATCTGTGTGAAACATTAACTGATGCACCTGGGTTTTCCTTCTATTTTTTTCCAAATCACTAAACAACCTAAAGAGTTTTAAGCCCAATCAGATCACAGGTAAAATTGCTACTGGAAATATTTAATGTCTTTCAATGCATATGTGCTCTCCTCATCAAATTCCCATGAGGGCATGTGCAGTTCAGCAAAAGCTTCTCACTGAAGGGTCTAGTTGGGGAAAAGTCCAAAATCAAACTAAAATCTTACATGAGGAGGGTTGACTCAGAACTTTGCTTAGAGCCTTTGAAGGATGAGATCCTCTGAATGGTGAAAGGGAATACAAAAAGCTAATCTTTCTGACTTGTCAAGCTCAAAGGTTTATTTTTATCTCCTGTTAACAGGCATACAAATCGCTCCAGGGCCCAATCATGGTGGTAACACAACCAAATTCTTTAGGTCTGGGCAAAGCAGCACAAACGAGATGTTACTGCTGCAGACATAGCAGGAAAAGAAGGGCTAAAAGTGAAAATCGTTTGACTCTCACTTTCACCTCTTGTTGCTTGTGTGTCTTCTGCAACAACAGGACAATGTGGCTGTGTCCATTGCTACTGTAGCCTGTTCTAAGGTTTAGCATGCGCGCAACAAAGCTTTCATAATGAAATTCAGTCATAATTACTACCAATGTCAAGGGAACCACATACGGCTGTATGAGCAAATGAAAGAATTAGCCCCTTAATACATATTTAACAGGCTGTAAAACGTTCTTGCACAACTGAGTATTCTAGTTCATCCACTTTTGCTTTCTTCAATACAAGCACGATAGATTAAGATGGCTGTTCAAACCCCTCAAAACAGCTACCACCCACTGCTTCTGTGGAAGAAGAATCAAGATAAATTAACTGCTATAGACAGTGTTTAATCAGCTTTGCCTGTCTTACATATTATTAGCTCATAATTCATAACAACATAGCTTTTATGCCTCACAGAAACAACAGTAACAAGGCTACATGGTATTTTCAAACAAAAGAGGCTTGTGTACTGATCACTGATAGAAATACCACAAGACTGACTTGATAAACAAATTCCTAGCTACTATTATATTTTCTGCAGAATCAAATTGTTACCATCTCCTTCCCTCCCCGCCCTGTCCTCCCAGGAGATACTATGGGTAAAGTTCTCTTCTCCCTACCTTCCCTACCAGACTTTCAGGTCACTCACTTAGCAGTGGAGCTTTAAAATATTATAAGAAATGCTAATGCGACAATACTTCGTCAAAATGTATCACGATTTAAGGTATAACTCTAGAGGGTAAACAGAAAGTCAATACTGAGCAAAGCTTTGTTTAAAAGCTAAATGTGAATAAGAACTGGAAAGCAAATAAATCTGCATAAATTTCTCAGTTCTATAGTATTTCTCTTCTTTCTAAAGACAGCATTTTAAGTATTTGGAATGGATTTTTCAAGCAGACTGGATTCCATTACACAAATGTTTTATTTAAACACAGAAGGAGGAGGTACACTTTAAAAAAAAATCTGCTCTGTTTTAGGAAACACCACTGTCTTTCAGACCTACAAAGATTCTCACAAAATCCTTTTGGGTCTTTCAAAGTTTGTGATGATTTTAAGAGCAGATATGCTATATCAATACACAACTTTAAAGTGCCACCTAGTGGTTCATTTTCATCTTTATTTCAATTTGATATTTAAAAATGCCCACTTTTTAAATCAAAAAATTGTTTGTTATTTGTGTCACTTTCTTTCCTATGTGACTTTTTACTGTGTTACTACTGCATGTGTGCCACGATATGGTAAGTAGATGCTTAAATTAAGTTCAAGCATTCTGACGGATTGAACTTGGGCAAGAGGACTGCTGTTTTCAGCACTAAGGAGTTAAATGGAAAAAAAAAATCCGCAGAGACAAAGTAAGTGGCAAATGCTAATTCATTATTTAGAGCTTTTTCAATACAACTTATATACTTACCATGACACAGGAAATTCTGACAAGTTAAAGTTAGTAAAGAATTAGGGCCTTAACTAAGCATAACTGGAAATCCTGGAGAACAAAGCTACAACATAATCATATTCTAAACACTCCTGACACCATATAAAGTCAAAAAATACGTAGTGACATGTCAAGAGATCTGTTATACACTGAACCCAACCTGTGATCTCATATGGGTTCAAATTTTGATACTTACCTAAGTTTGGTATCCAATGTAATATATTAACCTTATAGTAGGGATAGTTACTGTGTATTTTCCCTCTCCCATCCCAAATATTACCTCTTCTGTAGGTAGAAGGAATTAGGCTGGTTGGATAATCTGAAAAATGGCTAAATGTGCACATGCAGTACAGTGTGTCCAGAAGGCATCGAACTTGGGGTGTATGACCTGCAGACAACCTGTGAGAAGCATGCAGAGCACATCAAATCCTGAACTCAACATGTATGCAAAGATATTTGCTTGTATTTCTGTTTAGAGCTCCCGGACACAAACACAGAAGTCAACACTGGGTAACCAACTAGCCAATGAAAAAATCTAGGCTTCTTTACAATCAGCTTCTGGGATCAAAAAAGAAAACGCTCATCTGCTTCTATATTATATATAAAGCTACATCATTACACGTAGACAAAGTATCGTCACACAGTTTGAGACAGTCAAAATTAAGACATAACATTACCAAACATCATCATCTTATTTTTCTGTTGAAAGACTTGCTAGCTATCTTCCTGTGGCAGAATCAAATTCACTGAATAAAAATACAAATAAAAATGCTCATTCCATCTTGCATCCAGATTTCAAAGCAATTTAATAGAAGGCGAGAACATTCACTTCTTCCTAACCTTGCCAATTTAAAAAAAAAAAAAAAAAAAAAAAAAAAAAAAAGGAGAGAGTCTCAGAGAAAGGGAATCATTTCAGAAAAGTCAGACACAGATTCATGGTCAAACCAGGACCAGAGTTTGCATTTCTCCGAAGGTTCTAGTCCTCCTCCCGCCTTCTTTCCCTCCCAAAAAACGCAAGATGAAGAAATTGAAGAAAAAACTCTTCACATTTGGCAATCTTTTTGTTATATACATGATTATGAAGACATTAATCATGCCCACCAAGGCACGCTGCAGATCCCCCTCTGGACCTCCACAGACCCTGCTACTGCCTGCCTGTCTGCTAAACGGCCCATGCTCAGTCAGCAAGGCATGGACATCACCTTAGGCTTGACATACTTGTGACACTGACACAAAGCAATTTACCAGCCTGGAGTCTGGGCAAACTTAATTGCATGTGCCAGCAAAATACTACCTAAACATACCTGCAAATCTCTTACTTTATTAATTGGAGACAGTGCTGAAGTACAATGAAGGCGAACTCTTAAACATACAGTAGAGTATGTCTATTTGATCTGGGGCTTATCCAACATTCTCAATAAAATAAGCCACACAGGTTCTGGAACAGCTACAGGATAGAATAACTATCTCTGGGCAATCAGAATTTAAAAAGCAAGGCAAAGATATTAAGATGTAGAAAACCAAAAGCCTACCTCTGACCCCTAGAAAATGATGTACATAATGCCATCAAGGTTAATAAAATGTCATAATGTACAGATTAAAAAAAAAAAAAGGAATAAGCAATGTTACTTAAAAAAAAAGAGAGAGAAAGAATATTTCTTACTGCAGATCTAGCCTCCAAATGTTGGCCTCAGCTAGTCAGCACATTAAACTCCCCCTCTAACACCCCTAAGACACAAAACAGAAATAGTTTTAAGGCTCTTACTTCTGTATCTCAGTGCCTAAATTGTTACACGTCATCATTCACAATTAGTCAGTTAAATAAAAATATGCATTTAATTAGGAAGGCACGGAAGTTTTGGCCTATATGATTGCCATCCCTTTTTAGAATATTTCATGTACATGTATGCAAATTTAGAGCCAACCCCCCCCCCCCAAAAAAAAAAAAAAAAAAAAAAAAAAAAAAAGATCTGAGCCAAGTTAGTAAAGAACTTCCCACACAACATCATCCAACATCAAGCATAAGTCTGATACTTTTTTGCAGGCGAGATGCAGATGCAAGTGAAAAGAAAGATAAAATTCTGCATGCAGTCCAAAGCTACTTCATTTGATGGAAAAGATCTAAAATCAAACCCTTACAGGCTAAACAAATGAAGAAAAAATATCCCATGACCCAGTTTCTCTCTCTCAAATAAACTCCAAACTAAATGACTAGAACCAAGTAGGGCTCTAAACAATACTTTCTTTCTTAAGTCATATCTATGCTTAATAGTGTTACAGAAACGCATCACTACTTCAAGTTTTGTTGAACATAAAAGGAGATAGAGACGTGGCTTATTTTTAATTGAGTCCTTGGAAGACAATCATATAATTCAGCAAAGGTCAATTCCTAAGGCTAGGAATTTGACATGAATTGTATTTGAACGATTTAAAGCAAGTATTTTTGCATCCTCGTCATTAAAACCAGATAGTACTATTATTCATCTTCACGCGCTAATCAATCATTATTTCAAGAAAAGGGAAAAATAAAGGATTAAATTAATACAATCATAGAATCACTTAGGTAGAAAGAAACCTCTGGGAGTCTCCAGTCCAATCCCCTGCTCAAGGCAAGCCTAATTTCAAAGCTGGATCATGATGCTCAGGACCTTGCCCAGGGATGGAGATTATACAATCTCTTTGGGCACCTGCTCCACTGCTCTCACGATGACAGCATTTTTCCTCATGCCCAGCTGGAATTTTCCCTGCCACAGTTTGACTGTTGCCTCTTGCCTATCCTTCCTTGCGCATCTCTGAGGAGGGTCTGGCTCCGCTTTCTTTGTAACTTCCTTTTAGAGAGTTGAAGGAGTCACCCAGATTCTCCTTCAGCCTCCTTTTCTTGGGCCAAATAAAATCAGTTCGTGCAGCCTCTCTTTGTATGCTACAGTCTCCAGCTTTGGCCAGCTACATGGTCTGTGGTTGCACTCACCCCCAGTCATCAGCCTTTCTTGTACGGGGGTGCACAATCTCAGAAATGTGGAGTAGAGCAGAGTAATCACTTCCCTCAACCTGCTGGCTATGCTCTTGCTCATACAGCCTTCTGTATTTTTTTTTCTTTTTCTTTTCTTTTTTTCTTTTCTTTTTTTTGTCAGAACTTTGTAGGGTTCCTGTTAATCTGTATCCTCAAGTTTCTGGAGTCCTTCCAAATGGCAGCCCTGCCCTCCTGCATATCCACTATTCCTACCAACTTGTTATCATCTGCGACTTGCTGAAGGGTGTGCTCCATCCTGTCATTTGCCTCATTAATGAATATTAAACTGCACTGGCACCAGTGTCAGCCCCTGAGAAACCTGTAACTGTGTCTGCCAGTTCAATGCTGAACCACTGGTTCAGCCAGTTTTTTTGCCCACTACGTAATCTATCCACCTAGTGTGCATCTCCCAAGTCTGGCTCCAAGGATGCTACGTGAGGTGTCACAAACCTTGCTAATGTCAAAATAAACAATGTCCCCTGCTCCCCCTTGTCACTTCACAGAAGGCCATAAGGTCGGCCAGACACAATTCTCTCACGGTGAATCCCTGCTGGCTGTTCCTAGTCACCTTCTTGTCCTTCATGTGCCTGGAAATGGCTTCTAGGAGGACTTAGGCAACTGTTTTGCCAGGGACTGAGGTGAGGCTGACCAGTCTGCAGTTTTCGAGATGTTCCTTTATGCCTCAGAGCATGATGGAATACCTGAGGGTCTGACTCCTACCTCATGTGGGATCCATGAGGATGAGGACACTGTTTCGTTTGACCTCTAATAACCTGAAAAGATTACAACTGTGTTACTGTATTTGCCAATAATTCTAAATCCAGAAGAGCTGGAAATACCAGCAGCTGGATAACAAGTAGCATAGCTTGCTTTGCTCAACCCTTTCTGTATTTTTATGAGCAAAGCCGTCCAGTACTACAAATACAACTTTGCAAAAACCCTTTACCCTCTTCCATACCAAGATTAAAACATACGCCTTTTTCTTTTGTCTAAACATATGAAATTTTCATTATTTTTTTGAAATGTGAATCCAATGAAGTTCAAACTTTTCTTCATATTTGGTTAACGAAAGTTTATTTTTCAGTTGGGGGAGAGTATGAAATTACTGCGACTCTAAGGCAAGTCCTAAATAACTCAAACAAAGAGCAAGCGAGTAAGAGTGAGCAAGTGAGCTTCTTGGTCAAGGAACGTGGGTAATTTAAGAATGAGTGCCTGGTACATTCTTTCTGAAATCCTGGTGTTTAACACAATCAGAGATCTACTGTATTCAGGGTAATTTTAAAGTCTGTTGCTCTACATACAAGTGCCTAAATATGAATGAGTCTTGCCTGAAAATCTAGGTCCCTAATGAGGTGGTAAGCAATTGGAGAAGTGATCCAGCAAGATTCGCTGATCAAAGGCTTACCAGATGCAGTGAAGATGCTCATAGACTTTCGGAACGTTGGACAGGACTTTGCAATTCATGTTTCAAAAAAGTCATTAATTTACCCTATTTGTCACTATTTGGAATTTGGGAGAAAATATGTGGAAGGTCTTTTAAGTATTTAGAATTGTTATTAGATGGATTAATTTGGCAGTAATATAGGTGACTTTCATAAGGCTTATGTGGAGACACAAAGAATCACATTGCAAAAGACTGAAGTCAGTCCACTTAAGAATAAAGTGCTTAAAATCAACAGGGACAGTTCCCTCTGTGAGTAGTCCAGGTTTGCATTTACGTTTCCTCAGGAAGTCAGTGCTCATAGGAAAAAAGTTATTTCATTTCCCTTTCCTTTTCCTTTTCTAAACCTTTTCAGTGTAGTGGTTCTCTGGAATACAAAAATCACCTCTCCAACTGGCTGCGGATCCTTGCAAAATAAACTCTTAGCAAAATCCTCTCAGAATGGGTGAATTTCATACATATGTGAATGCCAAACACATTCCATTCATTAAACAGTAACTCAGAAACCTGCCTTTGAACCTGAGCAGCCCTTTACTTTTTGATGGAGTTATATATGCCCGTTCATGATGCAACACAACTCTCAAAGCTGGACACTTTTTAACATTCAATAAAACAAGATTTAAAAAAATCTCAACACACACAAAAGCTACAAAAAAGCCAGCCAACAAGCCACAACTCATAAAGGCTCGCACTACTTCCCAAAAATTATCTCCATGCATATCTGACATTTTCAAAAATCTTGGGAAACAGATACCTTTCTCCTGAATGCTTTTAAGATCTATAATGCCAGGCTATGGTGGACAAAGAAAGACTTATTCCATAGCTTAAGGCACCTTGTATTCCTGTATGGAGCACATCCTACCACCTACAAAATGTTCATCACCTGCAACCTGAGTTTTTCTGCTAATTTAAGCTGTGACAGTGCAGTGCAGGGAAAGAAGTAGACTTTAAGTATCCATGTGCCAATTGCTCAACTCTACCTTCTTCATGTTACTACACGTAACTCAGTGGGGGGATTCCATACTTCAGTGAACTCTGTTAGTCTTTTTTACTCGCAGAAGTAATAGAGAGTCCTGATTTCCTGGTCTTCAGCCAACCCCACAGCATTCTAAGTTACACTGCAGACAGCTTCACAGTTTGGTCCTGATGGGAAAGGTTTTCCATAGAATGTGAGAAGTGGAAGAAGAACAACTATCAGATGTCTCTATGCCTCAGCATCTTCCGTGCTTTTCTCTTTTCACTGAGTCAGACTAAATGACTCATTCAGCCCTAAATACTAAAACTGGGATTTGTAAAATCTGGTTGTTGGTGTAAATCATTCTGAAATCAGCATTAAATACCTCAGTTTGTCTAATACTGGAGTTAAATCATGACAAGTCAAACATTTGGTTAATGCTCAAGAACAGTAAATGAGTTCTCATCACTGTAAACATTCTCAACACAGGGGCAAAGAAGTCCAAAGGAAAAAGCATGCTACTTCCAAAGTCAATTATCTTTAATTCACATTTCTATTGCACAGAGCTAAAACTTAAGGGGAAAAAAAAACCCAACAGATATTGACAGCACAAAGAGAATCACAAAAATTAAAGGCAAAGCACTCAGTAAGATTTTTCTTGAAAAGAAGGTTAAACCAAGCTGACTCATAGTAGCAATGGAGAACTTCCAGTAACAATATAACTAGCTAGAAAACTGATTTAAAGAAAAAGATCAAGGGAAAAAAATAAGGAAACAATTAACAGGCCCTTCGAACTAACATTAGAGGTCAGGAAAGAGAAAGCTAACACAGAAAACATACAGCTTCACTCTGCTGCCAAGTGCCTTGACATTCTCCCCCAAGGCTTGGGATTCTGCTCTTTTTGATCATTATGAATATAGAGTCTGGAAAAATAAGAGTTCTTTTGATTTGTGTTTTCATTGTTGTCAGCTATTCTGTTTTAATAAAGCTATGTACACTTTGAGAATATGGAACGAATTTCCAAACTGGAACGGTTGCATTTAAAAGCTAACTGTCACGAGCAGACAATCTCAGCCTGTATTGCTTTATGTCATCTCCTTTTGACAAGGATTTCTGAAGAAACACCAAGAAAACAGTGGCAGCCAATACAAGTTAAATAAGAAGTCATCTTCAGTAACACTATTTATACTTTGGCTTTTCATTTTGTTTACATTGTCACATATTTAAAACTCATATTTCTTAACCAACAGTCAAAGGAGAAGTGGCTTCACAAAAAAAAAAAAAAAAAAAAAAAAAAAAAAATCAATAGTCTGGCTCCAGCTGGGTGGAGAAAACTGCTTTTATAGGTCTCCAGTGGAAAAAAACAAACAAAACAAAAAAAACCCAACCAATATAAAAAAGCCGCTTTACAAGCAAGCCACACCTCAAACAAGATTTGATAGTTAAGATTATAGGTAGGTATTATGTTTTTTTATCTTCATATCTTTATAACCACAGAGAAGCGAGGACATGAATATTATTCTTCCTAGTTCTTTTGATCACTACTGGGGATCTTTGCTGATTGTCTAACACATTTAAAATTAATCTTTTGTGAATGCTTTCAAAGTTCTTATGAGCTTTATAGAATATATTCTTATTTATGAAGCAATTCCTAGATGGAAATACAGGTATGCATTTAGATATGATATGCCTACATTTGACCATACCCGTAAGGTCATAAATTCAAAGTTTATGATAGCTTCTTTACTATCAACCAAGTAGAAACTGCTGCTGTGCCCACACGTGTGCAAAAAAAAGTTTACTGAAATGACACTATCCATCCAAAATAATTTCTGTAAACAGAAAAACTACTGATGAAGCTCCTTCTTCTACAATTAAAGTTACTCTCCAAGTAGGGGAGAATTTCCTGTCTTCTCCATTAAAAAAAAAAAAAAAAATCTGTTTATGTCCTCTGTTAAGGGACTTAATGACTCAAGGTTTTCTTTTTTAGTAACTATTTGCTGACAGTTAGTTATCAGTTAAAGAATTAAGCATATCAAAGTAATCTTAAATTATACAGTGAAGTCATTTATGGTGGAATATTTCACTGCTTGCTGTAATTTTGTTTTCCTCAAGTGTGGTAAACATGCCTTTAATTTTTCTTCAGAGCCATTCAAACTCACCTTTTTGTTTGCATCACGAATCGAAGCAAGGTAGTTTTAAACCACAGACCAGAACAGGAACAGCCACCCGTCACCTTGACCTTGCTGCAATGAACTTACCTGTTGCAACAGGAAGACTATTCCCCCATTAACACTCTCTCATCCCCCAAAATGATGCTTTGCCCAGAACATTCATCATCATCCCCTGCAACCGAAGTGTGCAGGAGCAAGTAAGAAAAATAACCACCCCATACTGCGCCCAAACAGTAACTGCCATGTCTTAAAACTCCTGTGGAGTGCTTTAGAGCAAAGCTTTGTTTTAAAACACTCAGGACAGTGTAACAGTCAGCATCTCATCACATCCCCATAATCACGCTATTTCAGCGCGTATGAGCAGCGTTGGCCATTCAAGATGCTGCCTGCAACTGCCGCAGCGTAACATGCTGTGTTAGAAGAATCAGGGCGGCTGAACTGCCTCTGGGGCTAGCCAGGCAGCAAGCTGAGGTTGCAGGCAGGAGCACCTGGGCAGCCCTCTTACACCCAGCAGGGCAACCAGTGCGGCAGGGCAGATGCATGCTTGGAGCTGCAGAATTGCAGACACGCGTTTGGAGCTGCAGGATTAACCTCAGGTCCTGCAATAGCTACAGTGCAGGTTCCCTTTTTAGCTACATACCTCATTCCCCTTCTTACCGTTATCACCCCAAATGGCAGCAGTGAATTTGCTCGAGCTCACTGTCGCTACTTCAAAGCGGGGCAGAGGCACGCGGATGCGCAGCGGCCCGGCCGCGCCACACAACGCGGCGAGCTGCGCTTCCACAGACGGCTTCCTCTTCACCCCTTTACAGCTAGGACTTTGGCACACTTTCTCGCCTGGAAGACTCACGTCGGCAACAGAGGCAAACTGACTACAAAATAAACAGTCTAAATCATTAGAGAGAAGGGGTTGGACAACCACTAAGGAAATAAACAACTCCTAAAAATTATTGTACTGTTATTATTTTGGTGTTTTCTGTAATATTGATGATGGAAGGGGAAAAGAACATCAGATGTAGTTGAGAGCACACCTTGGAGATGATCTTTTTGTAATACACACCATCATAATTTATTGTTGTGCAAGTACCAACACATCAAGTACATCAAACACCTGTTAGTACCCAGGTAGACTGTAGCCGAAAGAGAAGGTCCTGAAGTTCTCCTTTATTTATAGTTTTAAGATGATGTACAATGCCATTAGGTCTTCATCTTAAATTGTAGACAAAAACATCTTTAGTAAGAAGTATCCCGTCTGAGAAAACATCCCTTGTTCATTACAAAGATTGCACATTAAAGTAATTATTTTTTCCCTTGCTATTTATAAAAAGAGAACACAATCTTTGCATAAAAGTTACAGACTAACTGCATCTGCAATAATTACCGTACCAAAAAAACTTCTCTCTCTGGAGAGGAGATAAGGGATCAACCAAAAAAACCCAGGTTTCATTGTTTTTTCTGCTTTGTTTTGCTAAGGAAATCCTACGATCTCTGTTATTAGGGAAATTCCATAAAATAGGTAAGATTAAACCAACTGTGGATTAAAAGTAATTTTGACCAGCATGTATGAGAGATGGGAATACACAGATAGACAATTTGTTACTGGTTGATTTCTTGAGTGACTACAGGTCACTCATGTTTTTAAAAGATTTCCCTAACCACGTTCGGAAAGTTTGAGACTGTGCTTTCCCTGTTGCACGGAAAAGCTTGTTTCATAATTCAGATAAAGGCTTCCTATCTACCCTAGTCTATGGAAATCAAGTCTTCTTGAAGGAGAAAAAAGATCCAGAAAAAATTAAAAACAAACTGGCTACTAAGCTTAGTAACATCTTTCCATCATGTACAGTCCACAGCAAAGCTAAAGATGTCCTAATGGGAGAGCACAGAATAAAAACATTCCGGTTTTTCAATATTGTATTTTGTTTTATCCACAATACGACTAAGCATCCTGTATACATTAGCTGCCTGGGTGGGTATTCGGTGAAGAAAAACTGACTTCTGTTGTTTTTCAAACTCCGCCTTGATAAAATTCTAATGTAGTTTTTACTGTTTTGCACAATAAAAGCCTAACGGAATACAGAGATTGTTTTTAAATGGCCTCACTGGAAAAAGTAAAAAAGTGTTAAAAAAAAAAGTCTATTTTGCTATATTACACACACAGTGAAATAACATTGAAACTGGAGAAGTTGAGATATAGTTTGGCACCTACGACTTTTTGATTTTAATGTACGTATATATTTCCAAGAACAGGGAAGAGAACTTTTACTGGGGAGAGGAGGCAAGGGAGAAACAGAGAGAGCGCGCATGAGAGGGAAGCAGGGAGTGAGAGCCGGAGGGCTGCACCGCCCGGCGCCGGTATCCCGGAGACCGTGGTGACAACGCACAGGTCTCTCTGTCCACAAAACCCACGGATGCGAGGTCCCTCAAGCTGTGCATGCCCCACCAGGCAGGCAGTTAAACACCAAACACCTGCAGTGGTTTGGCCACAGCAGTAACCTACGGCCATCCCATCCCAGGCAAAGTCCGAGATACGCTTCTGCCACTCGGTGGCGTGACCGAACACGTTTGTTCAGGCTGTTAAAAGCTCAGATACGTTGAGCCAGATGCTGGCCAAACACCCCTTACCCAATCCGCCCCAAGGCGGCAAAGCTGCTGCAGGGAGTCAACAGCGGATGAGGGCTGTCTGGGGTGAGACGAGGGCCCCTCGCACCTCGGCTTCCTCACGGAGGAAGCAGCGCAATCTGGATTCACTACAGATTCGTCTAAACCTGAACTTAACTAGATGTAACAGGTGCAGTTATGTCAGGGTAGAGGGAAACGGGCAAGCAAGCATCTTCCCAAAGACTGAGACAGCATCAGATGCTGCCACTTTATCACTACCCAGTTATCACCACCAACTGTGTTCCCATCTCCCGTTACCTGTCCTTCAGCCGCAGGATAAAACCCCAGCAAGGCCACCTTTTCCAACTGAACTACCTCGATTCGCTGCCCGGCGCTGAAAATGAGGTCTTTGCCACCAAACCTTCACCAACAACCGCTCCTGTTTCGACAGGAGAAAAGTTTACCCAGCTGCCTCCCGCCACGACCTCCCGGCTGAAAGGCGACCACCGCCGGGAAGCCAGCACCAGAAACCCTCAAAGGCTTTGCAACCTAGCCCGCCCCCAGAGGAGCGGCGCGGGCCGGCGAGGGGCGTCCCAGCCGAGGGGCCAGGAGGTGCTGCAGCCCACGCAGGGCGCCCCAGCCAACAGACCAGAACTCGGGAAGCCCCATGGCAACCCAGAACCCCAACAAAAGCGCCCCGGAGACACGAATAATGCCAGAAACTGACAACAGCCGTCGCCGCGACGCCGCTCGCCGGGCGCTTCGAGCAAACCTGCGAGTGCATCGCTACAACTTCAAAGGCCCCAGCTTTAACCAGGGGCGGCCCCACTTACTGGCTCGGCCAGACCCACTGCTCCAACAGACCCTGCGGGGTAAAGGTGGTTCAGGAGGGGGTCGCCCAGCAGCCAAGTTTTCTGTTTATCACTATTTTGCTCGGTGCACGTGGTCTTTTGCAAGCACTCCAGCAACATAATCCCTGCTCTGAGGCCCTCACATAAAAAATACCTGACGCCCGCCAGTCTTTGATACAGAAAGCTACACGAAACAGTACCTAATCTTCAAACTAGAAAAGGAGGAAATTGGAGAAAAAAAAAAAAAAAAAAAAAAAGGCTAGAAACCCCCCCCCCAAATAGCCAGGATAATAGCATATCATATGATCAATATTCATACCGCAGCTCAGAATTATGAAATTACAAGTTTATCATAAATACTATTTATAAAATTATAAAAAAGCAAGGAAACTCCCCCACCCACCACCACCCTTCAGGGACTTATCCACAATAGCCTTTAGCTGAAAATCAAACCCAGAGTGAAACAAGGCAGAAGTCTAAACTATGAAAAATGCTCTTCTCCACCACCTTTCAACTGATCCCAAGTCTTGTCTGATAACTCTTAAAGAGAATTTCATTCTAAGAAAATAACGCACAGGCATCTGATCTTACTAACATGACCTACTGATATCTCCATGCATCCAGCAGAATTAGGACAGGTTGTTGCTACTTCTTCCACCCTAGATGAAAAGAGGAGATAATACCTAGAAGAGAATGGGTTTATCCAAAGTTTCAAACAAAATTTTCGTTTTTGTTCTCTGCAAGTTTCCTTTTAAGGGGAGTAGGCTGAGGACTAAAAAGGCTGACCTGATGATACTATGGATATCCAATTTTAAAAGGAAAAAATATTTTTTAAAGTTAATTCAGCTTGTACCCTCCCCAAGTAAATAAAATAGTCACACAAGAAAATTTCCAATTGAGACAAGGCTTGGCACAAGACCCAGAACTTGATTCCCAACATAACCCGTACAAAGAGATGTTACTTTCATGTGAATGTCTATATAGCTTGGACAAGCTTGCAAATGTGGCTGAGAAAGCGTATTTGAAAAAAGCAGTGATATTTCCCTTATGCAAGTTCCTAGGCTCTATCAGAGCACTCTGAACTAAAGCGACCAATCTCTTTGCCTCGCAGTCTTTCCCAAGCCTGCGGAAGGCCTCCAATCTGGCAGAGAAAATGGGTGGTTGACAGGCCACAAGGTTGAGCGTAACCATGACAAAGCAGAGTCATGAACTGCAGTGCACACCACTACTGCGACGCAACAGTTTCTGGAAACACCAACAGCTCTCAATTACCCTTCTGGAGCTACTTATATAACCTGCAAAACCAGTACTTGCCCAGCAGCACTGAGGCTATCAAGCGCAGGGAGATGCACAGGAGTAAAACTGCCCATCGGGAGGGAAACAAGCAAGGAGATGCTGCAGGGCACCGTTAAGAGCTGCTGTTGAGCACCCAAGCAGGCACAACGCCCAGTGTTTTGGGCAGGCACCTGCCTATCAGACAGCATCACTCACCAGATCTCATTAGTAGCAACCAACCAACCCTTGGGCCAGTAGCTCCGAGCTTTGTCTGGATCTGGGGAGATCCCTGAACAGGCAATAAGGCAGCTATGGATGGGATCTCCAGTCCAAGCAGGCAGGAGACAGAGCAGAGCTGGGCAGGGGCTGTGAAGGAGGGAATGGTGCTACATTCCCCCAGAAGTACCAGAAGCAGGTGCTGAGTCAGTACCCATTTTTGAAAATTTTGATGCTGCTTTCAACTATTCTTTTTACTGCTAGCATTATAGAGGCAAATCAAGTTTGGGAATCCTCGTTACAACTTTCCTGGTCCCACTGAATGTGGAAGGCAAATAAAAGCAAGCCTAAAGTTGCACTGATGTCTGATGAGCATGCCCAGGAGGTTAAGGGTCATTAAAGGTAATTTTACACATTAGCAATCCCAGGACTCACATCTTTCTAAAGCCTGGGATAACACAACCTAAAGGTATGTCAGTCTAATTCCAATACATCTAACAGATCTGTTCATTTTAGCATCCTACTCCCCAATCTAAAACATCTCTAGCATCTTGGCACTGCAGGCAGTATCTGATGTGCATTCTGTATCAAATATATCATATAAATAGTAAAAGAAAATAGTAAAAAGCATCTGGGAACTATAAATAGATAACTGTTTCAACTAGGACAAGGCAAATTTTAATTCAATTTAACCAATCTTTTATTCTTTAAAAGCATTGCAAGAAAGTCATGTATCACCAACAGCTCTGAATCATCAGTGTCATCTGTAATCTAATATATTTTGCACTGAAAAAAATACTTACCTAAAGTATGAAGTGTTTAGTGCAATCTAAGATTAATAATTTGATAATCTCAGCATACCTGATTATAATAATATTGGTTGCTTCCCTGAGCTCCACTTCTTAAAGGTGCATTAAGCGAGCGAGAAAAGAAACTGTTCTTACATTTTCAGCCCTGATTCACTCAGTTTCCTAATTGCTTAGAAAGTAATCAGGAAAACCAGAAAAACAAATTAAATAAAACATTAAAATGAAGTCCTCAGTAAGGTGGAGGGAGGCATTTACCTAGCTTCTCATAGGCAGCGAGGGGGCAGACAGAGCAAGGCACTGAGCAAGGCCATCTGAAAAGCAGAAAGAGCTCAGCAGTCCAGGGAACCACAGAAGAAAACTAAAAAAAAAGAAAAGAAAAGAAAAGAAAAAGAGGTAGAAAGGGAGACAGAGACATAGAAAAGATAACCTGAAATGAAAGTGTCAATTAGGCTTGAAAACCCTACGCGATTTCTCAAGTATTCATTCAAGGAAGGTATCGTTGTGATAACGTCTTCCAACTTCTGACCTCTCAAGAAACACATGCTGCAGCTCTTATCAGCCAAGCACAATGCAGCATGCTGCCTGGGAGGCATATTATCACCTTGAAAAATCATTATCTCAACCTCAATATGTTGTACTTGCCATTGTTTTAGGCAATTGGGAGCATGCTTGTAAATGGGAGGAGGTCAAAAAAATGTCTCTCATTTGAATATATTCTTAACTGTTACAGTTATTAACTGTTAATAAATATATTCTTTGCTATTATTCTTAACTGTTACACATTTTAGCCTTTAAATAATCAATGAGCCATGCAAATTTAGTGCCTATTTGTCCAAGCTGCAAGAATCATTCAGCCAAGCAAGAAAGGCAAAAAAACAGATGCTTTTGAAAGCTATTCGCAACAAAAGGAAGAAACCTTACTGCATTTAAATTCTGCGCATGAGTAACATGCACGTGCTTTGCTTGGCTCTGCTGAACACTGCGCCCCCAAACAGGGCTCTGTGGGGCTAGAGAGGTACATGCCTGTGCCTGACGGAGGCCACTGCTCTTTCCTCAGGCCCCATGCAGGGGGATGCGTACCAGCCTGAGCAAAAGAAGAGCCAAAAGTGAAAAAGCACCAAGACAGACTGTACTTGGGAAAAAAAAACAAAACAAAAGGCATTTCAGTGTTGTTGTTCTCACCTACACTTAGTTTGTTTGGGAGTTTGTTTGGGTCAGAATATACTACTGCTAAGTTAAGTAAAAGATGCAATCTTACACAGAAAACATCTTATAGTAAGAGAAGATCCTAAGAAAATGGAACTAGGTCAACAACTATGATTCCAAATAAAAATCGTCATGAATTGTTTAGTGTCATCTCAGTTTCTGAAGCTCTAAGACTTGTACTTTCAGTTTTTTTTTTAATGAAAACATTACAGTTTTATTTTAAGCAAGGACTTTTAAATATGACTTTTAGTAGTTGAAACCAGCCATTAGATATCAGCTCCTTCTACAAGTTTCATGTTAACTGCAGTATCTATTTGAAGAATATTTTTTAAATTTTTGTGCAAGAAAATCAATTTTTAATCAAAAATAGCTGATAATTCTCCTCACTGGCATCCTTATGCCAGGTATCAGCACACTCAGTGTCTCCATCAACTAATCAGCTTGCTGCTTTTCTAACACATTTGCTAAATGAACATTTCAGCATCATACAGGCACATCCCAGATGCTTGTTCTACTTTTTTTTTTTTTTTAATTTGAGATAACAAGCAATAAATCAGAGTTAGGTCTATGATCCACGAGACGGTATTGAGCAAATTAATTCAATCACTGTATTTTTCTAGCGTATTGAAGGACAAAGAGGGAAGTGCAGCCAAGATAGTGAGCGAGTGAGGGAATTAAAAGACTGGAAGAGTTGCATTTCATTCATCCCAGTGTCACTGAGATGAAAGCAAGAAATGATCAAATGAAAGAAAAAATATTAAAGTGGTTAACTGTAAGACAGTTTCTACATGTCATACCTTAAAATGGCTACACTTGGCTTTATTTTCAGTTGATATATGTTCTCTTACGCTAGTGCAAAATGCTTCCCAAACTGAATGGCAGAACTATACGTAAAACTTAGCACTGGGAAAAGAAATAGAGACAAAAAGTGGTAACAGTGATTTTGGCCCAAAGTGTCAGGTGACTCTCTTCTTTTAACTATATTGTTTGGTTGGTTCATTGATATCAAACTTCAGGGTAATCAGTAGACACTGAGTACAGAATATATGCATATATATAGTTTCTATACGGTGATGTACAAGCAAATAAGGAAAGAGAAAGGAATCAAACTTGCCTGCCAGTTCTATCAATGTTCTTTCATTTGAATCAGAGCAAGCAGATTTTGGTGCATTGAAACAATTTATAGAACACAGCCACAATTAAATCCTTAATGAACTTTATTTTCTTCTTTATGTTCCCCTCTGAAAAATGATCCTGTTTTGATGAAACATCTTTAACTAAAATGAAAATATTTACTTTTCTATTTGCTTCATTAAAAAAGCAATTGCATCAAAAATGTTGATTTTTCATTAGGTCTCTATTTTTACATTTTTGCATCTTATTTTAATTTGCAGTTACTAACTTAAAGTACAAGTCTGCCCTCTAGTGTCCAAAATATGTAAACCGAGTGATATTAAAGTTGTTTTTTTTTTTGAGTTAAATTACTTGAAATTGATGTTTCCTGTTTGTGGGTGGGTGGATGACAGAGGTGGGACAGACAAAAAAAAAAGTATATAAAAAAAGACTGGATTCACATCATAGAGCTAAGTTAACCAGTGGAGCCTAATAACTAAGTCAGACTGGTTTCACCAGAAGAAAACAAGTTTTTCTTGTGCACCAGGGAAGCCATACTGTTTGTAAGAGGAAGCCAACAAACAAAAAAATATGACTCTTACAGGAAAGTGGTGAGCTACAGTGAACACTGTCTGGATGTCTTTTGAATATCTCCAAGGAAGGAGACTCCACAACCTCTGTGTGCAACCTGTGCTAGTGTTCATACACCCTCAACAGTTAAGTTTTTCCTCATGGTCAGGTGGAATTTCCTGTGTTTCAGTTTGTGCCCATTGCCTCTCATCCTGTCACTGGGCACCGCTGAAAAGACTCTGGCCTCATCTTCTTGACATTCTCCCTGATAAGATCCCCTCTTAGTCTTCTCTTCTCCAGGCTAAACAGGCCCAGCTCTCACAGGCTCTCCTCATCAGAGAGGCTCCAGTCCCCTAATCACCTTTGTAGCCTACGCTGGACTCTCTCCAGTACCTCCATGTCTCTCTTGCATTGGGGAGCCCAGAACTGGCTGCAGTACTTGAGATGTAATCTCACCAGGGCTGAGTAGATACCTCCCTCGACTTGCTGGCAATGCTCTTCCTAATGCACCCCAGCATACCATTGGCCTTCTTGGTCACAAGGGCACATTGCTGGCCCATGGTCAGCCTGTCATCCAGCAGCACTCCCAGGTCCTTCTCTGCAGAGGTGCTCTCCAGAAGGTCAGCCCCCAGCTTGTACTGGTGCCTAAGGTTATTTCTCCCTAGGTACAGGTCCCTGCACTTGCCCTTGTTGAACCTCATGAGGTTCCTCTCCACCCAACTCTCCAGCCTGCCCACATCTCTCTGAATGGCAGCACAGCCTTCTGGTGTATCAGCCACTCCTCCCAGCTTGGTATCCTCAGCAAACTTGCTGAGGAGGCACTCTATCCCTTCATTAAGGTCATTGACAAATAAGTTGAATAAGACTGGACCCAGTACCGGGCCCTGGGGATCACTGCTAGGCTACAGGCCTCCAACTAGACTCTGTCCCATTGAGCACAACCCTCTGAACTCTACCTTTAAGCCAGTTCTCAATCCACCTCACTATCCACTCATCTAACCCACACTTGCTGAGCCTGCCTATAAAGATGCTACAAGAAGATAGCGCTGAAAGCCTTACTGAAGTCTAGACAGACAACATCTGCTGCTTTCCTCTCATCTACCCAGCCAGTCACAGGCCATCAGATTGGTTAACCATGACTTCCCCTTGGTGAATCTGTGCTCACTGCTGTTGATCATCTTCCTACCCTTCGCATGTTTAGAGATGACATTCAGGATGATGGATGCCCATCCATCCAGGGATGGAGGTGAGACTGACCAGCCTGTAGTTTCCTGCGTCCTACTTCTTGCCCTTTTCAAAGACTGGAATGACACTGGCTTTCTTCCAGTCTTCATGTACTTCTCCAGTTCTCTATGCTCTTTCAAAGATGATTAAGAGTAGTCTACCAATAACATCCACCAGCTTCCTCAGCTCTCGTGGGTGCATCCCATCAGGACCCATGGATTTATGGAAGCCAGGTTTGCCTAAATGATCTCTGACCCGATCCTCCTCAACCAAGAGGAAGTCTTCCTTTCTCCAGACTTTCTCCCTGGTCTCCAGGGTCTGAGATTCCTGAGAGCTGGTCTTAGCAATAAAGATTGAAGCAAAGGTGGCATTCAGTAACTCTGTCTTTTGTCTGGCTCTCCTACACAGAACAGCAACCTACACGGTATGAAATCAACACACTGTTGTCTCATTAGTTCTGCAAACAGCAGTAACTAGGGACATTTCAACTCCAGCATGCACGTGTACCTACATACATATACACACACACACACTTTCTCATTATTCTGAATAATTCTTATTTCAAAATCACCTCTGGATTGCTTTAACTGCACACATTTTAACTGGACTGCCCCAATTTACACCTTTGCATTGCCAGACCAGTGTTTACTGTACAAAATGGAGAAAGTCAAACTGCACGGAATTACATTAGGACTAAAACACATTTTTTCCTAAACAGGTACTCCTAAACAGAGCTATGGAAAAATTGTATTTTCTGACTCAGCAGATAATTTCTCTGTCAGTGCTCTCTGTAATGACAGGAAGAGTTTTATTAGTTCTTAGTCCTACTACTATTGCAGAGTCAACAGAGCTAAAGGAGGATAAACAGACAGTTGTCTCAGTCCTGTGTTATCCAAGTCACCAGCCAAGTTTGGTCTGCAGGACCAGTTTCTGTACATGTGACACCACTTCCCTTTCTCCCACACTCAATCTAACAGCTTAATAGAGCTGCAAGACAAGACAGAATCAGGCCTAAGACTAACATTATTAAACACAACAACATCCTCCAGAATCACCCAATTAAATTCCACATGCCAAGCCACGTTTGCCAAGAGGACAAGCAAGGAAAGTTCTTATCATTCTCTGAACTTATAGATTCAATGTATTTGTCACAAACTCTTAAAGACTACAACCTATAGAGTTTTTTGGGTTTTTTTTGTTTTGTTTTTTTTTTTTAATATGATGAAGTTGAACTTAATGGAATTCCTCAGCTCCCTGTTTCATCTCTTATGGGCCTTCTTCCTGAGACAACAAACTAGAGAGTTTCAAGAGAAATTTCTAGTTTTGCAGAAGTGTCTTGGTGGAACGGGCAGACTGACAGGTGTCCAAAACTTCTGCAAATTTCTATGTCTTGTAATAATTACCATTCCATTTAATAAGTTAAGATAATTGAGACACTGGATGATTAGTGGTTGGGAGCAAAATTTATCTTTAGAGACTCGTTTGTTCTGTGTTCAGCTCAACAGGATCTTTATCCCTATTCAGTTCTTTTTTCATACCTAAAACAAATTGGAAAAGCATGAAAACGTCCTCATAACAGTAAGACAGAAATAAAGCTAATGATAAAATCTTCTCTATTGTTTTGAAGTCATCTGGCAGACTTTCGTATTAAAAAATTAGAGCTTCTTTATAAAAGACTAGAGAATAGTACAGTGAGCATAAAAATTATAAGTCTATATTAATTCCTTTTAATGCTACAGAACACTACTGAATACCATATGATGATGCATGGGGGAAAAAAGGAAGCATTCAAAAAATTGTTATATTCTCTCACTCAAAAAAATCTTGCAGCAAAAGAACGGAGACGATAATGCAATAAATTATTCCTTACAGTAAAATACCTTTCCCTACTTCGAAACTGGCAAAGATCAACTGGAGTCAGTGCATCTATTTTCATATCTTGTGAATAATAAAATTATAAGACAGTCTAAAAAGTGAGCCCAGATAGTTTTAAAAAATACATTTATAAAAAAAATACACACACATACATATATGTATATATATGCATACACCCACACACCTGCAATTTAGCATTATGGCATTATTTTGCCCCAATATGCTGTTCCAGTATCAGGCAACAGCTTTGTAGTCTCTTATTTCCCACTTCCATGTGTTTAAAAATAAAATCTTATAGATTTTGCCCTAACAGCTATCACTCAGTTTTATTTGGATAGCCTTCCTATAGAAGCGATAATAAGGAAAAAAGTGTGAAAAACCAACATACAAAAATGTTACAATCATGGTAAATGGTCAGGAAAGTACAAGATACTTTCCCAAACATATACCAATTTATTGACTTTGATGAAGCCAACTATCTTACTATGGATTAACAGTTGAATTAGATTACTGATCCAAAACTAATTCCAAGGAAAGCAATTTCTTCACTACTCCTCTCCAATCAGTTTTTGTCTCAAAATGGAAGGCACTGTATTTAAAATCAAGGAAATGAGATATTGAAAATATGGTCAAAAGTCCACAAAGATGTATTTAAAAACCAAACATACAAGACTTTAGTACAATGCTGTTTAAGGTTAAGCAATAATCTTAGTTAAATTTCTCCTCTTTCATCTCAAAGATCCAGCATTAAAACTATACTATGTTGCTAGGTTTTACAGACAGATTATATCAACTTGCCACAAACATATTAGTTTGCTATACGCTCTAATCTGATATTCTTATGCAGGTCTGCATGCACTTGTATTCAACTCTTTCCTCCCTCAAATCTATGAAAATTATGCAGAAGATGTGGTAATAACTAAATATACACAGTTTTCAGGGCATCCCTCACAAATTAGGGTGTAAAGAACAGACATGCTGCGACGGGAACATCCTCTTACTGTGGGTCAAGGGGAGAAGTTCCTGGCAAGAAGCCAGGTTCCTCCATTTGCCTGGTTAGGGCTTCTTCTGGATTTCCTGAAAATAGCTCTACTTGGACGAGTAATTTAACACCGGTCAGAAATGGCACCCAGCCTTTGGGAGATAACTTTAGCAGGGCTACATGGAAAAAAAAATGCTCTACGGGAAACCTGAAGAAAAATTATCCTCTCAGCAGAAACCACTCTACAGCTTTCCTCAAACTCAGGATCTTAATTAGGGAAATTTTATCCTATGTTTAGTGCTACTAGCCATAAGCAGCTTTTCCCATAAAAAATCAAGAGGCCACGTGAGACACCAGACACTGCGCCAGAGGTCTTCAGAGAGGTGCTAATAATCTGCCAGGAAGTGGACAGGACCTGAGATCTCCAGCTCAATCCAGCTTTCTGGAAAACACAGGACGGTGCCTTCCAACTCCTCTGCAAAGAATCCCAACCAGGTAATAACAAGGACCACCGGGGGGCAGCTAGGGATTATTGTTCTCCACTGCCAAATCACACTTCTATCTCCGCACTATACAACAAGAAGCATCTTAAATTTACTGGAGTAGTAGCCTGTTATGCTGTAAACAAATCCAGTAAATAATATGATGGGTAGTCATTCAGACTTTGTTCCATCTTAACAGACAGCAGTCAGTTACAGAGCACATGGAAACTGCAACTGGAACTTATGAAGGCTTGCAAAATAAAATCCCTATCATCTTACTACTTCTGAAGAAATACTGATGCCTTCAGTCCTAACTGCTTTGTGCGACCGCTCAGAGATTCGTAATTACATACTAAAATAAATACTTGTAAGAATCTATGTAAGTACTCCCTACTCCCCTACCCCCCAAAAATAATAATAAAAAAGATACTTACAGAAACCATAGAGCTGTTTCTTAAAGGATACTATTAACTGAGTGGAAGGCAGACACAGAACTGAAGCAGTCTGAGTGGCCGAAGGACAAGGCTTTTATTCCCTCTAAATACACAGGCAGTCCATCTCATTCACCATCATCCATCAGACCCGCAACTTTTCTTCAACACGCCTTTGAACACTGTAGGCATCCCCCATTTATTAAATAAAACCACCAGAACAGTAATGACTGCGTTGGGAGACAGACACAGTGGCTTGGTCACAAGCCTGACAACACCAAGCAATTCTTAAAATTTTCTTAATAGTTTTAGAAAAGCTCCTTTTTAAACTCTAGTAGACAGTATCTTCATCTCAATTTTGCTGCTTAAATTAAGCTTACATCACTAGGAAATAAAGATAAATTAATTCAGGGTGGGATTGTGATTCTGTATAAATAAGCCTCCAGCGCCATCAGAGATGCCCTAGAGTATCCAAGATCTCCAGAAGGGGCTGGTAGGTGTGCCTGAGCACCAGCAGGAGATCCCCATCTTCTCCAGCAGTTGCTGGAGGCCAGGTAGGTTATCTCACTGGCTAATAAATGCCCTGTGGACAAGGAGACAAACCTCCCCCTTGGCATCAGCATAGTGCTACCCAGCCTCCCCGTTCTGTGGTCACCAGCTTATGAACACTTACATTTGGGCTCCATTTTAAATACACAGGTAGCCCCTGAGATGAGCAGAAGGAAGGTTCTGTCAAAAAGTTCTGCCTAAGTGTACATACTCTCAAGATTAAGACTTAAGCTCCATGGCCTTCAAGCCCTTACTTGCTGCAGTATTCCCGTTGACCTTGGATAGCTTTAGTGAGATCAACTGTATAAAGAAATCGTGGTCATGACTGCAAATTTGTTTGCAGAATCTGACTTTCAGCAGAAGGTACAAACCAAAAAATAATTAAGAAAAGAGAAAGACAGATGGCTGAATAACAAATTCATTTTGTCTTGAAAGAAAGTAGCAGGAGAGCCAGTTCTTTGTTCTGCCACAGCCCTTATTTGAAGGCAGAAAGGCAGGAAAAACTGGCTATAAAAGGCCTTCCCAGAAGGGAAGGAGAGCTACAGGGGAGCACAGTAAACTCCAAATATCCCGTCTTGGTGAGTGGCCAGAGATACGCTGAAGCCAAAACTTAGTATGCTAAAGTTGCCTAAAGGCCACTTCAACTGTGACAAGCTCCTAAATAGTTCCAAAATGCATCACAAGAAACTACCTTTGCTCCATGTGTTGCTCCTGGGCCAAGTACAGGGAATAAACTGCACACAATTGGACAAAGTTGCTACCACTTGAAGTGGCAATATATCACATTTTTCTTTAATGTACATAACTGAAACTGAACTTCACTAATGGAAGAGGCCTGCATGTTTATGCCAGTCTTAGCCAAAAATGTTGCCTTTGGTGATTTTAAGAACTGCATTTCCATCTTACAAAGGTGTGAAAATAATCAAATCCTTTTCCTAACAACACAAAGTTACAGTGTGTTCTTACGACCTCACACATGTCCATGCACTTGTGCCACCTCATAATGAACTATAATTGCTATATGATCATTTCCAGACTTACACATAGTTAACCATTAACCTGTATTTGTAGAATAAGTATTTGCTGAACAGCATGGTATGTTCCTTCATTCCCCAAAGCTTTGTAATCATTCAGTTACAGACCTCAGCAGACTGGCCAGCTAAAACTGCTTTTGCAGTGGTGAGGGAAAGGCCACAGATAATTAGTTCTTATTTAAAGACTTTAACAAAAAAAAATGTCAGTTTTATAGAAAACTTTGTCAGAAAACAAAATAATTGAATATGAAGACTGTTAATTTTCATGTTTTTTGGACAAATCCCTCAAATTTCTCATTCCAATCACTGTAGATATACTAGGGTAAGAAAGAAATTAGAACCAATAAAATCATTCAAGCTTCCAGTTGGATTTGACTACTGTGCATCATCTGCATAGGTACATATCTATGAGATGAAGAAAGAGCCCACAACATAGTATAAATATAACTTACTAGTTTCTTGCATAACAATGAGTGTCGTTACCTATGTAATTGGCACCATTATTTAAGAAGTATTTGCAGAAAGACTCAGTTGTTGCAAAAAAAATTATATAAAGTCATAACAACAATATAACACAATTAATACTGTGCTCATTATTCACCTTTCTAGCAGTAAGGCTCATTGACAGTAGAACGCCAAGGATGGCCACAGAATTTTTGCATACACATGATTTGTGTATACACAAAAGAATCCACGCATCTTAAATCCAGAGCTGGTTGTTCTTGTTTTGGTTCATTTTTAAATGCATAACACCTAGGAGGTATGTGCTACCCACACCTATGGAACTTGCTCTGCCCTCTGTTACAACCTGAGGGGTTAGTGGCTTCTCCCAGCTTTAGAGAAACCGCTTAATGAGGAAACCTCTACTTTTTGCAGACAAATGGAGATGATCTGTCAATCACATAGCGGTAATGGCTATTATATTCAAATAAATAGAAAGTGCTGTATTTGAAGTATACTTTGCTGCTCATTTCCATTTGAGAAGAAGTAACAGCAGCAATTTAGAAATCTGGAATACGTATCAACAGGCTTCCATCAGGATACCACTTCAGCACAGGATCAGCTGCAGCCCATCTCAGGTAGCAAAAAGTTCTGCTATAAGCTCTTCTTCTCTCTTTACAAGCTTCAGCTGCTGCTGCAGCAACTAAGCTGGAAAAGGGCTGGCTGGTGGTTTGGCTTATGTGAGGCATTATGCTGAGGTCTCCAGCACTAAACATGTGGGATTTCAGCTGCAGTCTCAATTAGAGAACCAAGTTTTATTACACACAGGCTCTTTATTCTTCTTACTACACACGTAAAAAGGGAACATGCCCTGCAAGATGCAGTGGCACAACCCATAAACAGATGTTTAGTTGCAGACTGCCCGTAAATACTACACCGTGAAGGAGCCAGACTGAGTTTATGAATGACTTCAAAGGATTTCTCAATAAATGGTGAAATTAGCACCAGTATCTTGCTAAAATGAGGTATTAATGCTTAAGCCAACAACTGTTGTTTAAATATTCCAGGGCTCTTTCCCAGCAGGTTCCCTGTTCTGAAGGCCAGGAAGGGTAAGTAAGGAAGACGGTAGGAGTTTGGTCACCCTGGTCAGGGAAGACTTCTGTTGCAACCCACGGTGGTCAAGGGAGCTCCTACGCCATGCACTGGAATAGGCTTTTATGCCAAATCCAATTCTAAGCAGTACAAGAAGCATTCATCTTAAAGCAGCTGTGGGAGGACAAGGAAATCTAATTCTAGAGGGATCTCCATGCCCTCATACAACAGAAATCCCACCCACACCAAAACAATTTTCTGGACACACATCAGAAGCCATGTGCGCTTCAGAATGAACATTGAATACACTTTTCTTTAGAACTATGTCAATATTGGCACTAGGATATTAAATTTGACTTCTAAAACTGACTCTGGGAAAGATTCCAGTTGTCAGAAACTTCATGAAAGTGCCAGTGCAATGTTATCTGTGCACATGCCGATAGTCATACAGGTATAGACCTTTAAACATCAGGTTAAGGCATGAAAAAATCCTGAATTTTTGGAGGCTCAGTTAAAGCTTTAAGAGCTTTCAAGACATGTAGTTTCAGTTTACAGATATCTAATCCAGTATCTAAGTGAAAAAGGGAAGCTTCTGCTAACACATTTGCAAAGAAATTCTCCAATAGGATTTCAATTTTACAATAAAAATCTTAGTTCAGAATTAAATTGTTTGTATCTGAGGGAAAAATAACTGTTGCAAGTGACCCAAGAGACGATTTTTGCTTTAGTAACTATTTTCAGCACTAAAATTAATGGAGAGAGAAACAAATAGGAGTAAAACAGATTACATCAGCATAGTGATTTTAGAAACAGAAGAAGGAAGACTACCCTCATTTTTATTAGGCTAGTTTATTATTTTGGAGGGAGAGGGAAAGCAAGGGAGAGATGTGGAAAGAGCACAGGGGATAAAAGATGGCAAATCATCATCCTCTCCCATGTACGTTACTTTGAGGTACGTTCACATGATGCTGGTGGCCCAAAGCACAAGCACAACATCATGCAAGTCACACGATTCCCATTCAGACCCACAGTCAAACAACATCCATCCTGCTGCACTTTAGCACAATATAATCCAGTGCAGAGAGACCAGAAGATGCCCATTACCATGAACACATAACAGAATGACATACCTTTTCAACAGAAAGAGAGGAAAAAAAAAAAAAGTTAAACATGCCTCTAAATCCACTAACTTGTGCGAGTAAAACTGTTGTATAACCTGCTAATTAAACAAAATCTACCTCCTTCATCCCCTCCCCTCAAAACCCCACAGTGCTACTGCCATTGACTGCCTATTCCAAACTCAAGCAGTCTCAGTGCTTCCTTCCCTGGGTAATGTTATTCACAGTATTTACTTATAAAATAAGCCAACTGAGCATACTAAAAATTTCTACAGTAAGGGATTAAACAAGTATCAAAAAATGCCTGACTATTCTATCATCGTGTAACGAATGATAACCAAGGGAAAAGGATGAGGTAAGCAAAGGTTTGCCAGGGGAAGCCATTGCTTCATCCAGGTTTTTCTCCCTGCGCTGTCAGCGCTGCGGTTTGATTCAATTCAGGCACTTGGCAGAGGGTGTCAACACTAAAACACATGGCCGCCGCCGGTGCCGCCGACCGCCGCAGCGGCCCAAGCAGCTCCCCCGAAACGCCAGCTGCCCTCGCAGCCGGTAACACGGACGCATCCCGACACGTCACGCGGCGCCCAGGCGACTCCGGCGAGGAGCCCGGCACGAGGGGGCAGCGGCCGCGGAGGGCGCGCGCGCGCACGCATGCGAGCGCCTCGGCCTTTGCGCAGCGCTGAACAAAACTAAGCTGCTCGAGTCGCTTCCACTGCCAGATTAGCTCAAGCGTGTCGGGGGCCCGATTTGTCTCATTCGCCTCCCTTTGATCCGTACTGCGTGCTGCCTTCTATTCCTATCTACAGCGATCACGGACAAAGCAGGAAAAGTAGCACAAATCCAGTAATAAAACACTTGTAAAAGCAGGAAGTTAATGCCAGCTACAGGATACTTTTTTTTTTTTTTTTTTTTTTGGGGGGGGGGGGACATTTTGCTAGACAGATATTAACATACAGCAGCACAACAGCTACCAGTCACAACTGCTAGCAGTTTTATTTCTCTTGCTGCATGTGAGATATTAAAGCACTGAATTTCCTGAAATCAAGTTTAAAGGGATGAAGCAATGGATGTTTTGGTGGCCAGCTTCCTCCCAAGCTGACAAGCCTGGCCCCTGAATTGTCCTCCATGAACCTTCAACTAAGCTAGGCAAGCAAGCTCTTCAGAGCTATGCCTTTAAGTGAATACTTAAAAATAAGGAAACCTCAGAGAGCAAATTAAATGGAACATGCAAAGTAACAAACATCATAATGGGGCAACAATAGCAAAGAGAATGGAAAAGATTTAAGTTGTATAAGCAAAAGCAAGAAATTGTTTTCCTTATTTCAGTATTTCTCTTCAGTTTTGTCCTACTTCATTTACAAACCATTAGTTTATTTTTAAATTACAGATCACAAAGCTTCACTTTAAACTTGTATGAAATAGCCATAGAAGGGCTTTCACACTTCAAAATTCCGAAAAAATGGAGTTTCTAGGCGGAGGCGACATTTGTGCACATATGCATGTGTCCTAGAAAGAGAGAGGATGTGTGTCCATATATAATAAATGACTATATATTTTATGTACTACATATGTACAATATGCATATACAAAAAGTATGTAACTGAAGGTCTCCTGCAACAGCTGCTTTTATATCATATGACACCAGAGTCCAAAGAGCTAAACATCAATGTACTTGTAGGTAAACATAGCCCTTCAAAAGGGCTGGCATCTGCTTCACAAAAAAAAAGAACTATTCCTGGTCTGCAAAGAGTCAAATTAATCCAGAATCTGGATCTGAGTTTTAGGAAGCTAATTCAGAAAGGATTTTGCACTTAATCAAGGCCTTAAGTATTCAGGAGAGGAAAAGAAACTTTAGTTAAAAACTTCCACACATGACAGAAAGGAAAAGGCTGGTATACCTGACGCTTTCTGAACAGTAGATACCATTCTTAATTTGTAGTTAGTTTAAAAACAGGACAAGCACAGCCCTTACAATCAACACTGAAGCACTCAAATATCACAACTTTAAAGAATAATATAAAAACTTTATAGTTCAAGACATAGTTCAGAGTGAAGTCTCACCTCACTGGGATTTTCGGCTGATTAAAACAAATAGAAAAAAATAATCAGACATACGCATTATTGTTCTGCACATACTTTGCAAGAGGAACTATCATATTTAATGACTCATTATTACATCTCAAAAATGGATGTCATAAAAACATATAGCGCGCAAGAATGATTCCACCTCATCTTCTAATTACCTTGATAAAGTGACCATGTGCTTAGTACATGCATTGGTAAATACATGTTTACGAAACCAAAGCATCATTTAGGCTGTCTCTACATGACAGGAAGATTATTTCAGCTGCTGGGCATCCTAGATTGAAATTAAGGCGCAGGCAGTTTCCACAAACTCTCTTCAGGTTTCACAGTATACTCAGAGGGCCAACTCAGTTTAGTCTGTTCAGGCT
This sequence comes from Rhea pennata, assembly GCF_028389875.1. Taxonomy (NCBI): domain Eukaryota; kingdom Metazoa; phylum Chordata; class Aves; order Rheiformes; family Rheidae; genus Rhea; species Rhea pennata. The sequence goes on along the minus strand of NC_084663.1, from coordinate 97,710,156 downwards.
TTTTCCAGTCTAGCTGAACGTATCCATCCCTTTGCAAGATACAAACAAGATGCAAAGATAGCATTATGTTGTGAGAAACCCCTTTGGAGGGTTTGTTTGAAAGCTTGCAAAGTTAGAGTTGTAACAGTACAGCTCAACATAAAACCAGATATATTTGCAGTCTAGTTTCTAGTTAACAAGTAAGAGAGCCTGCAGATTTACCCACTTCACATTTCTATTGCCTCAGTAAGTCTACTCTGACCTTAGTAAGGTCTTGACCTTTGTTTTGTAAATGCTTTCAAAGTACCTCTCAATAAACCTCACAAATTAGTGACTTCTAGAGGTATATTATTTTGTAAGTATTTCAACTCTGAAACTAAAATCCACGTTAATCCTTCCTTCAGTTGAGTAATGCATACTTCATTAGTTTTAGTGCATCTCATTCAGCAAGGCCCAAGAACTCCTCTCTCCTGAAGGCACCAGCTCTTCCCTTCCACAGCCTTTCTCAGCTCCAAAGCGTATCCATCGGCAAGCTAAAGGAGTCATCTAGTGGCCGTGAAGAATACGTGCAGCTCTACTCCTTTCTGCAGGCAGGCTGGGAGGGCACACAGGATGTTTTTTGAACCCCCAGAGTAGCCTGGTACTGACAAGAGGCAGTGCGCTAGTGGAGCCTCAACTGAAGTGCCAACGTTTTAAGACCGATATGTTGCTAGCCATGATTTCCATAAGATGAGCGACAGGCACATTAATCTTCCCTCACACACTTTAATTACTAGTTACCCACGTTTGACCAATATCAAGGGCAAATATAAGTTCTCTGCTTCTTAAACATACCTGTGAATAGAAATAGTTGCATTACTTCTCACCAGCATGCAGCTCACCAGCCCTCTTCATGAGAGACATCAGTTTAAGCAGTGGTCTTGACTGCTGATTAGAGAACAAACTGGAACAGCAAACCAACTATCTATAAAAATCTAATTAAACTTCAAAAACATGTAATGTTTTACCAATTCTCTGTTCAAATCCCCTAGTCAGGTAAGCTCTGCAAAATTAAAAAGTGAGTGTAATTTTATTAGAAGACTTCAAACATTTATCACTCACTCCAAGTCCTGAAAAATAATAATTTTAACTATATTAGAGACAAGAACATGAAAAAAAAACATTTGTTATTTTTCAGGTAAACTTTAGTTTCAAACAATCAGCATTTAGATCAATTTTTTGTTATTCTCAATTTTTGCCATCTGTTCTATGAGAAGAATTGTAGGCACTTTATTGAAGGGCAAGATTACCTTAAATTTCCTCTTGTTTCTGGAAATCATTTTGCTACAACACTAACGTTAGGCTGTGGTGGAAACAGTGTTCCTGTTCTTCCTTCACAAAGAGTGGAGGACAACTGAAGTCCATTATTAACATCTTTTCTACTTAAACTCTTATACTTTTGCTCAGAGATGACTCAAGGGAAATGAACACCATGTGTTAAATATCCCGCACACAATTCTCTAAGGCACATTACCCACGTGGTTTGATGTCTTATAACTTAATAACTTAATCTCTGCAGCAATAGCCTTGCCCCTGGAAATCGGGAAATATAGGTTCTTCAGACTAGCCACAAGGTTTTTTGAATTTGTACTTAACTGCCTTAATCACCTCAGTCAGAAAGATGTTACATAGCTTCTTTCACCAATACTTTAAAATCATTTGGGTAGTTTCAAGTGAAGAGTGCTACTGAAGTGAAAATTATCATTATGGTATTGTTAAGGAGCACTGACCTATTTCAGGTTGAGGTTGATGGCAGCAAACAGAAGTATACAATCATACCAACAGGTGAAAGTAAGAAAAACAAGCCTAGCAAGCATTATGGCTGAAGCTAAGTACAGAAGCTCCTTCAAAATGGTGTAGTATGAGAAGTAGCTAAGTGATGCCTGAAGCGAGTATTTAACTCGGCCTCCCTCTGGTCTCAGCAGGCAACCTCCACCTTGCTCCTTCACAGGGCTAGCAAACCAAGCGTTGGTCACATCTGCTATACACAGGCCACTCGGAGGAGGAGGACAGTTCCTATAGGTCATTTCTTTCTGAAAGGTGGGGACACCTTAGCCTCAGATTAGGCTACTAACTGAGAGCTGTTTCTTGCCACTCATTGCTCAGAGGCCTATTCACAGTGGCACCTGCACATTAGCAGACAACTGTGTGATACTCAATTTTGTAAAAGAACAGTTTGGATCTCTTTATTAGCTTTTAAACATATTTAATCTATACCACTAAAAAATAAAAATGACAGTCTACAGTCTTAATTGGCCATCATATGAAGGACAAGGCTACTCTTATCTGTAAGACTACCACATGGATTTAACCCACTCTAATTTTAGTTCTTATTTTTATTTATTTTACATATAAAGATAAGAGTCTCTTCTGAGCGAAAAAAATGAAGGGATGGGTTCATTGCTGGTGTAAAACAGCAAGCCAAAAAGTTTCAGTAGAACTTGATTGATTTACACTGTCTTCGGCTAGGTCTTGTTCCCATGTCTCACATTATACTTTGACTGAACCACACAAGTTGAATGACAAATGGTATTACTCATTCAAGCCCACCTTGTCCTGCTACTACAAAAAAGATGCATTTAGATGCATCTATTTGCAGGCACACCTAAAGAGCAAAACAAAATAGCGGGTTGGTTTGCAAAGTAATTGTGTAGAAGGTGGTACTTGCCTGGGATAAAGAGGACGGACATTGCAAAAGTAGTAACACAACCACTCTTGAAGCATCTACCTACCTCTGTGCATTCAAATTAAAATGTGAAGCCCTTTCTGGAGTTTCCAGTACTTCTTAATACACAGATTAGCCAAAGCACAGTTGCACTTGGTTAGAGCTACCAACACCTGAGTTGACAGACATCCTTTTCATAAAAGTTTTAGTATATTGATCAAGCTTTTATCTCAAAAACTAACTGTAACCTGTCTTTCCTACAGGCCTTACCATAGGCTACCTGGGAACTTTGGTTAGCAGAGAAGACAGCTGCCTCCCTGCTCAGAGATATTTTACACGGGGAACATTTTATACTAATCTCCAGAGGGGCACAATGCCCAACATTTCTTTCAGGTAGAATTCAAGGAGACTGACAATGATTGTAAAAAACATTACTGACTGAAGACTATGCATCTCAAGAGATGGCCTCTCCTCATGTTTTACTTGCTTCGCAGAAATCAGTTAAAAGAGCATCAGTCAACAGTTGCCTTCATCTAAGAGCATCACCCTTGCAGCATTCACAAGCTTGCTCACTTGCAAGACAAGCTGAAAGACCTTTCTCAAAACTAGCAGGAACAAAGGATTCATCTGCTTTTATGTGCATTTGTCAACCCATACTGCAGGTAATTTAGTCAGAAGCAACACTGTCAACTGCTGGGAAGATAATATTAAAGATAAATTTACTTACCCAGAAAACACAGTTGGAAAGCAACTTCTCTGCCTAGCCACCACTTTACTAACAAGCCAATTCAGATTCATTGCCTCATTAGACATCCACCAGACAGATGTCCATACCTGCAGTGAACATTTCCACATTCAGATTCAGAAATTACAGAGCTTAGTGAAGACTGTCAGATATCCCACAAAAGCCGAGCACCTGACTCAGAAAGTATCTACTACAGAGTCTTGTTCTCATGTCCATTTTAAATAAACCAACAAAATCATTGGGAAGGTCTCAGTTTTATATTCGAAAATTTCACACTTTTGCAATTGGAGTCTGGCTGCTTGGCTGTCTTCTTATATTTTAAGAGGGAGGAAATTGCTTAAATCTAGTAATTCTTTATTGGCCCTGACTAGGAAGAACCTGCTTCTTGAGTAAGTTCCACTAATATATGAGGTGTTACAAGTGACTTAGATTTTGTCAGTGCAGATAGGACCAGATGGAGTTTGCTTCCGGTTTTACCTGAGTAACTTTTAACTGTTTAAACACCTAATTGCTACTTCTGAGTAACTCCACATCTCAACAAGCTTCAAGTGGCACCATCAATTACCAAAAAACAACAAAAAACACACTCAACCAAGTACAAAACACTTCTAGCTATATTACGATCTCTTTAAATTAAAAAAACAGCCATATACTCATTCACAGCTGGGAACAGGAAATTTTAATTAAATTATTTTCATTGTCTTATAGACAGCTTCACTTTTGAGTTACTAGTTTGGGAAAAAAAATGTTTTGGTTGAATATCTAGATAAAGATACAAAGATGCAGATAATATGCCATTTTGAATATTTTTTAGCTTGCTGGTATCATAAATCGCTATTGTAATATGAACCATTTCTTAATGGATGCAGGAGGGATCCATTTTGGAGTTTTACTCCATAGCTGATCCAGCTCATCTGTAGTTTGAAATCCACCCAATTATTCTGGTGGAACCTTTTGGGAGTGCTTTTGAGTTGATGCATGACTTGTCCCCAGTGAAGTGTTACCTCTCACTATAAAAACCACTTCCTTCTTCACTCAATTCCACATCCAAAAACTTACATCTCAAACATTACCAGAGTTTTAACTCAAGTCACATGAAGCACAGATTCTGGCCGAAGAAAGCACCCCTTATCAGCCACCTGGGTCTCCAGCATATCCCAGAGAGGCTTCCATGACCATCCAAGAGAGAAGTCCATGGAGATGACAGCTGCCGTTGTACCATGTCTACACTGCGGGGTAACACTGTCCGAAGGTGCCCTTAATGGGCATAGTCATTTTTCACCCTCACCAGCAGGAGCTATACACAACTGCACTAGCATTTGAGGTGCTATAGGCCCCTTGCATTTTGCTGTAGTTTGCCTAATAGAAATTAAAAGAGCATTATTCACGTGATTTATTCTCATTAACTAACTTCTCCATTTGAAGAGGAGAGAACACGAGACAGTTACTTTTCCCCTGAAAGAAAGCTATAACCAAATGAAACTGCCACTTTTAATTTTTTCTGCTTAGGATTCTATGCAGTCCTTGAAATCCTCCTGGCTTTATAAAAAAAACGAACTGGATTTCATGCTGTGCAAACTTGATAGAAATATTGAAATAAAAGTTTTCTTTCTCAGCCTGAAACTGTGATTCCTTTTCTTCTCTCACAGATACAGTCTGTTTTCAATGACAGCATTTTTTTTGTAGTTTAGATTGACTCTTCACTGATTCTTCGAGTAATATTTTAGAGTAATGTGCTGCATTTTGCTTTGGGTTTTTAGTTTACTTTGGTAGTGCAAAGGAAGGAGTAGAGAGGATATTTTCAACTCTTAATTCTACTATCTGAGTAACTTCCAAGCTAAACAAGTATCACTCCTTTAACCCCTTGTCAAAAACCACTTGCATAGATTCCTGTACTTGCATGGAGTCTCACAGAGGGTAACAAGGCCCTGTATAAATGCACAGGTCTATACCAGTGAATCTCAAAATAGGATCTTTATCTTGGGATGCAACATCCAACTACTCTAGCCAAAACAGAGCTGCAAGGAATTCATGCAGAAATATTTGTTGCTTGCTGCTTTTTGCCAGCACCTACAACACATGAAAAAGCTTGAAAACCACTAACAAAAACTTCCTGAACTCCACAAATTGCACACAAGCAACAACAATCACCCTGCTATTAAAATAAACAAAAAAAAAAAAAATACTGACCGCAGATGTGTACTCTTCTTGTAGGCCATTGAAGGAGAAACCACCCTCTCTTTAAAGATACTCTTCCAGTAGTCAAAGCTTCATTGCAGCAACCCTGTGCACAGACTCCAGACTTAAATTTAACCAACACCTTGAACCTTCAGTAAAGGTCTACCTGTGGAAAGGTATTCCACATCCAGATGCTACCTTGCCAAACTGAGGCACCCATTGAAGGTCTCATGTAATTTTCAAGTATAGTCCTACATATAATATGCTATCTTGGGTCACGCAAAGCAAAGCCTTGCAAGGCAGCACCTACTTCTGAAAAGATCACAGGAGAAAGAGGAAAGCAACTCTACAGCTAAGACATGTTGTCTTCAGCATCAGTAACTAAACTAATGCTATCTAGACTGATAGATCTGAATAGCAAAAAAAAAAAAAAAAAAAAAAAAAAAAAAAAAAAAGAAAAAAAAAAAAAAAAAAACAACCTCACTTTAACAGATGCATATACACTCTCAGCAAGAGATATACAGACAACAGTAGTTCATTTCTAGAGGTATATCCTCATTTTCTCTCATTTTATTTAGTTTGCACTTAAGCTTCTAATTTGACAAGGAGTTTTAAGTAACAAAAGCCAACTCTGTTGCCAAGAGCAATCTTATTCCCCTCTTCTGTTCTGCACAGTCTTAGATCCCTTTCTTCAGGGGCAGCCAAAGTATTCACACATTGTGTCAAGAATCAGACCAGAGAACTGATCCACACCTGAAAAAACTTTTAATGGATAGAAAAGTTAAGCTAATAAAACCTATTAACTATGATCAGTTTTCCCATCCACTTCATTACACATCTGCAAAAACACTAGCATGGCACTATGGGGCAGGATGCAAGTAGCTGAGGTTGGGACCATTTCTTTCAGTGACAGCACTGGTTTTGATCCTTAAACAGTATTCATTACTATCTATGTCAAATTAGTCTTATTTACTTCTCTGCCAAGGAGCTGTGGTTCAAATAATGCATTGAACTGTCTATGCGGAAGGTGGAGCCAGCACTACACACGTCATTAATTGAAGGTGAAAAGACTCTGAACCATATCCTCACTCTTGTCTTCCTGCCTACAAAAAAGCAGCACACATTAATACCTTCTGGATTCCTCCAACAAGAAGTGACCCGACTTGAGGACCGAACTTCCCATGCCACTTCAGAGCACTCTAAAATAAATTTATAGATGTCCACGAGCTAACAGAAGAGCTCACTGCCAAAATGTGACAGGAGTCAATGTTTTGACCCTATCTGTCAGCAAGCCCAGAAAATAAATTATAAGCACAGTATTTAGAGCCACTGCTAGGAACCCTTGACACCACAGTTACCGGTTGAAACTCCTACAGCAATCTCCTATTTATTAAAATCAAAGGTTTCAAAGTAAGTACAAAATGAGTAAATTGGCACGTAGGTCAAGAAGCTGTTAAGGCTTGATGCTTAACGTCATGCCTGTATCTTCAGTGCTGCAGATTTTTGGTATTGGTAGAATGTGAGTAGAAAGGAGGTAACTTTGGCAGGTAAGAGTGTTAGGTATTTGGGTCCATATGGGAAATACATTTGCTCTATGAGATAAGCAGATTTCCACACATAGTTCTTGTGGAAAACGTGAGCAGTACTCACAGGTAGAATTATCATCTTTAGAGTCAACACCCTGGGGTGCAACACACATAGGGGTGCAGCATGTTTCTAATCTACTGACATGAACAGTGCATAAAGTATCTCAACCATCATTTTATCCCTCAGAGCAATGGTGTAACACTGGGCTAGTTTCTTGTGCACAAATAAGTAGATTTAGCAGCCATGAATTTACAGAAGGCACAGCAGCAAAACCACATACCATCTGCATAGTATCCCCAGTGCCTGAAACCAAACACAAAAAACACCAGGCCATATGTGACTGGAAGTTTTTATTATTACCTTCTAAACATCCCCTCCCTCATTCAGTGGTGGCCATCGACTGGACAATAAACGTGTCTTGTTTTTGCTTGACCGTACATCTTTATCAACAAAGCTCTTTCACTACAGAAGGCAACTGCGGCCCAGTAATACAACATGCTCCCATAAAATATGCTCCTACTTGTCCTACAACTGAAAGAAATAATGATTATTTCCACCAAGATGAAAATGTCACTCTTTCCTAAAAATGCCACCACAAATCAAATCAGTTTCTAATTTACCATGCCCCTCTCATTCTCTATCAAAATGTATCAGATCTTGATTCCAAGCTTTTCTCAGAACTGCTTTCAAAACACCTACTCTGAAGAACTTCACTAACAAATATCCACCTCCCCTCACAACTTGCGCAGGACTAAAATTTTGTTTCACTTTATAGAAGAATTGACAAATTAAATTCAGCATCACAGAAAACAGCCATTCAAAGTGTAAGCTCTGGTCTCAATCAAGAGGGCAAGCAGTTCTGATTTGCTCAAGCCTTGGACATATCACATCTCCCATGTTCCTCAACAAGATCCTAGATTTCTCCTCTTCTTCCCTTGCCCCTCGGGGAGCTGCTGAGAACCTATGGCAGTGTCCTGCAACCAGAAGGGTCACATCCCGGCCCTGGCTGGGCCACCAAGACTAGAGTTTGTGTTGCTTCTTAGGAGCAGACCTCCAGGAAACCCCCTAGGGCACTGCAGTCAGAATGAATGAAGTTGTCCTACCAATGGGACTGTTAGCACATAGTAACGAAAAGAAGGCAAGAGAGGGATGCCACAACATGAAATAAGTAGCAAACTGTCACCAGTTACTGATTTCTAATTTTTGAGATCCATTAGAAGGTACACAGAGAGCCATGCTTGCCCATTTAAAAGGCTGAAAGTTGGTTAATGAACCTACAGTATTTGCATTCTTCTGCCTACATACACGTGTGCACACACACACCCCCACAGCATAAAACAAGAGTTTCTTACAACTTACCCACTTGTTCCTTCTGAGAAATAAATAATACTGGAGCATGTCAGCAATTTTGCAACATGTAAGAAGAATTTTGTTATTCCTTCTTGCTTTTTACATTGTTAATTTTATTTCCACATGTTGCATGAGTCATGCCATCCCTTCATATACATTATATTAGCATAGATCCACAGTAGTTATTAAGCCACTGAATAGTCGCTTTCTGGCATTATCCAATCCACCTCAAAGTATTGAAGCTATCCAACTTTTTGAATGTCCCAAGTTGTTTGGAGTATTCTTTACTTTTATCACCTGTCCCTTGTGGCTAGATTTGTGTCATATTTCTCTACACTTCCCAATCTAGGAAAAGCAAGTTTAGACACTACACGCTTTTAATGACTGCAGCTATTCAGAGTAGCAAAACGCATCGTTCCCGAGTATACTCTAGCAGAATATTAGCATGGGCAAAAACATCTAAGTCTAGGTAGTTTCACCCTCAGCAACTCCCTGGATAACATAAAACTCACACTCACCTCCTTCGCCTTCCTCGGTCACAGAGCTCGCACAGAAATGCGTTCGGTGCAGGGCGCTACCATTCTCACTACAGTTCTGGCACACTGTAACAGAACAAAATCACCATGATACTGCTGCTCCAGCCTGGCACGTTCACCCGTCAGAAGAAAGCTCGCAATCGTCCCGTCCGTGTCCCCCCCCCCACCCCCCCCAAAAAAAAAGAAAAATCAACTCCAGTCTATGTGAAAATAACTCTTTCAGAGGAGCAGTAACAGCATTTGGAGGAAAATGAAAAGCAGGAAGCTGATCTCAGCCGCACGGAGAGCACGGACGGGGCGGAGCACGGGGACCGAGCGAGGAAAAGTGGAGCAAAGACTTGCTGCTTATAGCTCGTTTTTGGCAGTCCGGCCGAATACCACTGCATTACTGAAATACCAGCGTTGCAGCTAACGCAAACACCAACAACGCTCCCCCTCCCCACCCGCGCGGCGCCCGGGGGAGTGCGCGCGCCCCACGGCACAGGTAGCCTTGCACAAACCGCCCGCCCGCCCCGGCGCGCCGCTGCTCCCCACCGGCACCGCGGCCTTCGAGCTCCGAGCCCGAGACGTTCCCTGCTGCTTCCTCCCTCGCGCTCTCGCGGGCGGACGCTGCTCGGGCTGCAGCTAGATGCTGCTCGGCTCGCTTTCACTTGTGAACCGATTTGAAAAAACACATTCTTCAGAATGGATTTAACGCACTTACTTTCATAACGAGAGGAAATTCATTTTACAGATTCAGAAACAGATCACAGTATCTTCTAAAAGGAATAGCTGACATTTTTTTGTGCATAAAAAAAAAAACTTTGATAAAGTAAAAAAAAAAAGGGGGGGGGAGGAGGTTCTTTAGGAAGACAACAATTTTACAAGAACTGTTTTCAGAGTTCAACTGTTTCAGAGATTTTCAAGAGGCTTTAGAGGCTAAAACTCAAAAGGACATCCAAGCTGGGGTTTAGCTATATGGGAACATCTCCTGCTCTATATGAACTGCAATTCCCCCCAAGCCGTACGCTAGTCCCAGGCAGCGAGGCACCCAGTTCCTGGGCAGGCTGAGGGAGTCGGCTCACCTCCCCACGCTCCCCAGAGGAGCCAGCTCTGCCCCGCGCCCTGGGATCTTCCCCCCACGTCTGCCCTCCCGGCCTCAGCAAGACGCAGCACTGCATCTGCGTCTCCTAATCCACCTGCCTCTCCTAATCCTGCTCGCAGGTTGCTCAGGAATGACTTTTGTTATTACCATTTACATAGCATTACAAACAAACAAACAAAAATCCACACCATAATATACAATTATTTAATGTGATGAGTAAACATGAGCTAGGAAAACAAGCTGTCAAGAGTAAAACCCATTTAATTCTAGCAGTTTACGCACCCAACCCAAAAGACACGAGACAAGGTAGATTGGTTTCTATGCCAGCCACTACCAGTTGTTTCCAAAGAAGAATTAAAACCCATAACAGCAAACAGCATGCGGTGGGATCTTCCTAACACTCACACAGAACTGCATCTGGTGTATAACTTAAAATCAAAAGCAGACAATTGCTACTCGTTTACATTTTTTTCTAAACGAGACAGGATAACCATAGAGAATATTCCTTAGATACTTGTCTCACTCCTTTTTTCTCCCCTTAGTTCTGAATTTATCACATTATCTTTTTGTGGCAAGATCAAGAGGTATTCTGCACTGCAGGGAAAAGCAGTAAATCGGTTAAAGCCCTTACACTATTTAAAACCCAGTCTGATGTCCTCTGCATTGGTACTGAGAGAAAAAAGGGAAAAGAGGAGCAAGGGGGCCAACTAGTTTGCTCTTTAACACTTCTTTCAGGCACACTCTCACAGCTGCTCAACATAGGAGCCTGCAGCATGGCTGTAACTCACCTTTGGGACATCCCACTTCAGAGGACTAGGGAGCCCAGCAACTTACAAAGCACTCAATGACCTTTTTGAAATTCACTACACCTTGTTTGCTTTTTGACTGCTGTTTCAGTCTATTTCCCATTCACAGGTCACAGTCAAGTCCAAATCTTTTCCCATAAGCAAGTGGAATGCGCTTGAAACTCACTAATGCATAAGCGTAAGTCTGACCTTATCAGCACCCACAACTTGATACTGTTTCTCAGCCATCATCCTACCTCCTAATTCTCTACTTCTGCTTGCATGGCCCGAAACAGAAAAGAGGCCAGATGAAAGGATATACTGGATTTACTATAGGAGCCCTTCTGCACCGTTTCAGAAGAAAACCTGGGGAATGAAAGAGGGCTCCCTGCAGCAGAGCCAGAGCTGCAATCCCCAGCTCCCTGCAAAACTTGACAGCCTTCATCCGAAGAGGGGACACACAGGACCTGTGCCTTCATTTTTGGCCTCTGCAGATCCCAGCCCACCGCTGGTGACAGAAATTAAATTAACTCATTGGGCTGTAAGTTGAAGGGCACTGATGCAGAGATATATCCCCATCTACAGCCTCTCTGATGAAGCAGCCAGATCCTACAGAGCGGATGCAAAGCCTGATTGCAGCAGCACCTTCAGGTGCTGCACCAAGCATCAGCAGAGCCATAAAGATGCTGAAGGCCACTCAAATCGCAGCAGGCTGGCAAGACCAGCCACTGCATAAGCAGTAATACATCAGTTCCCATCTGCATTAGTATCCATCCCTTTTCTTCACTAACGTATGTGTGTTTAGTGGCATTATCCCTTTCTGAGTACGTACTGAGACACTCTAGTTTCACTCCCAGGAGAACATCTCTGTTCTTTTGGGGAAACTATTAGCACTGAAGTGATATACAGTTGCTTCCTCACTAAGAAAAAATACAGGTTAAAGGCAGAATTATATTGGAACTGGGAATGTAACTCACCCACTCAGCTGAACAGATTTAGTGAGTATTAAAACCAAGAATCCATAGAAACTGCAAGGGGTATTGTGCTGGTGGTGGTGGGTGGACAAACTAGCAGGAAAAGTTAAAATACGGTAAGAGCTCAAAACTTCATAGAAGCAGCAGAGATATTCCCAAATCTTTTCTGATATAACTACAGATACATAAATGCCTGGACTTCTCTTCACATCAAACTAACCCCACAGCACCACTCTCATCAGCACTCTGGGAGCCTACCAGAGACGGATTTGTTCCCTAACTCACACTCAATCCCAGAATTACAATTTCAGAAAAACTACTTCCAACCTGCTTTGCAGAAGAGAGATCTTAAAGCACAGAGTAATGTATTTCCCTTGATGTTCAAATTGAGATTCAGGTTTAAAAGTGCACTTGTCAATTCTCACAAATACTGGCCAGATATGCTATAGTTACAGCAAGCTTGCTTCTTTCCTCCTTTCTACTTCTTCAGTTCAAGTACACCTGTATACCAGCAAGATTGCTCCTTTTTATACATTTAGACAATCTCAGGCACTCTTAAGATAACAATTAAAGACGCCAAAGACAACTTATTCTAGCAACTCAAGAAACACTGGAAGCCCTTCAAAGAAAGATTCTTAGTAAATAAAAATCACTAGCCATTTTATGAGTTTGACTCAACCAAACACTTGGACACAGTTAAGGATATGTTTTAAGTCTATCTTGATGCAGTAATTAAAACACTCGTATACATGTTTGTCATTAACTTGCTCTTATTTGTTTTACTTTTTTTTTTTTTTTTTTTTTTTTTTTTTTTTTTTAAGTCTTCTGAAAGACCCTCCTCTATCAATCCTCTCGACTCTTTTATTATTCAAAGTACTTCATCTCTACGGCAACAGATGCTACAGAGTAAAAGTTGGAGGGACACAGACTGAAGTATTGCATTGCTTCCAGCATAAAAAGCTCCATTGCTTTAGCTCTGTCTTTCTACGTAAGAAACTTCCTTGAGAAACTAGAGTAACATCTGCTTGTACTTCAAATAATTATTCTCTATATCTTCACCCCTCCCAGGTTTCCTTGGCTGAGGTCATCAAAATAACAAATACATTTTAAATCAAAGTTCGCCATTTGCAGGCTTTTGGGGGCAGGACTGTAAAAGTCATCATTAGGCGACTATTCTTCTCAGCAAAGCAAAACAATTTGTGCATAATGCTACAGTTGGACTTCCGTCATTATTTTTGCTGGCTAGCTTAATTACCCTGTCATGAGGTCTGTAACTTCAGTGCAGATACAGCACTGGATCAGCAGTTTTTACACTCCACTCATTATTTCCTAGGGGTCTTCAAAAGTAACTAAGATTTGTCCATTGTTGGTAGGCTTCAATTCATTTTTCAGGAGTCCGTACACCTACTGGACATTATTTTAGTGTTTCTGAAATAATGATAAAAAAAACTGAAAACCCATTACCTTTAAATGTTGTGTCAACTGCTTTCTTGCAGGAAAAATATAAATTTTTGAAAGCAGCCATCAAAAGGGATCTTCAATTATATAATCATCCTGCAGCCATTAGACAGGATAGAAACCTACCTCAGAAAGAAGACAGAAGATAGGAAACAGCAACCTCCTGAAAGAGTATTCTCTAATTTTCCTGCGTTAAACTTATATACTTAACAACTGATGAGTTAGAAAATCCAGGTACTTCCAATCTAGCAGATGGTATGTACGATTTTAACATTAACTTGACATTTCTACATTACTTAAACTAGAATTGTCAAAATTCCTTTACATTTAGCAATTTCTGACCTCTCTCATCTCCTAGATTAAAGACAGGTAGAGATTAAGGCATCAAACTGTCTCAGTATTCGTTCCAAAATTAGGAGACAGATCTACTGATGGAGAGAACAAATTTGTGATAGAACTAATTTCCCCTGAACTGACTGGATGACTTCTCCTAGCCTGTTACTCTGCAGCTTTTTATGAGCATTAAAGTTGCTCAGAAAAACACTATGATAGGGAGGACATGGCAGAAGAAGATTCAGAGGGAAAAAGTAATACTGGTGAACCTTGAACGGGTGAAAGCTTCCTTTAATAGGCTCCTGGCAACCAGTAAGGAAATCTAACAGCAAAAAAGAAAGAAATAAACAAAAATTTGAATTTACAATTAAAAAATTGCAAAACTTAATCTGGAAGTGACTGTCAGTTAAGACATCCAAACAATCCTCCACTCAAATTTGCAACATCAGTCTACTTTTGTGATCTTGCCTCCTGTAAGATTCAGGGACAAATTCCAACACTTACACAAACTATACAATGCCAAAACACTCAACACTAAACAGATCAATCAATTCCGGTATATTTATAAAGTAGTCTACAAAACACCAACAACAACTTGTGTATTGAGAACTAGCAGAATCACTCATTTAATGACTCTTGGAACTTAGCTTCTAAGAAGTTTTATCATTTACTTTCAGACGTGGACATATACACAAAAGCTTTTTAAATTATGAAGCATACATGAAATCACAGATTTCCATCACCAAAAAGCCACTTCCTACTTAACAAACACACAGAACTGCCAGATCAACTTCAGATCTGCTACAAAAATTGTACATATATAATGTGTAAAATATTCCAAGTTAAAAAAAAAAAAAAAAAAAAAAAGAAAAGAAAATCCTACCTCAAGCAGCAGGCTCTCCTTCTCTTCCCTCTCCCAACACTGTTATCCTTAGAAATTATTTTCCATTTCTTCACTACTAGAGACAGAAGCCACTCAGTTACAACAAATAATGTGGCATAATAATCTTAACACCATTGTCCTTTTCTTAGCTTTATTGTAAGACCAAGATTTTGGGGAGTTTAGAGGCACAGAATTTTAGTTGATGTAGATTATGTATTAGTTGTGGCATGTGAAATGATTTTAAAGAATTTTGATATTTAAAATGCATTAAGATTTTTGTTTTGTTTTTACTTTAAGAATGAAAGCTGTTCTCTACAAGATTAAAATGCAAAACAGACTTTCTTTTAAAAGTTACATTAATTTAAGCTTCTCTGTTTTCTAGTTCTGTCAGAAACAACTGATTAAAGACATATACTTCTGTTTTTAAAATAATCCATTTTCCTTCCTAAATGTACCTCTGTAATACTCCATAAGCATATTCTTAAAAGAAATACAAAGGTTCAAAGAGCAGTTACAAAGAAAGCTATTTTATTCCATTAATTTGCATCAAGTTTTATGGCTCCTATCTTTCCCTCCTAAATGGAAAACTAACTGTGATAAAACATCAAACCCAATTAGAAGCAGCCTCTACACACAACTATTTATTTTAATAATTTCCTTTAGAGTATGTGTAATTGTTTTCACAGAATCCTTTAATAGTTTGGCCAAATATTGCTACCTTCTCTTTGGAAAAAAAACTTCCTCCAGTTTCACATCTAATTCACTAGACATTTCATCCAATTCAAGCCTTGACACATTTAAAATAAGTCTTTCAAATTAAATTTATCTTAATGAAACACTGGAAAACCACTATTACAACTTGAGTTCTGCATACAGGACACAGTTGTTTTTTCCAGGTCACTATGTTAACACACATATCAGGAAGCCCCAAGTTTGGCACTTATTTTAACCTTAGCAATCGAGAGCATGATCCTATGCAATGTAAGACTTCAGCACCAGAGCTACAGCTCTAAAAAAAACTAATAAATAAACAAACACAGATCCATGGAGTTTGACCCCACTGAATCCTGAATTTCTGCCACCAACACCCCTTTTGAAGTAAAACTCATCAAATGAAGGGTAGTCCTAGCCAAACCAGTCGCAGCTGTGACTGCAGATACAGGATTTTTCCCAGGAAAGGTGAGAGCAAGGGCTCTGTCAAGAAGAAAGCAAGACAGCATCCAACATGCAATTCCACTAAATACAGTAGAGTTTTCAATGATCACTATGTATTTATGAGATAAAAGTCACCCAGTCTTTAGCTGTTCTTCTCTGTTACCAACAACTAGTTTCTCTGAATAATCATACATAAATTGCACTCAAGATACTTTTGTAAAACCACCAGTCAGCTTTGGCTAACTGCAATTTGCTTTAAAAAATCAGAACATTTCATCTTCAGTAATAAACAACTTAGGGTTTCATATATGAGAACAAACATTTGCTTTAACATTGCTCATGATGATGCCCACTTGTATCCAAAAACTTCCTACTGAAACCAGACACGTGAATCAGTGGCTATTATATATCCTTCTCTAAGAGTTTTGCTATTGTTTTCTCAGTGTATCATCTGTAAATAAATGAATCATTTTTATCATTCAATCACATTTCTTACATTTTCTCTTTTCTAGTTTGTGATTTTTCTCTCCAGTGTTTGTGTGAGCATCTTACTTTTATAGTAATATTAAAGTGCTACATACTAGAAACTAAAAAAAAAAAAGGAAGAAATAAAGCACAAAATACATCACCAACATTCAAAATTGACACGTGATCGGATACACATAAGAAAAACGTTTGTTTGCGTTGCTAGATTCAGCCACCAAAAGACAATGCACTATTTAAAATTCTAACTGATGCACATATAAATTCAGGAAACCTCTTAACGAAGAAAAACCATACAGGTTTCTTGCACTGAAGTTTAAAACATACCTGTGGGACACCATAGAAAATGGTGAGCCTCTTCCTGCCACTCAAATAAGAACACAAGGAATACAGATAAAGACACACGTTAGCTACCTGCCCATCTAAATATAAATCCAGTAATAGCATCCCTATATTGACCTTTCTCTAATTAAGGTCTTTTTCTTTACGCTAGTCAGAAGAAAAATCGCAAGTTTAATGTAGAACACCCATTACCAGTGGTGCAATGCTTTATAGATCCAAACCATGTTCTTGCATCTGCACAAAAGAGCCACTCTGCAGTTGTTAAACACTAGCTTCCTAGTAGCACAAATTATCCTCTTCCTGAATCTGCTCTGCACTCCTCAAGTTAAACTTGGGTTAACTGATACTTAAGTGAAAACTCTGAGCTGCAAAAGCAGTGGCTACAGAGGTAGTCCACTGCAATAGTTGCTATCCATACATTTTTAACTGTTGCAGAGAAGCATGGTGGTCAATGGGAGACTGTCAACCTTTGAGTTGCCACCATTAACCTTGTAAGATGTCATCAGCTGCAGCGCTGCATCTCTGACCTTGCCAAACTCCACGGGTGCTCGCTGGGCCCCTGCCTCGAGCAGTGCTGAGGAGCTAAACCTGCTGCTGGCTCTGTCGCCAAAAAGAACGGAGAAAGTGGAAGTGCGCATTTTGAAGAGTAAGCAGCTGCTATACCCAGCAGCTTGGGGAATTCTGAAACTCTGGCATTTAGGGTTTTGTCAAAGCAATTCCACTGTTCCAATTTAATCTTCTGACTTGAGTATCAGTGTGGGTTATGAACTTTACTACTTCACTCACACACCAACACAGTGCATCAACCACAAAGACATAATTCTCTGTCAATGGACGCTTGTTTAAACCATCAGCACACTATATACTGTATCTTTTTTAAAAATAAATCTTATTTTTTTTTCTATGAGACACTAGATTGGTGCAGGAAGAGAATACTGTTCTTTTCAGGACTGTGCTGGTGTAGGTCTGGCCTACAGACACAAGGTCTGGCCCAACATTTGGAGCGTTAGTCAGTCACAACACTTCAATTTCTTGTCACCTGGACAGACTCACCTGACTCTTCCCCGAAGTTACCTGAAAGATAGACTCTGTCTGTCTAAGCAGTGGGTAACAATACCTCAGATACCAAATTCACTGGCACTCTATAGATACTTCAGATACCTAAAAGTCAGTCAATGCTGAGGCCAAGTTACTTATATTTCCCTATATTCCCCAGGGTACTTAAGTTTTCAGTTACAGCTTCCTTCATAGAAAGGTAGAAGAGCAGAGTAAAAACTATACCCAAGCACCAATAAGGGAAATATGTCTCTCCCTGCACACCAACCAAACCAAGAACAGGCCTTGTAGCAGACATCTTACTGCCCGTTAGTTTTCTTTTCATTAACAATAAAAAAACTCCAATATGTACTGTTAAAAAAATATCAAGTTAATAGAATAAATTTCTGAGAAGAAAGTACTTTTTTCAAAGTCTAATGCTATAAACAGGATGTGCAGCTTGCTAGTGTACGAAAAGTTGTTACTGCAGTCTAACCAAATTTTGCATCTTAAAGGAAAGTCCAAGACCTGTTCTTATTGCACAGGACACCACCACAGGTTAGGGACTGGCCCCAGTGACTTGACATGATTTTAACATGCTACACCCCCAGACCCTGAAGTCCAATTTAAACAAACTAAGCATTAAACGCCAGAAGCACTAACTATGGTAGTCCAGGACGCTTCATGAGCTAAGGACTCAATACACGTTAAATTAGCTTGCCCAGAGCTCCATGCTATCATTTCTAAACCACTTCTGCTATTTGTGCTACTTTACTTAAAGCACACTCATGTAACCACATAACATGGCAGTCTGCAATGTAGTCATACCCATAGGGTTTGAGATAAATCCAACCTATCAGTAAAACATGAGATTAACAATGCTACACGTGAACAGAGTGTTTTTAGAAAGTTGGCTGAAAATAAGAATAATTGCCTGTCTGGCTGGACTCCTTAGTCATGCTGGGCATTTACCAGAGGCCAGTGATGCTCTGCATTCCCAAGGCAAGAAGATAAAGCACTCAGCACCTCCATAGGGGAGTTAGTGGATGGAAGGACCTCAGTTGTCCCCAAATTAACTAAAATCAGCAGAAGAATTGAGACATTACAAATGGGGTTTGGAGGATACTGAGGGAAGACCTAAGTTTCCTGGAAGACATTTACACTGACGAAGAGCATCTTCTGTGTAGTCCTCTCCACCTTCTACCTCTATTTCCTCCAGTAACAACATGATTAACTGGGAGGCAACACAGCAACAACAGTAAACTGCAAAGTGATTCAATAATCTTTACTAGGCCTTCAGGATCACTGCAATAGTTTTAAGTATACCACAACACAGAAATCTCTAATGCTCATTTACTTATCACACCTGAGAAATACCATAGGGTCTACTGTCCTCTGAAAAAACAACTACTCTGGCCAACAGACATGTCATTATATACTCCGCAGCCCTCTTCCACACTGGCCCCATGATCAAATTAAATCAAGTTGCTGTGTTACTCTTTCCAACTCTGGCATTCCATCAGAACCACTTTTTTTTGTGAATAAAGGAATTTAAACAACAAACTTTTCTTTGCTGTTAAATTCTGAATAGTTGTGAAAGTGTTGTGGAAATACACTCTCTGCAAGCTATGCGATGGTCCACGTATTTTTGGTATAAAAGCACTACATTTGAAAAACATCATCGAAAACGGACATCTTGGTTATAAAATATCATCTCCTGCTTAAAGTTTAAAAGTGATTTCTTCCCTCATCTGTACATAAACATATGTGGGTTTTCTGAGAACGAAGCATCTATATCACTTGGATGACTGAAAATTTCAGAAAGAACTAGTGACATAGATACAGCTGAGATTAAGCAAGCAATGACATACTCACAGATGATAGTTATTCCATCTAAGTTCTAACTGATAGTCATTCCAATCATATATGATACATGGTTGTGTAAATCATAAGCCTTTCCAGCTGTATCCAAATTAATGCAACATTTCAGTAGTGTGCTCATCAAATGCTGAATGCTTGCTTAATAATTTACTTATATAAAATTTTAAAATAATCATTAGGAAAGAATGAACATAAAAAGCCTATGAAAAGTGTAGCTGTTAGAAATTGCAAAATTTTCACTTTGTAATGACACAATATCATCTGATTGCATCCAATAAAAACTATTCATGTCTGCACTAAAACCAAAAGTTAAGAGAATTTTCCTACAATTCACGTATTCCAGCAAATGGATGTAAAACCAAATGTTTCTGAAGGTCCTGTGTTTCAGTGAGATAACGGTTTATGCTACTACTTTACAACAGTTGATGAGAACTTTTGAGACACACAGTTCAGCTCTGAGTCTTGTCTTGTGTCCTCCCTTTAGTAGCACAAGACATAGGTATTTTAGTGAACAATGCATCTTAGTGCAACAAGTGTGAAAATCACCACAGGAATGATTTTTAATTAGTTCTAAATTTGTTTCCATCATCGCTAGAAAGAAGCAACATGATTTCATAGGTAAGTGGGAACAATTTTTTAATCAATTCACCTCATGTAGCTATTCCATATCCCCATCACAAATGCTTAGGGTTTTTGTTCTGTTTTGTTTTTACAGTATAATAACAAGCCTTTGACAGTAAAGGAAAAGGGAGAACCCATGATTTCACGTGAGATTTGAACTGCTTCTACTCCAAATATCTATCTATTGGTTAAGGAAGGAACTATCCATTCCCATTCTCTTCCTAGTGCTAGTGAACTGCATTGTGTGTCCCCATAAACATGGTTGTGCCTATTCCCAGCAATACCTGGCTGATATACAGAAACTGTCTTTTCATTCTGAAAAACACAAATGAAGAGATTCGTAAGTCTCAATAACAGTGCTCTTTGCAGTTTGCTGAATCAGGGCTGGTCATCTTAATCTGTTTTGTTCAGAGTTACTTCTGCCAACTAAATCCCTGAAAGTCCACAGATTTCTCAAGCAGGTTAGAAAACTCTTGTAAGAACCTGAGACCTAGCACCCAAAGCACAAGTTAGGCAAGTACATACCCAGACCTCTATCAAATCACTTCTTCAGTAACACGTACACATTCTTTTGTGATCACAAGACATTTCACAAGAGAGCTGACCATCAGTAGGGACATGGAAACATAAGCAAGAAAAAAAAGAATTAAACACAAACAAGTGAAACAAGAACTTGGGCAGCTTAATAGCAGATTGGGCAAGGGAAGAGAAGGGAATAAATTCCCTGCATTTCAGCATTATGCCCTACATAATGCCAATGCAGTTTCACTAAGTAGGATTAGCTATTTTGATGACTTTCAACAATCCCCAAACTTGGATACTTTGCATACTGTTTTGATTCTTCAGAGTTTCAAAAGAAAAACACCTCTATAGCCTTATTTCCTTATATTAACGCAGCAAAGAATTCCTTTGTTGATGTAGTCCCACTGCCCTGGCTGCTATGTCTGTCCTCGTGATCAGCTTTCCCACAGTGTCAAGGTAAGTCTGCAAGTTACAGAGATGCTCGCTGCCAATTTGTTAAACTGTGAACCTCACAGGCTAGCAAGTTGCTGCATAGCTTCATCCTCGCTCTCCACACAGAGGCATAATGCATGTTATAAGGAAAGAAATATCCCTGAATGAAGATGAAGGTGCTTTTGGTTGACAGAGTAATCTTCCTCTATCTTGAGGACAGAATCCTGTA
Source organism: Rhea pennata (assembly GCF_028389875.1). NCBI lineage: Eukaryota > Metazoa > Chordata > Aves > Rheiformes > Rheidae > Rhea > Rhea pennata. Next base: position 97,688,860 of record NC_084663.1, on the reverse strand, counting down.
CATTTGCCTAAATTATTCAGAAGTCCAAGAAACATCTATACAAAGTGGGGTTTTGAAGTTCTGGTCTAACTTCCTTGTGATCTGAACGCATGCAAGTGGTGAAATCTGTTCATTACCTTTACTGAGGACCACGGCACTAATATAGAACAGTTAGCTCCTGCCACCTTGTGGGACTCCCCAGATTTCCCTGAAAGCTTGTTTCAGTAGCACGTCAACCAGCTAAAACAAATAAACATTTTTTTCTTGTGTTTCACAATGTCGAATGTTAAAATAAGAGAGAAATATTTATGGAGAGGGTATGCTATGCTGAATATTTTCTGGTTCATTATTTCTAGCATTGTTTATATAGTTGAGCTGCTGGATTTAGTAAGCATATGGAGGGTGTTTTAAATATTTAAATATCTGTCAAGAATACTAAGTTTTGGATAGGCTCTTTGCTGATGTGTACAAGTTTAAAATAACACTATGATCAAATACTTGTCACTGGCAGTAAATTCCACACATCTGAAATAGATTCCAGAAGAAATAATACAAATTTAGGCTGTAAATTCTTGCAATCAGGTGCAAATCTGAAACTCCACAATAACCTTAGTCTTATAAGTAATTATGCACATAGCTAACTTCAGATATAGTGACAACCTGCATCTAGTTTTCCCAAAAGATCTGATTCCACGTGATCAATTTTAACCGCAAACTGACTTTCTATTTATTGTTTCCCTGCCACCTATCATATGCAGTAGAATTAATGAACCACTTACGTACTCCAGAGCAGAACAAGACATTTGGAACAGGAAAACTTTTTCAACACAGTAACAAGCAGATGAAGACTGGCAAGTCTCCGTCCTCATACCTTACTTTGCCTACCTACAGATCCCTGTCAATGTAAACAGCAGCCACTCAGACAGGTAACCCATTACACCTACTTAGCAGACATGCAAAAGACAACAGTAGCTGCAAACAGAGCAAGAGATGAGGTTTCCTCTGTATTTACAGAAAAACTCTGCTGCCCCAGATCTCTAAAGTGAATAAAAGCACAAGGAACATGGATGATGCAAATCTGCAAACCTGACTGACATCCTCAATGAACCTGCTCTTTTTAGTTCTCATCAGAGCTAAATGATTTGCCACAGATGTATAGTAAAGTAAGAGAAGTTAAGGAGCACTTCTCACCTCCCCCCACTAACAGCTTCACTAAACCTCGTAAGAGATTTCCAGTGCTGTGTATTTGATGCCAACTGTAGCAAACTTAACTCCTTGGAACTTCCTTCTGGTAAAAGAAAAACCATCAAGAGACTCAAAACAGGAACAGCTCTTCTGACATCATAGGCAAACCATCTTTAGTAAAGGCCTCAGTAGCTCACAAATAAACTCAAGAACAATAATTACAGATCCACAGCCAAAGGAAATACATCAGGAATGTCCTCTTTTACCCGAAAGGGGAATACATTTTTGTTAGAGTGAAAAAACATAACATCAGGCAATAGATGAAGCTGGCACGACACACCTGAGGGAGAGGAATTTATGTTCTCACTTAAAAAGAATATTTATCATGTCACAGACTTCCTGGGCAACTTCACAACTGGGGCTGTCTCCAACAGCCAAGATAGCCCTCATCTTCTCCCACATATTTTTAAAGTCCTAGCAGCCAGACTGTTAACCTGAACATCAAAGATCCTAAGTGCCCATGACAACATCTCTGCTCCTAGGCTGAAAATCCCTCCCAGACTGCAGAGCACCTATGCCCTGATCGTGTTTCTGGATGATACCGAGATGCTCTTCACCCTCATCCTACCCAACCCAATCTCCACTGTACTCTGTAAGCTCTACAAAGGGAGTCCTCGGTCTGGATGATCAGGGAATCATGACTGCAAGACACTACTATACTCCCCCCTCCCAGGCAAGATACAATCAAAGCCCTGCAAGAACAGCCCAGATACAACCATGCTCTTTCTACTCTCTGGGTACTAGGAATACAGACATCTCCCAGTTAGGAGCTATTTGGTTCAACCCTCTTCCTGCTTGGGAGTACCATCTCATTATATCAATCCTACTGTAACTAAAGACACATATCAAAACCACCTTCAGTCTCTGGCAGCAGAAAAGGAGAAATGGCCTTCTTCAGTGCCAGAACAGATCAGATCCCACACCCACTGCAGATCTCTCACCAATAGCTCAAAGCACCAGAGAAAAATACTAGGACCCTACAAGGAACTCCATCTGACACAAATGAATTTTGGCAACTGCCATGGTCTCTCATTCCCATTTTTCTTCTCTACCAGTCCAATATTCTGCAGTTAGTGACACAGTGGAAAGATCCCCAAACTAACTTTCTGCTTATCTGCACACTCAGTCCAATGGCAGTATCAGGCAGTTCAGCTATGACCTTGTTCCTCAAGCCAGTTCAAGCAGCAGCACAGACACCTCTCGCACCCTGACTAGAAGCCTTCTTCTTGGTGAGCATGACTGATGATCTTGACAGTAATAGCATTCCCGAGCAGCACCAGGCTGAAAATTATCTGATTATTCCCAGTTCTCACTGCATCTGCAGGACTCTAAACATCAGCAGGGAGAATGGGCCAGTGGTGACTCTGCTTAAGCCTGCAAGATCTCCAAGAAGTCAGAAGTATCTGGTCCAGCTCTAGGAAACACGACAGCATGGCTTCAGTCTGATTCATATCTGGAAAGCTACTCCATAGTTGTTGGGCAAGATTTCTTTCACTTTTCCTTGGAATATTTAATTCTCTGAAAGAAAAAATCATTAGACTTTTGCACACTTTAGTTTAAGGAACTTTCCAAGAAATATAAATTAATTACTTTACTCATGTATTAACTGGAGAAAGAACTAATAATCTCCCCCTCACCACTGGTATTTTAATTTTGTCTATATTCTTATTCGGCTCCTTTTGTTGTTAACTGCTTAGTCTTATATCTTAGGCATACAAAAAGGAATGATTTGAATATAACTGTCTATTTCTTGATAAATATCTCTAGAAATCATTCAGGTTACAGAATTTACAAACTTCTGTATTTAACAAGTCCTATGAGCCTTCCAAGAGGAACCTCTTTGCTTCAGAAGTCAGAATTTACAATCAGATCCAACTTTACCAACTGTTTTCATCAATGTCAAGCCACAACAGCTTAGCAGAACTCCGCACATTCCCAAGGATCTGTGCCAGTATGTCTCAGTCCTTATATGATTAGCTGCACACACAGGGCCTCCATTCTGCAACTGCAATAGCTCAGGGAGACTACTCTTAGAGATGCACTGCAGGACTGGGCCCAGTCCTGCATAGTCAAGTATGTATTTCAAATATAATCAAGTATATGTTTAAATATCCTCCTCTCCATAATGAAAGCACAGTTCTTGAGGAAAAGGAGAGGGAAAAGAAATTATATTTGTGAAATAAATCAATCCTTTGGAGGGCAAGCAAGAGCAATGGTCTTCAGATCAAGCTCCAAACTCAACTTATATCTTTAAAAAACAAACAAACAAACAAAAAAACCCCACAGAAGCAAGGTGGTTTACAGGCTCTTAAGATAAGTATTTTTATTCTAGCAATTCTTTTCCACCTCACTCAAATATCAACCCTATGTGGTCCTTGTCTTAAAGGCAAATCCAATACATAAAAAGCTCAGTCTAAAAGATGCAAGTTTGAGAGCATTTAAAAAACGTCAGCAGTTTAAAACAGAAAAATCAGTGCTGGCTATAACAGCTAGGCTAGGGGCAGCTCCCTTAGGATCTACCGATTTTTGCTGATTAACTTCGTAGCTTTCTGTCATTTCCTCTCACAATGTAGCGCACAGATGGCTGAATTCGAAATTAGAAGGTGAACAAGGTATTAAGAGTTTTCTGTGAAATGGAGTTCTGGTGTGCTCAAGACTGTGTGCCGACTGAGAAAGTGGAACGTGCTTAAAGCTCTGGGTCAGCATAAAAAGCCTAAGGCTCTGAACAATACCAGCCTAAGAAAAGAAAGCATGAGATCCAAGGATTCGCTGTCTAATCTGCTTTAAAGAGAGTCATTTGGCTTCCTTGTTACTGAACTACTACTCTGAAAATCTGGCACTGTGCACTTGGGACTTGGACGTATGAAGCTCTCCACAAAACCCCGCCATGCTTATTTCCTTCCAACCCAGTTATGCCAATCTTTAGAGCACGAAGCTCTGGATGGAGAGCTGAACTAACACTCTGAAATGCACAAGTGCAGACCAAGCCTGGACTAACAAGGTCTTATGAGAAATCACTCGTAGAGAAGTTTAGAGAGTTTAGTTTAGAAACTTTTTAGAGAAGCATGCAGGGCAATATTCACATGGCATTGAGTCGAAAAGAAACCCTGCATTAAAAGAACAAAATATCAGGTCCAAAGGCTGGACCTGGTAACTTTTTACCAGGTTACATTTCTATCATGTAGCACAAGCTCTTGAATACATAAGAATAGTTTTCAGCATTGAACTAGGATGCTAACAGATTTCTTAAGAGTTTGCGTATACTTAGTTAGCAAGCCTGAAATATGACAGATAATACTTTTCATTACTGATGAGGAAAAAATAGATAGTGAATTGTATTATTACATGCATGTGCAAGGCAGAGGCCTTAGTAACAAGGATGCAGCCAGCCGGATGAACTTAACAGTGACACAGGAACTTCCACAAAGTATTTGCTTCTGCCACAAACCACATGGCATCACCTTAATATCCGTGTGTCCACTCTGGAAGCTGTAAAATGCAGGTGGTAACACTGGTACCAAAATGTTTGTAAAACGTACTTAGTTCGTGCCTGTAAAAGCACACAGTATGAGAGCATTACTACTCCATAAAAGCACACTCTTCTTTAACAGAGAACATATATGAATGACTCTGTGGTCTATGGTGCACACTGTGAAAGAGTTTTCTGTTTATATATCTGTTTAGAAAGTGAGTTATTTTGATGCTTTGGTAGGATGAAATGCTAAAAGTCAACTTGAACTCCTCTTTTCTAGAGGGAGAAGCAAGTGCTTTTTCTAGAACTTAAAGATCATCACTAACACTAAACCAAACCCAGTCTCAGTGCAGAGTTTTCCCCAAACTACAGTACCACCATCAATACAACTGTCACTTCACTCTATGACAGAGCCAAAAAAATCTGGACAACTCTCCTTAACTATCTGTCCAGCTATTCAGCACCAAGTTTTTCTTCCACAGGTTGCACAACACTTTACAAAGGAAAAAGGCATCATCATCCCAAGTTTGTAAATGAGAAACAGAAAGAGGAAGTAATCTGCCCAAGCGCATGAAGCAAGTTAATGGTAAAAGCTGCAGTACTGCCCCGTTTTCTATTTTCCTGCTCTGTCGCACACCAGTTTCACTCTTTGCCTGAATCCTAGAAGGAACTGCTAACCTTTTATTTGCTTGCTAAAGTGTAAGTGCAGAGCCAGAGTGTATTTTCACCAATCCCTCTGAATATATTTGAGCTTAAATAGTAGACTACATTAGATACAGTACTGCATGTGCCCCAGGTCACATTTTAGAGAGTTCATTCAGTGTCTGGTACACATACTACAAAACTCACTCCAAGATCACTCTTCTCTACTCCTAAAACCATCAGAGAATAATTCACACATTACTCTGAGAGTTTGTCTACCTTAGACTATTTTCATGCTTCAGCTATACCAGAACGTGAGCAGAACAACTACAACTGCACCAAGATACTAGCACTGAGGGATCTTCTTTTCTTTTGTGCTTCAATTCTACACCAGTTCTTATACCAGCATACTTAAAAAGGCCAATAAGTAAACCTACAGAAATGCGAGTACATCCTTATAAAGGAGATTCTCCTGCTTATTTGATTCTCTGAAGCCAAGTAAGTTGTAGTAGCATACGGTACCTTTATTCCAAAGTAACTGCATCCATGTTTGTACTTTTATCCCATTCTACAATAGTAAAATTCATACTGGTCACCAGTACAATTACATTATGAGGAAAGTGCAAGTGATACTTAAAGAACCTATGTTCATAGAGGAGACCCACAAAGGTATGTGATACAAGTTGATAGCAAAATTCTCACTGGATTCAGAGTGACAGTATTTAGACCTATTCTGGCACAGACTCTGGACAATAGGGTAGTTCCTTTGGGAAAATGGGCGGAAAGGGATTTGAAAATAATAATGATAATGAATTACGTGATCAGTTGCCCCAACACTTTTTCAGTGGGGAAGGGGAAGCACACAGAGCACCTGCCTTTTACACGCCCTCCCGCATGGTTAGAACTGGCACCAGTTCTAGACCACTTGGCAGCAATAATGGTTTGGTTCAGCACCAGTAGAAACACTTCTGGTGGCAAATGTGATTTTCTGGAAGTTCCTGAGGCTTTTTTAAAAAAATAATAATAATAATAAAAACACACATACACAATACGACCCTGCCTGTTATCTAAATATGGATCCCAGTGACGGAGGGATTATTTCACTAAGTTGACCTCTCTAATTAATCTTCCAAAGTGAAGGCAAAAAACAAGTTTTATTTGCAGTGCTGGGACCAAAACAAAGAAGGGGGTCTCATCCTTCCAAGCAAGTGTTATTGATGTAGTTACAACAATATTTTAAACATGCACTACTCCTAGCTGATTTGGCTTGAATCTCCATCACAAACAGAGCCAAATTCTGTTCCAGTCATCTCAGATGAATTGCACACGCTCATATCAAATCTGAATGCAACCCAAAGTGAATTTTGGAACCAAATTTTTTAACCTGACTAGTAGCCCACTTTAATGTAACCTAGCAGAAAACACTGCTAAGCATATGCTGAGTAACACGCTTTTCTGAGGCACCTCCAACAGAACACCCTCAGAAATACCCATTCCCCTGAGAAAATCTTGGCTCAAAAATGTATTTTCAAAAATAAAGGAAGAAAGCCTCAACATTTCATGTGTTTAAAAAGAAGTTGGGGAGAAACAAGTTAGAACAAGAATAGTTCAACCCTATGAAAATGCAGTAACTATAAGATCAGCCACATTAGCAAAGCATTTTGTTTAAACACTTATGCTAAACAACAGCTAATTGTTTTAAGGTAGTTTCATAAAACATGAATGCTTCAGCAATAAACAGTTATCGCAAGAAAAGTTGCCTAAATATACGGCTATTTGTTTTCTTACTGATCTAGTAACCAAATGTATGTGAAAAAGAAAATGACAACCCTTTCAGGGCAAGTGATTCATCTTATTCTGGCTTGTTGCCTTAAGAGTGAGCATAGATAACACTCAGTAAAATTTTCACATCTTTATTTTTAAGGAAGACTTTTTTTTTTTTTTTGACCGTTCTAAACATTTGTGACCTACAATAGCATTGTAACCTTTGTTTCAATTTTCTTATAATTTCTGTATAGGTTTCTGATCTTATCTGCCAAGATTTAGTTATACCAGAATCACAATAACCATTGAGATTTTGCATACCCTCAGCATCAATAGGAAAGAATATGGAAAAACTGTACCAAGTGGTGAGATCGCAAAACCTATGTCTAGGCTGGATAAAGAAGGGCTCTTACAAGGACATTTCTTTAAGTGAGTAAATCATCCTTCGGAGGGGGGAGGGAGCAAAATTATCCTAAAACAAAACTTTCTTAACAACTGTAAGTTAAATAAATGCATAGAAGCCATGCAATCACTTAAAAAAACGTGCAGGCACACAGTGCCTCTTCTGAACCAGCAAAAAAAGAAGTGTCAAATTTAGTGTAAACACTATATTTAGCTACATATTTTAACGGTTGTCTACCAATAGAGATTGCTTCTGAGAAAACAAATACAGAAATACCAAAACAATACGAGATTAAAAGCACCAGTTTAAACCAAGTGTTTATTGACTTAAAATCATGATTTAAATTGCTTCGATGGGCTGCAACGCCAAGCATTGGCTACGGGAGCGCGCAGCACTGGGGCTCGCGGTGTGAACCTCCTGCACCACGATCGCCGTTCCCCCTCGGAAAGGGGTTTGCTGCGGGATCCTCGAGCGAGGACAGGTGTGGGCCTCGCAGGAAGACCTGGGCTGTTTGTGATGGGCCTTACCCTTTCCTAGTCTGCTTTCTCTCTGCATTAGGGAGGAATAACAGATTTCCAGGAAGGCGAGACCGCGCACACCAACCAGACTACCCACGGCAGGGAAAGGGGCAGCACAGTCCTGCGCACGAAACAAAGTATCCGGCCGGCAGGAGTTTTGAAAACCTAAGGTTTTCCTGACGCCACCGGTAACCACAGAAGGTATTTCATACCCTTGCTGTCTCTTTGGCTCACAAGTGCAAAAGCTCAGGGGTGAGTGGGGCAGCTCTCACGGTTTGGTCAGCTTCATGATTTAACGGCACGCACACCCGCGCACCTAGCAGACACGAGGAAAACACTGACCTATTACCAAGGGAAACACCTGAACATGATTTTTCTTTCCCATACACACAGGCAATTCTCTTTCATGTCAATGGGAAAGGGACATCCAACAGTTACACTTACCTATCCATACTTCACTTTGCTAACTTAACACTTTCTACACAAATGAATACAATTGATGGCTTCCTACCCTTGCTCTACTTCTGACTCTCGTGCTCTTTATTTAGTCCAACAGTCTTCAAAGAATGGCACCATAATGCCTGTTTACTCTAAGTACTGGAACGTACTTTTAAATCAACTAAACAGAGGAAGCAAACCTTGAATAGTTAGTTCCTTGCACTAACTTCTTTGCCGTGAATTTTGTCATTCTCCCTTCTGTAAACACCGTATTTCTCCCTACAGACACCTCTGTTTCTCCAAAAGCAGCTGGAAATTAATGATGCTATTTTTATTTTCTTATTAATTCATATGCCATAACTCTGTAATCAGTAGTGGATCATGCTGCAATTTTGCGTACTTGTTTCAAAATGTATTATGAGCACTTGATGACTTATGTTTAGCACAATGTATGAAAGAGTATCTCAAACAAATTAGATAAAAGAAATACAAATAGAGGCACTTAAATAAGAAAAAAAAAATACAGGCATACTCAAACAAGAGATTAGCCCTGAACCTCACAAGCTTGTGGCACACAGAGTGTCCAGTGGCCAGACGACCTGAGCCAGGCGTGCAGTTTTCCACACTGTGTAAGCTAGCACTACTCAACATGAAACCTGGGTATAAAGAAACCTTTTGCAAAAAGAAACAGTGTCTGAAGCCAGACTTATCAGAGAAGTGGAAGTGATAATACTACTTCTTTCAAAATCTGTAATCTACAACTATTCCTTTACAATACATCAAACTGTTTCCTCTACCTGGCCATATAACAAACTGGAGAAGCAAACATAGTTGGAGAACAAACAGTGGCATGTGTGCCAAAAGACCTATCATCTACCAAACAGCATTCTCACACTTCATGCTCTTCTACCCCTTTCCCGGTGATGGCAACCCTACACATTTCAGTGATGTGTCTATTCCTACCTATTCCTGCGCTGCTCATCATCAGGTCAGGGATTCAGGACTACCTGCACATCAATAAGAATAACAAAAACTACAGTTTTTCTGAGGAATTACAGGCTACCAGCAACTCCAGGAAGCAGGTCTGTGAGGGGGCACAGATTGCTGATACAGTTCAGGGTATGGCTTTGGGTCCAAGAATCTATTTGCACAGGATCAAGCTGCAGAACCTATAGCCTGCAGGATCAAGCTCTTTGGTAGTTGGCACAAGATGCATTAACATCCCAGTACTTCACCCCTTCTCTAAGGAAGAAAAAAAACTTCAGCATGTTGTAGCTCACTGAAGAGCTGCTATGGCTCAAAGACCACTTGTAGAAAGCAAATCAAACATGGCCAACCACAAAATGCCCCCCCCCCTTTTTTTTTTTTTAATCAACCTGGCAAAAATGAAAAGAGCAACTTCCTCTTGACTTTCCCAGACAGATTTCAGTGCAAAATAACAGAATGTTTCAGCTCCACTGACTTTCATGGAGTTACCTTACACTGGAGAGGCTGAAAAAAAGATGAGAAGTAATCAAGTTCTCCCTCACTCCCTCCATTCCCTCCCAAGCTTTTCTTTATCTAGCTTCCTCTCAAAATCTCTCACAATGACATTCTCTTAAATTCTGTTTTGCAACCACAAAATAGCATATTCTCATATACACAAGCAAAAATCTAGGATTATTTGCTTCATAAAAAAATGCTGGCTGAAGAAAGAAGACTTACTATTCTACTGTAAGAGACATAATCCTATCTCTTATCATGTGACAGGTCTTACCAGTCTCAAGAGCTCTTGCTAGCATTGCTGGGTTATTCCCGATCACGTAGAGTATAGGTACAAATGAAAAACAGAAAAAACAAAACTTCTGACAAAGTATATCCTTAAAAGTCCTTAAGTAGCTATCTGAAAAATATACTGGAAAGAGTTGGAAGGTACCTATTCAAAGGCATGAAGCAAACAGTAGTAAAGCACATCTAGCAATCCCAGTTCTGCTGTGGTACATGGCACTTAGTGCCACGTAGTCACCAACATATGGCCCAGTCCACCAAAGCCCTAGGAGCAGGGTTAAGCTTTCTTCATCTGAATCCGCCTCCACGGGCAAATTCAGTCATCATCAGCAGTACTTGGGAGCAGGCCATGAAAGCTGGCGCTGGAAAACTCTAGGTTGCAAGAGAAGGATGAAGCCCTTCTTGAGAACATGGGTGGCACAAATCTTCCTGCTATTATAGCTATGCAAAAGGAGAGTAACCTTACAGCAGAGCACGCAGTTACTCTGGTTTCACAATGTCTCAAAGCAGAATCCTCAACAATTTGTTACATATGCACCACCTTTCAGAAGGAAAGAAAAAAAAAAACAAAAGGGAAGATGCACTCTTTCCCACTTCCCATCAGCAAGGGAAGGTGTAGACACAATTTGTTAAGCTTCTTGTCAAGAGAACTTCCACTTGACTTACGTTCTGCAGCTCCCATGCTGTGGAAGTCCACTGAATCATTTTTATCTTTGCTGAATGAGGCCCTCAGTGACAGGAAGGGTCAACAAAACGTATTTGCAGTGATTTCTACATTTTACAAAATCTCCTACATCAAAATACTCATGTGGAAGGAGTCTGCCAGTAACTATTCCATGCTTCTAAGCAACTGATTTTCTGAATATAGTCTCATAAAATCCAGTTAACTTTCTTTCCTCTTACTAAAAATTGAGATTTTGTCATATTAGCCTGTTTTGTAGGCAAACATGCCCGAAGCTAGTTTATTTTCACATGCTGAATTGTCCGTGCTCAAAAGGACTTGTTTTTACATTATGCATTTATGTGCTAGAAAAGAAAAGGCAAGAACACTGGAAAGTGTCAAAACCATGCTTTTCCTCTTTGTTGATTCATCTTTTATGTAATTGAATTTATTAATATTAAAGACAATAAAACGCTGCTATCATTGTGCTAATTTTACAGTTCAGTCTACACTTGGGCACTGAGTAAAGTATGCCTTCCTCCTCAACAGAACTCCTATTCTGAATCCAAGCCGATTCATACCCTCAGCAATAAAACACTAGTAACCAGCAAATCTGAAAATCTGATAGGATGTAATATGGTCACTGACTTTAGAAATAGAAGTTCAAATGGATAAGTCACCCTTACTTATCAAAACACGGCCCAAGTGCTGAAGTTGCTGCTTGCTTGTCAATTCCATATTTCATAATGGAATTAACACTGACTTAGCATTAGATTATAAACATTAAAAGTAATTTAATTGTAAAGAACTATTTCTGATCAGTGTATATTTTAATAGCTCCCCTATGAAAAACAGTATTTTGTTTCTTAAAATTCATTCAGGGAAGTATTAAACAAACAGTGCAATATACACATTTGCTTAAATACCACAGTTAGTGGTAAAAGCTTCAAACTAGTTCTCTTGCTGCTTTAGGCCCTCCGATCTATCAGCATGACTTACTGTGAAGTTAGTGACTTCATACTATTACTGAAGATTTTCTTCTTTAAAGTAGCATTATGAAGAAAGTTGAGTACTAGCAAAAGATACCCAACCAACATAGAATTCAGTGAGACTACTCACATGTCAAGACAGGCATTTAGTAGGAAATGCTTCAGAGAAGTAGCATAAACCAAGGAAAAAGCCATAAGACTAAGGAGTCAGACATGGATTTTGTTCCATTCCCTGCTGCTGATGACCTGCTAGGCGATAGTAGGCAAACCACTTCACTGCTTTGCATCTCAGATACCTGAAACAGGGATTAAGAAAAGATGGCCCATTTTTTCCATTTTTTGAGATTTACGATTTAGGCATGGCTTATGTACTTTGCCAGACAGGACATGAGTACACAAATAAGGCAATGCCTACAACTGCTAACTATATTATTATTATTGACAGAATAAGAAGCAAAACCTCTGATAATTTTTGTTTGTTTGTTTTTAAATCAATGCAATCCAACAGCAACGCATCAATCCATTCTGAAAATTAGAATAATTATTATGCTGGTTCAGGTCTCACTCCTTCTGAGCCTATCAAGATGGGCAACACCTGTAGTAGTCTTTCTGGGAGACGCACACACATCCACTAGTAACAGGCTCAGCACATTGCAATCAGAGATTATTCACATATTACTACTGATGTTAAAAGAGAGAGAGAGAGAGAGAGAGAATCTGACCAAATAATCTTCTGATATAGAAGAAAAAACGTTTCTGAAAAAGGTATCAAAATAATAGAGAGAAAAAGCAGAAAAGCAGTGAAGATAACATGACAGAGGAAAGAAAGTTGACTTGTTTCTCCTCAAGAGGTATTTTGAAATATAGATAACTATATTATTTCAATCAACTTCTATAGACTCCTAAGTAATAAAGAAAACAAATTAAGGTTACAGGAAGCTAAAGCAGTATATATACTGTTTTAAAATAAACTAAATTCACTAAGGAAATTCATACTAATAATGTTCTCCATATGATTTAATTTGACACACACACTTCCACTGTCACAGTACTATATGCATCCCAGAAGCAGGAATGACTTTCATCTTAAAGCTGCTGTGTGATACAGGGAATATCACTAGTCTCCATCTGCAGGTGGAAACAGCCCATAAGGCTGCATTTGCAAGAGTAAACTCCAAACCTGAGAGCCTCCAGCTGACCATGGCACCTCTACAGACTTCACCGGTAGCAGCAGCGAGCCACACACGTGATGGCACAGGAAATCCAACCTGGATCCAAGCATTTAGAAGTGGCTATCGGTTTTGACTAACATCACTTGTCAGAGATCACAGAGGCAGTCTGTGGTCAAAAGGCAGTCAGGTATCAGAAACAGTTTCAGTTCAGTTCTAACTTTGACAGATAGTAACTTCTTCCATCAAGGAACGACCTCGGTATAAACAAGGAGTCCTGAACACTACACATGCCACGTACTGTCAAAACGGGCCGCATTTTCACCGTCCAGGTACCTGAATTTCCTTGTATGTTGCTATACAACCTTCACCCTGATTTACCAAAGAGCCTTACCTACAGCAGGTCTTGCCTACTTCATCTGCAGGTTTCCCCCTGCTACACGCAACGGAAGATTAACCCTCTCCAACTCATACGGTCCAAAATTCCTCTCCTCGCAGCACCCTGCTACAACCTGTGGGCCAGCAGACTGCCCTGCCCAGTGTCACATGGACCAAGTTTGAGAGATGCTGCATGCCCTCAGCCCACAGACCAACAGCAGCCATAACCTGGGAGAGTTTTAAGCTCTGAAAGTGAGCAGTCACATTAGTGAATTTAATGCAACTTGTCAAGCGCTTCAAAGCATTCACCTGCTTACAGGATCGTAAACTATGGAAGCATTAGTTTATAAACAAAGCGTATTAGGATCTTTCTGAATGAAAAGGAAACGTGCTACATATAAAATAAATGCATGATTAGCTCCGATATGTTATGCAGAAAATTGTCATTTAATATCTTTAATTATTCAAACAACTATGAAAGCAAATGGTTTCCTTCATCACCTTGAACAGGAAAATAAATATGGATAAATTCCTCTCACCATCACTCCTACACTCCTTTCCTAAATAAAACTGCTGCCGAAACCAAGGGAAGTTTTGCAAACGGTGGGTTTACAGCAAGCAGTCCCAGAGGCTCAGAAGCATTTGGGGCTAGTTTCTAAAATACTCTGACTTTACCTCAACACAAAAACCAACACAGTTTTCCAGAGTACGCAGCTGCTTGAAACTGTTCATCAGCTTGTCGTGCTCAGATGAGTAGCACTAGGCAATGACGTTTTGAGACCACAGGCTGACTTTCAAAAGATTCACTAGGCCCTTTCCTAACCAGATCAACCCCCTTTCATTTGCTGTCCTCCCCAAAGTCCACCTGGTTTTATTAACCAAGACCAGAATCCAGTTCTCCCTCTTATATGTTTCAAGCAAATTACTGAACTCCACTGGGGAACAGTTATTCTATCAAAAACTATGTAATAAAACAAGTTTTAGCTTTTACCAAAGTAAGAACTCCCAAAAGTAAATGGAAGTTTCTAGTCATGGACAAATCTAATGAGATCTCCATTCTCCCCTTAACTAGGCACATTATTTTTATTGCTTTTTCAGCTATGAGGAAAAGTATTTCTCTGCTTCCTCTAAAGCTTCCTTTATGCCCTTTTCTTCACAAGGATATTCTGCCCTTCTTTTCTTTGTAATTTGCTAATGCTATTTCAATATCAGGTAAGAACTACATTTAGCACTATGCGTAAAATTGAGGTCTGCTCCTTGTAAAGTTGTGGGAAGATTATCATCACCCCATCATTTCTAGGACTGAACTCTATCCATCCAAAAGACTTCATCATATAAAACCACATAATGACCAAAGATACTACCTGAAACAAGGTCTCCGAGTTGTCCTTACCCAATACCTTGTAATATTATTCCCCTCCCCCCAAAAAAATCTTGCTACTTAGAGCACTCTAATCTGACTCTTACCTGAAAACACAAAAAAACCGTTCAAAAAAATCAGAGAGACTGTATTCAGCTTTGAACAACAGTTTGAAGCTGATCAGCAAGCTTTTGAATTTCCCAGTCTGTGTGTTTTCGTTTTGGTAAACACTGTTACATCAATTACTCTTTGCAAAACAAGATCCTTGTCAGTAATGTTATAAAACTGAGAGTAATATTCTCCTATGCAACTAGTCTGTCAAAGAATTTTGGTAATTTAAATTTGGTGTTTATAGCCTCATCTCAGACCTACACACTACCTCACTCCACATAAATTCTGAAAAAAAATGAAATTTGAGTGTAATTCTGCAGGAACTGGCCAGGAAAAAAAAAAAAAAAAAAAAAAAAAAAGTAGAATCCCCCCTTCAAGCCATCTCCTCCACAGCGGTTATCCCAGCCTTAAGGCTAGTTCTGTGGTCATAATATCACATAAGAACAGCTGCTCCCAACAGCCCCCTGCAAGATGGCCTGTTCAGGACCATCACTTATCCTATGTCTGCTACACACTGACTGGAAAAGGTCAAGACTATGTTATTAATCATGAACATTTATGAGCACTAAGCTTGCTCCAAATACATGTCTTGTCTTGTTTTTAATTACATATACAGTATTTCCACATATAAAAAAAAATTACCTGCCTCTTTACCATTTCAGGGCCAAACTCAGTTCAGTGCCACCAGAAGCAACTGTACAAAAAACACTCCAAAGGCCACTTACTTCATGCCAATATGAAACCTGACTCCACAAATTTACAAACTCTCCTTGAAATTACCACTTCTACTTCAGTTTAAAAGGTGTCAAACGCTTCAGGAGGTGTCAAAACTTTTCCATAGCATACACATTAAAAAAAAAGTTTGTATACCTGAAAGCTCTATGGAAATACTAGTAAATCAGTAGCTAAGATTTGTCTTTCAAATTGATAGGTACCTACATTAATCAATGCCAAGAGGAAAAACAGTAACACAGAAAGAACATGGATGGAATTCTAATTAATTCTCAGTTTATGCGTTACAACTGAACTAACTCCTGTTGCTGTAGTACTACAGTTCTTCTGAACTTTTCACTGATTCTTGACCTCTGGAGATTTATGAATAATTATCCTAATTGTTTCTATTATTTCCTACCACTATAACGAGCCCTGAATTTTAAAGGTCTTTACATTCTTACTAAGTTTTTGACCTAGCATCTTGTGCTCTGAACTCAGGGTTAGAACTTTTAGCCCTGATTCAACTTACTATTTTTACAAATCAAGGCTTAAAAAACAAAAACAAACAAAAAAAGAGAATCTGAATATTCACAGCCTTTTAATTCTCAGGTTATTAAGACCCACCCCTACACACAAACTTTGTAATCTAACAGTTGCTACGAGTGCCCAGAGAAGACATGTTTCCCGAGGTGCTAAAACTCAAACAAGCATCTTCCATGTGAAAAGGGCAGCAAGAGAAGCGCTATCTTGTTAATGACAACAAAACTCTTTTTCTGTGTGTACAGTTTACATACTT
The DNA here is from genome assembly GCF_028389875.1 of Rhea pennata. NCBI lineage: Eukaryota > Metazoa > Chordata > Aves > Rheiformes > Rheidae > Rhea > Rhea pennata. The sequence goes on along the minus strand of NC_084663.1, from coordinate 97,672,454 downwards.
ACCCAGGAAGGCAAAGGGAAATTACAGACAGACGAAGACGAAGCTGTCTCAAAGCCTTTGTCATGTGATAGTGACCTATAAAGTATCAAATAAAGGCACATCATCAGCACACCATGATTTTACAATATTGCAACTCACCGCAATGCCAACAAGAGGAGTGATCCCAAAACTTGAAACTTGCTTGCTCCTCACCCCCTCACCCCGCCCCACTCCACACTCAGCTCCCATTAAATCCAGACCACAGCGGCAGGAAACCTTCAGGAGCAAACAAAAGCTGCACCGTGTGTCTTTAAAGGGCAGCAGGACTGGGCAAATGGAACAAATCATCTGAGTGTGCATCAGCAGGGTGGGTTATTTTTCCCTCTCGCTCACACAGATACGTATTTATGCACACACACACATATGCATGGATACACGTATTTGTATGTACGTACACGTACAGATGCATGTTTATACATAGAGCAAGGGAGAAGCGTGCAGGGATTACCGAGCTGAAAGGCAGAAAGTTGTCGGCAATCGGCACACACACGCAAACAAAATAAACCCCCGGCAACTTGCACAAGTGAGCGACCAAGCCCCGGGCGTGGATGCACGCACCACGGCGAAATTAACAGCAGCAGCAGCAGCAGCGCGCCGGGCTGCAGGTATGCTGGACGGACAGACAGACAGATGCACGGACACCGAGGGAGCCGGGGCGGGGGGGGCCTGCGGCGTTGCAGCGCGGCCCCAGGTAACGCCGCGGGGCTCCCCCCACGCCACGCCACCCCCCGCGTGCCACCCGGCGCCGCGCGTGGGGCGCCGCCACCGCCCTGGTGAGCGGGGTGCAAAGCAAAGGTATCACATACGGAGAGAAAGGCCCGGCTGACCCAGGGTTTTCCCGTTTCGGGGGTGGGGTGGGGTGGGGGTGGGGGGCGGCTTTTTTTGTTGTTGTTGTTGTTGCTGTTGTTGTTGTTGTTTCCCCACCGCCACCGCCACACACCCTTCGGTCACCATCAAGTTTGCATCTTAGTTACAAAATGTCGATCTTAAAGGCTGACAAGACACAGGGAAGGGGGGGGGGGAAGAAAGAGAGAGAGGAGAGAGAGAAGAGAGAGTGAGAGAGAGAAGAGAGAGAGAGAAGAGAGTCCATCTTGCTTTGAGGGGGGAGGAGAGCAGCAGTAACGCCGCGCACACGTCTCCTCACCCTCCCGGGGCCACAACTCCGCACAGCACCTTGGCGCCCGGCGCGGACAGGGGGCGCGGGGGGAGCCGCGCTCGGCTCGGCTCGGCACGGCACGGCACGGCTCGATCAGGGCCGGCGCAAAAACACCTCCCCGCTGCTCCCTTCCTCCTCGCCGCGGGCCCGGGCGATGATCCCGCGGGTGCCGCCGCCGGTGGGGAGAAGCCACATGGAGCCCGGCCCGCTGCCCCGGCCCCTCGGACGTGTCGCCGGCAGGACGGGCAATGGTTTCGGGGCCCCGGCGGCCGCCGCCGGCCCCGGCCTGCCGCCCGCACTCACCTCCCCCCTAAAAAAAAACTTTTGCAGCCGCGGCCTTCCCCCTCCGCCTCCCCCAAAACACACACACAAACCGCCCTGAAAACCGGGATCCGCCACCCGGGAGCACCGGGCATTTCCTCCTCCCAATCCCCCCTGCGCTCCTGCTTTTTCCCCACTGAAAAGGAAAGCAAAAAAAAAAAAAAAAAAAAAAAAAAGCGAAAAAAAAGAAAGAAACCACCCGGCTCCTCGGTGCCTGGCTGCCCTCGGCCGCCGCGCCGTACATGTTGTCTCAGCTTCTTTCGCATCGCTTCATTTTACCTTCCTCATTCAGCGGCGGCGGCGGCGGGTCGTTAGCGATATTCCTAACCCAAACCTGCTGCCGTGCGGCTCCCCGCGATTAACCGTATTCCCCTCCCTTCCTCTGCCTCCCCTTCCTCCTCCTCCTCGCAAACCTACGCTGGCTCGGCTCTCCTCACAGCCATGCAAGTTTCATACATTGCAAATAAACCCGAGAGGAGGAAGAGCGAGGCGAAGCGGCTGCCGGGGGGGGGGGGGGGGGGGAGGACGATGAGGAGGAGGAGGAGGAGGGAGGAGGGCTGGTTTCTGTAATTCACCAGCGACCCGAGCAGCTCGCCGCGGCACTTGAACCGCCGCCCGGCCCCCGGCGGCGCCCGCCGCCCCCCCCGGGCCGCCGGCCCCCCGCCCGGGGCGGCCCCCGCCAAGTTTTCTGTCATCGCGACCCCCCAATGTCACGACTCACCTTCGCAAACGGGACTTTAAACGGCCGAGGCCTGGCCCTGCCTCTCCCCCCCCCCCCCCCTCCTCCACACACACACACCCCGCCGCGCTCGCTCGCTCGCTCTCTCCGCCTTAAACTTACCCGCACGACACGATCCCACCGCCGCGCAACACCCCCCCCCCCTCCCCACACACGCACGCACGCACCGGCCCCACGGCACCGGCGGCTACCGGAAAGCGCAGCCCCACACCCCGGGGCCGCCCGCCGCGGCCCCGCCGCCGCCGCCGTTGTTGTCGGGGCCGCCGCCGCCGCCCGGCCCGGCCGCCCCCATTTCCCTCCTTCCTCGACCCCCGCCGCGGGTGGGTGTCTGGGGTGGTGTGGGGGGGGAAGGGGGGCAGAGCCGGGACCCACGGGCGCGCCGTCCCCGCGCCGGATGAAGTTTCGTTTCTGCTCCTGCCGCCGCCGCCGCCCCCCTGTCAAGCCCCCGCCGCCCGCCCGGGGCGAGTCCCCGCCGCTTCCCCCCTTCCGCTGCCCGCCGGCGCCTGCTGCCCCTGCCTCCCCGCCGTGCCGAGAGGAGCCTGGTTTCCAGCGCAGCCTGGCACCGGCTGGCCTACCCCTGCCTCGGCGGCTCCTCTCCCTCGCTCTCTTTCCCTTTTTATTTTTTCTCCTCTTCTTTCCTTTTTTTTTTTTTTTTTTTTTTTTAAATGCACCGCACCGCATCGCGATTCCCCGCCCGCCCCCACCACCACCCCGCGGCTCCTGCCTTTTCGGCGGCGCAGACCCACCCGACCCAAAGTTTTACGTGCAGGCTGCGCTGCAAGGCAGGCGGGCGGGCAGACAGCAAAAGTGACTGGGGACCGCGGCGGCAGGACGCGGCTGCGGCCGCCGCCGCTCCGCCGGCCGCGGGGACGCGCGAAGCTCCCGGGGGGCTGCCCCGCCGCGGAGGGGAAAGTGCGGGGCGCGGGCACCGCTGCGCCGCCCGCCCGGTGAGGCGGCGGCGGCGCCGGGCGCACTCACCTCGGCGGGGCCGGCGGGCGGCGGGGGCGGCGCGGGGCCGGAGCGCGGAGCGGCGGCGGCGGCCGAGCCCTGCGCCTGGGCGCCCGCGGAACGCGGCTCCGCGCAGAGCCATGCAACCCGGGCAGCGCCACAACACTCCCCGCCATATAAGGCGGCCCGCCATTGGCTGCGGCGCTGAGCGACGGCGCCGCCAGCCATTCAGCGGCGCCGTTACACCCGCGGCCCGCCGGGCAGCCCCTGCCGCACGCACTCACACAAAGATCGTCGCGCTGCTCCTCGCAGCCTGGCGGCGGCAGCGCCGGCGCGGGGCAGGTAGCGGGGCCGCCGGTTGCCGGCACCCCGCCGCGTCCCGACCCGACCTGCCGCCCGCCGGCAGGGCGGCGAGAGAGCAAACTGTGCCGGCCCTGGGCAGCGCCGCGGGGCAACGGCCGCGGGGGTGCCCGGCGGCGGGCACGGCGCGGCGCGGCGCGGCCCTGCCCAGCGCCGCCCAACGGCTGCCGGCCGCCGGCGCTGCCCGCTGTCACTTGGTTTATTTTTTTCCAGTGGGGATGATTTAACTCAGGGGCCGCAGCCGCGGCGAGCGGAGAAGTTCGGGCGGGCGACAGCGCATCCCGGCAGGCAGCTCCGAGCCGAGCCGAGCCGAGGCGAGCCGAGCCGAGGCGGCGGGGAAACGCGGCAGGACGCTGCGCCGCGCCGCGCGGACGTCGGCGCCCGCCGCGCGCTGAAATCGCCCAGCACCAGCGTGTCGGGGCGGGCAGAGCACCGGCAGCGTGGGGCCGGCAACTTGTGGGTGCGCCGCCGTATTAGAAAAGGCCCCAAATTAATAACAACAACCACAGCAGCAGCACTAATACCAACTGAAGTGTGCTCGCTTCTTTCTACAAGCGTGTGCTTGTGCTTTTTTGCATATCCAGCAGCCCAAGGATCCCGTGGAAGTTTGTTCACTGCCCTGAGCCTTTCTCCGCTACATTATGACCGATTTCAGCGTCGCCCCGCTGCTCGGCTACTCTTACGCATTCTTTATTTTTTGCTTTACAGCTTAATCACGTGGAAAAATATTTTTACGTTTGAATAAAATACGAGCTAATTTTAAAAAGATAAATTATGCCCATGCTTCTGAGAAAAGTCTTTCTAAATTGACCTGTGCTTTTGGGGGGAGAGGAGGGCAGAGGGGATGTGAGAAAAAGTATTCTAGAGGGATGGAAACATTGCTATCTTGCTGTTGTAGGCAAGGGTCACAGGTGGATTAGTCAGGCACTGACTATACATACGACATACTATAAATATACTAGCTTAAGTATATTTTGAAATGAGTGTGTTCTACCTAATCTTTTCGTTTTCAGTGTTCAGAAAGTAAAGAGGTGACCATCCATCCTCTAGAAGTCAGGTGCATATCAGGTGTCCCAGGTGGGGACATCGAACAAGTGAAAGCACACACAGTCATTAATCACATTTGGAAAAGTGGGCCTAATTCTTAGACCAAAGTTGTTCCTATCATTTGTAGACTGTGAAGTTCTTTGCAGTTGTAGGTAAGCACCCTCTTTTCCTTTGCAGTATGTGTAAGTGGTGCAGTTGCCAGGAAGGCTAACAGGCCTGAGCCAAATTGTTTAACTTCTTTGCTACAGCTGCTTACCTCTCAGTGCCAGTCCCTTGTTTCTTGGATTCCTTTACTCCTGCTAATCGTATACTATGGCGCCTTTCACACCTCTCCATTGCCAGCTAAAATCCCATCAAAGCAAGTAATTACTGAACGATACAGCTGATGTGGATGTTCAGTAGTATACGTGGATTTCATGTTAAAGGATGCTTCACTTTCTTTTTGACAGGATTCTGTATTACAATTGATGCCCTTACTAGCCATTTCAGCAAAGCAGTCAAGCTAGGGACACCTTGCATGTAATGTAGTTGTTTACAGCTATACAAAATGGATATACAGTGCTACTAGTTAGAAAAATCATGTTTTGTGCCCTGCTTTGTGCAGTTACAAATGGCTTCATGAGTTGCAAGGCAGCCACCTAATAGGCCTGGAGAGGCAGAAGCATTTTGTCACCTTTTAAGTGAGATGAGTAAGCTGAGGTGCACTGGTACGGTCAGAAAATAAAAGGCTTGAGTTTCCACTGCCTTTGGTTTACTGTGTCCATAGGGAAAGAGAGGACTGTAATTTTGGGGGGCTATCAATCTAGGACCTTCTAAAAGCACTGAAGGGGAGAGGGGAAGGATAGGAGAATACTAAATATTGTTCTTTTCCATTTCTCTCTGTATTATTTTAAGCAAATTAATCTCTGCATGCCCATTTGGAGATATTTCTGGCATCAGTCAGTCACTGTTACCAAGAGTTATAAGGTGCTTGCAGAAGTCTGTGAGGAGCTTTTCGAGGGACAGCAAGTGCCAAAAGTTTTGAATTTGCTTGCTCGTTACTAATTGTTTTAAAACTCCACATAAGTTGCCTTTGCAGCTGTTTCTGCAGAAACTTAGGTTGTTAGATGACCCTTTGCTGGCACTTTTGTGCAACTGGCGTTTGTTTTTCAAAGAGTGATGCCTGAGCCCCGCACTCTGGTCTGCTTGCCGGGGCTCCTGCATACAGCCAGAGCCCAGTGGAAGTTGATGCAGTTCTGCACAGATAAAGCAGTCCGCTCAGATTCGCATGCAGCAGGGTTTGGGGCTTAGAGGTTGTACAAAAACCATGTGACATTTTTTTGAGTTCATTTGGATCTGCCTGATTTGCGCTCAATTGACATTGGAGTATCTCCCTCCCAGCTGCATGTCCCCTCTAATTAATCCATGGCACAACATAAAAAACATCAGTAAACAAATGTCTGTGCTCCGTCAAAAGAGAAAAATGTTACCTCCCTTTGTGTTGTTATTTAACAATAACGGGAAAAATAATAACAGTGATAATCAGGGTTGGTTCTTTTCCCTTCCCGTGGGGCCTGCTGTGGAGCTCCCTAACATTGAGGTGCCCTGATTTTGGGACCTTTTTAGCTGCCTCTCTCCTTGCTCCACGCACAGCCAAAGCTACCTGCTGTCTGTGGAGCAGAGGTGATCAGCGGTAGTTCTTCCAGGCGGAGAGAGACATGTGCTTCCATGGCTGTTTGCAGTGCATTCAGATAATAAAAAGGGAGCCTGGACTAGCCAGCTGCAGCCTCAGCCTGCAGGCCCCGGATCCCTTTGAGCTGCTACCATGGCTGACTACAAGTGACGGTTGTCATGTGAGCAGGGAAGGAAGGCCATAAGGCAACTCTGGGAGCATATGCTTTATCTGCGCTAAGCTTTGCACGCAGCCCGGGGAGAAGTGTGGGGAAGGAAGGGGGTGAGGCAGATGCAGCCTCATGGAGCCTGTCCCACCTCTGCTGCTTTCTTTCCTGTGGCTTGTGCCTACCCGCAGTCCAGGGAGGAGTGTGGCATCCTTCAAGTGAAAAAACACCGGAACAGGACAACGCTTTAGCGGGCCTATTCCTCCCCCCCCCCCCCCCCCCCAGTGCGCTTGTATAACGTGGTAATGTTAAGAGCAATTTGTGTGCGAGCACTGAAGGGAGGAGGCATTTTATCTGAACTAAAGCTGCAGAATATCCACTTCAGATAAGGGAAAAAAGCCACAGGATCCATGCAGAATAGCCATTCTTCAAGGACCACCCTTTTAGGAAGTTACTGTTCCCATCTCAGCCCCTTTTGGGAACACTTTCCATTTCTTGAGAACTCCACAAAAGTTTGTGGCAGTAGAAGAGAGCGCCAACTCATTCTACCGATTCCTCTGCATGAGGGCACAGTCGAACACGATGGCTGTACCTCTTCATTCCTAATCCTTACTCCTACTATTTCACAATATTAAAATAAGTAGGTTATTCTCTTCTTTGCAATTTTTACATGCTGCTTCTGAGCAGCCTGTGCCTCTGCACCAATTTCCCACAGTCTGTTCACTGGTAACTCTGTTTCTTCATTGCTCGCACCTCTTTTTGCTGGTAGAGCATTAACAGCATCAACCCTCCAACAAAACCAGCTCCCAGGAGTGTTAGATCCTACAAATAGTCTCTAACCTGAGTAGCTAGCAGTTTGAGGTGACAAGCTAGACAAGAGAGTAGGAAGGGGGACGGACAGGTGAATTGACTTGCCCGTAGTCCCACGATGTGGCAGCAGCCAAATCAGGAATCAGTTCTGGGCTTTAACCTTCAGCTCATTGCTTCGTATACCTTGTTCTTTTTCTCTCTGTGTTGCTCCAGGATTTTTCTTCCCTAGTGCCTCCCTCTCTCAAAGGCGCATTACACCTTGATGAGCTCTCTACCACTGCTCCTTCTTTCAGAAGAACTGAATAATAAGTTGAATTAGCCACAGCATTCAGATACAGCCGAGCCTGTTGCCTCTGTAAAGATTGCTTCTGATTCTCCAAGCCATTGAAGTACACATTCAACTAATACATGTTAACTGCTTACCATACTAGCATATGTGAAACCTGCAATGTCTGCAGTAACGAGCAAGTGTCAGCGCAGCCCTCAACTCAGTAGCTTTTCCCTGTCATCGTACAAGGTTGCTGCCAGTATGTCAAAAGAAATACACAAATCAGGCCAGACCTATTTCCTGGATGTTATAGGGCCTCTTGAGCTAGTCGAGTACAAGCAAATTGGTTTCCACAGCCAGTAGCACATGTGAGAGCAAAGGGCTGGTCCTGCACACCCACTTACTCCAGATTCCTTCAAACTTATGGCCCAGGCCCTGGAGCATCTAGGCCAAAGGGTAGTAGCCTTCCCTCAGCCCCACACTTCTGAATTGTACAGTGACCACTTGCTCTGTCCCATAAACCACAGCAATATTTAACTGCTTTGAGCATAAAATGTAATAAGAACTTTTTTTTCCCCCAGCTTTAGGTTATTTGACCCTTCATGCTTCCATCATGCTTCAGTGCTATTGAGTAGGTTTTTCACTCCTCCACCCCAAGACCTCTTTCCCTATCTCTGTTTCTGGTGTTATTCAAACACTTATTTGTCAGCTTCTTTGCTTTCCCTTTCCTATACATATTTGTGATTCTTATAGAAAATACGACTCAGTTCTAATTTCTTTCTTCGTCCTTCAATTTACCACCAGAGCCTTCAGAACTACCTCACAGATATATGTTTTTTCTCTGTAGAAGAACAAAACTGGATGCATCTTGAGGCCTTCCAGGAACCACCCCCCCCCCCCCAAAAAAAAAAAAAAAGGAAGAAAAAAAGGAAGAAGCTGAGATGAAAACAATTCACATCTTGGACTAGTGCAACCCGCTATAAATATTCTTGCAGGAGCAAGGCTATTCACTGCTTCAGTGCATCCAGGTGAGAGGCCTCACGAGAGGAAATTAAATCAGCACATTGCATTGTTTCTGTCCCACTGGGTTAAAATGGAGAAGAAGATGAAACTTTAGAACTTTCTTCTACTCCTCTCTGCTTTGACATGAGAAGTGTTGGCAGACCAGTCTGTATGAACGAGACCTTTTAAAAATGTAATATTCCAGCATGCCCTCTTAATGGGGCTTTCCCCTGAAGTCAGCAGGTTCTCACAGCTTTCTCCCATGCTGGTGCTGTAGCAAGCAAAATATTTTACTCCATAGCACAGGCAAATCCCATACTGGAGTCTGTCTGCCAACCCTGCTTGTTCTAGTCCTCGAACACCTATCGTGGGTGGGTATTTCCCTCATTCTGACTGTTTACAGCTCTAGTCAATGCACTTGTTTGTGCTGAAATCTCAGCATCACTAAAAGGTAGCAGCTCTCCCTCACTAGTATGTTCTCTGTCGTATCTAGTCTAAAACAATAGATAATTTTGTAAAATTTAAGCAGTTGAGCTGGCCAATATTTTAAGCCTAAACTTTAGCAGCAACAATTTGATTTGACAATATTGAGACTTTTTTTCAAAAAAAATTATTTTGACTATTACTAGGCTTGGGAATTACATTTCTGTATGGCAAAGGGAGGTATAAGTACTAGTATTTGCGTGCAGAGGCTGAAATGTTTAAGCACTTTCTAAATTAAACATTTCCTTTGTTCAATTAAAAAAAAAAATCCTTAGAATGCTCAATTTTTAGTGCACTTTCCTGGCCTCCAATACAACTGCTTGTTTCAGCATAAGTTTCTGAAAAATAATCTTTGTGATTTGTTGCCCCAGTGCTTTTGAGCTTCTAGCAATTTGAAAAATTGGTGGTTTGTACAGTCCTGTCTGCATTTCTTCAAATGAAAGTTATGGAAAGGCATGCATAGATCTTAGGTGAGATTTATGGTCTGTGATGAACTGGGTATTCATAAAGAAATCTTAAATCTGTGACTGTTGGAGTTTTACCTAGATGAACTCAGGTTGTGCGTGCTCAGCAGCACTCAGATTATGTTAATAAGTGTTCCCCCTTCATTCTTAAATAATCCAGGCTGTCTTGTTGCTTCCACTCTACTTTTTCTGCCAATATAAAAATATTATTTTAGAAAATAATAGAGCACCTTATGTCACAAGTGGAGGTCTCAGTCCAAGGGTGGTTTATATATGCTCTTATTGGCTTTGAGGGAGCTCTTCACCCCCTTCCCCGCTGAGGTTCAGGATTGGCATGGTCTTACTTCTTCCACAAAGATCTACCTGGAACAAGCAGACTGTATGGCTTCAAAGGTTTGTCCCTTCTCCATCTTCCTGTGAAGCTGGAGCTTTGTGTTAAGACACTTTTCTTGATCCAAGGCTTTGCAATCAGAGTGTATGAAAAGCAGTGCCAGAGCTCTCCTTGACTGCAGTGGGATATCCCCCTGCCATCATTAGTTTATAAGTACTTCTTAGGATCTCTTATTTTGCAGTACTGATGGTAACCGTGAGATGGAAGGCCTACACTCAGATTTCTCAGATAATAAGTGCTTCATCCTAAATTTTTGTTACTGGAAAGAATTGAGAGAATTGGTTGATATAAACATATTTGCCTTTAAATAAGCTTTTAACTTTAATGCATATATATAATATATATATGTTTAATAAATAAAGCTTTTAATATTAGGATAATTTTTATTTATTCATTCTTCATTGTGCTTCTGAGTGGACATGCAATGTACCAAAAGGCAAACAAAAAATTGACCCTCTCTGACATAGCTATGTGAAAGCCTATCTCCATATATTTCAGTAACAAAAAAATACTAGTGGTATCAATATTTTAGTGGTACTAAGCCCTTTTTATCGCAGGATGAAACATTGTATATGATTTTTGCTAGTGTGGGCGGAGCTAATTTTTCCTCCAGGACAAATCCTCCCAATCCATCAATTACATCTGATGGAAATCTCTTTAAAAGTCTGAGTAATTACACTTGGGCACAGAGCAGAGTGGGATATGGAAGTTCACATAGCAAGTCGGTTCCAGAGCAGGGAAAACACCCTCACTCACTTAACTCCTGTTTTCTGCATGAGATACCCATTGCATTAAATACGGATTATAAAAGCAGATGAGGAAGCAGGCCCTCATCCAGCCCTTGTGAGTATATGGAGACAGCTGCAGAACTTGGCATTAAGGATTTTTGGGAACATCTGGCTGGTTCCATGGTGGAACAGGGAGTAAACTGAGTACCTCAAGCAGCTAAGGTCCCACATCTTAATGATAGGCATTTATACCTTCAACTACAATTCAGAACTATATATATGTACATATATATATGTATGTGTGTGTGTATGAATGTGAATGTATATATATGTATGTATATATATGCATATGTATGTGTATGTGTACGTATATATGCATAGATAGATAGATATGGCAATAACAACTTCAGTAACAGTTAACACTGGTAACATTGTGCATATATATATGCTGGTCTTTCTACAGAAAATTTCTGACACAAAGGGCTTGTTGCAGTCTTGCAAAGGGATTCAACATTGGCTTTAGTGGGCCATGAAGGGGCTTAAAGGTTTCAATAAGCCCTTGCAGGCTTGAGTCACTGGAAAGATAGAGAGAAGGTGAGTGTGCTGCTTTCCCTAAGCCTCATGCTGCTTCAGTAGTGAGTCGGGTTCGTTATTGGAGACCAGTTCCACACCTCACCACACTTCCAAGTGGTAAGAAAGTAGGTATTATTATGTCTGTTTTACAAGTAGAAAACCAAAGCACAAAGAGAAGCAATGGCTTTTCCCAAGCTACGTTGGAAGATGGTGGTCAAACAGAAGATTCAACTGCATTTTCCTCGGTCTTAAGTTATAGACATGAACCCTGAACCATCCCTATATTCTGTGGGCAGCCTGTGAACCAGCTCATGGATCTGCCAAAGCTGGTCATCATGACAGAATGAGTTCTGGTTTTTTTATGTTTACATGGCTTTGATTTTCTAGCCTATTTTTTGTTGTCATCATTTACTTGAATCCATACTCAAATTGGCATTCATTCTTGTGTGTTCACACTCTTGGTTAGGTCCTGTACCAGTTTAACTCCTGAGTCAACTGGAAGCAATTGAAAACAACTGTTTAGAATGTGCATTTAATGTATTCTGTGCATGCATTAGTTCATGAATAATCATGAAATAACTGACTCATCAAAATAAGTGTAGTGCTCTCCCTGTCTGCCCTTACAAATCAATACCAAAAGTTAGCAATGCTATGGGAACCCATTCTAACAAGGATCCTGTACGAAACCCTATCAGAGTTAGTGGGAGGGATCACATTCATGTAAATCAGCTTGAGGTCATTCTGCGACTTCTGCTATTCTGGTGGAATTACTGTAATTTAGAAGTCAGTGTCTTCGCATCCTCACAAGTATGTGGTAACAGGCATGCGGGGATGAGTGGAGAAGACACTGTGACCATGCACACCCATTCTGTTTTCCTCCCTTACTATATACAGTGTTAACTGATGTGGGAAGTGCTGTTTCCTTAAGGACAAATCCTCCTAGTCTTTCGCAGTATAGTAAACAGGAACCCCTTCACCTTCCAATCTCAAATGAACACATTTCGTTAGAAATTTTTCAAATTTCTCTTGCAAAGGATACTAAACAGAACATTAATCCTCATTGAACTTTTTGCATTTACTATCAAAATGAAAATGTTGAAGCAGCAAATGCCATCTCCCCGCGGCATTCTCATAAACTGTAACAAAACAACATGAAACAGAAAGAAAAAAATAAAGTAAAATACAACCCGCTTCCTGGCCAGAAAAAAAAAATTGTACGGGTAAAAGTTTCAGCTTTGCTTGATTCCACACGCAGCTCTCCTTTTCAGGGAAATGGAAACACTTCATTGTGGAGGGCTCTAACCACATACGGGCAGGAGCTGATTATGTAAGGCTAAATTGTGGAGCTACAATACGTGTTGGCAAGCACTTTCTCAGCAGGTGCAATGATCTATGTAAATGCCCACCAACATGAGTAAGGTCTCCGCAGTTCCACTTACCTGTTAACATACTTACACAGTGAATACTGAGTAGAGCTTCATTATACACACAAGTTTATCAGGAGAAGCAGCTAAATACATAGGGATGGGATGAGCATGTAAACAGGAACACGTTATTGCAATAAACAAGTTCATTCTGCAGAGTGCAGAGAGTATTCACCCAATATGCTTGTGAGGGTGCTTGCTAACCCCAAATACAGTTGTCTTTCCTAAATTAGAACTTTTGGCATAAGAAACAAGATGGGTAAAACAATGTACGTCCCTTATGAATCTGAACATTTAGTTGGCCTATTTCTAGACTAGTTTAGCCTCCTTCTGAAATGGGGCAAGGAAGACAAATTAAACACACCGTTAAAATGCAGAATATACAAATATGAAATGTGAATTGGAACTATTGACTATCAATTGTCCTTGGGAAAAATACAGAAAGCTGTGGTAAGAATCACTTTAGCTGTCTGCTAGCTCAGTAACTCCAGATGTTTTACAGCAACAAATTCTCCATGTGAAGCACTGATAGTCCAAATGAACTAGCGATGGCCTCAAAACGGTGCTAGATGGAGCAGCCTAGTCTCATCAAGGACTGACAGAGAAGCTTTGAACATGAGAGCTTTTAAATCATTCGGCAATTAGACGCAGCATGCACCTGGGAGACAACGAACTTGCATGGCTCTCGATAGCAGAAAGGCATGGGAATGAGCACCTCTCCTTCAAAGTTCAGGTGACGCTTAAATCTGTTCATGGTCCTACAAGAAAGTATCCCCTAGGAAAACGGGAGCCCAAGGATGCCGTTTTACACCAAAACTCCTTTATTCAAGGAGGTGATTTTTTCTGTAGTTCTTTTTTTGTCCCTGTTGCCTTTATATTATCTGGATTTGATTTCTGATTATAAGCATCGTCCCCTGAGGGAAAAATTGTTGCTGACTGTTTCTCTGTTGTGTTTTCTGCTGAGTTGTTCTTTTACTTTAGGAAAGGCTGGAATACCTATTGTCCTCCAAGACAGATAGGAATAGCTATTATCCTCCAAGACAGATTCAAAGAGGAATGTGGTACATACTTTGTTTAATGTATTTTATCCCCTATATCTGCTTCTCTTTCTACCTTTACTCTGCATTTGTTTTTCACTCTCCCTGCATTCTGTTGTGTATTCCCCCTGTTATTTTTCCACTTAGATTATTTTATTGTTTTTCATATTTCAAAATCTCACCTTGTATTGAACACAACCTCAATAGTACTTTTAATCAAGAAAACATGAATTCGTTCACATCTGTATCCGTGTATGGTTTAAGACCAGTAATAGATACAGGATTCTTCCCAAAAAGTAGCTTTTGTGTAATTGACTGTATTGGTTTAATGAAAGGGCTCAAATATATTTGGGCATGTTCCAGCTACCAAGAATAATAATGTACTTTCTCCAAGGATATGATGTCATTTTGGCTAAATTGTGACACCAGTAAGATTGTGAGGTTGCTACCTTCCCTGTTTAGATCATTGAGTATCTTCCCAAGGCAAGACCCAGTTGGTGAAATCTTGGCATTATTTTTATTAGAATACCAACTATTCAAAATAGTGTTTTGATCTGTTTTATTGTCCAGCTTTACCCCGACCCTTTAGAGTGACACTAAAGCAAGGTCATGGTGTGATTTTGTCAGGCTGCCTCCACACTGATTTCTATAGGGGTGGTCTGCTTTCAGTCTCACGGCAATAGCCAAGCACTCGAACTTACGCTTTATTTTGCAAAACGTATGTGCTGTGGAGCAATTTCATAAATCTGTAGCTTTTAGTTCTGAATAGGTGTGTGTGTATGTATGAAACAAAGAGGGGAATAATATCCCACAAGAATCAACAGTTTAAACATTACAGTGTCTCAGTGTCAATGCGTATAGCAGTTGTCTAGTCCAGTTTGTGACTCCTTTGTACATGGTGAGGTAATATTTTGGCCTGATAATAAGATGAAGGTCAAATTCTTCAGGTGCATTAACTTTTGGTAGCCCTAGTTCATTCACTATCCATGGATGCAGCGATAATTCAAGGATGCTAACACTGGCAGGTCCAGAGTTTACCCCTTCCCAACACATGACACTTGATATTTGCATCCTATTGATCTTTGTCCTCTGTACTGAGCTCTGTGAATGGGTGCTATGTGGCAGTTGTGGTGCTGGGGGCTGACAAGGCCATAGGATGCCGCCATACCTCCATTTCAACCAAAGAAATTACAAAAATGTTAAAGAGTTGTTTCTTATCTGTGATTAAATCCAAGGTTTAACTCCTCAGCACTATCAAACTAACACCTTTCTTTAGTGTAATGCCTGTATATATTTAAAAATATTTTAAAAACACTCATCCATCATGTATTGTAATAGAAAACTAATTACTAAGAAGGAGACTTGCTTACTTAGCTTCCAAAGGTAAAATTCAATTATGCAGGGGAACAAAACAAGGTTTATGTACCATCCGAGTGCCCCATAGTCCTACTTCTGCTAACTCTTCACACATGAGTAAGCTTTACGACAAAGAAACAATTTTTGGTAACAGTTGAGTGCCACAATGGTTTGAATTTTGTCTGTAGGATCCCTGTCAGTATTGTGTGTGGAAGGTGGAAGAGGTGCCAAGTGGAGTTTTATGCCCACTGGGGCTGGCTCCTGCCCAGCTGAAGTCAGTGGAACTTTTGCCATTCCTTCCAAAACCAACCGGATGGTTCCTCCAGTCGCTCGGCATTTTTCTTATTAAATCACAGTTTTTTGATATTTTCCGGCACTCGTGTTCATCAGCTTGGAATCTGCACAAGGCTAGGATCCATAACAAAAAGCAGCCAGATTTTCCCCCATTTGAATAGACAGAAGAGAACAAGGTGAGTCACTTTTTGCCTTGCTCACCTTGACTGGATGCTACAGGTCTGCCAAGGATAACTTGAACTTTCCCTGAATAAGGTGTGAGTGAAGACTGCAGCAGTTTGACTCAAACTAGGGTGTTAGTTTCATAGGTTTTCTCCTTAATTCAGTGAATAAAACATTAATATGTGTTCAGCACTATTTAGTGCTTCTTCCTTGGCTGTATGCATTATAGCAGTGAATGTTACATACTTAAAAACACCTTGTATTATCCTCAATAAACTGTCCCGCTCAGTCCAAAGTCTCTACCATTCCAGAAAACTTGCTGCCTCCTTGCAGAGAGCTTAGAGCACCTGGCAGGCCTAATAGAAAGCCCTGTGAAGTAAACAGAAAGTCTTTTAATGACCTTAAGAGTTTAGATAGTAAGCCCTGAAGACAGCAGAAGACAGGTAGCACCGTCAAAAGCACCTAATAACCACTGACTGTCAGTGGGTCTTCATTTCCAAATCACTTAGATGATTCTGCAAATATTTGTCCCATGGCTGGCTATACATTCTCAGCAGCGCAAAGCACAAGGATAGTATTCTATGAATAATATAAAAATTCTTCTAAGCAGAAAAATCTCTCTTCACAGCAAAAATGATAATTTTGTGCCTTGCTATTTCTTTTGTGTCAATCTCTTTGTAAGCATTCCTTTGGCTATAGTATTTTCTTAAAGTACAAATACGTACTATGTGTCAAAATAAAATATTTATTGAATACATTTACTTTGTGTCTGTTGAGTTATGAGTGGATCCTTAAATACTTATTTTCTGCACTTGTTGAGGCCATTTTACATTCTCTGTTCACTGGACACAATGAGGATTTGATGCCTCATGGTTTTAAAAGAAAGAAAGAAAGAAAGAAATTACTGAAGAAAATTTGAATTTAGCACAAGCATTTTCTATTGCTAGTAGTCTGGGACCAAACACAAGATCTGCCTAAATCTCCAGGATAGAAATAGTTGTCTCAACTAGAGCTAGTTTAAGCCTCTTGAGCCATAGGTGGGCTGACACTAAAGCAACTTGTCCAAGTATTCTTGGACTATGGCTTTCCAGAAGTCTCAGAGAGAGAAAAGCCTTGGGCTTTTGTTTTTAACTCTTTCTGTGGACTTGCAATAATCCAAGGAGGAGAACTGTGGCCCAGTGGAAGGCTGAATCTCCCACACCATGGCCTACATCACCTGGACTTATTTTGGGAACCCTCTCGCTGGAAGAAGCATGTGCTAAATTATGGCCAAGAAGAAGCATGGCCAAGCACCAAGCCACTATGCTCCTTCAGCTTTTCTCCTCCACAGGAGCAGCTGAGCAAGGAACCTGTGCAAGGCGGGCTTCAGATCAACTGTTTAAATAGATGATCAGGAACTCGTAGCAACTGGCAAGTCAGTAATACAGACGGACTAGCTAATAGCAAAATGCCAGCTAATGCTGCAGGAGCTGACTGCTTCATATAAACAAAAATGGCATCTCAAAACCCAAATACTGCTATTTCTTCTGCTTTTAGGGCCTCGCTTTGGGAAACTCTGACCTAATAGGCATAAAAGACTATGCCAAAAACGGAATGTCCAAAACCAGGATTTTGTAGATGACCTAGACCTTACTGAAGAAATGTACCACGGACACCTCTGAGAAGACAGGGAAAGTACTGCTCTCTGCCTCCGAAGACTCTCCATGATAGCTGAGAAATTGAAGCAGCTTTTCTGGCCCTAGCAGAAGTTCAAAAAACGACTTTGGGTCCAGATAGATGGCCCTTCCTTTCAGAGCAATTTACTCCTATGCAGAGGAGAAAGCAGGTATTCAGATACTGAGCAGAGCAGCTACTTAAGGTGGGTTACCTGATGGAAAGTGATACGACAGCACATCAAGAAAATAGGAAGATGCCTTCTTAGACCCTGATTGCTCACACAAAAAACATCGGGGCAGGAGACGGGCACCGGAAGTTGAACATAAAGCCTCTGCTTTATGTTCAACTTCCCCTTCAGACGCCACGCACTATATCTGCTGCCCTTCTGTGTTGCTCCACAAGATGTCCTGCAGCCCTCACTCCGTTCCTTTCCCTCAGCTTCAGTTACAAGAGCTAGCCTGGAGGAACCTTATGCCTCTTGCAGGAGGTGAAGGGCAACCAAAGCCAGTGCAATCCAGCATGTGCTTTAATTCTGAGACAAAAGCAAAAGTTTGGGCATGTTATTCAAGGCAAATCTATGGATAGTTAACTGGTAAGCTCACAACCAAAGGCTTCATGAATAGGGAGCTGAGCTTCTAGTGTTGCTGTCTTTCTGTTAATTGATAAGTCCTTTGAATATAGGTAGGCAATAGATTATGAGGCCAAGAACAAGGAAAATGAGGTGAGGATTCACGTTGTCCAGAATAAGCTAGATTGCTTTGGGCTCCTCTTGTAATTGGTGAAGAGACACAGAGGCTCCTCTCAGATTAGATTTGGTCTGGATTTCTTTTGGGAGTTGCTCAGCTCCCTGCGTTGTCTATAGACAGAATCTAAAGAGATTGTCTTCTGGTGGAAGAGCTTGGGTGCCTAAAGTTACATCATGCCACAATTCCTCTTAGCTTTCCTATGTGAACATTCAGAAAAACAGAAGACTCCAAAAGTATTTCCCTACCCACCAGACCTGAATTAAGAATTGAGGATCTTTGCCTCGGGTAATCAAGTTTGTACAGATCAAAAAGATCTTTTGACCTAAACGAAGGCCTAATGCAACAAGTATTTTATTTCTTCACCACTGTAACAATGATTATGCCACCAGTCTGATGGCATAATTTTTTCCCAACACAGGAAATCAGTTATTTCTGATGATTAGTTGTTGACCTTCACTGGGACATTGACTGCTAGAGAATGGGAAGATAAGGCCTATCAAAGCATACAGACCTAACGATGACTGGTCCTTCAAAAGATGTTTCTAATTTCTAAAAAAGTAAAGAATTCTCAGCAGAAACAGGTCTTAACACTCCTTGACAGCAACTCAGAAGGTTTCAAACAAAACACACATAAAGATCAGGAGCTGACACATAAAAAGTCTTTAAAAAAATTGCTGGCATGAAATAAAATGATATCTGTCATTATACCTCCACTGAAAAGCTATGCACATACAGAATGTTTCCATGATTTGACTATACTTGAGAGCTGGTTGTGAAGACAGACCTTTGCACTTGCTGTAAAGGGGATTTGGCCAAGTTACAAGAGTCAGTTTATGCAGGGTCAAAATCAAAGGCTCTGACATGGAGAAGACATACAGATGTGCTTCACTTTGTGGGCAGAGATTTGTCCTGTTGAAACAAATAGATCTCTAGATAGATAAGTTAAGCACGTTCATCAGCTTTTGCAAGACAGTGCTTGAGTCTGTGAAAACGAACTGAGAATCTGTACAGTATTTCCTCAGTTCACTTCAATAAGAAAATGTCTATATTGCTATAGAATTGCATAGCTGGCTGTATTACAAATAACATTTTCTTGCAAAAATTTTCTGGTTGTTGTAGCACATTTTGCCCTTTGACAGAAAATGTATTGATCTGATCCTGGGGAAGTGACTGTAGTACTCAACAGAACAGTTTCTGCCATACAATTTTGATGTTCATAAGATTCTGTAATATTTCATATGAAGAGCCTCTGTCAGCTTCCACTGACTGTTGAATCTTAAAATGATTCATCCACACAAATATATTTTTCAGGAAAGCTTCTGAAGGAGGCTGACCTCATTGCAAAATACAATTTCATTGAACATATGTTGATTTTAAAAGTATGTGTATATCTATATAGGCTTCTTTCTTCTTTTCTGATTAATTTTTGTGAATCACATGAAAATCTAATACTTAAAATATATGACAAAAGAAAATTCATGAAATCTAATATATTTTGAAGAATAAATATGCAAATCTTCTATTTCTATTCTGTAACTTTTGAAGTTTATATATAAATAAAGAAGTAATAAAAGTTAATATATGAAATGATTACCAGTTTTCACCATTTCTCGGTTCTGAACCAAACAAAGTCAATAGTTCCAATAATGTCAGGCCAAATTTGTATCTTCAGATTTTCATCTCATTATATCTGAAAATAGTTGCTAGTCAGATTTCCACATGTATCAGTGGAAAATCTGATTTCTGTTCCTACCTTCTATAATTCATCAAGGTCTTAATTCAATGGGAAGTGCCATCTATTCTGCACCATGACAGGAGAGACTGGTTCCACTTATAGCAAATTAAGTTTTTCTACTAATTTCATCTCAGTTAGCAGTTTCAGTCTCAAGACGCAATGACAAGCAAAGATGGACTCAGTGAAGCAAATGTTTAGAAATTGGCTTCAAAGGGGACACATTCCATCCTCAAATACTTACTTTTAGTAAAGTTTGAAAGTATTCATGTACCTGTAAGTGTATATATACACACACACACAAAGCTTCCTCTCCCCCTTTTATTTAAAAATATAGAGGGAAAAAAAAGACATGCTCAAAGAGCTCGAAGTCCTTTTTTTAAAAAAATACAGAAATATTTTGCAACAAAGTTTGCTCTTTTTGCACTCACACAAATGGAAAGGATTTCTTTTCCATGAAAGAGAGAAGAGTTTGATCAAGCTGACTCTGACACTGTTATCAGGACCATTGACTCCCTCACATCTGATATTATGTTTTCCCATAAATCTTTGTTAAGAATTAAGTGTGGAAACTTTAATTCATTTCTTACCCCTACAGCAGTCAGTGTTTTACGAAGCCAGGGCTAAATTTCATAGTAAGTTTACAAAGATTGTTCTGTTACATAAAGCCACATTTTCTCAAGCATCGATGTGTTACTATCTAAAAATCTCTGAGCCTTTAAACCAACCTTACAATTTTGTGACCTGTCGTGTGTCCACATTTGAAGCCACCAGTTTGAAAGCTGAGCAGACTGGAGGTGAATGCAACTCAAATGTGGCAATCAAAATCAAACCACTTGGGAAATTTTCATCTAAAAACATCTAGTATTATTCATCACTAAGATCTCCTTTGAAACATCATTAAACTGAGTTTAAAGTGATGTAGAGGCCTGGAGGTAATATGACTGACTTCACCTTTGCTGGCACTGGGGGCTGAGCTATGGATCTTCAAAATAAAACACCATAAATTTCTGCAACTTATGAAGACCAGAGAATTGTAACAGACATTTTCCATGAAATGGCTTGCAGGCAGAGGCAAGAAAAACACTCTGATACCAGACGATGAAATTAAAACAACTACAACAACCTCAGATCAAAGCTTGGTATGGATTCTAACCAATAATCAGATGGAGAAAAGAAGCATATCACAGTACTTGTTGAGCCTTTCACTATATGATTTTTATTGCTATTCAGAACCTCCAATAAAGAGTTTTACTTCACACACGCAAAACCCTTTCAGGAGAGCGATGCTAGAAATTGAAGACCTCAGAAGCACTGACCTAAATAAAAGCTACTCCTTCCTTAAATACAACTTTTGAGGTTTCTTTCTGATTTAAAGGCTATTTCCCCCTCTCCTCATTCTAATTATTGCTAAGGAAAAGTGCTGAGATGCCAAAGAGGAAGGCTGTATCGTTTTGCCGAGTCCAGTAGTTCCATTTGAACAGCAGTATTTGGACATCCACTGGCCTGTTAAACAGTTGTAGGTTGTCTCCATAGAGCTATCAGGTCATCGATGCTGTTTTATTGTTTTCCTTTCTTTTCAGTAGCTAAATCAATTAAAAAAGAAATCATATAATATTATCCTAATATGACTATTCCAAGTGAGCAATTGCTGTAGTTGCCATAGGGACACTGAATGCAGATGAGGTAGGAGATATCCAGAAGGTACTGCAAGCCTGAATTTCTATTCAACAGCCCAGTGTGACCAAATGAAGGGAGATTTCTGCAGCTCTGCAATATAAGGCTACAGCTACTGCATGGCCTGCGCTTAAATAGCCACCTGGTTGCCCGTGAGCTGCTTCAGCCATGAGACTTGGGCACCTCAATCATCTGAAAGTGGAACTTGGGCTCTTATGTGATTTTGAAAATGTTACCACAGCCTCCCGAGGAGTAATACTTAGAAGCAGCCACTTACCACTAAGATTGAAGTGCCACTAATGCTGTATTTATAATAAATACACCACAAAAAAATGTGGAAGTTTCACACCTATGAGATCTGTTGGTGTACTAGGGGACCTGTATAGTCTAATTAAAATGAACTAATGTTTGGAGAGGAATAGCTTCTCCACAGGGGAAATTTATTCAATTTATTTTATTATATAGAAGATGTTGAACATGGTGACACAGAAGCAAACAATTACTCCATAGAAGAGCGCTAATAAGTGAGTTGTCTGCAGGAACACTTTAATTCTAATATTATTTAATGTATTGGCAGCACGGGGGTAAAAGTGGCCAACCACATAGAGGAATGGAATCAATTCTAGTTTGTGTATTTGCATCTGTTCTAAACAGCACAAATTCTAGACTCTGTTCATTATAGAAATAATCCTGTAAGTGCAATGGCATAATTGCCTTAATATCCTCAGAAATCACTAATGAAATTAAATGGTAACTTGGCAACCCCCAACAGCACTCACAAACTCTGCTTTTGGAGCAACATTTACTCCCAACATGCTCATAGAAAGAAATGGACCTTGTAACCTAGAGGTCCTCAGATTTGAGCTTTCCACTGGAAGCTGTGGAGAAGGACTAATGACATTTATGACAGCAAGAACAAATCCTACCTTCAGGTACCCATTTACAGCTGTAAATGAAGAGCCTGAGCTTAGCCCAAAATTCTTTGGTCACAAATATGTGCAGATTCAGACTATACCTTTCTCATCATGTACACAACTCTAGTTATTATGGCAGGGCTAGAGCCTAAGCTGTTGTCCATCAACTATTTCAGCTGTCTTTGGTGAAGTATTAGTGTTTTACTCCAGGACACTCGGAACATAAGTTCAGGCTTTCAGC
Organism: Rhea pennata; assembly: GCF_028389875.1. Classification (NCBI taxonomy): domain Eukaryota; kingdom Metazoa; phylum Chordata; class Aves; order Rheiformes; family Rheidae; genus Rhea; species Rhea pennata. The sequence goes on along the minus strand of NC_084663.1, from coordinate 97,650,069 downwards.
AGGAAAAATATAAACTTTTGCCACCTGTGCTGGAGGAATAGTCATGCTAGCTGGGAATAGGTTGCAAGTCTAATGGGCAAGTCTAATTTGTCTGTGGGCAAAGTGATATGATCCCAAGCACTAAGTTTTGGATATATTAACAGTGTAAGATACTCTTTAAAGGATTGACTTGGAAAGGTATACCCAAGTTTGAGATAGGTTCATTAAGTTGAAATAGTAAGAAGAGGTGCAAACAGCTGTCATTAGAACAGATGTAAACATCCCCCAAACAACTAGAATGAATTAGGAGCCAAAACAGAATCAGAAGACATGCGATTCACTAATAAATATACAAAATCTGACTTACCTTGGTCAGGAATGGACTAGATGTCTCAGCAGGTTCTCTATTCCCACTCATGAGAATAGTGTCCATCTTTCCTGTTTACACCATCTTTAAACTTGAAGTTCTACAACTTCTTTTAAAAAGACCTCCCACCTCCTCAATTTTATGCTTCTTATGGTATTGTTAACACTATGCATTATTACCCTTTGAAATTGTCTGATGGAGGTTAATTAAATCCTTTTAAGCCACTCAAGATTTAATTGAAATAAATAAATATTATCATACCCTTCTTCCAGCTGAAGAAGATGAATCGCGGAAAAGTTAAGTTGTTTCTGAAGTCATAAAACAAATCAGTGGGCAAATCAGAGATAGAACCAAGTGGTGCTGGACTTCTAGGCTCCTGCTCCAGCCATTGTATTAGCCTGACTTCCTTGAACCAGAATGTCAAGATGAATTAATTTTATTCAAGAGAGTTCTCAATTACATTTACATTTAGTCTTGATTCCACTGTCATGGGAGCCAGTGTGAAAACAGTGGGAGAAGATTTAGGTGCTAATATACCTTTTTTTCAGTGAAAGGAAAGATGACTACATGACAGTGTGGATGAAATAATTTTCCTAATAGGGTACATTTTTAATATTAACAGGTATCATAGACTTGAAAGAAAGGCCAGTGCTGGGTTCTGCTATGATCGCACCTTATTTTGCAAATGAGCATTTAATAAGTCTCTAATTTCCTTGGTCAGGCCCACCTCTCTTCACCTACTCTTCTGGACTGTACAGCCTTACCATACCCACAGACGGTGTCGATGGTGGGATTGCAAGGGTGATACCTAAGGCACAAGCTTCTCTTGTCAGAGAGTCACTTTACCAATGATTGCCTTCGTTGTGGACCCTCCTCTGCTTTCCGGTACTTGATGAGAGAGTGTACAGAATACAGGAGTGGATTAAACTGGAGGGGGACGTTGCTACAGTGTTGGTCGTGATGCAGGTAGTGCTGCCTAAGGGCCCCAACACCTAGCAGCAGAAGCAATGGAGTCCTACGAAGAGGAACAAAAACAGATTGGGTTGTGTCTACTGAACCTTCCTCCTGCTCCCTGCGAAGCGAGCTGTGGGATAACCAGCCATATACCACTCCGATATGTCGGCTCTCAGTACTCAGGCTGTGCATGACACACTGTATGTGCTGCTCTATACAAAACTCATCGGCATATGAAAGTGGCAGCTTGATCTCAGCGATTTTCCTGGTTTCTCCTGTTTATTCCTGATTTCCACCGATGCCAGGGAAGTGGATCATTGCTGGACCGCTTTTTACAGAGCAACTAGATCAGCAGTGGAAGGAAAATGAGCCCACATTTAAGTTTGGCTTGAAAAATATTGGTGATAAACTTCCGCTATGATTGAATTTTACCTTACTGTTAGTAGTTTAGACCAAACGATTGAATAACTCTTACTATTAGGAACAGATTTAAAATATCTTGATATGTACAATCATACACACAAAAATATGAGTGTAGCTGTGAATCTAATTAGCACATGACACCATACTCAATTTTGCATGCAATTACCTGGATAGACCATATAATTATGCCACATAATTACTCACACATTTTACGAATGAAGGGGCATATCTGCAGCTCAAGATGATGTAGCCCTTTCATTTCAAGTCCTCTGGCACATTTTCCACCGTATACATTGTCTTCCTCTTAAAAGCAAGGGCTAGAAGTTGTAACCAATCCATCAAGAGCACAAGAAACATGTAATCATTGAGTTTTAGGTAGTGAATTTTGTTTTGGCAAAATAAGACCACTTCTTGAAATTTATTAGTAGAAGCTTGTTTAGAATACATAAACTATTGTACACATAACCTTTTATCACTGGTTTCTGTTATATCTCTTAATACACTTTAGATTCTCTATTAGGGCAAAAAAAGAAACAAACAAACTGGAAGTTCTTTGATGTACCTAAATCTACTCAGTACAGAAAATAGGAGGAACGACACTGGTATCAGTTATAATTCCTAAATACTCTGTGATAATGTATTTCAGCCTCAACATAGGTTAGCCGTATAGACCTTATCCTAGTTTACATTGTGGAAAAGTAAGACTACCAGCTGCGTTGACTCTGGCTGCTGGGCTCCTGCCTGACTTGTGCAGGAGGTGCAAGGTATGACAAAAAGCCTAATACTACATTGCCGTGGATCTCACACTGCCCTTTGGTTGTGTTTGTTCAAACAGCAGTGGGTATAAAATGCTGCTGTTCTGATTGCAGTTGCTGTGCGGAGAATGGAAGAAGAATCCTACAACTGACAGACATTAGAGTCATTTGCCGTTCCAGGAAAAAAACAAAAACAATCCCCCCCAACCCAAAAAACCTCCCTTGAGAATAATATTAAAAAATATTTCTTTCATATGGCTTATATTGAAATATTTTTTCTGGGTTTGAGGGTTTCTTTTAAACCATTTTATTGTTCCTTTAGCAAAGAGAGAGAGATTTCAAAACAAAAACAGCTAAGAAGAAAAAAGACTTTGCATGAGTTTGGTTAAAATATAATCTAGCAGAATGAAATGCAGAGACTCAGTAATTCAGGGAAACAAAGTCAAACTCACGCCGTGGTTGGATGTTCCCAAATCTGTAGCTATGTACCAAAACAAATTTTTGTAAAAAATTGCATCTGCTGTTAGTGCCAGGCCAGCTTTATTTTAGTAAGTACTATAGCCATCACATTGCTATAAAACAAGACCCATAACAGTGAGTGCAATCTAAACCCTGAACGCATGGGAAAAAAAGGTAAGGTCAGTCATAAGCTAAGTGAGGCAAAGAGCAATTATTTCAGCTGTTAAGATAGCCCTTACAAAATTAGGCAGTTTTAAGGGGTATGTTTTCTCTGCAAAATGTGATCAGCCCTGTTGTTCCTTGTGAGAGTATAGTCTAACCCTGGCAGGTGGCTAGGTCTTAATCTCTGACTAGGGCTGGGATAGTTGGACAGGATTAAGAGAGAAAATATACAAAGGAGATGCGCAGAGATGAAAGCTGTAGCACTGTGTCTACACAGTGTGACAAGTAACGTCAATCTAGAAATCTTAACATTTGCCTTTGTGTTTAACAGTGTGCTCTGGGCTTCCCACTAAAGAAAAAATGAAGTATCACAGAATCACAGATTCACAGAATGATCAAGGTTGGAAGGGACCTCTAGAGACCATCTAGTCCAACCTCCTTGCTCAAGCAGGGTCACCTAGAGCAGTTAGACAGGATTGCATCTGGGTGGGTTTTGAGTTTTTCCAGAGAAGGAGACTCCACAACCTCTCTGGGCAACCTGTGCCAGTGCTCCGTCACTCTCACAGGGAAGAAGTTCTTCCTCATATTCTGGTGGAACTTCCTGTGATTCAGTTTGTGCACGCTGCCTCTTGTCCTGTCACTTGGCACTACTGGAAAGAGTTTGTCCCCATTGCCTCGAAATATCTCAAAGGGTAAGTAAGGCAAATGATCAAGATGTGTTTTCTTTTGGGTGCTAAATCAGAGCGCAGTCAACTGAAAATGAAGCTTCCTTTATTCAGAGGGCATTAGAGGGGTTTAACAGCAGTGCTGGCCAAAGCACCCTCAAAACTATTTACAGCAAATCTGTAGCAACCTGAAAGTCAAAGATGGGATATTTTGCCATTTTTTTCTATGCACATCTCTTTACACTTAAAATTCAGAATTTCTGCGAGATTTCTCTTTAATTTAGATCACCATTTCCTCCTTTTTTTAGATTGCTGAGGGTGATCTTTTGAAAAGGTGTTTAAGTGCTTAATTCTTAAACTCATTTGAAAACATGGCCTAAGGTCCTGTTGCTCAAGCAGAAATAAGAGTATATGATATCCTATTGGATAAAGTTTGCAATGAAATCTCCTGTCATTAAATCTATTTCATACAGCAGCTTAAATGTGTAGCTCTTAAAATCCTTAACCAAAGAGGTTGTAATCATCAGCACTAAGGATTGCAACTGATGGAGAACCTAAGAAATCGGGAGATAAAGAGATTTAGTGAAGGCCATCCAGTATGCCAGAAAGCAAATTGAACCCCACTCTCCTGGGAGCTAGTCCAATGCGCTAACTCATGTGTCATATTTCCTCTTTAACAAGTTGATTTTTTTTTCCTTCAGGTGGTTTTGAGCTAAGGGTGAAGCATTCAATCAGAATTGAATACTTTTCTCCTTCATTTAATATGTGTGAGCTAATTTTTTTATAAGGGCTTGCTGGAAGCAGTGATAGATAACAAGAAAGAATTCTGAAGGCTGTAATAAACAAAAGCCATTTTTCTCCTTTAACTGATGTATTCGCCAGCTTGCTTGTTGTAAAAATCCTTGTGTCCAGCTTTCTTCTATCACAGGCAAACAGGTCATACAATCCCTTTCATAAATATATCATTTTACTGGATAGATCTCCTTCCCTCATGTTCCTCCTGGAAGGTTGTTCCAGATCCTCTCTGATGCGGCAGGTAGAAATTGTCTGTCGTCATCTTATTCGGCGCTAGCTTTTTGGCCATCTGTTTCCATGTCCTTTGCATTGTCCTTTAGGTTAAACATCCCCTTATGTTTTATGTATTTCTGAGTATATAACCCCCACAAGCCTACATTTGCTATACTAACTAAGACAAGCTATATCATACATCAGGCTAACGTACACAGAAAAAACCCAACTTCCCTGTACTCCACTTATCCATATCTAAATACTATTTTGATGGCTTATGTAAGACATAAAAAACATCTAATTTCATTCATGTAAATTTCATAGTTATAAAAAATGCTTCTTAGTAGGTTTAATTGAATATTTTCAATAAAATGCTTTTATCAGACACATGGCTTTTCATTGCAAAAAGTGATATTTGATGAGAAAAAAACTGTGTCCTTTAATATTTTTGTTGTGAAAATACATTGTGAAGCTGCCTTTGGCTTAAAAAATATTAGATTTGAAGCAATTTTGACTGACACCCTCCCAGTCGCTCAGTACCATTCCCTCCACAGGAAATTTTGTTTTTTGCAGAAAAATTCAAAATCTTTTTGATTACATTCTTGTTTGTAACAGATACTCATTGAAATCCTAAATGTTTTCATGGAAAAAAAAAAAATCTATTCCCTTATAGCCCTGCTCCTGAGTCTTTCCCTCATTCATGCATAAATCTATTGCAGTGAATGAAACTACATTTAGGTTTAAGCACAGGTTTTAGTCTGTGCTAATTATTTCTAATTTGTAAGAGGTTTTAACCTATGTTTACTATGGACAGTTATCAATGTTTATTATTGGAGGCACTCCTAAGAGTAGGAAGCATGGTGGAAACAAGCACATGGAGAAGTGATTTCACAACGGAACTTTAAGCAAGATTAAGGACAACACGTAGAAAATTAGACAATAATAAAAGTTGGAAGAAAAGAAGACAGAAGGGAAGACACGGAATGTAAGACTTTGCCCTCTTTGACTTCCATAGTGGTTTTCCACACAGCTCCCCGGAGGCTCTCCAAGAGCCCTGCCATGCTGAGCGTGCTCTGTTCAGGCGTTCACGGGAGAGGGCAGAAGTGAGGCACCACAGGAATCCAGGCTCACCACGGCTGCCATCCTCCTCCTCCCTAATTATAATTTTTTCCGATTCAATCAGTCAGTGTCCTTCCTCCATTGTACAAGCATGGCTCCATCATCCCTCTCGGCCCATGGTCACTCTATACATTCTTACAGTGGGTAAAGGCCACGGTTCCCTTTACATGCTGTTTGACTGAGCCCTTCTGCAGCTGGCTCAATGACCTTGCTGCCATGAGGAGCTCTCCAGAGTCAGTCCACACATCCTGCCCCGATATTACCATCTCCACTTTCTCTGGATGACCTGAAGACCTAGGGCTGTGGAACTCCATGGGCCGGCATTTGTTATAAATTCAGTCTATGTAATACATAGCATTTTCCCTGAGAAATTTGCTTTTGAAGGTCTGTCTATGCCTTTGGTAGATTTCTGGCTCTCACTGTCATGTGTTGAGGTTGAGGCAACATTTGCACTGAGTATCTGCAGTTTAGTCCTTACACTACAGATTTTTTTCTGAACAAATCCTGTTTAAGCATATGAATGTAGCTGCCTTATTCCTTATTCCTCTGGAAATTTCCTTCGCATAATAATGCAGATGACTTGATTTACTTATTGTATTCCTTGCACCTTCTAACAGAACAACAGTGTTGCAAGGGAGAGATAGATTCTCCGATCTGATTTTTTTGAAAGAACAGGCTATTCACCTTGTTGTGTTGCTGAGCTCTGTTCCCATCTTTCTTTGCAAGTTGTTTGGACTCCTTCATCAGCACTGTTTGGATATTTTAGTGTCTATGTGCATGCTTATATGAATTTTGCTCCAACAAACTACCGTGAGGTTACAGATATAGAGAAAATTTTGCAAAATTGAGATTCTTCAGGTAAGATGTTTAGAATCCAAAAAATGGAGAATCGCAATAATACCTGAATAGCTCCACTTTGTATTCTGAAAAGGTCAGGAATTACTGGATTAAGGAGCAATTGTATCTTAAAATGGAAAGCCAACATTCCAAACTAAATTCTTTAGATCTAATGCATACATCCAAGCCAGCAGTTCTTGGATTAGCCCATCATCAGACCTTTGGCAGAGGTGAAGATTTGCTTCTGACCTGTCTTTTCAATTCAGTGTTTATCAGCAGCATTGCTAGGAGTAAGAGTGGGAAAGGGGGGAAAAAAAAAAAAAAAAAAAAAAAAAAAAAAAAAAAAACAGATGGAAAAGAAATTTCACAAAGAAATGTCAAAAGCCGCTTTCTTTTTAGCAGTGAAGAGTATTTGGGGATGAAGGATAATCTGAACGCCCATGAAAGCCAAACTTGATGGAATCATTCACCATATGATAAATGTTATGCTTCTGGAAAGCTAAAATATATTATGATGAGGATGTCCATCAAAGGAAGGATTTTTCTGACACTATGTAGATATCTATGGTTAGGCATCTAGACTGCAGATATCCATATCTGAACAAGTCACTCCAGGCTTCCTTTGAGTCCGTGGAAGGAAAAATAGACACATCTAGGCAGTGATTCATTCCATCTAAGTAGGTCTAAAATAGGTCAGATGAATCACATCCTATAAGCGCCTGTTTTCCTCCACTGACAGTAAAGGGGAACTAGCCTAGATGTACATATCTATACCTTCGTAGGCCTCTGAAGTACACAAAATGAATGTCACCTCAGACTTGTGCTCAGTTCTGATATAAGGAATTTTAGAGAGAAAATCTGAAGGGAGGAAGAGCAATCATATGCATGCAAGAGAGATGTTAAGCCAGCTGATTGAAGAAGCTGAGAGGCTGGTCATAAAAGTAATCAAAAATAAGTATAAGTTGCAAGATACTAGAATTTCTGCATTTGGTGTCTGGTGGCCACACAAAGTGAATGCAATAGAGGCAGTAAAGAGGTAGAAGAGCAATGGTAGTGAAAGATGGCAAAATCCGTCTAATGTAATCAGTGTCCCTATAGTCCTTAGTGCCTTAAGCCATACTTTTACCTTAATAATAGTGATTTTGGTGAGAATTACCCACAGCCTGAATGTGATCTTTTGGATCAAATTTGTGCGCATTCACTAAAAATACATGGTGTTTTCAGCTGATCCAATGCCAGTTAAAGTCAGCAAGGCCACCGCAGATTTAGACTGATATAAAACAAAAATTTATCCTTAAGCTGGTGGAAGTACAATTTTTACTATGTAAATCTCCCGTAGTCATTTTTTTGCCTGGTCATTGGTTCTGTTGTCATTTATTCTCCAGAAGTGGAGTTGTTTCTTCTAGAGTGGTGACACCAGAGAAATACCGCTATAAAGGAGATCAGAGAGAAGCCATTGCTGCGTGCTCTACTTAAGTGCAGTCCATGAAGTTCATCACTTAATTTGCCCCAGAGTCTGCAAAGAGAAACAGCGTGATCTTTATTAGAGAACTGTCCTGCAATTTACTGTCAAACAGAAAATAACCTTAGCAGGATTTTTAAAATATTTAAGTGAACTACAGAATTCCTTTCTAAATGCCTTCAGATAATCCACACAAATATCGTGTAACACGCATATGCAGAGGAACCCACATTTCACTTAAGAGACTAAACTCATTCTTGCCAAAGAAGTAAGTGTACTCATAAGATTTTTTATCAGAAAACAATTAACTCAGTCTTAACTTCTATTACTGTTTGGACTTATGGTAGTGCTTTGCAATGTGTTCTCTTCTATAAAATCACTCAAGGAATTTCAAGTTTCCAGAACAGCATTTTTATTGAGATCCATTTGCTCAGAGTATTCTTCTCTTCATGATTTAGCTATTGTGTTAGATCATTTAATTTTTTTGACAGTAAGCCTAGTCCATTTAGTTGACTTTCTCAAACATTAACTCTTACAGCTTTCATTTAGACTGCCAAGGTTTCCCCATCTATACATAAAATCGTCCCATTCACCCCTCTAAAAAAGGGAAGTCAGAGCTGGTGTTTCCTCATCTCAAGGAGAGAGAAGGTAACTCTATCTCACTGGCCTTGTGTTTTCTGCTCATGGCTGTCACTGCTGAGGACATGGGGAAGCCAGACAAGGGCAGTCACCCTCCATGTTGTCTTCCAAAAGCTTCTCACAAAAAATGATGTTTTATCCTTTAAGCAAAAATTATTTCCTCCTGGTCCTTTTTTCCGATTCACCTCTGAACCACAGCTAAATGCTATCAAACTTAGTGCATTTCCTAGAGCATTTGTGATTCAAAGATTTCCAGTGGGTAAGATGGGAAAGCCAGCCTTACAGAAGTTATAGGATAAGCAGAGACAGATGACGGCCAGGTGTGGTTGTTTGGGACTGCAGTGGATTGTGTTTGATGTCTAAAGCAGCTTTCCGTTTGCTGTTTCCCTAGCCTTAAATCACTAGCCAGAAGTCAGAAAAGAGGTTCTGATTGTGTTCAGGGAAGGAGGAATAGCATTAGAGAACTGACTAGATTTATCAGCTATAGGTAAGGGTGACATCTTTTGGGATTTTTCAGTGTCCCAGTGCATGAAGCTATTGCAAGCTCTTGTTGGACTCCAATTGGACCAGCAGGCACAAGACTACTAATTGGTGAATACTAGAAAGTTCACCTCATCTCATTTTATGACCACTCTCTGACCACCTCACATAGCCTTCTCCAGGGGAAGATTCTGTAAATTACTAAAAGTGAATGAAAGTTGAATTACGAGCTTTACTACTAGGAATTAGATTACTGCTTTTCAAGGGTGTATTCTTTGCTGTTAGAAGTTCCTGGAAATAATAATTGGTTTTACGTTGCTCAGACACTTCCATCAGGAGAATTATTTCTTGCAGATGAGGCATCAATTACTTGATGACTTCTGCCCCTTTCAAATCAGCAACTGATAAGCTCAGTTAGGTGTTGAAGCAGGGAGGGTCTTAAACATCCTGGTCTAGATATTATGTACCTGTGCCTGATCCAAGCTGGGAAGATCAAGAGCAATCCCAGGAAAATAGGGGACATTTAGAAATGAGACCAAGATTTTATTCTATTTTAAGTCTTTGTAATGTTGACTAATATTTAATCTGAGGAACTAGATCTACAGTGTTATTTTTCCACACATTATTCTACTCTCTCTCTCAGAAAGATGCACTAGAAACATGGACTAAACCTACATTTGATATAAATTAATGTAGGTCCACTGCAGTCAACAAGCTACAATGCTCTAAATCTGCCAATGATCCTTTTCTACATCTTATTTATATATTTTTAGAAAGTGCATAATATCTTTGCTTGTATTAAAGTATAGAGGTCATCATGTCAGTAATCCTTAAGACATAGGTTCACCTATCTTCTGTGATAAAGGAAATACATTTATTCTAACCATGACAAGAAAACTCTACTATTCCTGGGAAGCTGAGTTGCTGGAAGCTGGATACATTGAGCATGCTCTACCCTATGCTAAGAGCTGATGAGATGTGATCCCTGACTCAACCAGTGAAAGGGGTGTTAATGTGGTTATGACAGCAAGATTGTGCTTATGTTGGCTGTTTTTTTAACATGCTGATAAAAAAATATGAGTTTGTTACTATTATTGTCACCATGCAAAATGAATGGATCCAGCAGAGGGTACCAGAAAAGTGTCATTGTGTAAAACAAAGATAAAAATTTCCCATGGGCAGAGTTCAACCCTGTCACAAGACTTAATCCAGTCTCCTGTCTTTTGCACATTTCTCCTGAAGCTTGTCAGATGCAAAGGGGGAGCAAATGCTGTTCCAGACTCAGAGCTTTGGTATCTCTCAGCTTGCTCCCTGCTATCCTTTTTTTGGGGAGGGGGGTGGGGCACCTTACACTATCTGGCTGCCCTAACAAAACACATATATGTTAAAAACCAAAATGTATATACATTAAATGGAAGTGTCCCCATTATTCCTGTGGTTCATTTTGGATGTGTGTTGAGTTGTATGACAGGGCTGTATGACATCCTCACCAGGTGTCAGGAGAGCATGAGTGCAGGATCACAAAACAGAAATATCTACTTGTTTGATGGAGGAGGCAGATACAGCCAGTTACAGTCGAACAGTTGGAGAGTGGTTCTTAAACAAAGTAAAGAAGTGGTTCTTACCAGTGGCTTGCAGACAGCGAGTTGGTCTAAAAGTGAGGCTAAGAGCAATGTATAAATCGTCTGTGGTACATCACCCACTCAGCAACTTTGTCTATGGCTCAGCCAAGTCATTGGTTGGCTTAACCAATAAAATATTCAGCCTCTCTTGAAGAGAATTCTTGAAGAAAACATAATTTACCCAATTATTGGTTTTCAGATGTGGGATCTGGTTAAGCATTTATTCATTTTTAGAGTCCTGAGTGCATTTTCTCTTTTCATTGATGTAGTTCACACTACGATATGCTAGAAGGATCTCCAGCTGTAATTACACAGCAGAACATTTTTTTATTGTTTCTGTTTGAGTTTTATGGTCTAGTTAACATTTAGTCATAGTATATATCTGCAATTTATGTTCATTGCTTATTGTTTGTACTAGAATGAGAGGGCGTGAGGACTGGACAATTAATATACTGTATGATGAAGCCAAAAGTGCAAGTGCAAAGCCTTGCTCCAGACTGTCACGGAAGCCTTGTCCAAGTCAACACTGCCAGGAGTAAAGCCAGGATCCCTGTGTGTGCCATGTACGGCTGGGGTAGATACAGCTCCACCACTGAACACAGAAGTAAAAATGGTAACATCTGAGGAACCAGTTGGCTGCTGCTATGTGGCATGGTCCAGTAGACACAAGCTGACCAGCATGACATTAGCAGGGAGGAAGAGTGGGTCTAAACCAACTTAGGCCTTTATAGCTACCCCATGGCAGGATAAACAGTGTAAGAAACACTGCTGGCCCTAGTGAGCTGATAATCCAGAAAGACATACATAGGAAAGGGGCCTGGAGAAGGTAGCACAAGTAAAATGTTTTGCCTAGTGTAAACTGTTAATTGTCATTAAAACTGTGAATAAGAGGTAGCTCTTCTGGTTTCAGCTCAGCATCAAGTACTCAATGACACTATGTCCTATGTGCCCAGCTTTCTGAAATGGCTGCTCTCATCTTGCTGTCCCTCACCCGCCAAGGAAATAGCAAGCCACCTACAATCTTTTTTCTGCCCTAGTTTCTTTTTTAAAAAATCACAGCACCGCCAACCACTTTAATGCAGCAGTCTCAGTCGTCTTTCACTACTCTGGTCCATCCAGCCTGTTATTTAAGTTCCTCCTGAAAAAAAAAAATCTTCCACAGTGCCCACACAAAGTGAGTCAATGTTCTTTTCCATTCATCTCAGAGAGACCAGGATTTCATCCAACATGCTTGCTTTCTTTTTTTTTTTTTTTTTTAAAAAAAAAAAAAAAAAAAAAAAAGCAGCATGGGTAAAACCACCCAGGCATTCAAATAAATCAGCTGAATAATTGCACAACTGTGTTTCCACAATCCATAATCTTCCTCATTCACACCCTCCCTACTATCAAATATACCATGTGGGCCTAGCTGGTGAACTACTAACTCACTTCATACAAAACATAACATTTAAAAACCATAGTAGCAACCTTATCTTTCCCATGTGACCACGCTTTTTTTCCTGAGACGGATGATCCAGTCACACATCTTGAGTATGAAGGTCTCCCAGATGCTATAATAAATCTTTAAAAATCTCAGTCACAGAATCATAGAATGGTTGAGCTTGTGAAAGGACCTCTGGAGATCATTTAGTCCAACCCCCTGCTCAAGCAGGGTCACCCAGAGCATGTTGCACAGGATCGTGTGCCAGTGTGTTTTGAGTATCTCCAGAAAAAGGGACTCCACAACCTCTCTGGGCAATCTGGTCCAGTGCTTTGTCACCCTCGCAATGAAGAAGTTTTTCTTCATGTTCAGATGGAACTTTTTGTGTTTCAGCTTGTGCCCATTGTGTCTTGTCTTGTCACTTGGCATCACTAAAAAGAGTCTGGCTTAATCTTCTTTACATCCTCTTTCAGATACCTATACACGTTGACAAGATACTTTCTCAGTCTTCTCTTCCCCAGGCTAAACGGGCCCAGCTCTCGCAGCCGTTCCTCAGAGGGCAGATGCTCCAGCACTCTGATCATCTTTGTAGCTCTACTCTGGAGTCTCTCCAGTAGCTCCATGTCTCTCTTGTACTGGGGAGCACAGAACTGGATGCAGTACTCGAGATGAGGCCTCCCCAGGGCTGAGTAGAGGGGCAGGATTACCTCCCTCCACCTGCTGGCAACAGTCTTCCTAATGCACCCCGGGATACCATTGGCCTTCCTGGCCACAAAGGCACATTACTGACTCATGGTTAATTTGCTGTCCACTAGGACTTCCAGATTCTTCTCTGCAGAGGTGCTCTCCATAAGGTCAGCCCCCAGCTTGTACTGGTACCTAGGGTTATTTTTCCCTAGGTGCAGGACTCTGCACTTGCCCTTGTTGAACCTCATGAAGTTCTTCTCCATCCAGGAGGATGCCTGTCTAGGTCTCTCTGCATGGCAGCACAGTCTTCTGGAGTATCAGCCACTCCTCCCAGTTTTGTATCATCAGCAAACTTGCTGAGGAGGCACTCTATCCCTTCGTTAAGGTCATTGATGAAGAAGTTGAACAAGACTGGACCCAGTCCTGACCCCAGCAGAGCACTGCTAGCTATAGGCCTCCAACTAGACTTTGCACTGCTGATGACAATCCTCTGAGCTCTGCCTTTCAGCCAGTTTTCAAGCCACATCAAAGTCCACTCATCTAACTCACACTTCCTGAGCTTGTCTAGGAGGATATTATGAGAGACAGTGTCAAAAGCCTTACTGAAGTCAAGGTAGACAATGTCCACCGCTCTCCCCTCATCTACCCACCCAGTCATTTCATCACAGAAGGCCATCAGATTGGTTGAACATGGTTTCCCCTTGGTGGAACCATGCCGACTACTCCAGATCACTTTCTTTTCTTCCTTACATTTGGAGATGACATCCAGAATGAGCTGTTCCATCACCTTTCCAGGGATGGAGGTGAGGCCAACCAGCCTGTAGTTTCCTGGGTTCTCCTTCTTGTCCTTTCTGAAGACTGGAGTGATATTGGCTTTCTTCCAGTCCTCAGGCACCTCTTCTGTTCTCCATGAGCTTTCCAAGATGATGGAGAGCGGTCTGCCAACAACATCTGCCAGCTCCCTCAGCACTCGTGAATGTATCTCATCAGTAGCCATGGACTTAATGTATGCCAGGTTTGCCTAAATGAGCTGTGACTCGATCCTCCTCAACCAAGGGGAAGTCTTTCTTTCTCTAGACTTTCTTGCTGGTCTCTAAGGTCTGAGGTTCCTGAGGGCTGCCCTTAGCAGTAAAGACTAAATCAAAGAAGGCATTCAGTAATTCTGCCTTCTCCGTATTCTTTGTCACCAGGCCACCCACCCGATTCAGCAGTGGGCCCACGTTTTCCCTCATCTTCTTTTTGCTACTGATGTATTTGAAGAAGCCCTTCTTGTTGTCCTTGACAACCCTTGCCAGATTTAATTCTAGATAGGCCTTGGCCTTCCTCATTGCATCCCTGCATCCTCTGACAATGTTCCTGTATTCCTCCCAAGTGGTCTGTCCCTTTTTCCATATTCTGTGTACTTCCTTCTTCTGTCTGAGTTTTGCCAGGAGCTCCTTGTTCATCAGTGCAGGTCTCCTGCCCCCTTTGCTTGACTTCTTACTCATAGGGATGTACTGATCTTGAGCTTGGAGGAAGTGATGGTTGAATATTAACCAGCTCTCCTGGATTCCCCTTCTTTCTCAGGCCCTAACTCATGGGATTCCTCGAAGCAGGTCCCTGAAGTGGCCAAAATTTGATCTCCTGAAATCCAGGATTGCAATCCCACTTACAGCTGTGCTTCCTCCATGCAAGATCCTGATCTCCACCATCTCATGGTCACTGCAGCCAAGGCTGCCCCAAACATTCACATCTCTGACCAGTCCTTCTTTGTTGGTTAGTACAAGGTCCAGCAGGACACCTCTCCTCATTGGCTCCTCCACCAGCTGTGTCAAAAAGTTATCATTAATGCTCTACAGGAACCTCCTGGACTGTTTGTGCCTAGCTGTGTTTTCTTTCCCGCAGTTATCAAGGTGATTGAAGTTCCTTGTGTGAAAGAGGCCTAAAGTCCTGGGTGGTGTCTCCATCTCTGCAAAAGTTTGGCTCTTTAGTTGTCTGAGTATTGGTCTCATGGACTCAGAGTGCAACATAAATGTTTAATTCCTTGATACCAATCTTGCATATTTCTCTGTTATACTTTAAATTTGTTGATAGTATCTGTAAGGTTTCTTTCTCTTGGCCATGGTACCCCTTTGGTGTACGCTGTGAGTAACACTGTGAACTGAACCACTTCTCTGCCTTAGCCACTGATGTCTGGTGCCATTATTAGTGTTGGGCAAGATCTAATGGATGAGGGTTGACAAAGTGCTGTCAGGTTTGAAAGGTAGTAAGATTTTTTTCCTGGGTTTTTACCCAGATTTTGCCTGGAGATAGTATGGAGAGCTTTATTTCCTGTTGCTGAGGTCCATGACTGGAGATTGGCTTGTCAAGGCAGTAAGACTGCTTTGGATTTTGTTTAACACTAGGTGCTCAATTTACATCCCGTAAACTGGTGACAGGTTGCCTGAACCTGCCTCCATCAAGCAGCTGCTTGGCAGCACACTGTGTTGTTGACTTAGGATATGATGAACAGCTTTGGTGAGGGCAGCAGCTTGCAACAGTGGGGTAGCAGAGGTAGAGCAACGATATGTGGACTTCTCCAGCCACTGAGAAAAGCTCCATCCCTTCCTTGCTGAGCCAAAAAGGTTGGACAATACTCATCTCATGTTTAAGAGAGAGATGTGATTAGCACTGAGTAGCATTGACAAAATGATAAAGAGCCTTTATAGGGGTGGAAGTCGCTTCTTACACCACCACGCTTTTGTACTGATACATGTATTGGTCACGAGTGTTATTTTAGAAAGTAGATTTTAACTGCTATACTGGTAACCAGACAAGGTGTGACCATAAAGACAAGGTTCCATCAATATAGTTCTTTCCTTTTCGTTTAAGCAACCAGCTTAAAATACAGTTAAGCCAAGTTAAGGGTCCACACTGCATGGCTATTTTTTTTTTAATCACTGCAGTTACTGAGATAGTGTATTTGAGCAACTGGCATAGCTTTCTGGTACAGAAAAGGCTTTTGCACTCATCGTCTGCAACCTCTTTTCCTAAACTGTAAAATAATAGTAATGAAAAAAACAGATGTATCATTCATCGTATCATTTGTGTCTGTCTTTTTCTCTTGTCAGGAGAGGCACCTGGTGAAGAAGGCAAGCAGGGAAAAAACCAAGGCATTTTTGGACTGTGAGTGGCAGTGAGTTTTCGACGTTGGCAGGACTTTAACAGTCCTGATGCATCCTCGCGGGATTTCTGCAAGGCTGAGATGAGTATTACTCCCATTTTACAGAGAGGGTGCCAGGCTGCTGAAAGGCTGTCTATTTTTTGCTCCTGTTTGCTCAAGAAACTTGAGGGAAAAGCAAGAACTGAAGCCGGGTTTTTGAAATTCGCTTTTTTTTTTTCCTCTCACGCTTTAGGACCGAGGGGGGCTGGTGCGAGAAGCCGGGGTGCAGCCGAGGCAGGCAGCCGCTGCTGGCCCCGGGGAGCCGCTCGGCAGAACATGCTCCCCCTCTGCTGGCTCCGCGCAGCAAGGGCTCGCCGAGTCTCCGCGTCAGAAACGCCGAGTGCGACTGCCGTGGCAGGCCTTAATCCCAGGAGTTTCGCTGAATTCCCCTTTCCTGCGGATATCAGCACTGTGGCAACCGTGCAACAAAACGGCGGTGTGCGAGAAACGTCGTGCCGAGGAGGGATTTTAAACTGAGCTTTTTTTTTTTTTTTTTTTTTCAGTTTGTGATAGGTGAAGACTTCGGGGCTGTGCTATGCATGACGTAGCCGCATAGCAGAGTATCTTGCCGTGTACAGCTTTGCACACTGCACCTCTGTTATCCATCCAGCACTAAGCTGCCAGGTGCTCAGTGTTTCTGCAAAAAAAAATCAGACCATTTATTTTAAACACCTAAACAGAATTTTGGGAACCCCGTATTGTTTTTTGGGTAAATTCAGACAAAAAGAACAGCAATTTAAAGGTGGAGACATAAAATTGGGACATTCTTTGTCAAGATTTTTCAGAAACGTTACTTTCTGTTGTATTCTGCAAAACCAAGGCATGGACCTTTCTAAAGAAAGCCTCTGTGCAGGTAGCACATCTAGTTTCCAAGTAATTATGATTCACATTAAATCTCTAGCTTCCCTGAAATCAAATAAAATTGTACAATTGATACCGGTAAGATCAGAACTTCATTCATAGTCTGTAATTCAGCACTCCTGGTCTTGACAGGTTAAACTTTCCTGCTAATTGTTGAGGGTTTTCACAGCTCAGGATAAAGTAATGTCAGTTGTATTCTAATCTGAAAGAAAAGTTTTAAGCTGTAAAAAAAAAGATATTTTTAAAACAAACACACTTGATGTTTGTTTCTCTGTATTAAGGTGCAGTTATCAAATAAATATGAACCATTCTAGGTCCTCTGCTGCCAGCATTTAGAGGAACTATATCTGAGTGTGCTTAATATTTTACCAGGGTACAGGGCATGTACATAGGAACAGTATCAGGACCACTGCATACAAAAAGATCATGCTAACCTTTGATTTCTGAAATAAGGAGAAAAGTATGTTGGATTTTCAGAGAGATGATGTGCATAAGGAATCCATGTGTCACTACTCTGTAAAATTCACTTGTGTGTAGAGGGCTCTACGCAGAACTTCAAAACTGTTTTGAGGACAAAGTTTTGCAAATATCTTATACTGAACTGGATGGAGTATTTCATCCCCTCCAAGCAGAGACTTCAGGAGCGATTGTCAAGGAAGGGCTGAGAAGGCTCCCTTCACCTTATCTCTAGTCCTCCAGCAGTACGAGGAACACGAGGCCTGATTTTATAAGCAAGCAAGTCACAGTTTTGGCTCTTCTGAATCCCCGACTGGTTTCACTGGGTAACCCACCAGAACCTTGTGACAGCAGCCACGTTTTGCACTGGGTCTGTACATTGGTTTAACCCTGAAGCGTGAAGTGATTCACAAGGAAGTGATAGACCACAACTTAAAAACAGAGGGAAGGACACCTGCCAAACAGGAATAACTAGCCTCAGACATGAGCTTTCCTCAGTCTTCAGGCCATTCATTTCTGCAGAACGGCTCTACAGAAGCATCAACATAAATTTGACATTCTTATGGAAAGCCACCTCTAGGTGGAAGTATTGACCCTGCAGATAGAGATGGGATAGTAAATATCTATGTGGCAGAAGTGATGGCTATGTTTTTTAAAACTATTTCTTCCAATATTTTGCTCTGGAAATTGTAATTAGATAAAGTGCCTTGAAATTTATATACCTGAGGGCAGGTTACAAAGCTCGTTGAAGCTAAGACTTTGTTTCTCTCTTGGCCAAGATTCAGAGACCATGGTTTAAGGAAGCACTTCAACAAGCTGAAAGTTCACCTTTGTTGAACATAGCAGCAAAGGATGCATTCTTGGTTGCAGGGAAATTAAGTATGTGCTGACATGCTGTCCCTAGATCCAGTGCTTGCCATCTTGACGTTGTGACTGACATGCAGGCCAACATCTGTGTTTCTTGGGCTTATTCTAGCTTTCAGTGCAATGGAAAGTCTTCACTGTAATGGGGCAAAAGAAGAAAATTGCTGCTACTTCGTTTTCTAGCTTGGGAGAACAAACTGTGAACTCTGCATTCATATTTGAGTAGGTCTTTCAAAGGATTAGTCCTGTTGAGAGCTTTCATAAAGTACTTTAACTGCTACAGATTTGCAAGCAAAATGTGAGACTAGGTACTGTCATTTTTACTACTTTGTAGAGTTAAAATGTTATTTACAAGAGCCCAAAATCCAGCCTTTTCAGACTAATTCCTGCAGAGGTGCTGAGGTAAGATGAACCTTTTAGTTCACTTATCTAAATTAGCATGACACTTCTTCCTTTCTCACTGTCTAGGCTGTAAGTTAGAAATTACAAGGAAAATTTTCAAAAGGCACAAAAATGCTGACTTTAATTGAAAATCAACAAGAGCTAGATGCCCCACCTGCACTTTGCTCTCTAAAAATAAACAATAAATCGTTATGACATTGGAGAGGTTTCCTATTCTTTATTTACCTTTTCTTCTGCTTCTGTTTTATCCTGGGACCAGCTTAGGGATTCTGTTTGGTTAGGCCAATGTTTACATTAACATTTAAGTGATGTGGGTGTAGCGCTGAGCATTTTTTTTTCAGAAGGCAGGTTTCTTCGCTGTCAAAAGCGTCGTTCATACTGACCGCACAGTTTTTGCTGATCGTGGACACGTAGGGGAGAGGTGGAGTTGGAGCAGGGTGGGCTGAGGGTAGATCTGAGAGCTCTGTGGTCACAGCACTTACCTGCCCTATGGGACCTGGGTTCAATTCCTCTTTGTGCCTGGGGGAATTCACCTGTGTCTTGCACTCATCTCTTGAACGCCATAAATATGATGCTACTGGGCACACTAAGATGCAACTTGCTCAGTAACTACTAACGAAATATTCCACACTACCTGTAATACTCCTTCAAATTATAGAGCAAGGTTGCTCTAAGTGGCTGAAAACAGGATACAGGTCAAATAGCTTCAGATCTGAACTGATGGACTGGCTTGTGCCTAGCATTTCTTGTGTTTCCCAGGTCTTGAGGAAGGTGGCTGCCATTTGTGTAGTGGTGTTTCACAAGTGCAGTTACCTCTCACTAGCTGCCAGCAGGGAACTCGTTTAATTTCTTCAGCTCCAGAACTGAGGTGCCTATCAGGAATCATTAGGTTGTGCCTTAATTTGAGTTTCCTGTGTGCCACTGAATTGCATCCTGCAAAGGGGCGTGTGTGTGTGTGTGCAGCCAAGTCATCGAGCGAATCAATTTCCATTCGCAACTAGAATGTGAAATTAATTAAGTCAGGCAGTCAAAGAGATATAAGTTGTTTATTCTTTGGAAGGAAGTGGTCAACAGAGGAACAGAGAGTGGACTTACTCAGCAAGCAGAGGCCAGCAGATTGCCCAGCTCTCCAAGGCGAGATGGGAATTGTCAGGCACAAAAAATACTTGCATCCTATCTGCAAAAAAGGATATTCCATTTTTCTGTATATTTTATACCTATAGGTCTCTATCCTGATGTGTATCTATTAAATAGGTACATGTGTATCTTTCACTATATATCTCTCTATATAGATATATGCATCTATAAAGTTAATTTCCTCAGCCAAGGTAAGCTTGATCCAGTATGCAGACAGCCACAGCAGGTTTCTCTTTTGACTTCCCTTGATGATGCACCCAGCTGTGGTGTTGGGTGGACTATACCATGGATTTGAGAGAGGCAGGGAGATGGTTTTACTTAGCTGGGCTTCACTGTCTCTGCCAGTAGATACCAGGGAGAGTCAAGTCAAAATGTTAACTTTTCCTATCGCACTTGTCATTGAGATTGACCTTTGATCCTGTTAGAGCCAAATATGGGCAATTAATGCAAGAGTGGAGATGGGAAATAATTTTTATTACCTACATCAGATGCAAAATCAATGTGGTATTTCCTAGATGCTCTTATTTTTAAGGAAAGAACTGGGTGCCAGGAAAAAAATGAGGTTCTTATTATTAATGTGTCATGAATGTAATTTTTCCTCCAAGTAACAGTGGCACAAGCCTGTGTATTATGTGTTACACAAAACATATAATTTTGTCATAATCTGTTCAAGTATCATGGAAATGTCTTTTGTTCACAGGATAGCTCACTGATTGATTATATGTTCATCCAGGGACAAAGTCTAATCTCATTTATAACACTGTAAATTGCTACATGTTTCGTAGAGGAATATTACTTTAATGCTAATATTTGTTACTATTAATATTATTTAGACAAGTCACTGCTGATTGCTTGGAGCTAGTCTGGGAATAAGAATCTTGCTTTCTGCCTTGTTTATCTGGTTATCTAAAAGAACAAGAAAGAAGCTCACTGGTGTAGTTGCACACTTGGGTTTGTGCTTTGGAGTCTGGCGACTTATTTGCATGCTCTCTTTATTAGGGGAAAAAATCTAAATGGCAGAGCATATATCCTCCAAGCATTTCATTCCACCCACACAGTTCTTTTTTCTTTAGAGCAGTGGCTTATTCCCAACTGGAAAGGCAGCAGTCTAGCTAGAAGACAGGTTATGTTCAAGAGAGAAGGGAAGGAGGTAGCTGAATCATAGCAATTTAACTCTGGCTGGGTGGATGTAAATCTAGCCACTGCTTGCAGCTCTCACAAGCAAAGCGTGCTCTCGGATGCAGGGAATGGCATATTGTTCTGGGTATGATGAAGGTTAGGGGTCGGCGCAGGCGCCACGTTCGCCTTTACTGCTCGCATTCCAGCAGGTGCAATATTCGCCGCCTCTGCTATGAGCACAGCCACCTCTAGCGCTGGAGATGAAATGTCAGATCATATTTTTATTTACTGCTTCTCTTCACCGCTTGCAAGTAATCACGTTGATAAACCCCAAACTGATCATCTGAGGATTTCTAAGAATGTCACCAGTAAAAAGTCAGTCAGCAGTAAAGAACACTGATTTCTGGAAACGAACTGAAGAGGTTCATTCAGGCCGTTTTGTAAAACAAATATTGCAAATAAATTAATTTGACTGGCATTAGTAATCATCCTTGCTGCATGCTAGGGCTGCATCTTCTCAAAAAAAATGGATTTTTTTTTTTACTGAAAATATCCTCTGTTATGCTCCGTGTTCACAAAGTGCAGAAAAAGCACATAACTGAGTGTGTCATATTCTCATGCTTCACTGTCCAGCATGGCCAAGTCATGCAGGATAGTTTTGGTCACAGATGAGTCGTTATCATTTTCCCATGAGTAGCTACGTATACCTGCTGTCTTGTCAAGATCTTTGCTATAACAGGCTGATGGATAAAGGATTCTTGGTTATTTATTGACTTGCCTCAGTACTAAGCTGCTTCTGAGAGACATAAGCGTTTGATCAGGTTGTACCTTTGCACCAAAAACCTTCCAAGAGAAACAAAACCCAGCTTGTTTTATTTTCAGAGAAAGTTTTCTTTGAGGTATGCTCTGCTAAGGTAGATATGGAAATGAGCATGCAAAGGACTCTTACCTAGACTCATCCCCACAGCCTCTTTTTCTGTTGTTCTGCTCTTCTTGAGCTCATTCTTTTTTTTCTTTTTTCTTTTTTTTTTCTTTTTTTGTTAAGAGGCTTTTAGGAAAAAGAGAATTTTGATTGCCGAGGGTTGTTTAGGAGGCAGAAACTGCTCCATAGGGCCAGTACTATTGATTATTCCTGGGGAGTGTTAATCCTGTACTGCCCACAGACGGCAGGGAGCTTGCCAGGATCCATCTCCAACAGCACACAGACGCATGCCTTCTCTGCACCCAAATGGCCTACCGTCTACAGAGAAGGGGATAGGAGTTTGATCAGAGCCCCTTGGTGGGATACGTCACTGGCTTTCCCATCGTTGAGCCCCTGAATGTGAATTTTCCAACAGACAGAACACGAAGACAGGGCGGTGTTTTGGGGCCCTTTTTTCATTTGTAGATATCGGACGTGAGAAAGCCAATGTTTTCTCCAAGGAGGTGAGCAATCTGTCTGTACCTACAGGTCTCTGTTTGATTACAATTAATTAATCGATAGTGCATGTTAGGAATGTGCCAAGCACTCTGATCAGAGAAGCTCCCAGCCTAAGGACAGACATGCACAGAGAATTTAGAAGAAAGCCAGAAAGCAATATTGCCCTTTGAGGAATAGCTGCTCCAAGGGCAAATGCTTAATGTTTTGATCTTTTTTGGTGGAATATTTTGGGATGCCTACAGAGAACATCTACTAGAATTAGAAGAGGACACTTTGGAGTTTCTGATGAAGAAGATATCTCACCTCCCAGTTTTTCCCTCAATCTGTGTTACTTCTCCAACCTATTCCAATTTGACTCCTGCTCAGAATTAGTACGGTAGATGAAAGAGAAGTGATGACCTTTTGTCAAGGTGTGCTCAAGATAATTTACCTGAGTTACATTTCAGAACAACTCAGGCTTTTGAATTAAGAACCAGTTTCTTACAGGGCTTTTCTGACTTTTTTTAATCTGCCTCAGAAGCTGTAGAATATGGGATATGTTGGACATTTACATTCCTCTGGTCTTTCCTTTGGCTCTTCTGAAAATTGCCTTTTACTAAGTGGACATATGAGGTAGGAGAACAAAAGCTTTGATTAGCAACCCACTCCTTTGTAACTAGCTGGAAAGTGTTGACTTGCAGCTTGCCTACAGCTTCTGGTCAAAAGCAGTGTGTCGCCTTCTCTGAGAGCAAAGCATTAGCCTGATATTAGATTATTTTGAATTTAATCCTGTGAAGGCTTTAAAGATTTATGTAGATTATCCATATGTCCTTTTGGGTGCAGAATTTCATAATCATTGACCTAAACTGCCTTCACACTCACTACACCATTCCTCAGCATTACAGAGATATTTCATCAGCTCTGACTTCTTCTCCTACTGATATGTCACAGTTTACCTAGCAGGAAACTTATGCATATCCCTAAGTAGACTCATATTGTAAGTGACAGGCTCTGAACATACCCCGCAAAATCATTAGCAATAGCAAAATGCCTCATGAACTCTGTGGGATTTTGTCACTTCCTGCTTCCAAATGTGGAAACTCTTCGTAGAAGAAGGACCCTCTTGGAAAAGATCATGGTGGGCTTTTGGGGGAGAAAGAGATGTCAGTAATGTGATATTCAGTAAGATGAAGTTTCTGTGGAAATGTAACATCTAGAGCATCCTCCATGGTGCTTTAAGACACTTTTGATCCTGTGATTCCAATCTTCATTAGGCACTTACTTACATACTTTTCAGATTCTGGATCTTAGTATGTTGCAGTGTTATTAAACAGGAACTTGATATAATCCAGTGGTATAACTGTCAAATTATTATCTGCTGAGGAAGCTTCTGCTTATGTGTGCTCAGACTCATTCAAAATCAGGTTTTTCTCTGTATGGACCTCAGGGCCTGCTTATATTTTGTTAATGGACTGCAGCTGACTGGTTGCTTCACAGTGACAATCAGCATCAGTGTATACAATGTGCTTGCTCCTCTTTGAGAGGTGTCTTGCCTAAAACTCAATAAGTTGAACTAATGACCTCAAATGACCTTAATTTCTCCAAATTAGAGGTTTCATGTCTTACATGGCCCACAGATGGAAAATAAAATCAAATGATAAATTTGGACTGATGGCCTTCTAGTGACAGAAAGATCTAATTTTAAGGCTGTTTTTTCCATAATCCATGATGAATTCCAAAACCACAACTTAAAAGGAGTGTCAATGTTTGAAATCAGACTTAAAAACAAAAAAAGTCTTTTAGAGATCTCAGAAAGAAAGGTCAAAGATGAAATTTGCCTCCTTTCCAAGTGTTTGCATGCAGCTCTGTTATGTATGAGTATACCAAGTTTCAATGGTCTAGCACCATGGGAATGTGAAAATCAGTTATGTCAGTCATTCACCCAGTTATATGTATCTATATCATCCTAGACTGCATTTCTTCAGTGACAAATTCTGGTACTTCAAAGGATTTCTTACTGGATGGGAGAGATCATGGAAATGAATATTACAGTTAGAGTTCAATGGATTAGTTGATACTAAGGAGCCCATTACAGAGGGTCTCTCATGCTCTAGCTTTTCTTTTGTGTTTTCCTTCAGGTGACTCAGTTTGGCTGGAACAGCTGCTAAAATTGTTTTAATCCACTAGGTGACTGGTCATACAACTTGACAGAGACCTGTGGTCATTCATCTGTAATGTGCTCTTGCTTTCTTTCTCTATGATGTGTGTCATGCATATCTGATACCAGTACTGCAACTGTATTATACTGATTGCTTTTTACTTTGCAGTCTCACTTATAGTTACTGAAGAAGAAAAGAGCTTTTTGCCCAATATGTTAGAGAGGGAGAAAGGCTGCAGTCCCACAGCTGCTACAGTAAGGTTATGCACAGTCCCTCTGAGGTTTTACACAGTTCCTCTGTTCTGGTCAGTAGCAGATTGTTCACATTTTAAGCAGTGTATTTCATATTCTACCAGGTCAGCACAATCCTTGATTTCTAAGGCATGAGGATCTGAAGCCTTTCTACAACAGAGCCATGACTGGACAAGTCACCATCTGGTGGTCCATCTTGGATGGTCCCAAGATGTTCACGTTGTCAACAGCTTGAGAGACAAAGACCTCCTGGCAATGCCTGGGGCAAAATTCTATAGACCTATGCTGCCTGGAGATGGTGATACTGCTTCCTTGAGGGTGAGGAACAGTAATCGTGCGTGCATAAGGCAGACATAAGCTCTGGTGTATTAACCCCAAGAAGAGGGGAGACAGAGTTTCCCAGAGCACTGAGGGGATGTAGGAGCACATTACTTTAACCTACAGCATGTCATGAGGATTTAAGTACTTTTGGCTAGCACCTCTAAGAAGTTTCAGAGGCATGTTTGGTGTGTGCTAAGGTACAGAGCAGGACAGAACAGAAAAGAGGGAGATTCATATTTTCTAGTACAGTTTCTATTCTGCTCTTTACAGGGGTCATTAATGCTCTTTCTTAGCATGAGTGACAGATGAGGTCAGGAACAGATAGCTTGTCTCCACAGTATAGTATTGGCCACCTGATGGGCTGCATTAGGAGGAAATCTCCACCATTTTCTTGGAAGTATGCTGCTAGGGTCGCTGCCTGAGATGCGCACCGGGCTCAATGCGTCGCTGGGCTGTTCTACATGGGCAGTTGCAGTGCACCTCTGAAAGAGAGGGCGTCTGTGCTCATGCTCTATCATTTGTCATCCCTTCCTTTTGCCCACTGGGAAAATTTTACAGTCTGTCACAAATATGATCAAGGGAAAACCAGCTGAATCACTAAAAAGACCTCTGGCTTCTTGAAAATGAAGCAAGTTTTAAAAACAGAGCCATTAAGCAACATCCTATACATTCAAAGCAGAGTCCAACTATTAGCAGTTCAAGACACCCCTGCAAGGCAAACACAGCACTATTCTCTCCCTATTTCACAAGTGAGGAAATGACAGCAAGAGAGTGAAGTGACATAGCTGAATTTTCAAGTTAAGTAAACGTCAGAGAAGGAATTAGCATTCACACTCCTTAGCTACCAAAACTGGTGCTTACTCTTCGACATAGCAGTGCCTCCAAGGTTTTGCATTGGCAACTGAACAATACTAATGCAACTTTAATAATGTGTATGCATATTTTATACCTCTACCATAAGGACACGGATTCTCTAGGCTATGTGATTTTGACGTAGTGGTATAGTTGAGAGCAGTGCCGATGTTACACAAAGAGATGGGCATGTCATAAAAATCTGTGGTGAGAGAGTTTTTCCCTTGGTGTGTGTTGGATTTGTTTCTTAGTATGAAGTTTCTGGTTTTGGGGTGGGGGGGTAAGATCTTCTAATGTACCTGATCCAAGCTTTTTGATTTAAAACAAAAGCGCTTCGCTGCTATGCTGTTCAGTCAGCTCCCATTTTTACATCTGAGCTCCTCACTCCTAATCAGAATATATTTTTGTCTAAAACATGCCAATCTCTCCTGCTCTCTAAACGTAAGCAAACACATTTACATTGGCTGTTTTTTTGTGTCCTGACCTGAGCACAAAGAGCAACTTACACATGTTACTCTTATCTTCTCAGATTAATGTAGTTAGGCAATATGGCTAGATTTTTTAGGCTTTTCTTTTCAAAGGCAAGGAAGGAGTTAGATACCTAAGCATGCTTGCGTGTACACGCAAGAGAGCACACATAACTTTGTGCTGGGCAGCATCAGATCTGCTTAGCGCTGCATAAATGTCACTGGGTAGCAGCTAGAGGAACAGGCATGCGTGGGTAAAATATCTGCATGCTATAAAAACAAGGGAGTTGCCTTTAAGTTCAGAATATGTTTCCAAATACAGTTGGGCTGGGGAAAACGTCGTCAGAATTGGCACCGGTTCTTCAGCGGATGTTTGTACATGGAGCAGCACATAGTGTGGGGCTTGGGAACCCTTGCTCTATACCTAGATACCGCGGATGGGATTTCCGAAACGGAGCGCTCGGTGGT
Organism: Rhea pennata; assembly: GCF_028389875.1. NCBI lineage: Eukaryota > Metazoa > Chordata > Aves > Rheiformes > Rheidae > Rhea > Rhea pennata. The sequence goes on along the minus strand of NC_084663.1, from coordinate 97,623,094 downwards.
GCCACGGGGAGGCCAACAGCGAGCACTTATCCCCACGCTGAGCTGTGAAGCTGCTGTTTGCCTAGAGACAGGGCATCGCTCCGTACAGCGGAGTTATGTGCAGGGAAGAAACGTTCCTCTCCCTGGCTCTCGGGTAGAGATACAGGCCATCTAGTGGGGAGAGAATTTAATAGCTAAGGAAAGCACTCGCTTGGGGTCTCAGGCTCAACGCCCCGAGATGCAGACAGAAGGAGAATCGCAGGTAAATAGTTCTCCTCAGGTTCAGGAAGGAACAGCAGAAGTCAAGCCACCGTAAAACAGCCAGCCCTGCTGATGTTAATGGCATTTAGACCGTACTATCATCATCAGGAGACCTTTGGAGAAATAACGAACTAGTTTCATCCCTTTCCTTCAAGCAGACTGCCCTGACGGTGTGAAAACGAAACCAAACTGTTATTATAGGTGCCCTCTCTGTATCTTCTGTGTCTTCCTAGTTCAGTAAACTACTCAAGCGCATCTAGTCTATGCCCTGCCGAGTCAGTGTAGCTTGTAAGAGCTGTTTCATGAGTTTGCAGGACTGAGTTGTGTTTACTGGCCACCAGGAATTGCCACACACCACACTAAGAATTGTATTTGCAAAGCCCACTTCCTTATTTTTATTTCTTATTTCTGAATCTGAAGGTTCCTATAAGGCTACTCTAGCCTAAGTACCATGAGTTCAGTTTTAATTCCTAAAACAGCTCTGCTTTTCCCCACCCTTACCCCCTGTGATTTGATGAGTGCTCTTATAATAAACTCATTGAAGTGTTGATCCAAAAGGCAACGCTTTTACAGGAATGGTACTCAGTCTCACGTAACAGATCTATATTAAGACCCACAGACTGAATCTGGATAAAATGCAGTCCCTGTGACTGTTGACAGCAAGAAGATCCCCCTTGTGTTACTGTGTCGAGACACCTGTTGCAGATGAATCCGTGACCCACTTGCATCACCTTGAGTAGAGCAGCACTGGCGAACCTCTTTTGAGGGCTGTATGGGAAAAGAAAAAAGAAAAAAAAGTTCTAGTAGGTTGTTCCCCCCCCCCCCATGAATACTGACCCTCCTCACCCCTTGTTGCTAATGATTACTAAGGTACCTCCTCAGTCTTTCTGGCTGGGTGATATTAGCAGAGCACAGGGATGGATTTGGCCACAGGCAGCTCCTAGGACAGCTTGAAGGCATTAGCCTTTATCATAAGATTTCCTTGTTCATTTTACTGTTTAGGGTGTAACGGGAGGAGGAAACATAGCAAAAAAGCAGTGAAGCTGTATTTGTTGGTCTGCTGTTATTACAGCCTTTCAGTTTTGAAGGCAGAGTCTTTGACCATTTAGATGAGCGAGCTCTGTTGTGTGGGAACTTTCCCCCTGCATCAGTTCTCTGTCAGCCTGTTTTCCATTTGTGGAGCACCATGATCCCAGAGAATATAAGCCCTTTTGAACCACCAGCAAGGTCATATGTTCACTGTGTTTCCAGCAAGCTCCTGGAAAGTATGCGATAGTTGTGTGATTCTCACCTATATAGCTGAATTGGCCCTATTGCTACTTGACAATAAATACAGAAAATCAAATTATGCAGAGCACTGAAAATAAAAACAAACCACAGTCCTGGAGCATTAGGCCTCAGTTTCACAGCTTCCTTCCTACACGTGTAGCTCAAAATTTGTGTGTAATCCCACTGGCTGCAATTTATTTGCTTAGATTTCAGCTCCTTTTGCCCCAGCTTGTGTTTCTGGAAGCTAAGCATCCCTCTAAGTATTTTCTGCTACGGTGAGATTCCTGTAATACTGACCACACAGGTTTTAAACACATTATTTGCATTTTTACTACCAGCCAGAGAATCACACCTCTGAAGGACTAAAATCTTTTCTAAGAATTGAACCATGTGTCTGAACTATTCACACTGGAGTTCCTGTGAAAAACTAGCACCTCTCTCTTGAGTCCACTGAGAAATTTTAAGACCTGGACAATTACACACTGTTTATTATTGCTAGGCTTGCCTCTTCTCTGTCATCACTTCTCTGGGTTTGCTTCTGCGGCTAGGTCTCTGCTCTAGTGAGCAGAGCCTCCTGCAAGCCAGCTTCTCAGCAGTGATGCCTCCATGATCCTGTCTGCAAGGACTACTAGCCAGGAGCACCAGCAGCCAGACAGGAATCTCCTCTTTTAGCAGTCTCAGACCATGCACCAAGAGCTTTGTGCTTGGGAGGTTTCCAGTAAAATTTCCTACAAAACAGCCGAAAGGCAAGAGAATACACTCTTTCACCTTCTCCAGCTTTTCGCCAAAATGCCAGTGAGTAATAAAGCTATATTTATAAATTTATAAATATAAAAATAAAGTAGAATTTCTTCTCAAGAGGGAGACAAAGACTGAGTCGCACAGCCATAATACAAATAAGTAATAAACCTTGTAGGGAGAACAGGCATCACATTACAAGAGGTGGGGTGAAGCCCTTTGTTTGGCATCTGCATGTGGAGGCCCCTCCTGAGAAATTTTGCATCACTGAGGAACATCGGCCTTTTTACCAGCATCCTTTCTATCATACTGCTCTGTTCATACCTATTCACCACTGCTTTCTCCCCATTTCCATCTCTGCTGTTGGGAAAGGATGGGAGAAATGCAGAGGGACAGCCATGAGCCAAGCAAGCGCTACCTGCTTGTCACTCCTAGAAGGCATGGTCCAGGCTGGGAGAGGAAAGGATGGTGAAACCAGGGAGTTTCTGCTCCCTGTTGGTTAGAGGTACATGTTTCAACACCAGATTTAGATGGCCAGGCAGCTGGGATAGTTCACAGCTTTTATCTGGGGCTGGCCAGAGGCCCGGCCTCAACCTTTCCTGGTTCAATGCTTGCCTGTTGTGGCTCCAGCCTGAATGACCTTCAGGTGAGGCCTGTGGCAGGTGGCATCTGGGCCAGGGTGGGCCCACCTGAACACCCAACTACCAGCAGGCAGCAAAGCTCCACCTGGGGCTTTGTAAATTCGCTACCCTCTCCCCAGCCCGCTTTTGGGGTGCCAGCTGTGCACCAGGATGCTCCACAGGGGCCGGGGCTGCCTGTGCTGGGCACCTGGTGCCAGCCCCACTGCTTGATAACTTGATGACTCCCCTTCTGTCAAAGGGCTTGAATACTGCAGTCATTCCCACCATGTAGTGGAGGCATTCGTTTAATAAGGAAGGGCTGGTGCAAGCTTAGTTTTTATAACGCCAGTTCCCATTTTTAAATGAGTGTTTATTGTAACACTCGCAGAGGCAAGAAAGCCATCTCTAGGAATGGCACACAAGAGCTGAACTCCTTCTGCAGCATTTGTTAAAGAAACTGTGCTGTTTGCAGTCTGCCAGCCCACAGATTTTAGCCAGTGCTGAAGTGAAACTGTCTTCATTTTTATGAAGCTTCTGAAATGCCATGTTAAAAATACCAGCCCAATAAACTCACAGGGCGATCCTAATTATGCTGGCAAAAGCGTAATTTAATTCAGATTGCTATAACAACAAACGGTGTCCATGCTGGCTGTAATCATGTTAAGGCCTATGCACAAAATAATTAGCATCTTTATATTTGGTAAATAGAGGTCCGTTCCAGATCAGCTTCAATGAGGACACTGCGTTATCAGAAGCTGAGGGCTTTTAAAGCTTTCGCAGAACGGGTGTTTGGAAATAAACCTCCTCTAGAAAGGACGAAAGCAGGACTTAATTTTCAAGGGAGCACCTCCATTTGCCTCTTCTTCAACTTATGCTCCTTCCGAAGAGAAATAATCGCTCCTTTATTCAAATGTGAGGAATTAGCAGAAACTGCGTGCAATGGAGGCACTATTTGCCCAGCTTCCTTGGTATATCTGAGTTTCACCTGAGTACTTTCCCAAAAACCAAGGACATCTTTTTGCAATCCCAGGTCTGACAAAACATTTTGAAGCTTGTAGAGATTTTTAGTTTAGCTGAACGCAAGGGATAATGCAAAGGTGTGTACCCTAGGAAATGATACGGAGAAAGTGAAGCTGGGGAGTTATTTATCAGGGCCAGCTGATGCTTTCCAGGGAAAAATGACCTTTCTTATTAACTACAAGATTTTTCACTAAAAAAAAAATCACTGCATTTGACATTTTCAGTAGTTTGCAACAGTTCCAAAAGATCATTATCATTTTAAATAAATTTTAAAATTGAGATAGCATCAAAAAAAATGTTGATAAGCCAAAAAAGTTTGTTAACATTGGTTAATGATTTTAACAAAGTGTCATCAGTTACATTACAAGAAAAAATTTCTAAAAACTGTCACAGAAATCTACATATAGGTCCACTAGAAAAAAACACTGAAATTTCGGTTGTTTCTTATCAATCTACTATGTACATTTGTTTCAGTGCAACCAGGTGGGTCTGTTCAATCAAATTATGAGCCAGTTCACTCAGTTACAAGGGAAATGTTGCATACATTAATGTCATCCACCTGTGGATCAGCCTGTTGGGAAGATATCATTGAGTCCAGAGCCCAGAATATTTTGAGAAGCATTTATTATACATCTGTTCGGATCACGAGAACAAGCTCTTTCTTGAGGAAGGACAAGTGTAAAATGGTCGAATGGCTCAGAGTTGTTTATCATGGTTCAAGTTAGAATTTGCTCGAATATTTAATGTTAATTACTTGTTAGCTCCTTTCACTCAGTTTTCCAATATTTTGCACGTGGTTAGGAGTCAGACTGCCTTGAGAGAGAGGCGAAAATTCGCACCAGTCCAGGGAGCATCATCCATCTGCTGCCCACTCTAGCTCCTGGCAAGATGTCAGGTTGAGATGAACGGAGATTTGGGGGCCGTGGTTTCCATTTTCGAATCCCAAGGCATCTTTGCAGCATCATGGTGGGTTCTTTCAGAACCTCAGGACCTCTTCTGTAAAATGGGACACAAACCAGCTTGGCGTCTCTCTTTTCTTTCAACACTTCTCCTCAGAAAGGTCATCACTCTTTCCAGCTCCTGAAGCATCCATGTTCCTCAGGAAATTTCATGCACGTTCTCCTTATCCTTTGCTCTTCACACTGCACTTCTCTTTCTTGCAGGCCTGTGATTTACTTCATCACCAGCCCATTACATTTGGTAAAGTCACTCCAGCTCGGTAAAGGCACCCCAACTGCAATATTAAAAGTAATCGCGCAACGGGCCTGATGGGCCAGCAGAGCTGCCATGACTTTCTCCGGAGTCACTTCTTCTACCGAGCAGCATTAACAGTAGTCCTGGGAAACTCCACTTGCCTAAGCAATATTTGCTTATGTAAAGCACGTTTCTGGACTATTTAGTGGAGGCTGATGAGAGATTTTGGACAATGGTAATTCTTTTGAAAGTCTATGTAACAGGATCATTTAGGAAATTTCTGGGTAAATTCAGCCTAGAAACTCAAAAAAAAAATAGAAAAAGCTTAGATTATCCTTTCATGTAGTTACCTGTAAATGACATTTTAGAACAAATTGGGATAACAGCAGTAAAAAGGAAAAATAGTTTTTGTAAGGCTCCAAAACACTTTCATTTTTAGTTCAGAGAGACTGTTTTCCTGATTTTTTTTTTTTGCTCTGTTATTTCAAAACATTAGTTATTCCTGCAGCTTTATATTTACACAATTTCTTTAAAATATTGTTAATTTTACACGCACACGCATACGCGCACACACAAGCGTGTTTTCCTGTTTCTGGTCTTGTAATATCGATAACCAGGAAAAAACTCGTGATGCATCTCTGCTGCCACTAGAGGTCAGGGCATTTGCAATTTGTGCGAACAAGGGGAAAAAATTACTTTATTAGCTGTCTGGCAGAATTAGACCTTTAAATACACCAAACAAGAAAATGCCCAATGTGAATTATATCAAGCTGCAAGTCAGAAGCATGTTCAAGACCTTCTAAAAACCTGTTCAAAAGCGAGCATGTTTAAGCAACTGCCAATATTTTATCAAATCATTAACTAAAACTATCACACAAAAAGAACTGCCTTGGACTGAACAGATTATGCGATGGGGTACTTCTGTAGCTGTAGAAGTTAGGCTTTGAAATTTCGGAAGCAGAAATGAGCAGATCTCTAAATTTTCTGCCTCTCTGAAAGAGAACATTTCAAGGCATAAGGATGGTATAATATATTTACTAGCAACAAATTGCAAGACTGGTGCTACTTTCCTCAATAGTGTCTGTGGTCAGAGTAACTCTGCCCCATTTACATGGAGAAACTAATTAGCAGACACACTTTTTTTATTCATCTGAGTCTTTTTCCTGTTGATATGACATTTCAGAGTTGACTTCTCCTCCTCAACTCTTGCTCCATGGAATTGTCACCAGGTCCTCACAAGTGAGGCTGTTCCCAGCAAGCAGAATGAGCAACAGAGATGTTGCACCAAGACCTTGAGGTCTTCCCCCAACATTTTGCTTTCATACTTATGGGGTTTTGCAGGTTAAATCATCTGCAAAGAGCTGGAATAGAGCTCAAGCCTAAGAGAATTAAATCCACCCCCACACCAACTCATTGTTCACCTCTTTCTTCAAAAATCCTATTCTACATATTTGGTGATTTATACACTTCAAGTAGAGGTCTGGAATGAGCCAGATCAGAAAAGCAGATGTTGTGGAAGAGATGATATCCCACGGTAATAGCTATGAAGATTTCCAGAGACATTGCTTTGCAATTTTTCAGTAATACAGTCAAATATCCTTGTTAGACATTCTTTGGCATGGTTAGGATCCTTTCCACTTTATATTGGATCATAATCAGATGTGCTGTTGTCCTTATTATTACTACTATGCAGTGCCTGAAGGTTACAATTCAGTTCAGGGCTGCAGCTGGCTAGGACATTTTTGGTGAGAAAAAAAAAATTTATTAAAGTTTGCAGTTTTATTGAAGCTAAAATATTTTGTCAGTGTGTTGTGGTGTCATCCAAATTTCAATGGGAAGGGGTTTACCAGGTGTGGGGCTCCCTGGGCAGGACTGGCTGGGGGAAGAGGAGAGAGCATGAGAGACAGCACTCAGCATTTCAGCTGGAAAGCAAAGGTGTTTGTTCTGAAAACAACCATTTTGAAAAAAGCTCATGCCACATACAAACACTTTGGAGGTTTGGCTCAACTCCAAGAGAGAATATGAGTGAATCTGGAGAGCTGTCACAAGCTGGAGATATTATTCTGCCCCCAGCCCTCTCCAGGGCCTGGTACACTAGCCACAGGGCAAAGAAATAGCAGGGCCGTCTTCCCCACGGTGCTAGCAACTTGAGGAGACAAGAAGAAAGGATGGAAAAACATGATTATTATGCCCCTTGAGTAATGAGTGGCTCTCTATCCAGCAAAATGATAAGAATTCCACAGCTGAACTGTTCAGTATATTGCTATGAAAATTTATTTGCACCTCTATTTACACAAAAATTAGCAAGAAGTCTAGGGAAGGTTTTCCCTTCCTCTTTTTCAATAGAAAAAAAATGTCATCCTCACTTCATCTAACCTCAGAATTGCATGCAGCAATAGCTGAAGTAGTTCACCTTACTTCTCCTGCAAAAGGCACAAATGCAAATCACACATACATGTTATCAAAAAACAACCCAACAGTGTGGCTGATACTACAGTGAATGTGTTTTGTCCCATTCATTGATGAACTGCCTTCAGCAATGCCTGGAAGAGGGATACTGTCCTATTGACTGTTATCACCCCTCTATTTATGACTGCTCTGTTTTTTAAGAATGGCTAAAAGAAATATTTCAGCAAAAGGTGTCAAAAAATCTCTTGTGGAGAATTTTTCCTTTTTATAAGCTGCCTTTTGAAGACGTTTCTTTTTGATTACAGAAAGTTACTGGCTTGTATAAAGCCTAAAGAGAGAGTTTCTTCATTTTATGTATTTTTTCTTTTCGTATATAGCAAGAGTTTTCTAAAGAAATATTGAAACTTTTTTTTTATCCTAACTCCTGCTCTCATAACACACCACAGGTAACTCAAGCAAAATTGGGAAAGAAAACTTTGTTACGGTTATTTCATGGGATGCCCTCTTATTTTTCCTTTACAAGAATTAAAGAAAAAGTTTGTTCATTCTCCTCATATTCACTTGCTGTTTTCCACAGCTGTCGTCTTTCCTCCAACTTAATGGACCTATTGCCACCACGATCTTCACACAGGAAACTCATACCAATCCTCCGCTGATTTTTTAACCATCTGTCCTTAGACACCACCCATAGAAAAAGCAGGAAATTGGACATTACCTGCCAAGGCAGGCCTGCATTTGCCACATAGTTTCTTCTCATGGTATGGAGCAATGGTGCCTGAATGTTCTCCACTGCCATAGGTGATGCCAGGGAGTGGCGCCTGGAAGAGGCATAGCCGAGGCGGGTGTGCTCACCTATTTCTCTGTCCTGTGCTGCTACTTCAAATAGTTTATCCTTTTCAAGCAAGAAGGAATTTTTTATTCTTGCAAAAATCACGCATGAGGACACATGACAAAAGCATGTGTTGTCCACCCTCCCCTACTTCACTGCCAGCTGTGGGCTTGAATTGTCTTCTCCTCTGTAACTAGGTTAAGTAGCTCTTGCAAAATGAGCTAAGATGAGACACAGTGCTGGAGCATCAAGTCACCTAAGGTCAATTAAGGCTATTAGACTCCAGCAGCGTTGTGGCAAGAGGAATGTGTCTCTCATGTTGTTACCCTCTTAGTGAAGCCTTGTGGGGAACGGCTTCCCTTTAAAGACAGAAAATTCCTGTTAGGAGGAGAGAGAAAGCTGCTTTCAGCAATCAGCAGACTCGTTCTTACTCAAGTAAGACACAATGTTTCCCTATGGATCTCTGTTTTGGCTCTCCTGACTAATACACTGTCTTTCCTTTAGTTTGTGTGTTAGTAAACACAACCTAACAAAATATCTTGACTACGCATATATATGCACACACACATATATATGCATATATGCACATATGCATGTGTACATGCACATACACACATGTACTTCAGTAGCACGTTACTTGCTTCTAGTGTGGGTATACAGAGAACAGCTCCAAAAGACAGATATTCTTCTTCCTGGAAAAAACCTTTCCAAGATCTTATTTTAGCTGGTTGTTGTTATCGTCTTCCATTTGAGGAGAGAATTGGCAACTCAGAGCAGAATTTGCTGTCCATGTGGCACTTTTGATGTGCCTTAATATAGATTTCTTCAGCATCAGGATGTTACCTTGCAGCTTAGCAGAGAAACTCTAAAGTGGCAGCAGTGGGCAGATCGGGCTGGGTATAGCCAGCAAGCTATCTGGCCCAGCCCCATGGAGTGGATGGAAGTTTTACTTTTCTTTCAGACGCCCTGCTCAGGCTTTGGCATGCATATGTGACTGAGTAGGTGATTCCCTTGTTTGTGATTCTCTGCAGCAGCCAGGACAACGTAAGAGAAGGTGTTGCCAAATTGCGCAACCAGAATAAAATGATATCCAACGATTTCAATCACCTCTTTATAGCCTGCTTCCAAGTAGGGCATTCACACAGAGACTTGTAGCTCTCTGAAGGGGAATTTGTTTGCTTTGGGTAGAAATACATTTCCAGGAAGACAGAGTGGTGAAGGAGTATCCCATCAGATGTTAATCTGAGCTTTTATTCTACTAGTAACTATAACCATAGGGTCATAGAATAAAGCCAGTGAAAAGACACAGTCCCAGTGTCTGCACTAGGAGCACAGTGTCTGCTAGATCAGACCTCCAGGAGTTCAGTAGAGCATAACCTCTAGGCAGAAAAGGCTGGTACACCTTCCAGGCACATTATAAAATACAGGGCCACTTTCTACAGCTGAGCAATGGGCCAGAATAGCATTTTATCAGGACTTGAGAATTTCCATGCTGGAGCTTTTTCTGTCCTCCCATTTGGACCATTAAATGGGGTTAGAAGATCACTCATGACTTTCAGTGATGGAGCTAATCACTTTGTTTTGAGGAGGCTGCTACAGCGAATTAGATTAGCAGAGGAGCAAGACAATATGAAAAGAAAGGCCTACAGTTAATTAAGTGAACTGCGAGCTGGCAACGGGAAGCTTATTGGAGATTGATGTTTAAATGGAAATAGGATGTGTCTACTGCTGCAGAATCACACTTCAGGTTTCACAGTCAAGAGAGTCAACTTCAACTGATGCCTCTTGTTTCACCAGATTGAGCCTAATCATTTGTCCTAAACTTGGGATTGCATAGCCAAGGACATCTTATAGCAGACATGCAATGGAGTTGGCAAGGGGGATATTGAGCCATGGATGGGGAGGTTTGGTTGGAGGCAGATGGCTCTGCAAAGACTGAACAGTGCTGCAGTGGTGGCTGTGGGAAAGTGTGTTCTGGTCTGCAGACACAGAGTGACACTGTCAAGCTGGTGCAACAAGATGTCTAATTAAATAGGTTTCTTTAATTTTTTGCTACATGGGTATGTGTTTATCAGTAAAGCGCTGAGAAGAGAGGGTGAGCACAACAGTCTATCCCATGGAAAGTGAAGTATCTGCATTTTACCGGCAGTCACAGACCTGTAAATGCGTAAGCTGCTTTCATATTTAAGGCTTTTCAAAAATGTTGTCCATAAGGTTTCAGAATGTCTTAGAAACCAACACATGAAAGACCTCTGCACACCTGAATTAAAGCCCATAAGGGTGAAGGCACACAAGCAAGTAAGAGAACAACTAAATAAGCAACAACTAAAAGTGGTCACTACAAGGGAGAAAGTAAGATTAAGTGATCAACCACGGGGTAAAAGACAAAGGGCAGGTATTTGGCCTGGTTCCATAATAAAACTCCATTTTATTAATCCGGAATAACCAGCTAATATTTAGGTCTTTGCTCTCTGAGAGCTTCTGTTTCTCTTTGTTTGGAAACATTTAGATAACTGTGGCATAGTCATGAAAATGTTTGTGAATCCAAAGCTTCATAAATCTGCAGGAGATGTAAATCACTTGTCATCTGTTATTTGCTATTCTCTTATAAAAATGTCAATCATCCAAGCAGAGTTTGGCTAGAGTAGCCAGCTTTGAATAGAAAATATTGAATAAAGGATATTTCAAGAGCTGACAGTCACGCCAGTCACCTTTCCTTGGACACAAATAGTATGTGCTTTTCCTTAAGAGGGGCCAAGGTGACCTAATGTCTAGGCATTGTGGATCTCAATGATATAGGCAAGAAGCCTCCCTTATTTCACTCAAATGAGGTTTAGTATACCTTGCAGTCTGCCTAGTGCTGATACCTTGGCTCGCAGCTGCTTCTGCCTTTTTCCTTGAAGTGCACCTGGCCCATGGCAAAATGTTTTTTTTTTTTTTAGGGAGAAAAAGGTGAAACAGGCAGTTTCCTAATCTCATGGGTGAAAACAGAGTGTTACATCCTCCCGCCGCCCTTTATCTCTCATGTCATGCTTTTTGTAGTAATTCTTCTTTATTTGAAAGAGAAAAAATGTGGTGCATTTTCCACCATGCTGTGGAAGAAACTAGTTACAGACCCAGGGTATCCCCAGAGCACGCAGCTCTGACAGCCCCATGCCAGCACAGGGAATGGGCACATTGCACCAGCATGGGCAGGGCTCCCACGAGCCTGGCACCACCGCCAGGCCTTGGGGCTCTGCTGTCACTGGGGTTTGTGTCTGCAGACAGCCCCATCACAGTTAGATGCTGCAAGACAGCATGACAGATCTGGCAGCTGCTGGATGCATCCTGTTCCTTCCTTGCTTTGGAGGGGACTACACAGAAAGTCAGGACATACATAGAAAGAAAACATTGAGTTGTGAGCTCAGACAGACTAAGTTTTATTTACTTCAGAGCTGTGCCAGACTTTACAACTATTGTACACCCTAAACCTTTAGGAAATAGTTGCATTTCAAATGGCAGCCCTGGAGCTGGTGCTCGAAAAGAGAAAGGGAGAGGTAGGTGTCCGTATGTAAAGTGCTGCTAAGAGAAATAGGGCACAGCCAAAGAATTAGTGGGAAGGGAGGTTTTTCAGGAGGTCCAGGTAATAAGACAGGTGATAAGGGTCAGTGAAAGCACAGGAGAAATGGGTGGGAAGAGGCCTCACCTCCTTTTCAAAAGGGTTGTATGAAGCAGGAGGCAAGCATGACCTGTATTTTTGCGCAATATGAAATTATTTGTTGGACTCTGGCACCTTCTCTCCACTTTAAACATGAGATCTTTTTGTCAAAAAGGTAGGTGCTGCTTCCAATGATCCTGCCACTGTCTGGCAGCAGGAATTCCATTTTCAGTTGATTCAGTCAATGGATTGATTACCATGGAAGGTCTCAGGAGTCCCCTTGCGTTATTATGAATATAAGTGTAGGGTCTTGTACAGCACAGTGTGGATTCCCAAGGAAACACCTTCAAATCAAAAGCCCTCAATCATCATACAGTAAAGTTAACCTGACACTACAATATTAGGCCATGAAAATATGTTAGCAGTAATTGCTGTTGAATTAAGCAGAACATACTAGGACAGTAATTTGTGTGTGGGGGGGGGAACCTCAACTGAAAAAATCCTAAATGATGCTTTTAATGAGAAGACAGGTTTGTCTGTGACAGAGCTGTCTCCCGTTCCTCAGGCACAAACCCACAAGCACTGCATATTCCAGAGAAATTTCAGATTTTTCTGAAAACCAGGATCAGTTACCAATGATTACCTGATGTTCTGTGTGCAAAGACACACTGTAGGCAGAATCACATGAAATCTTGTGATAAAAAATAGAGTAGACCAAAGAAGTTATTGAACACCTCCTACCATTCTACCTCCTTAAGTGGCTGTTTTTGAGAAATTTTGTTCATTTTTTAGATAGGAAAACTCCAAACATAGATTTTTAAATTATTTTATACTGATTTTTTTGCTCTGCTTATTTTGAAAAATGCAGTAAGTTTCTTTTTTCAGCATCATTATTAGTTATTTTTAGTGCCACAGGTTTGCAGTGAACTCAGTCCCACAGTATGGTCCAAGATACAGAGAGCAACAGGCTAAGCCAGGAGGCTGCATATGACAAACATTTTTTTAGATGTCGAGCTGCTTCACCCATACCAAAGTCCAGATTATTCTAACTGGCCTACATGGGAAGAACGACAACTGCTAGTCTTCTTCGTTCAGACAGCCAATATAGCCTCTTCGACCTCAAGGTCTGCCTACAGGCAAGAGGGGTGAGAACAGTCATTTAGTTAAGTCTCTTCAGCGTGCTGAATGATTTTGATTTGCATTTCTTTGCAGGAAAGATGAAAACAGCACACCACTGTTTTTACCACAGGCAAGCATTTTCCTTCTGACATACTCCACTTTTTGCAAGTTTTAAACATGGATATTCTGGTCCTTACCTAGTGTAAATTGGTGTAGATCCACTGCAGCCAAGACATCTCTGTAGAAAGATGAAGCCTAGACATATGTGTGAGGTACAGAGCAGTAATGGTACTAAAATAAATTATTTTGAAGGCTCTGAGTCTCATCTAAACACACGCTAATTTAGTTTAGCGTAACGCCTCTGATTTTGATGGAATTGGTACTGTAAGGAAACCCCAGAGTCTGGGATCTTATACTTGTAGATAGATGTGGCAGTAATCTGTAAAAATTGAAACAATCTATGTAGGAAATAAAAATCGGTATAGCTTTTAATCCCCAAGGCAATACATTTCTCGTGGGAAAACAATGGAATATGAGGAAGGTATGATGTTTATAAGCCTCTAATTACATCTTTACACAGTTATATTTCCCTAGGGTTGAATTCACATTTATTGGATTACCAGAGTAATCCGGAGCAAGGTCACACTGTTATACAATATATTCCAAGGGGCCAAGGATACTCCAGGGGAAGGAACTGTTTGATCATCTGCTTTCCTTGAATTTCTGAGAACTTTAGAAAGACTCCAGAGTCAAAGTACCTGCTTTTCTGTTTCCCTCTAATTGGATGTGTCCTGGTTGTGATATTGTAAATAGAATCCACAAAAAATTTGCTATTTCACAAAGGAAATCTCCAAAGTGTCAGACATTTGGCAGTTAGTTCTTTATGGCCTAAAAATCACTACAAATCTTTCTGCTTTTTTTCCCCCAAGAACTAAAATGCAACAAAACTATAAAATTCGAGGAATTATGGGATGAGTAATTTCACCTCTTCCTTTTTAGTCTTATAGGGCTTGTATGTGTTGGCCTCAACTTCTGATACATTGTATGCATTGTTTTTCTTACTTCAAGGCTGTTTCTGGTCTAGCTTTGTGGGTTTTCTATCAATATAGAGAATTAAATCCAAGGGACACATTTTAAATGCTCACAAAATGTCAAATCACTACAATATTCCAATACTATATCTGTGAAAGAACATCTTTATCTTAAGAGCTAGACAGCTGAATCACTGTGTAGCACATTCTGAGATATTCAGGATGCTGTAAAGAAGTAAACCCACATCTCTAGAGTGCTTAAACCACAAGTCTGTCCTTACTGCTATACATTTATTTGAAATTTAAGTTGCAGTCATTCACTGAATACCACGTCAATTCAATTAATTTCTATAAAAATTGGTGGTAGGATTGCACCAGGGATAGTCTTATTTATGTCAATACCTTCTTGCCTTAGGAATACCGTGTAGAAATAAGGTTGGTCTTCCTGTGTATTTTGCAATCATTCCACTATCACATTGGTGGTAAGCATTGCATACCACCCCTTTTCAGTTTCAGGATAAGTAACCACATCAGATACAAGCCACAAGATCAAATCCAGTACAGTAGAAGGAGAGACATGTCTCAAGTTTTATTATTTCTCTGATCAGTTGGGTTTGCAGGTCTTCCAAGGAGAAGGAGTGTGCTTTGTAGTGATTATGAAATACTGGTCTGAAAAGTGTGATCCTTCAATTTCAAAAAAAGGATTTTGTTAGGTATTTAGAATTAACATTTACTTTATTTAAATATTACTATCTCATCATATTGCAAGACACTGTGCGAGAACAGGGCTGCTTCTTTTGCTACCTGTGCTGTTTTTAGATATTTTGGAATGATAGGAGAAGCTGGCCCCATAAAACATCAGTGGTTGGTAGCAGTCTGCAGGACGATATTCAGATCATCAGCATTCTCCTCAAGGAAGTCATTTCATTTTCATACAGCATTGGTTTTCCAAATAAAGAAGTCTAAAGGACAACTATCTGTTTCATCATGCTTTTTACAGTGATACTGACAGCCCAAATGCAAATGGGGTGCATTGTCCAGGAACAGCAATCATGCGAGGGATATTCTTCAGATGTCCTTTCTTCTTCCTTCTTCCACTGTCTCTGAAACTTAGAAGAAATTGAATTGAGTATCACAGAAGTTCAGGTTTGCACAAGTCTAATAAAAATGAAATGAATGCACTAACAGGAAGATATATTTCTTTCCTGTAGTCAGAAGTATATGGAATAAAACACATGGTAGTTAAAAGATGTTTTTTATTATTTCCTATATTCTACAAACTGCATGTTTGCAGACCATTAATCTAATTACATCCAAGAAGAAAGGGATTGGAGCAGATTGTTGAGCTGCAGATCAAAATGGGCTTTCTTAGATGTTTGGTAGGCCACTGATTGAGAACATACAAAAATAATAATTCAGGTGCATTGTGTGGATCCTGAGCATATGAAAGAAAGACAAAAGCTGTGGGGTCTGTAGCTGCCGTGCCTGGGCCTTGGTGAGGGCTGCTGTGAGAGAATCTCTGCCAGCTCACATCTCTGGAGGGCTGACTGTTCACTGAACCAGGAAAGGGGGCCTTTTTTAGTTGAAACCTGTCCTCTCGAGGGGTATTCTAGGAAGGATATGATACAAGAACAGTGTACTGTAGAGTCATTTTCACTCTTACAGAAAAGCAGGAGAATTTCGAACCATAGAAAGAAAGTGTAAGTTAAGAAAAGAGTTGAAAGGAGCTGCTCAAGCTGCCAATTTGTAGCATACTGTGAAAGAAAACTGCCATTTCATCTACTTCCAAAATAGAGCTCAGCATACCTGCTCTCCCACCCCACAGGTATCACAGCATTAACTCTATTTCAATTATCTTTCCTTCAGAGCACAACTTCTACATTTCAGCTGCCATCTAGTACTGCTTTGGCACATGGAGCCTAAGATCTGCTTCTGGGCCAATGTGATGTCCCCCCAATTTCTGATTGACCCCATGCGGTGAGGGTTCTCCTGTACAGCCCCCTGGATAGTACCAGGTGTTTTAGGGAGGCTCATCTCAGTTACTCTCTGGTCGTTCGGTTAGCTGCTTAAGACTAATCATGTTATCCAGAGCAGATTTCCTTGGGTGCCTCATTGGTTTTCCTTTAAATCTTCATATTCTCACCCCTTTCTTTCTCTCCTTGGTTATCCAATTTTGCATTTTGATTTTTTTTTTTCCAGAGAATAGGGGAATAGTCACAAACGATGAAACAGTTTGTGCAACAGCTGAAAAGCACTCTACTAAAAATACCGAAGGGCAGCACTGGCTCCTGATTCACGCTGCACCTCTCCCCATGCCTCACTGCGTGCCCATGTCGTTCAGGTGGTGAATGCTGAAGAGTGATAGGTGGACTTTCGTCCAGGCTGTGGCACAGGAAAACTTGGTGACACTTTGGCATTGCGACCCTAGCATACATGCCTGAATCTTTTTCCCTCACGCCTGGAGGAACATGGATAAATCATCTTGCAGGGTGTTTTATATTTTCCCAGGTACAGGCAGCACCGGTCAGCAGATCAGAGTGTTTCTGCAGTTGGGAAAGCAGCGTCAGTACTTGATGCCATTCAGTGCACGCAGCGAGATGCCTCGGAGAGCTACAGATCTAAAAAGGAAGGGAGCAGCTGAGAAAGCTGGAAGGACTGGCTGTTTTGTTTTCCTTTTTTAATTGATGTTATTAACTTGTTTCTTGAAGGAATCACATCCAGGGTGAGTCACTGGCAAGGGGAGGGGAATTATGGGGTGGAGAAATTGGAGAAATAAGTCTGCCCTTTGTGGTGGCACAGGGCACACCATGGAGGCTGCTCAGAGAGGAGGGGGTGCATGAGCTGGAGGAGCAAAGGATGTTGGGGCACAGGATATGGGATGACAGCTGAGGTGGTCTTGAAGACTCCACCTTTCCTCCAGAGTATTGTAGCAAAGGCCAAACGATGGGGAATAGTGGTCCCATGGTACAGGAGTGCAACAAAGTGCTGTCGTGAAGAATACAAGCTACACTACAGTGAAGCATGTCTTCGGGATGTTGCAGATGCTCACATAACACTTTGGTAAGGTGCATCTCATCAGCAGTGAGGTGCCAACAGTGGCTGCAGATGTTCCTGGTGCCGAAAGGATGTTCTGCTGCCTTTCTTGTCACTCAGCTGGCATGACTGGTAACTGTATTCTAAGATGCAAATCTGGTGTCACGTTGTAAAAAGTCAGCTGCCTTTGGAATGGAAGGAGAGTGATGGTTTGCATTATTGTCATTATTAAACCAGGGATATGACCAGAACCATGGGCTGCTAAGGGAAGTGTAGCTCTCCCCATTGCAGCAGTAAATGGCCTTGGAGGAAGACAAAGCAAACCTTATAAAAGGTTTTTTGTGCTTGTACACAACAGAAGAGGAAGAAAGGTACAGCTCCAACTTCATAATGCAACACCATGCCTCACCCAAGAAGGAGTCATTTTGAAATCTCCATTTCAATTGGTGCAAAGCTGAGTGTGTAAAGTGCTCTATAACGCAAACTATGATTATGTTCTGTGAGATCTTCTCTTTTGAGCCAGGCAAATCAAAGCTGAATGAATCATGAGCAAAACCTGGAAATTCCCCAAGTATATGCATCATCACCAGGCCCAGTCACACACCATCTGGATACTGTTGATGATTAACTGTCTCTGGTCAGGAAACACTGTGCTCAAGTCAGCTATAGGTGTACCTTTGATAAGCTCTTCAGGCTCTGAGGCCCTGAATCTTGAGAAAGATGAAGCCAAGATATCACTTATGGCCATTGTGTCAGGAAAGAACAATGACATGTTTTACAGGTGTGAAGGGGGATGGAAGGGTTTGGCTACTTCAACAAAATGAAGGTGGAGCATGAATACTGTTGAATACTATTTCAGTTTGCAATAGATGAAGGAAGGAGAAATGTGAAGAGCCATTCAAGCCAAAAAGTAATGCTGGCATGATGACAAATGGATAGCTGCAATCCATATCTATGCCTAGGCTGCAAATGAGAAGATACTTAACTTTCTTCCTCTCCATTGTCAACTACTGTGAAGATACAATTTGATAATCTGTGAAGGACATTGTAGGGTTTGTTGCCATAATTGCAATGGGCCATGCTCCATGTCTTGGAAGAGTGCTTTGCTACTAATTCCTCTTTCTAGCATCTACTACAGGCAGTTTAAAGTATTTGAAAAAGTTGGTAGTTGAAAAAATGATACACATTTCTAAACTCCTATAAGGAAAACAGCACTTTGCTGAGGTATGGCCAGGTCCTGTAACACAGAGAGAGGCAAGCTGGTAGGAAAAGGAAGAACCCAGAGGAAGGAAGTTCTTGCCTGAAGTACTGCATCATCTCACCATCTGAAATGCCTAAGGCTGATATGTTTAGACTATGTGGTTTTCATTCTTACCTTTTCCAAGTCTTGCCAGGAGGTGCCAGGACAGAAGATAAAGGATTATCTGCTGTTCCTGGAAATCTGACATTTAGAGGAATAGGAAGGTGGTTATGAAGGTCAAAAAAGGTGTCAAGCAATGACATACCAAAGCATGGTCAGCACATTTGTTTGTGTAATGTCTCACAGGATAGTTGGAAAAACCTCCATCATCTTTGTCAAACTTATGCTCCTATGGATGTTTTGAGCAGGGACAATCACTAGCTCAACATTTTACCTTGCCCTAGGCAAGTAACCAGCAGCAAGCGAATTTAAAGCCTGGCAACTTGAGTAGGATCATTTCTGAGCACAGCCTTTGTTGAAAATCAGGGGTCGTGTCAGCTGACTTTTCTTGGACTAAAAATGTCTCTAAGCTATGAGAGGGTTCCAGGGTTATAGTGAAGCTACAAAACCACCCTAGCAACACACTGTGGCCATTTTAAGGGGTAAACGTTTTAATGACATGAGTCTGAACATTTTTGTTTGGGGAACGCTTGCTGACTGATCAGCAGCAAACACAGCAGCAAACATCAGTGCCATGACCACAGCCTTCTTGCTTGCTGCCTCACCAAGCTACAAACATCACCCACGTGCCTGCTAGTTGTCCTTATCAGCCCGAGTGAGAGACAGTCCTAAGGACCAACATTGCCATCATCTATGCAAAGAGTTACCAGCAAAATATTGACTTGCCCACGAGTGCCATTCCCCATCCATACCACCCTTGCCTAATAACAATGTGTGTGCAGTAAGTGAAGATTAGCTGTGTGTCACTTCTCCATAGTTAGTTGGCAGGCTCACAGGATTCAGAGGCAGCATGTTCTCACAGGAAACTCTATTTTGCTTTCCGCAGACTGAGTGGACAAAAATAGCATCAACTTATGGCCTCCAAATTTTTCCCACAGCTAGGAAAAGCGACGGCAGGCTTCCTAGAGGAGCTAGCTGTTTGCAGGCGTAGTCTCCAAATGTCACAACTCCTAGAGTGAAAGAGGGAAGCTGCTTTTACAGTTCTTCCCTCACTTCTCATATGTCCTCATTAATGTGAGGAGAAGATACATTCAGTATGTCAGTCTGGAAAGGAGGAGTTCCTAAACTGGATTACACTGATGTGTGGGGTTTCCCTCTAAAAACTTACACAACTATAGTATTTGTATATTCTATAGTCTTTGATTCATAGAATGTTATTGACTTCAAAGATCTGAACTGGGACCGTAAGAAGAGTTCTACAAGTTGTTCAGAAAAAAATTCAATTGACCTCTTTGAGTATTGGATGATGTTCAAGTGCCTTCCCTCACTCTTCTCGCTTCAGTCCAGAACAGGTTTGTGCATTTGTAGGCAAAAAGCAAAATCAAGCTCCTGAAAATATAAATCCTGATCCAAATGGATGGCAATGTCATGGCTGTGAAAAATTGAAGTGAAGGTAACACATTTTTATAAAAGCCCAAAAGACAGGAAGATGTAATTGCAGTTCTCAAGCCTTGAGTAGGGGAACCTGAGCTGGACTCAGGCTTTGGATCATTGAAGACTGTTAATTTCTTTCAAGTCTTGCTCCCAGTAACACTGATGGAAAAGAACGAGCCTGGGGCGCCACAGGTGTTAGGAGCTGTACAAGTCCATGACGAGAAAGAGGTGCACATCTGCCTAACCCAGAGAAGCTGGAGAGCCACAGAAATACTCCTGCTGAGCAGGAGCAAACCAGGAGCTCCTGTTTTCCACTTGAGCAGAGCAGTGGGGCTCCATGCAAGTTAGGCCGACAGCAGTTGTGATGGCATACCAGAAGTGGCACAGTCCTTTCCAAAGGAGGTGGATCATGCATGACACTTTTCATAGTAAAAGTAAAGGAAATACACATTTATAGACCTTCTCTATGGAATTGAAATACCTGCGAGCCCAGGAGGTTGTCTGGTTTCTCAGTTGTAAGAGTTAATCTATATAACATTTCTCCTCAGCACTCCTGCCTGTTTTGTATCCGGAGACTTTTATCACAACTACAGTAACAGCTCTACTAAGAATGATTAGTTACCTATAAGCAACACAGGCCTATGATGATTTAGGCTCTCTCAGTAAATAGTCTGCTCTGTTTCTGTGCAATCAATAACACATGGCATTCAGCACAACTTAATTTCCTTTTTTTCAGACATTCACTCAGAAAAATAAGAATAATAACAAGTGATGAATATGATAAATACGAATTTCCATGTCCTTGAAGTAAGCAGTGTATAAACATCTAATAAGTGGGGAATTATTCACTCTCTGTGACTATTTAGGTCTGGAACAGGCCAGGATAGTGCCAAAACTTCCCGGTGTATTCATTCCCCAAATGAAGATGCATAAGAAAATGGGACCTGTCTGCAAAAATTCCAGTTTATAAACAAAAACAAAACAAGAGTTCTGCTTTTCTGCAGACAAAAACGTCATTCCTTTTTCCTTTGCAAATTTCCACCATGAAAGAGAAGTTTCAAACATAAAAAAAAGTCGAAGGAAAATTTCTCGATGAAAATTCTTACCGGAAGAAAAGTTAGAGGCTTGTAAGACTAAGCCACACACAGGCAACCGACAAAAAGAGGTTGCAAATGAAGTATTCCTCGATGGAGAAATTTACACAGCAGAAAGGAAGGGTCACTAACAGGGACGTGAGCTGTGCTCTCGCAGAAAGTGTGCCGCAGTGGTCTTGAAGGATCTGATTTAGAATGAAAGTCCGAAGACCTTTATCAATGTGATTTCTACTGGCCAGCTGATTTTGGCCACAGACGGGCTGAACAGCAGACGCTTTGGGTGAGGGTAGATTTTTCCGCTTTCAGAAGCAAATGAGACAAGTGAAAGCCTGAAAATTTTGCGTGTGCAGGAGGGAAGCATGCTTGAGAAGACGCAGCTCAAAAATGCTCAGCATTAGGGACGGTTTCCAGCAGCGAGTGAGGTTATCGGCGGGCGCCCGCGATTTTGGGAGCCCGCTGCATTTTTGGTGTGCTCTTGCCCCCTGCTGCCAGCTGTTAGCACAGAGCCGCATGCCGGGGCCGTCACAGCTCCCGCAGCTCCTTTCCCGCAGCCCAGGGATTCGATGAGTAGGGAAAATTTGGAGACTGATTCATTCTACCCCCCCCCCCAAAAAAAAAAAAAAATCAAAATCTCAGCAAAAATACTGTGTGATGGAAGTGACCGAGTGTCATTAGTGTGACCAGTCAGCTCCAAACTTTAAAAATAGGATTAACTAACAAGCAGCAAACGACAGGCTAACACAGATACACGCCACTGCTCTGTTCTGCTTGGTGTTGGATATTGTATATAGCCTTTTACAGAATGTAAAACAAAGCCGTTAGTCTTACTCTTATCCTGTAGAAAGCTACTTCACCGTAAGAAAAGTAATGTCTTGTCGGAATTGGCATGTGACACCAGTGCTATGACTTACTTTTGGGAGCAAGATGTATAACTTTGAATATTTTTTATCAGATGAGATGAGCGTAATTATCCCTTTGCAAGGTGTTTATAACATCAGGCAAAGTAAATCCGCTAACACCTTCATTTGCTTATTATCATTTATGCTAACTTATTTAGACACCAGACAACAGAGGCTCAGAACCAATTTCAGTGCTTGGCCCACCCTCGCGTTTGCTAATATGACTGGCTTTTGCTAATATGGCAGCCTTGCCTTGCTCCCGTGGCATCCTTTAATATGAGCATGTCCCCCCACTACGCACATGTCCCCTCAGTGGTGCTGTTGAGGGCAGGTGCCTCCACACGTGCTATCACTCCTCTTTTGAAGGACAGTGGAATTTACCCCCTTCTCCCATTGCACCGAACCACCTGCTCCGGGCTTGCCTGGCTCCCTCCAGACCCCCGTGGACGGCGCTGCCTTGGGGGCACGCGAGCAGGATGTCGCCGGGCCCCGCACCCCGCACGGAGTCTCGCCACGAGGTTGCAGCCGCCGTGGTGGGCAGCTGCGTGCCGCTCGAGGCACCCCGTGGGAAGACGGAGCGAAGCTGGCACTGGCAGCGGGAAGGGTTTTGGTGGAGGGGACGTGCAGCAGGACGGCGCCACATGGGGCAAGGCACAGCTGCTCCCTGGCAGGGTGGGACAGGATGCGTGGGCTGGCCGCGGGTGAGCAACCGCGGCAAGCTGTGCTGGTGACCTGGTTAGAAAACTCATAAATGTCAAAGTCGGGAAGCGTGCAATGAAGCTAAGAGGCAAAAGAGGTTCCTTGAGGAGCCAAAGATATTGAACAGCAGTGAGAGGATGCGTAGACCATCCAAACGCAAGGATGATGCTGTGGTAGCAGTCCCAAACTCCAGCTGATGATTTTTGGTGCTTTCCGGCTCAGTCACATGTTCCTGCCCAAGTCGTTACATATCCACTGACCAGAATACAGCAAATGCATGGGAAAAAATAACGCTAGAATAAATATGTGGGAGGAGAAAAAATATGTGACTGCCTCATCCGTTGCTGAGCGAGGGTCAGTGGCAGGGTGGACAAGAACCCTCTCTGGCAGCCCTGTATTTGCCATTTGATCTTTTAAAGGTGCAGGGTTTTCTAAAGGACATAGGGAGGAGCGGAGACACCACTGAAACACCCTTTGAATTTTAGCTGTTGAGGAAAGAGTGAATTCAGGTTAAGAAACAAAGAAAATGAACATTTTTTTTGTTGTTGCTGTTGGCAAGCTCATGATGCAGCTTTACTGCAAGGCTGAAGGAAAATTGTTCTGTTGCACTCCGGCTTTGAACATCTTTTCTACAGCTAAGGAAGTTTCACTGTGTCTGAGTGACTGTCTCTGAGTTTGACAAACGATCCGCGTGGACACTGAGAGCTGAACCTGTTAGACATTCAAAAGAGATCTCTGATTCAGAGCCCATGGTTTGGACTTGCAGAGAATGAGTGTTTAAAGGCTACGAGGCTAAACGTAAAATTGTGCTGAATCACGTCTGAGGAGGCTGATCTTGCTGGGTTTCCCTGAGGCTGGGTGGGTCCCTAATCCTGGGTGCATCGCGCACCATGCAGCCCGGATACCCCCTGCATCTTGCCTGGGATGCCCTTCCTCCCCGTGTTGTACAGACAGCTTTGGGTCTCCGATGTTGTAGAGACAGAAAGAGCTCTACGACAGTTTCACATGCACAGGAAAGAAAAGCAGCAGCAACAGAGATGGTGGTGGTGGAAAAGAAAAACGTAGACACTATGCCACTTCCACCAACAGTGTCATTTCACTAATACGATCCCCAAACACATGTATAAAAAATTGTTCCACTGGAGAGTGCAATGAGATCAGTGAGGCCTTATTAAAGGAGAAATCTAATGGGAAAGATGCTATATCACTCCTTCAAGAGACCATTAAGAGTGCAGACACTGAAAGAAAAAGAAGCCACAAATAAACATCTGTTAAAAACTAAAGAAAAAAGAAAAAGAAGGACTCGGGCACTGTTTTGTTTTTGTTTTTTTTTTCCTCCAAGCCTGTCATATCAGTCTTCGGCACTGCAGAGAAGACAGAGTACGCAGAAAGCAGAGATACGACCAAAGCAGCTGAAAAGGAGCCCTGAGAATGAGACTCGGTTGCTCTGGAAACTAAGATAAAGTGGAAGCACAGACCCAGGAACCCAAATGATGCCGAGGCTACAAGAGATGAATGGAGGAGCGAAAGCAGCTGCTCTGCTACTTCTGCTGCTTTTATACCAAGAGCATAATCACTAAACGTGGGAGAAGAGCAAAGACCAGGCCACAGCTCAGCCTCCTAACAGGCTCGGCAATAGGCACGTATTCAGAAACTGCAGGCATGGTGAGCACCCATTGTGTGTGACTATTGCTAAGGGCTAAGGGCAAGGTGAAAGAGTGAAATTCAAATATCTCATTAATATTTGCAACTATCTCTGCATAAATAAGAGCTTGATGTGGAAAAATGATGTTGTTCAGGCATAGCTGCTAGCTGTTCCTGATTTATTTCCCTCGCCTCGATGTAACAAATCTTCTCCTGGACTGAAATGATAGTCCTCTTCATCTTGCATCCTGTTGCTGATGGTGTGACCACCATCTACATGACTCCAGCTAAAAGTTGGAGTAAATCATGAGAGGATGATGATGAGAGGATATTACTTTTAATGCTAAGAAATGGATATTGGCTGCAGAATTTATAATCAGCACATCCGAAAAATGTGCCACAGCGTCAGAAACTTGCATCCGCAAATACTTGCAGAGTCTATTCTAGATCCTCAGGTGTGCAGAGGGACACAAGTTCTCCACTCAGTAAGCTGAGTCCAGCTGTCCAGCGGCATGACAGAGGCTGATTACATCAACTCACTCTTAGCAAAGGCAGAGTAGAATTACACTGGTGTAACTGGTACTGTTGGCCTGAGAGCCTAGTCTATAAGGCACATTAACCTTAAGGGGAGCTTACAGGAGTGAATCAAACTGCTGAAACTTGTCCCAAGTGTTATGTGTAAACAGGCTGTGACATGAATATCTAAAGGGACCTGGATGGGTAGGTGTGGAGACTGTGGCTCATATCTCTGTGTGTGAAGGTTCCTTGTACTGCCCAAAATATTCAGTGGAGATTTGAGCTTTGGGATGGCTCATCCCTGCAAGATCCAGCATCATGGTGGTGAGACAGCACATTGTCATAACTCAGGATTTTTTCACAAGGTGGACATAATGGTCCTGTCTAAGGGTACATCTGTAAGGTTTGGAATTTTTTATCTTGCTAAATCAATAAGTCTTTATAAGCAGATAAAGCAGGTAGCTGATTTTTATGTCAAAAGGAAGAGATAGTGAATTTAAATCCAAAAGAAAAGAAAAGAATGGTCAGCTTACAACTTCCCTATTCCTGGTTGTTTCTCTTTAATTCCACATTTTAAAAACAGTCTCGCCTCAAATAGCACACACTCTCCAGTTCATAGCTCTATGTCTTTTGAGAGGAGAAGGGAAAAGAAGACATTCAGAAGACTATTCTTCTGTTTGGAAACCAGCTCCCACCTCGGCTGTGACAAGGCTAAATAAACACATCATGAATTAATGCTAATTAATGGGTACTTGGTTTGTATGGTTCATACAAGGTACCTTATTTCTGACTGATGTCAGATCTGAAGATGCGACTCCTCAGGTTCTCTGACTCTCAAAATATGTCGAATATGTCTTCCTTGCTTTTTAGTGGGAAATCTTTTATTGTTTTATAGCTTGGCAGAATAGCTCTTCAGCTTTTCACCCACAAGTATGAAGCAGAAAGAGCCCATTTTATGAACTTTTTCGCCAAAGAAATTAAAGTCCAGCCTGGGCTTTTCAGTGTACCTTGTCTCCTTACGTTTCTGACACAACTATATCCAGAAAATCTGTTTCTGCTTTGCAAGTAACCACTTTTAAAACATACAGTTGATAGCAGGGAAACAATCCACAGCTACAGCCTCTCCAGAGCAGGGAACTGTGCCAGAGCAGTCATTGCTTTCTCTCTCTCTCTCTTTTTTTTATTTTATGCTTGCTTTTCATTAAGCTGAACAATGCTTTTGCTTGTTATAGGATAGCTCATAAGTTACATGAGCTTCAAGGCAAATATTTACATTATGTTTCTAGGTAAAAAATATTTTTAAGACCTGAGTGCTGTCAGGTAGGAATTTGTACATGCTCATCATTTTTGGAAGAAAACTTTCAGAGAGGGTGTTTGATAAAGGTCATATTTTCTCACTGGAGATATTGGGAGATAATAAAGAGCAAACACCTCTGCTCCACCTTCCTTCTCTTCAATACCTTTGAAGTGTTTTGTCCTACATTTGTTAGCGAAAGCACTCCCCTTTTTCAGAGATCATTAAACCAGCCATTAAGTAGTCCCCTGCACAGACAAGACTTTTGTGATGTTATCAAAGTTTGCAGAGGCCCAGTGGATCATCTCAATACCGCAAAGGCCATTGGTATAGCCAAGCAGTTTTCTTTATGTCTTGTAACAGCTTTCTTGCGCTGGCATGAGAAGTTAGTGTGAGGTAGCTGCTCTAATTACTGAAGGTTACTGTGGCCTGCTAAGACTGAGTTGTCTTCCCACATCATTCAAAATGACACTTTTGCCCTCCTTCCTTGTAAAGAGGAGAGCTCTCATTCAGTGAGCAGGAGGCTGCATCTTCTGGGGGAAGATACAGCTCCCATACCTTGTTTAACATCAAGCCTGCTAAGCGGGTCTTAATGCTGAAGGAAACAAAATATACATACAGGTTCTGCTTACTGGCTGGCTTTGAAGAGGGGCAGGCAGATGTAGAGCAGATAGGCTCCATCCTTACAAACAGCACTTCTGATCAGAGGAAAGCAAAACAAAAAGAAAACCCCCAAATCAAGATTTTTCATTCTTCAAGATGCCATTATGTGCATTCAAAAGGGATCAATTATGTATTTTTAATGATGTAAAAGATCATCAGATGGTAACATTAGAGTAGAATTAGGTCAGCTCAGCCTTTAGTAATGAGTAAGGGAGGAAAACAAAGAAAGGAGCCTTAGTTACTTTTGGAGCCCAAACCAACATTTGTAAGCAGTTTTGCGTATCACAAAAAGGGAATGGTAATTTACAGTGAATTAAGTAAACTGGAGGTTTCAGCTACTGTGGCAGTTAGAGAAAAGAAAGAGAGGAAACCTCTAGATTCAGGCACCCAGAAGAAATGCTTTTATGTGACCTATGCTACATTTTCTTAAAGAGCACATGATTAAGCCAAAAAAATGAAAAATAAAAAGCCTCAAGTACAGAACAGAGACTGCAGTCAGACAGCTTCCTCCCACTCCCACCTAGTCCTATGTGCTTCTGTAGTGTTTGTCTATAATCTCAGATGTCTCATATATACATACGTACAAGCGTCCCTTCCCTCCACAGCCTTCTCTAGCACTGCTGCCCTCAAAATACCGCACTCCCTAAACATGTTGCACTGCCTCTGACTCCCTCATAAAGTGCACAAATTACATAACAGTATGGAAGGAAAACAGAGAAGAGGGAAAACCCCCTAACTTTTCTTTAGCTACTTTTTTATCCCATCCTGGAAGACACACCCTGCCTGTCCTCCCTGCTTTTATACCACTTTCCCGTTTATCACCGTCACTTGGGGCAATCCCACCTGGCTCCCAGGCTGATTAGGTGGAGTGACTGCAGATTCAACTCATTTGCCAGTTAATAACACAGTTTGTTATCTACCTCCCTCCCCACTCCACCCCCTCCAGCCCCAAACCTTTTTCTTGGTGAGTCAGACTGTTAAAAATAACTAAGACCAACCTCTGGAATAAGTCTGTTTAAGGGGATGAGCTTGGGCCTGCTGAAACAACATAGGACTCCCTCCCCACAGAAGTGTCACTGCAAAGATGGTGGGTCCAGCTGCATAGGACAGAGGCCAGGTTGGGGGAGGCAGCCCAGGAGGGGCTGTGATACGTCACTGCTGAATTGGATGTCCCTGCGACAGTCCTGAGACCCAGGCTTTAGAAGTGACTGTTGCATTGGTCTGAAACTTCAGAGATGGTGTTGGAGCACAAACAGGTGGGCAGCCTGCTCCCTGCTCCTCTGCACACCCTCGCTGCTAGGTTAGAAACTCATGTTTCCCTTTGTGCAGTTTTTTTTGTTCTTTGCTCAGGATGTTCTGGGGTACAGACATGATCCTATTTAACACCACAGTGAAGCAACAAGCTATTTTGCATCATTTGTGCATCAGCCTAATGGATAGAAAAAAAAGCCTAAAAAGCCTGATTTTTCTAGAGGGTCTCTCAACATCTGAAGATGCAGACTGGTGCTTTTTTAAATAGCTTGATCAATTGTGCCATACTATGTAACAGGCAGTGGGGGAAAATAGTGCAGTGGAAAAGCCAAGGGCTAGATGCACATTGCATTTAGCAGGTTTTATGACTTCCTCTGGTGTTAATATACTGTCTGCGTGTACCCAGTGATAGAGTTATCTGCTAAGGCTGCCTGTCTTTACAAGGTCTAGTGCTATGGCTACCTTTGTGACAGTACTTGCAGATGGTGGGCCTGACCTTGAAAACTCATCTTTTAGGGCTCAGTAAGGGTGGCACCACAGCTAGGTCAGTGTTACAGGCCACCTGAGTGCCTGCTGGGCTGGGTGTTTAGCTCCTGCGGGTCTTCTCAGACTTACGTACATGTGAAAGGTCTTGAAAGCATGCAGCAATGAGACTGCACAGCAAGAAATGAGACGAAGTGGAAGACAGGGAGGCAGGTGTGTCTGAGACAGTCTCACGGCTCCTACCTCATTAAAGCAGAATGGCACAGAGGAAAAGAGAACCCCTAAAGCCAAGTATTTTATGAGTTTGCCCCACTAGTGAGCCAAACTAGTGTGCGGCTTACATCCACAGAGATTTGCTGTGTCATTTACAGCAGTAAGCAGCAACTGATTTGTTAAATTTCTTACCCTGAGAGATTGCCAGCTACATCAACAAATTCTCCCAGAAGCTGAAGAAAGGTTTCCAAAACACAGAGGCATTTTTCCTCTTTGTACCCTCATTTTGAGGGGTCTGTCATAGAAACCAACACCCACCGGCGCTCTGTCCTGGCTGCTAAGTGCCAATGAAGTCACAGGGCGCGGAGACCTTTCTCGTTTCCACCAGGTGGATGCACTCCTTCCCACGGTGCTACTGGTGCAGGGGAAGGCCCCGGCCAGGGCGCTGCTCCCAGTTTTAGGTGGCTGG
The DNA here is from genome assembly GCF_028389875.1 of Rhea pennata. Classification (NCBI taxonomy): domain Eukaryota; kingdom Metazoa; phylum Chordata; class Aves; order Rheiformes; family Rheidae; genus Rhea; species Rhea pennata. The sequence continues at coordinate 97,593,936 of NC_084663.1, read as the reverse complement.
GGTGCGCAGGGAGAAGGTGTAGAGGGCAAGGAGCAAATGCAATGGGAGCCACATCTCCAAAAGGCCCCTGGGAGCCCTGCAGCCACATGCAGCTGGCTCCTCACCTGCCCTGCTACCCCGGGAAAACATCCCTACCTCCTCATGCCCTGCTTCATGCAACTGGGTGATGAAGAGGCCTGAGATGAGCCTCAGACATGCGTGCTCAGCATGCTGAGTAGGGGTGGGGTGTGTATGCATGCATGCAAATTCACCTCCCTGTGCACGAAAGCTTTTCTTTTTTTTCTTCTTTTCCTTCTCGGCCCAGCTTTTTCTCCCTTCTTGCACCCAGCAGCGAAACCCTAATGCTGAACTGGTGATGTCTCCTTCCTCACTGCTGCAGTGAATTACTGTTTCTGGTGTACAGTAGGGATGCTGACTCCTCTGCCTGATTATGTAGAGAAGATACTGTGCTCCAGGAGAGAAAGCTTGTCCTTGCCTGGGGAGATGGGAAAGTCCTCTGATGGGCTGATGAGCAATGGCTGCGACCTCTGGTCCTGTGCCACAGGGCTCTGTCATTACAAAGTCAAAGTTAGCTTTAAGACCACATTGTAAAATAAACCAACAGATCGGGCAATTGTAAGAGGTGATGAATCGGCTTGACACTTGGGTGGCAAATGCAGGTATTTCCACAGTGCTCTGTTCCTCTTCCCTTTTCATCCTGAATGGCACTGCTATTTGCAGCCCGTCCCACTGATGTCATGGGGTCAACTAGCACACGATGCCTGAGGCTGGGGGTTTCAGGCCATGCTAGTTACAGGGAGTCAGTCTCACGATTTTAACGTATGTGATGGCTGCCTATATTTGCACGCCTCTATCTGAGGAACTAGTTCATCCAAACAGCTGACCTGCATGTCCATCACTCACTCTTGAGGTATACATAGGGTGTGCTTGTAAAATATATACATGTATTTACCTTTGAAAATTTTTGCATCTGTCTTTAAAAACATTTACAGGAGCTGACTGTCTCAAAGTGTATTTGTAACTAGGTTTTGTACAGATTCTTTACCTCAGTGCCCTAAAAACACAGCAGCACAAGTGGTTTCTGGGACTGTTGTTTTTCCTCAATGGTCCCCAGGGTGTGCAAAAGAACCTGTGTGTTCTTTTCCCCTAAGCTAATGGCAGACATTAGGAAATTGAATTTAATGTTCAAATGTGCCAGGCATAAAAATGCTTTGCATATCACAGAGTAAACCTAAATGAAAGGAAGTTTTTAGAAGGCAGATAGCCATTTTTCAATTATATGTGACAAATGTGCCATTTCTGATAGCCTTGTCAGTAAGAAGCAAGAGCTGGAAATGCCAAGCTGTTTAGTGAAGCAGGATCAACATTTCTAATACTGCATGGGATCACTAATAGCCTCCACATCTTCCAAAACAATCAGCCCTTGACTGTTCCTCTAGATGCGTTTCTCCAAACTTCATCCCACTAATTGCAATATTTTAATATTGATACATGTAAAGCATAATGAGGACTGTAAGTGGGAGAACTTTGAAGAGAATGACCACTTACCTTAATGTTGCCAGGCTGTTTGTGGCAAAGCTGTTTACAAAGTATACAAGCTACAAATCAAAGGGATGTGACGTGCTCTTATATTATTCCGGCATCTTAGCATGGAAAAGATGAAATGATGTTTGTGAACTTTATTATTCAAACTGACAAGTTAATGTGTGGGTGATGGTGTGAATCTTCCAAAGAAAATTTATTGCATCCGTGAGGTAAGTAAAATATCTAAACATACAGGTTTACAGAGGCCAAAGAGTCATATTCCTCCTTTGAAAATCTACACTCAACTGGACCTGAAATAAGAAGAGGTTATCTATTGTAGACTACATATGGTAGTAGAATAAGTAGAGAAAGATACTGTGTACACAGAAATTCCTCCATTTAACTTTCCCTTCAGTGATTTAACATTTCAAATAAAGCCAGTTAAAGATCTTCTGCAAGCACAGTCAGGGTTCTCTTATATGAGAACTCTCTGAGTGCCAGCATGATAACAAAGTGATCTCCCCAAAGTACTGAACAGCAAGACTATTCAGTTAAGGTTTTAAAAATAACTGGTGATTAAGGATTCTTCTGTTTGTATGTACTTGACTTAAGACAGCTGGGAAGTGCTGTAATCTAAAGAACATGGATGCTCAATTCTTCAAAAAATCTTGTTGCTACTCAAGTGTGTCAGACTTGGCACCCAGAATTGGAGGCATAAAAAGTGATTAGATGTATTTTTAAAAGTGTCTTCGACCTATGTTGAATAACTTGTGTTTATTCTCATTGGGAAGGGATGGATTTTCTCAAAGAAAACATCTATCATTCTTTATCTACTAGCACAAAAAATATAATATAGAAATGATAGAGCAACAAACATCACAAGCTCCAATTTCTTGCTCAGTTTTCTCATTGCCTTGGAAGAGTCTTTGGGCTGAAGATCATTTCTTATGGGAGGATGTAGAATCCTTGTGGGGTGACCAGGGCTTGGTCCTGAGTTTTGGAGACCTCTCAGCACAGCTGTGGCTGGGCTTGAAGCTAGGTATGGAAAAGGAAAGTCCAAGAGTATCCTTTCTGCCGCTTTCTTCCCCTCTCCTGACACAGGTTTGCTGGCTCTTTGTGTGAAGCTATACATCACCATCTCAACACCTTTGTCTCTTGCCAACTCTCTAATCTGTAGACAGAAAAGAAAAAGCTTGTGCCATAGCTATGCTATTTGAATACAATTAACAAAATGAATGATGAGACAGGGCACACCTTCCTTAGCATATGGCATTAAAAAAACAAAACAAACAAACAAAAAGAAAAAAAACAGCCAATTCCTAACTTACCAGACAATTTATGCATTGTACTTGCACAAATTAGCAAGGATTCTCAGATTACTTCTGCTGAAAGCTCCTGCCATCTCTATCAAGAATCAAACACATTCATCATGAATTGTAGCACACCATCTGACTAAGGTATCAGGAGGAATAGAATTTAGCGCATGCAGCATATGTTTTGATGGCTTCATTAAAAAAAATGCTGCACAACAATTTGCTAGGTTTTGAGCAACAAAAAGCTTTGCATTTGCAAAGGGCCTTCAGAAATGGATCTCAAAGCATCTTAAAAACATCAAGCTTTACAACATCTCCTTAGCAATATACCTTGTTGAAAAGAAGCAGAAGTGAGAAAGTCATGTGGCAAGCTAGCAGCAGAAGGAAGAACCTCAGATTCAGGAGTTCAAGTGATTCAGTTGTATACAGCAACCACCAGACAACGTGCTGATCATACAAGAGCCATTATTCAGTTATTTTCCCAGTATCTTTTTGCCCCCTGAAGTTGCATCACTTGAGACTGCACTGATGGAAAGTGGTAGCAAAACTCCTTCTGACTTCCGCACAAAAGAGATCTTTGCAAAGTTTGGTGGGGAATCCTATTCTTCATTAAGGATCAGCCGGTTGGTGAACATACCCCAGCACTCTTCAGGAACCCACCACTCTTTCCAGCTTTCCTAACCTTTCTGCTTCCTCTTATTATGCGTAGCTGGCTCTCCAGTGCTCCCAGTTCCCCACTGGTTTACTGAATTCAGCTAGGACCCAGCCTTGGTGTGTCATGTGGCAGGATTATCCACTGCAACTCAGTGGAACATGGCTCTAAAAACCATTAGGTTAACTTAGAGAAGAGAGATTCCCCCCCACCCTGATAAACTTAATCTTCATAGGCTTTGTAAAAATAAAATCATGACTAAAATAAGCATTGCTCCATGTCAGCTTTATTTATGGTAAGCTGCAATTACTTCATATTCATTCTTGGTATCTGAACAACAGCTAGAATCACTGGCTCTCCTCTACTCCCACAGAAAATGTCAGCAGGATCTAATTATCTGAATGAAATGAACTTTCACTGATGCTTGCTTTCCTTTCACTGATGTTCGCTTTCTTCTCTGCACAGTAGTTGAGCTGGGCATTATTATTGTAGTTCTGAGTTTGCACATTTCAGTCTCTTCCCGGAAAAGATATTCAGACATAACCCCCGTACATACCCCCATATGACAAAGGTAAAGTGAATCAAGCCTTGGGTGGGAAGTCTGAGCAGCTGTGTGGCACTGGGTGAAGAATTTCCTGCAATTCCTAGACTGGTTTTAAGAATTTCTCCTCCCTCTGAAACGTGATTGGTTCTGGTTCTGCAACTCTTTGACCTGGAACCCAAACACCCTGTGAGTTGTAGTTTGTCTGTTGTTGTCAGATTTCTGCAGAAACTACACAGTTTTTCCCCCCCTGGAAGAAATAGTGTTGTGTGATTGTGCTGTAGAGAAAGACTTGCTGGGACACAGAGTACTACAAAAACAAGAACCACAGAGTTCATTTCCCAACCCTTGGGCAGGGTCAACGCAATCTATAGGAAAACTCCAGAAGATATGTGATAGCATTTAAATGTTAAGGACAGATCATATCCTCTCCTAATACCAGTACTGAGCAAGGTGTTTGATCAATGACTGTGGGAAAGTTATCTACAAGTAGTTCAAAGAAGCTACTGAGGCAAAGTTAATCAAAGAATCAAAAAAGAAAAAAAAAAGAAAATGTCAGGAGATGCGTAAGTGAGAGGGAATACCTTCATTCCTAAAGCAATAGCAACCAGATCAACCAGGCAGTTATTTCTAACAGGAGTGTTGGCAGCAGCATGGCCTGGATTGATAAATTTTTCCTGTCTTTCTCCCTATTTTGCCAATGCTTATGATTAAGCCGCATTTAGCCATGTGGCTTGCACTATGCTCAGAGATTTTAAGGTTGGGGGGATGGCTGGGATCTTTTTGCTCTTTATAGCTGAGAGCAGAGATCCTCCTCCCCCCCCAACCCGCCCCAGCTTGCTGCTGCTGGTCCGCCAAGATGGCAATGCTCATGAGCTTGGATGTGCATCTGCTGATCCACATTAGGGCCTGGGATGTAAAAGAGTCTTCTTCACCATTAATCTGAACTTCTTAGACTTCTGGTTGAATGGATATCCTGAGAAATAACTCTTCCTTTCTAGCACTTAGCTTACAGTGTCTCTGTAATCACAGTCAGGGGTAGACAGCTCCTTACCTTAAGGTGGATCGAATGGCAGCACTGCCCTCCCTTGCATTTGTTCGGTTGTATCACTGCACAAGAGAATTGGACCTGTGTCATGTACCCTGGGTTTTCACTAGTGTCACTCATTGCTTTCTGTAGATATGTCCTGGATTTGTACCTGTGGTGCAGGCCACAAAGTAAGAGATTAAAAACAAATATAGGCTAAAAAATTAACTTCCTTTGGCTCATGCATGCCTATAACTGGAGAACATGAGGATCTGTGACCCATCCATATCCCAGCTCAGGGTAAAACTAAGGAGTTTCAGTGCAGTGGTTGGCTTAGGGGATTTCTTGCATGGGGGGGGGGGGAAGAAAGGAAAAAAAAAGAAAAAGAAAAAAGCCAAATACCACTTTGAAAAGAAAAAGCAAAAGTAAATAAACAGGATGACAAATCAGGTGCCAATTTCCCCTAAATAGATTTGTACTGCTTTTTAACCAAAGAAACTGATCACACAAATCTTGCAGCTTATAGTTAAAGGCATTGTATATCAGCCCTTGACTTTGTTTTGTTTTGTTTTTTTAATTTAAACATCCATAGAAAATGCATAGAAGATGCCTGTTGTGAATACTAGGTCTTTATTCTGCAGATTCACCTATCAATAGTAGTATGAATATACAAATAAGTGTCTGGAATCTGAAAATTAGGCAGCACCTATACTGAATGTAGTTATATTGCCGTGAGTTTTTCCTCCAGCATTTTATTCAATCAGAGCATTACTGATTGGTCCATTCTACCTAATGTTCCTTTGGATGGAAAATGACACTTCAGAAAATCTGACAATTCCTATAGTACTCCAAATATCAAAGATGAAGGACTTAGGTATTATACCAAATTATTAAATACTGTAGATGGGAGAGAAAGTCACATATTAAATTCTCCCCTGCTCCTTGATTGCTCGTGACCTCCCTCAGTCGGAACTACTCTTCAAATAGGCCGCTGTTGTTTCCCCAGCACTGCCACCAGTGTGCTTTATACCCAATATTAAACCACTTAACATAACATATAGTCCTTGAGCTCTGATGCTTGTTCTGAGAAGTACCATGGGATGTGCCAATTATTTTGATGAGGTGAGATACGTTAAAGTCAGTTCTCAGGAAGTATTGTTTATTAAAGCAATGTTGGTATACAAGGGTATAAGCCAGCTAACTGAACAGAGCAGTTCGCCCTGTACGATATTCTACCTATCAGCTTAACGTGACTTCTTAATTTTCTTCCAGCTGTAAAAATATTGAGCAGCACTGTATTACACTTTCTCCCCTGACAACTGGGAGAGATTACAAAATTGTCATTTGTTCCAGCTAGCAATTACTCTCTGTCACTTTTTAATTCTGATTGGAAACAGAAAATGTGTTAAATGCTCATCTCAATTTTTCACAAGTGTAGCAAATCCCAAGCAAAAATCCAGCTCCTAATGTGGGTGGGACATGGAATAACATCATCCTTTTAGGCACCAGGAATTAATGTCCATGTGCCCATTTGTGCTGACCCTAACCCAGAGGGGGCCCACAAGCTTTTGCTAAGCTTTAAGTCCAGGCATCACACTCAAGTCTTCCTCCCTGCTACTGCGTGTTTCCCCAGGCATGCATGGCATACCACGCGGCAGTTTGGAAATCACCCCCGAGAAGGCTGCCATCACCACTCAAGTGCATCTACTCAGGGCATCCTGTTGGCTTGCAAGGTCTCCAGATGTGCCCCCAGCCACCCCAACACCCTTTGTACAGGTGACTGGAGATGGAGCCAAGGTCTTAAGGATAGACAAGGCAGTGCTTGGATGGGTTTTGCTCTTCGCTTTTAATTAAGGCAGCATTGCAGGACTTCCTTTGCTTGTACAGAGGAGGCAAGGGAGAGACAGTGACACTCGGACAACTCCTTTGGGGTTAAGGACCGAATGGGAGTGGGGGAGGGGGGACATAGATTTGGCTCAGGGACACCCTCAGAAGTAACCCTGAAGGTCAGTGCTTTAGAGCAAGCCTCCAGGCTCCTCTTAAGGTCAGCTCTCAACCATAGCATCTGGAAAAATGCCAATACTCTGGCAAGGATTCCCATCTCCGGCACATAGCCAATGTTGAGCAACCCCTCTGGACTGACCCAGCATTCATGTGCTAGCAAAAGCATGGGGTCGGGGACTCGCTGCACCCAAAAGCCAGCAGGATTTGCATGGCTGCTGCATTTCTGCCTGAGTCCAGTAGATGGTAACATCATCCTACATATGGGCTTAGCTCTTCTTTAGCAGGCCTGAAAAGAGAGCGCTTGCGCTCAGCCATCTGCCCTGCACTGTCCTACATAGAGTTAAAAGAAAAATTTCAAGGAAAAATCTTCTGGTTTTTGGTCCTGTAACTGCTCTGAATCTAATCAGGATTCCTTTGAAGTTACGTACCGCAGCTTTCTTTTGAATGTGTCCTTTATGAGTTTATCAGTTGTTAAGGTATTAATTCCTCGTCTGAATTATAGCTTTAGTTTTTGACCAAAAAGCCAGGCATTACATAAGGATCGCTACCATTTTAAACCACATATGATTCTCATCGCCACAAACAACAACCACAGAGCTAAGTAGGACAGAAAAGCAGTTTTGTGGAAAATAACATATTCTCTTACCTCCTTATTCCCTTTCATTTTCTCCCCCCAATTTCTGAAACTCTTTGCACTTTTTACATTTTAATGTATTCATTTCTTCATTATTTTTTAAAATCCAGGTTAATTTCAAACATTCAGTCTTTTCTGATCAGAACTAGCACTTACAACAGAATGAGAGATACAGAGTCATGAAAATCATTACAAAACAAGGAAGGAAACCTGATGCTTTTTTTTTTCCCCCTCTCTCTCTCCTCATTCCCTTTTGCTCTTAATCTGTGCTAAATGGGGCAGCCATAGCTGCAGTGAAGAGACTGTTTTCCAAGTGACGATTTGCAGTAACAAAGCAGAGCTGAATCTTCAAGGCCTCCATTTCAAAGAAACAATTCTAGGGGAGGAGTACAGGCACTGAAAAAGCTAGCATGAATCAACTGATGGAGCAACACATGAGGCAACATGTGTGAAAAGGGATCACAGTCATGGTGAAGATCCCACGAAAAGCCTGAGACAACAAGACCTAGACTTGCAGAAAGATGCAAGAGCTGGAGGCAGCATGTCCCTGCAGGCTCACAAGAGAGGGTCAAGGACCATGAGATGCCAAGATGTGCGGGGTGCGAAGAGGGGCCATTTATGTTAGGGCCAGGATCACTGCAAGGTTCTTGAGTATCTATTTGGTTTTGCCTGAAACAGCTAACTATTTAGAAAATGTGCCCCTGGATATGTGACTTGAAAGCATTAGTGGCTGAACTGCAGGATGTATTTTAGTTTTTAAAGTAATGTTTATTACCAAGGCACTGAAAGAATTTCTCAGTTAAAGTTGTTTTCTAGGGAGTGCAAACGTGTGACTGAGAGGATGCATGTTTGCATGTCCCTCACACACACAAAAGGGCACAAAATCATCCACCATTTTAGTTCTAGCAGGGCATGCACTGGGTGCTGGGGAGATCATTTCAGTAGAATTGCCACTTTGTGTTTAGAATCTGTGAAATGTGTTAACAAGTTTGATTATCAGTATTTGATAAAATTTTAAACTATACATGTTAAATCCCAGGATTTTATCCTATTAGTATAGTGTAAGACTTATTTTACTTTCTGTAGCTTCTTATCTATCAGTGTAATTTACTTAATAAAGCTTACAAACTCAGCAGTACTATCATACTATCAACTTCATCTTTAGCCAAATAAGAAGGAACAAGAACTACCAAGAATTTGTGTTGTAATAGGCAGAGTTAAACCTTGTTTTCTGACACCACACATAGTGCAACATAATGCAAGCTGCCGTATGACCTTGAAGGGGGGAGTGGAGACTTCACTACTATTTAGGTGGACAAAGTCACCTTAACCTTTGAACAAGAATAGATGGTTTCATGTTCGTGATCTCCTGAGATTTCCTAGCCTACCACACACAGGTCTGCAGGTGGCTGTGGGTGCCTTGTCTATGGGTTCTTGTCTATGTTCTGGCTGAGGTCTCAGCAGCTCAAACATTACAAAGTCCACTGGTTTTGCATAATGTTGCCAGTCAGGAAAATTCAATAAAGATGAAATAAATTTCAGTGAATGCAACAATCCCATATCCATTTCTTGATAATGATCATTTAAAGTATATTGCAAGTGCTAGTAGTGAAGATGAAAGCAAATTCCATTCAGGTGTGTGAGAGCTTGAACTGTTGATTGCTGGCATGAAGAATACATTCCTATATAAACGTTTCATCTTGAAACTTTTATAATGCTGTGAACAAATTGTTCTTGATGAATGATGACTCAGGATGGAGCTTTTCACTTGGCATTTGATAATTCATTTCAATTGCAGCAGAAAATAACTGTTCTATTCAAGTATACAGGGATGTGCTTACTCTGTCCCTAATGAGTGTATTAGAATAGGTAACTCATCCCAGTCTGATTTTAGCACAGGCCACAAACTTTATGATTGACTCATTATTCAGTCATCACTGAGCCCAAAAGAATAAACCACCAATGAATTGTAATGGTTTAATAACAGTGTTTTTTCTTTTTGTAAATCACTCAGGTATTCATTGATTTGTTGGAAGAATCTGGTAATCTTTAAGACAACCGCTGGCAGAACTCACATTGCACTCTCACTATTTTGCTTAAAAAGGCCAAAAAATGCAGCAATAAGATTTTGATTGTGGAATAGAGTAACAGCAACAAAAGTTAGGTTACATTTTGCCTATATTAAGGACATATCTCAAATAAATAGTTCAGATGTAGGCAGAGTTTTCAAGGAAAAGCAGATGACTCAACAAAAGATGTTGCCATATCAGTATTCAGCTTGCCTGCAAGACTGCAGAAAGCACCTATCCATGATTTTAATGAAGCCTGAGTCAACACAGATGTCAGAAGACCTGCATCTCTTTGTAAGACTTTGCTGTGCTTCGTAAGTGACCCTTGGCTCAGTGAAAATAAGAGGTGCTTACTTTCCAGAATGTCTTTTTTTTTTTTTGGGGGGGGGGGGGGTAGGAGGCTGGACTGAGAGAGACATAAATGGACCCTTCACATTATCCAGCTTGTTAGAGGCATGAAGGTGTGGTGAATGTGCAGACCAGCCCTTGCAAAAATAGTCAAGAATCAGAAAAAGGTCTAGTCTGTCTCTAAATCCTGCAAAACAACAGGGGAAAAATTTGGTAGGTATACTATACAGCATGGAAGTCTTGTGTACTTAATTCTCACCAGGGCAGTCCTGCTGTCTTCAGGGGAAGGGAATGAACATATCAAAACGTATCTTTAGTAATGAAAGAAAACTCATTGTGCCACTGGAGATTGAAGCTGCATGGCCCCGTGGGTAATAAATTGCTACTATTCAGACTCATGAGAGCATCAAGGGAAGCTGATGCAGAGTACTTTAATGACCATTATAACTGACTGCAGTGAAAAAGACTGTTATTTAAGTACATTTCAAAATGTACTGTAAATTGGGCAAAGGTACAGCTGTGCTTTTGCTCTGAGACAGCCTCAGGTTTTAGTCAGTATGACAGGCTTCACCCTTTGAATTTAAGCTTTATCTATGTGAGCTGAATGCGCTTAGTATTTATGGGCGCTGTTTATAAGTGAAGAAACAAAGCCAGGGAGAGGCGATCTTGTTAGCAGAGGCTGCAACTGGACTGCACAGGCCTTGGATGAAGGCAAGGCCAATAGGGGATGGAGGTCCGGCTACCACCCAATATCATGGTCAGACACTCTTCCCCGAAAATACCTTCTTGTATCTCACACCAGCTATGACCCTTACAAAGCTTGTGTTTCCATGGCACAGTAGCAACTAAACTAAATCTTCCAAGCAACAATACTTCACAGACAATTAAATTGCCAAGGAGAATCAAATTTATTGCTTACAAGACCTTCACTAACCAAGCAGTCCAGGCTCTCCTTCCCTTTATGCATAATCCAGATTCACTTACTTTAGATGATATAGAGATATAAAGTGAGGTAAGTGATATAAATGTGTGTGTGGGTATATATGTACATATATGTGTATATGTATGTGTATATGTATATGTGTGTATATATGCTCTTTAGTTTACAGAACCATTTGAGTTCTCACATATGCCTATCTGCTAGAAAATGTAGGAGGGCAAGCACAAAAATCTCCTTTCAACCCCATATGGGCAGTGAACTTTATGGTGTATATTGTCAGTCAGGCAATGTTATGTGTCCTTGGCTTGGGATTTTTATTTAGAGGTAAGTCAACAACTCTCATCTTAGACCTTTTTGGCTGAGTCCTTCATGGTTGATTTCGCCTTTTGACTATTTACCTTGTCATAGAGAGGCAGACCTTTTTTTGGAAGCAAGAGGTGACATTTGTAATTTTTTCTTGAAGAGATTCTGGTAGGTACTACACAATATGCTCATTTAAATGGGTTTATCAGCTGGCAGGTACATTGTGATCAAGTAACTGAAACAAACAACTTGCAGCAAGCAAGCCACCAGCAACATTTGGGCAACTAGGAGTCCAAGAAGTGATCTGTGTGAGCCTCATGTTCAGCACTTGAGGTCAGACCACGCTACCCAGGAATCATCTAATCCCAGTTTGTCTGAAGTATAGTAAATAAAGGTGGACAGCTTAGCTAATGGAGTAGCTATGGAGAAAATAAAGCACACAAAATAACCTGGGCAGAGAATAATGCAATTGAGTCAGGATTAAAGAATTTTAACAGTGTCTCCGTCCCCTCCCCACAACTATCTGGAAGAGACACTTACCTTATGAGAGGTGAGGAAGGGTATTTCTGCAAAGACTGATGCCATGGTTATTATGGATGACCTACTTTCCTGACCTAATTTGATTGCTGAATGAATTCACAGTAATTGGTGGTAGCTGGTGGTAATTTTTCCTTGAGTGAAGCCCATGAAGGATAACAGAATGGCAGGTGTCTAGAATATAAAGCAGATTTTCTAAGAAGTTTTCATGGTTTTCATGAAAGCCGAGGTGAAGACATCATCCAAATATTGATTGTGTTTAAAGCATCACCGAAAAATTGTAAAGAGGCTATATAGCCAGAAAAGAGCAAACTAGAAGCTTTCCTTCCCAATTGCAATTCTGAGTTTCTGCTGTTGTTGTTTGAGCATTGAGAAGCTGATGGAAGTAGCTCATTATCTCTCAACCTCCTACTTTTTTTTTCTTCTTCTTCTCCTTCTTTGCATCTGTGAATAACAAGATAATTTAAGCTGCTAGTTAGGTGATTAATTAAAGTTGATTGGTATTCATTAACAGGTCAATTTCCTTATGGATATTGAAGCTGGTCTAAACCACTCTACCAAGTCATTTCACATGTCTCCAGACCTTATTGGCTATTTACTTCTCAAGGGATCATCCCTGCATCACTCCTGAATCCAGAGTAAATTCAAGGAAGTAACTGAATTTATGCTGGACATGCAGTATGCAAAAAAGGGGATCTGACCAAGTATTTGTCTTTCTAGGCTGTTTTCTGCTGGTATTTGTCTGATTCTTTGTGTATTTATGTCCACTTTTGAAACTCTGCCATTCAAAGCATAAGAGCTGAATGCCTTTAACTAGCTGGGAGCCCTTATGTTTAGACATCAAGTTAAAGATTGGGAGTTTCAATGAGTGACAGCCGGAGAGGCAACTGGTGCTAAATGCTGTCAGCCTCCTCTTTCAGGTAGGTAGCTAGCTAGAGATTTAGCACACATGTATGAAACATAGTTGCTCAGTGTGGCCCTGAAAACCTGATAGCTTTACTGATTTCCAATTTACGAAAAAAAAGTAGGGGCCTGTCTCCAATTTGTTAAAATCGCTGCCGTTCTGAGCCCTTTCCTTTATACACCTGGAGTGCTTAGTCCATCTGTTACCTAACTTATTTGTCAAATGGTCACTGATTCTTCTGGAGTCTTTTTTTATTGGACCATACTGCCCAAAATGTCTAAAATTCTCACTTCCCCCATTGCTTTCAGGTTGGGTTAAAATCAATTTGTACCGTGTTTTGACATTTCCTTTGAAACCTGTCAGCTTCTGAACATGTCTAGCGACTCTGCTGGTAGAGTAAGAGCATGATTAGTGAAAACACAAGTCACAAGTAAAAGAAGGATTAACTATAGTTAAAAGTGTTGCCAATATTCTATGGCATTAAGATTTCAGAGCAGTGAGGAGTTTACGGCAATGGATATTGTTTTGTAACGTGTACTGTTTTAACTCACTCTGTGACCTGATTCTGAAGAAAATCTATTAATTAGCTTCATGCATTTGACAATGAAGTTCAAAGAAATCAAAAAAAAATCCCATAGAATTACAAATAACTACCTTTCTAAAATATCTGATATTAGTTAAATATATATCTCCTGGCTACATGTAATTATACTTTCTTTTTAAAAGTATCTTCTGGTTTCAAGAATTAGGTCAATTGCTACAAATACCACAGTTCATTTAAACAGCTCTCAATGTTGTAAAAATTACCTTATACAATATTTATAATTTCACATATTTTGGCTTGCAGTAAAGCAAAAAAAAATTTTTTTGTATGCCTCTAAAATGAAGATAATAAAATAAAACAGTCTATTAGGAATCTCAGGTCAGCCAGGCACTTAAAATTGTCTGTAACATGGCAGACGGGCATTCACCTCACTGACACTGATGTGATCTCTACTGGGCATGCAGGCTGTTGTGAAAACCTCCCTGGGAAAGTGGGATCCTTTAAAAAGTCCACTCTGTTATGACTCTTGGAACCATGAAGGACTCAGAATTTAAATGATCAAAGTTAGTTGTACTTACTTTAAGAAAGGAGCTCAACCTTTGCATTATACTGGGTTGAATCACAGAATTTCCTTTATTTCTTAAAATCATAGAATCAGTAAGGTTGGAAGGGACCTCTGGAGATCATCTAGTCCAACCTCCCAAAGATTTCCTGGTGCTGGTTCCACTGGGGCTTGAACCCAGGACCTTCAGCATGTAAAGCAGATGTGATAACCACTATAATTCAGCTGAAACCAGTGAAGCTCTCTGAGGGCTTTGGCTTACTGCTGCTGAAGTAACTGAAAATTGGATCAGGGTCTGAATGATTAGAGAGAGACTCTGGCATCACTAACTGTCTTCCTGAAAGTGCTTTGGACACTTTTCTTCAGTGCTCCACAGTGGAAGTGCATACCTCACTCCTTCGGTTATGTAGAGACTGGGCCACGGACACTTAGGCTAGATGTCTCACCTAAACTCACCTGATGTTAATAGTATTAATGAGCTTCCACTTCTTGTGCAAACTTCCAATCTTTTCCATGTTTGTTCTAGAAGAAGGAAGACACATAGCTAGGAGGATGACACCTTGCCATGCACCTTTCTTAACAGGGCACATAAACAGCCTGGGTCCCTAGTTGGGAGAAATGCTTCTATCCACAGCTGGAGCCATCTGAGCTGCCTTGGAAACCAAGCAGTGTCCCCAGGCATGCAAGAGCACATCTTCAGCAGGCTAATTTTCTCATCAGGGACTTAACAAAGAAGGTAAAAACAAACAGCATTGGTTTCATGCACTAGAGGATTGAAAGACCCAGAAGGACAAAGTGACAGCACATCATGTAGTGGTCAGGCAGGACCACATGCTCTTGGTTCAAAGCAATTAAGTTATGCACCGAGGCTACTCATTTTATTTTTTTAAGCACAGACAGCAAGCACCAGTCAAGACAGGAAAAGTCTGAAAAATAAAACATCAATTGGCAGATGCTAGACATGATAGTGAGACACAGTTTGGGATGAGCTAGCATATCCCTGAAATTGTTACTGCTCGTGATTTGACAGTGTTACAAAGGAAATCATTTGCCCAGTTTTGAAATATGCATTTGAACGTCTGTTTCATTAAACACACATCAGTATGGGGCCACCTGTTCCAGTCATGCTTGATAATGAAGAGTATGCCAAGATAATACACCTGTCTGGCCTTGTAAATGTTCTGCAAGGAAAATCAAAATTAGGTAATGTAAGTCAAATTTGGATGGATAGTCCTGTTGCAGTCAATGTTAAATCCAGTGTCCTTAATTACTTTGTTGCCTAAATTGGAAGCCCTCCAACTAATGTGGGGGGAAAATAAAGCTTCTTGACAGTTAAGAGCCAAAGAATATAATTTTGTCTCAAGGTCCATCAGTTACCCACAGATGACAGCAAATCCCTATATACATCAATCAGAGAGGTAGTAGAAAATGAAAGTAAGGGCTGGCACACAGTTTTTAAAGATATTAAAGTTAAAATTGCCGTGCCTAAGATGAAGTGCTTGAGGCTCAATTCAGATCCAACTGAAATCAGTAGGAGTCTTCTACTGACCTTGTAAGACTTTGGAGCAGGCCTTGATGTAGCTATAAAAGAAACTTATGAAGAGAAAGGCACCAATTAAGGCCAGTAAATGGGTTAACTTTAAGCATGTACTAATGCCTTTGAGTATGTACTTAAGTACTTTGAACACTAGCTTAGTTTTGGCTAAAAGCTGCATGACTTTTAATAGCTTCCAAAACCTTTTGACGGAGTGAACCTCACTCTCACATGCATATGGTACATACATGGGATTACAGCGTGCTCCAAACTGTGGGGTGGCATTTTCTACCCAGGAAAATTTCCTGGGTAAATATTTATGAAATTGAAGCCGTAGGTGTCTCTGCTAGAATGACTATGAAGTGCTGCAAACCAGCAAATTATGAAAGGATAATACGCACCTCTCTCACACTGATTTCTGCTTGTTGGCCTCTTGCATGGTGTTGGCTCTGTGAAGAATCACTGCCAAATGACTTTGCTCCAAATAGACCCTTGGATTGTTATCCCACCATGATACTTCATTACCAATCACATTAGAAGAGAGATGGATCATTGCAGGGGCTCATTGTGCTTCCAAATTTCCCAGTTTATCAAGCATACATATGGCTTTCAGAAGCCATTTCACAGGAGCTCTGTGAAATGCAGAAACACCTCTTCTCTGTCCTGGATTACTGTTCTCCTGAGAAGCAAGTATTTACAGCCATGCTGCCTGCGAGTCAGTTAGCCTTTACCATTGCTCCCCGGTCAGCTTGCAACTACAGAGCATCCCTGTCCATCACAAGCCAGGCGCATGCTGTGTGAAGGGCACCTCCAATGAGTTTTATTGACACATAACCTAGGCATATGGGAAATAGCAAATGCGAATGAACCAGGGCTGGCTGGAAAGAGATAGGTTTTATAATTAAACAATATGCCTCTTGCAGGCTTCTCTCATAAACAAACAGTCACAGGACAGCAAGATACTACAATCATGCCTCTAGATATTTCAGCTATTAGAGCACCGATCTGGCCTGAAATTGGCCATGAGCCACAATACCAAAATCCAGCTATTGATCCAACTTTCTCCAAAGATCAAGTGTGTGTAGATCTTCAGTTCTGGGTTCAAGCAATTATTCACCAGTTGGGATGTTACACAGAGCATTGCAGACAAGTATCAGGATAATTACACAGGAGCTTCTTACACCAAATAACTTAGGAGCTAATTTAGGCACCTAAGCCACTTAGAGAGTTGGTGAAGAAAATCTGATACCCTCAGGGGAATTCAAAGCTTCAGAATTAAACATGTAGAAGAGCTTAAAATAGCAGATATGAACACACTAACTGCTCTCCATGGTTTGTGATTTCTCTTGTACTTTAACTGCTCCAGACATTTCTCTCTTGTATAAAGTAGTTGCAAGCTCTTACCGAACTCTTAGATTTGTACTGTACCCCATGGTCGAGGAGGTTGCTTTTCCCTGTTCCCTAAGGCATCTTTTGGTGGCATAGAAACTCTACAAATGCAGGTAGTATTTATGATATCTATATAGCATAACTGCATATTTCATTCACAGTTACGCCAACAGGAAATATGGTACCGGTTTCACACAAAATGCCCCTCATAGTTAGTGCTTGACCATCTCACATGCCCCAGAGCTGTTACCACATTATTAACATGTGTTCTTGTGTTCAGTTATGCTCAGAGGCAACTATACTCACTGTGTGTACCAGACTTTATTCACCCACAAATATATCCCATGAGCTTTAGCTTCTGTAAGGCCTGACATGCACAAAAAAGAGAAGAAAATCAGAAATGTTAATCCACGCACCAGCATTGAGACTCATTTCCTGAAAGGCCTGGTCCTTTTCCTATAGACAGCAACGACAGGAGTCTCATTAAGTACAGTGTTGTGAGACAGGAGGCTTACTATCACAGAAATATAGTCTCCATAAATATATGTGATATCAAGAATTGAAAGAGAAAAAAACAGAAAATAGGGCTGGAAGGGACCTTAAAATGTCACCCACAACAGGCCAGAAACTGATGGATATTTGTCTAAACCATCCTGTAAGAACTCTAAGGCTTGAGGTTCCCCAAGAGGACTATTCCCCTGCTTTGCTGTCCTTAACTGAGCCAAAGTGTATCCTGAAGTCTTGCCAGAATCTTCTCTGCTGCAAATAAGGCTGTTTTTTTTTTTTTTTTTCTTATCCATTATGGATGCAGAAAGCAGAATGTTCCTTCTTCTTTGCAGCAGCCTTTTATGTATTTGAAAACTATTACCATGTCTCTGCTTCATTTTCTCTTCCATAGATGGCACAGAACCAATTAGTTCAGTCTTTCATTGCAGGTCATGTTTTCCAGTCCTCTGATCATTCTCAGACTGAATAAGAGTTTGTGAAAGGAAAAAAACATCAACATTATTGTACTAGTTATTATTATTATTATTAAAATTAATGATTCAATCACAACGCATTTCATTTGGGCTATTGCTAATCTAAGTTTACCTTTACTATTTAATAATGTGTACATAGATATATCCTTATGGATTGTGTTTCTGGGTAATGTTGGCTCACAGTCTTTGCAAGTTGTATTTCAGGAAATAAAAAAAAGACTACAGGCTAAATAGACCTGCTCTCATGACTATGAAATACCCTCTTTCTTGCTATATGTAGCTAATACTCTACTGATAAAAACAGACATTTGTCATAAAGTGCATGTCTCCTAGTAATGCGTAAGTAAGTCCACAACAGTGACATAACTAGCTTTAAATAGGCTATCCATCCTCATCTTCTTGTGAGCAGCCCTAATCTCCAGATCCTTTCCAGCTTCTGCCACTAACCTCTGATAACCTGGGTCACCCTCCAGTTCCTGTGTACATCATCAGCCCCATGGCCCCCAAGTGCTGCATGAGCTGCACGCTTGGAGAGAGAGAGAGTAGAAGAGAAACTGTGGATGATGCCAGACTGAATGACTGCAGCGTAACAACCCGAGGGTTGAATGAAGCTTTCCTGCCTGGCCTTGTTTCTGGCTGTTCCTGATTGGTGCAGCTGCAACCTACACAGCGTTCCTCTGGGCACAGCTAGCAGGAGGAGGTCTCAGGTACCACGCTTGGTTCCACAGCCCCTGGTTGAGCAATGCTTCTGAAGTGCATCTGCGTGTGGGGCTGGCACAAGCTGGCCTCGAAAGGAGGCTTACGTGATAATCTTACACAGTTTACCAAATGTAAACACAAGGGCAGTCCCAAGGGGTTGTTACCAGAAAAAGGTTCAGTTATTGAGTCTTTTGCTTGTGTAGCATCTAACAATAGAATTATTAAAGTCCTATATAATACCAAAAGAGCATTGCTGTATATGACCCACTGTTACATACTTAGTGAAATACGTACAGAGTGAAAGACTTCCATGGACATACCATTGAGAAAATAGGTTGGCTAGAATGAATTCAAGAGGAAATTTTAAGGTGTGTCAAATTAAGTAGATGGTCCCAGGCAAAGGTGAATAGAATTTGTGACTCCTATTGTGCCAAATGCTATATGAAGGGATAGCTGAAAATCAAAGTATTAATCCAATTGCAAAATGACAATCTTTCATACAACCAACTATCTCTTCTTTCACTCAAAAACTGTAAGAAAAAAAGAAAGGGAGGATAAAAGCTACTAGAAAGCTGCGCAATTTAGGGAAGAAATGAGAGGAATAAAACCAGAGGAAAAAAGGAGGAACAAAAGAAACTCACTCCATAAAGATAGCAAAGAATATCCACTAAAGAGGAGAGAAAAGTTAGCATCAAAAGAGAATTTCAGCCTCAGAAAGCATTCAGAAGCCAGGCACTGCAGGTGATATCACCACCAAATCCCCTCTGTAGAGAGAAATACTCATGCAGAACATGTCACTGGTGTAGGGGTTAGGGGACACTGTGTGATTTTACAAGACTAAACTTCAGAGGAATTTTCTGAGAAACTGAATTCAAGCTGTTTTGCAGTTACTGAAGCTCAGTGGCCTGTTTTGTCTTTGGGGATTTTCTTTTTTCTTTTTTTATTTTGGTTTACTTGTTATTTTTGGACCCCCTGCTTTAATAAGTTGCAACAATTAAACAAGACCTAACTGTTAATTGTAGGTATAATGACTTCGGATTTTGCATAGAGAGAAAAATGTGCCCTGTGAAAAGTGTTTATGTTCTTATAGAAAAGCTAGTCTGTACTGCAACGTTCTTATAAGAGATACACAATGTAAGAAACTGCAAATGATGAGAGTTTTATGGACTGCTCTAATTTCTTATTGCTCCTGTAAAATAAATTATGCATTAGTATCCTTGAGTTCCCTTGGTCGTCTAACTCATAACATCCCTTAAGGAATACTCTGAACCTTAATGTACGCACCGGTGACGTCACATCTGTGTGTTGCTGTCATCAATCATTTACAACCTGCCAGGCACCGGTCGTATTTTCTGATGCTACGGCCTTGCCCCTGCACAGGTGCTGTTCAGAGGAACAACCATTTCCTCGCTGGAAAGCATGTGCGTGTGTCTTTGTACACCTGGGGCCAATGCTTGCAGGAGTCTGGGACCGCAAGAGCAACTCCCCACCAGCATCTTGGAGGCCCAGGGGGACAGAGCATCTGGTGGAGGCCCCCTTGAGCACTTGCCATGCTTCTGCACTGCTGTACCTGCCTTCCAGCACCCACCTGCCGCAGGGCAATGCCCTTTGAAAGAGGGAGCACCAAGCAGCTACACGGAGCAGGAGCTTGCGTTTTCCTGGGATCACTGACCATGCAGGAGTGCCCTGTTTCCCAGAATGATACGTCAGGTCGCCGTGATGCTAAAAAGGCCAAAGAGTTCTAGGAGCTGCAAAAGTCATGAGACTGAGTTTTCAGTGGCTTTGTTCGTTGAATGACTTTTCAACTTAGCTACAAGACAGTAGTTCTATTTCAATTATTAATTCCTCCTTTAGTTAAAAAAAGTCATCTCCGTTCTCCCTTGCAGACTGCTCTGGAGGTACTCAATTTAAAGTCAGCCAAGAGCACCGAAAGAAAGTTGGGAAAACAATGTGATTGCTTGACTCATGCAGAGTTTGCACCTCTGCCAGGGGCTATTTTTAAGAAGCTGCTAGAAACTAAATTATATTGGAAACCTCCACCCCCCTATCAGATTTGACCAAAATCTGCCAGCTAGTTTGAAAATCATGGAGGAGAGGGGAACAGAAAAGCAGAGAGACAGATGTGAACAGACTGGCTGATCATATGAGCTTTGTTTTCACAGGAAACTAAGTTAGAAAATGTGCTTAAAGTATCTTCAGGTACTGCACTGACCTTGAGCTCTCCCACTTCATTAATTTTGTGATTTTATCACCACATTTTCCAATTAAAAAAAATTATTTTCCCTCTTCCTGTGTAAAAATTCTGTTCCCCTCCTTCTTCCACCCTTCCTGTATCTCCCCATTTCTTTCAATTCTAGTAATCCTTGGTGTGATAATAGGTAAAGAAACATTCTCAGACAAAAGTCTGATATTTTAATTTTGATAACTTCCCTGAACAGCGACATTTGTGTAGGAAGGAGATTAATGAAAGAAATGAACAATGCACCCATGTCACCAGGTATAGTTAAGAAGCAGATAACCCTCAGGGAAGGAAATGATTTAAAAGGGGCATAATTAATAACACATTTTAATTTTTCATGCATCCCTTCCCACAGAATCCAGTCTTTAATGGCAGGAGAACCTGAGCTGTGAGTGAAGAGAAGATGAAAGGGAACAGCAGCCTTATACTTTGGATAGCGCATACAGGAGGGGAGACCTGGAAGGTATCTGCCATGACCACAGGTCAGGGCCAACCCGTTCCTGTGGTCTGACTCACTTCTTGCTGAAAAACTCATTTCAGAAGGCAGCGTGTTAGTAAGAAAATGCAGGCATGGTCATGGAAAGAGATTGCTTTTCCACATGCTTTTATCACATATCCTATGGACATCAGTAAGCCACACTGCCCCATAATCCCAGTATCCATGTGGTGCCTGCTGCATTGCTCGCAAGGCAATTAACAGAGGCAGAGGAGGAAGGAGGGACAACTGAGTGAAGGTGGCCTCTAAAAACACCTTACTGGTAATCTGTGGATAGATGGGGAATGACAAGTGAAGCTATTCACAGTGACAGAGACTGTGTCCCTCTTGCAGAGCTTAGCAGCTCACATGTCCATCATAAGCAGAATACCTTATCCCTATTGTACCTCCTCAGTGGTGTAGGATTCATCTGGTAGGGACATCTTAAACCTGGGGGGATGCTAAGTGACCTGTTCATTTCCTGCTGGTTGTGGAGCCCCCAGAACTTGTCAGGAGGCATCAAACCCCCTGTAGAAGCTCCTCCTTCAGCAGATGTATGGAGTTAATGTAGTCATTTAGTTAATGTAGTTGGTGTGTTAATACAACACCACCCTGGAACTTCACTGGGATTATGGTCTCACAGATAAAGGTGTTTTTCAGACAAAGCTAGAAAGTCCTCCCTGTCCCTCCCGACCAAAGACTTACCATCCCAAGCCCTTTGCTAAGGCACTCAGATATCTAGACTGCTTCTATCTAGTACTACATTTCCTAGCAAAATCCCTAACAAAGTGCTTCCCAAGTTCTTTTCCCCAAACAGGGCAGCACGGGACAAGCAAAGGAAAGACTATTTCTGTGCACTCAGAATGGACGGCGGAGACACTCATGTCACAGGGGTGGCTGCAGACACAGCCAGCCCTTGCGGGCTTTCTGGATGTCAAGGAAGGGCACCATCAAGAGATAGTGTAGACATGGGAGATTAAGATTTAGCTCCTGTCTAGTGTTTCAGACGCAAAGTCAGCTGATCTCTGAATAGCTGCTCTTGCCCCTCTATTGTGATCAGACTTGGATACACCTATAATACAGTTTATTGCTTGAATTATTTTTTAACTCTTTGGATATAGCCTGAAGCCCTTACTAATCTCCTCCCACTACCACACACAAATTGTATTACAATGAGACATTACCAGAATTACTGTAGAAGTCAAGGATAAGTAGCTCACTCCCTGACTTTTCATCTGGTGAAATAAGCTTCTAAAAATTGTTTCTGAAGTGTTTTCCTGAGTGATAACAATGTTTTGTCAAATGCTTTGAGAACGTATTCTCAATACTTTCTGAATATGTAGCCTGAAAGAGCTGCTCGAATAAGGAAAAAAAGTTTGCCTGAAAGCATGGAGAAGACAGGGTGAATGATTAAAAACATGCAACTACAGTATATATACTACATAATAAAAATGCTAAACTGCAATAAAAAGGAAAATGATGGCTCCACTTGAGAGAACTTGAAGTCATTATCCATCATGATGTCTTCCTATCACTCTTTGCATGAGAGAACTGCAAGAATGTACTTGCAGAAATCAAGGCAACGTGGCCAAATCACAGCCTGTGAATCACTCCATTGCAGTCAGCGAATTTAGGCTCCTGAGACAGAGGGCAGCATTCAGACAATGTCGGGGAAAAATACCACATACAGCCTTGGTTATAGATAAGAATGATCATTGCTTGTTGAGTGGGTCATGATTTAGGGATTAGTTCCTGCTACCCCTAACTGTGAGTTCCGATACGAGCCTTCTAGTTTCCAAAATGTCCAGACAGCAGCCCACCTGTCAACCCTGACTGCTTAGGAAATTTCTATCATTTTCTCAACCAAACAGACCTATGCAGCTGACAATGCACATATGCTGACGATTATCCCAGAGACAGCCCACACTCCTGGCAGGTGGCAGGTCTATCCTTGAGTCCCAGGATGTCCTGGCTTCCTACCTGTAGCCTCACTATAGCTGCAACTAGAAATCTTACATAATGTTTCCTTACACATAACCTAATTGTAGACATGCACTGATTCCCTTTACTTGTCTACTTGCTGCTTTGTTGACTTTGTTTCTTTACCTTGACTTATCTGTGGCTGGGCTTAAACAATAAAATCTAACCAGAAAACTCAAGCAGCTATAGGTACACACACGCAAATAATAATAAAAGACAAAAAGCTATTATTCAACTCATTATTTCACATTCTAATAAACAAAAGCCACACCTATGTGTGATTTCCATTACATTTATGTCATTTTTCTGCAAGTTTTCTTTAGCATCAGAGATTCAATGGCAGAACAGACACTTATGCTTGTGAGACTACATCTCATTTTGGAAATGCTCCCACGGTCTGGATCCTCCTCAGACATCTTGAAACATCCCCCCATATCTCACATATGACAAAGCATCAAAGAGCTTGTTGCATGGTAGCAGATGCTTTCCTGACTAGATGTTTTTGATGGAAACCTCTGCTCTGCTCAACTGAAATCCTTTGGTCAAAGCAAGGTTTGCAGATTCATCTCTGTTTCATAACAAAATAAGAGTTTGGAAGAGGCCTGATGTGCAAGCACCAAAAACATGTCTGCTGTGACTGCTGGCTGCCATAGTATGTACTGCATATCCCATCGTAAAGATAGTTAGATTTGTCCTTGCTCTTCCTTTTGCAGCCAGTTCCCAAGCCTCACTCTTCTCACGGTCACAAACCTTATTTGCAGCCTACATTTATTCATAGGCAGGTTGTACCTGTTTGATGTTACCAACTTTGTCCTCACACAGTTCTGCCTCCCAGGAGCTTAAGTATCGGAGATGTTTAGAGAGGTCAATAGGGCCTTACTCAGGCTTTATTTCACTCCTTTCGTGTTCCCCTTTGGAACTGCACGGACCGTGTCCACCAGCTTGTCCGGCTCCCGTGCTTCCCACCCTCCCCTCTCAGCCAGTTTTTGCTCTATCAGTTCCTGCTGCTGCAGCCAGGAAGGAAAGTCTTGACCACAGTACCAAACGTGAGGGGTGAATTTATGAAGAGATTCATAATGTAGCATTATGCCTCTTCCCTCTAAGCACTTCAAGGTGCTCGCAAATGCTGAAGAATTGTGGTAGCAGTTTAAAAATCTGCGGTCATGGACCAGTGTGGTGCAAGGACTACACCTAGAGGTCCATGAAAGGTGACTAAAAGAATGGGCAAGCTGATTGCAAGTGGGCTTAGATTTAACTTAGATGCATACACCTACTGGAAAATATGGAGGGTTCCTTAAAGAGGAAAAAATTGAAAGGAGCTCTTTTTAAGGTTTAACCCATACTGAAAATTGCTGCTTGAATTTGGATTGAATCAAACGTCTAAATTTGTTTAGAAACTGCTTGTCATACAGATATCCTTTTCTTCTTGCTAGGTGTTATTGAAAAAGTATTTGCTTATGTGTACAACTGCCTCTCTCAATGAGAAAATCAATAGCGAGTGTAACTGCTCTATCATTACACATACTAATCCAAAGTCAGTACTACTCCTATAGGAAAATGTGTTGCTAGAAACCGTAATGTACAAACGTGAACTTTTCTGGGACAGACTGCAGCCATAAGCTCTGGACTTGCAAAATCTTACTCTGATAGTGTTAATGACTTTGTTAACACATGGTGAGTTTGTGGGGCCTGTAGCGCTGTGGGGAGGCACTGCAGACTATTGACATCGACCACTATTCCTAGCGTGGGCCTTTGAGGAGTATTAATTTCCCGACATATCGCTAGGGCACCACATGCCTAGCCGACGAAGGCTCTTGGTGTGCATCGCTACCTGGCGATCTGGAGAGGCCTTGAGGCCTGTGGATCTCCATCCCGATGTCGAGGGATCCATAGCACTAGGTGCTGACAGTTCTTGGAACTGCGGAGATGGATCCCTGCCAACAGCCGCCAGTACCTCTGGCTCTCAACAGGCGTCTGTGGCCGACTATGCTCTTGGGAGGCATCGGCACCTCAAAGCTTTGAAGGACAGGGGGTCCACACAGCAAGTAATGGGCTATAACTATGCTATCTCAGAGGCAGGCAAGGGAATAACCAATAACTTTGCCTGTGTGGTAAGGATGTGTCTTTCTGCCTGAGGATGTGTCCATGTAGTCCTCAGGACTGACCCAGATTTTCCTCTGCTCATGCTCCAAGGCAGCTGAAGGGCAGCCACCGCTCACCATCTAGGTATATGCACTAACACAGTGCAATGAGTATGCGCTGCCACACAACCATCTTTCTTTCTCAAGTGACAAAGTCTGCCAGCCTTTAAGAAGAACCCATCCACCGTACACATACTAGCACCCATGACAAACCTCCATACGGGAGGGCGGGAAATCATAGAGTTTGCCTTTGTGGCTCTTACTTTTCAGGTAAAGTTTCTCTACAGCTAATGGAGAGCTGATGGGATTAGAGTGGAAGAAATCAACTTCTACAGCAACCTGAAATGAGAAGAAAAGGACTCTCTGCTGTGCCCGGCTATTAAAAGAGGATTGGCAGAGACTGGAAAGACAGGTCAAACGGCAGCCTAACAGGCCTGGGGCATTTCCTTTTTTTCTTTCAGTAGATTTTGCTGTTCCTCATCTTGATGCAGATGAGCTCTGAAGATATTTAGTGACGCAGGCTACCATTTTTAGTCGATATTAAAGGTGTTTATTTGTCTTCCTGACAAATGTGCATCAGCAGCTTCATTATTCGAAAAGAAAAAAGGTGTATCTGGCAGTCCTGGGGTGCTCACATTGTATATAATTCTCTTATTACTGTTGGCCTTAAAATACCTCAACCTGACAAGATCACAGCCAGTGTCATCCTTTTTTATTTAAATTTAATTTACACAAAATAATGTTCTTCTTGCTCCATTTCTTCCAATTCTCTTTCTTTTCCTCCACTGTTCATTTTTCTTTATCACTTCAAAGTTAGTCCCTTCACCAATGTCACCCCCTTCCACAGTCGCACATTTCACCTTTGCAAAATGCAGCAGAAAGTTATCCATTTACTCTGCATATCTGTAAGTCATTTGTAGCTATTTGCTCCAATTAAAAATAAGACTTTGCGAACTGAGTAGCACTGTCACTTAGCAGATGTCATTTAAAGCTTTCACAGAGACAGACAGAAGTTGTTGGTCTTTTCTCTTGTTTGACTTTTCTTCTGGAGTCGCTACCTGCTCTGTTGTCGTTTCCTTCTAGCACGAATGTTTCAAGTGCACATCATGGCATACACGTATTCGAACGGCTTATACACTTCATAGACATCACTGGCCTTTCTTCAGCTGACTCTCAGTGGTTTAAGAGGCAGGTCTGTAACGGTAACACACAGGACTGCGACATGTGGTTCAGCTCTTGTAGGTCCCTGCTTATGCACCTGCCCAAATCTGGGCCTGGGACAGCGAATAAAGGGGGTGGGGGGAGGTGGCACTATATTTAAATCACATGCACTCCCAACAAGTGGCAGAGACCAGCTGAAGCTGGCCTCTGTGAAAATGGAGAAAACGGTAGACAGTAACATCTTCAGGTGTCCCCAAGTTTTCGACTGCGATTGTGCCAGGAGTTCACCCTTTGCTATTCACATCAAGGTAATGCTGTTTAAAGTGCCTTTCAGTCCTCTGGATATCCCATTGTACTAACACTTGTGGAGTCAAATTATAGGCGCCGCAATAAAAATCCACAGGTTTCTGACAGAAACATCATTGGCTCATATTATAAAAATAATATGAGAATGTAATAGAAAGAAATTCACATCTTGAGGCTTAGGTAACAAAGCAGCCAAGCATGACTGTTGCTAGTGCTGAAGCTATGTACCTAATATATTAATGCATATATATATGGCTGATTATGCATCATTACTATAATTAAGGAATATTGCCAATGGAATACAATGTTATCACAATATAATGTTCTCTAAGTTACCCTTTTGACAGATATAAGAAATAAATGGAAAATCTGAAGGCAAAAGGCCATGAATTGCACAAGAGATGAATTTGGCCCATCCTCCTCACTAACATAACACAGTTGGCTCTGGAATGTGATCTTAGATCACCTTCTTGTGTAATGACATTTTCTGTGTATGGCAGGAAAAAAAAGAAAACAACTGTTTAACACCAGTCGACTGTTACTTACAGTGTCACAAACCAAAAGAGTAAAGCTTAGAAATGAGATATGGAGGTCAATGTAGATGTTTCCTTTCATTTTTTTTGCTGTGTAAGACCTTTTGGCTCACCAAAGCAGGAATTAAAAACAAAACAAACACCTCAATGTGAGTTTAGTTACAGCCCTACTGAATTGTGATGCTTAAAAATGAATCATGTGCATTAATCATCTGCTGAACTGGGGCTCAAAGTGTCAGATTTAAATAACTAGTGCTCCAAAGAGATTTAATATTAGAGTAATCTGAAGCTCCCATCATGGCTCAGTGCAGCCCCTAAAGGCTGACAGCTACTTGGTAAGTACAAGAAGAGCCATTGCTGAGAGTGTGGTCTGAGTCTCTGCCACACGGAGAAAGAAGAAAAAAAGAAAGAAAAAAAGAAAAAAAAACAGGTGCAGTCAGACAAGTTGTTTTTTGTGGAAAGTCTGTGCCCAAATGCTTGGGTGGATAGCAGCTCTGGACATGCTAGAAGGAAAGGTCAAAGGAAACAAAGGCTGATTTGCTTAAGTACTTTCTAATCTCCTATCCAGTATGTTCTCATGTGGGGTAAACTAGAGTCACTGCTGGACAAACTCCGTGCCGATTTACACCAACCTGTTAAAAAAATCTTTGTGTCCTGAAAAAAATCTTTGCTGGCTGAATTTATGCAGACAGGTGAGCGTACCAGGGCAGCGAACGGAAGAAGAGCAGCAATGAGCCTCTACTGGCGTCTAACGATAGCATTATGTTAACAACTATTGAATGAGGTGAAAATAAGCTGAGCAGAAGCATGAGAGGAAAATTCAGGGGCAAGTGACAGAGCTCAGTGAGCCACATCATTAAGATACTGCAAGAGATAAAGAGTGAACATTTGCAGATCACAAAATGTGTTTTACCGAACTTGGAACTGCAGAGAAGCTAGCCAGCCTCCCTTCTCTCTCATGCTCAGGTATACAGGCAGAATACCTTTAAAATAAAAGCATTACAAAACCTACTGAGAAGCCCAATACCAACTAAAATCTATCCCAAGGCCTTGGCTAGCTAGAGCTATACCTTGTAGGAGCTTAGCAATGATACAGTCCTCTGAAACTTATTTTCTTTGCTTAAGGAAAACTCTTAAAGAATTCCTTAAAAAGCCTCAAAGGAAAAAAAAAAGAAAATAAAAAAAAATAAAACACCCCAAAGCAGCAAGAACCAATTTTCAAAGTCTCCCAAGTGGGGAAAAAATTGCACAGATAACATGTATTTCTCAAAGTCTGTTTTCCTCCCTCCTCTTACTTGTCTTACCCTTAGTGTGTGTTTTCAGAAGTCCTTCACAGGTAGCACAGCAAGGCTGTAAGTCAGCTCTGCTACAGAAGTCGACACTGTTGTCATATGGACACTGTGAAAGCAACACTTTTAGTCAAACAGCAGTTACGACAGTGTGTGTTCAAGACAACTCTCAGGCACCAGATGCTTGTGAGAAGAACTGGGAAATGAGTCAGACCTGCTGCCAAGAATGGCTGAATCAAGCATGAATGTGGGTCAGCTGTTGGCATTATTTTGCCAGCTGGCATGAACTGCAGGTTACGGTCTTTGCATCCTCGGTCCTCCCAGCCAAGCTGGCCAGGCCATAGACTTGTACAAGTCTCCTGAGCCTGGGGAAGGAAACCCTTCTTCTACTGGCTGGGCAAAGTTTGATTCACAGCCTCTTGGCCTAATGCTGTCCCTTTAAAAGTAGATCTTAAAGCTACAAAGCAAGTGTATTATGTGTATACCTATATGCAAATCTCATCTAAATAATATGCAAAACTTGTATGAGATATAAGGGTTTTATTTTGTTTATTTTTTTAATTAGATAGCAGGTAGTTCCTGGTTAGTCTAAGCTGTCTCTCAGTCCTGCAGTTAGGCTGGTAATATCTGTACAATTACCTTGAATCATTTATTCCTGGGCATTTTGGGGGAAAGCTCCCTTTAGAAGCCCCCTGGCTCTCTTTTACTCCCAAGCTTCTAGCTTGACAAAAAAATCTTGTACATTCATTTAAGGTTCCCCGGCTTCCTCTAAACTAATAGTTTGTACACTGTTTTGTGGGCATGTGCTTGCAGCAGCTCATCAAGCTTTATTTATGTGATATCCTTGTCCACTTTTCCCACTGCTCTCTATTAAGTCAGATCGATATATTCACACAGGAAATTCTAACATACCCTTGTTAGACAGTAACTTCACCTTACTGATCGCTTACAGCACTCCGATCACTATTACACATTAGTATTTGCACATTAAATACACACCAGCATTTCTTCCCTTTCAGCTCAAGAAAGAGTTTAAGAAGATTTGGACGTCTGTGATCCCATAAAATGACAGCCTTGGGGAGATGGGGGGTGGGGAGGCTGGTGGTGGTGTGCATGCAGACAGAGCTCAGGTTGTGGTACTGCTTGGAATTTCTCGCCTTTGAACAGTCTACGCTGGGCAGAGAAGCCATTTCATACATCTGCTGAAGCAGGTGTGGAGCAGGTGTGGCTTTTTTTTGCAAGGGGAAAGCCCTGGTCCAGGTACAATTGGCTGCTGTTCTGCTGCTTCTAGGAGAGCTAAGGTCGGGAATTCCCCTCAGGAGGGGCCAGGTTCTCAAAAGTTGTCTCCAACACTGATGACCCTAGGTCTGGAGAAATCTTGAAGCATGTGCTGCTTGAACTAGATATGCATTTTTTAAAATAGCCTCCGAAGACATTACTGAGCACCAAGACTTTGCCTGAATTGGACTCAGTTTTTACAAACTCTTGATAATAGGATCAAATACACTAAATCAGACTCCAAATCTTGTACTTGATCACAAATTAAATCTATCCAGACTGTCTGGATAGACACCAGAGCATTTGTCTATTATTAACAACCAGGTTCCCTTCCTCCTTTCTTTTGCTGCAATTAGCTGGGAACAATTAAAGTCTTCCTGAAGAGATCAAATATATTCAGACTGTTTGAAAAATCACATGTCCTTAGGAGCGAAAATGAGAGGTTGTGACACTGTTGTAGAGCTTGTGGTCAAATGGTGCGGAAACAGGTTGTTTTAAAGCAATTTAATTGCATCTGCTTATTAGCAATGAATAAGTAAATTTTGGAGAGCTGGGAAGAGGTGCAGATGGGCCAGCGAAAGAAGAGAAAGATGCTAAGCAAAAGCATTTTCAGTTCCTACCTGTGAGAAACAGGCCGACAGCAACAATTTCAAAATCTCTCACAGGCACATACAGTGAAAGTGCTTTTAAAGAGCACTTTCTCCCATCTTCAGGATTATTGTGGTCTGCTTCTAACAGGTAGAGTGCAGTGAAAGTTTGTTTTTAAATAGCCCAGCAAAGCATTGAAATACACCCCAAACTTTAAGCCAGGGTGAAGCCACATTGGACTCTGTAGGGCACATCCATACCACTCAGGGGTACAGAGATTTAAGCTTGCTCTGGAAAAGTTGTCAATGTACTGTGGAAGAGCTAATTAATTCTGCTTTCTGAACTAGAACGATTACACCTGCTTGGGACTGCTGTATGCTGTGCAGACATGCACGTGCAGCATTTACTATGAAGAAATATTCTATTTCACTACTTGCAATTCTATGAGAAGGGCCCCCACATTTTTTGTAGTGATCTGGTTGGTTGTAGAAGAGTTAAATATTGTGTAGAACTCTTGAAGACTATGTTGTTGTGGCCTTAGTTGAAAATCACTTTGCATGAACATTTTGGCTTCAGACCTGAAGAACAGCCTGTGCACATGAACACATTTTTGCTTTTCCCAACAAATTCTCCTGGTTTCATAAAAGATATTACTTCTTTCGGCAAAACTTGTCTCACTTCTGTAGTATGGTAACAACTTGAACTGTAAAGGAAGAAGACAAATTAGCATATTTACATATAAAATCCCATGGTATTTTCATAAATGGATTAATTTGCTATATATAGTTCCATTGACTAAAACACCCCTCTCCTTCTCTGGTGTATTTTATCACTACCATTTTGACAATTCAAGCATAAGCTGTGTCACAGTGGTGTTCAGGTGAATGGCAGTATAGAGATTGCACATATTATCAAGTGGGCTTTATGAAGGGTTTTGGGGAATTGTCATCAGGATACAAACACTATGGAATGGGCTGTCTACGAGAGAAGTGCTAATGCAAGGAGGCTACCAATGCCAAAAAAGCCACCTTATGAACTGTCAGCATGCAATAAGCAGCTTTACAAATAAATGATTGCAAGCATTCAAAACCTGGCTAGATGAAACCAGTTATTTAGAGGAGGCAGGGCTGAGCAGACAGCCATGGGAATGAGGCATTTTCTTGGATCATGTCAAATGTATGTCAAATGCAACAACAACAAAAGGAGCCTGTAGTAGCCATGCACCTGCCACAGACTAAAAATATGGATTTTTTTTTCAATTATTTTCAGGAAATTAACATTCAAAATGAAGTAATTCAACTACATGTCACCAAGAGCCTAAATGCAATTATGAGCCAAATCAAGAAAACCGTGACAATGAAAACATGGAGGGAAAGAAATCTGTCATGGTGGCACCTCTCAGAACCTCCTGGTATTTCAGTGATTGATTTGAATGGCTGTGGATAAAGGGATTTGTTGATTACTTTGATGTCCAGTACCTTTCTATATTATATATATTCTAAAAGCAAAACACGATATTTAAACCTTAATTTTGTATTATAAATATGAACCAATGTTTGCTAAAGCCTGTGAGAGTATTTCCAGGGCTGTCACACCATACCAGGTTAACTTTGGGACAGAAGAGAGCAAAGGAACAGCTATTTTAGATGACAAAAAAGATTATTCCAGCACTCCCTTCCTTCTCATTGTGTGAGTGAGACAATAATGCAATCAGGCTGTTTTATGTACAGTGCTTAGTTTAGTAAAGAGACTTTTAGCAAAATCCTTGGTAGCATTCCCTTATTTGGTGGCTGATGATATGAAATCCAGTACTGGCTAGGGAGAATCAGTGCACCATGCAGCAGGGCTGGGACAGTTATCTAAGAAATATATTAGCTTTCTTTTTTGTGACTGAATTATATACAGCCAAAGAGCTCATTTTATTTGTATTTTTCTGTGAAGCAGATAATATTCATTCATCTGCTGAGTTACAGTTTAAAATATAGTAAGTCTTCATTATGCAAGGTGGTGAACCCAATTCTCCCGTGTAAAGCAGTTGAACACTCATTGACTACAGCAAGTGCAGTTCAGACAATACTGGAAAATGATCTTTGTCTTACAGGAATTGAAAAGTGATTAAATACTTGGTTATTATAATGCATTCACATGAATTAATATCATACCACTGTCTCCCACTGCAAATACTTGTTTTGTAAATTATCTCAGCTGGAAAAACACAGGAACACCTCAGATATGACATATGAGGTTAACTTTTCATATTTATTTTTAAAATGCTTTAAACCAGCCTACTTATTTTGCTTTTTAAATTACAGGTAAGGTATGTTCTTTCTCAATAAATATTTCAGAAAGACTTTCTCACTCAGAGTTTCAGTTTTGGTGGGGAACAGTGAGATATGAATGCAGCTCACTGCTACAGAAAGCACATGACATTTTTCCTGCACAGGGAGTATATCTCTTCCAGCAAATCTTCATATCAGCAGTACTGATGAATAAAATATAGATTTAGAAAAACATCCTTTATTATGCAGTGTGGATCCAGTACGCAAGGTAATAAAGTAAATCTCGAATTTCAAGGTATTAGGCTAGCTTCTGGCAGGGTAGGATATCTAGCTTAAGTTTTTGCTCTGTTCAGTGTTGGGTAGTTAGCTGAGGTACTTTACTTTCATCTCTTAGCATCAATTCTTGGCCAGTACTGACAGATCAAATATCAGGTCCAGGTTTTTCCACCCGTAGTTTGGATTGTTCTTCAGGAGAGCTATTTCATTAAGAATGAACAGAAGTTTCAGACATTGAGATCTATTGAGATCTATGGAAATTAAAAGTTCTGCTTGGAGTTTCTGAATCCCAATACCTGCAGTTTTAAACTTTTTTTCCAATAGCAACAGAGCTTTCCTCATCAGGAGCTCCACCTACCCTACACGTGGTTCGAGAACTGAGGGGAACTCCGTAACACATGGAGGAGGGACCTCATGAGCCTCTGCCATGTTTGCAGATACTTCCACACCATCTTCTGAGGGCAGGTGCATGGAAAGCAAAGCCCAAGGAATGCAAATATAGAGGTGGCTGAGCAGCAAAAAGGAGCAATAGACAAATTATCCTCATATAGATTACTGGAAGTAATTGCAGAATAAATTGAAAGTATTCTTTGAATAATACTGCTCTGCAGAGATTCTGCCTGAACTGAGGAAACTTTTGCATTAGAAGACTTCAATAGCTGGTCTGATTGGAAGGGCACAAATAAAAGGAGCAGCCGGTCCTAGTGGATTTTATTCACAATTTCATGAGTAGCATTAACGAGAAAATGTCAGCGGAAGATGCAAATTATTTCATCTGTATGTTTTGCCTTAAGACCTCATCTATGGAAGTCTTCATTAATGTATATGCAATTAATTTTTTTAAGGTTCAACAATTTGCCATAGCCCCCCTCCAAAAAAAAAAAAAAAAAAGAAAAAAGAAAAAAGAAAAAGTGCTATCTAACACTGAGGCACAAGGATAGTAGCACAAACGACTGACAGAAAGCCAGCTCTTGTCCTGGCAGCACAAAACCAGTGCTAGCAGTTTTGAAACTGCTTAAGAAAGTTTTTGTCAACATAGAATCAAGACATTGTCTTCTAGGACAAAATTGCATTATTTATGTGGACAACATTTTCATTTCGGTTAATAGGGATGCAAGGACAACTGAATTGGAGCTTGTGCAGGTTAAGCTGTTTTGAAAGAGAAAAACTTAAGTCAGGAACTACCCAGTCATCTATGAAATCACTAATTAAAAGAGGACATGGTTATTTAAACTTTATCTAAACTTTGCTCAGGCAGAATGAGTAGAGTGAGGGTGCATATATGTGCACATGATTTCTGTACCTTCTTCTTCTCTGTACCTGGGAAATCTATGTCATTAAAGTCATCTAACTTATAGTCTAGGATAGACTATTTCATGGTGATTCAGTGACCTCTAAATCTGAGTCCCATTTTCAAGTTACTTGAGTACTTGAACATTTGATTGCCACTAAGCTTTGAAGGAGCTACCTGGAGGAAGCTGGTTCAGACAGGTGTTTCTCAGTTGCTGTCATTGATGGCAACTGGATGCCTGGGCTTTAGTTGAGTGAATTTTCTGTGCAAACTCCTGCTATTCTGAACTGTATTTTTCTTCAGTGATTTTGTTCCTATTGCTGTATGAATAATAAATACTGTTGTTTCACTAATTTTGGCTGGCCACTGCATACTACTGGTTAGCGATTCTCCAAGGGAAACTGCCA